>NC_030817.1:73537778-74942642 GCF_001704415.2 Capra hircus | reverse complement strand
TCATATTTTCAACTGACCCACAGTAAGGAACACTGTAGATGCTGTAATACATACCACACTCCATCGCCATAAGGAAATTAAAAGAACTTAAAGTTTTATATAATTGTATTTATTTTTTGAAAAATAGTTTTTTCTTCTCTTTCATCTTTTTTCAACTTCTGTTTACAGTCAATTCTTTGAGCAACAAAATCTATGCTAAGAAAATTAAACAATAGATGGATAGTAATATTTACCACTTCTAGTTCAAAGCAGAATGAACACTCTGAGATAAATGTGTCATGTCATTGTGATGGTGAATGTAAAACTCCAGTCTTGATGTAATATAATATTCGGTACTACAGCATTTCTAAGTTTTTTTTTAATAAGTCCATCAAAGCTAAGCTGTGCAAACTTTGTCAGAATTTTAACACGTGGTTATTTTGCTTCCAACTCATTACTTGAAATTATATATATATATATCTCCTCTTATAAAGGCTTTGGTTATTATACAAAATGAGACAAGCAACTGGATTTTGAACTAGGGAACAACAGGCTTACATTTTCAGTGTAAGCTGAAAATGGATCATTCTGGCTGCTTCCTGCGTCAGAGCTTCAAGGATACAGTCAGGGAAATTATTAGAAGTCATTGCAATACTTCTAGCAAGAGATGATGCTGACTTAGATCAGAGTGATAAAGGTAGAGATAGTGAGACATGGTACAGTCTCGATAGATTGACATGATGCGTAATGAAATGTCCAGCACTATAGATATCCTTGACCATTTGGAAACTGTGAAATAGTGCACCTCATTACAGAATTTTCATATAAAAATAAACAAAACCCCAAATCTACAAAATTATGAAAGTTACTAATAGGGTAAATACACACTTAGTCACTAACTTTAAAAAAGACTCCAGAATAAAGAGGCATTTGAAGCTTTAAAAAGGAGTCTGAGGGAAATAAAGTGAAGTGATCCCTTACACAATAGCTCAAAATCACAAACAGTGACACAGGATTAACATATTGTCAAGGCCCAGCCCAAGTTTTTGGTATATGATATATATCATTAAAAACATATTAGCCACATATACTACAATAAAGCGCTTCCCTGGTGGCTCAGCTGGTAAAGAGTGCGGGAGACCTGGGTTTGATCCCTGGGTTGGGAAGATCCCCTGGAGAAGGAAACGGCTACCCACTCCAGTACTCTGGCCTGGAGAATCCCATGGACTCTATAGAAGAACATGGGGTCACAAAGAGTCGGACACGACTGAGCAACTTTTACTTTCACTACAATAAATGGCAAATGGTACAAGGAAGTCATTCTCTTTTTGTGTTTTATGCATTTGTTCCATGGAGACATCTAGAGCTATGGTAAAATTGTGTGTATTTAACTGGAGACCCCAGAAGTAAACATTGAAATATTATAGCCAAGTGTCAGTTGTACCTCTTAAGTTTACTCTGCATCTCTAAGGAGTTAGCCTCTATTTATAGGTATAGAGCCAGGGTGAATTAAACACTGAAGAATATTTACCTCTGAAAGTAAAGAGCTAATAACTGTCACTGCTATACTAGAACAATTTTTCTGTAACTGAAATCTGATAATTATCTGAAACCTAGGCAAAAGGAAATTGCAAACATTCTTCCCACTTCCACCAAAGCCAATAGATAAAGAATTCCTATACATATTCAAAGTTTCATAGGACTGAGTGAGGAGAGAGAAAGCATTTGATATAGTATTCAAAGGACTCCATGAAAGATAGAATTAAAATTACATAAAGAACCATGACATTTCATGAAGACTTTCAAAAAGCTAGAGGAAAATATGCTCCAAACTAAAATATAAGAGAAAGCTATCAGCAGATGAATGGATAAGAAAGCTGTGGTACATATACACAATGGAGCATTACTCAGCCATCAAAAAGAATGCATTTGAATCAGTTCTAATGAGGTGGATGAAACTGGAGCCTATTATACAGAGTGAAGTAAGCCAGAAGGAAAAACACCAATATAGTATACTAACGTGTATATATGGAATTTAGAAAGATGGTAACGATAACCCTGTATGCGATACAGCAAAAGAGACACAGATGTATAGAACAGTCTTTTGGACTCTGTGGGAGAGGAGAGGGTGGGACGATTTGGGAGAATGGCATTGAAACATGTATAATATCATATATGAAATGAATCGCCAGTCCAGGCGATGCATGATACTGGATGCTTGAGGCTGGTGCACTGGGACGACCCAGAGGGATGGTACAGGGAGGGAGGAGGGAGGGGGGTTCAGGATGGGGAACACGTGTATACCTGTGGCGGATTCATGTCGATGTATGGCAAAACAAATACAATACTGTAAAGTAATTAGTCTCCAATTAAAATAAATAAACTTATATTTTTAAAAAATAAAATAAATAAAGAGAGAAAGCACACTGGGCTTTCAATAAATGAAATGATGTAAGCAAAGGAAGGACTGATGCTGAAGCTGAAACTCCAATACTTTGGCCACCTGATGCAAAGAGCTGATTGTTTTGAAAAGACCCTGATGCTAGGAAAGATTGAAGGTGAGAGGAGAAGGAGGTGACAGAGGATGAGATGATTGGATGACATCACTGACTCAATGGACATGAGTTTGGGTAAACTCCAGGAGTTGGTGATGGGCAGGGAGGCCTGGCATGCTGTGGTTCATGGGGTCACAAAGAATCGGACATGATTGAGCGACTGAACTGAAATGAACTGAATGAGTAGAGGCTGCTCAGAAATGCTGCTAAACATCCTATAATGCACAGGATAACAGTATAGCCCACTCCCCAGAACAAAGACTTATTCAGCCCTGTATATGCCAAATTTGAGAAAATATAAATTCTAAATTAAATTCTTCATAAAATTCTAAGTTTCAAAAGTCTGAGTGTTTTATACTATTCTATTCTCCCAGGACACTTGCTCTTTGAAAGACACACTATGACAAACCTAGACAGCATATTAAAAAGCAGAGGCATTACTTTGCCAACAAAGGTCCATCTAGTCAAGGGTATGGTTTTTCCAGTAATCATGAATAGATGTGAGAGTTGAACCATAAAGAAACTGAGTGCTGAAGAAATGATGCTTTTGAACTGTGGTGTTGGAGAAGACCCTTGAGAGTCCCTTGAACTGCAAAGAGATCAAATTAGTCAATGCTAAATGAAATTAGCTCTGAATATTCATTGGAAGGGCTGATGCTGAAGCTGAAGCTCCAATACTTTGGCCACCTGATGCAAAGAACTAACTCATTGGAAAAGACCATGATGCTGGGAAAGATTGAAGGCAGGAGGAGAAGGAGATGACAGAAGATGAGATGGTTGGATGGTATCACTGATTCTATGCACATGAGTTTGAGCAAGTTCTGGGAGTTGGTGATGGACAGGGAAGCCTGGTATGCTGCAGTCCATGGGGTCATAATGAGCTGGAGATAACTGAGTGACTGAACTGAACTGAACTGAACTGATTCTCCCAGGTGGGTGTATATATATACACATCACATCTTTATCCATTCATCTGTTGATGGACACTTAGGTTGCTTTCATGTCTTATCTACTGTAAATACTGATGATATAAACTTTAGGGTGCATGTATCCTTTTGAATTATGTTTTTCTCCAGATATATGTCTAGGAGTGGGACTGGAGGATCATATGGTAACTCTATTTTTAGTTTCTCAAAGAATCTCCTTACTGTTCTCCATAGTGGCTGTTCCCATTTACAGTCCAATCAACACTGTAGGAGGCTTTCTTTTTCTCCACACTCTCTTCAGCATTTATCATTTGTAGATTTTTTGATGTTGGCCATTCTGACCACTGTGAGGTAATACCTCATTGTAGTTTTGATTTGCACTTCTCTAATAATTAGCTTTGTGAATATCTTTTCATATGACTTTTGGTCATCTGTATATCTCCTTTGGATAAATGTCTTTTGAGATCTGCTCATTTTTTAATTGAATTGTTGATATTGAGTTCTATACATTGTTTTATATTTTGAAGATTAATTCCTTATCATTTTCATTGTTTACAAATACGTTCACTCATTTTATAGGCTGTTTTGTTGTTTGTGTTTTTTTTTTTTATGGTCCCCTTTGCTATGCAGAAGCTTTTAAGTTTTACTAGGTCCCATTTGTTATTTTTGCTTTTATTTCCATTACTCTAGTAGACAAATTCAAAAGGATATTTCTTCAATTTATGTCAAAGTGTTCTGTTTTCCTTTAGGAGTTTTATACCATCTGATCTTACATTTAGGTCTTTAATCCATTTTTAATTTATTTTTGTGAATGATGTTAGAGAATGTTCTGATTTCATCTTTTCCATGTAGCTGTCCAGTTTCCCCAGCACCACCTATTGAAGAGATTGTTTTTCCTCCATTGTATAGTCTTGCCTCTTTTGTTGTAGATTAATTGACCGTAAGTGTGTAGGTTTATTTCTGGACTTTCTATCCTATTCTATTGATCTTTATTTCTGACTTTGTGCCAGTACCACACTGTATTGATTACTGTAGCTTTCTAGTACAGTCAGAAGTGAAGGAGTTTGAGTCTTTTAGCTCTGCTTTGCTTTCTCAGGATTGCTTGGTTATTTGGGATCTTTTGTGTTTCCATACAAGGAAACACACAAAAAAATTATTTCCATATAAAATTCTTTAATTCTATGAAAAATGCTATTGGTACTTTGATAGAAATTTCATTAATTCTGTAGATTGCCTTGGGTAGTATTGTCATTTTGACAACATTGGCTCCTCCAATGTAAGAACATGGTATATCTCTCCATCTGTTTATGTAATCTCTGATTTCTTTTATCAGTATCATAGTTTTCAGAGTACAGATTTTTTGCCTCCTTAGGTAGGTTTATTCCTAGGTAAATTTTTTCTTTTCAGTGTGATGGTAAATGAGATTGTTTCCTTAATTTCTTTTTCTGATCTTCCATTATTAGTGTATAGAAATACAACAGATTTCTGTTTATTAATTTTGTATCCTGCAACTTTACCAAATTCATTGATGAGCTCTAGTACTTTTCTGGTAGCATCTTTTGGATTTTTTATATATAATATCTTGTCATATGCAAGCAGTGACAATTGTACTTCTTTTCCAATTTTGATTCCTTGTTTTCCTTTTTCTTCCCTAATTGCTGTGGCTAGGATTACCAAAACTATGTTGAATAAAAGTGGTGAGAGTGGACATTCTTGGGTTGTTCTTGATCGTAGAGGAAGTGTTTTCAGCTTTTCACTGTTGAGTGTGATGTTAGCTGTAGATTTGTAACGTGCTGTGCTGTGCTGTGCTGTGCTTAGTCACTCAGTCGTGTCTGACTCTTGGCAACCCCATGGACTGTAGCCCACCAGGCTCCTCTGCCCATGAGGATTCTCCAGGCAAGAATACTGAAGTGGGTTGCCTTGCCCTCCTCCAGGGGATCTTTCCAACCCAGGGATCAAACCCAGGTCTCCCGCATTGCAGATGGATTCTTTATCATCTAAGCCACCAGGGAAGCCCAAGAATACTGGAGTGGGTAGCCTATCCCTTCTCCAGGGGATCTTCCCAACCCAGGAATTGAACTGGGGTCTCCTGCATTGCAGGCAGTTCTTTACCTGCTAAGATACCAAAGAAGCCCATGGCCTTTATCATGTTGAGGTAAGTTCTCTCCTACCCACTTTCTGGAGAGTTTTTATCTTAAATGAGTGTTGAATTTTATCAAAGGCTTTCCCTGTATCTCTTGATCATATAGTTTTTATTCTTCAATTTGTTAATGTAGTGTATCACACTGATTGATTTGCAGATATTGAAGAATGGTTGCATCCCTACAAAAAATCCTTCTTGACCATGGTGTATGATCTTTAATGTGTTATGAATTTGGTTTGCTAGCATTTTGCTCAAGATTTTTGTGTCTATATTCATCAGTGATATTGACCTGTAATTTTCTTTTTTTGTATTATCTTCATCTGGTTTTGGTATCGTGGTGTTTGTGGCTTCACAGAATTAGTTTGGAAATGTTGCTTATGCTGCAGCTTTTTGGATAGTTTCAGGAAGATAGGTATTAACTCTTCTTTAAATGTTTCACTGGGGACACAGAAGGAGGAAAATAACAAATTGCTTCTGTAGCTTATCACAGACTTATAGGCCATCCTAGAGTATAGCATGTCATTATCAGAAGTGGTGCTCCAACTACCAGGGTAACTCTATCTCTGCAGGCCATTCCACAAATCAAGTTAGTTGCTTTTAACTGATAGTACATGTAAATGGAATGAGTTCCATATGTATATGGGCCCCTTATTATACTTGATTTTCTATCTTCCCCTAGTAAGATGCAATGTTGTGCAGATATCATGGAAAGGATAAGGCATTCTGTAAATCTTTAAAAGACTAGGCTGATAAACATGTTGAAGGTGTATTGTTCAGAGTTTGATCAGAGTAGAATCACATGAGTGACTTAGAATAGGGAGTTCTTAAAGGCATTAGACTTTATGCAATGGTGGAAACCATTAAGCAGTACAAGTTTACGGCCATTTAACCTCATGCTGATCCTGAAGCCTGAAGAACCTCTGGAAGGGAAGGAGACAGGAAATGAAGATCAAGATAAACTAGAACCATCTCTGTCTCTCATTGCTTCCAGTTTTGATGATGCAGGTGACCTGCTGAGTAAGCTGATGATCTTCATCATAAACATGCTCCTGGCCAGGACTTGGAAGAACTGAGGTGGAAATCCAGTAAGAGCTAGAGGAGCTACAGGCCCAAGTTGTTGTCCCACACCAGCAAGGTGAGCCAGCCCCATGCGCGATCTGTAACAGTACTTTACCTGTCATGGCCTTCAGAACAAAAATGGCTACTACTTCACTTCCTTCTTCCAAATCCCAAACTTTCCTTG
Organism: Capra hircus; assembly: GCF_001704415.2. NCBI lineage: Eukaryota > Metazoa > Chordata > Mammalia > Artiodactyla > Bovidae > Capra > Capra hircus. The sequence continues at coordinate 74,935,796 of NC_030817.1, read as the reverse complement.
TGGTGAACCCTAATGTGGGAACATACATGGAAGGAAATTCTGGAAACATAGCTCTGGTTTAGCTGAATTGACACAGTATGAAGCCATGATAGCAGACTACTAATGCAAATTCATTGTGAAATATGTATCTATTCTTCCTAGGATAAATCACTGCCTCTTCCATGATAAAAGAGGTCCAATGTAATTAATGTATTGCCAAGTATCTAGCTATTTTCCCCAGGAAATGATGCTAATTGGTTTCCTCCATTGGCAGGCTGGGATTCTGTTATGAGCGTATACAGATCAGCTTTGTTAAGGGGAAGTCTGTGGTATTCAGCACTTGCACAGCTTCCATCCCTGTTACCATGGCTGCTTTGCACGTGTGCAACTGATCAAGTCTTGGAATGGCTAAGGGCAGGAGCTGACTGAAATTCACCAAATGGCTGTCTAGTCCATTTAGATGACTAGCCAGGATTACCAGGACTAGCAACAACAGGGAGGCATTACTGCCTCTAAAGCTGAGGGGCAATGGGAGGTACAGGACCATAACTCAGAGAAAGAGCCACAGCAACAGGAGAAGGCCACCAGTGATAGAGCTTTGGTGGAGAAATGCAGTAATTGCCAAAAAAAAAAAAAAAAAAAAAAAAAAAACCTCAGAAGGAAGGAAGGTAAGGGACTTATTATCATTATCACTTTATTCTCCTCCACCTTCCTGCAATAGCTTCCAATAGCTTCACCTAAGCAGAAACCAGGGGGCAAGAGCCTTTGGTTGACCCATCCACAAAGTTCAGTTTTACAGAGCATAGTGGACACAATGAAAATTATATATAAGAAGGTAATTAAAGAATTACCATCAAAACAGTTTAACATTGTCTTATTAATGGATATTTGAGTTTGTCCAAAATTTGCTTCACAAGGTGCTAACAAATATTTTCACATGTGTTATACAAGTGTGCAAGTGCTTCCAGGGTCTACAAAATGAGATGTGGCATTTCTAGGATATACTGTCAATACAGTTTTATTTTTTTTATATATACTATTAAATAGTATCATGAGCACATGGAATTCTCATGACCACATGGAATTCCCATGACTATAACAGTGTAATTGGTCAACAGAAGGAATATATTCAGTTATTTAGTCATATGAGATACTTTCCAATTAGAACAAAGGGTAAATTACATTACCAAATGGACATAGCTTATTGATGCTTTCCTCTCTGCTATGTTAATAATGGACTCACGACCAGTAAGGACTCTACCTACCAGATTAGAAGGGCACTGGATGTCATCATCTAGGGCTTATATCCCTTAAAAACCCAAGAATACCTCACTAACACCTAAAACATTTGGTAGTTCTCTTAGGATAATGAAGACGTATTTGCTATCAGATGAGAGGTAATAGAGATTTTGGTTTGTTAGTTGACCTTTATTTTTCAACCTATTTGCCTGTTTCCTTTTTTATCTATTTGTCTTATTTCCATTGGAAATAGAAGAGAAATTTGATTAGAGATTCAATATGAGATTTCGTGTATCCACCTATACTTTTAATTTTAATTTCTTTGTATATCTAAGTCTTGACCTGTAGCTGAAATTCCAGAACTGAGCCTAGTAGTTTTATGTGTGACTATGCTTAAAGAATTGAGGAGTTTTTATCCTTCACTGTATAAGTATGAAGTATTTTCCTACTTCAAGGATTTGTTAGTAAATAAAATAAAGCCTCTTAAAGAAATTCTGTTAGTATTGCTTTATGGAGATTAAGTACTATCTTGAATCTAATATTCCCCAAATTTCCCCCCAACAAGGAAAACTGAATTTTTACTGTTTTATATATGCCATCTTTTTCAGAAAAAAAAATTCTCAAAGAAATTATGACTCAGAGCATTTTTATATGAGAATCCAAATTCAAATAATCAAAATAAATTCTTATACAACTCAGGTAGGTTTAATAATGTTTTTTTTTATAACATAGGTATGCATCGTCTCTCTGATCTTATCAAAATGGTATATAAAACAAGGATTTAAAATTCTGGAAAATGTAAAATCATTTATTAATCAATTAGAATTCTAATTCTGACAGATTTATAATGAGTCCACTAGAATATAACCTCTATGATTCTTACTTGTTTAAAATTTGGGTTTAGTTTTAATAAAGTAATTAGTGGATCTTTTCTGGGTAATTTTTAAATAAGATTAAGTACTGAATCATTGGTCATGGTGAGGGTGTGTATATGTGTGTGTGTGACATACCTTTCTAGAGCGCTCATTTCTTCGGTTCATGTTAGCAAATGTGTTCACTTTTGCTACTTAAAAATAATGTTTGCTACCTTTAAAAAAGGTGTAAGTAAATAAAATGTTTGTGGCCCTTGGGGGTTATATTTACAGTGTTCCTGGGCTTTGTTAGTTAATAAATAATTATAAATAACAGAAGATTCTCAATTTTCCACCTTTAAGTTGACAAAGACTCTGTTCTTGACCAAACTTTATTCAGACTCTTCTGAGCCCTCTTCTCCACTAGATCTCAACCTGAGGCACACCCTTGATGGGCTTGCATAGCCCAGTTATAGCAAGAATCCTGCTAAATTATTATAGAAGAAATTCCCTAGCCTTGACACCTAATAAAATTTCTAAACCTCTATTCTTGATATCTGATCATCCTTTCCTGCCCTCAGTAAGCACCTGTAAAGTCAGTTTAGCAAGAATTCTTCATATCTTTAGGTACTTCCTTTCACTGCCATGCTCCCTGCCTCCAACTGCTTCTCTTCGGCAGTAAATTCCCACTTGTTTTAATTGTATTGGAAATTGACCTCATTTCTTTTTATATCATTTTATTCATTTATTTTTGGCTGTGCTGGGTCTTCGTTGCTGCACGGGGTCTTCGTTGCTGCACGGGCTTGTTGCAGGTTGCAGCAAGTGGGAGCTACTGTCTAGTTGCGGTGCCTGGGCTTCTCACTGCAGTGGCTTCTCCTGTTGCAGATCATGGGTTCTACGGCATTCAGACTTCAGTAGTTGAGGCACAAGGGCTCAGTGGTTGCAGCTCGTGGGCTCTAGAGCACAGATTCAATAGTTGTGGTGCATGGGCTTAGTTGCTTTGCAGCATGTGGGATATTCCCGACCAGGGATGGAACCCATGATCCCTTCATTGGCAGGTAGATTTTTCACCACTGAGCCACCAAGGAAGCCTGGGAATTGACCACACTTCCATACCAAGATCTCTTTTTCCATATTGCAGTAGTTTCTGAATAAAATCAGTTTTTGCCAAACTAAAAATAGAGTTACCATATGATCCAACAGTCCCACTCCTGGACATATATCTAAAAAAAAGATGAAAACTTTAGTTTAAAAAGATACACTTACCTCAATGTTCACAGCAATAGTATGTACAATAGCCAAGACATGGAAGCACCCTAAATGCCCATCAATGGATGAATGGATAAAGAAGATATGATGTTTGTATATATATATATACAATGAAGTATTATTCAGCCATTAAAATGAATGAAATAATTCCATTTGCAGCAACATGGATGGACCTGGAGACTTTCATACTAAGTGAAGTAAATTAGAGAAAGACAAATATCATATGTTATCACTTATGAAATCTTAAAATATGATATAAATGAGCTTACTTACAAAATTCATTTCTTTTTCACAGACATAGAAAGCAAACATGGCTATCAAAGGGGAAAGAGTTTGAGGTTAACATATACATGTGGACAGAGGTGCCTGGCGGGCTGTGGTCCATGGGGTCATGAAGAATCAGATGTGACTGAGCAAGCACACGCACACTCCTATATACATAAAATAGATAAACTACAAGGACCTACTTACTGTATAGCACAGGAACTGTATTCAATATCTTGTAATAACTTGTAATGGAAAAGAACCTGAAAAAGAATATATATACATACATGCATACACACACACACACAAACTGAAGTCACTTTGCTGTATACCTGAAACTAACACAACATTGTAAATCAACTATAAGTTCTTTTTAATTAAAAAATGTCAGTTTTTTCCACTTAAACTATTGTCATTCTTTTTTTTTAACAGTCCCATCTGTGAAATAAATGTTAATTACTTTAGCTAAAATCATAAAATGGATGATTGAAACTGTATTAGAAGTAATTATAGTCCCTCAAAATATGAGTAGCAATGCAACATAATAGGATCTGGTTTTGTTCATCAAGGAAAATGAAAGGACAAATTTATCCTATGATAAAATGTCTTCTTATTCCAAAGTCTGAAAGAGGATATTAAAAGACAAGATACAACGCAGATTGAAGTTTCGAGAAGTAAATTGTTTGCCTTGGTCATATATACATACATATGAATATAAATATAAATTAAACTATATAATATTTAAATAATGATACTAAAAAGAAAAAATGATACATGTTAATATTTTGGCAAAGTTTGCATAGTTCATAGGTTTTGATAGGTTTGTTTTTTTTAACTTAGGAATGCTTTACCACCAAATACTGTATTGAATGAAGACTCAGTTCAGTTCAGTTCAGTCGCGCAGTCATGTCTGACTCTTTGCGACCCCATGAACTGCAGCCCACCAGGCCTCCCTGCCCATCACCAACTCCCGGAGTTCACTCAGACTCACGTCCATCAAGTCGGTGATGCCATCCAGCCATCTCATCCTCTGTCGTCCCCTTCACCTCCTGACCCCAATCCCTCCCAGCATCAGAGTCTTTTCCAGTGAGTCAACTCTTCACATGAGGTCGCCAAAGTACTGGAGTTTCAGCTTTAGCATCAGTCCTTCCAATGAACACCCAGGACTGATCTCCTGTAGAATGGACTGGTTGGATCTCCTTGCAGTCCAAGGGACTCTCAGGAGTCTTCTCCAACACCACAGTTCAAAAGCATCAATTCTTCGGCGCTCAGCTTTCTTCACAGTCCAACTCTCAGATCCATACATGACCACTGGAAAAACCATAGCCTTGACTAGACAGACCTTTGTTGGCAAAGTAATGTCTCTGCTTTTGAATATGCTATCTAGGTTGGTCATAACTTTGCTTCCTAGAATTTGGATTTCCCTGTTAGAATGACATGACAAATTTATATTGATGTATTTGTTCTGCTCCTGACTAAAAGAACTAAATGTTATTTTTATGTGCAATTTTCCTACTTAGAGATTCTTTAGCTTAAAAAAGTAATTTTTTGCACCTTATGCTGACTTTACATACTCCATTAAAGGTATAGTTAATTACTTATGAAAAGTTAATGTTTGTGCTATTATGTATTTTCAATATTAATATATTTGCACTCATTAACAGGTAGTTGTTCTACAGTTGTTTCTGTTTTCAGCCATCTATACTACTTATACTACTGTTGTGGCTTGATTTGGGTCCACCAAACAGACGTGTCAAAATTTTAAACCCCAATATCCATGAGTATGGACATACTTGGAAATAGGGTGTTTGTAGATATATTCAAGGTAAATAGAAGTTATCTCAAATTAGGGTAGATTAGGAGATACTTCTCCCTGTTCTGAAGGCCTTAAAGAAATCTTCCCTCCTAGGTATTTCTAAAAATTACTTCTTATAAACATTATTCCTTAAGAATTTAGGTTCAAGGTTTCTGTATACTTTGATTTTAAATACTCTATATGTAAGTCTCTTTTCAAAGGTGAATGTCTCTGCTTCCCAAGTAAAAGACAAAATGGACTCAATATCTTTCTGTAATCAAATCAAAGACAAACAAGATTCTTTCTGACTGTGACCATCAACACTGAACATTAGTAATCAAGAGCTCTTCACAATACAGTGAAGAAATCGCTCATCACTTTAGAGATCTCCTGTAATTCACTAGCTGTTTGCATACTCTCCTCATTGCAACCCTCATTTCATGATTCCTGAATGTGTAAATAACAGGATTCAGGAAAGGAGTGAGAACTGCATCAAATATAGCCAGAAACTTATCCAGGTGTGTGGAGGAAAATGGCCATATATAAAAAAATATCAAAGGACCAAAGAACAAGACTACTACAGTGATGTGAGCTGAAAGTGTGGACAGAGCCTTGGATGAACCCACTGAAGACTGTTTCTGAACAGTGAGAATGATGATAATGTAGGAAATGATCAGAATGAAGAAGGAGCCAACAGAGATGAATCCACTGTTGGCCGTGACCATGAATTCTAGCTGGTACGTGTCTATGCAGGCAAGTTTGATCAACTGAGGAAGGTCACAGTAAAAGCTGTCCAACACATTTGGGCCGCAGAAGGGTAAGTTTACCACGCAAGCCAGTTGAACCATGGAGTGGATAAGGCCAATCATCCAGGCAGCCACTATAAAGAAGACACACATCCTTGGGCTCATGATGGTCAGATAGTGGAGAGGCTTACATATGGCAACATATCTGTCAAAGGCCATGGCAATGAGCAGCACCACCTCCACCCCACCAGTGATGTGGATGAAGAAGATCTGAGTGATGCAGCCACTAAAGGAGATGACTTTATGCTTTCTGAAAAGGTCATAAATCATCTTGGGAGAAAAGATAGTAGAAAATCCCAGGTCAATGAAGGAGAGGTTGGCCAACAGAAAGTACATGGAGGAGTGTAAGTGAGGGTCAGCAATAACGGTGAGCAGAATGAGCAAGTTTCCCATTGTGCTTGCTATGTAAAAACTAGAGGAGAACACAAAGAGGAGAAGTTGAATCTCCCAGGAATTGGTGAGTCCCAGGAACACAAACTCTGACACCATAGACTGATTTGTTCCATACATTGACTTTGTACATTTGGCTACCTGAAGGACAACAGAAAAATGTAAATTATGATGATTATGTTAATAAACTAGAAGAGAAACCAAAGTTATGCAAGCCTATTTCTACTCTTGCATGAAAATTACCTCACAGCCTTTGCAGCGTGATCACACAGAAAAATTAGTTGCTGTCTTGTGGAGCTATTCTTGACCACAAAGTTGGCTTTCCATTTAATACTTTCATTTTCCTTTCCGGGTGAGTGTTCTGATATTACTCCTGAAATACACGATGGTCAACAAGAGTAACAGGAATTCAACCCCAAAGCTTTTGACTTTGGATTTTAAATTAATATGACCTACCTCAGTCATATAGAACTAATCACTATTGCAATCTCTCAGGAAGTTACCTTCCTCTGGCCCTTCCTGTGGGAACATTTCATCTTCAGTGTTACTCAGATGCTTACCACATCTACAAATTCTTGTTTTATTATTACTAGCCATTTATTTTACTACCCTGTGTATTATATTGAACTAAGTACAGTTCTAACTCACCAAGGGGATTGTAAACTTCTTGAAGGCAGAGATTATGACCATTCATATCTGAACTCCTTGAAGCAATGAAAAAGTGGCCCGCACAGAGAGGTACAAGTCTGTGAAGTGTCTGTTACCAGTTTGTGTCATATTTTGTGGAGAGTCTGTGACTGAATATTTAGAAACTTCTCTAGCAGCTTGACATTACAGTGGCACTAAAGTTTCTGTTTTGATATTTTATCAAAATAATAGTCCATGTAAGAGTATAAATTAAAAAGAAACTTATCCTTTGGTGCAAGTAATTTGAGAAACACTGCTTTAAGGTACTTACACATGATTTGAAAAGCTTAGAATTATGAAATTCATAATGTGGTGAAAGGTCTTCCCTGGTGTGAAGTCACTTCAGTCGTGTCCAACCCTTTGGACCCCATGGTATGTAACTGCTGGGCTCCTCTGTCCATGGATTTTTCAGGCAAAAATACTGGAGTGGGTAGTCATGCTCTCCTCCAGAGGATCTTTCCAAACCAGGGATTGAACTCCCATCTTCTGCAGCTCCTGCATTGCATGTGGATTCCTTACCACTGAGCCACAGGCTTTTTGAAGCCGCAGTGGTAAAGAATCCATCTGCCAAGCAGGAGAAGCAGGTTTGATCCCTGGGTTGGTAAGATTCCCTGGAGATGGAAATGGCACCCACTCCACTGTTCTTGCCTGGCAAATCCCATGGACAGAGGAGCCTGGTGCATTACAGTCTTTTGGGTCACAAATGGAATTTATTATCTATTCAATTTCTCCTTTCCTAATTTATTATTTACTCAATTTCTCCATTCCATCTGGACCGCAAGCCCCATAAAATTAAGTACCAAAACTTCTTCTTCAACCCAGTGTATCAAAAATTAAAATCACAAGAAATTTTTGTTGAAAGGGTAAATAATATGTACAGTTGACACTCATACAACCTGTTTTTGAAGAGTCTAAGTCTCCATAAGTGTGATTTTTGCAATAGATATAGGAAGATGCAAAAATTTACATGTAGAACATGTATTAATAGCATGGCTTGTATTGAAGTGGATAGCCTATCCTTATATAGATAGTATGTGAGTAATATTGAATATAAAATTATTCATTTGTTAGTTTTATTACTCTTTTATAAGTGCTTCCAGAAAATTACTCTACCAGGCAATATGCCTCTCTATCTCTCTCAACTGGAGAAACTGCAAACTGCCTATAGTCACTGGTAACTGGGCTTTTTAAAAATACAGCAATGTTTCCAACACTGTTATGACTATGACTGTAATACTATATGCCATTAAAATTTTATAATGATTTATTCACTATTATATAGGCAGGGCTGCCATGAAGAAATTGCATCAACTACTCAAAGCTACCATAAAGCAATTATATTGTTGCTTCTTTGTTAACAGTACATAAATTGTTATGACTGTAATTAAATATGAATTTCTTTTCCCATTATCTTTTCATTTTGATGTCTAGAAGGCTGAGCACAAAGAATTGATGCTTTTCAACTGTGGTGTTGGAGAAGACTCTGGAGAGTCCTTGGACTGTACGGAGATCCAACCAGTTCATTCTGAAGGAGATCAGCCCTGGGATTTCTTTGGAAGGAATGATGCTAAAGCTGAAACTCCAGTACTTTGGCCACCTCATGCGAAGAGTTGACTCATTGAAAAAGACTGTGAAGCTGGGAGGGATTGGGGGCAGGAGGAGAAGGGGACAACCGAGGATGAGATGGCTGGATGGCATCACGGACTCGATGGACGTGAGTCTGAGTGAACTCCGGGAGTTGGTGATGGACAGGGAGGCCTGGCGTGCTGTGATTCATGGGGTTGCAAATAGTTGGACACAACTGAGCAACTAAATGAACTGAACTGAACTGATAAAATCCACAATATATGGTATCCCCTAAGACATGTAGATGTAGTCGTTGACAGATGATTTATCTTGTAAACAGATGATACAAAGTTATAGCACTGTAGACAGACTTTCTTTTCCTTATGATTTTCTTAAAAATATTTTCTTTCTTAGAGCTTACTATATTGTAAGAATATAGCATATATTACACATAAGTACAAACTATGTGTTCATCCATTGTTTATATTTTTGGTAAGCCTTCCAGTGAATAATGGGCTATTAGTACTTAAGTTCGGGGGGGACAAAAATTATACCTATATTTTCCACTGTCCAGGATGTTGGTGGCCCTACCCCCAAGTTTTTTAAAAGATCAACTTCAGGGCTGATCTCCTTCAGAAAGGACTGGTTGGATCTCCTTGCAGTCCAAGGGACTCTCAAGAGTCTTCTCCAACACCACAGTTCAGAAGCATCAATTCTTCGGCACTCAGCTTTCTTTAGACGCCAACTCTCACATCCATACATGACTACTGGAAAAACCATAGCCTTGACTAGACAGACCTTTGTTGGCAAAGTAATGTCTTTGCTTTTGAATATGCTATATAGAAGTAGTCAAAAGTAAATTTTACCTATATATAATAAAAAGCAAGCGAGAGAGAAATATCCAACCAAATATCAGAGAATATAAAGATTCATAGTTTGATTTGTGATCCAATGGACTGTGGCCCTCCATGCTCCTCTGTCCATGGGATTCTAAAAACGAGAATTCTGCAGTGAGTTGCCAGTTCCTTCTGCGGGGGAGAGGTGCTTCCCGACCCAAGGGTCTAACCTGCCTATTCTGTGTCACCTGCGTTGCAGGCAGATTCTTTACACAGAGTCCCCAGGGAAGCCCCACTTCTCCTCTACCTACCAATTAAACTGGTAGTTTTTGGTATCTGGTATTAATAGTCATCTGTGAAGTGGTATTCTTTTCAAAAACTCATGTGTCATGTCATAGATCTTTCTTTCTTTTCTTTTTTTTTCTCTAGAGCTTTTTCACCTTGCAAAACTGAACCTCTGTATCTATTAAACAACTTCCCATTTCTTCCTCCCTGGAAACCACAATCCTATGTTGTCTCTGTGAGCTTGACTACTTTAGACAGAAATTTGGTTTTTTTGTTGTTGTTGTTTCATGTCTACATGAAGTTCTAGCTTCAGAGTTATCAGTTTCTCAAGAGCTTTTTTGGAATGCTATTATGCTACTGATTATTTGATGCTTTTTTTTGCCTATGGTAAATAGTTAAGCACATTGTACAATATTAACAGCAAAGCATTATACACATACAACATCAAGTTATGGCAATTTGATCTCTATTAAAACATTTAAGCCTTAAAAAAAAAACCTCATAGTTTGAAGTGGGTATCTTTTGACTATTGCCTTGAGCTCAGGGATTCTAGATGGAGACACCAGAATATGATGTCTGTTCACCTAGAAGTCATCAAATACCTACAATCAATCTCCTGATTGATTCTGAAATCACATTCTCTTACAAGTTGGTTTTGCTCAAAAGAATAAGCTGTTAGGCTATTTTTCTCAACACTTAATTATAACCATTTCTTTTAGTTAATTAAGTGTTCATGATGTGAAAGAAGAGGTCTAGTTCTTTGTCTTTTATGGTGATTAATTCATTGTCTTGGCCCATATAGAACTGATCAATCTTCCAGAAACAGATTCCCAGACATTTAACTTTATAGATGAGAAAAATATTGGTAGCCAGTGTTCCAAGTAATAGAATTATCAATCTGAATGAGGCCTATAGACATATCTTGGTTTTGAACATCTAAACTGTCATCTGTATAAATTTCCTTCTCAATCTAAAAATATTGAGACATTGTAACTTCCATCAGCTAAAATGTCCAGCAATTTATCTTTCAAACTGCCATAAATTCTTCTCCACATCCAAATAAAAATCTACCTTCTCTAATTTAAGACCGCTTCTTTTACTTTTTATGACTACATGCAATATAAATAATTTTTGTGCCTTTTTGAATTAACTTTCTAGATACATAAACCCAGCAAACTATATCACCACTTATATTTCTAAGACTCAAAAACTCAATCCCTTTTATATTTCCTCTTAGGATTACTTTACCCCCTATCTTTCACTTCCCCCAAAAAATTCACTTTTGTCAGCTTTCTCTAAAATTTTCTACTTTCTATCTATAGTCTAGGGACAACATTAAAAAATTATAAAATATTAAAGCACATATGAGAGCAGGAGAACCAATTTGCTCTCTTGGTAGTTTTCATATCACTTGTATATTTCCCACATCATAACTTAAAGTGACATAGTTGGAAATAATTTATTCAGCTTTGGGGCTTTGGGTTTCTCTTATATTCATGTATCAGTTACACTCTTTTCCAGCTTGAAAATTTTGCATGTACTAAATGAATTTGTTTCTCTTTTCACAGAAGAGAATCAGTTTATACTTTATCTCTTTTGAAAAATGAATGGAGATAATAAGAACCCTTGGTTTCTTAGTTTCATGTGTCACCAATTTTCCTTACCTGTTTATCAAATTGCAGAGGTTGAGAATCACTCATGTAATTATCACTAACAACAGAATGCTTACCCCCAACATTATAAAGTCATTTCACTTTTCCTAATGTCTTTCACTGTACTCTGGCACTGTGTGATTCTAGTTAAATTCAAGGTCAGTTTACCTTATTCAATATGCCAATACCCTTTTCACAATTATGCTTCACTAATGGTCAATTAGGACTGATGCTAAAGCTGAAGCTACAATACTTTGGCCACCTGATGCAAAGAACTGACTCACTGGGAAAGACCCTGATGCTGGGAAAGGCTCAGAGAAGGCAATGGCACCCCACTCCAGTACTCTTGCCTGGAAAATCCCATGGATGGAGGAGTCTGGTAGGCTGCAGTCCGTGGGGTCACTGAGTCGGACATGACTAAGCAACTTAGCAGCAGCAGCAGCAGCTGGGAAAGATTGAAGGCAGAAGGAGAAGGGGATGACTGAGGATGAGATGGTTGGATGACATCACCGACTTGATGGATAAGAGTTTGAGCCAGCTCCGGGGGTTGGTGATGGACAGGAAAGCCTGGTGTGCTGCAGTTCATGGGGTCGCAGAGAGTTGGACACGATGGAGCCACTCAACTGAGCTGAATGGTCAATTTGTTACCCCCAGACACTAGCTCTCCTGCTTTATGATACCACTCATGAACCTAAAGTTGTGGCTCATGTCCATAGCAGTTCCAAAACAGTATCATGTATAACATTATAGCTACTTGCCTTAATGTTAAATTTATTCTAAGTCTTATATTTTACCTGTACAAAGAAAAGAGTCCTCATAGAGTCTTAGATTTTCTTGTGCTAACAAAAAATTCCATAATATCTTGCCACATGTGGTAAACGAAGGTTATTAACAGCTCTAGGGGACAATAACCAAGTGATACTGCAAAGATCAGAATTTAGAAGGAGTTCATGGGTCAAGGGACTTTACCCCAAAGGGACCTATTTGGGTGGACCAGAACAAAGGTCCTAAAGACTCATAATAAGACACTAGAGGAAATTCCCTGGTGGTCCAGGAAATTGGCATTAGGACTTGGCATTTTCATTGCTGTGGCCCCAGGTTCAATCCCTGGTCAGGGAACTAAGATCCCACAAGCCGTGCAGTGCAGCCAAAAAAAGACACTAGAGACAAAGAGGAAACAGCACATTTACATTTATCAACGCTGAAGGATAGAACACACTGCGCTCAAGATTTTGTTTCTTTGATTTATAATCTTCAAATGTTACAATAAATGGCTTATGAGCTTTCATTTTCAGTGTTTCCCTAGTTCCCACAATTGTCAGAGGCAAGCCCTTTTCCATTTACTGATTCAGCGATACGAAGAGCTCAAAGTTTTCAGAGGCCAGTCTTAGCTATGTTCCCTTTGGAATATTCTTCCCTGGAGTGTTAGGACCTCTGAACCTACTAAACCAAAGTTCACAATAATAAAAAGCATCTTCATCTTCAGTTGCTCAGTCGTGTCCGACTCTGTGCGACCTCATGGAATTTGTCCACCAGGCTCCTCTGTCCATGGGATTTCCCAGGCAAGAATACTAGAGTGAGTTGCCATTTCCTTCTCGAATAAAAAACATAAATTTCCATAATAAATAGTTCAGTCCTATTGTTAAAATGACTTTTTACCCCTGGGATTCATATATGCTAGCTATCAGGCAGAGGACAATAGAGCAGCCACTGGTTTAAGTTATTTTCTGCATCAAATAGGCAGCCTCATAAACTTCTAAGCTGTTCACCTACCATTTGACAAAAAATCTGACCATTCATCATGTCATTCCTCCACTATATCCATGAAATGTTTCTCGGTTATTGAGTGCGAGTAAGTCTAGTGAATTCTAGGGGCATAAGCCTGTTGTGACACTTCGCTTTTTTAAAAAATGTCTCCAGAGCCAAAGTTGCATAGGAATAGATAAGGCCAAAAATGTTCTGTTAGTCCATAATGGTAGTACTAGCAGATGCACTATGGTTGGGGAAGAAAAATCAGTACCCAGAACAAATTTATATCCCTATGAAGACAAGTCCGTAATCCTTCCAGAACAGGTGGATGGTGAGTATACTGAGAGCATGGTGAAGGGTGGCACCATCCATTGTGCTCAGGCTTTACTTCTGCATTACGAACTTGCACAGTCAGTCAGGATGGTAGTCAGATCACCCGTAGTAAGGGGAAACTCATGTTGCTGTGTCTATGTAGAGACTTCAACTATGTTTCTATGGCCACACTTTAGAATCCATTAAGAATGAACAGTATAAGGTATCAGTGAAGCAGTACTATCCTAAGGAAAGGCGGCTGATTTACATCACAGAGGCAAGTTACCTTGTTCCTGTATAGTGAATAATCTCTAATGGACTTCTACATGGGCATTCTCTACCCTCTCTGAAAAGTCCATCCACATAATTTAGCCTAGATTGCTTCTCAAGAAACTTATACTCTTGTTCTTTCTTAGGTCTTAAACAAACAAATCAGCAATTAGCACTGTCCACAGATTAGTAAGATCTGTACCATAGGTCATCTTTCCTTCCAAGGAACTGTACAACCAGGGTATTCCCTGACTGGGGGAAGGGCAAAATGACAGCTTAGAAAGACCCTGAACTCATCTCCTTCTATAAGCACACTGAATCTGTACCTACATATGGAGCAAGTATTGCTGAAGATCAAACAGCTGATTGAACAGCTATGGCACAGAAGTAGTCTACACAAAAACAGGTAGGAATGATGGAACACGATACCCATGGGAAACCTACAATAATCATGGCAAATTGTGGCAGGGAGAGACGTAGCTAAAGGGCAGAATACAAACTCACTGTTTAGTTCAGTTCAGTTGAGTCGCTCAGTCGTGTCCAGCTCTTTGTGACCCCATGAATTGCAGCACGCCAGGCCTCCTTGTCCATCACCAACTCCCAGAGTTCACTCAGACTCACGTCCATCGAGTCGGTGATGCCATTCAGCCATCTCATCCTCTGTCATTCCCTACTCCTCCTGCCCCCAATCCCTCCCAGCATCAGAGTCTTTTCCAATGAGTCAACTCTTCGCATGAGGTGGCCAAAGTACTGGAGTTTCAGCTTTAGCATCATTCCTTCCAAAGAAATCCCAGGGTTGATCTTAAGAATGGACTGGTTGGATCTCCTTGCAGTCCAAGGGACTCTCAAGAGTCTTCTCCAACACCACAGTTCAGAAGCATCAATTCTTTGGCGCTCTGCCTTCTTCACAGTCCAACTCTCACATCCATACATGACCACTGGAAAAACCATAGCCTTGACTAGATGGACCTTAGTCGGCAAAGTATTGTCTCTGCAGTCTAGGTTAGTCATAACTTTTCTTCCAAGGAGTAAGCATCTTTTTTTAATTTCATGGCTGCAGTCACCATCTGCAGTGATTTTGGAGCCCAAAAAAATAAAGTCTGACACTGTTTCCACTGTTTCCCCATCTATTTCCCATGAAGTGATGGGACCGGATGCCATGATCTTCGTTTTCTGAATATTGAGCTTTAAGCCAACTTTTTCACTCTTCTCTTTCACTTTCATCAAGAGGCTTTTTAGTTCCTCTTCACTTTCTGCCATAAGGGTGGTGTCATCTGCATGAAAGTGAAGTCGCTCAGTCGTGTCCAACTCTTTGCGACCCCATGGACTGTAGCCTATCAGGCTCATCCGTCCATGGGATTTTCCAGGCGAGAGTGCTGGAGTGGATTGCCATTTCCTTCTCCAGGGGATCTTCCCGACCCAGGAATTGAACTCAGGTCTCCTGCATTGCAGGCAGATGCTTTACCATCTGAGCCACCAGGGAAGCCCAGTGAAAAAAATAGTTTAACGGGCACCTGGACTATATGGGAAAAAATTCATTTAATAACTTTAGATCATTTGTCAAATGAGCAGGGAACTTCTGGAACCCTCTTGGATATCAAAGTTGCTACTGAGCCTTGGGGATCTCCCTCGTCTGCACCTTTTCTATCCCCAGTCTTCCTTCCAAAGTGGCTTCAGGCACAGCATTCCCCAGATACTATTCCCGGTATAAGGCTCACACTCCAGCCTAATGGTCAAAGCCCCAAGACACACGCTGTCAACTCAAAGTATGCTCCTACAAAAGGTCACTCTTTCAAGACCAGGCTTAGTGTTAGTGTTAGTTACTCAGTCATATCTGACTTTTTGCAACCCCATATACTATATCCCACCAGGCCTCTCTGCCCATGTGATTCTCCAGGCAAGAATATCAGAGTGGGTTGCGTTTCCTTCTCCAGGGGATCTTCCCAACCCAGGAATCAAACCCGTGTCTCCTGCACTGCAGGCAAATTCTTTACTATCTCAGCCACCAGGGAGAGGCAGCTATTTCACCTATCACAGAAGCAAGAATCGTCGGTGAAACCAAATGAGAAGACAAGGGGGATATGTTCCAAACAAAAGAATGAAATGAAAGAATATAGAAACCCCTAATGAAATGGAGGTAAGTAATTCACCTGATAAAAGAGTTTTTTTTAAATAGTTGTAAGCATGTTTATCAATCTCAAAAAAAAAAAGAACTCAGTGAGAATGTCATCATTCTCATCATTAGTTAAATGCCATCATTAGAATGTCATCATTAGAATGTCATCATTAATTTTCATAAGAAAACTAATCACAACTGAGGCGTTCAATAACTGAAACAAAACGTAATGGGAGAGAATCAACAGGGCACTAGATAGCCAGAACAGATAAGCAATCTGTAAGATGGAATAGTGAAAGGCACCTAATCAGAACGATTTTTTAATGATAAGAGTTTAAAGGAACTCTGGGACAACATCAAGTGTGTAATATTCATATTATAAGGGTCTGAGAAGGAGAAGAGAGAGGAGACAGAGAAATTCTCTGAAAAGATAATGAATAAAAACTTTCCTACTCTGAGAATAAAACAGACATCAAGATACGGGAAGCACAGAAGTTCCCAAACAAGATAAACCCAAAGAGAACCACATCATGATGTATTATAATTAAAATGACAAAATTAAAAATAAAGAGAATCTTAAAGGGAGCAAGAGAGGAATAGCTAATCACATAAAAAAGAAGCCCCATAAGAATATAAGCTCAGCAGAAGTTTTACAGGACCAGGAATGGAGGGATATATTTAAAGTGCTGGAAAAAAGTGTGCAACACTATTTGCCATAAGTCAAAGCAATACTGTCTTGAATCTGACCCCTAAGGAAAAGGAAATTAAATCAAAAATAAACAAATGGGACCTAATTAATCTTAAAAGCTTTAAAAAAAAAAAAAAGGAAACCATCAACAAAACAAGAAGACAGCCTATTGTAGGGGAGAAAATATTTGCAAATGATATGACCAATAAAAGGTTAATACCATATATACATATATATAATAGCTCATACAAGACATCAATATAAACAAACAATCTGATTTAAAAATGGGTAGAAAACCTGAACAGACATTTTTGCAAAGAAGACATACAGATGGCCAAAGGGCACATGAAAAGATGCTCAACATCTTTAATCGCCAGAGAAATGCAAGTTAAAACCACAATGAAATATCACCTAACAACACCTGTCAGAGTGGCTATCATCAAATGTTGATGAGCGAAAGTAGTTCTCAAAGGAAATTTCACAGCCATACAGGCCTACCTCAAAAAAATAAGTTAAATCTTAGAGGAACAAACAAAACCCAAGTTAGTAGAAAGATAGAAATCATAAAGATCAGAAATAGATGAAATGGAAACTAAAAAAAAAATACTAGAAAGATCAATGAAACTAAAAGTTCATTCTTTGAAATGATAAACAGGTGATAAACATTTAGCCAGACTCATCAATAAAAAAAAAAAAAAAGGAAAGGGCCAAAATCAGTAAAATCAGAAATGAACAAGAAGTTATAACTAACACCACCAAAATATGAAGGATCATAAGAGATTACTATTTGCCAATAAAATGGACAACCTAGAAGAAATGGACAAATTTCTTCAGTTCAGTTCAGTTCAGTCGCTCAGTCGTGTCCGACTCTTTGCGACCCCATGAATCGCAGCACACCAGGCCTCCCTGTCCATCACCAACTCCCGGAGTTCACTCAGACTCACATCCATCGAGTCAGTGATGCCATCCAGCCATCTCATTCTCTGTCGTCCCCTTCTCCTCCTGCCTCCAATCCCTCCCAGCATCAGAGTCTTTTCCAATGAGTCAACTCTTCGAATGAGGTGGCCAAAGTACTGGAGTTTCAGCTCTAGCATAATCCCTTCCAAAGAAATCCCAGGGTTGATCTCCTTCAGAATGGACTGGCTGGATCTTCTTGAAGTCCAAGGGACTCTCAAGAGTCTTCTCCAACACCACAGTTCAACAGCATCAATTCTTCGGCTCTCAGCCTTCTTCACAGTCCAACTGTCACATCCATACATGACCACAGGAAAAACCATAGCCTTGACTAGACGGAACTTAGTCGGCAAAGTATTGTCTCTGCTTTCTAATATGTGTCTAGTTTGGTCATAACTTTTCTTCCAAGGAGTAGCGTCTTTTAATTTCATGGCTGCAGTCACCATCTGCAGTGATTTTGGGGCCCCCAAAAATTAAGTTTGACACTGTTTCCACTGTTTCCCCATCTATTTCCCATGAAGTGATGGGACCAGATGCCATGATCTTCGTTTTCGGAATGTTGAGCTTTAGGCCAACTTTTTCACTCTCCTCTTTCACTTTCATCAAGAGGCTTTTTAGTTCCTCTTCACTTTCTGCCATAAGGGTGGTGTCATCTGCATATCGGAGGTTATTGATATTTCTCCCGGCAATCTTGATTCCAGCTTGTGTTTCTTCCAGTCCAGAGTTTCTCATAATGTACTCTGCATATAAGTTAAATAAGCAGGGTGACAATATAAAGCCTTGACGTACTCCTTTTCCTATTTGGAACTAGTCTGTTGTTTCCATGTCCAGTTCTAACCGTTGCTTCCTGACCTGCATACAGATTTCTCAAGAGGCAGGTCAGGTAGTCTGGTATTCCCATCTCTTTCAGAATTTTCCACAGTTTCTTGTGATCCACACAGTCAAAGGTTTTGGCATAGTCAATGAAGCAGAAGTAGATGTTTTTCTGGAACTCTCTTGCTTTTTCCATGATCCAGTGGATGTTGGCAATTTGATCTCTGGTTCCTCTGCTTTTTCTAAAACCAGCTTGAACATCAGGAAGTTCACGGCTCACATATCGTTGAAGCCTGGCTTGGAGAATTTTGAGCATTACTTTACTAGCGTGTGAGATGAGTGCAATTGTGCGGTAGTTTGAGCATTCTTTGGCATTGCCTTTCTTTGGGATTAGAGTGGTACAGTTTCCCAAGGCTGGATCAGGAAGATAAAATATGAAATTGAATCAGTATTTTGAAACAGAAGTTCAGGGCCAAATGGGATCACAGGTGAATTCTACCAAACATTTAGCAAAGAGTTAATGCTTACTCTTTCCAAACTACTTCAAAATATTGCTAAAGAAGGAATGCTCACAAATCCAATCGATGAGGCCAAGGTCACCCTGACACCAAAACCAGATGAAAATAACACACACAAAAAAAGAAAATTAAAGCCAATGTCACTGCTGAATGTAGATGCAAAAAGCCCTCACAAAATACTAGCAAACCCAATCCAATAATACATTATAAGTATCACATGCCATAACCAGGTGAAATTTATCCAAGGGGTATTTTCAATATTTGAAAATCAGTGTGATATACCACATTAACAAATTAATGAATAAAAACCATACAATCATCTCAATAGATTCAGGAAAAGATTTTGATCAAAGTCAACATTTAAGATGACCTCTCCAGCAAGTGTGCCTCAATATAATAAAGGCCTTATATTAACAAATCCACAGTTAACATCATATTCAACAGTGGAAAACTGAAAGCATTCTTTCAAAGAACAGGAGCAAGTCAAGGGTGCCCACTCTTGCCACTGTAATGCAACATAGTTTTGGAAGTCCTAGCCACAACTATCGAAGAAAAAGAGATAAAAAGAATAAAAATTGGAAAAGAAGAAGTAAAATAGTCATTGTTTGCAGATGAAATTATACCATACATAGAAAATCCCAAAGATATTACCAGAAAACTATGAGAGCTCATCAATGAATTTGGTAACGTTTCAAGATAAAAAATTAATATACAGAAATCTGTTGCATTTCTATGCACTAAAACTGAACTACCAGAAAGCAAAATTAAGGAAACAATTCCATTTACTATCACATCCAAGGGAATAAAATACCTAGCATAAACCTACCCAAGAAGACAAAAGACCTGTACTCCAAAAACTATAAGACACTGATGAAAGAAATCAAAGATGACACAAACAGATGGAAACATATACAGTGCTCTTACACTGGAGGAATTGGCAGTGTTAAAATGACCATACTACCCAAGGCAATCTACAGAGTCAATGTAATCTTATCAAATTACAAATGACATTTTTCACAGAACTGGAACAAAACATTTTAAATTTGTATAGAAACAAAAATGACCCTGAATAGCCAAAACAGTCTTGAGAAAGAAGTACGGAACTGGGGGTTGGGGGATAAATGAGAAATTTGGGACTAACAGATACACACTATTATAAATAAAATAGATAACTGACAAGAACCTGCAGAGTAGAACTGGAACCATATTCAATATCCTGTATAGTGGAAAAGAATCTGAAAAAGAATAGATAGATAGATGATAGATAGATAGAACTGAACCACTTTGCTATACACCTGAAACATTGTAAATCAATTATACTTCAGTGATTTTTTTAAAGAGTAATATTTTAAGAATAATGTCCTTTCTTTAACCCCTTGGTAAGCAAGTCCACATTCTATTACTTGCTTAGTCAGTAGTATTTTGGGGTCATGTTAAATTCTAGTATAGTCACAACCACCCATATTAACCAACATAACTAGTTTCTCTTCCACTGAGAGTTGCTGAAGGTGAATAATTGAGAGCAGTCTATCATACTGAGTCATTTTAGTAAACCAGCAAAGTTTATATATAACCTATAACCCTCAACAGCCACATACATTCCACTCACACTTTTTACAGGCAGTAAATGTTATTCTTAAAGTAGCAAAAATGAACACATTTGCTAACTTGATAAAAAAAGATATAGATGCTCTGTAAATAAATGTCATATACCCAAACATACACACATATGTACACACACAATGACCAATGTTTTGATATTCAAAATAATTTTTAAATTGTTTGAAGACTATCCACTATTTACTGTATTTGACAGTAATGGTAAGATCTTAAAATTCCTAAGGACATTAAATGTTAAGTTTAAGTGGACACACTATAGTCTTAGAAGTATAACTCAAATTGATTGAACACATAATTTTATACTTTTTCTAATTTTAAATGCTTATTTTTGCTCTGTACTGGTAAGATCAAGGAGAACATCAATTTTTACTTTAAAAAAAGTATTAAATAAGTTTAAATTATTTAATGATTTATTTTTATTATATGAATTTTGATCATGTAAAAAGCTTTTGAGGTAATAATTTCTTTTTTAATATAAGTTAATTTATTTTAATTGGAGGTTAGTTACTATGAGAACTTTTTTTCTGAAAAAGCTAGCACATTTAAAACAGTAGAAGTCAGTTAAAAGGCTTTTTGGAACATGAGTTTCATTAGATTATATCAGCATTTAGTAATCTCTATAAACCAATTCTTATAGAGCCTTTTTACTTTTAAAAACTGTATAAAAGTTGTCAATATCTCATTGATGTAGGAAAATATTTCACATTCACACAGTGAGAGTAAAGCATGTCTTAAATAGAGAAACATGGCTACACATAAAGCTCTTAGATTCAGAATTACAACCTCACCTATAGATCAAAAGTAGAATCGGATTTACCAAGATGTCAAAACATCCATTGATGTGATTGGAGCATCTAATTCCCCTACTATAATTATGTTGCTTTCTAACTGAAGTATCTGCATAGACTTAACATTAATTTCCCCTCATGATGGGTAACCTGGCTATCGTTATGGCCAACTGCCCTAGTTGCAAAAGTAAAGCCTCAGTACACTCCATGGTGCCACAGCTCACTAAACCGTCAGTAGACTCAGTGTCTATATTTTTGGAAGGATTTAAGACTTGTCTTCATAGTGATATAATTTTTTTTTCTGGGTACTTATTTTCCCAACCATGGTGCTTCTATTGGCACACTACCCTTTATGGATTTATACAGTATTTTTTCTACCTTATCTATTCCTATGGTGTCCCATGCAATTGGGGATCTGGACACATTTTTATAGAAAATGAAGTGTGATAACAGTCTCACACCTGTAGAATTTACTACACTTATTATGTTTCATATCCCAGAAAAAAAAATCACTCATGCTTAATTTTATATCATCTGGGGAATGAACACCTTGCAAGTTTAGAAAGCTGTCTACCTGATGCAATATATATCTTAAAGCCAATGGCCACCATATATTACCATCTGTCCTTTAACCAGAATGTATGTACCCAAGGGAGAAAAAGCCTCTTTAACAATAGAGCCAAATAATTTACTATGAACATTTATGCTTTCTATTCTTGTGAACTTTGGTTTAATAGATTCAGAGGTCCTGGTGCCCCCAGGAAATAATGTTCCAAAGGGAACACAGCTACAACTGGCCTCTGATAGTTTGAGGCTCTTCATGTCACCAAACCAGCCAATAGAAAACTTCTTTTCTCTGACAATTGCAGAGACAAGCTCAAGTGTGAAAATGGAAGTCCATTAACCATGTACCGAAATATTTAAAAGTTATACATCAAGGTAACAAGATCATGAGTACAATGATTCACAAATACAATGTTCACAAATACATGCTGTTTCTTCTTGTCTAGTATCTTATTATGAGTATGATGAGTCTTTTGGACCTTTGTTCTGGTCAAACCAAATAGGTCCCTAGAGTTAAAGTCCCTTGATTCATGAAGTCCTTCTAAACTCCTATCTAGGCAATCACTTGATCATCGTCCTCTAGAGCTGTTAATTAGCTTTATTTCCACAATGGCAAGATTTATGGCACTTTTTGTTAGAAAACATAGGAAAATCTAAGACTTCATGAAAATGCTGTTTTCTTATACAGGTGAAATAGAAGAATATGGATAAATTTAACAATAAGTAGAGTGACTCTAGTGTCAGACATGATTCTATTGTTGAAAGTGCTATGGAGATGACTGAATGAGTGTTATCCTAAAGCAAGGTAACATCTGGAGTAACCAACCAACTAGTAGTGGAGAATAACTGTGAAAAGTTTATTGGCATTTGGAGAAGGTAAATAGACCTTTAGTTTAACTAGATTCACACAGTGTTAGAGTAATGTGAAAAACGTCAGGAAAAGTCAAATGGCTTTATAATTTTGGGAGTCAGCATTCTGTTGCCAGTGATGATTATATGAAAGATCCTCATCTTCTGCAATTTGATAAACAGGTAAGAAAAATTGGTGACACATAAATCTTAGAAAACATGAGTTTTTATAATCTCATTAGTTTCTAAAAAGAGATAAAGTATAAACTGATTCTCAGTGGTAATGGAAGGAAATTTACTAGATACTTATAAAATTTTCAAGAAGGCAGTCTCATAGATACTTGAAAAGAAGACACACCTGAAAACCCAAATCTGAGTAAATTGTTTCCAGTGTAAATTTTAACTTAAAATATGATGTGCAAAACTTACCAAAAAAATGAAAACTACCAGGAGATGAATTGATTCTCCCATATTCTTACATGCTGTACAATTTTACAGTGTTTTTTGTTAATTTACCTGTAAACAATAAGTAGAATGCAGAAGAGTTTAGATAAAGTTGACAAATGTGATTTTTTTTTCAGAAGTGAAAGGTATATTTCCTCCTAATATAAAAGGGGTTTAGTTTTTGAGTCTTGAAAACAGAAAGCTAGAGGGTGACTTAGGTTGTTGAGTTTATGTACATTAAAAGTTAATAAAACAGACACTGAAAATTATTTATATTACTGCTGCTGCTAAGTCACTTCAGTCGTGTCCGACTCTGTATGACCCCATAGACAGCAGCCCACCAGGCTCCCCCATCCCTGAGATTCTCCAGGCAAGAACACCAGAGTGGGTTGCCATTTCCTTCTCCAATGCATGAAAGTGAAAAGTGAAAGTGAAGTCACTCAGTCGTGTCCGACTCTTGGCAACCCCATGGACTGCAGCCTACCAGGCTCCTTCATCCATGGGATTTTCCAGGCAAGAGTACTGGAGTGGAGTGCCATTGCCTTCTATACAGTTATAAAAAGTAAAAGAGGGGAGGTATTAAAATAGGGGAAGCAAACTTTTACTTACATGTGAAGAAGGATTTATGACAATTTGAAGGACAAGATGCAGTCCAGTTTAGCTGAGGCAGGTTCTAGCCTCTCAATATTTTGAGATTGAAGAAAAATGCATATAAATGATGGTTTAGTTTCAAAACTATGAGATGTATGTAGGTCCCTTTCAGTTTGATAATTCTATTATTTGGAATCCCAAATACCAATATTTCCTTTATCTATAGAAGATAAAATGTTTAGGAATCTGTTTCTAGAAGATAATCAATTCTATATGGGTGAAGAAAAAGGATTAATCACAATAAAAGGAAAACATCTGGATGTTTTATTTTATAACATGTATATTTAATTAGATAATTATGATTAATGAATCTGAGAAAAACAATTTTAAACCTCTTTTCTGAGTGCAACTGATTAATAAACAATGGTGATTTCAGAACCTATTCAACCAGGAGTTTGATTATAGATATTCAATGACTTCCAGGTAAATAAACATCTTACCCTGGTATCTCCATCTAGAATCCTATCTATGACTACCTCTTGTGGCATAAATAGAATCCTGACTATGCCTCAGGTGGATTTAACTTTGATATGTGAATTTCACACATCAGACTGAGGGTTTCTATATTTTCTAATATTTGATTTTATATTTCTTTTCTTGTTAGTATATCTAGGGAAATTTTATTTTTGACATCTCTAACTTTCTTTTTCCAGTACTCACTTCAGTGTAACTAAGAGCAATCAGTATTATTCTATTAGGTTTCATATTATAGCTCCTCCCCTTTGAACTCATTTTTTCAAATTCTTCATTCTCAGGTAGCTGAAGGATATTGGAGAGCAAAAAAGCAAATAAATTCACATCTAGGAGCGTATAACTGATAAAAGCTTATGGAAAAAATCTTTCCAGACACAGTGCTTTAGAGCATACTCAAAGTTCTTGATGATTATAAAGTTTCTGAAGAGTGTACCCAGAATGTAATGAAAATAATATTCCATAAACAACCTCTTACTTAAAGTGAACCTTCTTTCTCTTCCTTATCATTTCACATATACTTTTCTTAGTTTCTCTTCATTTTTGACATAGTTTATTTCTTTTTCCTTAATTCTTCTTCACTTTTATAATCTCTATTTTCTGGGATAGGTTTTCCTAGGGTTTTTTGAGTTTGTTTTTGTTTTTGTTTTTTGTTTGTTTGTTTTGTTTTTTGCTTCTTCAGAACTCCTCTCAGTCTTTTTATTCATCTTCTTAGTTACATAATCATCCATACTTTTCTGTTTTTCAATCACCTTGTTCGTTCCCCTTTTCTGTTTTTCAGCCACCCTGTTGATTCCTCTATTTATTGAATTGTTATATTACAAATACATGATTTACTATATCTGTTACTATATGAGTTGCAATCCGATGTTCCCGTGTTTCCTTCTTTATGTTTAGGTATTAATGTCCGTATTATTGAAAACTTTAGCTTATATTTGATGGGGCAATGTTTTTAGTGTCTTCTTCCTTTTTTATTCTAAGCATCTGTTAGAACTTGAGGTTACAAAAAAGGATAAACACAACTCCTCCCCTCAATCCACTTATGTATATAACTACTTATAATGTAACATGCTAAATGATGCTTTCGGGCATGAATAAAGTGAATAGGAACATGGACAAGGAAGGTATAAATCTGCTCAGACTGTGAAGAGATGGTAGGAAAGGAAGTCTAAACATTGTAGCATGTGTTTATGCTGAGGTATGAATTATCCTTCTCTTCCAGAGAGAAGAGCAGTGGGTGGAGATGGTAGAATGGAAAGGGGCACTGGGGAAGAAGAACCAGTATATTTAAAGGCATGTAGTATGTAGCGTTGTCAGATAATAAACAGGTGATGTCAGATTGTGAGATGCAAGAAAGGAAGTAAGAAAAAGAAATAGAAAATGAGATTATAAAAACAAGATTCCAAAAGCTTTGAATGCTCTAATGGAACTTTGAAAGTCATCTGGAAACACACAAACAAAAAGGGACACATTAAACTATTAAACTGTGACTGGTCATGTTTTGAGAATTGTTGGATTTTTGTTGAAATAGCAAAAACACTGGAAGGAAAAGGTCCTAATAAACTTTCTCAGTAGGTGTAGTATGAACTGACGAAAGTAGGGGCATTGAGAAGGGAAAGGAGCAGATATATGGCAGATGCTTTCAGTTAGAAAATAACTGTGACATACTTTATCCATTTAGAAGGTACTCAAAACTGTATGAATGGTACTGTATATTTAATGTCAATATTTAATAATGAACATTTGTCATTTTTATCAGACTTTTTGGTAATAAATGCATTACAAATAAAATTAAAACCATTCACCTATCAGATTCCTATCTTTCCTTCCCCAAACTGAATAACATTTCTGAAGTGTTTGGATAGTCTTTGTGCAAACTTAAATATTTTTTGCTACCTATTTAAATATTTATATTTAATATTATTTAAATCACCAAGTATTTTTGAAATTTATAAATATTGTTACTTTGCATACATTCTTTAATAATTTGATATTTCTCAGTCCACATATATTTTTGAGATTTTTTTATGACAAAAAATCTAGTTCATTCTGTTTCCTTTCTAAATAATTTATTACATTGTATTAATCCATAGCAAGTTACTTGTATTTTACTTCATTGTGAACGTATATGTTATTTCCATTACTAAGAATATTAAAGAGGAAGAATTAACTGGATTGGATGACAAATATTATCTCTTACTCTCCATTCAGTAAAATATTCATTTTCTCCATTTTACAGATGTGAAAAGGGCCCAGAGGTGAAAGATATGTTACCATATTCAACAGGTAATTAAGTGACAGAATGTGAAATGTGGTTTTTCAGATACTGAAGCCTATATTCATTTCATTATCCTATGAAGCTTTTAACAGTAATAGGAATAACTGCTGTAAGATTTTGTAAAAGCTAAAATAGAGACAGCTTTGAATGATGTAGTCATACACACAGCCTATTTTTAATAAGTCCTAGAAGGAATCTAGATTCCCTGCATCCACACTGAGGTTGGTGATTGACCTCAATATACTTTGACTTGAATCGGGCACTCAAGCTTTTTACTGAAGACCTGTTATGTTCTCTAGCACTCTTCCAAGCTTATAAAGAAATATGAAAGGTAGAATTGTCTTATACTCCATTCAGAGAAGTTAAATGAAAGACTGGAATCAGAAAACTACTCAGGTTGGAGGAATCAAGAGTGATTTCATGGAGGAGGTAGAACGGGGATACAGGCAACTTTATGGAGTCTTTTCAGTAGTCAGCTCATCTTGGACCCTGTTCAGGGGTTTTACAAACCCATGAAGAAAGAAAGATTGAGTAGAACTGATTAAACTGGAATTTTATATTGTCAATCCATCCAAAAGGACTTCTGTTCCAAATAAAGTATTTGCTTGAACAAATACAGTAAGAACAAATGTTTCAGCAAACTGCCAAGGTTTCCAAGACCCTAAGGTACATAAATTAGGTAACAGATCATTGTCAGGGATGAATAATCGCGATCACCAAGGTAGCAGCTACCAGTATGTTAGTAAATAGCAGTCATCAGCCATGAGAGGGGCTTATTTTCCCCAATAGTTTCTACCATTACCCCATCACATGTTTTTATTCAGGTAGTCATGAGCAATGAAAAGAAAATAGGAAATTGGACACAGAAAAGATCTTGGAGTCAGTTGATTGAGGTTTTAATAAAAACCCTAAGTAAATTTATGGTTTGAGTCAGGTTATTTAACATATTTGGATATGTATTTCTTAATTTATAATGACTTCAAAATTTCTAAATTATGGATATTGATTTTATCTTTAGGTCCCAAAGCTGACCTCATTGATTTCAGTACTTCTGACTATACTGAAGATTCCTCTTAGTCTTATTCCTATTTTTGGTTTTCTTTAAAAATTTTCAGTTTGTTTAATTCCACACACTCTTGACATTTCCTTTTTTCTTCACATGGTCAGTCTCTAATGCAAGCAAGTACATTTTATTCACTCTTTCAGCACGTATTTACTTGTGATCTAAATTTTTGCTACGTTGGATTGAAGAAGACAGATGTGATCCTTAACTCTACAGAGCTTGCAACCTCGTTGGGAAGGAGAAATTGAACAAATAACAAATTATACTTGTGGATAGTAAAGAATCTGCCTGCAATACAAGAGACTTGGATTTTGATCCCTGGGTCAGGAAGATCTCTTGGAGAAGGAAATAGCAACCCACTCCAGTATTCTTGCCTGGGAAATCCCATAGACAGAGGATGCTGAGGGGCTATAGTTCATGGGGTCACAAAAAGTCAGACACCACTGAGCAACTAACACTTTCACTTTCTTGCACTTTGAGAGCAAATCAATTAAATGTATACAAGATAGTTTAAATCTACCACTGAGAAAATGTGAATATTGTATTTATCATAGTTCTTTACTGAAATATATTTTCTGATATGAAAGTCTGATACTCCCTGCTGGTCAACAGTGTTTTATTTTCTTATTTATTTAGTATTTCTCACATGTTGACAGCTGTAAGAGCAACTGAAATAGAGAATTAGACTGATGGGCAAGTGAAATATAGAGAAGGAAACATGATGTTTACTGAATACTTAATATAGCCATATGATTAAGATGTATCAGTTATGTTACCATTTACAATTTCATATATAAATAAACTGAGGCTCAAAGAGTTTAACTTGTCTAACATCAAGTTGTCAGTGTTTGGACATTAGTATAAATCTTGTAATCTAAATCCAACACTCACATTCCTCTTGCTAAGACATGCATGCCTACTTGCTAAGTCTCTTCAGTCATGTCTGACTCTTTGTGACTCCATGGACTGTAGCCTGCCAGGCTCCTCTGTCCAAGGGATTCTCCAGGCAAGAACACTGGAGTGGGTTGCCATGCCTTCCTCTAGGGGATCTTCTGACCCAGGGATCGAACCCGCATCTCTTTACATCTCCTGCATTGGCAGGCGGGTTCTTTAGCACCACCTGGGGGGCCCTAAATAAAAGTAATTACAGGAGAATATGATTAGTCCTTATATGCAGATTTGTATGCAATCATTTCCACTGCATTATGCATTTCATAGTTTTTAGATTTTCAGATCATGTGCTAAGTAAACTAAAGCAGTGTTTCTCAAAGTATCTGTGTTGTAGGATAAGATTTTTCTTTTAACTTCTAGTCTTTCATGGGCTATTACTTTTGTGAAAAACAGAATCAGCAACTTGGGATCACTGTATATCAAACTGCTAGAAAAGTTTTTAAGTACTCACTCACAAACTCTGTACTTAATATACAAACTGATAACAGACAGTTCATGGATCTACACCTCTCTGTGTGGATTGCTTTTTTTAAATTATTATTTTTTTTTTTACTTTACAATATTGTATTGGTTTTGCCATACTTCAACATGAATCTGCCACGGGTGCACATGTGTTCCCAATCCTGAACCCCTCTCCCACCTCCCTCCCCATACCATCCCTCTATGGATTGCTTTTTATTTGCTTCAGGGAGTCCAAACAGGAATGAGTCCAAATCTCTGCCTTCAAAAATCTTTAGAGTCTACTTAGTGATTTAGAATAGCAATCAACTCACTATAATAAAACTATAATAAAATAAATGCTAGTAATAATAAAGCAAAACTTTGTAGATGTGGTAAACATTTAAGTAATACTGAAGATGAATATATTCCCACAGGTGGGGCCAGAGGAAAGTTCATAGGCTTGGAAGGGATCACAAGACTGATTAGTTCTATGTGACTGGAGCCAGATCATATTGGTTTTAAAACCAAAATCAAAAAGCTTGGGCTTGAATTCCTGTTCCTCTTGCTAACCATTTTATACCTCATGCATATCATGGCATCCACCCTGAATGGAAGTAGAGGATGTTAAATGCAGAGAAAACTAGGTGGTAGAAAAATAACAGCACATGAGAGCCACCAATTTTTTTGTGTGATCACATTGTAAAGGCAGGGAGGTCATTTTAATGCTAAAGTAGAAACAGCCATTCATAACTTTAACCTCTCTTCTAATTTATTAAAATAATTATTATATTTTAAATTTTCATCTATTAACTTCCTTCAGGTAGCAAAGTGTACAAAGCAAATGTATGGAGCAAATCACTCTGTGGTGTCAGAGTTTGTGTTCCTGGGAATCACGCACTCCTGGGAAATACAGCTTCTCCTCTTTGTGTTCTCCTCCGTATTTTACATGGCAAGCATAATGGGAAATTCCCTCATTATTCTCACTGTGACTTCTGACCCTCACTTGCACTCTCCCATGTACTTTCTATTGGCCAACCTCTCCTTCATTGACATGGGAGTTTCTTCTGTCAGTTCCCCGAAGATGATTTATGACCTTTTCAGAAAGCATAAAGTCATCTCCTTTAGTGGCTGCATTGCTCAAATCTTCTTCATCCATGTCATCGGTGGGGTGGAGATGGTGCTGCTCATTGCCATGGCTTTTGACAGATACATTGCCATATGTAAGCCTCTCTACTATCTGACCATCATGAGCCCAAGAATGTGTGTTTTCTTTTTAGTGGCTGCCTGGATGATTGGCCTTATTCACTCCATGGTTCAACTGGCTTTTGTTGTAAACTTACCCTTCTGTGGCCCTAATGTGTTGGACAGCTTTTACTGTGACCTTCCTCGGTTCATCAAACTTGCCTGCATAGACACGTACCAGCCAACTGTTCATGGTCACAGCCAACAGTGGATTCATCTCTGTTGGCTCCTTCTTCATTCTGATCATTTCCTACATTATCATCATTCTCACTGTTCAGAAACATTCTTCAGGTGGTTCATCCAAAGCTCTGTCCACACTTTCAGCTCACATCACTGTAGTAGTCTTGTTCTTTGGTCCTTTGATATTTTTCTATGTATGGCCATTTCCCTCCACACATCTGGATAAGTTTCTGGCATTCTTTGATGCAGTTCTTACTCCTTTCCTGAATCCTGTTATTTACACATTCAGAAATCAAGAAATGAAGATGGCAATGAGGAGAGTATACAAACAGCTAGTAAATAACAAGAAATCTCTTGAGAGATGCATGTATTGTAAGAGCCCTTAATGATTACTGATGCTCATTGCTGATGGTCAGACTCAGAGAAAAGCTCTTGTTTGTCCTACCTTGACTTGATTATACACTTATATTGAATTCACTTTGTCTTTTGATTCAGTTCAGTTCAGTTCAGTCACTCAGTCATGCCCGACTCTTTGCGACCCCATGAATCACAGCACACCAGGCCTCCCTGTCCATCACCAACTCCCAGAGTTCACTCAAATTCATGTCCATAGAGTCGGTGATGCCATCCAGCCATCTCATCCTCTGTCGTCCCCTTCTTTTGATTAGGAGGGAGGAAAACTCACTTTCGATAGTTACAGGTAAGGTATTTGTAAGCCAAAGATTATAATAATCTTGAGTCTAAATTCCTAAGGAATAAGAATATGAAGTAATTGTTAGAAATACCTACCAGGGAAGGTTTCTTTAAGGCCTTCAGAATAGGGAGTTTTTTCCCAGTCCCCCTAGTTCAAGATGACTGAACTAGAACTTCACTACATCTAAAATACCTGTTTCCCAGTATGATCACATTCACAGATATTGAGGCTTAGGATTTCAAGATGTCTGGTGGACAAAACTCAATCCACATCAGTAGTGCAAGTAGTGTAGGTATCTGAAAACAAGAATGACTATAGGTTACCTCTTAATAAGTGTGAAAACAGATTTAAAATAAATAAAAGAAGGAACTTTAGCTCTTTCATAGGCAATTAACTATATTTTTAAGTCATGGAACATATAGAGTCAGCATAAGCCACAAAAAGTTATTCATATGAGCTAAAGCATCTATGCTAACTAGGAATATTACACCTACATAAAGGACAACATTTACTGCTTTTAGTCAAGAACAAAACAAATACACAGAAATAAGTTTGTTATGTCATCCTAACAGGGAAAACCAAATTTTTGTCTTGCTTCAATACAGTATGTGGTGGCAAAGCATTACTAAATTTTAAAATATAAACCCATCAAATCAGAGCTATGTAAACTTTGCCAAAATATTTACTTTATCATTTATATGTATTTATATTCATATATTTGTATTTATTCATAGTTGGCTTAAAACTTGACATTCAGAAAACTAAGATCATGGCATCTGGTCCCATCACTTCATAGCAAATAAATGGGGAAACAGTGGAAACAGTGACAGACTTTTTTTTTTGGACTCCAAAATGACTGCAGATAGTGACTACAGCCATGAAATTAAAAGACACTTGCTCCTTGGAAGAAAAGTTATGACCAAGCTGACAGCATATTGAAAAGCAAAGACATTACTTTGCCAACAAAGGTCCATCTAGTCAAAGCTATGGTTTTCCCAGTAGTCATGTATGGATGTGAGAGTTGGACTGTAAAGAAAGCTGAGTGCTGAAGAATTGATGCTTTTGGACTGTGGTGCTGGAGAAGATGCTTGAGAATCCCTTGGACTGAAAAGAGATCCAACCAGTCCATCCTAAAGGATTTTGGTCCTGAATATTCATTAGAAGGACTGATGCTGAAGCTGAACTCCAATCCTTTGGCCACCTGATGTGAAGAGCTGACTCTTTTGAAAAGACCCTGATGCTGGAAAAGATTGAAGGCGGGAGGAGGAGGGGACGACAGAGGATGAGATGGTTGGATGGCATCACTGACTCAATGGACATGAGTTTGAAAAAACTCCAGGCATTGGTAATGGACAGGGGAGGCCTGGGGTGCTGCAGTCCATGGGATCTGAGTCGAACATGACTGAGTGACTGAACTGAACTGATGCATGAATTTATTTATATTCATATATATATTTTAAAAATCAAGGCAAAAGGAATTGATTTCTTGAACTTTTTACAACTTTCGATCTCCATTCTGTTTTGTCTTTTCAGACAAATTTGTCCTCTTTCTGATTTTGGAATAAGTATACATTTTATCATAGGACAAATTTATTCTTTTTTCCCACTGACAAATAAAAACAAATATATATCTTATTACCTTGCACTGTTAATTTCTTTTTGGCTATAATACTTCTAATACAGATTCAATCACCCATTTAATGACCAAAATAACTAAATTTATTTCAAAAATAGAACCCTCTTTAGGAAAGTAAAAAACAAAGCCAGACAGTAGTTTAAGGGACAAAATATTATTTTAGTTGGGAACTTTTGCTTATGGTAAAAGTGATGGATTTAAATAAATTTATGTGATAACCATTTTTGCAATATATACATATGTCAAATGATGTTGTATCAGTTCAGTTCAGTTGCTCAGTCGTGTCCAACTCTTTGCGACCCCATGCAGCATGTCAGGCTTTCCTGTCCATCACCAACTCCTGAAGCTTGCCCAAACTCATGTCTATTGAGTCTGTGATACAATCTAACCATCTCATCCTCTATTGTCCCCTTCTCCTCCTGCCTTCAATCTTTCCCAGCATCAGGGGCTTTTTCAGTGAGTCAGTTCTTCACATCAGGTGGCCAAAGGATTGGAGGTCAGCTTTAGCATCAGTCCTTCCGATGAATATTCAGGACTGATTTCCTTTAGGATGGACTGGTTGGATCTCCTTGCAGTCCAAGGGACTCTCAAGCGTCTTCTCCAACACCACAGTTCAAAATCATCAATTCTTTGGCGCTCAGCTTTCTTTATAGTCCCGCTCTCACATCCATACATGACTACTGGAAAACCATAGATTTGACTAGATGGATCTTTGTTGGCAAAGTAACGTCTCTGCTTTTCAATATGCTGTCTATGTTAGTCATAGCTTTTCTTCCAAGGAGCAAATGTCTTTTAATTTCATGGCTGCAGTCACCATCTGCAGTGATTTTGGAGCCCCAGAAAATAAAGTCTGTCACTGTTTCTGTTGTTTCCCCATTTATTTGCCATGTTGTATACCTTAGACAAATGTGATGTGTATATACATTAAAAACATATACAATGTTATATGTCAATCGCATCTCAATAAAACAGGTAAACAGATGTTTTGCCATGCATCTAGCCATTTATCAATACATTTTTAATACATTTCAAAGTGAATTATGAAGATTGTTTCCTGCATTTTAATAAATATCATCACTAATTCATATCAACATTTATGCTGAACATTGTTTTGTATGTACTGGAAGACTCCCTTTTGAAAAGAGCGTATTCAAAGGAATCATTCCTTTTTTAGGTAAATCTTTCATTGATTTTATTTTTATGCACACTTTCTTGCTAAGTTCTTTTGAGTGAAGATCCTAAAGGTGCCAGAAAGACATGGAATAATCAATACATTGCTGGGAATCAATCCTGGTAGGACTGTGGAACTGGAGGTGGTCTTTGTCATCTTTTTATAACTTTAATATTTTTATAACACATATTATAATATAATAATGAAAGAAACTACTAAAATTATCAAATACAGAAATAGGCTTTTAAACTGTGATCTTTTTCACAGATTTTTTATGTTGAACCTTGACAAAGACATTTTGCTAGCCTATGTAAATAATAATCACTGGTGTTTTTTTATTTGTCCTTCAAAATTGCCCTCTAAAAGAATTCTAATAATCGTAATTTTTGTCTTGAAAATTTCATTGTCTTTCTCCAAGTATGAGATTTTTCTTATTTCTCAAGGTAAATTTATCTTGCTATAAACTTCCCTCTTAGAATTGCTTTTGCTGTGTCCCATAGATTTTGGAACATTGTGTTTTCTTTTGTGTCTCCAATATTTTAGGATATCTTTCTTTGGTCTCTTCACTGTTCCATGTTTGGTAGCATATTATATTGCCTCCACATGTTTGTGTTTTATGCACTTTTTTATTCTTATAGTTAGTTTCTAGCCTCATAACGTTGTGGTCAGAAAAGATGCTTGATATGATTTCAGTTTTCTTTAAATATATTGAGACTCGTTTTGTGGCCTAACGTAATCTATTCTGGAGAATGTTCTGTGCGCTTAAAAGGAATATTTATTCTGCTGCTTTTCAATGGAATGTTTTAGATAGAGAGAGAGACAGACAAACATATACATCCACTTGATATGATGTGTCATTTAAGGCCAGTGTTTCCTTATTGATTCTTTGTCTCTGTGATCTGTCCATATATATAATTAGATTTTAAAGTTCCCTATTATTTTGTTACTGTCAATTTCTTCCTTGATGTTTGTTAGTACTTGCTTCATGTAATAAAGTGCTCCTATGTTGCGTGTCTACATATTTACCATTGTTATATGTTCTTGTTTGACCGATCCCTTGATTATCACATAATGTCCTTCTTTCTTTGTCTCTCTTTTTACAGTCTTTGTTTAATCTTTTTTTTTCTGATATAGATATTGTACCCAGCTTTCTTGTCATCTGTATTTGCATAAGATACCTTTTTCCATCATTTTACTTTCAGTCCATGTATGTCTTTGATCTGTAGTATGCCTCCTGTAGATAGGTTCTGTGTTTTATCCATTCAGCTACTCTATGTCTTTCAATTGGAGCATTTGGTCTATTTACATTTTCAAAACTTTTTATTAGAGGATAATTGCTTTACAATATGCTGCTGGTTTCTGCCATACATCAACATGAATCAGTCACAGGTATACTGTGTCCCCTCCCTCTTGAACCTCCCTCCCATCTCCCACCCCATCCCACCCCTCTACATTGTCACAAAGCCCTAGGTTGAGCTCTCTGTGTTGCATAGCAATTCCCATTGGCTATCTGTTTTACTTATGGTAACGTATATGTTCGGAGAAGGCAATGGCACCCCACTCCAGTACTCTTGCCTGGAAAATCCCATGGATGGAGGAGCCTGGTAGGCTGTAGTCCATGGGGTCCCTAAGAGTCGGACATGACTGAGCGACTTCACTTTCACTTTTCAGTTTCATGCATTGGAGAAGGAAATGGCAATCCACTCCAGTGTTCTTGCTTGGAGAATCCCAGGGACAGCGGAGCCTGGTGGGCTGCCGTCTATGGGGTCACACAGAGTCGAACACGACTTAGCAGCGACTTAGTGACTTGAAGCGACTTAGCAGCAGCAGCAGCAGCAGCAACGTATATGTTTCCATGCTACTCTCACAATTCTTACCACCCTCTCCTTCCCATGCTGTGTCCACAAGTCTGTTCTCTCTGTCTGTGTCTCAATTGCTGTCCTGCAAATTGGTTCATCAGTACCATGTTTCTAGATTCCATACACATGTGTTAATATGCAATATTTGTCTTTCTCTTTCTGACCTACTTCACTCTGTACAATAAGTTCAAAGTTCATCCACCTCATTAGGACTAACTCAAATGTGTTCTTTTTTATGGCTGAAGCAAGCTTAATTTACATTTAAAATAATTATTGCTAGATATATACTGTTGCCATTTTGTTGTTTTGAGGTTGTGTTTGCAGTTATTTTTTTTCCTTTCTTCTTTTGCTTGGTTCATTTGTTATTTGATGACTGTTAATTTTTGAATATTTTTGGCTGTTAGGTGTTAGTTGTGGCAGGCAGGATCTTTTCCGTTGAGATGTGTGGGTTAATTATTCTATATTTTTTTAAAATGCTGTTCTCAATTCTATTGTTTCTCCAGGAAATAAAGGGCATGTGCACACATCTCTCCATCACCATCTCTGCTTCCACCTTGTCTCTTTTCTACTGTTTCTATTCCAGGCATTCTCATCCTTTTTCATTAGTCTTTAGTGTTTACTCATGCTTGTTACTCCTAAGTATTGTTGGATCTTCGAACACAAAAAGAGATTTAGTTTACTAAATGTGTCAAGAGATGTGTTTTTCAAGAAACTGGTGGATTTTTTTCCATTTAAAAATTAGAAAATAATATATCCCTTTCATTAAGGATCCCTGGAGTCATATAATAAAATGAAGATTAAAAATGTATAAAAACCAAAATGATAAATATTTTCCACTTAAGAAAATTATGCACCCCATTACCCCTCCCTCACAATCCTATGGGACAATGCTCTTGGCTTGATGACCTCAGTCTGGGCATCCCAAAACTCTACTGCATCACTTGGTCACCACCCTTAAAATAGCATCTCTTCTTATCCTGGGGTGGGTGGGTGGAAGGATGTGGGTATGCTCATGCACAAGAGATAATTTAGTTTCTCCAGCTTCTCCAACTCCGTGACCATGCTGCCATCTGAGAACTTTTAATAGATTAGGTAGGTGGGATAGAGGGGTTGGTGGACTGTAGTCCACCACAAGAAGAATCTCCTTCTCAGGTTCTGAGGCTTCCAGACAGGAAGGCTGTAACAGAATGAGCGGGAGCAGAAATTGTACAGGAAGAAAGAGCCAGTGAAATTGTATAGAGAAAGACACAGGAGTGAAAATGAGGTTGTTTTCTTTTTCTTAGTTTTATTGAGAAATAATTGACATATACCACTATATAAGTTTAAGGTGTGCAACATGATGGTTTTATTTACATATATTGTGAAATGATTACCACAATAGGTTATATCCATCATTTCATATAGATACAAAAAAAGGAAAAGAGAAAAAAATATATTTTTGATGAGAACTCTTAGAATCTATTCCCTTAACAGCTTTCCTAGATATCATGTAGGAATGTTAACTACAATCATCATATTGTAGTGTTGTTAATTTTTTTATTAGTTTATTTTTTAATTAAAGTATAGTTGATGTACAGTAATATTACATGTTACAGGTGTACAATAAAGTGATTCACAGTTTTTAAAGGTTATACTCCAAATGGCTGCCCACTCCAGTATTCTTGCCTGGAGAATTCCATGGACAGAGGAGACTGGAGGGCTACAGTCCATGGAATCTCAGGGTTAGACATGACTATAGTGTGGTTAATTTTTAATGAGAATGCAGACTTGAGAATCAAGATAGGAGAGAAAGAGAAGTTACCATAAGCTTACAACTGCTG
Organism: Capra hircus; assembly: GCF_001704415.2. Classification (NCBI taxonomy): domain Eukaryota; kingdom Metazoa; phylum Chordata; class Mammalia; order Artiodactyla; family Bovidae; genus Capra; species Capra hircus. Next base: position 74,898,035 of record NC_030817.1, on the reverse strand, counting down.
CCCCTGCTTTTAAATTGTCTGATTCTGTTTTCTCCATATATCGGGTCATCTTTGGCATCACTTGCTGTATCGTCCAGAATATAATTTGGTCAGATAATTTCAACGTGACCTCTAGCTCCCAAAGATCTCTGTCTCTTTTGATACTCCATTCTGCTTGTTATGCTCAACAAATGTGCTACTCAAAAATGCTAATTATTGAGTTCCTGAGTGTTTCTGAATGGTGTTACAAAAATATTTCTGTAATATTTGTTGTCCAAGTTCATGATTCCCATCTTCAACAAGATTGTCACAGCGGCTTGGAAATTTGTTTATCTTTAACTGTTTATAGATTTCTGCCTTCTACAAATTTTGTGCACATAGCATATGGCCTGATTTTCCACATTTCCAAGAAAACCTTTTGTCCTATATTCTCAAAACTATTCATCATTTCTGATTTTGCTTTCTCTACTTTGTCACCATTTGTTACCTCCCTACAATCTAAATTCTCACTTTCCTGTTTGATTTCATCTGATCTCTTTTATGGCACCAAAGAAATCTCAGCCCTAATTCCATGCTTGCTTAGTCTTTTTGATCTCTTTGTAACATGGGAACATGACAACCATTACTTATCTCTTTGACACTCCTTTCTGCCTTGGTTTTGTTGTTGTGCACAGAAATAGGGTTTTTTAAAGGCAGATACTGGGACTTCCCTGATGGTCCCGTGGCTTAGACTCTTGATCCCTGGTTGAGGAACTAAGATCTTATATATGCCACACAGTACAAAAATAAAATAAATAATAAAGGCAGATACTATATAAAAATAATAGTGATAGTATTATAATAAGGATCATGACAAACACAAAGTATGTGTCCATTTGGGGCCATGTATATTTTCTCCATTAATTTTCTTTTATCTCTTTATATGTTATCCTTCAAACAAATCCTTTTTCTCTTGATTTCATATTTTAGATAACTTCCACATTTTTGTCTCTAGCTGGGATCTTTCTGACCTGTAAGTTATTATGGTTTTTTTATTAATAAGTTGCCCCCTGACTTTGATGAATCTTTTACTGGGACGAAAACCTTAGTGTAGTTTACTATTTTCCCAGCCAAACCAGCAAACACCTTTCTCCATGTCCCTTAAGTTATAACAATAATGTGTGAATTTAACTCTCATCTCTGCCACTAGTAGTTGTGAAATCTTGGGAGTTAAGTATGTATGTGTTAAATGTTTACATATGTAGGATGGAATGTTCTTCTGGGTTAAATTGAATTCTTCTTTTCCAGTTTTATGGAGATATAATTGACATATAGCACTGTGTAAGTTTCAGGTATACATTTTTTAATTCTTGTTTAAAATTCATAATAAAATAACTGTTTTAGATCCTGAACAAACAGACATATTTGCATAATGTACTCAAAAAGCAATAGACTTGAAATCAGATGACTTTATTTTTGGTTTCAAACTCAGTAAATCTTTGTTTTTGGACAACTTCTAACTTCTCTGAACTTGAGCTATCTTGTCTATAAATGAAAATAATTCTATTATGGAAATAGCCACCCGAAAGGTAATCAAAAGCCTCAAATATGTGAAAATACTTAGTAAATATGTGCCACACAGATAATGTATGCTTTTCTAGCTCTAAAATTCCAGCATTAACTATTTCAGAAACTTTAAAATATGGATTCAATTTATCTCAGTTTTACTCTATGACTAAGAATAGCATGGAGGATGACTACTAATTATACCATAAAACCTGGATAGACACTGTATATGTTCCCTGTTGTACTGGCTGCTGTTAGAACTATTGTTTCTCTTTCAATTCCTCTCTTTCCCCCTACCTCCTGCCTCTCTCTTTTTTGTTTACTTGCTTCTTACTGATTTCTGAAACTTCAGAAGTTTAGCCATGAACCACTATCAGCCTGAGATAAAGCTTCCCTACTAGACAGTTGGAAATTTTTAGCAAGAATATCAGGCATTATCTTGGGAGTGGTTGGGAAATGTGTTAATGCTCAGTTTTAATTTTGGAAACTTCCTTTATAACCGCTGGAGTTAATGAGTAAAGATGTTGGACCAGAAAAATAGGAAATATGGAACACTATGGACCCGAAAAAAAAAATGGCTTTACTTTTCAGAGAATTGTTATTGACTAAATAATCAAGAAATATTTTCCACTTATTACATTTGTTATTTTAAAAAATAAAAGAGCCAGAAGAAATTATCTTTATCCTCCTCAAACTTACAATATATTTGAGGAGAGAGACTCTACAGATTAAAAATTAACATCACTGAAAAACTAAGATAAATAGCCAAGGATTTGCTCTAAATAAGTAATTATATTATCTTTTCTCAGAATATATTCCCCTCTCCTCCCAGCTTATTAAACTCCTACTGATTCTTCAAAACTCCCAAGTCTTTTCTCTTTTGTAAAGCTCTTTGTTAATTTCCCAATGGACTCTTCTGTGCCCTTCCAGGCTACCAACAAGCACCTGGACGCTTCTACTATGATGCCATATACTGCACTTTATTTTTTGTGTGGGGAACTATTCAATTCCGTTCAGTTCAGTAGCTCAGTTGTGTCTAACTCTTTGGAGCCCCACAACTGCAGCACACCAGGCCTCCCTGTCCTTCACTAACATCTCTGACACCCAGAGCTTGCTCAAACTCATGTCCATCGAGCCGGTGATGCCATCCAACCATCTCATCCTCTGTCGTCCCCTTCTCCTTCTGCCTTCAATCTTTCCCAGCATCAGGGTCTTTTCCAGTAAGTCAGTTCTTCACATCAGGTGGCCAAAGTATTGGAGCTTCAGCATCAGTTCTTCCAATGAATATTCAGGACTGATTTCCTTTAGGATTGATTGGTTGGATCTCCTTGCAGTCGAAGGGACTCTCAAGAATTTTCTCCAACATCACAGTTCAAAAGCATCAATTCTTCAGTGCTCAGCTTTCTTTATGGTCCAGCTCTCACATCCATACATGACTAATGGAAAAACCAAGCTTTGACTAGGGTTTTGCCAGATATTTGGATTTTCCAGACCTTTGTGGGTAATGTCTCTGCTTTTTAATATGCTGTCTAGGTTGGTCGTACCTTTTCTTCCAAGGAGCAAGCTTCTTTTAATTTCACGGCCACAGTCACCATCTCCAGTGATCTGGGAGCCAAAGAAAATAAAATCTGTCACTATTTCCATTGTTTCCCATCTATTTGCCAGGAAGTGATGGGACCAGATGCCATGATCTTCGTGTTTTCAATGCTGAGTTTTAAGCCAGCTTTCTCACTCTTCTCTTTCACTTTCATCAAGAAGCTCTTTAGTTCTTCTTCGCTTTCTGCCATAAGGGTGGTGTCATCTGCATATCTGAGATTATTGATGCTTCTCCTGGCACTCTTGATTCCAGCTTGTGCTTCATCCAGCCTAGCATTTCACATGATGTACTCTGCATATAAGTTAAATAAGCAGGGTGACAATATACAGCCTTGATGTACTCCTTTCCCAATTTGGAACCAGTCTGTTGTTCCATGTCCAGTTCTAACTGTTGCTTTCTGACCTGCATACAGATTTCTCAGGAAGCAGGTAAGGTGGTCTGGTGTTCCCATCTCTTTCAGAATTTTCCACAGTTTGTTGTGATCCACACAGTCAAAGGCTTTAGTGTAGTCAATGAAGCAGAAGTAGATGTTTTTCTGAAATTTTCTTGCTTTTTCTATGATCCAATAGAAAGAAAGAAAGAAAGAAAGTAAAGTCGCTCAGTCGTGTCCGACTCTTTGTGACCCCGTGAACTGTAGCCCACCAGGCTCCTTCGTCCTTGGGATTTTCCAGGCAAGAATACTGGAGTGGGTTGCCATTTCCTTCTCCAGGGGAACTTCCCAACCCAAGGATCGAACCCAGGTCTCCCACATTGCAGGCAGACGCTTTAACCTCTGAGCCACCAGGGAAGCCCTGGATGTTGACAATTTGATCTCTGTATCTTTTCTCGATACAGCTTGAACATTTGGAAGTTCACCGTTCATATACTGTTGAACCCTAGCTTGGAGAATTGTGAGCATTGCTTTCCTAGCGTGTGAGATGAGTGCAATCGTGCAGTAGTTTGAACATTCTTTGGCATTACCTTTCTTTGGGATTGGAATGAAAATTGACCTTTTCCAGTCCTGTGGCCACTGCTGTGTTTTCCAAATTTGCTGGCATATTGAGTGCAGCACTTTCACAATATCATCATTTATTTGAAATAGCTCAACTGGAATTCCATCACCTCCACTAGCTTTGGCTGAGTGATGCTTCTTCCTAAGGCCCACTTGGCTTTGGACTCCAAGATGTCTGGCTCTAGGTGAGTGATCACACCAGCGTGGTAATACAGGTCATTAAGATCTTTTTTTGTATAGTTCTTCTGTACATTCTCGCCACCTCTTCTTAATCTTCTCTGCTTCTCTTAGGTCCATACCATTTCTGTCCTTTATTGTGTCCATCTTTGCATGAAATATTCACTTGATATCTCTTATTTTCTTGAATGGATATCTAGGCTTTCCCATTCTGTTGTTTTCCTCTATATCTTTGCATTGTTCACTTAGGAAGGCTTTCTTGTCTTTCCTTGCTATTCTTTGAAACTCTGTATTCATATGGATACATCTTTCCTTTTCTCCTTTGTCTTTAGCTTCTCTTCTATTCTCAGCTATTTTTAAGGCCTCCTCAGACAACCATTCTGTCTTTTTACATTTCTTCTTCTTGGGGATGCCTTTGATCACCACCTCCTGTACAGCGTCATGAACTTCCGTCCATAGTTCTTCAGGTGCTTTGTCTATCAGATCTAATCCCTTGAATCTACTCATCACTTCCACTGTATAATCGGATTTGATTTAGGTCATACCTGAGTCGGACATGACTGAGCGACTGAACTGAACTGAACTGAACTGAATGGTTTAGTGGTTTTCCTTACTTTCTTCAACTTAAGTCTGAATTTTTCAATAAGGAGTTCATGATCTGAGCCACAGTCAGCTCCCAGTCTTGTTTTTGCTGACTGTATAGAACTTTTCCATCTTTGCCTACAAAGAATATAATCAATCTGATTTCGACTTGACCATCCGGTGATGTTCACGTGTAGAGTCATCTCTTGTGTTGTTGGAAGAGGGTGTTTGCTCTGACCAGTGCAATCTCTTGGCAAAACTCTGTTAGCCTTTGCTGTGCTTCATTTTGTGCTCCAAGGCCAAACTTGCCTGTTACTCCAAATGTCTCTTTATTTCCTACTTCTGCACTCCAGTCTCCTATGATGAAAAGGACATCTTTTTTGGTGTTAGTTCTAGAAGGTCTTGTGGGTCTTCATAGAACCATTCAACTTCAGCTTCTTCAGCATTACTGGTCAGAGCATAGATTTGGATTACTGTGGTACTGAGTGATATTGTAAACGATTCCGTTCAGTTCAGTCGCTCAGTCGTGTCCGACTCTTTGCGACTCCATGAATCACAGCACACCAGGCCTCCCTGTCCATCACCAACTCCCGGAGTTCACTCAAACTTATGTCCATCGAGTCGCTGACGCCATCCAGCCATCTCATCCTCTGTCGTCTCCTTCTCCTCCTGCCCCCAATCCCTCCCAGCATCAGGGTATTTTCCAATGAGTCAACTCTTCGCATGAGGTGGCCAGAGTATTGGAGTCAGCTTCAGCATCAGTCCTTCCAATGAACACCCAGGACTGATCTCCTTTAGGATGGACTGGTTGGACCTCCTTGCAGTCCAAGGGACTCTCAAGAGTCTTCTCCAACACCAATACTTTGGGCTAAAAAATCAGTACTGATGCTTTGAGATAATAGTTTTATGAACAGTTTCACTAATTATGAACACAGAGGTGTGTGTATATATAAATGCCCACATTAAAAGCAAAACATTGAGATCCATTTTTTCTATTGTTGGATTTCTATTGCCACTTCAGTTCCAGGTCTGAGACTTTTTGTGCATTCATGCACCTTTATTTTACAAGTCCTTTACAATTTTATGCTCCTGCCTCCCCCCTTTTCAACTCACTCCAGATTTTAGCTGCATGTGTACATATTATGGGAACAGGAGAGCTTGACACAGAGATGCACAGTCAAGAAGAATATATGTTCCATGTGGTAACAGTGTATTCCCTGCAAAAATGGGTAAGACCTGGGGAGGTTATGTGCTGTGCTTAGTTGCTCATTCTGACTCGGTGACCCCAGGGACTATAGCCCACCAGGCTTCTCTGTCCATGGGGATTCTCAGGCAAGAATACCAGAGTGGGTTGCCATGTCCTTCTCCAGGGGATCTTCCCAACCCAGGGGTTGAACCCAGTTCTCCCACATTGCAGGCAGATTCTTTACTGTCTGAGCCACCAGGAAAGCCAGAGAGGTTATGTAATATCCCACATTATTGTCAGGAAAGAGTTAGCTGTAGCACCAGGCCACAGACATAGGAGGTTTGAAGCAAAGAGATGAGAACTATAAAAGGGGCTACAGGAGAGGCAGGGACAGGAGAGGGTTAGTTATTCTAGGACAACTATAACATGGCTGTATATTTCTTCATCCCCAGCAGATTCTAAAAGTAGGATTCCAATAGCTATAACCAAGCTATATCATGAAGCTCAGAAATTGAGAAGAGTCTGGAGCAGTAAATCAAATTGACTTCGTTAAGTTCCTTGACTTCCCTTATCAAAACCTCCCCACCACACACACCAATCCCACCTTGCACATCTTGGCCATGTCCTGGCTGCTAACCACACTACTTTGTATTTCACCTGTTTTTCTAAGTGCCCATGCAGATACCCTGTGCTATGAATATCCATTCTACCCTTTCCTTGGACCTATCATACTCTAGAGTCAGCCCTATGCCCCATGCCTGCTTCTCTCATGCTCACCTCTACTCCATGGGCTTTGTGTGAATTGCAAATATGATTGTAGATAGTAATATAAAATGATTCAAGACACATATTATGTGCCTAAGATGAAGTGAGGTTAAGAAATGACACAACTTGAAAAGCTGAAGAATTGTGTTATAAACAGTAAAAATAGAACCAGTGTGTTCTGGCAAATCCATCCCCCCCTCTTCTTTCTTTTTGTCTTTGTTGTGCATTATACCACCTTCCCCTCCCCTCTCGATCTTTGCTGTGCACATCTACTATGTTACCATGTTTGTTTCATTCTCTTGTTTGTAGATGAATAGTCCTGGGGGCTATGGTAAAAGGGATATTGCATGTGGAAGTGACTCAACTGCTTTAGGTGGCCACAGGTAAAATACTTGGACTGCAAGGAGATCCAACGAGTCCACTCTAAAGGAGATCAGTCCTCGGTGTTCTTTGGAAGGACTTATTTAATGATAATATGGTCCTGAGAAGAAAATGAGAAGATCTAAAGTCTTTACAGTTTGACTATCCTTGAATAATTAATCATTATAATATGCAGAATTATTAATATTCTTATGTTAGTTTCCTTTTGCTTTGTCTGGAAACATTACAGCTGGTCAATGAGCTGACGGAATGAATCACTCTGTGGTGTCAGAGTTTGTGTTCCTGGGACTCACCAACTCCTGGGAGATCCAACTTCTCCTCTTTGTGCTCTCTTCTGTTTTTTATGTGGCAAGCATGTCGGGAAACTCCCTCATTTTGCTCACTGTTACAATGAACCCTCACTTACACTCCCCTATGTACTTTCTATTGGCCAACCTCTCCTTCATTGACCTGGGAGTTTCTTCTGTCATCTCTCCAAAGATGATTTATGACCTTTTCAGAAAACGTAAAGTCATCTCCTTTGGTGGCTGCATCACTCAGATCTTCTTCATCCATATCATTGGTGGGGTGGAGATGGTGCTGCTCATAGCCATGGCCTTTGACAGATATATTGCCATATGTAAGCCTCTCCACTATTTCACTATTATGAGTCGAAAAAAGTGTATTTTGCTCGTGGTTGCTGCATGGATAATCGGCTTGATTCACTCTATCATTCAACTGGTTTTTGTTGCAAAATTGCCATTCTGTGGTCCTAATATAATAGGCAGCTTTTACTGTGACTTTCCTCGATTTATCAAACTTGCCTGCACAGATACCTACAGGCTGGAGTTCATGGTTGCAGCCAACAGTGGATTCATATCCCTGGGATCATTCTTCATACTGATCGTCTCCTACGTTTTTATCCTCATCACTGTTCGGAAACACTCTTCAGGTAGCTCATCTAAGGCCCTCTCCACTTTGTCAACTCATGTCATGGTGGTGATTTTGTTCTTCGGTCCTTGCATCTTTGTTTACATCTGGCCTCACCCCACGTCACACCTAGACAAATTCCTTGCTGTTTTTGATGCAGTTCTCACTCCTTTTTTCAATTCAATCATCTATACATTCAGGAACAAAGAAATGAAAGTGGCAATGAGGAAACTATGCAGTCACTTTATTATTTACAGAAGAATTTCTTAAATGCCAAAAGTATTATGAAGTCTCTTTACTGACTTGAAGTAAAATTAAATTTCTATCATTTTAATATCAGATGTTTCCAAGTTTTTTATTTATATTTAAGTGTCCCAGATTAAAATGGCATTATTCTTTTAAAAATGTTAACTGAGAAATTGTGTTGCTGTCTCTGGTTGGAGGAAACATGTGGTATGGTAAATAGTGTTTCCTGGAGAAGGCCAAATGCTTGTCTCTGAGGAGACATTACCTCGATGAATTTACTATGGTTTAGACTTCAAAATTGAGTCTCTTCAGTATCAGAGTGGGTTACATAAGGGAATGCTGACTGACTCTAAGTAAAACTTAGAAAATGAAACTATATACCTCTAGATGCCCATTTATTAGTTTGCCGCAAAAAAAAAAAAAAAAAAAAAAAAAAAAATTAGTCAAATGGCCTGAATTTCCACTTAGGTGTTTCCACATTTTTACACGGTAGGAAAATTTTGGGGAAGTCGAATGTTGATAGGAACATTAATAAACAGGGAATCAGAGTAACAACTGTTGACTGATTATTTTGATACATAATGCCTATATCTCCATGCTAAAATATGCCTATCATCACATTTGGGAAAACAGAATCCTTACACCAGGCTTTTTTTCTGGATGCTGGCTAGTCATCATGAGACTTATCTTTGACTCTTGTTCATACACTGTTTCGGGCTGTTTAGCCTCTATATATTTACAGATGCAGTGTTCTTTCCATATGTAATTAGCAAGGTTCTTCCTTTCCTTTCTGTTGGCATGACAATTCTTTTGCATTTGAATGACTTGAGTCATTCGTTGCAAGCTAAATTTTAGTTTGGGAAGTGTTTTATATATGACTATATTTTCTTCTATAGAAATGAAGGATTTCCATCAACAGATTTAGAATTTTCTATTCATACACATTTTCACAAAGAACAAAAGCTAATTTTTAAAAGAAGGTATTGGAAATAACTCTGATTTTTATACATTCTTATACTTACTCAATACATCTTAACCAATTTATCAGTACTTCTTTGATCTTACATGTGGTCCTGATTTGTATGTATTTGCTCACTCAGTTGTATCTGACCCTTTCCAATCCATGTAGCCCACCAGGCTCCTCTGTCCATGGAATTTTCCAGGCAAAAATATGATAGTGGGTTACCATGTCTTACTCCAGGGTATCTTTCTATCCCAGGGATTGAAGCCGCATCTCTGACATCTCCTGCACTGTCAGGCAGATTCTTTACCACTGCGCCACCTGGGAAGCCCAATCTTTATTTAATTCATAACTTATCCTACTTGATAATTTGTTTGCCTTTTCTTTTTATGTCCATTGCCTTTATATCATTTATTCATTTTTTAGTTCATTTTTAGACCCTTGGGAAACCAATACCTATTATCAGTTTACTAGCCAGCACTAATTTCAGTCTCCCTATAATGTTTTGAATTGGTATTTTAGAAATGGAAGTTTCACTAAGTTTTCTCTTCCATTGATTAAATAATGTTCAGTAGATCCAGCAAGGATTCCCATATTCCTCACTGCTTATGTGTGTTGTATACAAACAAGCCTGCTTCTGCCAATCCTATCTCTTTAGGCCTTGTGTCAGGTGTGTATCTATGAAAAGATAGATTCCCCACCTACATAATGAATAGTTTCTGTATCATCTAACGTAAAACTTTGTTAATATCATTTTTTTTATTCTAAAGAAAGTATGTCTTTTCAGTTCAGTTCAGTTCAGTCTCTCAGTCGTGGCCAACTCTTTGCAACCCCATGAATCGCAGCACACCCAGGCCTCCTTGTCCATCACCAACTCCCAGAGTTCACTCAAACTCATGTCCATCGAGTCAGTGATGCCATCCAGCCATCTCATCCTCTGTCATCCCCTTCTCCTCATGCCCCCAATCCCCCCAGCATCAAAGTTTTTTCCAATGAGTCAACTCTTCACATCAGGTGGCCAAAGTACTGGAGTTTCAGCTTCAGCATCAGTCCTTCCAAAGAACACCTAGGACTGATATCCTGTAGAATGGACTGGTTGGATCTCCTTGCAGTCCAAGGGACTCTCAAGAGTCTTCTCCAACACCACAGTTCAAAAGCATCAATTCTTCAGCACTCAGCTTTCTTCACAGTCCATCTCTCACGTCCATACATGACTACTAGAAAAACCATAGCCTCGACTAGATGGACCTTTGTTGGCAAAGTAATGTCTCTGCTTTTGAATATGCTATCTAGGTTGGTCATAGCTTTCCTTCCAAGGAGTAAGCATCTTTTAATTTCATGGCTGCAGTCACCATCTGCAGTGATTTTGGAGCCCAAAAAAATAAAGTCTGACACTGTTTCCACTGTTCCCCCATCTATTTCCCATGAAGTGATGGGACCAGATTCCATGATCTTCGTTTTCTGAATGTTGAGACTTAAGCCAACTTTTTCACTCTTCTCTTTCACTTTCTTGTCTTTTAGTGGATGTCCACTCTGCTGTTTGCCCAGATCAGCAACCTCCTTCTTTTGGTAAACGTATCTTTCTCTTGGAGTAACCGTGTGATATGATTAGAAGATAACATGTAGATCCCACCTCTCTGACCACCACTGTCTGGTCAAAGGTTGAGCTTTCTGACCTAAGTCATAATGACATATCTCCAATTCACAGTTGAATGGTGCAGGTATGGGTCTCTGACCACGATGGGCCAAATCTGAGCTTTTCCTTGAGATGTTAGACAAGAACAGAGAGAACGCAAGCCCCAGTACCTTTTGGAGTATGTTGTGCATAAGCTGCTGTCAGTCATATTTCCTGCTGTCAGAAATTGAATCGTGGATACTTTTTTAAAGATATCTGAGAGAAGAAGATGTAAGATTTAAAGACAGGAGTTTACCAGTATTCAAATTCTTGGTTTCATGTGTCTAAGGCATTTAGCTTCATTCTCAGCCTGCATTCATCTTGATCACTAGCTGAGCCAATAAATGCCCAATATATCTGTCCCCTTCCCTATATTTGTTTAATTTGTGGTTCTATCATGTAAAAGGATATTGATAGCGATGTCCCTGGTGGTCCAGTGGTTAAGAATCCACCTGCCAATGCAGGGATTGATCCTTGGTCCGATAAGATCCCACATGCCACAGAGTAGCTAAGCTTGTGGGCCACAACGGCTGAAGCCCACATCCTCTAGAGCCCATGTTCCTCAACAAGTGAAGCCACCACAATGAGAAGCCTGTGCACCACAATTAGGCAGTAGTTCCCACTCACTGCAAGTAGCGAAACCCTATGCATTGCAATGAAAACCCCACAGAGTCAAAAGTGTTTTTATTTTTTAAAAGGGGATATTGACAATTACAGCTCTGATTCTAAGAACCCTGTATATTCAGTTAATCCTGATGTGAAATCCTTCATAGTTTTATTTCCTTAAGAAAATATTATTTTTCTTCTTATAAAAAAGAAAATATGTTTATCATGTAAGATTTATTTGGAAATTAGAGATTAAAAATTTAAAATCACCATATGGAGATAATTAATAGTAATATCTTAGTATATCTCTTTCTAATGTTCTTTTCCAGTGAGTCTGCTCTTCACATCAAGTGACCAAAATATTGGAGCTTTGCCCTAAGCATCAGTCCTTCCAATGAATATTCAGGGTTGATTTCCTTTAGGATTGACTGGTTTGATCTCCTTGCTGTCCAAGAGACTCAAGAGTCTTCTCCAGCACCACAATTCAAAAACACCAATTCTTGGGTGTTCATCCTTCTTTATGGTTCAACTCTTATATCTATACATGACTACTGGCAAAACCACAGATCTGACTATATGACCTTTGTCATCAAAGTGATGTCTCTGCTTTTTAATATGCTGTCTAGGTTTGTCATAGTTTTTCTTCCAAGGAGCATACATCTTTTAATTTCATGGCAGCAGTCACTATCCACAGCGATATTGTAGCCCAGGAAAATAAATTCTGTCACTGTTTCCACTTTTACCCTTCTATTTGCCATGAAGCAATGGGACCAGATACCATGATCTTCATTTTTTAAATGTTGATTATTTTATTTATCCTTTCAAAGAACCAGCTTTTGGCTTTGTTGATTTTTGCTATGGTCTCTTTTGTTTCTTTTGCATTTATTTCTGCCCTAATTTTTAAGATTTCTTTCCTTCTACTAACTCTGGGGTTCTCCAATTCTTCCTTTTCTAGTTGCTTTAGTTGTAGAGTTAGGTTATTTATTTGACTTTTTTCTTGTTTCTTGAGGTGTGCCTGTATTGCTATGAACTTTCCTCTTAGCACTGCTTTTATAGTGTCCCACAGGTTTTGGGTTGTTGTGTTTTCATTTTCATTAGTTTCTATGCATATTTTGATTTCTTTTTTGATTTCTTCTGTGATTTGCTGGTTATTCAGAAGTGTGTTGTTCAACCTCCATATGTTGGAATTTTTAATAGTTTTTCTCCTGTAATTGAGATCTAATCTTAATGCATTATGGTCAGAAAAGATGCCTGGAATGATTTCGATTTTTTTGAATTTATCAAGTTTAGATTTATGGCCCAGGATGTGATCTATCCTGGAGAAGGTTCCATGAGCACTTGAAAAAAAGGTGAAATTCATTGTTTTGGGGTGAAATGTCCTATAGATATCAATTAGGTCTAACTGATCTAATGTATCATTTAAAGTTTGCGTTTCTTTGTTAATTTTCTGTTTAGTTGATCTGTCCATAGGTGTGAGTGGGGTATTAAATTCTCCCACTATTATTGTGTTATTGTTGATTTCCCCTTTCATACTTGTTAGCATTTGTCTTACATATTGCGGTGCTCCTATATTGGGTGCATATATATTTATAATTGTTATATCTTCTTCTTGGATTGTTCCTTTGATCATTATGTAGTGGCCTTCTTTGTCTCTTTTCACAGCCTTTGTTTTAAAGTCTATTTTATCGGATATGAGTATTGCCACTCCTGCTTTCTTTTGGTCTCTATTTGCATGGTATATCTTTTTCCAGCCCTTCACTTTCAGTCTGTATGTGTCCCTTGTTTTGAGGTGGGTCTCTTGTAAGCAGCATATAGAGGGGTCTTGTTTTTGTATCCATTCGGCCAGTCTTTGTCTTTTGGTTGGGGCATTCAACCCATTTACGTTTAAGGTAATTATTGATAAGTATGATCCCGTTACCATTTACTTTATTGTTTTGGGTTCGGGTTTATACACCCTTTTCGTGTTTCCTGTCTAGAGAATATCCTTTAGAATTTGTTGGAGAGCTGGTTTGGTGGTGCTGAATTCTCTCAGCTTTTGCTTGTCTGTAAAGCTTTTGATTTCTCCTTCATATTTGAATGAGATCCTTACTGGGTACAGTAATCTGGGCTGTAGGTTATTGTCTTTCATCACTTTAAGTATGTCTTGCCATTCCCTCCTGGCCTGAAGAGTTTCTATTGAAAGATCAGCTGTTATCCTTATGGGAATCCCCTTGTGTGTTATTTGTTGTTTTTCCCTTGCTGCTTTTAATATTTGTTCTTTGTGTTTGATCTTTGTTAATTTGATTAATATGTGTCTTGGGGTGTTTCGCCTTGGGTTTATCCTATTTGGAACTCTCTGTGTTTCTTGGACTTGGGTGATTATTTCCTTTCCCATTTTAGGGAAGTTTTCAACTATTATCTCCTCAAGGATTTTCTCATGATCTTTCTTTCTGTCTTCTTCTTCTGGGACTCCTATAATTCAAATGTTGGAGCGTTTCATATTGTCCTGGAGATCTCTGAGATTGTCCTCGTTTCTTTTAATTCGTTTTTCTTGTTTCCTCTCTGATTCATTTATTTCTACCATTCTATCTTCTATTTCACTAATCCTATCTTCTGCCTCTGTTATTCTACTATTTGTTGCCTCCAGAGTGTTTCTGATCTCATTTTTTTTAAAAAAATAAATAAATAAATAAATGTTGAGTTTTAAACCAGCTTTTCCACTCTCTTATTTATTGTAGTATTCTCCCTGCTTCCTCATAGGTGGAATATTTTTTTTGTATTGATTTATTTTTTATATGATTTGTCACATATATGTTAAAGATATTAGCTATTATATTTATGTTCAAAATGTCCATCTCAAATTCTCGTTTCCTTTTTAATTTTACTTATCATATTCTACAACTTTAAAGTACTTTTTGTACACCAGCTCCACGGAGCTATTGAATTGCACCTTAATAATTTTACTCTTGAGTTCTTTTCCTTTCCAGCTAATCAATGTTCATACCTAATCAATGTTCATACTTAATCAATGTTCATAAATATGTATTTTTACCGAAATATAGTTAATAGAGTTACATATAGTTAGTTTAAAAGGTGTTAGTTTCAAGTACACAGCAAAGTGATTCAGTTTTATATATATATTCTTTTTTTAATTAATTAATTAATTTTTTTATGAACCCCCTTCCCACCTCCCTCCCCATAACATCTCTCTTCATTTTACAATATGTTAAGTATAGCTCCCTGTGCTATATGGTAAGTTTTTGTTATCTATTTTATATACAGTAGTATGTCTTTGTTAATCCCAAACTCCTAGTTTATTTCTCCTCCCCACCCCCTGCTATCCCCTTTGGTAACTGTAAGTGTGTTTTCTATGTCTGTGAGTCTGTTTCTGTTTTGTAAATAAGTTCATTTGTATCATTATTTCAGATTCCACATATAAGTGATATCATATGATATTTCTCTTTCTTTAATTTATTTCAACTTAATATAATTTCTAGGTTCATCCATGTTTCTGCAAATGGCATTATTCCATTCATTTTGTGGATGAGTGATATTCCATTGTGTTCCATAGTATTGCATTGTATACCGCATCTTCTTTACCCATTCATCTACTGATGGACATTTAGGTTGCTTCTGTGTCCTAGCTACTGATAATATTGCCGCAGTGAACACTGGAGGTCCATGTATCTTTTTGAATTACAGTTTTCTCAGGGTATATGCCCAATAGTGGGATTGCTGGGTCGTATAGTAGTTCTATTTTTAGTTTTCTAAGGACCCTCCATCTCAGATGGTAAAGCGTCTGTCTGAAATGCAGGAGACCCGGGTTCAATCCCTGGGTTGGGAAGATCCCCTGGAGAAAGAAATGGCAGCCCAATCCAGTATTCTTGCCTGGAAAACCCCATGGACCCAGAGCCTGGTAGGCTACCCTCCATGGGCTCGCAAAGAGTCAGACAAGACTGAGCGACTTCACTTACACTGTTTTCCATAGCGGTTGTATCAATTTACATTCCCACCAACAGTGCGTGAAGATTCCCTTTTCTCCACACCCTCACCAGCACTTACTGTTTGTAGATTTTTTTTAATAATGGCCATTCTGACTCATCTGAGGTGATATCTCATTATGGTTTTGACATGCATTTCTCTAATTATGAGAGATGTCGAGCATCTTTTCTTGTTTGTTGACTTTCTGTATGTCTTCTTTGGAGAATTATCTGTTTAGGCCTTCTGCCCATTTTTGATCAGATGGGGTTTTTTTGTTTTTTTGTTTTTTAGCTGCTTGTATATTTTGGAGATTAATCCTTTGTCAGTTGCTTCATTTGCAAATATTTTCTACCATTATAAAGGTTGTCTTTTTGTTTTACTTAGGGTTTCCTTTGCTGTGTAAAAGCTCTCAAGTTTTAATTAGGTCTCATTTGTTTGCTTTTGTTTTTATTTTCATCATTCTAAGATGTAGGTCAAAAAGGATCTTTTGTGATTTATGCCAGAGTGTTAATTAATACAGACCCACCCATCAGTAGACAGGCTGCTTAAAGTCTGATGAATTAATGATTTTAAAGTCAAAAACAAAATAAGAAAAATGAGTGTAAAACAGTAAAACAACTTCCTAAAAGATGTCTGACACCCATCAGCAGTTTAAGAAAAGGAATTCATTACAAAATTCTACCAAAAATTGCTAACCTACATTTTTTAAGAATCTTTAAAATAAGTAGCCATTAGAATGATTTTATCATAATCATTACTTTGTATATCAATCGCTTAGTTTATTTATATAGATTAGAAAGATTTTTGTCTCTGGCCTATACTATCTTTGGGTCCCCAGAGCTTGAAATTGCCATGGCTGTTTAGTTATGAAAACTGTGACCCACTAATAAAAACAGATCAAGAAATGCTGTAATATTCATATATGAAATTCTTGAAGCTCATTTAAAATAACTGTGAAATCTTGGTAGCAATAAGAAAAGTTATGGTGAATACCCTTTAAAGTATTGATTAAAGGAAAAAATCAACATAGAATAATACTATTTAATAGTATGCTTCTAATAAGTGACATAAATAAAAGCCGTGTGTGAGTGATAACATTATCATCCAGTTATAAAATACCCAGGACCCTGTTGAAGAAATTTCTTTTTGAGCTACAAAAAAAGAACTTCGAAACAGAAAATAATCATGTGAAATTGATACCAGTGAAAAGAGTAATGAACTTACAGTGTCAGTTCTGCTATCACTGGGGTCAGAGATAGAAAGCCAGTGAATACTTTGTTAGTTAGAATACAAACTAACAAGTTGGCTTAGATTTTTTTCCAATTTTTTAATCTAAAGTGAGAAGAAAGGAATTAACTGTGTCAGGTGATGGATGTATTAATTATCTAGATATTGGCAATCACTCCACAATGTATATGTATATCAAATCATCACATTGTACACTTTAAACATATATAATTATATTTGTCAATTTTCCCCCAGTAAATTGGGGCAGGAATGGAGAGCTGAGATCTGATTGTTATCCTAGATTTCTCACTTCACATACCTCTGCCTGAGTATTACCACTGATAAAATAAAGGGGTTAGAACACATGACCTTTCAAATTTCAGTTATAATATTCAACAGTCCTATTATAAAGTCAACAGTTATCTAGGTTATCTATTGGAAAAAACAGTTATCTACAGGAAAAACAGTTATCTATTGGAAAAAACCAATCAAGTATTATGGCAGTTTGGTAGATAGTTTGAGGAAGGAACATTAACCAATTCCAAACAGGGAAAGAATGACAGTGAAAATGAATAATATTCTAATTTCCAACACCGAATTATTGAATACCTTCTCTGTTTGGCACCTTTTGAGAGATAAGACAATTGGACATGGTGGATTAAGATAATAATCAGCTTTCATTTGAGGTATTTTACATAGTAATTATACAAAGAATGAGCTAAGCATTTCTTAAATAATAAAAAGAGAAGATGAAATACTCACCACCCAGAGTTATCATGAATAGTAAATAAAATAATTCATATAAAACATCCAGCAAAAGCTGAAAACATAGAAAACTATAATGTAAGCTCTCTTTATCCTTATTAAGTGGACAGCAACATGAAAATCCCTAAATGTAACCTGGTACATAAAATTAATAGAGGCCTGAAATGATATTTTTTCTGTTGTCATTAAGGATAGAGCTAAATATCTTTTATCCTTAGAGTATTTAGGACATCTTGCTGTAGCTCACAAGCTGATGGCAGAGTTTCTTCATCGCTGCTTTCATCTCCTTGTTCCTGAATGTATAGATGACTGGATTCAGAAAAGGAGTGAGAACTGCATCAAAGATAGCAAGGAACTTGTCCAAGTGTGATGAAGGGAAGGGCCAGGAGTAGAAGAAGATTAATGGCCCAAAGAATAAGACCACCACAGTGACGTGAGCTGACAAGGTGGAGAGGGCCTTGGATACACTACCTGAGGAGTGTTTCCAAACAGTGACCAGAATGAAGATGTAGGAAATAATCAATATGAAGAAGGAGCCCACAGAGATGAGTCCACTGTTGGCGGTGACCATGAACTCTAGTCTATGGGTCTCTGTGCAAGCAAGCTTAATGAGTCGGGGGAGGTCACAATAAAAGCTATCCAGTACATTAGGACCACAGAAGGGCAAGTCTATGACAAAAGCCAGTTGGGCCACTGAGTGAATGAGGCCAAGGACCCAGGCAGCAGCCAAAATCAAAACGCACATTCATGGGTTCATAATGGTCAGGTAGTGGAGAGGCTTGCATATGGCCACATATCTGTCAAAGGCCATGGCAATGAGCAGCACCATTTCTGTGCCCCCAATGGCATGAATAAAGAAGATCTGAGTTAGGCAACCCCCAAAAGAGATGGCTTTGCATTTTCTGAAAAGGTCATAAATCATTTTGGGAGCAGCAATAGAGCAAACCCCCACATCAAGAAAGGAGAGGTTGGCCAGCAGGAAATACATGGGGGAGTGCAAGCTAGCGTCAGCACTCACAGAGAACACAATGAGGAGGTTTCCCATCAGGCTTGCCATGTAGAACACAGAGAAAAAAAGGAAAAGAAGAAGCTGGATCTCCCAGGAACTGGAGAGTCCCAGGAACACAAACTCAGACACCACGGAGTGGTTGGCTCCACCCATTTCCTCTGCAAACAGAGGTGACTCAATTTTACCTTAAAAAGAGAATAAAAATGAAATCAACCTTGTGAGGAGTTAGTGACCACATAAAAATACTGCCACAATCCATATAGCCAAAACACAACTGAACTGAACTGAACTGAATATTGTAAAGCAATTATCCTTCAGTTAAAAATAGTTTTTAAAAAAAAAATACAGTTGCAGAAGATACGCAGTAACTATTTGCCACAAAGCACTGCTTCCAACTCCCCAGTCTCTCTAGAATTCTCTAAGTTTTGATAAAAGAAAGAAATATTCTGCTGAATCAAAAGGGTTATGCGAAGCAGATAGGAGTGCCCTGGAATACTATAAGGGAGAAAAGAGGAAATAGAAATGAACTTATTGATTTTTCTCACAGTTTGTTACTCCCATGCATGGATTTCCCCAAACTTCAGACAATTCTGATGACCTTCATTTTCTTTACCCTCTGACTACCTCCGATATGAAATGCTATCAATTTCATTGATACTCTCTTATGTTTAAAGCTAAACATATTGCAGTTTTATCAAATCATAGTCATCTTTTCCCCATAAAGAGAGACGATAATGTAGAAACCTTAAAAATGTATCCAGCTTCTGTAGCTCAGCTCAAGGAATGGGAGTGATCACAAAGCTTGAGCTGTGAGAGCATATGATGGAGTTAGGACAAGCCAGAAAAGAAATCTCTGCTGCAGACTCTAAACATGGATGAGCTAATGCAATGTAGCAAACAAAATTCTGTTCTATTAGGAAATCATTGTCCATGCCATGTTCACTTGTCATGGTTCATGGAATGTTGGGAAGATTAAAAAGAACACTGCACTTGTGATTGGGAAAGTTGTGATCAAGCACAAACCCTATGTTCATGGGAAGTTTGAGTAAGTTCTTTCTCCCATCCCTTCCACACTCAACTCACTTCTTGAACTCAGTTTCATCATCTGGAAGATAAAGGGGACTGAGTAGGTGATGCTAAGTAGTCCTTTCAAATCTAACATTTCTATGACTTTATAACACAATGCCAGCCCAGTAGGTAATGAGCCTCACTGTAATGATGGTATTCCCTGCATTGGAGTGCTACCGTATTCACTACCTTTTCCCTCATCTGCAGTTGATTATAAGTCCCATTTCCCAAAAAGTCCCTCTCCTTTTATTAGTCTCCCTCTTCTCTAATTGTTTTTGTTCCACTTACATTTATTAGCACATTATTGTAAATTTTCTATACCATTTATTTTTCCCTTTATCATAACAGTCTGTAATCAATCAGCAAACATTTTCTAGATACTTACTAAGCCCAATGCATTGTTCCAGGACATTATGGACTTCCTGAAGTATTAAAACATTCACTGCCATTAAGACATTTACATTTTAGCACATACTAAAGTATAAACAATAAAAAAAATTCTTACATAGAGAATGTCAAATAAGTAGTATGAGCATAGAATTTTTGAAGCAGAAAAGACACACATGAGCCAGAGTGATCAGGACTGTCTTCAGAAAGAAATCAAAAC
This sequence comes from Capra hircus, assembly GCF_001704415.2. NCBI lineage: Eukaryota > Metazoa > Chordata > Mammalia > Artiodactyla > Bovidae > Capra > Capra hircus. The sequence goes on along the minus strand of NC_030817.1, from coordinate 74,877,799 downwards.
CTATGATGCAGTTTAAGATATGTATATGTTATTTGGATATACAGCTTCATATCTGACTCTGAAAGAGTTGTTGGCACATAATGAGGGAATAGCTCCAGTCTGAAGCAGTGTTTTATAAGCTATCAGTGAAAATAATGAGAACAAGCCAAAGTAAAACAAAAACAGTGACCACCATGGGCAAGACACTACGATAACACCTTTACCGACACTATCTTGTTTGATACTTACAAAAACCATAAAAGTTATCAGCTCCTTTTCACAGTGGAGGAAATCAAGCCCATGAGAAGGAAAGCCATAGATTAGAACAGTAAGTGGTAAAACTGATACTGATTCCCCGATCTGCCTGTTAACCAGTATATAGAGAAGACTTTTCTCATGACTTTCTGATTATTTAACATAACACAGCCGTAATTCTTCCTGGCTACTGAAGTAAGGGCAAATCTGTGTAATACCTGCATCTCAGAGCTCTTGGTTGAGTTCCCAGACTGCCGTTGCTTTAACCCACATGAAGGCCTTTAGCTTCCCGTAGAAGAGGCTCTGCTCCTGGTGCTGTCTCATTAACAGAGGAAGCAAAAGTGCTCGGTCTCCACATCAAGAAATAAAATGAAGCCCAGCGCTACACTAATTCAAATTCTGTTCCCACTTACAAAACTGTCTTCTGCCTTTTGTAATTCCCTGTCTTGGATCTCAATCTTAGAGAACAGTGGATAAACAGGGGGAAATAATAATAATTTCAGTTTCTGACTATATGTGGCTCTTTCTCATTTGTGTTAATTCTTGCTTATTAAGCTCAGCTGAAGCTGCTTCTATTGTACAAGGTAACAATTAACTGATTTCTTTACAAAATGACCCTGTCACCAGAAATGCCTATTGAGTCTAGGTCGTTAGGGACTTCAACATTGTACACCAATATCCTCAAGCTATTTCTGAATTTGTCACCAACCTACTCATATAAAGACCTGACATGTGACTGTTACCAAAGAGTTAACCATATTCAACTTTTTTTGGTTAAACTATCATTGCTTCATATACAAATAGCTGTAAAAATGCTATTCTTGGGAAAGATCTGGCTAATTGGTACACAGGAGAGTACTGACCAAATGATACTGCAGAGACTTAGGATTGCCAATATGATTTCATTTATCCAAGGGAATTGTCACCCAGAATGCTGCCTCACCAACAGAGGAAGTTATGGCTTAGCCACAAACAGGAAGAAAAAAGAGATCAGAAAACATTTTAAGCACCACTTTGTTTACTTAATTTGAAATATTTATTTCCTGAGTAAGGTTAAAGAATCTCCAAGAAACACATAAATATACTTTTGTTATAGTCATATCAAATCAACTTCACCCGAGAAACTTACCAGAAAACAGGGAACTTCATAGAAATCCCTATTGTGTGTGTTTGTGTGAATTATCTATAAGGCTATTATTCTGTTTTGCATTCAAAAATGGTATATTTATAATCTATGTGGAACACTGTTTACTATTAATTCAATTATATGGCCTATAATTTCACATCAAAAAGAATACTTTTAACTCAGAAATAACTACTATGTTGGACTTCATTGTAGATTGTGAATCAGAAAACTTAAATTCTATTCATGTTTGGTCAGTAACTCACTCTGTAACTTCAGATGTTTCACTTCATATCTCTATAGTAATATTTCCTCATCTGTAAAATGAGCAGGTTATAGAAAATAATTTCTACAGCATCTTCGAGTCCTAAGCTTCCTATGTTATGACCAGTTATATATTCTCATTGATTCATGGGGAGAGGAAAGGAATAAGATGTAAGACCAATTATTGAATATATGGCTTAGCAAACATAAGAAACAGAAAATTCAGCAGATAAATGAAATTCAATCTTGACAATTTTTTTTACTAATTATCACTGTAGTAAATAGAAATTGTAAGTAATAGTATATCTGTTTAGTGTGAAGAGTAGAGAGGAAAGAAAACCTTTTTGCATTATGTACAGCCCTATAGTGGCCTGACCAACTCTGATGGCTCACAGAAGTAAAAGGTGGAAAAGTTTACAAAGAAAGAAATTAGCTGATTTAAAAAAAAATTCTGCTAAGCTAGAACACAACTTCATTCATTTATTGACATGAAGTTGCTACAAAGAGTTGGTGCAGGAAAAGGTATACCACATTTTTTAAAGAGCCAGCAGCTATGAGAATAGATTTTTAAAGTACTCATCACAGAAGAAAGAAAGAGAGGGAAACAGAGAAAGAAAAAGAAAGGAAGGAGGTAAGAAAGGAAGTAGAGAGGGAGAAACAAAGGAGGAGAGGAGGGAAGGAGGAGAGGAGAGGAGAAGGGAGGGAAGCAGAGGGGAGAAGAGGAAAGGACAGAGGAGGGGAGAACAGAGAAACACTATATTGCCCATGGAGGCTAGGAACGTGAGGGAAAGAGCATGGAGAGAGGGTCAGTCTGTAGTGGCCAGGGCAATATTCGTCTGTGTATGGAACATCATTCTGTCTTCTCCTTACCTATCTCCATCCCAGGTTCAGAGACAGAACTGTCAACCACAATGATGGACCCAAAATGAAGAGCAAACCCAAAGCTAGGGAAACAAGAAAAATGACTCATTTGGAACTCTCACACTAAATTTTTATCCCAAAGAAATGCCTAAGAAAGAGAAAAGAGAAAGGGGGGATTAGGAGAGAGAGAGGGGGTAAAAGGATACATAAAGCAAGATACTGGAGCAAAATATAATTTTGTAATAAGAAAGAGTATAAGATTACACAAGGAACTATGCTTTCTAAAGTGTAAAATGCTAAATAAATGTGAAGAAATTTGAAAAAGAAAAAAGGTTTGATTTAAATTCAGAACCTTAAAGATAAAAAGAGCAAACACAAAATCTACACAATTAGAAAGAACAAAATAAACATGGAAGCAAATGGCAGGAAAAAGAGTACAGAAAAAATATTTCCACAGAGCAGATGAAAATTGGGACCAAATATCTCACCATGAATTTTTTAAACTTACAGGATTGATCTTTACACACACACACACACACACACACACACAGAGAACATAGAGATTTAAAAGCTCAAAATGATTTGACAAAATTGTCACATCTATGTTCATCAGTGATATTGGCCAGTAATTTTCTTTCTTTGTGTTATCTTTGTCTGGCTTTGGTATCAGGGTAACGGCGGCCTCATAAAATGCACTTGGGAGTGTCCCTTCCTCTGCAATGTTTTGGAAAACTTTCAGAAGCATGCATGTTAACACTCTAAAATTTGTATAGAATTTGCCTGTGAAGCAGTCTAATCCTGGACCTTTGATTGTTGGAAGATTTTTAATCACAGTTTCAATTTCCATACCTGTGATTGTTCTGTTCATATTTTCTTTTTCTTCCCTGTTGATCCTTATACCACATCAACACATTGAAAAATATCAATGCATGATTATCTCAAGAGAAGCAGAAAAAGCTTTCGACAATATTCAACACCCATTTATGATTTAAAAACACTCTCCAGAAGGTAGGCATGGAGGGGACCACTTCAACATAATAAAGGCCACATATAACAAATACACAGCAAACATCATTCTCAATGGTGAAAAACTGAAAGCATTTCTTCCAATACAAGAAATAAGAAAAAGATGTCACTCTTGCCATTATTATTCAACTTAGTTTTGAAAGTTCTAGCCCAGCAATCACAGAATAAAAGAAAATAAAAGGAATCCAAACTAGAAAAGAAGTAAAACTGTCACTGTTTGCAAATGACATGATACTATACATAGAAAATCTTGAAGATACTACCAGAAAACTGCTAGAACTCATCAATGAATTTGGTAAAGTTATAGGACACAAAATTAATACACAGAAATCCTTTCCATTCCTAGGCACTGAAAACAAAATATCAGAAAAAGAAATCAAGGAAATAATCTCATTTACCATTGCATCAAAAAGAATAAAATACTTGGGAATAAGCCCACCTAAGGAGGCAAAAACCTATACTCAGAAAACTGTACGATACTGATAAAAGAAATCAAAGATGGCACAAACAGAGGGAGAAATATACCATGTTCTTGGATTGGAAGAATCAATAATGTGAAAATGACTATTCAATAAAATCTCTATCAAATTACTAATGGCATTGTTCACCGAATTAGAACAAAAAAATTGTACAATTTGTATGGAAACACAAAAAACCATTTAGGGCTGAAGCAATTTTGAGAAAGAAAAATAGAGCTGAAGGAATCAGGCTCCCTGACTTTAGATTATACTATAAAGTTATAGTAATCAAAACAGTATAGTACTGACTGGCATAGAAACAGAAATATAGATCAATGGAGTAGAATAGAAAGGCTAGAAATAAACCCATGTACCTATGGTCATCTAATCTATGACAACAAAGGCAAGAATATAGAATGGAGAAAAAACAGTCTCTTCAATAAGTGGTGCTAGGAAAACTGGACAGCTACATGTAAATAAATGAAATTAAAACACTCCCTAACACCCTACACAAAAATAAACTCAAAATGGATTAAAGACCTAAGTATAATGACAAATAGTATAAAACTCTTAGAGGAAAACATACGCAGAACACTCTTTTACATAAACCACAGCAAGATGTTTTTTGATGCATCTCCTTGGGTAATGAAAATAAAAGCAAAAATAAACAGGACCTAATTAAACTTAAAAGCTTTTACACAGCAAAGGAAACAAAGACAACCAAATGAAAGAAGACACCTTCAGAATGGGAGAAAATATTTACAAAAGAAGCAGCAAGGGATTAACCTCTGAAATATACAAACAACTCATGCAGCTCAGTATCAAAAAGCAAACAACCCAATCAAATAATGGACAGAAGATCTAAATAGACTTTTCTCCCAAGAAGACATGCAGGTGGCTAAAAAGCATATGAAAATATACTCTATGTCAATGATTATTAGAGAATTGCAAATCAAAACTACAATGAGGTATCATCTCACACCAGTTAGAGTGGCTCATATCAAAATATCTATAAACAATAAATGATAGAGAGGGTATGGAGAAAAGGGAAAGCTTCTACACTGTTGGTGGGAATGTAAATTGCTATAGACACAAGAAGAGTCTGTAGGTTCCTTAAAAACAAAAAATGGAACTCCTGGATGATCCAGCAATTCCACTCCTGAGTATATATCTAGAAAAAATGAAAACTCTTAATTCAAAAAGATACATGCATCCCACGAAGTGAAGTGAAGTGAAGCGAAAGTTGCTCAGTCGTGTCCAGCTCTGAGACCCAATGGACTGTATAGTCCATGGAGTTCACCAGGCCAGAAGGGTAGCCTTTCCCTTCTCCAGCGGATCTTCCTAACCCAGGGATCGAACCCAGGTCTCCCACATTACAGACAGATTCTTTACCAGCTAAACCACAAGGGAAGCAGAATTGTTAACTAAAGTATAGATTTTATTTAAATTTAACAAAATTTTATGCTAGTGTTCAATATTTGTTTTCATACTTTATTCAAGACTCCACATTGTGCTTAATTGCATTGTGCAGCTTCAGGTGCTTGCAACATATTCTGGTAAATTCTCTTTTCATTTTTATTCTATTATAAATATTTTCTAATTTTCCTTGTTATGGCTTTCTTAGATACACCCATCATTTAAAGAGGACATTTAATTTCCAAATACATGAGATTTGTTAAAGCATCTTTGATAATAATTTCTCATTTTGATATTAATTTCTCATTTAAATGCTTTCCTCTCTGAAAACACTCTGTTTTTTCAGTCTTCTGACTTTACTGAGGCTTTCAATGGCTAAGTCAAAGATCTCTTGGTAAATGTCACATTGCATTTGAAAATATATGGGTTATTTTCAAATATCTTTTGATATTTCTAACATAATTCCACAGTAATCATAGAACAGACTTTGTATGATTTCAATACCTTTAGACTATGAAATTTTTGCACCTTGTTTATGTCCCTTATGTGTTTCAGAGTCTCCTAGTTTATAGTCTATGGGAACTTGAATAGAATTTGTATCCTACTGTTGTGTGAAAATTGTATAAATCTTAATTCTGTTGAATTGGTTCATGATGTTTTCATGTCTACTATATCCTTCTACTTCTCTCTATATTCATTCTATTAATTTTTGAGAGTTTGTTATTGGAACTCCAACTAAAATCTTAATTAATCTACTTAAAAAATAATTATAAATGGAACTGTTTTTTTTTAAAGATACACATATCCCAATGTTCATAGCAGCCTTATTTACAAAAGGCAATCATGAAAGCAGCCCAAAATGCCCAAGAACAGACGACTGACTTAGGAAAATGTGATATATTTATATGCCATGGAATATTACTCAGCCATAACAAAGAATGAAATCTTGCCATTTGAAGCAACATGGATAGACTTAGAGAATATATGCTTTTGAAATGTCAGAGAAAGATGAATACAACATGACATCATACATGTAATACAAAAATAATACAAATGAATCTGTAAACAGAAACAGACTCATAGATGTGGAAAACAGATTTATGGTTACCAAGGGGGAGGGGAAGACCAAATTAAGATTATGGGATTAAGAGATACAAAAACTACTATACACAAAATAGATAAGCAATAAGGATTTACTGTATAGCACAGGGAATTATACCTAATGTCTTATAATAATTTATACTGAATATAACCTGAAAGAAATAACTATGCTATACACCTTAATACAACATCATAAATCAACTATACTCCAATTAAATAAATAAATAATAAAAACTATAAAGAAAGCTGAGTGCCAAAGAATTGATGCTTTTGAACTGTGGTGTTGGAATAGACTCTTGAGAGTGCCTTGGACTGCAAGGAGATCCAACCAGTCAATCCTAAAGGAAATCAGTCCTGTATATTCATTGGGAGACTGATGCTGAAGCTGAAACTTCAGTACCTTGTCCACCTGATGCAAAGAACTGACTCATTTGAAAAGAACCTGATGCTGGGAAAGATTGAAGGTGGGAGGAAAACGGGACAACAGAGAATGAGATAGTTGGATGGCATCACTGACTCAATGGACATGAGAGTAAGCTCCAGAAGTTGGTGATGGACAGGGGAGCCTGGTGTGCTGCAGTCCATGGGGTCGCAAAGAGTTAGACATGACTGAGCAACTGAACTGAACTGAACTGATACTTTGTTTTATTTAGTTAGTACCCTGGTTCTCATAATACATAAATCTTTTGCATTTTCATTCTGTATTACCTCTTTTATCTACAAAATAGTCAACTCATTTAAAACCATTTAGTTTCACATAATTATCTTTGCCATATAAAAATAGTGACTAAGTTTAGGAAATAACAGGAAACAATCATACACATTGAGGCATATAGGACATTACAACACCTGGTCTCAAAACATTTGATTAATTAAAAATATTAATATCAAAAATATTAATATATCCTGAGTTGTCACTCTTTAAGTTAGCCAAATATCACCTTCCAATCGTAACTAAATTTAAAAACCTTGTAATTAATTAAATCTTGAGTGTGGATGGCTAAATTCAGACATTAGAAGCCCCAAAATCTCAAAGCTACCTGGCGAATAGTCTTTGTTTCATTTTTTTTTCCTTCAGGTATATAGATACTGAGAAACACAAAGGGCTTGAATATTGGTACATATGTATATTAAAAGAGATACATCTTTGAGAATTTCTATCAGAGAGGAGTATCCAACATTTTGTTTTAACGAGAAACATGCCCAGTATGTGAGATTTCAGCCTTTACCAACATCTGTAAGTTTTTAATAACATTATATTCCAGTGCTGAATTCACTCCTGCCTAGTATTTTCAGTTTCCTTAGAGCAAGGGTCCCTATGGAAAAAATGACCAGCTAGGAACAGAATTCTTGAGGAGAGATTTCACAGTGAATATCGAAAATCATTAAGTACACTGAAAATATATATGTAAAGGGTAATTAGATAGGTTAATTTCCAAAAATAGTCAAGATCAATCTGAATTTCTTGGATTGTGCATGAGAACTCTTCCTGAAACTTAAAACCTTACCAAACAGTCTCCTCATTGCCATCTTCATCTCCTTGTTTCTAAATGTATAGATAATAGGATTCATAAAAGGAGTAATTAGAACATCAAAGATGGCTAAAAATTTATCTATGGGTAAGGTAGGGAATGGCCACACATAGACGATAATGCAAGGGCCAAAGAAAAAAACTACCACAGTGATGTGAGCTGAGAGGGTAGAAAGGGCCTTGGATGAACCACCTGAAGAGTGTTTGCGAACCGTGACCAGGATGAAGATGTAAGACACCATCAGGATACAGAAGGTGCCCATGGAGATGAAGCCACTGTTGGCAGTGACCAGAAACTCCAGTCTATACGCGTCTGTACGCGCAAGTTTGATGAACCGAGGAAAATCACAGTAAAAGCTATCCATTTCATTGGGGCCACAAAAGGGTAAGTTGACAACAAAAGCCAGCTGGGCCACAGAGTGGATGAGTCCAATGGTCCAAGCAACAGCCAGAAGAGAAGAGCACATTCTAAGGCTCATGATGGTCAGGTAGTGGAGCGGCTTACAGATAGCAGCGTACCGGTCATAGGCCATGACTATGAGCAGCACCATCTCTGCACCCCCGACAGTGTGAATAAAGAACATCTGAGTGACGCAGCCTCTCAAGGAGATGACTTTGTGTCTTCTGAAAAGGTCAGAAATCATCTTTGGGGTTGCAATGCTGGAAACACCTGTGTCAATGAAGGAGAGATTGGCCAACAAAAAGTACATGGGCGAATGTAAATGGTGGTCTGAGAGAATAGTGAGCACAATGAGAAGGTTTCCCAACATACTCGCTATATAAAATACTGTGAAAAATAGAAAAAGAAGAATCTGGATCTCCCAAGAACTGGTGAGTCCCTGCAGCAAAAATTCAGACACCACGGAGTGATTTCCTCCATCCATCAGCTTCATGCACAAGGCTGACCCTGAGGTTAACTGAAGAGCAGAAGAGGGAGACAGACATAATTAGTAAGATGGAAAGAAAGTCCTTGCAAAAATGTCAGAAACTAAAGATCACCTTGCCGTTGCACAGAGTTACTTAGAGCTTACACAGTACAAGTATAACAAAGAGCCAGAATCAGAAATGTCCCCCGCATAAATCTTCAGTGTAGTTTAATCATGTATCTCAAATCTAGTTTGGGCTTTAGAGTCTAATCAAGAAGGGGGAGTGTAGACAAAGGCACCTAAGAATTTAAAAAGAAGTGAGTCATGGGACTTCTCTGGTGGTCCAGTGGTTAAGACCTTGTGCTTCTACTGCAGGGAGTACAGGTTCAATCCTTAGTCAGGAAACGAAGATCCTGCAAGCTGCACGGTGCAGCCAAAATAATAATAATAATTTTTAGATAAAGTTGACTCAGGAAATGGAGATTTGTACTTCCGAGTTTCTCTACTGAAATATGCCACAGAATGAAAACATGTACAAGAAGGTACAGAAAATTGTCTGGAGAGGTGCTCTAATTTATTCTTTACAATGCTGCCTGATTCAGTGTGGATAGACCACAATTTATTTACTAATTTCCCTATTAATAAGCATTTACCCAGTTTGCCGTTTTGGGGGCCCAACAAACAATGCTGCAAATATCTTCATGTTTGTGTCCTTTATGTCTTTGCATCCTCTGTATCTTTATGCATGTCATCCTTTTGTGCTGTTTTCCTTTCATGGCATGAATTCTCAGGATGTGATTACTGACACATCCTGAGTACTTATATTTTTAATTTGTGTAGGTTTGCCTGATTGCCTTCCCAAAAGGCTCTAATAAGACATATTTTCACAAAAATAAATGTTAACACTTTTTAAATTGTTGCCAGTATACTGGGTATAAAGTGATAGCTCTTTGTTACCCTAAATATTCATTCCCTGACAATCAATAAATTTGAACATGTTTTCTTGCAATTTAGATCTGGTCTTTTGTGAATTACTATTCCATGTATTTTCCTATTTCTCATTGTGCTTTTTCTTGTCATTCGTAAGAGCTCTTTTTATATTGTAGATGTTAAGTTTTTGTCATTTATTATATTTTAAAATCAATTATCTATTATTTTGTTTATAATTTCTTTGTCTATTCCCAAGTTTTTAGTTGTTATATGATTAAATACAGCTGTTACTTGACTTATAGCTACTGAATTTAGTCTTGTTAAGATCTTCCTCACTCCTGGATCATACAACTACACCCTTAGGTTTTCTTTCTACATTTCATTGTTTTTTGTTTTCTATTTAGTACTGTGCTCTATTACTTTTATATATGTTTTAAAATATAAGTCCACTTTTAATTTCTTCCAGGTATAATAGAATTGTAATGGCACTATGTGTTAAGTGGCCCATTCTTTCCCCAATGAATTTAAATACCATTTTTGCATTTTGCTAAATTTTCAGATAATTTGGAATCTGTTTCTAAATTCTTTGTTCTGTTTCCACTGATATATTTACCTACATCTGTAGAAATATCAGAGTATTTCAAAACTGTGGCTTTTTCTTATGTCACTTGATAGAGCAAGCCCCTCCTTTCCTGTAATTATTTTTCATGCTTAGTTGGCTATTCTTTGTTTTAATTAATTAATTAATTATTTTTGGCTGTGCTGCGTTTTCGTTTGCTGTTGCCAAGCTTCCTCTAGTTGCAGGGTGCGTGCTTCTCACTGTGGTGGCTTCTTTTCTTGTGGAGAGCCAGCTCTAGGCATGCAGGCCCAGTAGTTGCAGCACATGGCCTTAATAGTTCTGGATCTCAGGCTCAGTAGTTGTGGCACAGGGGCTTCGTTGCCCTGTGACATATGGGGTCTTCCAGAGCTAGGGATCAAATTTGTGTCTCCTGCACTGACAGGCAGATTCTTAACCACTGGACTTCCAGGGAAGTACAGTTATTCTTCAGTATATACATTATTCTATATAAACTTTAAGATCATTTTACCCAACCCCTCAAAAAAAATTCCATTGCACTTCTTGATTTTAACAGCATTAAATTTATATATTAACTTGGAATGAAGTAGCATTGTTATTATGATGGTATCTTCCTATTTAAAAACATTATGTATCCACCACGGGTATGGCAAAACCAATACAGTATTGTAAAGTAAAATAAAGTAAAAATAAAATTTTTTTTTAAAAATTAAAAAAAAAGAAAGTATGTATCTAAAGGAAAAAAAAGGAGGGGAAATATGTATACCTACGGCTGATTCATGTTGAAGTTTGACAGAAAACAGCAAAATTCTATAAAGGAATTATCCTTCAATACAAAATAAATTAATTTTAAAAAGAAAAAAAAGATTTAAAAATAAGAAAAAAAAAAAACATTATGCATCTACCCATCTGTTCAAACCTTGTCCTTTAATAAGATTTTGCCTTTTCCTCCATATGTATTCTATACCTTCTTTGTAAGACTTATTCCTTGTATTTTTAACTTTTTTCTTGGCATTATGCACAGAATATTTTTTCTCATATCCATTTCTAGATTCCTCTTGCTGGAATGAAGAAACTTTCATTCTGTTATATGTAGCTACCTTACCACGTGTAACAGTGGTAAGGCAGCTACATAATAGTGTTATGGTGTCTGTGTAATAGTGTTTTACTGCAGTGTCTTGGATTTTCTTGTTTTACAATAATATCTTCAGCAAATAGAGAACTTTTTCATATTTAATTTGTGTTGATTTGGTTAAGATGGTATATTCATTTTATCACTTATTAATATAGAAGCCCTATATACTTGTCTGTTCTTTTCATGTTTATTGTCTCTTCCAGCAATACATTTCTGCACTCTTGTTTTAAAATGATATGCCAATTATTTTTAATTAATTTCCCACTAGGAAATTAATTTTCCTATTAATTTTTTTATTTTTTTAATGTTTTATTTTTTATTTATTTATTTTTTTAAATTTTAAAATCTTTAATTCTTACATGCGTTTCCAAACATGAACCCCCCTCCCTCCTCCCTCCCCATAACATCTCTCTGGGTCATCCCCATGCACCAGCTCCAAGCATGCTGTATCCTGCATCAGACATTTTTTTAAAAAGAAATTAACTTTTAAAAACTAATATATTTTCCTTCTACTTTTTCCCAACACCAAATAAGCTGAGACCTTTTAAATACTTTTCACACCCATCTTCTCATTCCTCTCCCCATTTAAATTCAATCAGTTTCTTTTTATCCTCTGGAACTTCTATTTGTTTTACATATTATGCCTCCTAAATCTATCCTCCCTGTTTCATTTCCCATCATCATTTCCATTTCATTATATTTATCTTATGCACTTTAAAATATCCGCTCCTGGGCTTTCTTGGTGGCTCAGTGGTAAAGAATCAGCCTGCCAATGCAGGAGACACAGGTTAGATACCTGATCCAGGAAGATTCCACATTGCCAGGGGCAGCTAAGCCTGTGGGCCACAACTACTGAGCCTGTGCTCTGGAGCCTGGAAGCTCACATGCCCTAGAGCCTGTGCTCAGCAACAAGAGAAGGCACCGCAATGAGAAGTTCATGCACCACAACTGGAGAGAAGCTTCCAGTCGCTGCCGAGTAGACAACAGCCCGTGCAGCAAAGAAAACCCAGCACAGCCAAAAGTAAATAAATATATAAACATTTTTTAAGATATCCATTCCTTTAACCGTCCAGCCTCAAATCTGGATTTCAAGAATAATCACCCTCTGTTTAAGTCCAACTGAACTGGACAACTCCAAGGGTCTTATTTATATTACTTATGGGTCCTCTAGGACTTCCCTGGTGGCCCAGACGGTTAAGCGTCTGTCTACAATGTGGGAGACCCAGGTTCAATCCCTGGGTCGGGAAGATCCACTGGAGAAGGAAATGGCAATCCACTCCAGTACTATTGCCTGAAAAATCCCATGGACAGAGGAGCCTGGTAGGCTACAGTCCATGGGGTCACAAAGAGTCAGACACGACTCAGTGACTTCGCTTTCATGAATCCTTTTACCTGATGTTATTATTTTGTATTGAAATCAGCATCTGAATCTTCCAGAAGCTCTATACTCAACACAGCCTAACATCACATGTATTTAAAATGGGCTTTATACACATAGATTATAATATTTGAATTGAACCTTCAGAAATCATCGATACCATTCATTTCCAAGATTCAGTGTCTTCCAGTCAGTCAGAGATGTAAATGCCACCTAAGGCACAGGTAACGTCCTTGTTAAGTGTTTTTGGAATAATAACTTGACAATAGAAAAGTGCTTAAAAATCTATGAAATAGATAAATAACATGATGTTAAAGTTTGAAATAAACTATAACTCTCAATAGCTATATTCTTATTTATTGCTTTGTGATTTATTGCTTTGAGAGTTTGACTTTTTAGGACTCCAAACTTAGAAGTAATCTCATCTCAAACATTTTCTTCCACAATGAAAATTGATTTTAAAGATAAGTAAAATTTTCTATAGAAAATAGCAATGAACTAGAATTTAAAAGATAATCCAACCCTGTTAATCTCTCCAAATATACAAATTTGAGTATTGTGTAGTTTATTTAGTTATTCATTTTCCTTCTTATTTTTAATGTTCTGGAGAGAAAGATGTAAAATATTTGTTAAAAATGAAAAATCACATACCAGACTGCTGGATTTAAACTTGACTTGACCACCTGCTGTACCTCTTACACTGACCTTGAACAAATGATTTAATCTTATTATATCTACATTTATTAATCATTAAATTGGAATGAAAATAGTTGGCCTCAAAAATCGTTATAGGAGAAGAATTTAGAACAGTATTTGACTCATACCAAGAACCCAATAATTGTTAGCCATATGATATTATTATAAATATCCTCAGTGACACTAAAGTCTCCTGGTAGTCCTATTTCTCAAAATCCTTCTTTTGTCTTTCCCTAGTTTTTCATCACTTATTTGCTATATAAATAATAACATTTTTAAGATTTTGTTGTTTTTCTCTTCACCTAATGGGCTTTCATGTATTCTAATTATACCTTCCCCAAAAGCCTGACCACTGTGTGAAAGACAATATATATGAAAAGGTTTAGTATTTCCCCAGCATGTAAATGCTAGTTGAATCCTAGGAGTCAGTCATTCATCTCCTAATTCTATTCTAAACTGCATAGTCGTATTTTCCATACTCTAACAAACACTATCGCCTACACATTTATATATTAGTGAAATTGCACGTGACTACAAAAAAATAATAATTTTGTTAATTTTATTAATTGTATTAATAAATTTATAATTAATAATCATCTCTCTACTTCCCAATGCAGTTTTTCCTCGAGATCTATTATAATACTGCAGGCATCTCATCCATCCTACTCTTCTCAAATCTTCATTGCTTTTCACTAATTATTACTGAAATTCTACAATACAGGACAACCAGTGTCTGCACATCTAACTTGCATATGGCCATCAGCTAACTCTTCCTAAATAGCACTTTGATGATATAACTACTACCACCAGAAAGTGTCCAGTGATTCTCATTGCCTTTAGAAGTACAAACTCCTAACATAGAATGTGCTCCTATGATTTGGCTCCATGCCATCTTTCCAGGATGATCTCCCTCTCTGCTCTTACTTTCAAGAAATATTTATTCCTCTTTAATACTTCTTGTTCTAAAGTACAGTTAGTTGCTCAGTCATGTCTGAATCTTTGCGACCCCATGCACTGTAGCCCACCAGGAGCCTCCATCCATGGAATTTTCCAGGCAAGAATACAGGAGTGGGTTGCAATTTCCTTTTCCAGGGGATCTTCCTGACCCAAGGATTGAACCCAGGTCTCCAGCATTGCAGGCAGACTCTTTACCATCTGAACCACCAGGGAAGCCCATCAATTACCTTCTCCTTAACTCTTTGCAGTCTGACAACTATCCCCACCACCTTCTTCAAACTGGTCTCATGAAGATCACCAAATATCTCAGAATAGCTGAATCTTCAGATGTCTATGCATCATCTTATACTGTTCACCATCTCCTACTTTTTGAAAAATATTGTCACTAGTGGATTGTGCAAAGACTTTGTCATCTCTCTCCCTATTGATAATGTCTATGCTACAGGCTGAACCTGAAGGCTATAGCTTCTCAAATGAGAATTCTAACTAGAGTCATTAACATAGGGAAGGAATTAATCCTTACAGATTTAGGTTCCATTGTGTTGTGAACCTGAAACTAATATAATATGATATTTCGATTGTACTACAGGTTTTTTTAAGTTAAAAATATTAGACAAAGTAGGAATATTTGGAGGAAGAACAAACAACTGAAGGTAGTGAAGAAGGAGTAGTATAGACATTATTGGAGGTTTGAATTCTTACTCCATGAGGGGAGAAATGAACTAATTTTTTTGTCTGCCTGGTCTATATTTGAAGAAAAGCATCAAAGGTTATTCCCATAAGATGAGCCAGGGACATTTCCATTCATGGAACACACGAAAATATTCATAAATGAAAAGTAAGTCATCCAAAGGCTTTGACATTAGTCTCTGATGCTAATATAACTTTATTCTGATCCGCTTCCAGATATTAGCTTAGCAATACCATCTTATCTAATTTCCCCATTCCCAAACATTCTTATGTGGGCATACCTGAAAAAATTACAACTAGAGTTATTAACATCAGGGAGGATTTAAATCATTGTAACCTAGAGGCCGAAGGGAAGATCAAGGCTACATGCACAATGCATTACAGAACTGTAATTTTATACAAATGTGTAAATTCTAAAACCTGTTTGGGGCATCCTTTTGAGGGCTTCATGAATGGCTTTCTCAATCCTCTCCAAACCTTCAGACATAATTTACTTCGGATGATTATTTAAGATTGTTCACTTCTGCTGACTTCTCAGGAGTGATAGAATTATTATGACTAACAAGACAATGATCTATGTGAAAAATGCTGAAGGAGTCATCTACTAAATCTTTGGTCAGTGACTCGACTACATAATTTTTTTAACTTCTCCTTAATCTTATGACTCTCCTTGGTCATATGATATCCAGAATAAACACTTTTTATTACTAATGACATCTCCTTTCTTAACTCTTTTAAACACGTTGATAGTTCTCTGGTCTTCTTAACTATCTAGACATCATTTTTATTTCCTTAACATGCTAATGAATCTTGGTTTAAAATGTTAATAAGAGTGTATCTAATCATAAATAATACAATTATTTCCTGAAACTTGCATGACATACTTCTATTTATTCTGATCTCATATTGACTTTAGAAAACGTTAATATTGTGTATATTATACTTTATAGCTGTGCTATACACTCTAAAACTAAAATACAATTGTAAGAATATCATTATTCCTCATGGTTAACCATATAAGTTATAAACTCTTAGGAATTAAGAATGTTCCTACTTTTCAACTAGGAAAATTTCCTCAAGTTGTGACCTACCATAAATGTTGTGTTTTAATCATGTTTTATTAATAATTTCCAACAGAAGGCAAATACCAAAATTTATGACATTAATTTCCTCTTTCTAAAAGTTTACAACCTCTAAAAAATCTTTCGTATCTTCTGTTGCACAATAGCAGGATAGAGCATAGAAAGGAGGAATATGACCCATGTTTTACAGATAAGAAAATAAGGACTGAAAGAGATTAAATTAATGGCCTAATTTTGCACAGCAAAGTGTCCAATTCAAACCCAACTCTTGCCATTGTTTTACAAATGCAAGTGGATTAAAAAGAACTTGAAGAAATGTCAAAATTTTAACAGCTGTTTTCTCGGAAGGGACTATGGGTGATAAATTTTCTATTTTGCACGTTTTTCTCTTTAAAGGAAAATTATTTATTTAAAAAACAAAGTTGACTCCAGAGCCCAGGGTTTTTCATTATACTATTCCATAAGTCACTGACAACCTAAAGACAAAGTAACTTTGAGGGTGTGAGGAAGTAGCTTTTACTTCCAAGGTACTTGACAGGCAAATGGGCTGCCTGCAAAGACTTGACAGGCAGCGGGTCTTTGGTGTCTGCCACCTCATCTTCAGCTCCTCTACCATCTCCTGCCATACTGCCTTCCGCTCCTGCTCATTATCCACTTCTCTCAGGCAGTCCCTGACTGTCCAAGACCTCCACCTATGACAACCTCACCAAGAGCTAGTCTCTCCCAAGTTCCTGGCCTCCAAAGCATCCCTTCCAGAGCTTTTTCAATTAAACCATTTACATGTTGAGTCATTTCAATGTAGTCACCTAGTTTTATATAAAACCCAACTCTAATTACTCTCATAAAATTTTTATTTCGGTTAGGTACATCCCTAATCGTGACATGCTTCCTGAGTATTCCAAGCTGCTACAATTCTACCACTTTCAGGGGGCAAGGGACTACACAGCATGTGGGATCTTAGCTCCTTGACCAGGAATCGAACCCAAGTCACTTGCAGTGGAGGCACAGAGTCTTAAACACTGGACCATAGGAGAAATCCCACAACTCTCCCACTTTTAACTTGCCCTGCTTACACATCAGAAAGAGACATTAACGACACCCAACTTATGCTAAATTGTCTATACCTAATCTTAGTTTCCCATGGAGAGGTTTTCACATGAGAATTTTAGTTTAAGACATCAAGAACAACACAAATGAATTTTCTCTGAATTCTGGAAATTACTCATATCTGGTGATGAAAATGTAACTAATCCTATTTGCAAAGAACCAGAACTCTCTCTTACCTGAGTTAGACCAAAGAACCGATTTTCCTCAAATGGTAGATCAAGTCCCTCCAAATTGTGTGAGAAGATAGAAAGTTCCATTATATATTAGCCATAATTTCTAAGAGAGAAAAGTAAGAATTAGTGTGATGGATTCTGGGTACCAAATGACAGAAATTGAGACTTTATAAAACGCAGAAACTGAAAACATCACTTAGGAATTTACCATGAAAAACTACAAGGAAATACAGAATTGGGGAATAAAAAGGAATAAGACATAGAAAAGATAAAAGCATCATGCTTTTCCTCCTGCCAAGAACACCCTCTTCTAGTCAAAATCCCACCCTTCATTCACCACCCAGTTTAGTGTCATCTCCCCCATGACCTTAGCAAAAGTCAAAGAGTTATTCATTTTGAAACTCTTTTCCATGCCCCAAAATCGTCCCCAATACCCTTAACAAGAGTCATAGTTTTATTCATCTTGATGCTCCTTTTCATGCATTGCCCAGAATACATATGTAACAAATATGTCAAATAACAATAAAACCATAGATTAAGTTAAAAGAAGTAGGGAGATTACAGAGAAACCACTGGAGAGAGATTCAAAGATAAGTCGGATTAATTTTGGACTTGCTAAATAGTAAAACATTTGTTTTACATATACTTTGCATGATAGTGCTTGAAATAGGAGCATTTTTCTAAGTTCAGAAAAGGATAGTTTTACTCTGACTGAGACTGTAAAACTTTCCGAAACAAAGAACTTAATATTGTTTTTCTCAAGTAAAAAAAAAAATTCTAATTAGCATGTGGTGGCCAAGTGTTGGTGGGAATCTTGGGAATAGCCAGTCTTTCATTGATTGGATTTTCCTGGGAATTATGCCTCAGAGTCCATCCTGATTTTCACCTGGGGAATAAAAAGAACAAAAGAACAGAGAAAAGAAAGTAGGTTCTTAGTACCCAATTTAATGATGGCTTAGATCGATGTGCAGAAACATTTTTGCTTTAAAAGGAGACAATACAATAAGTATAAAGAAACCCAACACTTTAGAATGCTTGAGATTCAGCAGGAAATGGAAAGAGTATTACTCTACTCTAGTACTAACTAGATGTTTTATGGCAAAAACACTCTTCAATGAAAACTAGGAGGTAACAGCAAATGAGGAATCAGAGAACATAACCTTACTTCAGCAATTTTGGCTCTCTACATGTCTTTCAGTCCTATGAGACTAAAAATCTAGGATCCTGGGCTACATACATTTTTTCATGAGAGTGTTGTCAAGTTCTAAACTGTTAATAACTAAAGAATAAGAGGAATTGTTATGCAGAAAGTTTTGAAAATAGATACACCCTTTCCAAATAGGTACCCTTCCTTGACCACATCTTATAAAAGAGGTTCTTATATAGTTTTATCTTATTATTCTATAATATTTTCCTTTGTTTCAATTCCCACCATCCCTCTTCAGGTAATATTGTGTATGCTAAGTCTCTTTAGTCATGTCCGACTCTTTGTGACCCCGTGGACTTTAATCCTTTGTCCATAGGATTCTCCAGGCAGGAATACTGGAGTGGGTTACCATGCCCTCCTCCAGGGGATCTTCCTAATCCAGGGATCAAATCCGTATCTCTTAAATCTACCTGCACTGGCAGGAGGGTTTCTTACCACTAGCACTACCTAGGAAGCCCCTAGATACTATTGCTCCATATTAACTCTCAGAAAGAATTATAATCAATTACTGCCATACTTCCACCATACCCATCACCTGATCAGTAAATGCTGGCAAGCAGCAGTATGCAATGCAAAACATATAGTCAATATTTAACAAATATTCATTTTAAAAATATGCTTGACTAGTTTTTCTGATGTACTTAAAATAATTTTTATAAATAATCAATATACCCAAATGGTTCATGCCTCATAAACATAACCGTTACTATGACCAGCTGTTGTAAGAATTCAGTGAACTAAAGATACTGTAAGCTTTATGTATTTTTAGAGAATATCAAAACAGATCTTAAAAATGCTTCTATGAGATATTTATAATACGCAGATCTAACATGCAGATAGATAAATTTAATAGGAAATAATTAAATATCACAAAACCCTACTAGCACGGTTATATCAATATCAGACAATATATGTTAATTCAAAAGGCTTTATTAGGAGCAGAGAAGGCGACTGCATAAAACTGCAATTCACCAAGAATATTATAAATTTGTATAAAACTAATATCATAGTCTCAAAATATATCAAGCAAAAATTGATTAAATACAACATTCTTACAAACACAATAGAAAATATCAATACATACCTTACACACCAACTATAAATCAAATCAACAACAAAAAAAGGCAATGCTATGGAGTTGAACTATTATTCTGTGTCCATCAACAAATGAACGAATAAAGAAAAGGTACCTTTTGTGTATATATGAAGTGAAGTCTCTCAGTCTTGTCCGACTCTGTGACCCCATGGACTGCAGCCTACCAGGCTCCTCCATCCATGGGATTCTCCAGGCAAGAATACTGGAGTGGGTTGCCATTGCCTTCTCCAGGGAATCTTCCCAACCCAGGGATTGAACCCAGGTCTCCTGCATTGCAGGCAGACGCTTTAACCTTCTTCATAGTCCAACTCTCACATCCATACATGACTCCTGGAAAAACCATAGCTTTGACTAGACAGACCTTAGTCAGAAAAGGAATGTCTAGGCTTTTTAATATGCTGTCTAGGTTGGTCATAAATTTTCTTCCAAGGAGCAAATGTCTTTCAATTTCATGGATGCAGTCACCATCTGAAGTGATTTTGGAGCCCCCCAAAATAAAGTCTGTAACTGTTTCCATTGTTTCCCCATCTATTTGCAATTAAGTGATGGGACCAGATGCCATGATCTTCGTTTTCTACACGTTGAGCTTTAAGCCAACTTTGTCACTCTCCTCTTTCACTTTCATCAAGAGGCTTTTTAGTTCCTCTTCACTTTCTGCCATAAGGGTGGTGTCATCTGCATATCTGAGGTTATTGGTATTTCTCCTAGCAATCTTGATTCCAGCTTGTGCTTCTCCCAGCCCAGCGTTTCTCATGATGTACTCTGCATAGAAGTTAAATATGCAGGGTGACAGTATACACCCTTGACGTACTCCTTTTCCTATTTGGAACCAGTCTGTTGTTCCATGTCCAGTTCTAACCGTTGCTTCCTGACCTGCATATAGCTTTCTCAGGAGGCAGGTCAGGTGGTCTGGTATTTCCATCTCTTTCAGAATTTTCCACAGTTTATTGTGATCCACACAGTCAAAGGCTTTGGCATAGTCAATAAAGCAGAAATAGATATTTTTCTGGAACTCTCTTGCTTTTTCGATAATCCAGCGGATGTGGCAATTTGATCTCTGGTTCCTCTGCCTTTTCTAAAACCAGCTTGAACATCTGGAAGTTCATGGTTCACGTACTGCTGAAGCCTGCTTGCAGAATTTGCTGGAGCAGCCGTGAAAAGATACCCCACGTCCAAGGTATGAGAAACCCAAGTAAGACAGTAGGTGTTACAAGAGGGCATCAGAGGGCAGACAAAATGAAACCATAATCACAGAAAACTAGCCAATCTGATCACATGGAGCACAGCCTTGTCTAACTCAGTGAAACTAAGCCATGCTCTGTGGGGCCACCCAAGATGGGAGGGTCATGGTGGAGAGGTCTGACAGAATGTGGTCCCCTGGAGAAGGGAATGGCAAACCACTTCAGTATTCTTGCCTTGAGAACCCCATGAATAGTAAGAAAAGGCAAAATGATAGGATACTGAAAGAGGAACTCCGCGGGTCAGTAGGTACCCAATATGCTACTGGAGATCAGTGGAGAAATAACTCCAGAAAGAATGAAGGGATGGAGCCAAAGCAAAAACAATACCCAGTTGTGGATGTGACTGGTGATAGAAGCGAGGTCCAATGCTGTAAAGAGCAATATTGTATAGGAAACTGGAATGTCAGGTCCATGAAAAGTGAAAGTGAAGTCACTCAGTCATGTCCGACTCTTTGCGACCCCGTGGACTGTAGCCCACCAGGCTCCTCTGCCCTTGGGATTCTCCAGGCAAGAATACTGGAGTAGGTTGCCATTTCCTTCTCCAGGGGATCTTCGCAACCCAGGGATCAAACCAGGTCTCCTGCATTGCAGGCAGATGCTTTAATCTCTGAGCCACCAGGGAAGCCCAATGAATCAAGGCAAACTGGAAGTGGTCAAACAGGAGATGGCAAGAGTGAACGTCGACATTCTAGGAATCAGCGAACTAAAATGGACTGGAATGGGTGAATTTGACTCAGATGACCATTATATATCTACTACTGCAGGCAGGAATCCCTTAGAAGAAATGGAGTAGCCATCATGGTCAACAAAAGAGTCAAAAATGCAGTACTTGGAGGCAATCTCAAAAATGACAGAATGATCTCTGTCCATTTCCAAGGCAAATCATTCAGTATCACGGTAATCCAAGTCTATGCCCCAACCAGTAACACTGAAGAGGCTGAAGTTGAATGGTTTTATGAAGATCTTCAAGACCTTTCAGAATGAACACCCACAAAAGATGTCCTTTTTATTATAGGGGACTGGAATGCAAAAGTAGGAAGTCAAGAAACACCTGGAGTAACAGGCAAATTTGGCCTTGGGGTACGCAATGAAGCAGGGCAAAGGCTAATAGAGTTTTGCCAAGGGAACACACTGGCCATAGCAAACACCCTCTTCCAACAACACAAGAGAAGACTCTACACATGGACATCACCAGATGGTCAACACCGAAATCAGATTGATTATATTCTTTGCAGCCCAAGATGGAGAAGCTCTATACAGTCAGCAAAAACAAGACCAGGAGCTGACTGTGGCTCAGATCATGAACTCCTTATTGCCAAATTCAGACTTAAGTTATAGAAAGTGGGGAAAACCACTAAACCATTCAGGTATGACCTAAATCAAATTCCTTATGATTATACAGTGGAAGTGAGAAAGAGATTTAAGGGACTAGATCTGATAGACAGAGTGCCTGATGAACTATGGACAGGGGTTCATGACATTGTACAGGAATCAGGGATCAAGACCATCCCCATGGAAAAGAAATGCAAAAAAGCAAACTGGCTGTCTGAGGAGGCCTTACAAAAAGCTGTGAAAAGAAGAGAAGTGAAAAGCAAAGGAGAAAAGGAAAGATATAAGCATCTGAATGCAGAGTTCCAAAGAACAGCAAGGAGAGAGAAGAAAGCCTTCCTCAGTGATCAATGCAAAGAAATAGAGGAAAACAACCGAATGGGAAAGACTAGAGATTTCTTCAAGAAAATTAGAGATACCAAGGGACCATTTCATGCAAAGAAGGGCTCGATAAAGGACAGAAATGGTATGGACCTAACAGAAGCAGAAGATATTATATATTATATAAATATTATATATTATATATAATATATATATTATATAGCAGAAGGTAGCAAGAATACGCAGAAGAACTGTACAAACAAGAGCTTCACCGCCCAGATAATCACGATGATGTGATCACTTACCTAGAGCCAGACATCCTGGAATGAAGTCAAGTGGGCCTTAGAAAGCATCACTATGAACAAAGCTAGTGGAGGTGATGGAATTCCAGTTGAGCTATTTCAAATTCTGAAAGATGATGCTGTGAAAGTGCCGTACTCAATATGCCAGCAAATTTGGAAAACTCAGCAGTGGCCACAAGACTAGAAAAGGTCAGTTTTCATTCCAATCCCAAAGAAAGGCAATGCCAAAGAATGCTCAAACTACCGCACAATTGTACTCATCTCACATGCTAGTAAAGTAACGCTCAATTACCACATAGCCACCAAGAACTACATGCTAGAAGTATACACATCAGCATGAAAAGATTTACGTATTGTATTGTTAAATGAGTTGTGGAATAGTGTGATATTACTTTGTATAATTTGTAAATGCATGCTAAGTCACTTCAGTCATGTCAGACTCTTTGTGACCTTATGGATTGTAGCTAGTCAGGCTCCGCTGTGGGATTCTCCACTCAATAATACTGGAGTGGGCTGCCATGCCCTCCTCCAGGGGATCTTCCTGACCCAGGAATCAAACCCATGACTGCTGCATTGGCAGGTGGATTCTTTACCACTAGCACCAGGTGGGAAGCCCAAATGCATAAATAAATCTCTCAAAAGAAACTTTACAAAATTTTAACTGTTATGTTTGAGTGGGATTGTTTTTGGTGATTTTTTCCTTTTCTTCTTTGTGCCTATCTATATGTAAGCTATAAATGTACTTTAGACTCCACTAGTTTGTTATCCTGAAAAAGTTAACACAAAATGTTTGTGGTAAATCTATCAGATTTTCCCATTCTTTTCCATTCCTTGTGATTCAGAAGGAAAGAGTTGTTTCTTTCTCCTTCTCAGCTTTTATTTATCATTGCTCTTTGCACAAATAATTGTTGACTTCCTACTCTAAGTCAGGCAAATATTACTGACTTCCTGCTATAAAATGGGTATCCCTCTAGGTACAAAGGGCTTCCCAGTTGGCACTAGTGGTAAACAACACTCCTGCCAGCGCATGAGACTTAAGAGACATGGGTTTGATCCCTGGATCAGAAAGATACCATGGAGGAGGGCAGGACAACCCACTCCAGTATTCTTGCCTAGAGAATCCCATGGACAAAAGACCCTGGTGGGCTACAGTTCATAGGGTCACACAGAGTTGAACATGACTGAAGTGACTTAGCATGCATACATGCTAGGTACAAATAACAAAAATTCTTACTTCCTGATTTATGGACCTTTCTTTCCAATGGGAGAAAAGAAACTAACAAAGCAATCTCTCAAATAGATTTTTTTAAAAAATCATGAAGATATTAAACAAGGCTTATGGTAGAGAATAATAGAGTAGTAAGGCAAAAGAGAACTTCCTTAGATAAGAAGTGTTTTTCTGGTGTTGGCCTTCGAGCTGATATCTGAATGATGAGAAGGAACCAGCCCTACATTTACCTAGGCAAAACTCTCCACAAGTGAAGTGAAGGGCCAGCGTATAGGTTTCAGACCACGAGCTTGGTATACTCAAGCAACAAAGTCCAAAATGGCTAAGAAGAAGGAAAAGGCTCAATGAAGTTGGCAGGGTCAAATCTTTTCAGGCTTCTGGACCCTGGTTAGGCAACAAGGTAGGCTAGGTATCCATACTCCGTCATGCTGTGGCATCATTCTACCCTTAGCCTTCAGAGCTCTCCAGGAGCGTCTCTCCTTCCCAAGGCATGCACTTAGCTAAGAAGATGAGTCAGCATGACTTCTAACTCCATTCCATAATGTTCACAAGTTCATGAATCCTCTCTACTCAAACCTTTTTGTTCAGTCTGCCCACCCTACCACACTCCTTACTTACTTGCAATGATTTTTGCCTCAGAGATCCATTGTCCCTTCCTAAAATTGTTGTATACTTCTAACACAGTTTTCTACAGCTCCTGACACAAGATTCAGATAAAGCAAATATTCAGTATATTTTCTGATTAATTGAATTTCTACTTATGTAATTTTTTGCATAAGCTAGTCTGCTTGATGATTTCTTTGAGAACATTAAAAAACACCATAGAAAAATAAAGAGGAAGGATATATGTATATACACAATGACATACAACTCAACCACAAAAAAGAACAAAATATTGCCATTTGCAGCAACATAAATGGACTTAAAGAATATGCTCAGTGAAATGTCAGAGAGAGACAACTACAACATGATATCACTAATATATGGTCTAAAAATAATACAAATGAATCTGTATACAAAGCAGAAATAGACTCACAGACATAAAAAGCAAATTTAT
Organism: Capra hircus; assembly: GCF_001704415.2. Classification (NCBI taxonomy): domain Eukaryota; kingdom Metazoa; phylum Chordata; class Mammalia; order Artiodactyla; family Bovidae; genus Capra; species Capra hircus. The sequence goes on along the minus strand of NC_030817.1, from coordinate 74,852,413 downwards.
GGTTACCAAGGAGGAGAGGAGGAATAAATTAGAATTATGAGATTAAGAGATACAAAAAATACTATACAAGAATAAATAAGCAATGAGGATTTACTGTATAGCACGGGGAATTATACTCAATATCTTATAATAACCTATCATGGAATATAATCAGAAAAAATAACTATGCTATACATCTGAAACTAACATAATATTGTAAATCAACTCTACTCTAGTTAAATAATAAAAACAAGCTTTCCTTTAAAAAAAGAACAGTGAGATATTCTTTGAATACTTGCTTATACTATTTCTGAATGGTATATTTATTTTTTAATAATTACACACAACAATTTAACACATGGAAAGTTTAATATATTTCTTCATTATACATTTTAATAATAGATTTTCTTTTATTTCTTCATTTATACAGTTTTATAATAAATTTTCTTTTGTAAATTTCTATATAATACTATAAATAAAATTCTATCCTTTGTTTTATTTAGTTATTAGCCTCGTTCTCATAATATAGATATCTTTTCCTTTTTAATTCAGTATTGCCTCTTATCTACAAAATATTCAATCCATTTATAATCATTTAGTCTCACATAGTTATCATTGTCATATAAAAATAGGGACTCTTGTTTAGGAAAAATCATAAACACCGAGGAGTAGATATTTACATGACCAGGTCTCAAAACATTTGATTAATTAATAATATTAATGCCTCCTGAGTTATCCAAAATTTAATATTCCAATCCTAACTAAATTTAAAAACCTTATTATTAATTAAATCTGATTGTGGATGGAAAAATTCAGATGTTAGAAGCCTCAAATTCTCAAAGCTATGTAGGCAGTTTTCTTTTTATGTTTTATTTTTTCTTCTGGGTATATAGACTCTGAGAAACACAAAGGGCTTGAAGAGCAGTGCATAGGTATACCAGAGGAGCTACATCTTTGAGAATTGATACCTAAGAGAAGAGTATCCAACATTTTGTTTTAATAGAAAATGTGCCCATTATATGAGACATGAGCTGTTACCAACATCTATAATAAAAACTAATAAGGACGTTATATTCCAGGGCTGAACTTACTATGCATGTGTGTTCAGTCACCTTAGTCATGCCCGACTCTTTGCAACCCTATGGACTGTAGCCCACCAGGCTCCTCTGTCCATGGGTTGCTATGCCCGCCTCCTCGCGGATATTCCCAACTCAGGAACTGAACCTGCATCTCCTTCACTGCAGGCAGATTCTCAGCGCTGAGCTACCGGACAAGCCCACTGAATTTACTACTCCCTAATATTTTCAGATTCCTTAGAGTAAGTGTCCCTGTGAAAAACTGACCAGCTCAGAACAGAATCCCTGAGGAGAGGTTTCACAGTGGGTACTGAAAATCTTAAATACACTGAAGAGATTTATGAAACGTCTTCCCGACCCAGGGATCAAACCCGTATCTCCTGCTTACAGGCAGATTCTTTACCACTGAGCCACCAGGGAAGTTCAAACAACATCATTAAATACATTGAAAATATATATGAAAAGTGTAATTAAAAGAGGACAATTTCCAAGAATAGTCAAGATCAATCTGAATTTCTTGGATTGTGCATGAAAAAACTCTTCTTAAAACTTAAAACCTTACCAAACAGTCTCCTCATTGCCATCTTCATCTCATTATTTCTAAGTGTGTAGATAATAGGATTCATAAAAGGAGTAATAAGAGCATCAAAAATGGCTAAAAATTTATCTATGGGTAAGGTAGGGAATGGCCACACATAGACAATAATGCAAGGGCCAAAGAAAAAAACTACCACAGTGATGTGAGCTGAGAGGGTAGAAAGGGCCTTGGATGAACCACCTGAAGAGTGTTTGCGAACCGTGACCAGGATGAAGATGTAAGACACCATCAGGATACAGAAGGTGCCCATGGAGATGAAGCCACTGTTGGCAGTGACCAGAAACTCCAGTCTATACGTGTCTGTACATGCAAGTTTGATGAACCGAGGAAAATCACAGTAAAAGCTATCCATTTCATTGGGGCCACAAAAGGGTAAGTTGACAACAAAAGCCAGCTGGGCCACAGAGTGGATGAGTCCAATGGTCCAAGCAACAGCCAGAAGAGAAGAGCACATTCTAAGGCTCATGATGGTCAGGTAGTGGAGCGGCTTACAGATAGCAACGTACCGGTCATAGGCCATGACTATGAGCAGCACCATCTCTGCACCCCCGACAGTGTGAATAAAGAACATCTGAGTGACGCAGCCTCTCAAGGAGATGACTTTGTGTCTTCTGAAAAGGTCAGAAATCATCTTTGGGGTTGCAATGCTGGAAACACCTGTGTCAATGAAGGAGAGATTGGCCAACAAAAAGTACATGGGCGAATGTAATTGGTGGTCTGAGAGAATAGTGAGCACAATGAGAAGGTTTCCCAACATACTCGCTATATAAAATACTGTGAAAAATAGAAAAAGAAGAATCTGGATCTCCCAAGAACTGGTGAGTCCCTGCAGCAAAAATTCAGACACCACGGAGTGATTTCCTCCATCCATCAACTTCATGCACAAGGCTGACCCTGAGGTTAACTGAAGAGCAGAAGAGGGAGACAGACATAATTAGTAAGATGGAAAGAAAAGAAAGTCCTTGCAAAAATGTCAGAAACTAAAGATCATCTTGCCGTTGTACAGAGTTACTTAGAGCTTACACAGTACGAGTATAACAAAGAGCCAGAATCAGAAATCTTCGGTATCGTTTAATCATGTACCTCAAATTTAGTTTGGGCTTTAGTGTCTAAACAAGAAGGGGGAGTGTAGACAAAAGCAAGTTTGGATTTAAAGAGAGGTTACTCAGGGAACAGAGAGATTTGTACTGCCAAATTTCTCTACTGAAATATGCCCCAGAATGAAAACATGTACAAAAAGGTACAGAAAGCTGTATGGAGAGGCGCCTATAATTTATTCTTTGTAATAGCTGCCTGATTCACAGTGTGGATAGACCATAATTTATTTACTAACTTCCCTGTTAATAAGCATTTACCTAGTTTCTAGTTGGGGGAGCCCTACAAACAATGCTACAAATATCCTTACACACACATCCTTTTGTATTAATTTTTTCTTTCATGGCATCAATGCTTAAAATGAGATCACTGGGTCAAAGTACATATATTTTTAATTTGGGTAGTTTTGCTTGATTGCATTTCCAAAAGGCTATAATAAACATATTTCCACAAGAATAAATGTTAACACTTTTTAAATTGTTGCCAGTGTAGTGAGTGAAAAGTTGTAGGTCATTGTTACTCTAATTTTCATTGTCTGACAATCAAAAAATCTGAACATATTTTCTTGCAGTTTGGATTTGCTCTTCTGTGAATTACCTTTACGTGTATTTTCCTATTTCTTGTGTTTTTTCTTGTCATTTGTAAGAGCTCTTTTTATATTGTAGATGTTAAGTTTTTGTCATTTGTTATACTTTTAAATCAATTATCTGCTATTTTGTTTATGATTTCTTTGGCTATACCCAAGTTACATGATTTAAGTGTTATATGATTAAATACAGCTCTTACTTGCCTTAAAGCTACTGAATTTAGTCTCAGTTACGATCTCCTTTATTTCTGGATCATACATACCCTTAGATTTTCTTTTAATATTTTATTATATTTTGTTTTCTATTTAGAACTGTGCTCTATTACATTTGTATATGTTTTAAAATATCAGTCCACTTTTAATTTCTTCCAGGTATAATAGAATTGTAATGGCACCATGTAATGGCTGCTGCTGCTGCTGCTGCTGCTAAGTTGCTTCAGTCGTGTCCAACTCTGTGCGACCCCATAGGCGGCAGCCCATCAGGCTCCCCTGTCCCTGGGATTCTCCAGGCAAGAACACTGGAGTGGGTTGCCATTTCCTTCTCCAATGCATGAAAGTGAAAAGTGAAAGTGAAGTCACTCAGTCGTGTCCGACTCTTAGCGACCCCATGGACTGCAGCTTAGCAGGCTCCTCCATCCATGGGATTTTCCAGGCAAGAGGACTGGAGTGGGGTGCCATTGCTGTCTCTGCATGTAATAGCACCATGTGTTAAATAGCCCATTCTTTCCCCACTGAATTTAAGTACCATTTTCATTTGGCTAAATTTTCAGATATTTGGGATCTGCTTCCAAATTCTTTCTTCTATTTCCACTGATATATTTATCTACATCAGTAGAAATATCAGAGTATTTCATAATAGTGGCTTTATGCTTTGTCTCATGATAAAGCAAGTCCCTCTTTCCTGTTACTATTCCTCATACTTTCTTGGCTATTCTCGAGTATGTATTATTCCATATAAATTTTAAGATCATTTTATCCAATCCCCCTAGAAAATTCCACTGGTCTTGATTTTGATTGCATGAAATTTGTATATTAACTTGGAATGAAGTAGCTTTGTTATGATGATATCTTCCCATTTAAGAATATCATGCTTGGGACTTCCCTGGTGGTTGAGGTGCTGAGACTTCGAGTTCTCATGCAAGGGTACAAGGTTGGATTCATGGTCAGAGAAGTAGACCCCACGTGCTGCTACTAAGAGTTCTCATGCTGCAACTAAGACCCAACACAGCCAAATAAACAAATAAGAATATAGTGCATCTATTCATCTGTTCAAATTTTGTTTCATGTCATTTAATAAGATTTTGTCTTTTATTACACATATTCTATACCTTCTTTGTAAAAATTGTTCCTATGTATTTTTTAGTTTTTTTCTTAGCATTATGAACAGAATCTCTTTTCTCATTTCCATGTCTAGATTCGTCTCTACAAGAATGAAGAAAAGTTCATTCCGCCCTAATATGCAGATACCTTACCACATTCTGTGTAATAATTTTTTATAGTAATGTCTTGGATTTTCTTGGCTTACAATAATGTCATCAGGAAAAAGAGAACTTTTCCACATTTAATTGTGTTGGTTTGGTAAAAATAGTATTCATTTTATCACTTCCTTATTAACATGAAAGTCCTATATATTTGTCTATTCTTTTCATGTTTATTGTCTCTTCCAGAGATACATTTCTGCATTCTTATTTTAAAATAAGATGCCAATTATTTTCCTATTAATATATTTTATTTCCTTCTACTTTTCCCCAACGCCAGTTAAGCTGAGTTCTTTAAAACACGTTTCACACCCCTCTCCTCATTCCTCTCCCCATTTAAATTAAATCAGTTCCTTTTTATCCTCTAAAACTTCTATTTGTTTTACAAATTATGCCTCCTGAATCTATCCTCCCTGTTTTGCTTACTGTCATGATTTCCATCTCACTATCTTTATCTTATGTGCATTAGAATATGCATTCCAGTAACCTTCCAGCCTCAAATTTGAATTTCAAAAATAATCATTCTCTGCTTAAATTTATCTGAATTGGTCTGTTCCCAAAGTTCTTGCAATGTTACTCATGAATCATTCTACATGCTGTTATCAATTTTTTATTGAAATTAGCATCTGATTCTTGAGCAGCCCTGTATTCAACACACCCTAATATCATATATACTTAATATATGCTTTATACATGCAGATTATAATATTTGAACTGAACTTTCAGAAATCATCTATCCCATTCATTTTCAAGAGTCATTCAATGTATCCAGTCAATCTGATATTTTTCACTCTCTGATCTCTCCAAGGATGTAAATACCACCTAATACACAGTATTAAACTCCTTGTTAAGTATTGTTGGAATAACTACTTGACAATAGAAAAGTGCTTAAAAATCTGTGAAATAAATAACATGGTGCTGATGTTTGAAGTAACTGTAACTCTCAATAACAATATTTGTATGTGTTGTTTTCTAATGAGATGGTTAAAGAAAAGATTATGTGTGTCTCAAGTGGTAAAGAATCTGCCTGCAATGCATGAGACCTGGGCTCAGTCCCTGGGTTTGGAAGATCCCCTTGAAAAGGAAATGGCAACCCACTCTAGTATGCTTGCTTGGAGAAGTCCATGGACAAAAGAGCATTGTGGGCTACAGTCTACAGGGTCGCAGAATTGGACACGACTGAGCAACTAACTCACTTTTCGCTTTCTTCAACCTGAGAATTTGATTTTTTTAGGGCTCCAAAGTCAGAATTAATCTCAGATCAAACATTTTCTGCCAAAATGAAGGTTGATCTTAAAAATAAATTAGATTTTCTCTACAAAATAGCAAAGAATTAGAATCAAAATAAAATCCAAACCTATTCCTCTTTCCAAATGTACAAGTTAGAGTATTATGTAGTTTATTTAAATTTGTTTATTTATTTTCCTTCAAATATTTGATGTTCTGGAGAGAAAGATGTAAAATGTTGGTTAAAAGTGAAAAATCACAATCCAGATTGCTATGTGTAAACTCAACTACCTGCCCTATTAAATGATTACCCTGACCTTGGAAAAATGATTAAATCTTACTGTGTTTAAGTTTATTCACTGTTACATTGGAGTGAAAATAGCCTGGCCTCAAAAATATCTAAAGGAAATGAACTTAGACCCGTATTTGACTCATACCAAGAACTCAATAACTGTTCATCATAATAATGTTATTATAAATATCTTTAGTGGCACTAAACTCTCCTGGCAGTCCTATTTCTCAAACCCCTCCTTTTGTCTTTCCCTAGTTTTTCAACACTTATTCACTGTATAAATAGTAACATTATTTGAGATCTTGTTGTTTTTCTCTTCACCTAATGGGCTTTCACGTATTCTAATTATATTAATACCTTCCCCAAAAGCCTGACCACTGTGTGAAAAACAATATATGTGAAGAGGTCTAGTATTTCCCCAGCATATAAATGCAAGTTGAATCTATTATCCCCTAATTCTATCCTAAACTTCATAGCTTCGTATTTCCCATAGCTCACTAAACACTATCCCCTAGATGCATATATATTGGTGAAATTTCACATGATTATTACACAACTAATAATCTCTCTATTCCCCAGTGCAGCTTTTCTTCCGGATCTATTATAATACTTCAGGCATCTTATCCTTCCTACTCTTCTCAAATCTTGATTGCCTTTCCTCATCATTACTGAAATCCTGCAATACCAAGCAACTGATCTCTCCTCATCTAACCTATATTCTGGCCATCAGATTGCTCCACCTAGGTGCTGTGCTTAATTGTTCAGTCATGTCTGACTCTGTGACCCTGCTCCTCCATCCATGGGAATTCTCCAGGCAAGAAGACTAGAGTGAATTGCCTTTCCCTCCTCCAGGGGACCTTCCCAACCCAGGGGTTGAACCCAGGTCTCCCGCATTGCAGGCAGATTCTTTATCATCTGAGCCACCTGGGAAGCCCAGGTACCTAGGTAGCACTTTGATTATATAACTCCTACCACCAAAATATGTCCAGTGGGTCTTACTGCCTTTAAAAGTACAAATTCCTTATTACTCAGCTATAAAAAGGAACACATTTGACTCAGTTCCAATGGGGTAGATGAACCTAGAGCTTATTATACAGAGTGAAGTAAGTCAGAGAAAAACAAATATTGTATACTAATGCATATGTATGGAATCTAGAAAGATGGTAATGACAAACCTGCCTGCAGAGTGGCAATGGAGACACAGACAGACAGAGAACAGACCTGTAGACACAGCAAGGGGAAGAGAGCGTGGGATGAATTGAGAGAATAGCATTGAAACATATATGTCGCCATATAAAACAGATAGCCAGTGAAAATTTGCTGTACGATGCAGAGAGCTCAAATCCAGTTCTCTGTGACTACCTAGAGGGGTGGGATAGGGTGGGAGGCGGGAGGGAGGTTCAACAGGAAGGGGACATACATACAGCTTTGGCTGATGCATGTTAATATATGGCAGAAACCAGCACAATATTGTAAAGTAATTTTTAAAAGAAATATTTATACCTTTTTAATACTCTATGCTCTATTGCCCATCAATGACCTCCTCAACTCTTTGCCGTCTAACAGCTGTCTCTCTACCTTCTTTAAACTGATCATATGAAGATTACCAAATACCTCAAAATAGATAAATCTTTATCCTTCTGTATAAGATGCATCATCTTATACTGTTCACCGTTTCCTACTTTCTGAACAATATTGTAGCTAATGGGATGCGCAAAGACTTTGTCATCTCTCTCTGTGTTAGTAACACCTATTCTACAGGCTGAACCTGAAGATTATAACTCCTCAAATAAGAATTCTAACTAGTCATTAACGAAGGAAAGGACTTAAATCCTTACAGGCTTATGTTCCCATTATGCTGTGCACCTGAAACTAATACAATGTTATATTTCAATTGTACTCAATTTTTTAAAAAATTAAAAAGATTAGACAAAGGAAGACTATTTAAAGGACAGACAGCTGATAGTAGTGAGGGAGGGGCATTATGGACATTACAGAAGGCTTGAATTCTTACTCCATAGGGGAAGAATTAAGCTATATTTCTGTCTGGTCTATATTTGAAGAGAAATGGGTTTCCCTGGTGGCTCAGATGATAAAGAACCTGTCTCCAATACAGGAGATGCAGGTTCGATCCCTGGGTCAGGAAGAGCCTCTGGAAGTGGGCATGGCAATCCACTCCAGTATTCTTGACTGGGAAATCCCATGGACAGAGGAGTCTGGCAGGCTTTAGTCCATGGCGTCACAAAGGGTCAGATATGACTGAGTGATTAACGTTTTAACTATCTCTTTTCATCAAAGGTTATTCCCAATTCATGCTGTTGCTACTGCTAAGTCGCTTCAGTCGTGTCCAACTCTGTGTGACCCCATCGATGGTAGCCCACCAGGCTCCTCTGTCCACAGGATTCTCCAGGCAAGAATACTGGAATGGGTTGCCATTTGCTTCTCCATGAGCGACAGATATTTCTGTTCATGGAACATGCAAAATATTCATAAATGAAAAGTAAGTGGTCCAAAGGCTTAGATATTAGTCTCTGATGCTAGTACAGATTTATTCTGACTTACTTCAAGATAGCTTAGCAATACCATCTTATTTAATTATCCCACTTCCCTAAGCATTCTTATGTGGGCATAACTGAAAAGATTATAACTAGAATCATTAACATAGGGGAGGACTTAAATCATTGTAACCTAGAGGCCAAAGGGAAGATCAAGGCTACATACACAATGCGCAGCTTTAAATATGTGCAACTGTGTAAATTCTAAAACCTGTTTCGGGCATCCTTTTGAGGATTTCATGAATGGCTTTCTCACTCCTCTCCAAACCCTCAGACGTAATTTACTTCACATGATTATTTACAACTGTTTACTTCTGCTTACTAGTTAAGAGAGATAGAAATTATTATGATTCACCAGATAATGATATTTTATACATGTGAAGGCTTCCCTGATAGCTCAGTTGGTAAAGAATCCACCTGCAATGCAGGAGACCCCAGTTCAATGAAAGGATAGGCTATGCACTCCAGTATTCCTGGGCTTCCCTTGTGGCCCAGCTGGTAAAGAATCCACCTGCAATGTGGGAGACCTGGGTTCGAGCCCTGGGTTGGGAAGATCCCCTGGAGATCCCCTGTATAGTCCATGGGGTCACAAAGAGTCAGACACGGCTGAGCGACTTTCACTTCACTATGCATGTGAAAAACGCCAAAGAAGTCATCAGCTAAATCTTTGGTCAGTGATCAAACGACACGATTTTTCATACTACACCTCTCCTTAACCTTACATGCAGGATAAACACTTTTTATTACCAATGGCGTCTCCTTTCTCAACTCTTTTAAACATGTTAGCAGATTTCTTGTCTTCTTTACTGTCTACACATATTTCTACTTCATGTGTTAATGAATCTTGGTTGTAAGATATTGAAAAGAGTCTATCTAATCATATATATAATACAATTATTTCCTGAAATTTGCATGACATACTTCCATTTATTCTGATCTCATACTGGCTTTAGAAAACATTAATATTATATATATAATATATTATTTAATTTATACATTACAGCTGTGCTATACCCTCTGAAAATAAAATACAGCATGTAGGAATATCATTATTCCTCACAGCCATATGAGTTATAAACTCATCTGAATCAAGAATGCACTTACTCTCTCATATAATTTCAAATAAGACAATTTCTTCAAGTTGTTTCCTACCAAAATGCTGTTACTTTTTAAACCCTTTTTATTAATAATTTCCTACAGAATACAAAATCAAAGTTTGTAACATTAATTTCCTTTTTCTCAAAGTTTACAGTCTCTAAAAAGTCTCTTTCATCTCTTATGTTTCACAGTACCAGGGTAGAGCATAGGAAAAAGGTATATGATCCATATTTTGCAGATACAAAATAAGGACTCAAAGAGATTGAATTAATTGCCTAATTTTGCATAGCTAGGTGTCCAATACAAATCCAATTCTTGCAATTGTTTTAAAGATGCAATGGATTAAAAAGTACTGGAAGAAAATGTCAAAATTTGTAACAGTTGCTTTCTATGAAGAGGCTATGGATGATAAATGTTCTACTTTGAATGTGTTTTTCTCTTTAAAGAAAAAATATTAATTTAAAAAGCAAGTTGACTCCAGGGTTTTTCACTACACTATTCTATAAGTCACTGACAACCTAAAGACAACCTGCCCAACCCAGGGGTCAAACCCAGGTCTCCTGCGTTGCAGGCAGATTCTTTACCAGCTGAGCCACAAGGGAAGCCCTTTTAGTTATATATGTCCCTAATTGTGCCATGAACTTCCCTGACGGCTCAGTGGTAAAGAATCCATCTGTCAAACAGGTGATGTGGGTCCTATCCCTGGGTCATGAAGATCCTCTGGCAAAGGAAATGGCAACCCACTCCAGTGTTCTTGCCTGAGAAATCTCATGGACAGATGAACCTGGCAGGCTGCAGTCCATGGGATCGCAAAAGAGTTGGACATGACTTAGCAACTAAACAACAAACTATGCCATGCTTCTGGAATATTTCAGGTTGCTATAACTGTCCCACCTTTTTATTTTCTTGACTGAGCAGTATGTGTGATCTTAGTTCCCCAGCCAGGAATCGGACAGCTGAAGGCCCATGCGGTGGAAGCACAGAGTCTTAACTCCTGGACTGCAGGGGAAGCCCATACAGTTCTCCCACTTTTAACCCACCGTCCTTGCACATCAGAAACAGACATCAACAGCTTGACACCCAAATTATGCTATGCTGCCTGTACCTGATCTTAGTTCCCTATAATGAGCTTTTCACATGAGAAATGTATTCTACTGCATTCCACGGTCTGTTGCATCTGTGTTGCATCAAAAACAACACAAGCAAATCTTCTCAGAGCCCTAGAAATGACTCATATCCAGTGATGAGAATGTTATTAACCCAATTTGCAAAGAAGAGCAGTAAGAACCAGAAATCTCTCTTACCTGAGTTAAGCTGAGTCTATTTTCCTCAGATGGCAGATCAATTACTTCCAAATTGTGTGAGAAGATTAAAAAAACTTCCAATTATATGAGCTATAATTTCTAAAAGAAAAAAATAAGAGTTAGTTTGATGGATTCTGAAAACCAAATGACAGAAAGTGAGAGTTTATAAAACACAGAAATGGAAAACATCACTTAGGAATTTATCTACCGTGAAAAACTAAAAGGACACAGAGCATAGGGGAACAGAAAGGAATAAGGCATAGAAAAGATAAAAAATATCATGCTCTTCCTTCTCCCTCTTTTCCAGTCAAAATTCCACTCTTCATTCACCATGAAGTTCGGCATCATCTCCCCAGTACCCTGAGCAAAAGTCATACTGTTATACATCTTGCTACTCCTTTCCATGCATTGTCCAGAATACATATGTAACAAATACATCAAATAACAAAAAAAAAAAACTGTAGATTAAGTTAAAGGGAGAGGAAATTACTGAGCAATCACTGCAGAGAGACCCAAGGATAGGGTGGATTGATTTTGGATCTGCTAAACAATAAAACATTTGCTTTACATATGTTTTGCATGATAGTGCTTGAAATAGAAACATTTTTCTAGGTTCAGGAAAGGACCGTTTCACTCTGATTGAGACTACAAACCTTTCTGAAACAAAGAGCTTAATATTGTTTTCCTCAAGTTAAAAAAAAATCTAATTATCATATGGTGGCCAAGCATTTGTGTGAGTCTTGGGAATAAACAGCCCTTCATTCATTGGATATTCCTGTGAATTATGCCTCAGAGTCCATCCTGATTTTCACCCGGGAAATAGAACAGAGAAAAGAAAGTAGCTTCTTGGTATCAAATTTAATGGTGTCTTAAATCGATGTACAGAAATATTTTTGCTTTAATATGAATCAGTACAGCAGATATAACCAAGAAACCCAACACCTTAGAATGCTCAAGAATCAGCAGGAAATAGAGTATTTTTCTATTCTAGTACTTACTAGAGGTTTCATAGCAAAAAGACACTCTTCCATGAGAAAAAGAGGTAATAGCAAATGAGAAGCCACAGACCATAAGGCTATCTCTTATATCAGCAATTTTGGCTCACTAAATCCCTTTCAGTCCCACAAGACTCAAAATCCAGGGCTCTGGACTACAGACATGTTTCATCAGAGTGTTGTCAAGTTATAAAATATTAATGTTAATTACTACAATTTAAAAGGAATTGTTACCAGAATGTTCTGAAAATAGATACACCTTCTACAAACAGACAGCCTTCTTTGACCTATAAAAAGGTTTATTATTTGTTCAGTTGCTCAGTCATGTCCGACTCTTTACAACCCCACGGACTGCAACACATCAGGCTTCCCTGACCTTCACCGTCTCCCTGAGCTTGCTCAAACTCACGTCCTTTGAGTGGGGATGCCATTCAACCATCACATCCTCTGTCACCCCCTTCTCCTCCTGCCTTGGATCTTTCCCAGCATCAGGGTCTTTTCAAATGAGTTGGCTGTTCGCATCAGATGGCCAAAGTATTGGAGCTTTAGCTTCAGCATCAGTCCTTTCAATGAATATTCAGGGCTGATTTCCTTTAGGATGGACCGGTTGGATCTCCTTGCAGTCCAAGGGACTTTCAAGAGTCTTCTCCAACACCACAGTTCGAAAGAATCAATTCTTGGGTGTTCAGCCTACTTTATGGTCCAATTCTCATATCCATACATAACTACTGGAAAAACCATAGCTTTGACTATACTGGCCTTTGTGGGCAAAGTAATGTCTCTACTTTTTAATATGCTGCCTAGTTTTGTCATAGCTTTTCTTCCAAGGAGCAAGCATCTTTTAATTTCATGGCTGCAGTCACCATCTGCAGTGATTTTGGAGCCCAGGAAAATTAAGCCTGTCACTGTTTCCATTGTTTCCTCACCTATTTGCCATAAAGTGATGGGACCGGATGGCATAATCTTTGTTTTTTGAATGTTAAGTTTTAAGCCAGCTTTTTCACTCTTCTCTTTCGCTTTCATCAAGAGACTCTTTAGTTCCTCTTCCTTTCTGCCATAAGGGTTGTGTCATCTGCATATCTGAAGTTATTGATATTTCTCCCAGCAATCTTGATTCCAGCTTGTGCATCATCCAACCCAACATTTCTCATGATGTACTCTGAATATAAGTTAAGTAAGCAGGGTGACAATATACAGCTTTGATATACTCCTTTCCCAATTTGGAACCAGTTGATTCCATGTCTGGTTCTAACTGTTGCTTCTTGACCTGCATACAGATTTCTCAGGAGTCAGGTAAAGTGGTCTGGTATTTCCATCTCTTTCCATCTCTCCAAGAACTTTCCAGTTTGTTGAAGCCACACAGTCAAAGGCTTTAGCATAGTCACTGAAGCAGAAGTACATGTTTTTCTGGAATTCTCTTGTTTTTTCCTATGATCCAGTGCATGTTGGTAATTTGGTCTCTGGTTCCTCTGCCTTTTCTAAATCCAACTTGAACATCTGGAAGTTCTTGGTTCACGTACTATTGAAGCCTGGCTTTGAGAATTTTGAGCATTAAAGTAATGCTAGAGTGTGAGATGAGTGCAATTGTGTAGTAGTTTGAACATTCTTTGGCATTGCCTTTCTTTGGGATTGGAATGAAAACTGACCTTTTCTAGTCCTGTGGCCACTGCTGAGTTTTCCATATTCACTGACATAGTGAGTGCAGCACTTTAACCACATGATCTTTTAGGATTTGAAATAGCTCAGCTGGAATTCCATCACCTAAGGAGACAAATCAAAAAAAAAATATTGCTAAGACTGAGTTTAAAGGGAAACTGCATATGAAGACCACATAGGTCATGCTTTCTCCTAATTTTATGGTTTCAGGGCTTATCTTTAAGTCTTTAATCCATTTTGAGTTTTTTAATATATAGTGTGAGAAAATGATCTACTTTCACGTTTGTTTTTTTTTTACAGGTAGTGGTCCAGCTTTCCCAGCACTGTCTTTTCCCCATTGTATATTCTTGTCTCCTTTTGCCATTTGTTGTTACTGTTTAGTTGCTTTGACTGTATATGCATGGGTTTGTTTCCAGGCTCTCTATTCTGTTTCATTGGCCTATGTTTCTGTTTTGCAACATTATCATGCTGTTTGGATTACTATAGCTTTGTAGTATAGTTTGAGGCCAGGCAGTATGATACCTTTAGCTTTGTATATCTTTCTCAAGATTACATTGAATATTCAAATTCTTTTATGGTTCCATACAAATTTAAGAATTGTTTATTCTAGTTACAAATGCCATGGATATTTCAATTGAGATTGCACTGAATCTGTAGACTTCCTTGGGTAGTATGTACATTTTAACAATATTAATTCTCCCAATCCACGAACACAAAATTTCTTTTCACTTATTTGGGTCATCTTCAGTTTATTCCATGAATATCTTCTAGTTTTCAGAGTATAGGCCTTTCACCTCCTTGGTTAAATTTATTCCTAGATATTTTATTATTTCTGATGCAACTGTCAATAAGATTGTTTTCTTGATTTCTCTGGATTATTTAATATAAATGCAGCAAATTTATGTATATTAATTTTGTATCCTACAACTTTACTGAATTCATTTATTCTATTGGTGCAAAAGTGATATTGCCTTCAGACACTAGATTTTAAATCATCATAGCTAGGCTCAAACACATCTTTATTCATAAGAATAGGAACCATTACAATCAGTACATTTTTGCCAATGAGAAATAAGTTTGTTTATTCCTGTAGCAAAAAAAAAAAATTCCATGGCTCAGGATTCTATGAACTCTTGGAAAGCATTTTGTGCATCATCCTGCTGGTTGTGGAAGCATTTTCCCTGCACAAAGTTGTCAAGATGCTTGAAGAAGTGGCAGTTGGTTGGTGAGAAGTCAGCATAATATGACAGATAATGCAAAACTTCATACATAGCTCAATTTATTCAACTTTTGAACAGTTGCTTGTGTGATGAGCAGTCAGGCATTGTCATGGAGAAGAATTGGGCCCTTTCTGTTGACCAACGCTGGTTGTAGGCATTGCAGTTATCAGTGCATCTCATGGATTTGCTGAGCATACTTCTCAGATGCGATGTTTTTACGGGGATTCAGAAAGCTGTGGTGTATCAGACAGGCAGCAGACCACCAAACAGTGACCATGATCCGTTTTATGTGCAAGTTTAGCTTTGGAGCTTCTTCTCAGTCCAGACACTGAGCTATTCATCACTGATTGTCATATAAAATTCAGTTTTCATCCCACATCACAATCAGATCAAGAAATGGTTCATTGTTGTTGCATAGAATAACAGAAGATGACACTTTAAAACAATGATTTTTTGTTTTTGATTTGCAGTCAGCTCATGAGGCATCCACTTATCAAGCTTTTTCACCTTTCCAATTTACTTCAAATGCCAAACAGCCGTAGAATGATCAGCATTGAGTTCTTGGACAACTTCTTGCATAGTTGTAAGAGGAGAAGCTTTGAGGAAGCATAAACAAAAAAATCCTGAATGTTGATTATATCTGAATGGGAAGCAGATTAAAGGAATAGAAGTTAGGAGAACAGGTGCAGTGATGGATGGGTTAGCAGGTATCATGCTTTCTAACTAAATATGTGCTACATTTTTGTAAATATGTAATATTTGATAATAAAAAGTAAGAAAATTTTAATTATATCAGTAGATAACATTTTTCAATTTTTCAGTTTGTAAAGATTCAAATTATAGATCCAGCTTTTCCAAAGGTGGGAGCAACTAGTCCTCTAATTCACTACTGATGAGGAATTTTAAATTGACACAACCATTTTAGAGGGCAATTTTACAATATGTAATGAAACCCTATGAATATAGTTTAGCAATAATTTCATTTCTATTAAGTTGCCATGAGGAAGTAATCAAAGCCACATATATATATATATATATATATATATATATATGCCAGGAGAAATATCAATAACCTTAGATATACAGATGACACCACCCTTAAGGCAGAAAGTGAAGAGGAACTAAAAAGCCTCTTGATGAAAGTGAAAGAGGAGAGTGAAAAAGTTGGGTTAAAACTCAACATTCAGAAAACGAAGATCATGGCATCTGGTCCCATCACTTCATGGGAAATAGATGGGGAAACAGTGGAAACAGTGTCAGACTTCATTTTGGGGGGCTCCCAAATCACTGCAGATAGTGCCTGCAGCCATGAAATTAAAAGATGCTTACTCCTTGGAAGAAAAGTTATGACCAACCTAAGATGGCATATTCAGAAGCAGAGGCATTACTTTGCCAACAAAGGTCCATCTAGTCAAGGCTATGGTTTTTCCAGTAATCGTGTATGGATGTTAGAGTTGGGCTGTGAAGAAAGCTGAGTGCCGAAGAATTGATGCTTTTGAACTGTGGTGTTGGAGAAGACTCTTGAGAGTCCCTTGGACTGCAAGGAGATCAAACGAGTCCATTCTAAAGGCGATCAGTCCTGGGCGTTCTTTGGAAGGAATGATACTGAAGCTGAAACTCCAATACTTTGGCCATCTCATGCAAAGAGCTGACTCATTGTAAAAGACTCTGATGCTGGGAGGGATTGGGGGCAGGAGGAGAAGGGGATGACAGAGGATGAGATGGCTAGATGGCGTTACCAACTCGATGGACGTGAGTTTGAGTGAACTCGGTGAGATAGTGATGGACAGGGAGCCCTGGCATGCTGCAATTCATGGGGTCGCAAAGAGCTGGACACGACTAAGTGACTGAAATGAACTGAACTGAACTGATATATATCTATATATCTATATATATATATATATATATGTATGTTTATATACATGTATACATGCAAGGAGGTACATCAATATCTTTCATAGAGGTATTGTTGGTAACTGGTTCGATCCCTGCATTGAGAAGATCCCCTGGAGAAGGGAATGGCTACCCACTCCAGTATTCTAGCCTAGAGGATTCCATGGACAGAGGAGCCTGACAGGCTGTGGTCCATGGGGTCGCAAAGAGTCAGACACGACTGACAGACTTTCACTTTCACTTTCAAAAATTGGAACCAAATGTTAACAGTAAAGTATTCTTTAAAGCAATATAGGTGGCTCAGATGGTAAAGAATCTGCCTGCAATGCAGGACTCCCAGGTTCAATCCCTGGATCAGGAAGACCCCCTGCAAAAGGAAATGGCAACCCACTCCTGTGCTCTTGCCTGTGAAATTGAACAGAGGAACCTGGCAGGCTACAGTCCATGGGACCGCAAAGAGTCAGACATGACTTAGCAACTAAACAACAACAAAGCAATATAACTCTTATCTATTCATTATATTAACAAATAGCCATCAATTCTAGCCACATGCTAGAATACATCAACATGAAAAGATTTACATCATGTCATATTGTTAAATGAACTGTGGAACAGTGTGATATTATTGTGTGTATAATTTTTGTGTGTTTAATTTTTAAGTGTATAAATAAATATCTTAAAAGAAACATAACAAATTTTTTACCATTATATTTGAATGGGATTATTTTGGGTGATTTTTTTTTCTTTTCTTCTTTGTGTTTCTCTATAGGTAAGCTTCCTTTTTTTTTTCTCTAATTTTTGACTTGGCAGTATTTTTTTTAATTGGAGGATAATTACTTTAAAATGTTGTGTTGGTTTCTGCCATGCAACAATGTGAATCAACCATAAGGGTACATCTGTCATATGTCATCTTCCTCTTGAATCTCCCCCCACCCCCGCCTCAGGTTGAACTCCTTGTGTTATGCCGCCGCTTCCCATCAGCTATATATTTTATGCATGGTATGTATGTCGGTGCTGCTCTCTCAATTCTGTCCCACCCTCTCCTTCCTCCACTGTGTCCACAAGTCTGTTCTATGCCTGCATCTCTATTCCTGCCCTGAAAGTAGGTTCATCAGTACCATTTTTCTAGATTCCATGTATATGCATTAATATACAAATTTGTTTTTCCCTTTCTGACTTATTTCCCTCTGTATAACAGGCTCTAGTTTCACCCACCTCACTAGAACTGACTCAAATTCATTCCATTTTATGTCTGAGTAATATTCCATCATATGTATGCACCACGTCTTTTTAATCCATTCATCTGTCGACGGACATGTAGGTTGCTTCCTTGTCTGAGCTATTGTAAATAGTGTTGTAATGAACATTGGGGTACATGTGTCTCTGAAAAAGTTTATTTTAATGGTTGGGCTAAAATCTACTAGGTTTTCCCATCCTTTTCCATTCCTTGTGATTCAGAAAGAAAGAGTTGCTTCTTTCTCCCTCTCAGCTTTTATTTACCATTGCTCTATGCACAAACAATTATTGACTTCCTTCTGTAGGTCAGGCAAATATTATCAACTTCCTACTGTAAGTCAGGCATCCCTCTAGGTACAAAGAACAAAGAAATTTTACTTTCCATTTTATGAATCTTTTTTCCTATGGATAGAAACAAAAATAATTAACAAAGCAATATTTCAAATAGATTTTAAAAATATGAAGACATTTTAAAAAGCATATGATAAAGAATAAGTAGAGTTTTAGAAAGGCAAGAGGGAACTTCCTTAGATAGGATGTCTTTTCCTGGCATTGACACTCAAGCTGATATCTGAATGATGAGCAGGAACCAACCCTACATTTACCTAGGTGAAACTCTAGGCAAGTGGAGGAAAGGGCCAGGGTATGGGTCTCAGACCACAAGCCTGGTGTATTAAAGCAAGAGAAAGTCCAAACTGGCTAAGTAGAGTAAAAATACTCAGTGAAGCTGACAGAGTCAAATCTTTTCCGTCTTCATGGACCCTGGTTAGACAATGAGGTAGAGGAGATATCCATGCCCTGACGTGCTGTGGCATTGATCTACTCCAGAGCTTTCCTGGAACTTCCCTTCTTCCAAGGCATGCACTTACCTCAGAAGAACAATTGTAATGGCCTCTAACTCCTTTCCAAAATGTTCACAAATTCATGGATCCCCTCTACTCAAACCTTTTTGTTGAGTCTGCCCACCTTACCACACCCCTTACTTGCTCACAGTGATTTTTGCCTCAGAGATCCACTGTCCTTTCTGACAGTTGATTTGTATGCTTTTAAGTTTTCTACAGATCCTGGCACAGCATTTAGAATATAGAATGGATTCATGTATATGTATGGCTGAGTCCCTTGGCTGCTGACCTGAAACTATAACAACATTGTTAATCAGCTATACCCCAATACAAAATGAAGTTTGTTTAAAAAAGAATATAGTGAGCATTCAGTATCTTTTTTGATTAATTAAATTTCTATTTATGTAATTTTCCTCATAACCAAATCTGCTTGTTAACTTCTTCTAGCACATTAAAAAGCACCATAGAGGGCATATAAGGAACCTACCTCAACATAGTAAAGGCCATATATCATAAGCCTACAGCAAACATTATTCTCAATGGTGAAAAACTGAAAGCATTCCCCCTAAGATCAGGAACCAGACAAGGGTGTCCACTTTCACTACTATTACTCAACATAGTTCTGGAAGTCCTAGCTACAGCAATCAGAGAAGAAAAAGAAATAAAAGGAATCCATATTGGAAAAGAAGAAGTAAATCTCTCCCTGTGTGCAGATGACATGATACTGTACATAGAAAACCCTAAAGATAGTATCAGGAAATTACTAGAGCTAATCAGTGAAGTTAGCAAAGTTGCAGGATACAAAATCAATACACAGAAATCACTTGCATTTCTATACTGTAACAATGAAAAATCAGAAAAAGAAATTTAGGAATCAGTTCCATTAACCACTGAAACAAAAAGAATTAAATATCTAGGAATAGGCTTACCTAAGGAGACAAAAGAACTGTACACAGAAAATCATAAGACACTAATGAAAGACATCAAAGATGACATAAACGAAGAGATATTACATGTTCCTGGATAGGAAGAACCAATATTGTGATAATGTCTATACTACCAAACGCAATCTACAGATTCAATGCAATCCCTATGTAATTACCAATGGCATTTTTCACCGAACTAGAACAAAAAATTTCACAATTCATATGGAAACGCAAAAGACCCTGAATAGCCAAAGAACTCTTGAGAAAGAAGAATGGAGCTGGAAGAATAAACCTTCCTGACTTCAGATTATACTATAAAGCAACAGTCATCAAGACATTATGGTACTGGCACAAAAACTGAAGTATAGACCCATGGAACAAGATAGAAAACCCAGAAATAAACCCATGCACCTATGGTACCTTATTTTTGACAAAGGGGGCAAGAATACACAATGGGGCAAAGACAGCCTCTTCAATAAATGGTGCTGAGAAAACTGGACAGCTACATGTAAAAGAATGAAATTAGGACACTTCCTAACACCATACACAAAGATAAACTCAAAATGGATTAAAGACCTAAATGTAAGACCAGAAACTATAAAGCTATTAGAGGAAAACATAGGCAGAACACGTGATGATATAAATCCAAGCAAGATCCTCTATGGCCCATCTCCTAGAGTAATGGAAAGAAAAACAAAAGTAAACAAGTGGGACCTGATTAAACTTAAAAGCTTTTGCACAGCCAAGGAAACTATAAGTAAGGTGAAAGGACAATCCTCAGAATGGGAGAAAATAATAGCAAATGAAACAACTGACAAAGGATTTATTTCCAAAATTTACAAGCAGCTCATACAACTCAATGCCAGAAAAACAAACAACCCAATCAAAAGGAGGGAAAAAGACCTAAACAGACATCTCTCCAAAGAAGACATACAGATGGCTAACAAACACACGAAAAAATGCTCAACATCGCTCATTATTAGAGAACTCCAAATCAAAACTACAATGAGATATCACCTCACATGGGTCAGAACGGCCCTCTTCAAAAAGTCTACAAATAACAAATGCTGGAGAGGGTGTGGAGGAAAGGGAATGATCTTGCACTGTTGATGGGAATGTAAATTGATACAGCTGCTATGGAAGACAGTATGAAGATTACTTAAAAAACTAGGAATAAAACCACCATATGACCCAGCAATCCCACTACTAGGCATATACCCTGAAGAAACCAAAATTGAAAGAGACACATGTGTCCCATTGTTCACTGCAGCACTATTTACAATAGCTAGGACATTGAAGCAACCTAGATGTCCATCAGCAGATGAATGGATAAAGAAGTAGTGGTACGTATACACAGTGGAATATTACTCAACCATATGAAGTAATGCATTTGAGTCAGTTCTAATTAGGTGCATGAACCTGGAACCTATTATACAGAGTGAAGTCAGCCAGAAAGAGAAAGATAAATACCACATTCTAACATATATATGTATAGAATCTAAAAAAATGGTACCAAAGAATTTATTTACAGGGCAACAATGGAGAAACAGACATAGAGAATAGATTTATGGACATGGGGAGAGGGGAGGAGAAGGTGAGATATATGGAAAGAGTAACATGGAAACTCACATACCATATGTGAAATAGATAGTCAATGGGAATTTGCTGTATGGCTCAGGAAACTAAAAAGGGGGCTCTGTATCAACCTAGAGGGGTGGGATGGGGAGGGACATGAGAGGGAGTTTCAAAAGTGACGGGATATATGTATACCTATGGCTGATTTAGGCACAAATACACAAAAGAACTGTACAAAAAGTCTTCATGACCCGGATAATCATGATGGTGTGATCACTCATCTAGAGCCAGACATCCTGGAATGTGAAGTCAAGTGGGCCTTAGAAAGCATCACTGTGAACAAAGCTAGTGGAGGTGATGGCATTCCAGTGGAGCTATTTCAAATCCTGAAAGATGATGCTGTGAAAGTGCTGCACTCAAGATGCCAGCAAATTTGGAAAACTCAGCAGTGGCCACAGGACTAGAAAAGGTCAGTTTTCATTCCAATCCCAAAGAAAGGCAATGCCAAAGAATGCTCAAACTACCGCACAATTGCACTCATCTCACACACAGTAAAGTAATGCTCAAAATTCTCCAAGCCAGGCTTCAGCAATACATGACGGTGAAATTCCTGATATTCAAGCTGGTTTTAGAAAAGGCAGAGGAACCAGAGATCAAATTGCCAACATCTGCTGGACCATAGAAAAAGCAAGAGAGTTCCGGAAAAACATCTATTTCTGCTTTATTGACTATGCCAAAGCCTTTGACTGTGTGGATCACAATAAACTGTGGAACATTCTGAAAGAGATGGGAATACCAGACCACCTGACCTGCCTCTTGAGAAATCTGTATGCAGGTCAGGAAGCAACAGTTAGAACTGGACATGGAACAACAGACTGGTTCCAAATAGGAAAAGGGGTAAGTCAAGGCTGTATATTGTCACCCTGCTTATTTAACTTCTATGCACAGTACATCATGAGAAACGCTGAACTGGAAGAAACACAAGCTGGAATCAAGATTGCTGGGAGAAATATCCATAACCTCAGATATGCAGATGGCACCACCCTTATGGCAGAAAGTGAAGAGGAATTAAAAAGCCTCTTAATGAAAGTGAAAGAGGAGAATGAAAAAGTTGGCTTAAAGCTCAACATTCAGAAAACGAAGATCATGGCATCCAGTCCCATCACTTCATGGGAAATAGATGGGGAAACAGTGGAAACAGTGTCAGACTTTATTTTTTGGGCTCCAAAATCACTGCAGATGGTGACTGCAGCCATGAAATTAAAAGACACTTACTCCTTGGAAGAAAAGTTATGACCAACCTAGATAGCATATTCAAAAGCAGAGACATTACTTTGCCAACAAAGGTCCGTCTAGTCAAGGCTGTGGTTTTTCCAGTAGTCATGTATGGATGTGAGAGTTGGACTGTGAAGAAAGCTGAGCGCTGAAGAATTGATGCTTTTGAACTGTGGTGGCGGAGAAGACTCTTGAGAGTCCCTTGGACTGCAAAGAGATCCAACCAGTCCATTCTGAAGGAGATCAGCCCTGGGATTTCTTTCGAAGGAATGATGCTAAAGCTGAAACTCCAGTACTTTGGCCACCTCATGTGAAGAGTTGACTCATTGCAAAAGACTCTGATGCTGGGAGGAATTGGGGGCAGGAGGAGAAGGGGACGACAGAGGATGAGATAGCTGGATGGCATCACTGACTCATTGGACATGGGTTTGGGTGAACTCCGGGAGTTGTTGATGGAGAGGAAGACCTGGCGTGCTGCGATTCATGGGGTCACAAAGAGTTGGACACAACTCAGCGACTGAACTGAACTGATGGCTGATTTATGTTGAGGTGTGACAGAAAACATCAAAATTCTATAAAGCAATTATCTTTCAATAAAAAATAAATTAAGTTTTAAAAAAGCACCATAGATAATAAAGAGGATGCTGTACACATATACATTATATATATAATGTATATATATACAGTGAAATGTAACTCCGCTTTGAAAATGAATGAAATAATGCCATTTGCAACAACATGGATGGACTTTTAGGGCATTATGCTAAGTGAATTGTCATACAGAGAAAGACAAATACTTAATTATATCACTTATATGTGGAACCCCAAAATTATAACAAACTAATGCATATGACAAAAATAAAAGCAGACTCACAGATATAGAGAACAAACTAGTGGTTACCAGTAAAAAGAGGAAAGGGGAAGGAGCTGTATAGGAAAAGGGGATTAAGAGTTACAAACTATTATGTATAAAATAAGCTGCAAGGATATATTGTACAACACAAGGAATATAGCCAATATTTTATAATAACTATAAATGAAACATAACCTTTAAAATTGTGAATCAGGACGGCCCTGGTGGTCCAGGGGTTAAGATTTCACCTTCCAATGCAGGGGGTGTAAGTTTGATCCCTGGTACAGAGCTAAGATCCCACACGCCTTGTGGCAAAAAACAATAATAATAATAAAATAAATCAGAAACAATATTGCAACAAATTCAATAAAAGCTTTAAAAATGGTCCACATCAAAAAATATGGGGAGGGAGATGAGAGGGGTGTTCAGGATTGGGAACTCATGTACACTCATGGCAGATTCATGTCAATGTATAGCAAAACCAATATAGTATTGTAAAGTAAAATTTAAAAAATAAATAAAAATTGTGAATTATATCCTTCAATTAAAAATAAGTAAATTTTTAAAAATTGTCTCATTATATTATGTAACATATAATATTGTAGCATATGTTGTACATCAACTATACTTCAATTTTAAAACTTTTTAGAATTTTAAATCTTAAAAAGAACCATAGATAACAAAGACAAGCTTCATAAAACTATTGAAGAGCATATAAGAATGCAACTGATGGCTTAAAAACTTAAACATAAGACATGATACCATAAAACTCCTAGAAGAGAATATAGGCAAAATATTTTCTGACATATATCATACCAATGTTTTCTTAAGTCAGTCTCCCAAGACAATAGAAATAAAAATGAAGATAAACAAAAAAGACAGTGAAAAAGTTGGCTTAAAACTCAGCATTCAGAAAACTAAGATCGTGGCATCCAGTCTCATCACTAGACAACAAGAAAAAAATGACAACTCAAACCAAAAAAATGAACAGAAGACCTAAAGAGATATTTCTCCAAAAAATATCCACAAATGCCCAATAAGCAAATAGTTGGGGAAACAGTGACAGACTTAATTTGGGGGGGGCTCTAAAATCACTGCAGATGGTGACTGCAGCCATGAAATTAAAAGAGTGGATGAAAAGCTATGACCAACCTAGACAGCATATTAAAAAGCAGAGACATTACTTTGCCAACAAAGACCCATCTAGTCAAAGCTATGGTTTCTCCAGTAGTCATGTATGGATGTGAGAGTTGGACTATAAAGAAAGTTGAGTGCCGAAGAATTGATGCTTTTGAACTATGGTGCTGGAGAAGACTCTTAGAGTCCCTTGGAATGCAAGGAGATCAAACCAGTCAATCCTAAAGGAAATCAGTCCTGAATGATCATTGGAAGGACTAATGCTGAAGCTGAAGCTTCAATACTCTGGCCATCTGATGCGAAGAACTGACTCATTGGAAAAAGACCCTGATGCTGGGAAAGATCGAAGGCAGAAAGAGAAGGGGATGACAGAGAATGGGATGGTTGGGTGGCATCACCAACTCAGTGGACATTAGTTTGAGCAAGCTTCAGGAGTGGGTGATAGACAGGGAAGCCTGGCATGCTACAGTCCATGGGGTCACAAAGAGTCGGACAAAACAGAACAATTGAACTGAACTGGACTGAAACAAAAGTGCCTAGTCAAATTTACAAGCTTCTGCACAACAAAGGAAATCTTAAACAAACGAAAAGACAAACTACAGAAAGGAAGGAAATAATTGCAAACAATGCAACCAACAAGGGCTTAATTTCCAAAATATACAAACAGCTCATACAACTAGACAACCAGAAAAAAATTAACAAAGCAAACAAAAAAATTAGCAGAAGACCTAAAGAGACATTTCTCCAAAGAATAAGCACAAATGTCCAATAGGCACATGAAAAGATCTCAACATCACTAATTATTAGAGAAATGCAAGTCAAAACTACAATAAGGTACTACCTCACATTGCTCAGAATGGCCATCATTAAAAAGTCTACATGTAACAAATGCTGGACAGAGTATGGAGAAAAGGGAACCCTCCTACACAGTTGGTGGGAATGTAAGTTGGTGCAGCCACTGTGGAAAATAGTACAGAGTTTTCTTAGAAAACTGAAAATAGAATTATCTTATGATCCAGCAATCCCATTCCTGGGCATATACGCAGACAAAACTATAATTCAACAGGGTGCATGCACTTCTGTGTTCATAACAGCACGAGATGGACACAAGTTTGAGCAAGCTCCAGGAGTTGCTAATGGGCAGGGAAGCCTGGCATGCTGCAGTCCATGAGGTCACAGAGTCGAACACAACTGAATGACTGAACTGACTGATTCACAATAGCCAAGACAGGTAAACAACCTAAATGTCCATAGACAGAGGCCTGGATTTAAAAAAAAAAAAAATGTGGTACGTGTATACAATGGAATACAACTCAGTCATAAAAAATATAGCAAAGTAGTGCCATTTGCAGCAACATATATGCAACTAGAGATTATCACACTAAGTGAAGTAAATCAGAAAAACAAAGAGAAATACCATATGATATCACTTATACGTGAAGTCTAAAATGAACCTGTCTATGAAACAGAAACAAAATCAGGAACATAGAGAATAGACTGGGGGTTACCAAGGGGGAGGCGGGTGGGAGAGGGCAAGAATGGGAGTTTGGGGTTAGTAGATGTAAATTGGTATGCATAGAATGGGTAAACAACAAGGTCTTACTGTATAGCACAGGGAACTATATTCAATACCTGTGAAAACTATAATGGAAAGAATGTGAAAAAGAATGTACATGCATGTATAACTGAATCACTTAGCTGTACAGAAGTAATTAACGCATTATAATTACACCATAGGCACAGTGTGCTCCATCATGGATGACTCTTTGCAGCCCCATGTACTTCTAGCTCACCAGGCTCCTCTGCCCATGGAATTTTCCAGGCAACAATACTGGAGTGCCGTTTCCTACTCCAGGGGATTTTCATGACCCAGGGGTCAAACCTGTGTCTCTCACATCTCCTGCATTAACAGATAGATTCTTTACCACTAGCCACACTATACTTCAATTTTTAAAAAATAAATTTAAAAAAGAATGCAATTTGAAGAGAAAAAGTGTAGAATGAAAATTGAACTGTGGCATTTTGAGGTCTCTTTATCTAAGGAATTCAATAATTTAAAATACTCCTTTTAGAAAAAGAACAATTTCTTGACCTATGACTGATGAAAACGGAGTTAGAAAGGAAAGAAATAATCTCTAATAACATGGAAGAAGTTTATCAAAACTGAGAAGTGGTTTTAATGTTTTATTTTATTTTATTGAACATGCATGTATATAACGCTATAGGCCAGGAATTGCTTTAAGCACTTTGCAAGTATTAATTTGGTTAATCCTTACCACCTTATAAGTATGAAACATATGAAAGTACCTTTAGCCATAAGGAACTGCTATTTTTGTAAGTCAATAGCAGTCAAATAGAAATTCCAGATGATTCATTTTACAGATAACAGAATTTAGGGATAAAGAGGTTAAACAATTCATGCATTATTGAAAAAGCAAAGCTAAGCTTTGAATTCATACAGTCTGGCTCAGGAGTCTGCACTTGTAACCATGTCGCTGAAAAGAAAACAGTTATCCAGCTCTGAGGAGGCCTCCTCTGGTGGCTCAGTGGTAAAGAATCTGCCTGCCAATTGGGTTTGATCCCTGGGTCGAGAAGATCCCCTGGAGAAACAAGTGGCAACCCATTCCAATATTCTTGCCTGGAAAATGCCATGGACAGAGATGCCTGGAAAGCTACAGTCCATGGGGTTGCAAAGAGCTGGACACGACTTAAACAACTGAGCACAACAACTCTGAGGAATTATAGGTGACTTCAGTATAATTACGGCAAGGATTAGCACTAACTGGGTCATTGTCTTTGCCCATTACCTGATCTCCATTGTTCAAATCCCCAGATGATACAGGAACAAAGATTTGGAAAAACTGTAGTAGTTACAAGGCTTAATTCATACTTACTGTGTGCATTAGCTGAAATGCTTATGAAGCCATACCCCAGTGATCCGATTTTAGGCTGATATTGTGATTTTTTTTTAACTCAAAAATAATTCAAAATAACTTTAACTTTTTTATTTTATTGAAGGGCAATATTATATTGAAGGGAAGAGATAGCCAAAAATAACTCTTTAAAATCCCCTTTTTACCTTTCATCTGTTTTTTCACACATTACAGCTGAAACACAACACCATGGATGCTTTACTTACTAGTTTACTTACTACACACACATCTCACTACTGAACTTCAAAAAAAAAAACTATCCTGAATAATTTCAAATTTTGTCATATTTCCAAAGCACTGTTCTTCAGATTCTGTATCACAAAATCCAAAACTCAATCTGACAAGTGAGGATCCTCCTCAGAATCCAGAGGGGAAAAGGAATAAAAGAGACCAGTCCAAATTCATTTTTATCGAGGAGACACAAGCAAATGTGGAAATAGTCCTGCGTTAATGCTGTTATTCCATCACATTGCGCAAGAAAGAATACCATATCTTTCTTGGTTATGGGCAGAAATCACATTAAGAAAATTCTGGACATTGGTAATTCAACTAGTAAGTAAAGCATCCATGGTACTATGTTTCGTTAATTCATGTCTGTGGCTTGGGCAGGGAATAGTAGGGTTGTTCATCTTTATTGATATCAAAATCACTTAAAACAGCTTCCTGAAACTCAACATCTGACTGAATATCCTCCTCATTGCCACCTTCATCTCTTTGTTCCTCAAACTGTAGATGGCAGGATTCAGAAATGGAGTAATAACTACATCAAAAATAGTAAGGAATTTATCCACTGGTACTGTGGGAAATGGCCACGAATACACAAAAATACATGGGCCGAAAAATAAGACCACCACTGCGATGTGAGCTGATAGTGTAGAGAGGGCCTTGGACAAGTCACCTGAGGAATGTTGCCAAACAGTGACCAAGATGAAGATATAGGAGGTAATCAGAATGAAAAATGTTCCCAGGGAGATGAAACCACTATTGGCAGTAACCACAAGCTCCAGTCTGTAAGTATCTGTGCAGGCAAGCCTAATAAATCGAGGAAGATCACAGTAAAAACTGTCTACTTTATTGGGGCCACAGAATGGTAGATTTACGACAAATAGAATCTGGATGAGTGAGTGGATGATTCCAATGGTCCAGGCAGCAACCAAGAGTGAAATACAAGTTCTGAAGTTCATGATGAGCAGGTAATGGAGAGGCCTACATATAGCGACATAACGGTCAAAGGCCATGGCAATGAGCAGAACCATCTCGGTTCCTCCAATAACATGAACGAAGAACATCTGAGCGATACATCCTTGGAAAGAGATTACTTTTCTCTCTTTGAAAAGATCAGATATCATCTTGGGAGCTGTAATGGAGGAAACCCACATGTCAATAAAGGAGAGGTTGGCTAGCAGGAAGTACATAGGGGAGCGTAAATGGGAGTCAGAGGTCACTGTGAGAACAATGAGGAGGTTTCCTAAAATACTTGTTACATAAAACACAGAGAAAATTAGAAAGAGGACAAGTTGCATCTCCAAAGAACTGGTGAGTCCCACCAACACAATCTCAGACACCACCGAATGATTTCCTCCCCCCATGGTTTCAGTCACTTTGGGCTCCAAATTTGCCTGAAAAAATAGGAAAAAGAAGAAATTTGGATTACTGGCCATATTACTCAGGGTTCCAATGGAGAAGCAGAACCACCAGGAGGTGAAATACCAAAAGTTTTGTGACAGTGACTTGATCTCACTGACCCTGCAGAAGCTGATTCAGCGGTCTCTACCAGTCTATTGTCCTTGCATCTAATGCTATAGTTTGAAGTCCACAGGACAGGCAATGAGGAAAGGAAGATGGATATAAAATGGGGAAGAGCGAAAATGAACCGGAACCCACAATCAAGAACTAAAGACTGCACAAACAACAAATGCTGGAGGGAGTGTGGAGAAAAAGGAACTCTCCTACACTCTTTGTGCAGCCACTATGGAAAGCTTAGTGGAGGTTCCTTAGAAAACTAAAAATAGAGTTGTCATATGATCCAGCAACCTCACTCCTGGGTGTATATCCGTAGAAAACTAATTCAAAAAGGTACATGCACCACAGTGCTCATAGAAGTGTTATTTATGATGGCCAAAACATTGTGTATACGCATGCACACAACTGGATACTACTCAAATAAAAACCTGCCTCATGTGTCTTGAAATGTTCATTTTTCACAGCCCAGTTTAAATGCCGCTCATGAAACCTCCCCAATTCTCCTAGCTAGAAGAGAAATCTTCTTCCCTTCATTTCCCGCAGCACTTTGTATTTATCATAGCACCTTTCACCCTTTGGTGTAGTTACATGTGCAAGACCTATTTCCTCTGTTTACAAGCACTAAAAGGTGGAGATTTCTGTATTTTCATCTCCATCATGATAGTTCCTTGGACAGTTTCAGAGGGCAGAACAGTCATTTCTAGAAAATCAGTATGTGTTTGTTGAATTAATTTTAATTAATTCCTTTGCAATTTCAACTTAATTGTTTAATGTAAGATCATTTAGAAGATGAAAATAAAGGAAACATACAAAGAGAAGAAATTGAAAGATGGTGAGGGATAGGAAGAAAAAAAGCTTTAATGATAATTAAAGGAAACAAGAAAATTAAGCAAAGGCATAAGAAATAGAGAAAAACAGAATGATGAAAGAATCATGTAGAATAGAAAGAGGAAAGAAAAAAGATGCTATAGAAACTTCCCTCAAATTCTGAGACTAGAGACTCACAGGCCTAAATGGAAAAACACAGAAAAGGAATTTAAAATTAGCTTACATCTTGGATGTTCCAAAGAGTCCTAACCACATGCCCAGTGAAAGATTTTAGATGGAAAAACTAATATCACTAAGAATGGGTCTGAATTTTCCTTCTCAGAAAATATTTGACAGAAAACCTCATGGATAGAGATAGTAGATCCTCAATTTGAAACTAAAGTTTTCCCCATTCTTCTACTTCTTTCCTAAAGCAATATTTTCCTAAAAAATATTCCACACTTCCTTACCTTCCACCACTCACCTATTCCTGTTCCAAGTGCACAGTGATGCAATATAACTTGCTATTTCTGAGTTTTTCTCCCAGTGCCAGGCTGTGAGCTCATGGGAGAATGAAATGGTGTCTTTTTTCTCTGTACTCCCAGCTCCCCAGACAATGCTGGAAATATAACAGAAGCTTAAGAAATGTTTTTTGTTGAATGAAAAAAATGGATGTACAGATAACCCAGATATTAAGTTTCTCTTATATTTCAGGAAGACTGGGGTTCGATTCAAAAAATTAGAATATTCAATCTCAGCAGTCACTTTAAAATTTTTCTCATCAGTCATTTATTATAATAACTGATTAAATGGTCAGTGTAGAAGGAAAAAGCATGCAATCCCTGCTTCTTTGGCAAATACAGCCTAATTGCATACTTTTATTTGCTTGGTCTATGGAGAAGCGGTCTTGAGCAACCAGGGCCAATGCTGCTACCAACTCTGGAATGTATGTTTATCACCAAACTAATCTGAATCAAGAGCTAAACATAAACATCCCATATGTATCCTGTGTGCCTCCAAATCATGCCTGACTCTCTCACATCATAGTTCTTATCCTTGAACTTGAGTAGAGTGGAGGAACTCAATGAATCAGTGCTATCTGATGTTACATTAAACACTGATCAAGAGTTGTAGGATTAACCAACCTAAGAACAATAAATTTTTCTTCTCAGTTCAAGTTTAAAAATATATATATCATTTTTGTCCAGGCACCTTCTTTGTCCCCATTTAAAGACCAAGGTAGTCTCCCTGCCAAGTATTTTTTCAAGCCTGGCAACACTGACTCAACTACTGTTCCCAACTCATTCTCTTCTGGATGTTTTCTTCCACACCACAACTAAATCACAGTTTGAAATCTCTAGTGATGATTTAGTTACCAGGAAATATCTTACTTGACAAAACATAGCAATCTAAATGAACTTGTTCTGCCAATTCTTCTCACCCACCTGATCTCTGTTGCTGCTGCTGCTAAGTTGCTTCAGTCATGTCCAACTCTGTGCGACCCCTTAGATGGCAGCCCACCAGGCACCCCCGTCCCTGGGATTCTCCAGGCAAGAACACTGGAGTGGGTTGCCATTTCCTTCTTCAATGCATAAAAGTGAAAAGTGAAAATGAAGTCGGTCAGTGGTGTCCTGATCTCTAGCAGAACTAGAATAGCTGCATCTTCAGAAAAATCACATCTGGCATATGGAACTATTGAAATTTCCCCAAAGTAGAAAAGAGGTAGCTAATTAATAATACAAAGTTTAGTAAAAAGTGGTACCAAATAGAACCTGGAAGGCCAATATGACTTTAATCTGTGTGGAGAATGGTCTCAGAGAATAAGACTGATTTTCCCAGAGCAACAGGAGGAGGCAGTTAATGAGTCACCTAGGGGAAGAGATCCCTCCTGAATATACAGGTTTTATCAGATTATTTTCCTAACCCAGGACTTGAGGTGAAGGTGAAGTCCTAAAATTTATGAAAATATTGGGCCATCTCTGGCAGATTCTAGTGGTTAAGAATTCCTGCTTTCACTGGAGAGGGCATGGGTTCGATCTCTGGTCAGGGAACTAAGATCCCATCCCACATGTTGCATGCAGATTCCCCGCCCCCCACCCCACCAAAAATTATGCAAATATCTTTTAAGTAGTTTTTAGTGAAAATCATTTTTATTCTCACATATGCATATATTATTATAAGACAGTCACAAACACACACAATTTATTTCCTAGATACATGCATTTGGGGAAGTTGAAAAAAGAAAAACACAGAAAACTACTGGAACTCATCAATGAATTTGGTAAAGTTACAAGATACAAAACTAGAACACAGAAATCTCTTACATTTCTATACACAAGCAATGAAAAATCCGGAAGAGAGATTAAGGAAACAATCCCATTTATCATTGCATCTAAAAGAATAAAATACCTTGTAATAAATCTACCTGAGGGCTTCTCTGGTGTCTCAGATGGTAAAGAATCCACCTGAAATGCAAGAGTCCAAGGTTTGATCCCTGGGTTGGGAAGATTCCCTGGAGAAGGAGATGGCAACCCACTCCAGTTTTCTTGCCTGGAGAATTCCATGGGCAGAGGAGCCTGATGGGCTACAGTTCATGGGCTCGCAAAGGGTCATACACGACTGAGCAACTAACACTTTCACACTTTCAAGGAAGCAAAAGACTTGTACTCAGAAAACTATAATATGATAAAAGAAATCAAAGATGACACAAACAGATGTAGAAATATACCATGCTCTTGGATTGGAAGAATCAACATTATGAAAAAATAATTGCAGTACCCAAAACAGTCTCTAGATCCAGCACATCCCTATCAAATTATCAAGGGTATTTTTCACAGAATTAGAACAAAAAACTCTACATTTTTTATGGAAACACAAAAGAACCAAATAGTGAAAGACATCTTGAGAAAGAAGAATGGAGCTAGAGAAATCTGGGCCCCTGACTTCAGACAAAGCTACAGTAATCCAAACAGTATGATACTGGCACAAAAGCAGAAATACAAACCAGTGAAACAGGATAAAAAGCCCAGAGACTAACCCATGCATCTATAGCCACCTACTCTATGACAAAGGAGGCAAGAATATACAATGGAGAAAAGACAATCTCTATAACAAGTGGTGCTGGGCAGACTGGACAGCTACATGTAAAAGAATGAAATTAGAACACTCCCGAACACTCTACACAAAAATCAGCTCATGGAGACTTCCCTGGTTGTCCAGTGGATGAGAATCTGCCTTGCAGGACAGGAGACAAGAGTTTGATCTCTGGTCAGTGCAGTACAGGGGACAAGGGTTTGGTGTCTGGTCGGGGAACTAAGATCCCAAATGCTTTGGGCAACTAATCCCATGAGCCTCAACTAGACAGTCTGTGCATCACAACTAGGACCTGAGGCAATTAAGTAAATACACAAAATTTTTTTTTAATTTTTTAAATAATAAAATTTTAAAAATAGACACAAAGTGGATTACACACTGAGGAAACCAGAATTGAAAGAGACACATGTACCCCAATGTTCATCGCAGCACTGTTTATAATAGCCAGGACATGGAAACAACCTAGATGTCCATTAGCAGATGAATGGATAAGAAAGCTGTGGTACATATACACAATGGAGTATTACTCAGCCGTAAAAAAGAATTCATTTGAATCAGTTCTGATGAGATGGATGAAACTGGAGCCGATTATACAGAGTGAAGTAAGCCAGAAAGAAAAACACCAATACAGTTTACTAACACATATATATGGAATTTAGAAAGATGGCAATGACGACCCTGTATGCAAGACAGGAAAAAAGACACAGATGTGTATAACGGACTTTTGGACTCAGAGGGAGAGGGAGAGGGTGGGATGATTTGGGAGAATGGAATTCTAACATGTATACTATCATGTAAGAATTGAATCGCCAGTCTATGTCTGACGCAGGATACAGCATGCTTGGGGCTGGTGCATGGGGATGACCCACAGAGATGTTATGGGGAGGGAGGTGGGAGGGGGGTTCATGTTTGGGAATGCATGTAAGAATTAAAGATTTTAAAATTTAAAAAATTAAAAAATTAAAAAAATTAAAAATAAAATAAAAATAAAATAAAATAAAGATCTAAATGCCAGATAATATAAAACTCTTATAGGAAAATGTAGACAGAAGAACACTCTTTGACATAGATCAGAGCAAGATCTTTTTCAATCCACTTCCTAGAGTAATGAAAATAAAAACAAAAATAAACAAATGGGACCTAATTAAACATAAAAGCTTTTGCACAGCAAAGGAAACCATAAACAAAACAAAAAGATAACCCTCAGAATTGAAGAAAATATATGCAAATGAAGAAAAACAAGATACTATTTGTGAAAATATACAAACAACTCCTGCATCTCCATAGCCAAAAAACAAAAAACAAAAACAAAAAACAAAAAAAAATGCAGTCAATAAATGGGTGGAAGAACTAAATAGACATTTCTACAAAAAAAACTATACAGAGGGCCAACAAATACATGAAAAGATGCTCAATATCACTTATTATTAGAGAAATGCAAATATTTCTGAAAGTCCATCAACAGAGGTATGGATAAAAAAGATAAGGTACATATATACAATGGAATATTAATCAGCCACAAAAAGGGGTGAAACTGAGTCATTTGTAGTGAACCTAGAGTCTGTCATACAGAGTGAAGCAAGTCAGGAAGAGAAGAACAGGTATCCTATGTCAACACATATATATGGAATGTAGAAAAATCTATGGTACTGATGATTCTATTTGCAGAGCAGGAACAGAGACACAGACCTAGAGGACAAACTTGCGGACATGATGAGGGGAAGGAGAGGGTGCAACAGAGAGTCATGTAGCACCAACATATACACACCGCCATTGCAAAACCAACAGGTGGTGGGAAGCTGTGGTGTAGCCCAGGGAGCTCAGTCCAGTGCTCTGTGATGACTAAAAGAGGGTGAGAGTGGGGTGTGGTGGGAGAGAGACTCGAGAGGGAGGGGAAACATGTGTACTTAGAGCTGATTCCTGTTGTTGTACAGCAGAAATTAACACATTGTAAAGCAATTATACTACAAACTAAAATATGTATATTTATTTTGGGATGGGAAGAGATGTTATTTTGGCTAACTTCTGCATTTCAAATCAAAGGAAAATTGCTTAAACTGAACATTTAATAAACATTCATTTTTAAAAAAAAGTAAAGTGCATAATATCAATATTTAAAAATAGAATGTATTACCAAATTAAGGTTTATACTATGTAAAAATAATAATGTCAATAACATGAGTGACCAATTTTAAAAAAAAAAAGAAACAAAATTGGGTCATTTGTAAAGACGTGGATGGACATAGAGACTATCATACAGAGTGAAGCCTGGAAGAGAAAACAAATACTGTATATTAATGCATATATGTGGAATCTGAAAAATTACTATTGTTCAGTTCAGTTCAGTCACTCAGTAGTGTCCAACTCTTTGCGATCCCATGAATCGCAGCACACCAGACATCCCTGTCCATCACCAACTCCCGGAGTTCACTCAAACTCATGTCCATAGAGTTGGTGATGCCATTCCGCCATCTCATCCTCTTTGTCCCCTTCTCCTCCTGCCCCCAATCCCTCCCAGCATCAGAGTCTTTTCCAATGAGTCAACTCTTCGCATGAGGTAGCCAAAGTTTTGGAGTTTCAGCTTTAGCATCAGTCCTTCCAAAGAACACCCAGGACTGATCTCCTTTAGAATGGACTGGTTGGATCTCCTTGCAGTCCAGGGGACTCTCAAGAGTCTTCTCCAACACCATAGTTCAAAAGCATCATTTCTTCGGCGCTCAGCTTTCTTCACAGTCCAACTCTCACATCCATACATGACCACAGGAAAAACCATAGCCTTGACTAGACGAACATTTGTTGGCAAAGTAATGTCTCTACTTTTGAATATGCCATTTTAGGCTGGTCATAACTTTTCTTCCAAGGAGTAAGCGTCTTTTAATTTCATGGCTGCAGTCACCATCTGCAGTGATGTTTCCACTGTTTCCCATCCATTTCCCATGAAGTGATGGGACCAGATGCCATGAACTTCATCTTCTGAATGTTGAGCTTTAAGCCAACTTTTTCACTCTCCTTTTTCACTTTCATCAAGAGGCTTTTTACTTCTTCTTCACTTTCTGCCAATAGGGTGGTGTCATCTGCATATGTGAGGTTATTGATATTTCTCCCAGCAATCTTGATTCCAGCTTGTGCTTCTTCCAGCCCAGCGTTTCTCATGATGTACTCTGCATAGAAGTTAAATAAGCAGGGTGACAATATACAGCCTTGACGTACTCCTTTTCCTATTTGGAACCAGTCTGTTGTTCCATGTCCAGTTCTAACTGTTGCTTCTTGACCTGCCTATATATAGATTTCTCAAGAGGCAGGTCAGGTGCTGTGGTATTCCCATCTCTTTCAGAATTTTCCACAGTTTATTGTGATCCACACAGTCAAAGGATTTGGCGTAGTCAATAAAGCAGAAATAGATGTTTTTCTGGAACTCTCTTGCTTTTTCCATGATCCAGCAGATGTTGGCAATTTGATCTCTGGTTCCTCTGCCTTTTCTAAAATCAGCTTGAACATCCGGATGTTCATGGTTCACGTATTGCTGAAGCCTGGCTTGGAGAATTTTGAGCATTACTTTACTGTGTGTGAGATGAGTG
Organism: Capra hircus; assembly: GCF_001704415.2. Classification (NCBI taxonomy): domain Eukaryota; kingdom Metazoa; phylum Chordata; class Mammalia; order Artiodactyla; family Bovidae; genus Capra; species Capra hircus. The sequence goes on along the minus strand of NC_030817.1, from coordinate 74,815,363 downwards.
CAATTGTGCAGTAGTTTGAGCATTCTCTGGCATTGCCTTTCTTCAGGATTGGAAGGAAAACTGACTTTTTCCAGTCCTGTGGCCACTGCTGAGTTTTCCAAATTTGCTGGCATATTGAGTGAAGCACTTTCACAGCATCATCTTCCAGGATTTGAAATAGCTCAATTGGAATGCCATCACCTCCACTAGCTTTGTTCATAGTGATGCTTTCTAAGGCCCACTTGACTTCACATTCCAGGATGTCTGGCTCTAGGTGAGTGATCCCACCATCGTGATTATCTTGGTCATGAAGATCTTTTTTTGTACAGTTCTTCTGTATTCTGTCACCTCTTCTTAATAACTTCTCTCCATTATCAAGCCCATCTTTGCATGAAATGTTCCCTTGGTAATTTTCTTGAAGAGATCTCTAGTCTTTCCCATTCTGTTGTTTTCCTCTATTTCTTTGCATTGATCGCTGAAGAAGGCTTTCTTATCTCTCCTTGCTATTCTTTGGAACTCTGCATTCAAATGGGTATATCTTTCCTTTTCTCCTTTGCTTTTTGCTTCTCTTCTTTTCACAGCTATTTGTAAGGCCTCCCCAGATAGCCATTTTACTTTTTTGCATTTCTTTTCCATGGGAATGGTCTTGATCCCTGTCTCTTGTACAATGTCACGAACCTCCATCCATAGTTCATCAGGCACTCTATCTATCAGATCTAGGCCCTTAAATCTATTTCTCACTTATTTGATTTAGGTCATACGTGAATGGTCTAGTGGTTTTCCCTACTTTCTTCAATTTAAGTCTGAATTTGGCAATAAGGAGCTCATGATCTGAGCCACAGTCAGCTCCCAGTCTTGTTTTTGCTGACTGTATAGAGCTTCTCCATCTCTGGCTGCAAAGAATATAATCAATCTGATTTCAGTGTTGACCATCTGGTGATGTCCATGTGTAGAGTCTTCTCTTGTGTTGTTGGAAGAGGGTGTTTGCTATGGCCAGTGTGTTCTCTTGCCAAAACTCTATTAGCCTTTGCCCTGCTTCATTCCGTATTCCAAAGCCAAATTTGCCTGTTACCCCAAGTAGGAAGTCAAGAAAAATTAGTATAGATGATCTTTCTTATAGAATTAGACAGCAGAAATAGTGACACAGACAGAGAACAAATGTATGGATACCAAGGAGGGGGTGGGATGAATTGGGAGATTGGAATTGACATATATACACTACTGATACTATATATGGAATAGTTAACTGAGTAGAACCTTTTATATAGCCCAGAGAACTCTATTCAATGCGCTATGGTGACCTAAATGGGAAGCTAATCTATTCTAGAAAGTCCCTAGGGTAAATAGGGACTTCCGGGACAGTCCAGTAGTTAAGAATCTGCACTTCTAATGCAGGGAGCGTGAGTTCAGCCCCTGGTCAGAAAACTAAGATCCCACATGCCACATTGCACAGCCAAAAAAAAATTTTTAATTAAAACATCAGAGCTGGAAAAGTAAATATGGTTATTTTAGAGACATACATTTATATTTAGCCAAAAAATATTTGTAGCAGGTATGACTCTTGGTCCACAAGTTCAGGGATACAAGAAATACTGTGTTGCCTTATTTTCTTTCAATTATCTGAAATCTGACTTTGAGCCCCATTCTGCCAGGCTGCTGGAGAAATGCCATTCCATCCACTATTTGGATTCCCAGTTCCCAAGCTGTGCCAAGATCCTATGTCCCTTCAGTGCTAAAGCATGAGAGAGTTTCTCTGTCATCTACCTAGATTGCTTTAGAAGCCCTTTGTACCAATAGACTGTGGTCCCTTCTGGTTCAGCATCTCATCTCTACTGTGCACACTTTGAGCAGTGGAGTCAGAAGCAAAGCTATGAGTCCCAATGCCTGGGACTCTAATAAGCACAAATCCCAGTGACTCTTATCCTTTTCCAAGTTTCCTGGTATCTTTTCCTTTTCTCTCTCTGTTCATTTATTCTTCTCTTTCTTACCCCTTCAGGACTTAAACTCAATGAAAGTTATACTCTATCAAAATCAGAAAAGATTTATTGACATCAAAATTTGTATTTATAGTCTACAATAAATATCTGAAGCAAGGAATTTCTAAAAGGCCCTGGCTGTGCACTTGGATTGGAAGATCAGAAATAAATACATGGCACAATGCAAGTGAATACTTCCAAAAATTATCCTACCACACATTAAAAACCCAATGTAATAGCTTTTCTAATTTAAAAGACTTGGCTCTGAATAGCTTTTGACTATTTCAAAAAATAAAAGATACTTTCAATCAACTCCATCTTCTATGGACATTCAAAAAACACTATGACCCTGGGATAAAACTAGCAGGATTCATCCCTAAATTACAGAAAAAATAATGTTGTCTTAGAAATATGAAAACACATATTTTTATTTTACAAGTGCTATAGTGACTGTCTTAGTTCAGACAAAGTGGAAACCAGCCGATATAAAAGAAGTTACTAATGACTATATGAATAATCTCTTCAAATCTCTGGGAAGTAATGACTTGAAATTTTGAAGTGACTGGATTTTTAAAGTATTATTTTGGAGCAGAGGTTGGCAAACTATGGCACATGGGCCAAAGCCAACCTGCTATGTGATATATATATATAACCCTTTATGCATTTTTAAGTTTGAAGGGGAAAAATATCAAAGACCAATATTGCATGCCATGTGAAATGATATGAAATTCAAGTATCATTGTCCATAAAAACTTTATTGGAACATAAAAAAAATCTATTATGATATGTAATTCAAGTATCATTGTCCATAAATAAAAGTTTATTGGAACATGAAAAAGATCTGTTTTTTATCTTATTTATTTTTCTTTTACTTTTATTATCATAGATTAGGTGACTTAAGCAACAAACATTTCTCACAGATCTGGAGTCTAGAATTCCAGCATCAGTACACCAGCAGATTTGGTGTCTGGTGAGAATCTACTTTCTGGTAGACAGATGTCCTTCTTTCTGTGTCCTCACATGGGGGAAGAACAGGAGTGCTCTCTAGAGTCTCTTTAATAAGGTTACCACTCCCATTCATGAAGGTTTCACCTTCAGGACTTAACCACCTTCTGGAAGGTCCCACCTCCTAATACCATCACATTGGTGATCACATGGAGGGGGAGGGATTCAACAGATGAATCAGGGAAAGTGAAAGTGAAGTCACTCAGTCGTGTCCGACTCTTTGTGACCCCACAGACTGTAGCCTACCAGGCCTCTCCGTCCATCCATGGGATTTTTCCAGGCAAGAGTACTGGAATGGCTTGCCATTTCCTTCTCCAGGGGGATCTTCCTGACCTAGGGATCAAACCCTGGTCTCCCACATTGTAAGCAGATGCGTTTACCCTCTGAGCCACCAGGGAAATCTGGAAGGGGGGATACAAACCTGCAGTCCATAACAGCAACAATTACAAATCGAAAAATAATAGCTCATTTTCCAAATACTTTTAGAGTCCACTAAGATCAGCTTTATTGACTATGCCAAAGCCTTTGACTGTGTGGATCACAAGAAACTGGAAAATTCTGAAAGAGATGGGAAGACAGACCACCTGACCTGCCTCTTGAGAAACCTGTATGCAAGTCAGGAAGCAACAGTTAGAACTGGACATGGAACAACAGACTGGTTCCAAATAGGAAAAGGAGTACATCAAGGCTGTATATTGTCACCCTGCTTATTTAACTTATATGCAGAGTACATCATGAGAAACGCTGGACTGGAAGAAACACAAGCAGGAATCAAGATTGCTAGGTGAAATATCAATAACCTCAGATATGCAGATGACACCACCCTTATGGCAAAAGTGAAGAGGAACTAAAAAGCCTCTTGATGAAAGTGAAAGAAGAGAGTGAAAAAGTTGGCTTAAAGCTCAACATTCAGAAAATGAAGATCATGGCATCTGGTCCCATCACTTCATGGGAAATTGATGGGGAAACAGTGGAAACATTGACAGACTTTATTTGTTTGGGCTCCAAAATCACTGCAGATGGTGATTGCAGCCATGAAATTAAAAGATGCTTACTCCTTGGAAGAAAAGTTATGACCAACCCAGATAGCATATTAAAAATCAGAGATATTACTTTGCCAACAAAGGTCTGTCTAGTCAAGGCTATGGTTTTTTCTGTGGTCATGTATGGATGTGAGAGTTGGACTGTGAAGAAAGCTGAGCGCCAAAGAATTGATGCTTTTGAACTGTGGTGTTGGAGAAGGCTCTTGAGAGTCCCTTGGACTGCAAGGAGATCCAACACCAGTCCATCCTAAAGTAGAGCAGTCCTGGGTGTTCATTGGAAGGACTGATGCTGACTAAGGCTGAAACCCCAATACTTTGGCCACCTCATGAGAAGAGTTGACTCATTGGAAAAGACTTTGGTGCTGGGAGGGATTGGGAGCAGCAGGAGAAGAGGACGACAGAGGATGAGATAGCTGGATGGCATCACTGACTCGATGCATGTGAGTTTGGGAACTCCGGCAGTTGGTAACGGACAGGGAGGCCTGGCATACTGCGATTCATGGGGTCGCAGAGTCGGAGCGACTGAACTGAACTGAACTGAAGATTAGCTTATGAAACCCTCACAATAACTTCATGAGATAAATTCCATAACTCTCCTCCTTTATCTATGAGGAACCTGAGTCACAGAGAAGTTAAGCACTTTGCCCTATGTTACGTATCTGGTGACGCCTAGGTGCCAAGTCTGTCCACCAACCCCACCTAGTGGTGCTGCTCCAAATAGCAGCGCCCGGATGAAACCCAGAATGAACATCAGTGCTAGGCAAACAGCAGGAGGTTGTTGATGATGATGATTATGTACTTAACAAAGCAATCAAAAGACATAGACTCTTTCTCCAGGCATGGGTGCTCACTATTTCACCAACTGCTCCATTCTGTGTTTGCTCTAATGTTAGAAAACTCTTCCTATGAAGAGATATAAGTACCTGCCCCCTGGCATCAGATCTGCTTTCTGAAGCTGCACAGGGTAAGTTTGCACTTAAGACATACCCTTAAATCCTTAAATGCAGATTTCATATGTTGAAATCCCTATGTGATGTTATTTAGATATGAAGCCTTTGGGGTTGATTAGGTCACGATGGTGGAGCTCTAATAAATGAGTCTAGTGCCCTTATAAGAAAAGACCAGAGAACTTTCTTGCTGCCTTTCCACCATATGAGGATACAATGAGAAGCCAGGTATCTGCAACCCAGAAGAGGGCCGTCACCTGAACTCAGCAGTGCTGGCACCCTGGACTTGACTTCCAGCCCCAAGAACGGCAAGAAATGAATTTCTATTGTTCAGAAGTCACCCAGTCTATGGTTTTGTTCTAACAGTCTGAACAAAGAGTTCAGTTCAGTTGCTCAGTAGTGTCTGACTCTTTGCAACCCCATAGAATGTAGCATACCAGGCCTCCCTGTCCATCACCAACTCCCAGAGTTTACTCAAACTCATGTCCATTGAGTCGGTGATGCCATCCAACCATGCCATCCTTTGTTGTCCCCTTCTCCTTCCACATTCAATCTTTCCCAGCATCAGAGTCTTTTCAAATGAGTCACTTCTTCACATCAGGTGGCCAAAATATGGGGTCAGCTTCAACATCAGTCCTTCCAATGAATATTCAGGTCTGATTTCCTTTAGGGTGGACTGGTTGGATCTCCTTGCAGTCCAAGGGACCCTCAAGAGTCTTCTCCAACACCACAGTTCAGAAGCATCAGTTCTTCGGTGCTCAGCTTTGTTTATAGTCCAGCTCTCAAATCAGACATGACTACTGGAAAAATCATAACTTTGACTAGATGGACCTTTGTTGTCTCTGCTTTTTAATATGCTGTCTAGGTTGGTCATAACTTTCCTTCCAAGGAACAAGTGTCTTTTAATTTCATGGCTGCAGTCACCATCTGCAGTGATTTTGAAGCCCCAAAATATAAAATCTGTCACTGTTTCCATTATTTCCCCATCTACTTGCCATGAAATGATGGGACCAGATCAGATGCCGTGGGACCAAATGCCACAATCTTAGTTTTCTGAATGTTGAGCTTTAAGCCAATTTTTTCACTCTCCTCTTTCGCTTTCATCAAGAGGCTCTTTAGTTCTTCTTTACTTTCTGCCATAAGGGTGGTGTCATCTGTATATCTGAGGTTATTGATATTTCTCCTGGCAATCCTGATTCCAGCTTGTGCTTCATCCAGTCCAGCATTTCTCATGATGTACTCTGTATATTTTAAATAAGCCAGGTGAAAATATACAGCCTTTTGCAATGGGACATTGCAAAAATTGACTAGTTCCTTAGTAGAACTGCTGCAGATATTGATTTTGATAGAGTGTGTCTGCCACCTACTGTAATTTTTGTGAATGACCAGCCAGCAAAGTTTTTTAAAGTCTTCATTGAATTTGTTATAACACTACATCTGTTCTATGTTTTGGCATTTTGGCCATGAGGCACGTGAGATCTTGGCTCCCTGACCAAAGATCAAATCTGTACCTCCTGCATTGGAAGGTGAAGTCATAATCACTGGACCACCAGGGAAGTCCTGCAGAATGCATCTTTTAAAGAGTAGAATAAGCCATGTCTCTTTCCCTCCATTAGTCTCCGATTCTGCTCAGAGTAAAACCTAAGACTATAAGAAGACCTACAAGGCGCTGTGTGATCTGGACTCTCAGGATGCCCCCACAACATCTCCCATCACTCCACTCCTTGCCCATCCTCCAGTATACCAGTCAGGCCCCTCCTCAGAGCCCTTTCTCTCTTTGGAATGCCTTTCTCCTAAACAGTTTCATCTTTCACTCCATGTTCTCAAATATCACCATCTCAGTGAGTCTTGGTGGTTACAGCCCAATCACCATCAGTCCTCTAGCCTCAACCTTACTTCAGTTTTCTCTTTAGCACTTAGCTTCATCTGACACTAGGTATTTTTTAAGGGTTGTTTTTGTTTGTGTCTCTTGTTATACACTTCCACATGCACACACAAACACACACAGAGGTTTTATTTGTTTGTTTTGCTTATTAAACTGCTTCACTAATTTCAAGGCAATGCCAAGGAATGCTCAAACTACCACACAATTGCACTCATCTCACATGCTAGTAAAGTAATGCTCAAAATTCTTCAAGCCAGGCTTCAGCAATACGTGAACCATGAACTTCCTCATGATCAAGCTGGTTTTAGAAAAGGTAGAGGAACCAGAGATCAAATTGCCAACATCCGCTGGATTATCAAAAAAGCAAGAGAGTTCCAGAAAAACATCTGTTTTTGCTTTATTGACTATGCCAAAGCCTTTGACTGTGTGGATCACAATAAACTACAGGAAATTCTTCAAGAGCTGGGAATACCAGACCACCTGACCTGCCTCTTGAGAAATCTGTATGCAGGTCAGGAAGCAACAGTTAGAACTGGACATGGAACAACAGACTGGTTCCAAATCGGGAAAGTAGTACATCAAGGCTGTATATTGTCACCCTGCTTATTTAACTTATATATGGAGTATATCAAGAGAAACCCTGGCCTGGATGAAACACCAGCTAGAATCAAGATTGCCAGGAGAAATACCAGTAACCTCAGATATGCAGATGACACCACCCTTACGGAAGAAACTGAAGAACTAAAGAGCCTCTTGATGAAAGTGAAAGAGGAGAGTTAAAAAGTTGGCTTAAAGCTCAACATTCAGAACACAAAGATCATGGCATCCGGTCCCATCACGTCATGGCAAATAGATGGGGAAAGAGTGGAAACAGTGGCAGACTTTGTTTGGGGGGGCTCCAAAATCACTGCAGGTGGTGACTGTAGCCATGAAATTAAAAGATGCTTACTCCTTGGAAGAAAAGTTATAACCAACCTAGACAGCATATTAAAAAGCAGAGACACGATGGTCGAGTTTGAGTGAACTCTGGGAGTTAGTGATGGACAGGGAGGCCTGGCATGCTGCGATTCATGGGGTCACAAAGAGTTGACACGACCAAGCGACTGAACTGAACTGAACTGAACTGGATATTCTCCCTATTCTGCCTCTCTAGCTTGGACTCTATTTCCTTTGGGAGTGGTGAATTCTTGATCTAGGATTTTGGAAAAACGTTCTATCAAACAATGAATTTAGGCATAATTTCATTCGAGAAGTTCCTAACTGATGTTTTGTCCTTCGTCTTACAAGAATCACTCTAGTAGGCTCATGCCAGTTTGATTGGATTAAAGGTACGTGGTTATGCCACACTGGACATGAAGGAATCTGTGTTTTGACTGGTGATAAATTGATAATCACCTAGCTGGCTAAGCCAGTCCACAGAGAGGCCTTTAATATTGTGAAACTTCAATAAAGTCGGCTGTCAATGCAAAAGAATAAAATAAAATAAAAAATAAAAAGCAGAGACATTACTTTGCCAACAAAGGTCCGTCTAGTCAAGGCTATTGTTTTTCCAATAGCCATGTATGGATGTGAGAGTTGGACTACAAAAAAGGCTGAGTGCCAAAGAATTGATGCTTTTGAACTGTGGTGTTGGAGAAGACTCTTGAGAGTCTCTTGGACTGCAAGGAGATCAAACCAGTCCATCCTGAAGGAGATCAGCCCTGGGATTTCTTTGGAGAGAATGATACTGAAGCTGAAACTCCAATACTTTGGCCACCTGATGCAAAGAGCTGACTCATTTGAAAAGACCCTGATGCTGGGAAAGATTGAAGGCTGGAGGAGATGGGGACAACAAGGGATGAGATGGTTGGATGGCATCACCAAATAAATGGAGATGAGTTTGAATAAACTCTGGGAGTTGGTGATGAACAGGGAAGCCTGGCATGCTGTGGTCCTGGCATGCTGAGAAGAATCAGACACAACTGAGCAACTGAACTGAACTGAACACTAATTTCATACTATGAAAAGAATATTTTTTCCTGTAACTGATGGACAGAAAGTTTAACACTGAGACACAACAATAATCAGTTAAAAACTAGTAAGTAGAAACACCAAAAGGTTTACAGAAAAGGATCAGTTCAGCTGCTCAGTTGTGCCAAACTCTTTGTGACCCCATGGACTGCAGCATGCCAGGCCTCCCACTCCATCACCAACTGCCGGAGCTTACTCAAACTCATGTCCATTGAGTTGATGGTGCCATCCAACCATATTATCCTCTGTGGTCGCCTTCTCCTCCTGCCTTCAGGTGGCCAAAATATTGGAGTTTCAGCTTCAGCATCAGTCCTTCCAATGAGCATTCAGGACTGATTTCCTTTAGGATTGACTGGTTGGATCTCCTTGCAGTCCAAGGGACTCTCAAAAGTCTTCTCCAAAACCACAGTTCAAAAGCATCAATTCTTCAGCATTCAGCTTTCTTTATAGTCCAACTCACACATCCATACATGACCATTGGAAAAACCATAGCCTTGACTAGGCAGACCTTTGTTGCCAAAGTAATGTCCCTGCTTTTTAATATGATGTCTAGGTTGGTCATAACTTTTCTTCCAAGGAGTAAGCATCTTTTAATTTCATGGCTGGAGGCGGCCCTAAGATGATGGAGGAATAGGACAGGGAGACACTTTCTCCCCCAGAAATTCATGAAAAGATCATTTGAACGCTGAGCAAATACCACAAAACAACTTCTGAATGCTGGCAGAGGACACCAGGCACCCAGAAAGGCAGCCCATTGTCTTCGAAAGGAGGTAGGACAAAATATAAGAGATAAAAATAGAGACAAAAGAGTTAGGGACAGAGAACTGTCCCAGGGAAGGAGTCTTAAAAGAAGTTTCCAAACACCAGGAGACCCTCTCACCGGAGGGTCTGTGGGGAGTTTTGGAATCTCAGAGGGCAACACAACTGGGAGGAAAAAATGAATAAATAAAACCCACAGATTACGGGTCCAACTACGACTCCTAATGGAGAAGTAGCCCAGACGCTCGCCTCCTCCACCAGCAAGCAGGGGCTGAACAGGGAGGTGGGGGCTGCACTTTTAGGGTAAGGACTGGGCCTGAATCCCCTGAGGCAATCTGAGGGAGCTAACATGAGATAGCAACCCAAACCGTGGGATAGCCACAGATGGGGGGAAAAAAAAAGAGAGAGGGAGGGAGAGAGTACTTTCCCGCAAAAAGCCCTAACCTAGCCTTAGGTTAGGAGATACTCCTCGTCCAAGGTAAGGAGCAGTGGCTGTGCTTTGCTGGAGCAGCCGTGAAGAGATACCCCACACCCAAAGTAAGAGAAACCCAAGCAAGATGGTAGATGTTGCAAGAGGGCATCAGAGGGCAGACACACTGAAACCATACTCACAGAAAACAAGTCAAGCTAATCACACTAGGACCACAGCCTTGTCTAACTCAGTGAAACCAAGCCATGCCCACGGGGCAACTCAAGCCGGGCGGGTCATGGTGGAGAGGTCTGACAGAATGTGGTTCACTGGAGAAGGGAATGGCAAACCACTTCAGTATTCTTGCCTTGAGAACCCCATGAACAGTATGAAAAAGCAAAATGATTTGATACTGAAAGAGGAACTCCCTAGGTCAGTACATGCCCAATATGCTACTGGAGATCAGTGGAGAAATAACTCCAGAAAGAATGACGGGATGAAGCCAAGCAAAAACAATACCCAGCTGTGGATGTGATGTGATAGAAGCAAGGTCCGATGCTGTAAAGAGCAATATTGCATAGGAACCTGGAATGTCAGGTCCATGAATCGAGGCAAATTGGAACTGGTCAAACAGGAGATGGCAAGAGTGAACGTTGACATTCTAGGAATCAGCGAACTAAAATAGACTGGAATGGGTGAATTTAACTCAGATGACCATGATATCTACTACTGTGGGCAGGAATCCCTCAGAAGAAATGGAGTAGCCATCATGGTCAACAAAAGAGTCCAAAATGGACTTGGATGCAATCTCGAAAACGACAGAATGACTCTGTTCGTCTCCAAGGCAAACCATTCAATATATCAGTTATCCAAGTCTATGCTCCAACCAGTAATGCTGAAGAAGCTGAAGTTGAACGGTCCTGTGAAGACCTACAAGACCTTTTAGAACTACACCCAAAAAAGATGTCCTTTTCATTACAGGGGACTGGAATGCAAAAGTAGGAAGTCAAGAAACACCTGGAGTAACAGGCAAATTTGGCCTTGGAATGCAGAATGAAGCAGGGCAAAGACTAATAGAGTTTTGCCAAGAAAATGCACTGGTCTTAGCAAACACCCTCTTCCAACAACACAAGAGAAGACTCTACCCATGGACATCACCAGATGGTCAACACCAAAATCAGATTGATTATATCCTTTGCAGCCAAAGATGGAGAAGCTCTATACGGTCAACAAAAACAAGACCAGGAGTGGACTGTGGCTCAGATCATGAACTCCTTATTACCAAATTCAGACTCAAATGAAGAAAGTAGGGAAAACCACTCGACCATTCAGGTATGACCTAAATCAAATCCCTTATGCCTATACAGTGGAAGTGAGAAATAGATTTAAGGGCCTAGATCTGATAGAGTGCCTGATGAACTATGGAATGAGGTTCATGACATTGTACAGAATACAGGGATCAAGACCCTCCCCATGGAAAAGAAATGCAAAAAAGCGAATGGCTGTCTGGGGAGGCCTTACAAATAGCTGTGAAAAGAAGAGAGGCAAAAAGCAAAGGAGAAAAGGAAAGATATAAGCGTCTGAATGCAGAGTTTCAAAGAATAGCAAGAAGAGATAAGAAAGCCTTCTTCAGCAATCAATGCAAAGAAATAGAGAAAAAGAACAGAATGGGAAAGACTAGAGATCTCTTCAAGAAAATTAGAGATACCAAGGGAACATTTCATGCAAAGATGGGCTCGAAAAAGGACGGAAATGGTCTGGACCTAACAGAAGCAGAAGATATTAAGAAGAGGTGGCAAGAATACACAGAAGAACTCTACAAAAAAGATCTTCATGACCAGATAATCATGATGGTGTGATCACTCATCTAGAGCCAGACATCCTGGAATGTGAAGTCAAGTGGGCCTTGGAAAGCATCACTACGAACCAAGCTAGTGTAGGTGATGGAATTCCAGCTGAGCTGCTTCAAATCCTGAAAGATGATGCTGTGAAAGTGCTGCACTCAATATGCCAGCAAATTTGGAAAACTCAGCAGTGGCCACAGGACTGGAAAAGGTCAGTTTTCATTCCAATCCCAAAGAAAGGCAACGCCAAAGAATACTCAAACTACCGCACAATTGCACTCATCTCACACGCTAGTAAAGTAATGCTCAAAATTCTCCAAGCCAGGCTTCAGCGATACGTGAACCATGAACTTCCTGATGTTCAAGCTGGTTTTAGAAAAGGTAGAGGAACCAGAGATCAAATTGCCAACATCTGCTGGATCATGGAAAAAGTGAGAGAGTTCCAGAAAAACATCTATTTCTGCTTTATTGACTATGCCAAATCCTTTGACTCTGTGGATCACAATAAACTGTGGAACATTCTGAAAGAGATGGGAATACCAGGCCACCTGACTTGCCTCTTGAGAAACCTGTATGCAGGTCAAGAAGCAGCTGTTAGAACTGGACATGGAACAACAGACTGGTTCCAAATAGGAAAAGGAGTACATCAAGGCTGTATATTGTCACCCTGCTTATTTAACTTCTATGCAGAGTACATCATGAGAAACGCTGGGCTGGAAGAAGCACAAGCTGAAATCAAGATTGCTGGAAGAAATATCACTAACCTCACATATGCAGATGACACCACCCTTATGGCAGAAAGTGAAGAGGAACTAGAAAGCCTCTTGATGAAAGTGAAAGAGGAGAGTGAAAAAGTTGGCCTAAAGCTCAACATTAAGAAAACGAAGATCATGGCATCTGGTCCCATCACTTCATGGGAAATAGATGGGGAAACAGTGGAAACAGTGTCAGACTTTATATTTTGGGGCTCCAAAATCACTGCAGATGGTGACTGCAGCCATGAAATTAAAAGATGCTTACTCCTTGGAAGAAAAGTTATGAGCAACCTAGACAGTATATTCAAAAGCAGAGACATTACTTTGCCGACTAAGGTCCATCTAGTCAAGGCTATGGTTTTTCCTGTGATCATGTATGGATGCGAGAGTTGAACTGTGAAGAAGGCTAAGCGCCGAAGAATTGATGCTTTTGAGCTGTGGTGTTGGAGAAGACTCTTGAGAGTCCCTTGGACTGCAAAGAGTCCAATCAGTCCATTCTGAAGGAGATCAGCCCTGCGATTTCTTTGGAAGGAATGATGCTAAAGCTGAAACTCCAGTACTTTGGCCACTTCATGCAAAGAGTTGACTTATTGGAAAGACTCTGATGCTGGGAGAGATTGGGGGCAGGAGGAGAAGGGGACGACAGAGGATGGGATGGCTGGATGGCATCACTGACTTGATGGACGTGAGTCTGAGTGAACTCTGGGAGTTGGTGATGGACAGGAAGGCCTGGCGTGCTGTGATTTATGTGGTCGCAAAGAGTCGGACACGACTGAGCGACTGAACTGAAGTGAACTGAAGGCACTGCCCGGCCCAACCACATTACAAAGGACTGAGCAAATACCAGAGGAGAGTTATCAGGCAGCGGACCGGCCCATCCCCCGCCAGAGGCAGGGAGGCAGGCAGGTGCCAGCCAGAGCTGGAAGGAAAGGGGCAAACTCGGCTCCAGAGATGGCATCCCCTACCAAACTGCGAGCAGGCTCTCAGTCGCTAACCAAGTCTTCGTGGGATCCTGGACGGTTGACATCCGTCAGGAAGGTCGCAGTCAGAGATCAGCTCCCCAGAAGAGACACACGGCACACCTGAGACGCAGCTGCGCACCCAGGAAACCAAGTGGCTGGGACGGGGAGGGGATAAGACGCACCTCACCTGGGGAGTGTGCGCTCGCCAAGCACCTGGTCGCCTGAGCTGCTCTGGCCTGGGAAGAGCACAAAATGCAGGCCCAACTGAGTCTGTCCCTTTGTGGAGCACCCGAGAACCTGAACCTGAACAGCATAGATCTGGGAAGTACACGCAACGCAGGGCCGCCTCAGACAGTTCCCAGCAGACCAACCTGAGGCCTAAGCAGTGTAGACCAGGAAACTCAAATGCCATGAGTGGGGGCAAATCCAGTGTGACCCAGACTGTGAGCACTCCCCACATACGCAAGTGATAATTGTATGCAGGGTTCCTCCCTCCTCACAGCACAATTGAACAAGTGAGCCTAAATAAATGACCACATTTGCCCTCTTGATACTGAAGAGGCTTGCAAACAGAGGAAGCCAAAATAAACAAAGAAGAGGGAACAGCTCTGGAAGTGACAGGTGCAACAGATTAAAACCCTGTAGTTAACACTGACTACATTGGAAGGGACCTATAGACCTTGAGAAGAAGTAAAAGGTGAAACAAGGAACTATCTGAAAATGAACTAACCACACACTGTCCTCAACATCTCCAGAGAAATTCCTAGATATATTTTACAATTATCATTTTTTAATTTATTTTTAATTTTTTTAATTTTTAATTTCTTTATTAATCCTTTCATTTTCATTTTTAAAACCTACTATTACCTTGAGAAAAAGGACCCTATTTTTAAAGGAAATTTCATATTTTTTATATAACTTTTGTGACTTTGTTTTTTTTTAATATTGTATTTTTGAATGTCTAACCTCTACTCTAGATTTCTAAACCTTGCTTTTTTGGTATTTGTTATCAATTTTGTACTTTTAGGAATCCAATCTTCAGGACCCATTTTATTGCTCTCTCCCCTTTTGACTCTCATTTTTCTCCCTCAGGTCACCTCTATCTCCTCCCTCCCCCTTCTCTTCTCTACTTAACTCTATGTTTTTGTGTCTTTGTGTCTTTGGGTGTTCCAGGCTGTGGAGAAAACTTAGGGAACTGATTACAGGCTAGATTGGTCTCTCTCCTTTTGATTCTCCCTCCTCTTCTCCTGGTCACCTCTATCTCCTTCCTCCCTTTTCTTTTCTCTATGGAACTCCATGAACCTCTCTGAGTGTTCCAGACTGTGGAGAGCAAATAGGAAATTGATTACTGCCTAGACTGCTCTCTCCCCTTTTGACTCCACTTCTTCTTCTCCTGGTCAGCTCTATCTCCCTCCTCCCTCTTCTCTTCTTCATGTAACTCTGTGAACCTCTCTGGGTGTCCCTCACTGTGGAGAATCGTTTCATCATTAACCTAGATGTTTTGTCATCGGTGCTGTATGGATGGAGAAGTCTTGATGCTACTACAAGAACCAGACTGAAAGCCAGAGGCAGGAGGCCTAAAACCAAAACTTGAGAGCACCAGAAATCTGACTCCAGGGACCATTAATCAACAGAAGCTCATCCAAAAGCCTCCATATATACACTGAAACCAAGCTCCACCCAAGAGCCAACAAGTTTCAGAGCCAGACATACCAAGCTAATTCTCCAATAAAGCGGGAACATAACCCTAAGCACAAAAATACAGGTGGCCAAAAGTCACACCAAACCCAGAGACACCTCAGAACTCACTACTGGACACTTCACTACACTCCAGAGAGAAGAGATCCAGCTCCACCCACCAGAACACCAACTCAAGCTTCCCTAACCAGGAAACCTTGACAAGCCACTCATCCAACCCCACCCACAGGGAGGAGCCTCCACAATAAAGAGGAACCACAAACTTCCAGCATACAGAAAGGCCACCCAAACACAGTAACCTAAACAAGATGAAAAGGCAGAGAAATATGCAGCAGGTAAAGGAACAGGATAAAAGCCCACTAAACCAAACAAAAGAGGAGGAGATAGGGAGTCAAACTGAAAAAGAATTCAGAATAATGATAGTAAAAATGATCCAAAATTTTGAGAACAAAATGGGGTTACAGATAAATAGTCTGGAGACAAGGATTGAGAAGGTGCAAGAAAAGTTTAACAAGGACCTAGAAGAAATAAAAAAGAGTCAGTATATAATGAATAATGCAATAGCTGAGATCAAAAGCACTCTGGAGAGAAGCAACAGTAGAATAACTGAGGCAGAAGATAGGACAAGTGAGGTGTAAGATAGAAAGGTGGAAATAAATGAAACAGAGAGGAGAAAAAGAATTAAATGAGGATAACCTCAGAGACCTCTGGGACAATGTCAAACACCCCAACATTCAAGTCATAGGAGTCACAGAAGAAGAAGACAAAAAGAAAGACCATGAGAAAATCCTTGAGGAGATAATAGTTGAAAACTTCCCTAAAATGAGGAAGGAAATAGCCACCCAAGTCCAAGAAACCCAGAGAGTCCCAAACAGGATAAACCAAGGTGAAACACCCCAAGACACATATTAATCAAATTAACAAAGATCAAACACAAAGAACAAATATTAAAACCAGCAAGGGAAAAACAACAATTAACCCACAAGGGGATCCCCATAAGAATAAAATCTGATCTTTCAATAGAAACCCTTTAGGCCAGAAAGGAATGGCAGGGCATACTTAAAGTGATGAAAGAGAAAAACCTACAACACAGATTACTGTACCCAGCAAGGATCTCATTCAAATATGAAGGGAAAAATCAAAAGCTTTACAGATAAGCAAAAGCTGAGAGAATTCAACACCACCAAACCAGCTCTCCAACAAATGCTAAAGGATCTTCTGTAGACAGGAAACACAGAAAAGGATTAAGGCAGCAAAGTAAATGGCAATTGGGATTATACTTATCAATAATTACTTTAAATGTAAATGGGTTGAATTCCCCAAGCAAAAGATAAAGACCTGCTGAATGGATAAAAAAACAAGACCCCTATATATGCTGTCTACAAGAGACCCACCTCAAACCTAGGGACACATACAGACTGAAAGTTAAGGGATGGAAAAAGATATTTCACACAAATGGAGACCATAAGAAAGCAGGAGTAGCAATACTTATGTCAGATAAAATAGGCTTTGATATAAAGGCAGTGAAAAGAGACAAAGAAGGACACTACATACTGATCAAAGGATCAATCTGAGAAGATATAGCAATTATAAATTTATATGCACCCAACATAGGAGCACTGTAATATGTAAGCCAAATGCTAACAAATATGAAAGGGGAAATTAACAGTAACACAATAACAGCAGGAGACTTTAATACCCCACTCACACCTATGGATAGATCAACTAAACAGAAAATTAGCAAGGAAACACAAATTTTAATGATAAAATGGACCAGTTAGACCTAATTGATATCTATAGGACATTTCACCCTAAAGCAATGAATTTCACCTTTTTCTCAAGTGCACATGGAACCTTCTCCAGGATAGAACACATCATGGGCCATAAATCTAGCCTTGGTAAATTCAAAACAATCAAAATCACCTTGAGCATCTTTTCTGATCGTAATGTGGTAAGATTTGATGTCAACTACAGGAAAAAAATATATGAAAAATACAAACATATGGAAGCTAAACAACACACTTCTGAATAACCAACAAATCACAGAAGAAATCAAAATATGCATAAAGATGAATGAGAATGAAAACACAACAATCCAAAACCTATGAGATTCAGTAAAAGCAGTGCTAAGGGGAAGGTTCATAGCAATACAAGAAACAGGAGAGATATCAATAACCTAACTCTACACCTAAAACAACTAAAAAAGAAAGAAATTAAGAACCCCAGGGCTAGTAGAAGGAAAGAAATCACAAAAATTAGGGCAGAAATAAATGCAAAAGAAACAAAAAGAGAACGTAGCAAAAATAAACAAAGCTAAAAGCTGGTTCTTCAAGAAGATAAATAAAATAGACAAACCATTAGCCAGACTCATCAAGAAACAAAGGGAGAAGAATCAAATCAACAAAATTAGAAATGAAAATGGAGAAATCACAACAGACAACACAGAAATACAAAGGATCATAAGAGACTACTGTCAGCAGAGACATTACTTTGCCAACAAAGGTCCATCTAGTCAAGGCTATAGTTTTTCCTGTGGCCATGTATGGATGTGAGAGTTGGACTATGAAGAAAGCTGAGCACCGAAGAATTGATGTTTTTGAACTGTGGTGTTGGAGAAGACTCTTGAGAGTCCCTTGGACTGCAAGGAGATCCAACCAGTCCATTCTGAAGGAGATCAGCCCTGGGTGTTCTTTGGAAGGAATGATGCTAAAGCTGAAACTCCAGTACTTTGGCCACCTCATGCGAAGAGTTGACTCATTGGAAAAGACTCTGATGCTGGGAGGGATTGGGGACAGGAGGAGAAAGGGACGACAGAGGATGAGATGGCTGGATGCATCACTGACTCGATGGACATGAGTCTGAGTGAACTCCAGGAGCTGGTGATGGACAGGGAGGCCTGGCGTGCTGCGATTCATGGGGTCGCAAAGAGTCAGACACGACTGAGTGACTGAACTGAACTGAACTGAACTGATCAGCAACTATGTGCCAGTAAAATGGACAACTTGGAAGAAATGGACAAATGCTTAGAAAAGTATAACTTTCCAAAACTGAGCCAGGAAGAAATAGAAAATCTTAACAGACCCATCACAAGCACAGATCTTGAAACCATAATCAGAAATCTTCTAACAAACAAAAGCCCAGGATCACATGGCTTCACAGCTGAATTCTACCAAAAATTTAGAGAAGGGCTAACATCTATCCTACTCAAACTCTTCCAGAAAATTGCAGAGGAAGGTAAACTTCCAAACTCATTCTATGAGGCTATCATAATCCTAATACCAAAACCAAACAAAGATGCCACCAAAAAAGAAAACTACAGGCCAATATCACTGATGAACATAGATACAAAAATCCTTAACAAAATTCTAGCAAACAGAATCCAACAATATATTAAAAAGATCATACACCATGACCAAGTGGGCTTTATCCCAGAGATGCAAGGATTCTTCAATATTTGCAAATCAATCAATGTGATATACCACATTAACAAATTAAAAGATTAAAATCATATGATTATCTCAATAGATGCAGAGAAAGCCTTTGACAAAATTCAACATCCATTTATGATTTTAAAAAAAAAAACCCTTCAGAAAGCAGGCATAGAAGGAACATACCTCAACATAATAAAAATCATATATGATAAACCCACAGCAAACATCCTCAATAGTGAAAAATAGAAAGCATTTCCCCTAAAGTCAGGAACAAGAGAGGGATGCCCACTCTCACCACTACTATTCAGCATAGTTTTGGAAGTTTTGGCCACCAGCAATCAGAGCAGAAAAAGAAGTAAAAGGAATCCAGATTGGAAAAGAAGAAAGTAAAACTCTCGCTGTGTGCCAGATGACATGATCCTCTACATAGAAAACCCTAAAGACTCCACCAGAAAATTACTAGAGCTAATTAATGAATACAGTAAAGTTGCAGGATATAAAATCAAACACAGAAAAAATCCCTTGCATTCCTATATACTAACAATGAGAAAACCCAAAGAGAAATTAAGGAAACAATCCCATTCAACCATTGCAAACAAAAAAGAATAAAATGCTAGGAATACAGCTACCTAAAGAAACAGAAGACCTACATATAGAAAACTATAAAACACTGATGAAAGAAATCAAAGATGACACAAATAGATGGAGAAATATATCATGTTTGTGGGTCAGAAGAATCAATATAGTGAAAATGAGTGTACTACCAAAGCAATCTTATAGATTCAATGCAATCCCTATCAAGCTACCAACGATATTTTTCAGAGAATTAGAACAAATAATTTCACAATTTGTATGGAATTAAAAAAAAAAAAAAAAAAAAAAAAAAAACCTCAAATAGCCAAAACAATCCTGAAAAAGAAGAATGGAACTGGAGGAATCAACCTGCCTGACTTCAGGCTATACTACATAGCAATAGTCATCAAGACAGTATGTTACTGGCACAAAGACAGAAACATAGATCAATGGAACAAAACAAAAAGCCCAGAGATAAATCCACATACCTCTCTTTACCGTATCTTTGACAAAGGAGGCAAGAATATACAGTGGAGAAAAGACAATCTCTTTCACAAGTGGTGCTGGGGAAAAACTGATCAACCACTTGTAAAAGAATGAAAACTAGAACACTTTCTAACACCATACACAAAAATAAATTCAAAATAGATTAAAGATCTAAATGTAAGACCAGAAACCATAAAATTCCTAGAGGAAAATATAGGGAAAACACTCTCTGACATAAATCACAGCAGGATCCTTTATGACTCACCTCCCAGAATATTGAAATAAAAGCAAAAATAAACGAATGGGACCTAATTAAACTTAAAAGCTTCTGCATAACAAAGGAAACTAAGGGCAAGGTGAAAAGACAGCCTTCAGAACGGGAGAAAATAATAGCAAATGAAGCAACTGACAAAGGGTTAATCTCAAAAATATACAAGCAACTCCTGCAGTTCAATTCCAGAAAAATAAGTGACCCAATCAAACAATGGGCCAAAGAACTAAACAGACATTTATCCAAAGAAGACATACAGATGGCTAACAAACACATGAAAAGTTGCTCAACATCGCTCATTATCAGAGAAATGCAAATCAAAACCACAAATGAGGTACCACCTCACACAGGTCAGAATGTCTGCTATCAAAAAGCCTACAAACAATAAATGCTGGAGAGGGTACAGAGAAAAAAGGAACCCTCTTACACTGTTGGTGGAATGCAAACTAATACAGCCACTGTGGAGAACAGTGTGGAGATTCCCCCCAGCTTGAATTGCTTCAGGCTTCTGGCCTGGCCCCGCTCCTAAATGACATGATTCCTTTCTACTCTGCACAGAGGGCCTGGTTCCCTCCTTCATTCTCATCCCAGGCATTTTCCATGTTGAGATTTTTCACTACTGTTCCTCTTTGGACACCGTCCGACTGTCTCCCCCTCCTCCCAATTGGCCCAAGACATTTAGATCACAGACTTGCTCCCCCTCTTTGGTGGCTGCCCCCACCCAGCAAGCCCTTGTGGCCACTGGGAGCAGGGATCAAGGAGAGAGTGAGCAAGTTAGGGTCTACAGACACACACACACTCATGCACAGACTTTTGAATGAAGCTCCAGATGACTATAGATTGGTTTATTTTGTTCATGGCTATATCCACAGGCTCTAGAACACAGAGCAGAGCACATAGTAGATGCTCAATTAATGTCTGTGGAATGATGGTCATAATAAATGAATATCTTACCCAGTTTTTTCTAAAAGTGTGGTTTACAGACACTCTCTAAGTCACCTGGCTTTGGTATTGTACACTAAACAATTATGCGCAACCTTAAAGTTGAAAGTTATGTTATGCTTGACAGGAATTCTTAGGACTTCAAGCCCAGAAGGCAGCATCTCAAATAACCCTGAGAGAATTATTCCAAAGAGGTGAGCGGAAGCCAGGATATATAGGAGTTTTGCAAGAAAGGGCAGAAGTTTGAACATCAAAAGATTATTGTTAATTAAAGACAACCAAATATGTCAAGTTAAGGAATTTGGTGCTTTTCTATGCATGGGAAGATACAAGAGTCTAGATACTGAAATCATTCCTTTGAAGTGCACCTCAGCTCTCTGGGGCCAGGCGCCTGTGTTTTCATATCTCGAGTTTCCTCAGGGCTTGCCACGGAGAGTGGCTGCAATCTGTTCTTTGTCTCCTTCCTGAGTACCTTCAGGGCTCACTAGCTTACCACAGCTGGTGGCTACAATCACTGATCAGTGGCTACAATCAGTTCAGTTCAGTTCAGTTGTTCAGTCGTGTGCAACTCTTTGCGACCCCATGAATCGCAGCACGCCTCCCTGTCCATCACCAACTCCCGGAGTTCACCCAGATTCACGTCCATTGAGTCAGTGATGCCATCCAGCCATCTCATCCTCTGTCATCCCCTTCTCCTCCTGCCCCCAATCCCTCCCAGCATCAGAGTCTTTTCCAATGAGTCAACTCTTCACATGAGGTGGCCAAAGTACTGGAGTTTCAGCTTTAGCATCATTCCTTCAAAAGAAATCCCAGGGCTGACCTCCTTCAGAATGGGCTGGTTGGATCTCCTTGCAGTCCAAGGGACTCCCAAGAGCCTTCTCCAACACCACAGTTCAAAGGCATCAATTCTTCGGTGCTCAGCCTTCTTCACAGTCCAACTCTCACATCCATACATGACCACAGGAAAAACCATAGCCTTGACTAGATGGACCTTAGTCGGCAAAGTAATGTCTCTGCTTTTGATTGTGCTATCTAGGTTGGTCATAACTTTTCTTCCAAGGAGTAAGCGTCTTTTAATTTCTTGGCTGCAGTCACCATCTGCAGTGATTTTGGAGCCCCAAAATATAAAGTCTGACACTGTTTCCACTGTTTCCCCATCTATTTCCCATGAAGTGATGGGACCAGATGCCATGATCTTCGTTTTCTTAATGTTGAGCTTTAGGCCAACTTTTTCACTCTCCTCTTTCACTTTCATCAAGAGGCTTTTTAGTTCCTCTTCACTTTCTGCCATAAGGGTGGTGTCATTTGCATATCTGAGATTATTGATATTTCTCCCAGAAATCTTGATTCCAGCTTGTGTTTCTTCCAGACCAGCATTTCTCATGATGTACTCTGTATATAAGTAAATAAGCAGGGTGACAATATACAGCCTTGATGTACTCCTTTTCCTATTTGGAACCAGTCTGTTGTTCCATGTCCAGTTCTAACTGTTGCTTCCTGACCTGCATACAGATTTCTCAAGAGTCAGGTCAGGTGGTCTGGTATTCCCATCTCTTTCAGAATTTTCCACAGTTCATTGTGATGCACACAGCCAAAGGCTTTGGCATAGTCAATAAAGCAGATATTGATGTTTTTCTGGAACTCTATTGCTTTTTCCATGATCCAGCGGATGTTGGAGACAAGAGATGGCAAGACATTCTAGGAATCAGCGAACTAAAATGGACTGGAATGGGTGAATTTAACTCAGATGACCGTTACATCTACTACTGCAGGCAGGAATCCCTCAGAAGAAATGGAGTAGCCATCCTGGTCAACAAAAGAGTCTGAAACGCAGTACTTGGATGCAGTCTCAAAAACGACAGAATGATCTCTGTTCATCTCCAAGGCAAACCATTCAATGTATTAGTTATCCAAGTCTATGCCCCAATCAGTAATACTGAAGAAGCTGAAGCTGAACGGTCCTATGAAGACCTACAAGACCTTTTAGAACTAACACACAAAAAAAGATGTCCTTTTCATTATAGGGGACTGGAATGCAAAGGTAGGAAATCAAGAAACACCTGGAGTAACAGGCAAATTTGGCCTTGGAATGCGGAATGAAGCAGGGCAAAGGCTAATAGAGTTTTGCCAAGAAAATGCACTGGTCATAGCAAACACCCTCTTCCAACAACACAAGAGAAGACTCTACACATGGACATCACCAGATGGTCAACACCAAAATCAGATTGATTATATTCTTTGCAGCCAAAGATGGAGAAGCTCTATACAGTCAACAAAAACATGATCAGAAGCTGACTGTGGCTCAGATCATGAACTCCTTATTACCAAATTCAGACTCAAATTGAAGAAAGTAGGGAAAACTGCTAGACCATTCAGGTATGACCTAAATCAAATTCCTTACAATTATACAGTGTTACTGATATGGCAGGCAATATTTTATTTTTCAATATGATTATAGAAGATTGCTGAGGGCCACCCCAGACCTCCTGAATTAAAAATTCTTATGTTGGGTCAGGAAATTTTCATCTACCTGGCACACTAAAGTTTGAGAACAGTTGATCCAGCCCAACCCAGTCATTTCACAAAAAGGGTATGATGGCCAAGATTATAGAGCTAACTTGCAGAAAATAAGGACTACAGCTATCATTCCATTCTTCTTTTTGGTGCAAATTATTTTCATTTGTACCATCCAAAATGGTGTTAAGTTCTTAGGAAGAACTTGAGGTTCCTATAAGGAGACCATACAACACTAATTAAAATATTTATTTCTGAAAAATAGTTGCAAAATGAAAAAAGAGAAAACCAAGAAATATGAAAAGTTCTAAAGATTATATAAAATTTTCAGGAAAATATAAATTTTAACAGTAGAATTTTTATCTTGTTCTTTTGATCCCGAATTTCTACTATTACATTTCCCTGCTCTAGTAAAGAGTAATAATTCATTTAAGTGATTTTTATTGAGTGCCACTAGGGGCTGTGTTCCAGAGCAACAATAACAAAAAAGACAAAGTTCCTGCCCTCATGAAGCAGCCACCAGGGGAATAGCCAAAACATAAAGATAAGAATGTAATTCAGAGAGTCCTTAGTGCTATGAAAGAGAAACAGAGCAAGTTACTGAGATGGAAGGCAACAAGATTGGGACGGAAAGAGCAGAGGGATGCTATTTTATATTAGGGTTCAGGAAAGCCTCAAAGAGAGGATGGTACCTGAAGAGAGACCTGGATGAAAGAAGGAAGGAAGGAAGAAGTCAAACGAAGGTCAAGTGCCCTGAGTCAGAAGCAGCAGACTGAGACAAAACTTCATATTCAGATGATTTATTAAGAAAATGTACTCCAGTGTTGATGAGAGTATGGATAAAAGAGAACCCTGTGCACTGTTGACAGGAATGTAAATTGGTGCAACCACTATAAAAAAAAAAAAAAAAACGCAGTGTGGAGTTTCCTCAAAATTTTAAAGTACACCTCCCACTGGACCAGGGGATGTGCTTCTACACTTGCTTTGGACCTCGGACCTTGCCTTTCTTCCAATTGGACCCCAACTGCTCCTGCCACCACTAGCGGCTCCTGCAGCTGTGCTGGCTCCTGCACATGCAAGGTCTGCAGATGCCCCTCCTGCAAGAAGAGCTGCTGTTCCTACTGCCCCGTGGACTATGCCAAGTGTGCCCAGGGCTGCATCTGCAAAGGGGCCTCAGACAAGCGCAACTGCCACACCTGATACCTGGCAGAGCCTCCCCCAGTTGTCGATAGAGCAACCATGACAAATTTATATATATATATATATAGTTGTTGTTGTTGTTGTTGTTTTCACATAATCTGACCTGGTGCTACATTTCCTTTTTCTGTGAGACATGTGATTACCAGTAAATTTGTTGACCTCAAAAAAACATTTTTTTTGTAAGTAAAACTATCATATGATCCAGCAGTTCCACTTTTGGATAGTTATCTGAAGGAAATGAAATCACTTATCTTGAAAAGATATCTGTACTCCATATTCATTGCAGCGTTGTTTACAATATCTAAGATATAGAAACAACCTAAGTATTTATCAACAGGTGCATGGATTTAAAAAATGTGGTATAGGGACTTCTATGATGGTCCAGGGGCTGACCATGCCTCCAGTGTTGAAGGCCTGAGCTCAATCCCTGCTCAGGGAACTAGATCCTGCATGCCACAACTGAAGATGTTGCATGCCACAACAAAGATCCCATGTGCCTCAAGTAAGACCTGGTGCAACCAAATAAATTTTTTAAAAAATTTTTTTTAATTAAGAAAATGTTATATGTATGTGTACAATCAAATGTTATGAACTCATTTAAGAGGAAGGAAATCTTTCCATTTGCAACAACATGGATGACCCTGAGGGCATTATGCAAAGTGATTTGTCAGAATGAGAAAAAAATATACTGTATATTTCACTTGTATATGAAATCTAAAAAAAATAATAATAGATACAGAGAATAGATTGGTGGTTTCCAGAGGCAGGGGGTAGGAGGGTTGGAAAATTGATAAGGGTGGTCAAACTGCACAAATTTCCAGTTATAAGATAAATAGGTCCTGGGGATATAAAGTACAACATGGTGGCTAGAGTTAACAATTAATTAATCATCTTTAGCATTTGCAAGTTGCTGAGAGTAGATCTTAAAGCTTTAACCAGGGACTTTCCTGGCAGCCCACAGGATTTCTTAATAACACCATACTTCCATTGCAGGGGGTTCAGTTTCAATCCGTGGTTGGGGAATTAAGATCTCACATGCCAAAAAAAAACAAAAAATTGGAAAAAAAAGTTTTATCATGCACACACAAAATCATAACTATGTGAGGTGAAGGAATTGCCAACATCCATTGGATTATCAAAAAAAAAAGAGAGAGAGAGAGAATTCCAGAAAACACCTACTTTTGCTTTACTGACTACGCCAAAGCCTTTGACTGTGTGGGTCACAACTGTGGAAAATTCTTCAAGAGATGAGAATACCAGACCACCTTACTTGCCTCCTGAGAAACCTGCATGCAGGTCAAGAAGCAACAGTTAAAATTGGACATGGGACAACAGACTGGTTCCAAACCGGGAAAGGAGTATGTCAAGGCTGTATATTGTCACCCTGCTTATTTAACTTACATGCAGAGTACATCATGAGAAATGCTGGGCTGGATGAAGCACAGGCTGGAATTAAGTTTGCCTGGAGAAATATCTATAACCTCAGATATGCAGATACCACCCTTATGGCAGAAAGTGAAGAAGAACTAAAGAGCCTCTTGATGAAATTGAAAGAGGAGAGTGAAAAATTTGGCTTAAAACTCAATATTCAGAAAATGAAGATCATTGCATCCGGTCCCATCACTTCATGGCAAATAGATGGAGAAACAATGGAAACAGTGAGAGACTTTATTTTTTTTTGGACTCCAAAATCACTGCAAATGGTGACTGCAACCATGAAATTCAAAGACACTTGCTCTTTGGAAAACAAGTTATGACCAACCTAGACAGCATAGTAAAAAGCAGAGACATTGCTTTGCCAACAAAGGTCCACCTAGTCAAACCTATGGTTTTTCTAGTAGTCATATATGGATGTGAGAGTCGGACTGTGAAGAAAGCTGAGCGCCAAAGAATTGATGCTTTTGAACTGTGGTGTTGGAGAAGACTCTTGAGAGTCCCTTGGACTGCAAGGAGATCAAACCAGTCCATCCTAAAGGAGATCAGTCCTGGGTGTTCATTGAAAGGACTGATGCTAAAGCTGAAACTCCAATACTTCGGCCATCTGATGCGAAGAACTGACTCACTGGAAAACACCCTGATGCTGGGAAAGATTGAAGGCAGGAGGAAAAGGGGATGACATGAGATGGTTGGATGGCATTACCGACTCAAAGGACATGAGTTTGAGTAAGCTCCAGGAGTTGGTGATGGACAGGAAAGCCTGGCATGCTGCAGTCCATAGGGTCTCAAAGAGTCAGACATGACTGAGTGACTGAACTGAACTGAGGTGAAGGATGTTAACTAGGCTTATTGCAACGATGATTTCACTCCTATACAAACATCAAATCATGTTGCACACCTGAAATTAATATAATGTTGCTTGTCAATTATGCCTCAAATTTAAAAAATCATTATGTTGAACATCTAAAACTAAAACAATGCTATGTGTCAATTATAGCTTTATTTAAAATTAAATTTAGAAGTGGCTCATGGGAACGATATTTCCTGATTTCTTGAAAAGAAATAAAGGTAGGAATAAAACCCTCCCAAGAGAAACTAGTAAGGGAGCTGGGGAAGCAGGAAAGGGAGGGAAGAAAGACAGAAAAGGGTGAGATCCCATGCAAAATCTGGACTTCAGCCAGATTTGCAGGAGACCTCTGGAATGTAGATTCTTGCTCAGAGTTTAGAGTTTATCCCAACTTGGAGTCAAAGGAGTGGGGTTTTCATACTTCTGCAGCAGTTGAGGACTGGGTGAGTTGGTGTAGGAGGAATGTAAACTCCAGGTCAATTCCTTTTGCCTTTCCCTAAGCAAAGCAGCTCTAATAATTATTTCATTTCCTTTGGCTATATACCCAGAAGTTATACTAAGTGAAATAAGCCAGACACAGAAAGGCAAATACTTGATGGTCTCACATGTGGAATCTAAAAAATTGAACTCACAGAATCAAAGAATAGAACAGTGGTTGCCAGAAATTGGGAGCTGGGGGAGGCAGGGAGATGTTGGTCAAAGGGTACAGATTTTCACTTATAAAATGGTTACATTCCAGAGATATAACATACATCTTGGTGACCATAGTTAATAACACTGTACCATGTACTTGATGTTTTCTAAGAAAGTAGATTTTAAGTAGATCTTAACTCACCATGAAAAAAAAAAAGGCTAACTTTGTGAGGCTATGGATGTTAATTAACTTGATTGTGGTAATCATTGCACAATATATATGCATATCAAATTGAAACTACCAGGTGGCATTTCAGGGGGGCTTCAGGGAGCTTCAGTCCTTCATGTCTCAGCACAGAAAGAACTCAGTGAGATGCAAAGTAATAGATAAGAAGTGATTTATTAGAATAGGACGCTTATGAGGCTTACAGGTGGGGAGGTGAGCATTGCACTGTCGAGTACATAGTGGGTTATATTTTTATAATCAAAGGAAGAGTAGGCAAGGGAGAAAGACCATCTTCTTCCTCATTCTTGAGTAGATATCATACTTCCGTCATCAGCTCCTCCTCCAGGTTGGGCAGGGGAGTTTTCTTATTCCTACATTATTAAGCCAGGACTGTCATGGCCTATGGAAAAATTATTTCAAATCTCGATACAATGAAGTTCTTTACTTTGAAATGTCATCTTTCCGTAAATTATGTTTTATGTGAGCAGAGAGCATGTCCTAGGGTCATTAACTTACTGAGCCCATTGGGTGGGATGGGGGTCTCATGCCTCCATTGTTTTATTGTTGGGAGCATGTCTCATGCTTGCGCTTCATGGTTTGTTGCTAAGCA
Source organism: Capra hircus (assembly GCF_001704415.2). NCBI lineage: Eukaryota > Metazoa > Chordata > Mammalia > Artiodactyla > Bovidae > Capra > Capra hircus. Next base: position 74,786,921 of record NC_030817.1, on the reverse strand, counting down.
AGTCTGCTTGGTTTCGTGGTTTAACAAACTTGCTTTCTTAAGTGATTATTAACTTACTATGGTTCCCCAAGGCCCCCTAAAATTCCCTCTCTTATCTATAATCCTCTAATGAGATTTCTGAGCTAACTATTTGATTATCCCACTCTGTCCCTATCAAAATCATGTTGTTTAATTGTGAACAACAACAAAAAGAATAATTTCTATGTATTTCTGAATTGTTGTTAAAATTAAAATTAAAAATTACCATTTGTATATCCTAAGTATGTAGGATTTTTGTCAGTTATACCTCAAAAAAAGCAATTATAATCACCCAAGGATAGTACTCCTAAGAGAGGTGCAGGTGTTGGCTAATAAAAAGCAGACAGTTTTATCAAGGATCCAAGAGGATCTAGGCAGAGCACTGACAGGTGCAGAAACTGAAAGGTTAGAGAGGAGGGAAACGGTTGGAAATAGGATTGTGACACTGATTATGAAGCAAAATCCAGCCTCTACACCCCAAAATCAAATTAAATCTCAGGGACAGAGTTTCGAGAAAAGTACAAAAGAATAGCTTTATTGCTTTGCCAGGCAAGGGGACCACAGTGGCCCAATGTTCTCACAACTGTGTCCCCATTTGAAGAGGGTAGTTAGAAATTTTATAGTAATGGTTCAAAGAGGGTGTGATCAGTTCATAGACATTCCTCTGATTGATTGGTGATAAGGTTAAGTAGGAGTCAGCATCATCAACCTTCTGGTTCCAACCAATCTGAGGTCACCATGCTTGGGGAACATACTGTAGTTAGCCAGTAACTCCTCCCAAGTGGTGGAGGTTTTGTATTTACAAAACAGCTCAAAGACTGTTGTGTGCATCCCTTGATAGTGAACCATGACCTTGCCCCAGGGCTGCACTATTACTCCTCTTAACTGTTTGTTTCTCCCTGATCTTGCATCCTCTCCCTTCTCTAATTAACAACTGTTTGAATCTGCCAGTTGAACTCAGCAAAGGTCATGGAGGCTGAATGTAGGCAGTTTCCTATAAACAAAGAAATGGGGGACACAGAAAAAAGGCTTTTGTGTCCAGGAGCTCCATAGGGCGCTATTCAGTATCAGTTCCTAATATTTCAGAATACCATTCTATTTTCTTTCATTAAATAAGCATATTTTCAGTACCTGCATGCATATGAAGTTGCTTTGATGGTTTCCAACTCTTTGTAACCCTGTGGACAGTAGCCCACCAGGCTTATCTGTCCTTGGGCCTCTTCAGGCAAGAATACTGGAGTGGGTTGCCATGACCACCTCCAGGAGATCTTCTGGACCCAGGGACTGAACCTGCTTTTCCTACGACTCCTGCACTGCAAGCGGATTCTTTACCACTGAAGCCTATTCAACACTTATGATGAGCCAAATGCTGTGCCAGCCCTGAGGATACCACAGTGGACAGTGGAGACACAGTTACTGTACCCTTTGACGCTTATAATCTGACCATGCATGAAAACATTAATTTCAAGTACTGTAGGAAACAAAACAGGAAAACATAAATCAGTTTGTGAGTGAAAGAAGGTCTCCCTGAAAAAGTAGTATCTAAACTAAAAATGAATAAGATGTAGTCAGGCATGGATGGGCTGCAGGGAAGGTAAGCAGGGGGTGTTTCAGGAGGTGGATCCACATGTTCAAAGTCTAGGAGGCATTAAGAGTGTGGTGAGTTCAAGGAACTGAAAGAAATCTGACATGACTGAGGCAGAAAGATCGAGCAGCAAGAGGTGAAGTTGGGGATGACAGAGTCAGCAAATTGAGGAGTAGCTAGGGGGCCAAGTTGAAGATGTAATCCAAGGACAGCAACAGGATTTAAATAGGACTTAAGTCGCTAATTGGATGTAGAAGGGGTGATTGGTGGATTTACAATCCACCTTTCAAAGAAAAACAAAGAATGTAGGAAGAAAAAAAAGTTTTGAGGAAAGTGTTTTGCCCCTTTGTTGTTTTTAATTAGTAGTTTAATTAATTTAATATGCTTATTTTGATATTTCAAAAATATCTGAAATCTTGAGTTTTTTGTAAAGATCTCATTTTTGTTTCTCATGCTGCTGCTGCTGCTGCTAAGTCGCTTCAGTCATGTCCGACTCTGTGAGACCCCATAAACGGCAGCCCACCAGGCTCCCCCGTCCCTGGGATTCTTCAGGCAAGAACACTGGAATGGGTTGCCATTTCCTTTTCCAATGCATGAAAGTGAAAATTGAAAGTTAATTCACTCAGTCATGTCCGACTCCTAGCGACCCCATGGACTGCAGCCTACCAGGCTCCTCTGTCCATGGGATTTTCCAGGCAAGAGTACTGGAGTGGGTTGCCATTGCCTTCTCCGTTGTTTCTCATACATATACAAATTTATATCTACATATGAAAGAATGTGTACAAAATTGTAACAATGGGTTCCTCTAGAAAGTAGGACTACAGAAGGTTTTCACTTCCTACTTTAGGTGTTTCTGTATTGCTTGAATTTTTATGAATATATGTTTTTTACATAATGATTTAAATGTTATCTATAATAATGCTCAAAAGTGACAGAAAAGGAAAATAAAGGAAGACTTTTTAAAGATGAATGCTAGAGAGAAAATACAGAAGAAATTATTAAGAAATCACTCTTTTGTCACAATTTGTTAACTGATTCAGGTGGGAATCATCAGTGGATTTAAAAAATGGTCCCAGTTCTTCTGTAACCGAACCTCTTGCAATGTGACTTTGATGGTCTCCTAAAAAGAGATGGAATCTATTTTCCCTATCCTGTACATCTCAACTGAGTCCTGATGGCTTAGACAATAAAGAATCTGCCTGAAATGCTGGAGACACAGGTTCCATCCCTGAGTTGGGAACATCCCCTGGAGAAGGGAATGGCTACCCACTCCAGTATTCTTGCCTGGAGAATTCCATGGACAGAGGAGCCTGGTGGACTATATACAGTCCATGGGGTTGCAAAGAGTTGCTCACAACTGAACGACTAACATTTTCACTTTCATGCATCTCAACTGGACTTGTGATTTGTTTTTATCTACAGATTGTGGAGGAAGTGACAGTATGTCAGTTCCTAGCCTAGTCCTCACATATATCCACTTGCTTTGTTGGATCCCTACCAGTGTCATGAGAATAATCCAGGCTAGCCTACTGAGAGACTTAAGGTGCCACTAGCAACAGAGCATCAACACCCAGGAGCAGGGCCACCTAGCCAAACCACAGCTGACCACAGATAAACGAAGTCCAACTGAAACCAGGAGAACTGCTTTCCAAACTCAAATTTCGAATCCCCAGAATCATGAGCTAAATAATCGCTTGTTTTAGGCCACTAAATTTTGAAATGGTTTGTTATGCAGCAATAACTAACTGGTCTAAAACTACTGATTAGTTACTGATTATAAAGATGAAAATATGTGATCTGGTATTCACCGTCTTAACTCTCACTAACACTGGAACAACCTGACATTACTGTTTCCTTAGGTGACGCAATATCAAATACACAATATTAACTATGATATATTCTTGTCGAAACTGTTAAAATGAATATAACCAAGCCTCTAAACCTCCCAATGAAGTGTACAAGAAATACAGGGGAGAGAAAAACAAATGATGTGGCATCATGAAGAAATGAACAAATCAAGAACCTGAGAATTTTACAAAATGCTTGGCCTAGACCTTTAAAAAGGAAAAATGTGTCATAGAAATAATGTCTAAAGAGACACAACAGTTTTGGGGACTGGTAAGCCCAAAGAGTGGTGGCTGCGCGGGTGCAGAAAGGCCTAGAGGAGCCATTCCACGTTCAAGGTCAGGAGGGGCAGCAGTGAGGAGATAACCCTCGTCCAAGGTAAGGAGCAGCGGCTGCACTTTGCTGGAGCAGCCCTGAAGAGATACCCCCCGTCCAAGGTAAGAGAAACTCAAGTAAGATGGTAGGTGTTGCAAGAGGGCATCAGAGGGCAGACACACTGAAACCATAATCACAGAAAACTAGTCAATCTAATCACACTAGGACCACAGCCTTGTCTAACTCAATGAAACTAAGCCATGCCCTGTGGGGCCACTCAAGATGGGTGGGTCATGGTGGAGAGGTCTGACAGAATGTGGTCCACTGGAGAAGGGAATGGCAAACCACTTCAGTATTCTTGCCTTGTGAACCCCATGAACAATATGAAAGGCAAAATGATAGGACACTAAAAGAGGAATTCCCCAGGTCAGTAGGTGCCCAATATGCTACTGGAGATCAGTGGAGAAATAACTCCAGAAAGAATGAAGGGATGTAGCCAAAGCAAAAACAACACCCAGTTGTGGATGTGACTGGTGATAGAAGCAAGATCCGATGCTATAAAGAGCAATATTGCATAGGAACCTGGAATGCCAGGTCCATGAATCAAGGCAAATTGGAAGTAGTCAAATAGAAGATGGCAAGAGTGAACATCGACATTCTGGGAATCAGAGAACTAAAATGGACTGGAATGGGTGAATTTAACTCAGATGACCATTATATCTACTACTGCGGGCAGGAATCTCTCAGAAGAAATGGAGTAGCCATCATGGTCAACAAAAGAGTCTGAAATGCAGTACTTGGATGCAATCTCAAAAACGAAAGAATGATCTCTGTTCATCTCCAAGGCAAACCACTCAATATCACAGTAATCCAAGTCTATGCCCCAACCAGTAATGCTGAAGAAACTGAAGTTGAACGGTCCTATGAAGACCTACAAGACCTTTTAGAACTACACCCCAAAAAGATGTCCTTTTCATTATAGGGGACTGGAATGCAAAAGTAGGAAGTCAAGAAACACCTGGAGTAACAGGCAAATTTGGCCTTGGAATACAGAATGAAGCAGGGCAAAGACTAATAGAGTTTTGCCAAGAAAATGCACTGGTCATAGCAAACACCCTCTTCCAACAACACAAGAGAAGACTCTACACATGGACATCACCAGATGGTCAACACCAAAATCAGATTGATTATATTCTTTGCAGCCAAAGATGGAGAAGCTCTATACAGTCAACAAAAACAAGACCAGGAGCTGACTGTGGCTCAGATCATGAACTCCTTATTGCCAAATCTAGGCTTAAGTTGAAGAAAGTAGGGAAAACCACTTGACCATTCAGGTATGACCTAAATCAAATCCCTTATGCTTCTACAGTTAAAGTGAGAAATAGATTTAAGGGACGAGATCTGATAGACAGAGTGCCTGATGAACTATGGAATGAGGTTCGTGACATTGTACAGGAGACAGGGATCAAGACCCTCCCCATGGGAAAGAAATGCAAAAAAGGAAAATGGCTGTCTGGGGAGGTCTTACAAATGGCTGTGAAAAGAAGAGAAGTGAAAAGCAAAGGAGAAAAGGAAAGATATAAGCATCTGAATGCAGAGTTTCAAAGAATAGCAAGAGGAGATAAGAAAGCCTTCTTCAGTGATCAATGCAAAGAAATAGAGGAAAAGAACAGAATGAGAAAGACTAGAGATCTCTTCAAGAAAATTAGAGATACCACGGGAACATTTCATGCAAAGATGGGCTCGAAAAAGGACAGAAATGGTATGGACCTAACAGAAGCAGAAGATATTAAGAAGAGGTGGCAAGAATACAGAGAAGAACTCTGCAAAAAAGATCTTCACGACCAAGATAATCATGATGGTATGATCACTCATCTAGAGCCAGACATCCTGGAATGTGAAGTCAAGTGGGCCTTAGAAAGCATCGCTACAAACAAAGCTAGTGGAGGTGATGGAATTCCAGTGGAGCTATTTCAAATCCTGAAAGATGATGCTGTGAAAGTGCTGCACTCAATATACCAGCAAATTTGGAAAACTCAGCAGTGGCCACAGGACTGGAAAAGGTCAGTTTTCATTCCAATCCCAAAGAAAGGCAATGCCAGAGAATGCTCAAACTACCGCGCAATTGCACTCATCTCACATGCTAGCAAAGTAATGCTCAAAATTCTCCAAGCCAGGCTTCAGCAATACATGAACCGTGAACTCTCAGATGTTCAAGCTGGTTTTAGAAAAGGCAGAGGAACCAGCGATCAAATTGCCAACATCCACTGGATCATGGAAAAAGCGAGAGTTCCAGAAAAACATCTATTTCTGCTTTATTGATTATGCCAAATCCTTTGACTGTGTGGGTCACAATAAAATGTGGAAAATTCTGAAAGAGATGGGAATACCAGACCACCTGACCTGCCTCTTGAGAAATCTGTATGCAGGTCAGGAAGCAACAGTTAGAATTGGACATGGAACAACAGACTGGTTCCAAATAGGAAAAGGAGTACATCAAGGCTATATATTGTCACCCTGCTTATTTAACTTCTATGCAGAGTACATCATGAGAAATGCTGGGCTGGAAGAAGCATAACCTGGAATCAAGATTGCTGGGAGAAATATCATTCACCTCAGATATGCAGATGACACCACCCTTATGGCAGAAAGTGAAGAGGAACTAAAAAGCCTGTTGATGAAAGTGAAAGAGGAGAGTGAAAAAGTTGGCTTAAAGCTCAACATTCAGAGAACAAAGATCATGGCATCTGGTCCCATCACTTCATGGGAAATAGATGGGAAAACAGTGGAAACAGTGTCAGACTTTATTTTTGGGGGCTCCAAAATCACCGCAGATGGTGACTGCAGCCAAGAAATTAAAAGACGCTTACTCCTTGGAAGAAAAGTTATGACCAACCTAGACAGCATCTTGAAAAGCAGAGACATTACTTTACCAACAAAGGTCTGTCTAGTCAAGGCTACGGTTTTTCCTGTGGTCATGTATGGATGTGAGAGTTGGACTGTGAAGAAAGCTGAGCGCTGAAGAACTGATGCTTTTGAACTGTGGTGTTGGAGAAGACTTTTGAGAGTATCTTGGCCTGCAAGGAGATCCAACCAGTCCATTCGGAAGGAGATCAGCCCTGGGATTTCTTTGGAAGGAATGATGCTAAGGCTGAAACCCCAGTACTTTGGCCACCTCATGCAAACAGTTGACTCATTGGAAAAGACTCTGATGCTGGGAGGGATTGGGGGCAGGAGGAGAAGGGGAAGACTGAGGATGAGATGGCTTGATGCATCACCAACTCGATGGATGTGATGTGAGTCTGAGTGAACTCCTGAAGTTGGTGATGGACAGGGAGGCCTGGCGTGCTGCGATTCATGGGGTCGCAAAGAGTCCGACACAACTGAGCAACTGAACTGAACTGAACTGAAAGCCCAAGATCGAGATTTGACGTCTAGTAAAAGCCTGAACCTGGATCATATTCAGCATTCTTCTCATTGTGTCCTCACATAGTGCAAGGGGCAAGAGAGCTCACCAGGGTCTCTTTTCTAAAGGTGGTAATCCCATTCATGAAGGCTTTACCCTTTAAACTACTGCTGCTGCTGCTGCTAAGTCGCATCAGTCATGTCCGACTCTGTGCGACCCCATAGACGGAAGCCCACCAGGCTCTTCTGTCCCTGGGATTCTCCAGGCAAGAACACTGGAGTGGGTTGCCATTTCCTTCTCCAATGCATGAAAGTGAAAAGTGAAAGTGAAGTCGCTTAGTCGTGTCCGACTTTTATCAACCCCATGGACTGTAGCCTTCGAGGCGCCTCTGTTCATGGAATTTACCAGGCAAAATTACTGGAGTGGGTGCCATTATCACCTCCCAAATTCCCCACTGCCTAATACTGGCACACTGAAGGCTGGGGCTGCAACACATGAAGGAACACAAACATTCAATCTATAGCACCAGTCAACCCACAGAATCATGAAAAATAAATAATTCTTGTTGGACTAAGCTTTGGGATGACATGTAATAAAACCATAGATGACTAAAACAGATAATCTTCAGAAAAATCCTATGAGGTAATTGCCATTATTATCCACCTCTTCTGTATGAGAAAACTAATGCTTAGAGAGTTTAAATAACTTGCCCAAAGTCACCAAGTTCAGAAATGGCAAAACCAGGAATTAAATGTATACTGGTCTCATTCTAAAGATTAACTCCCAAGTATTATCACAGAGCTTCTTACTGAGGCAGATTTGTGCCCTACAGCATAAAATAACCTCTGGACATGAACTTGGGCAGACCCCAGGAGATGATGGGGGACAGAGAAACCTGGCATGCCACAGTCCATGGGGTCTCGAAGAGCTGGACACGACTTGGCAACTGAACAAAACAACAAAAAATGAAATCTGGTTAGAATCAAAAACATCTAGAGATAATGTATTCAGAACACATACCAACTAATGCCTTCACTGTAACAATGTTTGTCACCTGGAGGCAATGTCTCCAAACACAGGGCTTCTATTCAGAAAATAATTTGTCGTTAATAGCCTTATTAGTGTTCACCTCAGGCAGTGTTGGAGCAAAGGAGGGTACAAAGACTTTTATGAAAAATAACCACCTCCCATGGAGACTAAAGAGAGGAGGGATTTTCATTAGGACCAAGCTTAAAAATGAACATGTGGTCTCAATCAGTTATCATGGTTCCGAAGAAAGAAGTCTTTGATGAAAGATTAAAAACCAACAACAGAAAAGATGTTCACCATTACTGGTCATTAGAGAAATGCAAATTTAGACCAAAATAAGATATGACCACACATCTACTAGAAGAGCTAAAATAAAATATAGGGACAAGACCAAAGGCTAATGAGGATATGTGGAACAACTAGATCTCTTGCACATTGCTTGTGCAAATGTAAAATGGACTGCCACAGTTAGGCAGCTTCTTATAAAGCTAAACATACAACCCCACCAGCAATCACACTCCTAGGCCTCTATCCCAGAGGAGTGAAAATTTGTGTCAACACAAAAACATGTATGTGAATGTTCATAATAACTTTATTTATAAAACCAAAACCTGGAAGTAGCTAAAATGTCCCTCAGTAGAGAATGAAGAACATATGTAACAATCACTTTACTGTACATCAGAAACTAATAAACGTTGTAAATCAACTATGCTTCAATGAAAAACAAATTAGTTTTAAAAATGAAAGCAAAAAGATTTGAGTTTTCATTGTCTTCCGATGTATACCCAGCAGTGGAATTGCTAGATCATATGGTAGTTCTCGGAGAAGGCAATGGCAACCCACTCCAGTACTCTTGCCTGGAGAATCCCAGGGATGGGGGAGCCTGGTGGGCTGCCGTCTATGGGGTCACACAGAGTCCGACGCGACTGAAGTGACTTAGCAGCAGCAGCATGGTAGTTCTACTGTTCGTTTTTTGAGGAAGCTCCAGATTGTTTTCCATAGTGGCTGCACCATTTTACAATCCCACCAACAGTGTACTAGGGGTTCCCTTTTCTCTACACCCACTCCAGAATTTATTTGTAGATTTTTTGATGGTGGCCATTCTGGCAGGTATATGAGGTGACCCTCTTGGTCTGCAAAGGTTCTGCTTAGTCTTATAGGATTCCCTTATGTATGACTCTTTGGTTTTTCTCTTGCTGCCTTTAGGATTCTCTGTCTTTAACTTTTGCTATTTTGATTATGATATGTCTTGTTTGCGACCCTCTGAGCTTCCTTTCGGAGAAGGCAACCGATAGGAGGAGCCTGGTAGGCTGCAGTCCGCGTGGTCCGAAGAGTCGGCGGCTTAACTACTACTGCTACTACTGTGCTTCCTACACCTGCATATCTGTTTCCTTCCTTAGGCTTGGGAAGTTTTCAGTCCTAATGTCATTGAATAAATTTTCGACCCCATTCTGTCTCTCTTTTCTCCTTCTGGGTCCCATACAGATATTGGTATCCTTGACGTGTTTCCAAGGATCCTTTAAATTCTTTCCTGTTTTTTGTGTTTTTTCTTTCTGCTATTCTGGTTTCCATTATTCTATCTTCCAAATCACTTATGTATTCTTCTGTATCACCTAGTCTCCTATTTATTCCTTCTAGTGTGTTTCAGTTCAGTTCAGTTTTCATATTCAGCTCTCACTGGTTCTTTTTTACATTTTCTAGATCCTTATTAAAATTCTTGCTGTGCTTATTTATTCTTTTCTTCAATTCAGTTAGAATTCTTACCGTTAATGCTTTGAATTCTTTAGTTAGTGAATCATTCATTTGTTTCATTAGTTTATTTTTTCAGGGCTTTTCTCTTGCTCTTTCAATTAAAAAAAAATTTCTTGTTTTCTTTTCTTTTTTTTTTTTTTCTTTTTTGAGCATGTACCTTTTTAAAATCTTTTTATAATAACGTGTATCTACCATCTTAGTATCATACAGAGTAGTTTCATTGCCTGCAAAATCCTCTGAACTCCATCATTCATTCCCTTGCCCTCCCTATTCTCATCTTTTTTTATCTTTCTCTGACTCTATGAAATTAGGTGAAACAGTTAACTGTTAGTCTTGAAGGGGGTCCTTATACAGGAGCTTCTCTATACAGTCTGTTTGTGCCCAGTGGCTTTGGTGAGAGAGCTGGATTTGAAGTCACGTCTTTCCTCAGGGTATGCTGGCAGCTATCACCCTGGTAGAAGGTGGGGCTGGCGATGGAAGGGCTAGGGTCTGAGCCAGGTGGGAAGTGGTTCTGCCCCTCTGTTCACTGGCTGTCACTACCCTATCGGGGCGGGGTCAGCTCCCAAGTTTCTGGAGCTGAAATCCTGAGGGTCTGGTCCCAGCTGGCTCTGTTCTCTTTAAGTGTATGTTCTGCTTCCTCCCAACGACAGCACCCTCAGCCTCAGAGGGGAGCAGTGTTGGAGTAAGAGGGGCCAGTGTGGGTATTCATGGAGAGTGGAACAAGGCGGTGACGGTCTAGCCACCATCAGAGACATGGTCTGCTTCTGATGGGCTGCCATGCAGTTACCAACTATGGCTGGCCCTCCCTGTTCAGACTCTGCTTAGGATTTGAGCCACCACGGCACCTCATGGCCAGGGTTTTTCCTTGGTTATGGGAACCCTCACTCCAGTGTAGAGCTGCAATGCAAGGCAAACGGTGCTGGAGCATTCACTTGGTTCAGGTTGCAGGATGTGCCAGGGTGGTCACTGAAACCAGTCGGCCAGCCACATGGTTTGCGATCTGCCTTTTCCCCGCTGCTTTGTTGGTATTGTTTATTTTTGTTTTGGCTGCATTGTGTGGCTTGTGGGTCTTAGTTTCCAGACCAAAGATTGAACCCAGACCTCGGCAGTGAAAACAGGCAGTTCTAACCGCTGGACCACCAAGGGATTCCCCCACTCTGCTATGGAAGCAAGCAAGCTTTCTGCTAGTCCCCAGTTAGTTTTCAGTGAGAACTGTTCCCCAACAGATGGATTTTTTACGTGTTTGTGGGGGGAGGCGAGTTCCATGTCCTCCTATTCTGCCATCTTGATTCCTACACCTCTAATTCTTTGGTAATTTATGTTATATTTTATGTCTTCTGATTATAAGCCACAAGAGAATTTTTCAAACTCTGGCACGAAAAAGCAATAAATACTACTATGCATTTAGCCAGCAGTAATAATTACAAAGTACTTTCCATCAGACATTGTGCTAGGCCTAATGGATATGATAATATTGAATGCATGCTTTGCTTTGCTTTGCCTCTTCACACATTCCACTACTGCCTCATATAGTACCTAACCTAATTCTCTCCCATTAATCGTTGCTAGTTCTTAGATATTTCATCAAAATTTAAATGGTATTTCTAAGTGAAAAAGAAGCCAGGAAACAGAACTTTTTGGTTATCACCAGAAAACTGGCAAGCTTAGGATGGTATTAATAGAAGGGAGTGGCTGCAGGAGCAGCTAACACTAAACAGGGGGACATGAGGAAGAGTGGGGGTATGTGTCTCAAGCAAAGGAGTGACTGGACAGCAGTAACTATTGGTGATGCCAAATTTAAGACTGTTTACTTTATTCTGAACCAGTCTCACTCCAGCAACTCAAATTTATAACATTAGTTTAAGGAAGGATTAATGCAAATATAACACCAAGGCTGGTTGCTCAGATAGCAACGGTACCTGCATAAATGCCAAAGATATTCTTCTATGCAGTGGCATGAAGTGAAGTCACTCAGTCATGTCCGACTCTTTGTGATCCCAGGGATGGTAGCCAACCAGACTCCTCTGTCCAGGGAATTCTCCAGGCAAGAATACTGGAATGGGTTGCCATTTCCTTCTCCAGGGGATCTTCCCTGCCCAGGGATCGAACCCAGTTCTCCTGCATTGCAGGCAGACGCTTTACTGTCTGAGTTACCAGGGAAGCCCCCCATGTAGTGGCCTAGTATTCTCTAAAGCTCACTGTGACTGCATATTTCAACATAATCACTCAGTTATAGTGATTGATGGCCATTATTCCAGGTCCCTGGATTTAAGTGACTCATGGAGAAATAGGAAATGTCTGAGATCTGCATCAATTATTGACTTATTAAAAATTTGAGACTCTCAAACACCAGAAAACATTTATTAAACATAGGTACACTCAGCACTATGGTACACTCAGGACCACAGAGATGGAATCACCTCTTTCCCCTTGCTCACATGTGCCCTTAAGCAGTAAGCTCCTCTTTGGAAACTTTTTTTCTCATCTTAAACCTATCTTGAATATTCTTGAATATGTTAAACTGTGATTTTTTTTTTTTTTCAGTCTCTAATTACTCCAAGGACATTCTGTGTGAACCTAAAATGAAGACATCAGAACTGTGCTGTCCCTATCAAGGAGAAGTCCCACCTGTTAGCTACCTTAAAAAAAGAATCTGCCTTGGTATTAAATGAATTTCTTGCTTATTGAGACTGTGCAAAATGGTTCAATATAAAGCCTGACTGAAGAATAAGACAGAACTGGGAAGCTGGAATTCAAGTTCCACAATCACAATAGAGACTGTGTCCAACACACCCATGTCTAGATAGATAGATAACATGGTGTCTGATAGATGTATGTGTGTGCTCAGTGGCTCAATCATATCCAGCTCTTTGCGACCCCATGGATTGTAGCCCTCCAAGCTCTTCAGTCCATGGAATTTTCCAGGCAAGAACACTGGAGTGGGTTGCCACTTCCTACTCCAGGGGATCTTCCTAACCCAGGGATTGAACCAGTCTCTTGCATCTCCTGCACTGGCAGGAGAATTCTTTACCACTGCATCATCCCATAGGTGTAGCTTAATAAATATTTATTTTACTAGATTGGAAACAGAAAAGATAATGATCGGAAGAATTCTTTCTTGATTTAAGGCACCTCTGAAGCAAATAGAAATACATCTGATCCCACACTCCTAATCTTGATTTCTCTACCAGATGCATTGCTGCTGCTGCTAAGTCGCTTCAGTCGTGTCCAACTCTGTGCGGCCCCATAGACGGCAGCCCACCAGGCTCCCTCGTCCCTGAGATTCTCCAGGCAAGAACGCTGGAGTGGGTTGCCATTTCCTTCTCCAGTGAATGAAAGTGAAAAGTGAAAAATGAAAGTGAAGTTGCTCAGTCGTGTCTGACTCTTAGCCTCTTAGCGACCCCATGGACTGCAGTCCACCAGGCTCCTCCATCCATGGGATTTTCCAGGCAAGAGTACTGGAGTGGGGTGCCATTGCCTTCTCCACCAGATGCACAGACTACTCCAAAATCTTTATCTCCATCTTTGAGCCCCAGATCCACATTTTTAAAGGTCTACTAGACAGTCCCACCTGGATTTGGCTGATGCCTTACAATGAATATATTTAAATCATGTCAACCCCAAATATTGCAAGTCTCCCAAGCTAGACCACTGGTTCTTAACCTGTGAAACAAGCACCTAAGAGATTATGGAGTCAGCAGGGAACCAAGAGCAGGTTGCTAAACAGGGTCAGCCCCACATGTACGCAACAAGAGTATGCATTGTCTGTAGAAAATCTAAAAACAATAATAAAACCAGCCAAAAATTACTTAGTAGTTTATTATCACTATGCACCAGCAATTCTGAACAATGTCAAAGATAAATTACTCCTGCAAAAAAAATACCCAATGGGTCCAAGTTTTAAACAATTGCTAAGGTTACTTTTGAGTTTTAAAAATATCTATTTAAACTACAAGTTGGACATTTTTATTATTTATCCTTTGAGGAACACTATAGTCTGCATGGAATTTAACTCAAAAAAACTCCCAGTTACACAGTTACCAACTGTCATTCGTTTAGAAAGTAAGTTTGCAAAGGTTCAGAATCACCTCAGATTACTTCAAGCACCCTTCTTGTCTCCAGCGCCTGTGGTAGTACATAGTCTCATGTTTAAATAGTAGATTTGTGATAAATAATATGGTAAGCGAGTCTTAGTGCAGGCACCATAACAAAATAACAAGGGTGGCTTAAGAAACAGAAAGGTATGTTCTCACAGTTCTGGAGGCTGTAAGTCTGAGGTCATGGTCCATTTACAGTGAGGTTCCAGCCACACAAAATGTATTAGAACTTCCAAAGACTGGCATGCTGCAGTTCATGGGGTTGCAAAGAGTCGGACACAACTGAGCAACTGAGCTGAACTGATAGAACTTCCACTGAAAGCTGCTGTGTCCTTATTTGACTACAGCTTACTCTTTACTCGGAGAAGGTAATGGAACCCCACTCCAGTACTCTTGCCTGGAAAATCCTGTGGATGGAGGAGCCTGGTAGGCTGTAGTCCATGGGGTCTCTAGGAGTCGGACATGACTAAGCGACTTCACTTTCACTTTTCAGTTTCATGCATTGGAGAAGGAAATGGCAACCCACTCCAGCGTTCTTGCCTGGAGAATCTCAGGGACGGGGCAGCCTGGTGGGCTGCCGTCTATGGGTTCGCACAGAGTCAACAAACACAAATCATTTAGACTGCTCTAACAGTTTTGCACAATATCTTTCAGTCTCCACCTTCGTCCCCAATCTCCCAGCAGTCTGATCACATGGGTGTGTTCAAACCCTCATTAACTTTCTCCTGTCCCAGAGTAAGTGCTCCTTTTTTGTCTGACCTGTTCTTTCCCAACTTCTTTACAAACCACTACTTATATATCAAGATCTAACTCAAGTGACCTTCTTTAGGGAATTCGTTCTTGAAATAGTTATAGAACTCACTCTACTTAATGTTGCTTTTGTTTACATCTGCATTTCAGTATAGCTCATGTAATTGTGAGTGTGATCTAGTGAAGGACAGGGAAGCCTGGCATGCTGTGGTCCGTGGGGTCGCAGAGAGCTCTACATGACTTAGTGACAGAACAATATTTGTGAGTGTGAGATGGTTGAACAATAAATTCTGAATGAGAGAAAAAATTTACTTCTATAGGAAAAATAAGTATATTTCTCCACAACAGTGAAACATACTGGACAATGTTTCATAATAAACCCAAAGTCACTTAGTGTCTATAGTAAACACACTTTAGGGTGGCTTTATGATCTCTTCCTCCTGACTGTGCATGTCCTGACTTGATTCTAACAGTAGAATATGGCAAAAGTGATGCGGTATTATTCACATGATTATGTTACATCATAGCAAAAACGTGAATGGATTTTGCAGATGTAATTAAGGACCACAATCCCTAATTAGTTGACTTTGAGTTAATCAATGGCAGTATTGTCCTGGGTGGGCTAACCTAAAAGAGAGCCTGGAGGTCAGAGATTCTCTCTCTCTGGCACTGGCTATAAGAATCAAGATGCCATGAATTCTACAGCCTCAAGAAAATTAATTCTGCCACCAGCTGAAGGGGGTTAGATGCAGATCCTTCCCCAATCACGCTGAAACAGGAGGCACACTCTTTGAAAGAATGACATAGCCTGAGGACACAACAGAAACTGATTAGACTCAAATGAGTCCAAGATGCCAGACAAGTCAACTTCAACTAGACTTTGATCCTCACCAGGGAACATTTCATGCAAAGATGGGCACAATAAAGGACAGAAACGTCATGGACCTTAAAGAAGTACAAGATACTGAGAAGAGGTGGCAAGAATACACAGAAGAACTATACAAAAGAGATCTTAATGACCCAGATAACCATGATAATGTGATCACTCATCTAGAGCCAGGCATCCTGGAGTGCGAAGTCAAGTGGTCCTTGGGAAGCAGCATTACGAACAAAGCTAGTGGAGGTGATGGAATTCCAGCTGAGTTGTTTCAAATCCTAAAAGATGATGCTGTTAAAGTGCTGCACTCAATATGCCAGCAAATTTGGGAAACTTAGCAGCAGTCACAGGATTGGAAACGGTTAGTTTTCACTCCAATCCCAAAGAAAGGCAATGCCAGAGAATGCTCAAACTACTGCACAATTGCACTCATCTCACATGCTAGTAAAGTAATGCTCAAAATTCTCCAAGCTAGGCTTCAACAGTACGTGAGCCAAGAACTTCCAGATATTCAAGCTGGGTTTAGAAAAGGCAAAGGAACCAGAGATCAAATTGCCAACATCCATTGGGTCATAAAAAAAGCAAGAGAATTCCAGAAAAACATCTACTTTTGCTTCATTGACTACACTAAAGCCTTTGACTGTGTGGATCACTACAAACTGTGGAAAATTCTTTAAGAGATGGGAATATCAGACCACCTTACCTGCCTCCTAAGAAATCTGTATGTAGGACAAGAAGCGACAGTTAAAACCAGACATGAAACAACGGACTGGTTCCAAATTGGGAAAGGAACACATCAAGCCTGTATATTGTCACCTTGCTTACTTAACTTCTAGAGTTACAGGAGGGCAAAACTTTTAGAGTTTTGCAGAGTACATCATGCAAAATGCCGGGCTGGATGAAGCACAAGCTGGAATCAAGATTGCCAAGAGAAATGATGACACCACCCTTATGGCAGAAAGCAAAGAGGAACTAAAGAAAGTTTTAATGAAGGTGAAAGAGGAGAGTGAAAAAATTGGGTTAAAACTTAACATTCAAAAAGTGAAGATCATGGCATCCGGTCCCATCATTTCATGGAAAATAGATGGGGAAACAGTGACAGACTTCATTTTCTTGGGCTCCAAAATCACTGCAGATGGTGACTGCAGCCATGAAATTAAAAGACACTTGCTCCTTGGAAGAAAAGCTATGACAAATCTAGACAGCATATTAAAAAGCAAAGACATTTCTTTGCCAACAAAGATCCATATAGTCGAAGTTATGATTTTTCCAGTAGTCATGTATGGATGTGAGAGTTGGACCATTAAGAAGGCTAAGTGCCCAAGAATTGATGCTTTTGAACTGTGATGTTGGAGAAGACTCTTGAGAGTCCCTTGGACTGCAAGGAGATCCAACCAGTCCATCCTAAAGGAAATCAGTCCTGAATATTCATTGGAAGGACTGATGTTGAAGCTGAAGCTACAATACTTTGGCCACCTGATGCGAAGAACTGCTGCTGCTGCTGCTGCTAAGTTGCTTCAGTCGTGTCCGACTCTGTGCGACCCCATACATGGCAGCCCACCAGGCTCCCCCGTACCTGGGATTCTCCAGGCAAGAGTACTGGAGTGGGGTGCCATTGCCTTCTCTGGCGAAGAACTGACTCATGGAAAAGACTCTGATGCTGGGAAAGATTACTCCATCCTCTTAAATGAAGTATCTACCTACCTAAAAACCTGTTCCACCAGTTTCCCTGGAGCACACACTGCCTCACTTTCCACCCTTAACTCCATTCAGAGTGTGCTGAAGTTCAGCTGCTACAGCAGCACAGGAGAAAAAGGGGACAACAGAAAATGAGATGGTTGGATGGCATCACCGACTCAATGGACCTGAGTTTGTGCAAGCTCCAGAAGATGGTGAAGGACAGGAAAGCCTGGTGTGCTCCAGTCCATGGGGTTACACAGAGTCGGACACAACTTAGCAACTGAACTAAATTGAAAATGTCAGAAGCATAAAAAACAACTTATGTGCAATTATGCTTTTAATGAATTGCCTTAACTAAAAAAATGAAATTATAAAAATATTGAAACTACTTTGGAAAAGCCAAGACATACAGAACCTGGTTTCCCTTAAATAATAGGTAAAATGTATATCTATATCTAATAATCACATTGTACACTTTAAACTTACATATATGGCATTAATATCTCAAAAAAGGTGAAAAATTGTTAAAATTAAAGAGATATGGAATCATCTCTAAAAATCTATAATAAATAAATATTGCCTACAACAAAGGTCCGTCTAGTCAAGGCTATGGTTTTTCCAGTAGTCATGTATGGATGTGAGAGTCGCACTGTGAAGAAAGCTGAGCGCCAAAGAACTGATGCTTTTGAACTGTGGTGTTGGAGAAGACTCTTGAGAGTCCCTTGGACTGCAAGGAGGTCCAACCAGTCCATTCTGAAGGAGATCAGTCCTGGGTGTTCTTTGGAAGGAATGATGCTAAAGCTGAAACTCCAGTACTTTGGCCACCTCATGGGAAGAGTTGACTCATTGGAAAAGACTCTGATGCTGGGAGGGATTGGGGCAGGACGAGAAGGGGACGACAGAGGATGAGATGGCTGGGTGGCATCACCGACTCGACGGACATGAGTTTGAGTGAACTCCGGGAGTTGGTGATGGACAGGGAGGCCTGGCGTGCTGCGATTCATGGGGTCAGAGTCGGACACGACTGAGCGCCTGAACTGAACTGAACTGAACCGCGGCTATCCTTTTATTTCTCTGAGAATGCTGGCTGCTCTCCTAAGTGGTGACTCAAAAACATGCACAGCATGAGAACTGAGAGTTAAGTTTTATATGAGGAAAAATCAGGACCGTAGCCCAGGATACAGCACCTCAGATAGCTCTGAGAAACTGCTCCAAAGAGGCAGCGGAAGGAGGTGATTGTATACGATTCTGGTGAAAGGGGAGTTCAATGCATCAAGCACTTAACTTACAAAAGATATTCTGCTAGGAGCTGATGTCACTCTAAAGGATTTAGTGCTTTTCTAGATATAAGAAGATGCAAGGATTAAGATCATAAAATAAGTTCCTGAAAATATCAACCTATCTAAAAACCTGCTCCACCAGTTTCCCTGGAGCACACACTGCCTCACTTTCCACCCTTAACTCCATTCAGGGTGTGCTGAAGGTCAGCTGCTACAGGAGCACAAGATTTAATATCGACAAACGCAGGAGGCAAATACCGTTGGCAAGCGCCAATTTGTAGTTGACATAAGAACAGAGGCAGGAATGTAAGTGGGTAGATTATGGGGCAAGAAGGGAGGGAAGGGGGTCTAGCTAGAAGTGAGTCCTAACTTTTGCCTGGTCTCCCTTCCAGTAAAAGATTAATATTACTCAATGACCCAGTAGCCCATTGACCTGCCATTGTTTCCATTACCCTCAAGATACGGTGACTGACAAAAATCCAGGAGAGAGCCCTAAAGCAGGGTGAACTGAAGGCAAATTCTTTCCAAAAGCAATGAGGCTTTTATTTCCTCTTTGTCACCAGAATTATCTTTCTGATTGTGTCACTGGGTGTGGATCTCAAAGTCTACCCAATTCCCTGATCTCACTACAACCTGACGACAACGGTTTATGAGTTTTCCAGGGTAGTTTGGGAATGAAGGGTATTCCTTTGTCCTCTCAAGCAGTGGAGAGAGGAAAAGAGAGAAATAGAAAGACAGGAAAAAGAGACACGTATCCCAGCTTTCCAGGTTCTCACTGCCCGTCCCTAGCCAGCTCTAGTTGGGCTCTTATAAGTTTGTGACCCGAGTCTGCATGGCTCAAGGAGTCCTTACAACCGACAGGCAGCCCTGCCTAACGCAGGTAGTACGCGGACGCCGAGCTGTGAGACATAAGGCGGTCGCCAGAGGGCGCGAGCGTCCAAGTTCACGCGCGATGGCGTCGACACGACCAGGAAGGAAAGGTGGTCGGCCTCCGAGAGATGGATGGGGCTCGGGAGTCCACCGGGACAGCTCGGGCCAGCGTCGCCCGGGAGCTGCGGGCCTCCGCGCACTGAGCGCCCACCGTTCCTTGCTCATACGCCGGAGGGCCCCACCCTATCTGCGCTTGCAGGGTGACCTCCACGCCCGGGCGGGGTCGTAGGGCGTTCTTCGCTTCGCTCGCTCCCCGCGGCCCTAAACCCGCTCCGAGCCGGAGGCCTGCGGGGAGGCGGAGGCCGAATCTTCCCAGAGGAACTCCCAGAGGGCCAGGGCAGGGGACAACCTGCAGGCGGACATTGCGCTCCCGCAACCCGCAGCCTCGTAACAATGGCCCGAGGGGCTGCGGTCGTGGCTGCGGTCGCGGAGGAACAGGAGCACCCGGGCGCTGGAAGCCCCGCCCCTCGGCCGGCTCCCTGACAACGCGGGCCCGGCCGCGCCGCCTGCTCCCCGCCCCTCGGCGCCCCGCACCAGGCGGGGCCGCGGCCAGAGCGCCACCGCCGCTGCAGGCGCAGCCGCTGCTCTGCAAAGAGGGGCCCGGGGCCGGGCCGGGGCGCCCGCCCTCCCACCTTCTCCCGCCGCTATGAGCCAGGGAAGTCCGGGGGACTGGGCCCCCCTCGACCCTACCCCCGGACCCCCAGCGCCCCCCAACCCTTTCGTGCACGAGTTACATCTCTCCCGCCTCCAGAGGGTTAAGGTAAGGTGTGGGCGGGGGGCGCCCGGAGGACTCGCGCGGATAGAAAAAGGAGGCCTTTAGAGCCTTGACGCAGATGGGGATGGAGATCCAGGAAGGAGGTTGGTGAGAGGCTAGCCGGGCGGGGAGTCCGGGGTTCGCACGTGGGGGGCGGCGGGGGTGGTCAAGGAGTCCTGGAGAGGACGCGGGCTTGGGCGATAGGCACGCTGAA
Source organism: Capra hircus (assembly GCF_001704415.2). Lineage (NCBI taxonomy): Eukaryota > Metazoa > Chordata > Mammalia > Artiodactyla > Bovidae > Capra > Capra hircus. Next base: position 74,766,389 of record NC_030817.1, on the reverse strand, counting down.
GGTGTGTGAGAATTGACTAGGTGAGCCTGGAGAACGGCAGGGGACCCAGCGGTGGGCGAGATGGAGAACCCTGGAGACTGCGGATTACATCCTGCGGATGCAGATGGACTAGAATGGAGTTGGAGGCTACGAAGAGCGGGGGTGGGGGCAGAGGCGTGCTGAGTGCTTTTCCGAGGCTCTGACATGGAAGAGCTTGCTGGGCCCGGAGCCTGCACCCCCTGCGCCCTTTCAGCAACCCCACTTTGCACTACCCTCTCCTCCACGCGCATTGCAGCACCTCATGGTGGGGGCGGGGAGGGAAGTAAAGAAGGGGGTTGGCTACAGGAAGTGGAGGGCCGCAAGGGCCTGGGGGAGCTGCGCGCGGAATGGTGTGAGAAGGGAGTGTCCAAGGTTTCTTTTGCTTTCATCTCCCCTGAGGTCGGCTCCTGGAACTCGGTTTGTTTACCTGCACGTTCCCCAGGGCAGCCCCTGAAGTCACCCTGGCAACCCCTGCCGTGTGGAGTAAGGCCGAACTCTTTTTCTCCCCCAAGTTCCTAGAACTGGGGGCGTGCTGCTGGGCAGAACTAGAGACTGGCCTGGGTCTGAAAAGTGGACCTCTCTGTTTTCTGGCCTCTACCTCCCAGGCCCACAATGAAAAGGACTATGCACCTGGTTTCTGCTGGATGTGGGATCTATTTATAGAAGAGAGTGGGGGGAGGAGGAACTATCTCTAGCCTACTCTACACCAAACACAGTGCTGGGCGCTTTCACACTGGTTATCCTTGAATCCTCTTAACAGCCTTTTAATTTTGTAGGTGTGGTGGGGACCAACTGAAACACACGAAAATGAGGCCACTGATCTATTAATCGTTTATCCTCTTTCCCTTATTGGTATCTTCATCCCACCTTGCGTTCCAATACCATCTCCTGTTCCCACACTACTTATCTGCTGATCCACAGGGGTGGGGTTGATGGCCCTCTGCTCCTGGGTCCATCCTTGTTGGGGGGGGGAAGCCTGTAAGGAGCATCTCACAGCCCTGAAGTGGCCTTTTCTCCCACCCTCTGCAGTTCTGCCTCCTGGGGGCACTGTTGGCCCCCATCCGAGTGCTTCTGGCCTTTATCGTCCTCTTCCTCCTCTGGCCCTTTGCCTGGCTGCAAGTAGCTGGTCTTACTGAGGAGCAGCTTCAGGAGCCAATTACCGGATGGAGGAAGTAAGTGGAGGATCAGCCCCCAAAGACCCAATTTCTCCTTTCTCTTCCCTGCTATCCATCTGCTCCCTCTTTGAGAAGAGGATGAGGGAGGGTTCTGAAATTCTCCTACCCAGGCTGGGTAGGTGAGATGAATCAGCCAAGCTCAAACCCTGGTACCCAGGACCTTAACTCTAAACGATGCACCCGGATATGTCCCAGACTAATCAGAGACTTTAGCCTCTTGGCCAGGTAACAGAGGGCAAAAGAAGGGCACCTGCTTTCCTGGGTGTCTGAGCTTGGGGCTGAGTGAAGGTCAGGATAGCTGCCTCCACTGATGCCCAGCTTTGCCCTGCAGGACTGTGTGCCATCATGGGGTGCTGGGCCTCAGCCGCCTGCTCTTTTTCCTGCTGGGTTTCCTCCGGATTCGCGTTCGGGGCCAGCGGGCCTCTCGCCTTCAAGCGCCCGTCCTGGTTGCCGCCCCTCACTCTACTTTTTTTGACCCCATTGTTCTGCTGCCCTGTGACCTGCCCAAGGTTGTGTCTCGAGCTGAGAACCTTTCCGTTCCCGTCATTGGAGGTGAGAAATTAAGAGGAGTGAAGGGGAGAGATGGCTACTCTGGGCCAAAAAAAGACAGGAGTCGGAGACTCTGGAGAGAACTGGTCCCAGATAGAGAAGGGAGAAGTTAGAAGCCATATCGACCGATACTGGCAAATGGAATACAAATTAATACTATTTGTGAAGCAGCCTTTTAGATTCTGAGCTCTGTGCTTAGAAGGGAGCAGGAAGCTCCGGTGTTAGTGCCCCTGGGGAAGAACCAAGTGACCCCTTGTATTCTGTCTTTACCCCAGCCCTTCTTCGTTTCAACCAAGCCATCCTGGTGTCCAGGCATGACCCCGCCTCCCGGCGCAGAGTGGTGGAAGAGGTCCGGAGGCGGGCTACCTCCGGAGGCAAGTGGCCTCAGGTGGGTCCGAGGTCGGAGGACCTCCTCCTATTTTACGTGCTCCTGAAGACGCTTCTCTTGCCTCTCTTCCCCTTCCACCCACCTCATTCTGGTCCCTTGATCCGCCCCCCCTCTCCTCCCCCCCCACCACCAGGTACTGTTCTTTCCTGAGGGCACCTGTTCCAACAAGAAGGCTTTGCTGAAATTCAAACCAGGTGAATAAAGCAGCAGTAGATGGGAGGGCTGCAGGAAAGGAGGCCCCATATATGGAGAGGGACTTTGGAATAACCCAAGAAAAGTGGTGGGGTGGGGGAGGGAGGGAGATAGAGAACCTCCTAGCTGATGCTGGAAAGTCTCCAGGAGGCAGAGGAAATTATAAATGAAATGGAGCCCAGCCAGATTTCCTTGTGGAGCTGATCCAGACCCTTGTACTCCATGCCCTCCAGCTGCCTCCATGCACTAACCTCTGCCTTGGGGGTGGGGGTGGAAATGGGATTTAGGAGCCTTCATCGCGGGGGTGCCCGTGCAGCCTGTCCTCATCCGCTACCCCAACAGTCTGGTAAGTCGTCATCTGGGGGAGGGAGGGCACAAGTCCACCCTGAATGGGAGTAAGTGAAAACTGCTCGTGGTGCCACAACAAGATATGTGTGTGGAGGTGGGGCTTGATCGGGGCGCAGGCCTCTGCTCAGAGAGGATTAGTCAGTTCAGGGAAGAAAAGTAATGCCTTTCTCCTCTCACCTCTGCTTCTCCCACAGGACACTACCAGCTGGGCTTGGAGGGGCCCTGGAGTGTGAGTAGTGGTATTCCTGGGGGTGAGGGTGGGGAGTGGGGACCGTCTTCTACCCTCCAGACAAAGTGAATCACTCTTGTTCATCCCTGGAACTGAGAGAACTCTAGAGAAGGGAATGCCATATCCCTTTGTTTTGTCCTGATCTCCTGAGATATTATCAGAAAGTGCCCTCAGCTATCCCTGCTAATCATTCCTGCTGTGCTTATGGTGCCTTTTGACCCACTTTGCAGCCTTTTCTACCTCGGTTATCCACAGCACCAGCCTTGCTCCTTCTCGTGGTTCCTCAAACCCCTCACCTATACTTCTTTCTCTGCCAGGGCCCTGCAGCACTCTCTTATCCCACCTACCACCTTTCTGGCCCTTCTATCTCCCAGCTACATATTCGTCCAGCTGACTCTACAGCTAGTAGCTGATTTTTATATCAGTGGGCAGAACCTTGCCACTCCCATCCTTGGGCTGGGGGATGCCCGTAGTTAGAGACTGGTGAGCATCTGAGGTCTCTTTTCTCTTAGACTCAAAGTCCTCTGGCTCACAGCCTCTCAGCCCTGCAGCATCGTGGATGTGGAGGTATGACTCCCAGGGCTGGGGTAGGAGAGCAGCCATCGGCTGAGCTGGGGATCTTTAGGGAAAGAGGGTGGGAGTGGTCACCCCTAACTTGGAAGTCCTGATGAGAAGCCTGTGTATGTGTGTTTCAGTTCCTACCTGTATACCGCCCCAGCCCGGAGGAGAGCAGGGACCCCACCCTCTATGCCAACAATGTCCAGAGGGTTATGGCACAGTGAGTGTCCCATGGGGTGTTTCCCAAAAGCAGATACACAGGGCAGAGGAACCACAGGAAGGGGAGGAGAGCTGAGTGAGGTTTTGAGGCAAAACTGTAGCGGGGGAGGCAGTCGGTCAGGAGGAAGGGCTATTGATAGCTGATGTGTGAGGGATGGGAGAGTGAAAGGGGCCTGATCTCCTCTCCCTGGTCAGCAGGCCAGAATCAGTAATGAACCCTCAGACGTGCCTTCTAACTCAGTCCCCCTGCATTCCGTCCCTCTTCATCCTGTAGGGCCCTAGGCATTCCAGCCACCGAGTGCGAGTTTGTAGAGAGCTTGCCTGTGATTGTGGTGGGCCGGCTGAAGGTGGCCTTGGAGCCGCAGCTCTGGGAACTGGGCAAAGTGCTTCGGAAGGCTGGGTAAGTGACCTTGGAGATGAGGGTATGGGTAAGAGGAAAGGAGAAGAGAAAAGGGGGAATGGGTAGGAGGAAGAAAAGACCTTAGAAAGAAAAAAAAAAAAGTAGGAAGATGAGAATGTTTTGAAAGATAATGGAGTAAAAGGAAGGAGGAAAAAAAGATACATAATAACCCCAATGACAAAGGTAGGAATGGCTTTCCAGGTACTATGATGAGTCAGAGTACCTCTTGGAAAAACACCAGATGTACCTGTGCTGGGAGGATTCTTGGGGCTGGGGCCAAGGTGCTGGTGGGCGGTGTTTCCAGAAGAAAACTGAGTCGGTGCTGCGCCTTTGACGACAGTTCCCTTGTAGGCTCTCCCCTGGCTGTGTAGACGCTGGGACAGAGCCAGGCCGGAGTCGAAGGATCAGTCAGGAAGAGTTTGCCAAGCAGCTACAGCTCTCTGACTCCCAGACGGTGGCTGGTGCCTTTAGCTACTTCCAGCAGGTAAAGAGACTGGGATGCTCAAGATTTTAAGGACAGTATCCCGGGGGCTGTGTGGATGGCCAACCTGGAGTGTGGGTTGGATGCTGTAATAGCTGTTGGTAGACAGACATCTTCCGAGGTCCCCTGGGAGATTCATTTTTTTAATACATTGAGGAGCAGTGTTTTAGTCATTGTGGGAAAGAATGATGGAAAAATAATGGTCGGTGAGATCCATAAATTTCTGAGGCATACTGGAGATGGGGATCACATGACCTTGTGAGCACTGGGTGGGGAAGGTGACATGGAGGAGACAACACTGGACAGGTTAGACAGTTGAGAGTTTAAGACCCAGAAGTATCTGTAATACTTGGGCAGATTTTTTTTTTAAATGTCTCAGAGCTTCTCTGGAGGATTCCTGAACTTTCTCAAGAATTTGGATGAGCCATATATTTCCTGGGACTTAGCCAGGTGGTCCTGTCGAATTATAATAGCCTCAGATGATTCGTAATGTTTATGAACAACTCCCAATGGTCCTAAGGAGTTCTTTTTGATCTAAGATGCAGACCATACTTCTCAACATCCTCTGAAGGGACAGAGAGTGACCCAGATGTGCTGATTCCTTAGACTGGGGCAGACTGTCCCTGAAAGGAGCTTCCCATCATAACCTGTAGCCGAGCAGAGCCAAAACCCAGGTGCCCTGGTCCCCCATAGACATAGCACAGCTGGCATCCTCAGGTTTGCTTTTTTTTTTCCTTGGTAAGACATTTTGCCAGGGGCCCCCTTTTATTAGTTTGCTGGACCAGTTCTCCCACACAGGCCGAGTCGGAAGAGAACCAGTTTTTCCAGCTTGGGGTCCGAAATGCCCTGATTGTATATCAGAAATGATGGTAACTTAAACATACCTGAGGGATTCCATCATTCCTAGGAGATCCCTTTATAGGAGAGCTTTGCTACCAAGGTGACTTGAAAAGGAATAGTATGAGCAAATCCGTGCCCCAAGAGAACTGTCAGGGAACCTGGAGAGTTTAGGGCCCACAGTTCTGAGGCAAGCAGACCCAGGACAGGGGTCACCTCCATGCCTGCTGAGAGGAGTGGGGAGCCGAGATCCAGAACAGGAGGGTGGGTACGGGGTTGGTCCCTACATTGCCTTGGTTTCTCTCCCACCCTCCAGGATGCCGATGGTTTGGTGGACTTCCGAGACGTGGCCCTGGCATTGGCAGCTCTGAGTGGGGGCAGGAGCCTGGAGGAGCTGACTCGCCTGGCCTTTGAGGTATCAGGACGTTGTGGGGGTCAGCCCCGAAGTGCCTATGCTCACCCCACCCACGGTGAGCTGTTCCCAGGAGCTTCTGGCTAGTAGGTGCTCGGTGGCCACCCCAGTGCCAAACTGTCTGAACTGCAGAGCCCCAGCATCTCTGCTGAGGCTTTACTGGGAACAGGTAGATGGAAGCAGCTGTGACCATTATAATTCCAAAAAAAGGAGGAGCCTGTCAGACAGACATGCAGGGTGATGTCCCAAGGAAAGAGCTTGACCTGCCTCCCTTTTCCTCCCAGCTCTTTGCCGAGGAGCCAAAGGAGCAGGCCAAGGAGCAGGCCAAGGGGCCCGGCCGCCTGCTGTACAAAGACGGTTTCAGCACCATCTTGCACCTGCTGCTCGGCTCACCGCGCCCCGCTGCCAGGACTCTGCATGCCGAGCTGTGCCAGGCAGGGGCCCGCCAGGGTCTCTCCCTCTGTGAGTCATCCCCTGCAGGCCCCGTGCAGGCAGTCGGGGTGTCAGCAGCACAGGGCTGGGGGCCGGCTTGGGGGGATCAGGACATCCTCAGGGTGAGGCTGGGAGAATACTGTCAGGGAGGTAGGGGACAGTACTTTGGCTTTGAGACGGTGAGGAGGGCCAGGGATCTCTTCCCTCTCCTCCTTAGGTCTTTCCTTTCCCCTCCAGGTGAGTTCCAGGACTTCTCCCTCCACCACCCGCTCCACGGGAAGCTCTTCAGCACCTACCTGCGCCCCTCCCAGACACCACCCGCCTCCTCCCCAGGCAGCACCACCGCTCTGGCCAATGGGACTGTGCAAACCCCCAAGCAGAAGGGCGACTGAGCACTCGACCCCACCGCCCCACCAGCTCGCACCCGCTCACTCAGGGCAGCGCCAGGGGCCACCCCCGGGCCTCAAGCCCACCTCTGTCCTGCTTGACTTTTCATTATTGTCATTGATTTTTTTAAGTTGGTTTTCATTTTTCGTTTGTTTGGTTTTATTTTGTAAGAAACTATTTTATATATAAATATATATCTATATCTATTTAAAAAAAAAAAAAAAAACAAAGCTCAGTCACATCGATGGTATCATAAGCTGGGGAGGAAAGGAAGGAATGGTTGCAGGCCACCCTGGGAAGACCCCCGAAGGTTCCCAAGGCCAGATCTCTTGGACACAGCTGATTAGTCCTCACTTGCCGGTGGCTGGATCATGCGGATCTGGTATCTTCCATCTTGTTGCCACAGCCTGTAACAGGCCTCCTCCTGCACCTCTTTTCAGCCTGTTCCCTCTTGTTCTGTCCTCATTAAAGAATAGCTGACCACCACTTTATATTTAATAATCATACTAAGGCTGATGCCCCCATGGTCGGGGAAGAGAGCTGTGTCAGGACCCAGCCGTTCTACTGCAGCTCAGACCTGCCAGTCCAGAGTTTCTGCCATACTATGAATTGGGGACATACAAGTCCCTTCTGTCCAGCTTCTTTTCAAGGAACAAGAATAGCCCCCACCTATAGAAGGTGGTATGTCTAGGCACCATTTTGGAAATAGGTTAAGGAATTAGAGCTCTATCCCAGAACTCTGACAGGTTAAAAAGAAGCAGTTTTCCATCTAGGGACTTTTAAGGGAGACAGATCATGGCAGAATGTCCAGAGAAGCCCTCCCAACACCACGTCCAGGCTTCTGATGGAGGAATACAGTAATCACAGGACCCTCAGCACCAGGTTCATCAGGATACCTCAGTAAGGTTGGAGGCTAGAATGCCATCTGGATCCATTAAATCCGAGGCCGCCCCCACCGCCTTTCTCCTTTTTAGCATCTCACCCCATCTAGCAGCAAAGAAGTTAAGGGCACGTGGAGAACATTTTCCAACAACAAAATCTTTATTTTTTTTTTTGTCTCATACAACTTCCAAAGGTACTTCCCCTGACCTCTCACCCAGGGGACTACCTCCAACCAAGCCAGCGTGACACCCCTCTGCCCCAGGCGCAGAACAAAACAACAGGGTTGAGAGCAAGTGTTCACAGGCTGCCAGGGAGAGTCTACTCCCTGGGGGCCCCCACCCACAGGGATTGGCAGGTGGGACAGGATGGCCTGGCTGCCCCCTACTGGCTGCGACGCCGTTTCTTCCTCCTGCTCTTGGAGAAACCATCACGCTTTCTTTTACGAGGCTGTGAGGTGCGAATCACTCCCAGAGCCACTGGTTTCTCCCCAGGCGCCCCAGGTTCATCTCCCCGTAAAGGCCTCTTTTCAACAGGGACTGGTCCTCCAACTAGGGCTTGCTTCCCAGACTCGGCAGCAGGAGGCTGGCCAAGGCCTATTGGCTTAGGAGCAAGGGAGTGCGATGCTCTCTGGGTCCCCTGAGGATGCCCTGAGGCAAGCAAGCCTGAAGCAGGGCGAGAAGGCGAGAGGCTAAGTTTAGAGGCTAAGAGGTAGGCAAAGTTGGAGAGCTCCTTGTCTTCCTCCCCTTCCTCCTCGGCTTTGGCCCCATCTGCTGAACTGCATGCTTCAATAACAGGAGAGGTTTCTCTCGCAACTAAGGCATCCCTGGTTCCCCAGCTGGGGGAAGTGCTTCTAAGGCCCTGGTGAGGAGGTATTGATTTGGGGTTCCCATGGCCAGAAGATTGTTGATCCCCTTGTAAGGGAGCAAGTTCTTTAGGCTCAGATAAATCAGTATGCTCCCTGCCTTCTCCTTGGGGGTTGTAAGAATTAAAATTTAGGGGGCAAATATCCTCGCTGACCCCCAGCTGGAGGCCACAGGCATCCCTAACATCTAGTATGTCAACATACGTGGTTTCCAACAGAGGAGAAACGGAATTGCCACTGCTCCCTGCTTCTGGGCTGGCCTCAGGAAAGGAGGTGTCCTGCGTCCCCAGGATAAGGATACTGCCTTGACTTGCAGGCAGGAGTGTTTCTTTAGAAGACCCCAGTGTAGAGGCCCCGATTCTGCTCTCTAGCAAAGGGGGGCAATCTTCAGGCCACAGATCACGCGGACCCTGCAGAGTCCCAGGGCTCTGTGCCGTGTCCTTTCTAGGCCTCGAGGCCGGGCTACTGGCCGTCTGAGGTTCCATCAGGCCCCGATAGTTTCTCTCTTCTAGGGCAGCTGTGGCGTTTGTGTCTGCACAGGGAACTGCACTGCTTCCCACGTCCCCAGGTGCCAGGGCTTCTCTGGGGCCCAGGGAAATTCTGCTTCTAGAGCCCAATGCCTGGCCGCCCCCCTGAAGCTCGGTTACACACTGCCCCTCATGGAGGCTCTCTACGACCTCCTCCATCTGTAAGGGCAACTCCAAGTCGACAGCATCCGTCTCACTGCTGAGCCACAGCCTCGGGCTGAGAGAAGCCCTGGCCTCATCCCTATTCCCAGCTGGTCTAGGTGAAGGGTTCTGATCATAACTCTGAACTGGGGGGAGACCACTCTCATCTCCCCACGTGGCCTCTGAAGAGCCTTTCTGGGACAATACCGATGGCTCCATGCTCTGAGGAGCCACTCCAAGACCCTCTACCTCTTGTCCTGGGGGCAGCCCCAGAGTCTGCTTTTCTAACCCCTGTCCTTGCAGAGGAGCCAGCCTGGCAAGTCCAACATCCAAAGTGGGAATGAGCTCTAGCTGGGGGCCTTCCTGCCAGCGAAGGGTCTCAGAAGTCCTGTCAGTGCCCAGGGAGCGGCCAGGGGACCCAGCACCTCCCAGGAGGTCATCCTGCAGTGGGGATATCTGGTTTGTAACCTCCCCAGACCCTCTTCTCTCTATACTCAGGGGCCCTTGAGTTCCCTGTGGAGCTGCAAGTTCTAGCTGCAGGCCCCAGCCACTGGGGGTTGGCAGGGTGTTCCCATCCCTGCCCATCACCCTCAGGCCACGTAGGGCCCGCTCCTGCCCACCAGACACTTCTCTTGCCCGCTCTCCGAGAGAAGCAGCCTTTCCAAGGAGGAGGGAGCCCCCAGCCCCCCGAGGCCCAGGTGAGGGCCGAAGCCGCCCACCCCCATCTTCATCCTCATCAGAAATAGAAGGACTTGAATCTGACTGGGCTCCACTGCAACTTGGAGGTGCCTCGGCCTCCTCCTCCTCTTCCAAGGCCAGGAGCCGCTTCTGGACCAGCTGGAAGGAGAATGGACAAATACTGGTCTATACGTGGTTGTGAGAAGGGGTGGCAGGCCGGGTGGGAGGAGATGGTATTTAGGCAGGACCCGGGGATACAAGCAAGTGGCTTAAGTGATGGTATCAAAGCCAGGTGCCCCGCTCTTTTTCTCCACCTTATTGGGTCTTATTCCCGCAATGCTCTGAGCCCTAAACTCCCCTTTTCCGTGGTCCTCGTCTGTTGTTCTACACCCAAAGCTGGATGCTAAAGCTGTCCCTCTCCAGAAGCCGCATCATCCAAGACAGTGTAAGGCTAGACTAAGCCACGTAAGTTTTTCATTCTGAGTTTCTCTACCTACCAGGTTTACCTGGGCAAGACTGAGTCTTTCTTCTTGTTCCAGCTCCTCAATTAAGGCCAAGGGATCCCTCTGTTGTTCTGGGGACAGCAGATCTGCCAAAAACTGAGGGTGAATGACAGCTTCCACCTGGGGAACAGAAATGAAAGTGATGGGAGTCATAGAGAGGAGGTAACATGAACCAAGAGGCAGTCACGCACCTCCCTACTCACCACCCTCTACCTGGGTGGTTGGAAACCACCAGCTACACACTTTCCCCAGCACCGAAGAGAGTCTAGTTCCCAAAGGCCTCGGGCAAAACCATAGATCTTCCCTGGAGTTCCCACCCCAGGGTCTGCTAGAAACCACACCCCCTGGGCTAGCCCACCTTGGAGACAAAGACCTGCTGAGAACACAGCTCATCGATATAGCTCAGAAGACCAGCATCTGGATAGATCCCTTCCTCTTGCTGCTGTCCTTGCTCTTCCTGTCTCCCATCTGACTCTTCAGTGGCCGAGTGGCTCCCCACCAGCCCTTCCATGATGTCGGTGTACTCTTTCACCGCTTCTGACGGGATCTCCTTGGGGGCCTCAAGGGCTGGAGGCCTCTGGGTTTTGCGCTGCCGCCGGCGAGGAGCCCGTGCTTTGGAGGCTGCCTTCTTGGGAATGTACACTGAGGGGCGAGGCGGGAAGCAGAAACGGGAAGCAGTGCTGAGACCTCGGCTCCTGCCTCCCACCCTCTCCCACCCCTGCTCCCCGCTTGTAAGGGCAGTGACCTGGGTACACAGATGGTTCCAGACTGGATTTGGCCGACCTAACAACAGTACCAGCTAGGGGAGAATACTTAGGAGCTGGAGGGTCTGAGAATCTGGAGGAGGATTCTCAGAACTCCTGAAATTCCAAAAAGCCCCCTGGTCCAGCCCTCATTTGTTAGGCAGATGAGGCATCACGTGCCTCAATTACAGTCTCAGTGAGAGAGCCGTTGGTTTACTTGGCCAAGATCAACATCTAGTTTGGGACAAAGGGAACTTATGCCTCTCCTGTTTGGAACATCACATGCCACTCCCTGGATGGAAGTGACTGGTTTCTGTGTGACTCCCTCTGAGCTCCTGGCCCACAGGCTCCTGTTGGCATTGGGTGGCCTTACCTGGCTGCGGGCAAACCTCAGGGACAGGTGGTCCCGGAGGATCAAGTTTCAGAGGGGCTGCAGGAGGCAGACTCTGGGGCCCACTCATCAGTTGTGTGTTCTGAATCTGCATCTCCTCCTCGGCCTCAAACTCCATGAACCTGCAAGGGGGGGCAGAAGGCTCAGGCAGTGCTGAGAAGACCATGATTCATTAAAAACCCAGGGCATCTGCTCACAGACGGCCGAATGAATAACAGTTCTGGAAAACCCTCACCAGGTCACCACATAGCCCCTCTCCCTGCAGTTGTCACTTAGAAAGCTTATTAAGAAACTAATCTTAAAAAGGAAAGAATCTAGAGCTTGTAAGCTTTACAGGATAGAATCATGGCTTTTTCATACCCTATCCCACTCAACGTCGAGGGTATACAGATTAATAAAACCTTGTTGAGTTCAGTCAGGCCCGTGCCGCACCTGGCAAGATCCCCTCCTCAAGGCCTCATCTGCCCATGCCTACAACCATAAAGCATGGCTGCATTCCTGAAGCAGAGCAAGAGTTGCAATTCAAGGAAGTTCCCACTAGGAGGCAGTGCTGTGACCCAGAAGGCCTGAGGCTGGGACTCGGGTCCCAGAAGGGTCAATCTAGGAAGTCTGGGTCCAGAAGATTCCAGGGAGAAAGTGATAGCCAAGCTTGGAGGATAGGGTTCATTTTCCTGAGTTACTTTTTTAACCAAGGAGATTATCATGGAGGAATGGGGGACATGAGCCAGAAGACCACCCTGGACATCCATCCAGGACCTTCCCCAGACAAACCTCCTTAAGAAAAAGCCCTCCCCTGAGGCAATGGGCTAAACAATTCCTGCGCCACTGTTTCCACAGGAGTGGTGACCCCAAGGTGCTACCTGGTCAGTGAGGTAGAAAGAACATGCCTAGCAGGGCGTAAACCTCTCATCACTAGGTTCCCTTCAGTATAGGGTTTTTACACCAATTGGGATCCAATCCCATCCTAAGAGCTTCAGTATCAAAGCCCCTACATAACTCAAGATCTGGAGAAGGGAAAGCTTCCAAGAGGAGATAGGACAGAAAAGTCCCAAGAGTCAAGATGGTGGGAGAAGCAGCAAGGATCCAGGAGACCTGTGCTAGTCTATACCCTTCCTCCAGCATCCCTTACAGGAACCACCCACAGCCCAGACCCAAGCCTCTCTTACCTGCCCTCAGAGTACCACCACCACCACCACCACCCCCGCCCCCAGGGAGGATGAGGGTTGCCGGGACTCACTTTTCTGCCATCTCATAAAAGATCATCCGGTCGAAGTTGCTAGTACGCTCCCACTCCTGCACAGCCCTGGGCAGTCCCTCCTCCAGGGTCATCGTGGGCTTCAGCCGGGCCAGGGAACGAAGCACTGGGCTAAAACCCCCATTGGGTCAGTCACAGTCTACAAGTGTACCCGCCACCCACCTGCCCTGACCCCCACCTCAATGCCCACCCCCTGCCCCTCATCAGATCAGGCATCTCCAGGTCCCTGTCACATCCCACTGAGGATTAGACTCCAGACCCCCAACCTCCAGCCAGTCGTTTACCACACTGGTTTTTCTTCCCACTGAAATTTACAATCCTCACAGAAAATCAGACAGTTCTTCTCCCCATCTTTTAAAATCAACTACCTTGAATTCTCACAGTACTATCTTCAACCAAACACAAGGAAGAAAGCATTCAGGTTATTCATTGTAAAGTAAGCTGAACCCTGCCCAAAGGCTCTTACATTTCCAAAAAAAAAAACCGCGCTCACAAACCCAAATGAATCTAATTAAAGTCTGTGGGGTGATTTTACTTGTTGCTTTTTAAGCGTTTTTTTGCCTCCAGGATACCCCTCACAATCAAATATCAATACTCTTTGAGCTCTTTGTGATTTATTTTTGCCTTTCTAACTTTCTGTGAATCTTCAATCATTATTGTGCCTAGAATCACCTGGGGAAGCTTGTTTTAAACATGGATCCCAGTGCCCCCAGAATCACCGGACTGAGCATTTTACTAGCCTCCCGGGTGACTGTGGCAGAGGGTCTGGTCCGGGGCCCCTGCCCAGGGCCCCTGAACGTAGGGAACAGAAATAGGTCAGGAGTGAGAAATTCAGATTCCCAGACTCTAAGACACCCAGAGCTGTCTGGAGAAAGCAGAGAGTGATCTACACCAAGGACTTTGAGGGAGCCTTTTGAATAATTCACTCCAGAGTCAGGAAGGAAAGGGAGATTCCCTTAGGGGTTCAGCCACTGGAGGAACATGATGTCCTTTTTTTTTTTTTCAAGTAAGAGATGTGTGTGTTAAGTCATTTCAGTCATGTCCAACTCTTTGCAACCCCACAGACTGTAGCCTACCATGCTCCTCTGTCCATGGGATTCTCCAGGCAATAATACTGGGGTGGATTGCCATTCCCTTCTCCAGAGGATCTTCCCAACCCAGGGATTGAACCCTTGTCTCTTAGATCTCCTGCATTAGCAGGTGGGTTCTTTACCATTAGTGCCACCTGAGAAGCCCAACGGTTAAGTGCGGGAGGTGGCATATTATTATATGATGGTTTACACAAAATGCTGAGGGCGCAGTGCAGTTGAGGAAGGCAGAGTTCTTAGTGGGAAGAAGAGAAAATTCCCCAAATGGTCAATGACTTTGCTTTATAAACATTAATAGCCCGTGACCCTGGGCTCCCAGGCCAAGCATCCACTCGCACAGACATTCTGGCCTTTTGTGAGTTCTTTTTCTCTTCTAGATTGCCTTTTTATAATAACAATAACAACAACAATAGCAGCTGCCATTTGATGAGGCATTCTCTGTGCTAGGCACTCTGCTAAGCATTTCACATACAGTAACTCATTTCATCTCAGCAACTCTCTGAGGTCAGTAACCATCCCCTTTCTAGATGTGAAAGCGGAGAGCAAAGAAACTAGTGCCAGGACCCAGGATGGCCCACCTAGTAAGTGGTGGGGCCCAGCACTTGACCAGTGAGTGAGCTCTAGACCAAGTATTAGTCTCTCAGTCGTGTGTGACTTTTTGACCCCACAGACTGCAGCCTGCCAGGCTCCTCTGTCCATGGAATTCTCTAGGCAAGAATACTGGAGTGGGTTGCCATTTCCTCCTGCAGGGGATCTTCCCAACCCACGGATTGAACCCAGGTCTCCTGCATTGGAGGTGGATTCTTTACCATCTGAGCCACCAGGGGAACCCAAGTGAGCTCTGCCACTTCCCTTGACTTGACTTCTATTTCAACTTGACTTCTAATAAAACAGGGAGCTGTATGTGGAACTGCCTGGTAGTCCAGTGGCTAGGACTTGGCCCTTTCATTGCTGTAGGCCCTGGTTCAATCCCTAGATGGGCATCTAAGATTCCCACAAGCTGCTAGGCATGGCCCAAAACCCTGAAACAAAACAAAATAGGACAGTAAATAGGGTGGCACATGAGCTCCGTGGCCTGGCACCACACCATCCTCCCTTCCCAGCGCACCTCATCCGAGTCGGTTTGGACAGTTCAGCTCCGTGTCAAAAGATAATTAAGGGCTTCCCTGGTAGCTCAGTGGTAAAGAATCTGCCTGCCAATGCAGGAGACACGGTTCAATCCCTGATCTGGGAAGATCCCACATGCCTCAAGTCAACTACGCCCTGATTGCCACAACTATTGAGCTGTGCTCAAGAGCCCAGGAGCCGCAAATAATGAGGCTGGCCCACTCTAGAGACCGTGCTCTGCAGCAGGAAAAGCCACAGCAGTGAGAGGCCTAAGCACCAGAGCTGGAGAGTGGCCCCAGCTACAGCTAGAGGACAGCTCTCGCAGCAATGAGGACCCAGCACGGGCCAAAATAAATAATAATTTAAAAAAAGAAAAAAAGCTAGTAAAATAGCACAAGAAGGCCCTGGCACTCCTTATTAGAGACCTGGGTTCCAACTACTGCTCTGAGCATTAGCCTTCTCATCCATAAATGAGGATGACCAGAAAAATGCCTGCTGGAATGTGAAGGATTGTGAAGATCACTTGAAAGAAGACACCTGAGACTTATTATCCTCTGGCACATGGGTAAAGAGGTTGGTTGCATTGTTATTTTAATTCTCATAGCATCTTCATCACCCTCACGACCTGCCCTCAAGTATCCCTAAATAGCCTAACCACTTTGTCCTTCCCCAAACCCTCCTCATTTAAAAGCCTCTAGGATAATGAAAAAAATAAAAAAATAAAAAAAAATAAAAGCCTCTAGGATAATGAATCTTCGGTCTCCCCACTTACATAAGAAAGCAGGAAAGGGCCTCTGCATCAGGACTCTGGGATAAGTGCCTTCGTGCCAAGGCTTTGTAGCGCTGCCAGCGCCGGAAGTTCTCATAAACACCCTTGGAGGTATAGAAGAGGTCACCCAGTGAGGGCTTGGGTCGGGTGGCTATAGGACCTCCTTCCCCGGTTGTCCCTTGTGGCCCTGGCCAAGCCTTTTCTGGGGGTACGATGGGGGCCAGTTGGGCAGCTGGTGGTGGAGCCTGAGCAGGAAGGCACGGGACACCCTCCTGGTTCAGCCCAGCAGCCTTAGTGGGCAGAAGGGTCTTCACATTAGAGGCTGTCAGGAGCCCGGGGGCAGGACTCTCAGGACCCCCGCAGGGAGAGCCAGAGGCAATCCAACTGAGGGCGGTCTGAGTTAGGATAAAGTTCTGAGTCTGAGAGGGCTCAGCTGACCCTGCTTCTGTCTTGACTTTGACAATGACTTTGCCAGCTCCGGCTCCACTGGGGCCAGGGCCTCCATCCCCGGTCACCAACAACGAGCTGGGGAAAGCAGAGAGCACCAGAGGGGTGCCTGGAGAGAATGCCGAAGGCACAGGGGGCTGCGAGGGCGGCTCCCATGGTGGTGGGTCTGGTGGGTCAGGAGCAGGTTGGGGGAAGGTAAGTGCAGTGAAAGGAGACAGGGCGGTGCCAGGATTCATGGCCATGTCTGATCCTGGCAATGGAGATGCTGTAGAGACAAAAAGAAGGGATACAGTAGCAGAAAAAGAGACCAAGAGCTAGGTCATCTGAGTTCAACTCTAGTCCCTGAAGAAGCAGAGCACTGATTCTCAGCGAGTGAGTGAGTGGGAACATGTATATTTGCAAATGTCCCCCACGTGTTTCTGATGTCCCTTACTCCCTGTTGAGAATGACTGCACTAGGGAAGTTGCAATGACCTTGGACCCACGAGCTCATACTCCATAACACATGCCACCCAGCATACAGGTACATTCCAAACACATTCAAGCCACCTGGACCCTGCTCCCAGCTTCTCTGTGGTCCCTGCCACCACTCACAGAAGCACTCTTCCCAGGAGGGGATGCGTGGGTTACAGGTTTTGTTCCCAGAAATTTTGTTACTTAGCAGCCAGGAATGACTAGAGGTAAGAGCCAGGAAATGGGTAAAGGGAGGGCGGTGTGGAGAGGGAGGCTTCCAGAGCTTTAAGTAGATGCTAGACATACTATAATGTTTATCTGTGATCCCTCTGCTTGAAATTCCTAATGCCAGAAATTTAGGGTCCACTTTTGAAAGGCACTGACCATGAAGTCTGAGACACAGTTCAGGGGCTATGTGGACTCT
This sequence comes from Capra hircus, assembly GCF_001704415.2. NCBI lineage: Eukaryota > Metazoa > Chordata > Mammalia > Artiodactyla > Bovidae > Capra > Capra hircus. Next base: position 74,749,495 of record NC_030817.1, on the reverse strand, counting down.
AGTCAAAGAGACCAAGGATAAATATATTAAAACGTGTACTTAATCAGGACATGTGTCTCCTAGGACTTTCAATAATAACAGATCATCTGCCTAATTTCAGGTTGCTCTCCTCCCCCTCTTAGATTATTCTGCTGGCAAATTAACAACGTTCAGCTTCTGCTGCTTCCTGACCACTGAAGGAGACAGGGAATAGGAGCAGACTCTTCACCTCAGGCACAGAGCAGAGGACCAGGAATACTCCCTGAAGAACGGAACACAGTGAAATGGGTCTGAGGCCTGAGTTCCACAAAAGGCAGAAAGTCAGAGCGTCTCAGGGAAGCCCCAGTCCTCATCTCTGCTAGAGTGACCCACCTCCCCTGACCCTAGGAAAGCAAGGAAAACTGCTCCCTGCACAAAAAGAGAAGCCCTCGCTGGGGCTGGAAGGAGCCAGGAGGCTCTGAGCAGAGGCACTTACTGCACCTCCTCATCTAGCTTCTGGGAGGACAGTTCTCGACGGACTTGGCAACAGATGGCCCCACTGAACAGTTTTCCAGACAAGGCTTCCACTCCCTACACCCAGTAAAATTGAGAGTGGCCCTAGATCAGTTCTCTCAGGGCAAATTCTAGAGCAGCCTCCAATTGCCTAAAGAAGACACCAGAACTTGGGCCTTCCCCTGGAACCCCCCTGTGTCCCCCATTCCACACACATCCCTGCCCCTGCCACACAAACACATGCTGAAGGTCACCCTCTTCCAGAGAAGCAAGTTGCTAACTACTATCCCTTCTCTCTACTCAGCACTTTCCTCAGAGGTGCTCTGATCTGCCACCCAGGAGGCCCCCTTCCTTCCCCAACCCCTAGTATTAACAGCACCATCTCCTCCCCCAGCGTGATGCCTCTGGTGGTGTCTGGTGTTCTCACATCCCTCTAGGTCAGCCCTGAGAGCTCGTCCCCAGGTAAAGTGTCAAGTTTTGAATCGCTAAAGAGGGAGCTGGTGGCAGAGGACCCTCCCCTACTGGCAGACTCACCTCCATCTGAAGACATCGTCTCAGGTTTGGGCACTAACTGTGGCTGTCTGGAAGCCTCCAGAATGAGACAGGCAGGTCCAGGACCCAGAGAGTAACCTCCAGTCGAAACACAGGGATCCAAGGAAGGGAGGGTAAACATCAGATCAAAACAGAACTAGAATCTAGAACTCAAGGCATCATTCTACAGTGGGGGGAAGGGAGGGGGAAATGGGGTGAAGTTAGGGAGATATTCCACAAAGGACTCTGGTATGTAGGCAGTAACCAGGAATGCCTTCCAAACCAGAGTATGGCGATACAATTGTGTATCTCTTCAGGACAACTTGCAAATTATTTCTCAGATTCCCAACCACGTAGTTTTACATCTTGGTTCCCTATACACTTCTTCACCAATATATCTAGTTTTGTGCCTTTCAATTCTACCCAGTTTTGTACCTGACTTCCTATTAACAGCAGACTGTGGCAAACTCTTGACATTTCAAAGTTTGCTGTATTTTCTAAACCAAAATCAGAGCACATAGTCTGTATATTTACGGATCAAGTGAACAGAATGTTTCAAATTAGGGTTGTCTCACAATATCAAGGGTGCTGATTTGCTGTATGTATATCATTTCCTTAGAAAGCTGTTTCGCAGTTCCCAAATAGACTATTACCATCACCTCTGCAGTCCACAAACAGCTCAGCCATACCCTGGGCTGAAAAGCTTCCCACTTGATCAAAAACTGCCACTCAGAGTGAAATTCCAAGGCCCAAAAGTCTTTTTTGTTTGTTTGTTAAATTATCTTTGTGGTTTTAAATTTTGTTAAATAATTTTAATTTTTAAAATGGGTGGTACATCAGGACTGTTCAAAAGTCAGACTATTTAAAATGGAGTACACAGCAACTCCACCCCTCCGTCCTACTCCTTCTGGAACCAAGTTGAGCTCTTTATGCCAGAGGAAATCAGATTTATTCTGGATCCTCACTGAGATATTTTATACAACTACAAGCAAACACAAACTATACTTAAAAAAAAAAAACAACTTTAAGGTTTTTCTGGTTATAAAGCTGATATATCTTCCAACGTTTTTCGCCATTATAAACCATACCGCAATGGTCACCTCGGTTAATGATATCTGGGTTCCAATTTTCATTTCTTTAAACCAGAATCCTATAAAGAGAATTTGTACGTTCTTTTAAAAATTCGCCACACCTCTAAGAGGCGCATCTTATTACGCTATTATTAGCTACTCACCACTACAGAGAGTTGAATTTGTGGCAGAGACCTGAGTTTGAATCTTGGGTCGACCACTAAAATATGCTTCACCGGTTTCGTAAAATAACTTCACGCTCTTTTCGCTGTGCAGAATACGGAATACCCATCGTGCATTTTTACCGCCAATGTTTGAAACAGGGCGAGAGAACCGGATGTAAAATAGGGGAAGGAAGAAAATCTTCTTTCTTTCCTAAGGTAAAGGAGGCTCTGGATCCTGGAGCCTTTAGTTCTGCAGGTACTAGAAACTCATTGCCTCTGAAATGGGTGTGCATCTTGAGATAAAAACAGGATAGTATTCAGTTATGTTTAATCTATATCCATCCCTACTCCCCTCTCTCCCTAGCAGTACCAGGCCCACAGTGGGCACACTGCACGTGTCGTACAACTCCTACAAGATTGCAACTGGGTTGCAACTGGTCACGTTCTGAGCTAGTGCGCCTCCTTCTGTCCGGCTGGAGAAAAGTCTAGATAAACTGGACTACATTTCCCGGCGTGCTTTCAGAGCGAGACTTCCGGCTGTACAGGAAGGAAATTGACCAACACGTGAGGCCTTCAGTTAGAGGCAGCTGCGGACAGAATTGGAACGTCCTGCTTTAGTGTGATCATGTTTCTCCAGTATTACCTCAACGAGCAAGGAGAGCGAGTCTACACGCTGAAGGTGAGAAGGGTAAACGGGCTGGATGTCAGCTTAGCGAGGCATGTCATTGGAAGGAGCGGTCGGGAGAAGACAGTGAGTTGCCTAGCTGCTTGGGCGGGGGCGGGGGAGGGGGCGGGACTAGAAACTCCAGAAGCCGCGCGTGGTATTAATTAATGGAAGCAGAAATGCGTGGCTTCTAGATCTTACCGTCGCGTCTCCTCTTTTCATGTTTGCCGTTTTTGCGCGGCCCCTGATGTTGAAGCTGAAACTCTAGTGCGTTGGCCACCTGATGCGAAGAGCTGACTCATTTGAAAAGACCCTGATGCTGGGAAAGATTGAGGGCGGGAGGAGAAGGGGAAGACAGGATGAGATGGTTCATCACCGACTCCATGGACATGGGTTTGGGTAAACTCCGGCAGTTGGTGATGGACAGGAAGGCCTGGCGTGCTGCGGTTCATGGGGTCGCAAAAAGTCGGACACGACTGAGCGACTGAACTGAACTCATCCCAGCCTCCATCTCCCTTTTGAGGCCCGGGATTGCGTTTTCCCACCATTCCAGTGCTGAGATTATGTTCTTTCCTCCTCGAGCAGAAGCTTGATCCTATGGGACAACAGACGTGCTCGGCCCACCCTGCTCGATTCTCCCCAGACGACAAATACTCTCGACACCGAATCACCATCAAGAAACGCTTCAAGGTGCTCATGACCCAGCAGCCGCGCCCCGTCCTCTGAGGATGTCTTAACATTTCATGTGTCTTCTGCTGCCTGCCAGCACCCAAGAGACTTTGCAGCCAGGCTCTTCAGTCTGTGAGCCTGGAAGCTTGCTCCGACCCTTGCCCCTTGAATCCGGTCTCATCTTTGCCTTCGATCATGCTTGTTGTGAAGCAGTCATGGTAGCATCCCCGTCCAAGGGGAGATATTTGAATATTTTCGTACTTTGAATCACTGCCAGATTATTAAAATGATTTCAAAGAGCTGTTATTTTGTATGTTGTGGGAAGAAAGGAGTGGTTTAAAAAAAAAAAAAAAGAGGGAAACTAGAGGGAAGAGTACCCCAGGGATACAAGACCACTTGGAAGAGAAATTTAGGTGACTGCTGTAGCAGTCGTGCTGTGCTGTGAGTCATAGCAGGGTGCTAGGGTAGGGGAAGAAAGCTTGAGAAAGACTTGTGCAACTGTTAGCATTAAGTAAGAAATACCCATGTTGTCAGTTAAGCAATTTTTTGTCCCTTGAAATGAAATTTCACTCAAAATGGAAGAGTTGCTTGAAAAATAATAGCAGCTATGTGGGAGGAGGAAGATGTTGAATTGGAAGCCAGAAAACGAGTATTCACCCCTCTATTTATAACTCTGAGAAAGTCAACCTGTTTAGTTCCGTTTTTCTCATCATTCCCAAGTACTCTTCCACCTCTAAAATTGATAGAGTTCAGTGATGGATCTTAATTCATCCAACCATTGTGAATAGGAATGTCTTTATGCATTTTTACTGCTCCTCTGGAAATATCTTGGAGGGTTTTCTTTTAATCCTGGAAGATTTCTTAGGCCATGAGCTTCTATCATGGGGCAACCATAAATTTGTAATCCAGTTTCTTCATAGCATAGGGATGATGAGGCAAAATACAGGCATTCAAGAAATGATTGCTCCTTCCTCTCCATAAGTCAGTTGGGTACTTCCTGAACTTCTTATTTGTGGCTTTTGACATTGAATTGAATGTTTGCCTAGTGCCACTGTAACATACATCAGCCCAAATTTGATTTATCAAGACTGGCCCTGGAAAGGGGTAAATATGTTTCTCACTGATGCTGATGTCTGACTGTCCCAGCAGAAAAGAATAGTTGACTGTTGAGAGAGAAAAAAAAAACCAAAGACTTGAGTCATACATAGTTAATAAAAGACATGATTTCCAGTTCTATTACTTATGAGAATGGTGAAATGGGATACTTATTTTCTGTCAAGCAATTTTTGGTTTCTTAGCCTCTTGACTAATGGCTCTTAGTATTAAAGAGATTGTAAAAACTTGTCCTGTCCTATTAGAGGTTAATGTTTGAAGAAAGGCTAGAAATTCTGCAAATGACTAGGGAAAAAGGTTCTGCTAAGGAAGTGTTTAAAGAACTAACTTCAGGGGAATTCTTGGTGGTTAGGACTCCCAGCTTCCGCTGCCCCTGGGGTGGCAAGCTGCTGCATGGGGTGGCTAAAAAAATAAGCAAATCCTATCTTTTTTTTTTTAATGCAGACTGTGATTCTGTCTTTAAAAGCTACCCTGACCCACCAAAAGAGGATTAGCATTTTTGATACCACCTACTGTGTAGACTAAGGAAAATTCAAATTGGTGTGTATATAGCGAAGATTTTTTTTCTTAAGAGATCTCCTAGGTATCTGAGATGTTCTCAGAAATGGGAAACTCTTTGGTATAAAGTGAATGAAAATACACTGTGGAATGAAACAAAATTCAATGTTGTAGAAATTTTTCTTTTTTTTGGTAAGGGGAATGTCTGTAAGACTGAATAGCAGGCCTGCCTAAAAAGAAAACTGATCAGGGAGCTAAATTTCTTGCTTCTGCAAGAAAACTGTAAGCCGAATCAGTATCACAGGCTTTATAAAGAATCAAGCTTTGAGGAGATTTACATTTTAAATAGGAATCTAGTTTACATTTTGTTACCTGTAGCTTTTAAACCAGACTGTGGACTTTGTGTCATGTGATAAAAGGAGATTTCCTGGCTCAGGTCTTCAATACTGTTCTCATCTATTAGTAAGGGTGATGTTAAACATTTCTACTTGTGCTGAGCAAGGACCAGGCAAAGTCAGGCCCCAGGTTGTTGACTTTAAATGACTTTTGGTAAACAAGGCCCTACATATAGTACAGGGAACTATATTCAGTATCCTGTGATAAACCATAATGGAAAGAAATATTTTTTAAAATATGTGTATGACTGAGTCACTTTGCTGTATAGCAAAGATTGCACATTGTAAATGAACTATATGTCAATAAATAAAGTTAGGAAAAATTAAAATTAAGAAAAAGTCTTGATCACAGCTCTAGGAAATAACTTGCAAACAAAACATTGATGAGTCAAATTTATTGAACACCTCTATTCACGCATTAAATAAACATGCTAGGGAAAATATGGTGGCAGTAGCAGAGAAAACACTGGCGTCAAGAGAAAGTATCTCAATGTCATCTTCATGTCTAAAAGATGGCTTTTTTAACGGAGCTTTCAGTCTGACTGAGGTAAAACACAAAATTGTATATATGTAACGTGTACAATATGAATATTTGATAGGTGTATACCTGTAAAAACCAGCATTTTTTCCGAAAGACAGCAAATAGAAAATGTAGCACACATTATGTATAAATTTGAGCATACAGTGCTTTGGGATATACCACTACATAAAAACTCCAATGAGGGTCATATCGAATATATAGCATATATTTTGGAGGTATATGATGGTGTGAGATTTGTGATTTTTAAAGAAATTATGAATGGTTTTTTGAGGATGTTCTTATTCAGTAGAGATGGTTTTTGCGGTTCTGAGAGTATGGCGTACCCACTGCTCCCTGAAGTCCTTCCACTTCTAGAGTTAGTGCAAGACAGCCGGACCTAGAAGGAAAAGCATTTGTTTTTCCAAATACACGCAGCTGAGGCCCCCACACACCCAACTACAATTCCCGTCGTGCTCCGGGCCTCCCACACTGGGGCCCAACCCGTGCCGCAACCTGAGCGAGCGCATGCGCTCAGCCCTCTCGGCCACCTCGCGGGCTGCAGAGACTGGGCGGGGCTTTCAGACGCTCGTGGGGACGGTGCCGCCCTCCGACCGCTCCCCTAGGCTTCTCTTCGGACCGTTAACCTCGAATGAGGAAAGAGCGGGGAGGAAAGGGCGGGGCTGCGGCGGCGCGGGCCCAGCCCGCCGGGCCCGGGGCCGGGGGCGGCGAGGTCACGTAACTGCATCTCTGGCGTCTGGCCAAGGAGGGGGCGCCCTCCCTGGCAGCTCCAGCCGTCCTGCGCGCGCCGTGGCTCGGAAACAGTTACCGGCTCATAAACAACAGCTGCGCGCGCACCCGCATCAGCTGGCGCCGAGATCCCGCACCTGCGACCTCCTCCTCCTCACATCCTCGCTGCTCTCTCCGGCGCAGCCAGGGCCAGCCTGAGGCCACCTCCTCTTCAGTTAGAACCCGAAGGAAGAACAGCGAGGGCTGACCTTGCGCCGGGGCTCTGGTAGGGGAGAGAGCTTCTTCGGCAAAGGGGTGGCTCGTCCTGTCACGCGCAAGAGAAACCGAGTGAGCCAGTCGGGGGCTCGATGGACTGACCAGCAGCGACCTGCCTCGACCCTGAGCTGCAGTCCGCGGAGTCTCGATCAGCTAGCCGCCTCCTCCCAGATCCTAGGGACCTTTCTGCCAGAAGAGCGGGCGGGCCAGCCCCGCAGGCCTCTTGAAGGCAGAAATCCGCTCTGCCCCTGCAGCCTCCTCTGCTCACCCTTCTCTCATTCTCCTCCAGCCGGAGTGTGCGATTATTTTTCCCGTTATGCGTGCGCACCTCTCCCACCAGACCCAAGTGGATTATCGGCCTCAGAAACATCGGGTGGCTCTACACACACCTCCTCCCAGCCAGACCTGTGGGGTATTCACCTGATACACAACAGGTGGCCGGGTATACACCGTTTCGCAGGCTGATCTATGCTGTATTCGTCTGATAAGGGTGGGCTTGTGCTCACTTTGCTCAACTAACCGTGGGACATTTACAGATAAAAAAAGGACTACCTACCTCGGCCGAAACCTTAGGGTCGAGGCAAGAAAGGCTTCGTCACCTGCTTTTCTGACAATGGCCCTGAGCCCACATCCCTGGACCAGAGGAGATAACTAGGTATCTCTTCATTCTGAAGAAACGAAGTTACACGAGATTGGCATCGTTTTGTCTTTTTTTTTTTTTTTAATATTTTTCAACTGTTGGTAGTGCACTTTTTAGGACAGCTTGAATTCTTGAATAGGAGGATTCTTATATGTAGTGGCTTTTCGTGTGGTGTAAATCAAGGTAACTGAAGGTTGTTTTTCGTGTTTTTAGTTATCTTTTCTGTTTTTGCAATCAGAAGTAGCTTGCAAAGGAGGAAGGGTTTTGCAGGGTTTTTCTTTTTCCCTTGTCCTTATAAAGGAAGAGAAAAATAAAAATGCATCCTCCAGAAACCACCACCAAGATGGCTTCAGTTCGGTTCATGGTGACACCAACAAAGATCGATGACATTCCAGGTTTATCGGACACCAGTCCGGACCTCAGCTCTCGATCCAGTTCCCGAGTAAGATTTAGCTCCCGCGAAAGTGTGCCCGAAACCAGCCGTAGTGAGCCTATGAGTGAGATGTCTGGAGCCACCACTTCCTTGGCAACGGTTGCACTGGATCCAGCCAGTGACCGGACATCTAACCCCCAGGATGTTACTGAGGGTGAGTAGAAACATAGATAACAAAATATTTCCGTTACTGACCTGTTTGTCCAGGATGAAAATATACCGAGAGATCACGTTTCCATTATAGAATAATCATTAGGAACCAAGGAACCTCTTTTTGAGATGTTTAGGAACCCTTTGGGATAATGGTTTGCATAGCCAATCTCTGCAGTAGTAACTTGGTGTGTTTGGAGGTATATGGCAAGAAGGAAAGTGGTTGTGTTTTGACTTCCTCGTTTTCTGTCTCAAACTTGAAATGTATCTTTTGGTTAAGGATGAGTATCAAAGAATTTAATCATTTTCAGGAAGGAGAATCCTAAATGGTAAAATTTAGTGGAGAGTTGGCTTTGGGGGTCTAACTATGACAGTTTGCTTTTAAGGTCACTTATGTGGAGTAGTTATTGATCATATCTTAGTTATTGGCTTTCCTAAAGAGACTTCAGATATTGTATCACAAAATTCTTTTTAAAAATTTATGTTTTTACAGAGGCAGTTGTTCCAGTAGCTAAGCTCAGTCAGGGTGAGGGTGGGTAGATCTGAGTGGGCTGCCTTGTCCAGTGGAGAATTCTAAAGAGGCTTTTAGGGCCTGATTCCACGTAAATTTTTTTTGTTTCATTTTGAACTTCAGATGGCATGTACTGAGTATTAAGCCTTTGTAGTCAGGAACAGCGCATGAGCCACTTTTGACTTGTATTGACCACTGCAGACCTTTAGCTTCCTAAAGCAATTTGTGTCAACAGGCTTGGAGGTTTCCATTGCGTTTAGTGAGAAAGAGATGATGAAATAAAACAGGTCACAACATTTTTTGGACTAAAGTAGAAAAATTTGAGAAATACCGTACTGCTTTATATATTTAGTTTTATGCTGTGTTCTAACATAGATCTCTCTGGTAATGAAAATTCTCTTAAGAATTTTAAAAGCCCTTAAAATGATATTCTACCCACATTTGAAAACCATCTTCAGCCACTGACTTGCTATTTTCCGGTGTCAGGAAATATTGTTCCTTCTAATCTACAGAGCGCAGGAAACCAAAATGCTTTTAGTTCCTTATTTCTGTTTAGTGTGTTTTAATGTAAGGAGACAAGGTAGATTTGCTAGTTTATAGTCCTTGACTAATTTTTTTTTTTTTATGAAGACCTTACGGGTCAATTCCTGGACTTAACAATTTTCACCTTCATGACAGAGTTTATGTTATATACCACGGTATTAAAATTACATTATGGAAATAAAATAATCATTTTCTCTTATTCCACATTCTAAATTATAGTTTTAGTTTTTACCCTTTATACTGTATTTAGGTTGTAAAAATACCAGGTAAAGACTATAACAGTGTTAATTTTTTAAATGTTGTAATTGTCATTTGTTGTTCTTCAGTCGCAAAGCCCTGTCTGACTCTTTTGTGACCCCACGGCCTGTAGCCCACTAGGCTCCTCTGTCCGTGGGATTTCCCAGGCAAGAATACTGGAGTCGCTTCTCTTTTCCTTCTCCAGGGGATCTGCCTGACCCAGGGATCAAACTCAACTCTACTATTCGGCAGGTGGCTTCTTTATCACTGAGCCACCTGGAAAGCCTGTAATTGTTTTTAGGTAACACAGGTTCTATTCCTGGGTCCGGAAGATCCTCTGGAGTAGGCAATGGCAACCTACTCCAGTATTCTTGCCTGAGAAATCCCCTGGACAGAGGAGCCTGACAGGCTTCAGGTCATGGGGTTGCAAAAGAGTTGGACATGACTGAGCACACATACACAATTTATAGTTGAGTGTTGATAGGTTTGCAAGTTAGGTATCATAGAATTGTATTTTTGTTGTTTCTAAAAGTAGACATATCAGTAATGTATTAACCTTGCAGAGACAGGATCCTTATCTGGGCTGCTCTTCTGATCTATAAGCCGTTCTTTAAGATCTACAGTGGTATCACTTTATACCATAAGGGTAAAACTGAGACTTGTCTAGGTGAAATCTATCTTGTCTAGGTGAAGTCTGTCTTGTCTAGGTGAAATCTATCTTGTCTAGGTGAAATCTATCTTGTCTAGGTGAAGTCTATCTTGTCTAGGTGAAATCTTATCTCGTTTAGGTGAAATCTATCTCGTTTAGGTGGGTACTGAAGTTAAAGCTTGGTCCTCTATCTAACATATTCCTAAATGTTTAGTTTCTGGTACTAGGTGAAAGGGAAATTAACAATCCAGACATTAGATCACACTTTTTCCTAGAGTATTCTTGGGAAATGAGTTTCCTACTTTCCTAGTGACCTATTTTTTTTTACTGATCTTTTAGACAAATTCTTGTGATGGCAATCATCCTGTGATATATTTCCCACACTATAGGAGGGAACTGGTTAGAAATATGCTTCTTTTACCTTTGGTCTTGTAATATGCAGATGCCATTATTAGACTTAGATGTTGTGGCTCAGCTGGTAAGGAATCCACCTGCAATGCGGGAGTCCTGGGTTTGATCCCTGGGTTGGGAAGATCCCCTGGAGAAGGGAAAGGCTCTAATATTCTGGCCTGGAGATTTCCATGGACTGTATAGTTCGTGGGTTGCAAAGAGTCAACGGAGTGACTTTCACTTTCACTTTCAAACTTAGAAGAATGCTCTTGTCAAGAACATCAAGGACATGTGTTAATCTACATTTATCTCAGCTGGATTTAATAAAGGAAAACAAACTACTTCCTTGACTCTATCCATATGCTCATAAGATATTTCAGAATTGTTTCTTGTTTTACCACTTGAAAGTGAAAGTGAAGTCTCAGTCGTGTCCGACTCTTTGCGACCCCGTGGACTGTAGCCCACCAGGCTCCTCTGTCCATGGGATTCTCCAGGCAAGAGTACTGGAGTGGGTTGCCATTTCCTTCTCCAGGGGATCTTCCCGACCCAGGGATCAAACCCAGGTCTCTCGCATTGCAGGCAGACGCTTTAACCTCTGAGCCACCAAGGAAGCCCTGTTTTACCACTTAGAATTGTATTGTTATTATTATTTTGGTCTTTTTTATATCCTTTAGTGATTACAACATTGGTATGATTCTCTCTTTTCTCCACAATTCCCTTGCCTCCCACATTTCTTCCCACCTTCAGTTTATTATCTTGTCGTATACCTTTATTAACATTACATTACACAACCAAGGAGGGGTGACACACGAAGTTTTAAATATTTATGTCTATATTTTAATTTTTTTCTACTGTTGGCCTCTTGAGTAGTAATTATCTTTCTGCTATCAAAGTATTTATAGTTCTCTTTCATTTTGTCACTGTCTCATTAGAATTTCTGGAACTGTCAAGCAGAATCAACAATCTTAGCACTATACTTGCTTGTGCATAACGAATGCTTTAAATGTACAGAAGGAACTTTTGAGAGTGGACGTCTCCAGAGTTATGAAAACAGAGTGGAGAGAAGGAATTTGCCTTTAAACAATTCAGTAAGGCATATACAATGTTTTATATTGAGAGTGTATCCCTTTTATTCTTTACATAAGAAATTCTACCTTTAAAAAAATCATTTCTTTTTTTCTTTGGGTTGTGCTGGCTCTTCATTCTGCTCTGAGGGCTTTCTGTGCCGCGAGTGGGGACTCCTCTTCATTGTGGTGTATGGACTTCTCGCTGCGGTGACTTCTCTTGTTGCGGAGCACAGGCTCCAGACATGAGAGCTTCCGTAGTTGTGGCCCATGGGCTTTAGTTGCCCGTGGCATGTGGAGTCTTCTTGGACCAAGGATCAAACCCATGTCCCCTGCATTAGCAGGCAGATTCTTATCCACTGTACCACTAGGGAAATCTGAGAGTGTATCACTTTTAATTAAAAAAAAATTTAGTAGCCATAGCATATCAGTTAGGGAACTTTCAGATGATCAAGAATCAAATTCTCATCAAACCCCATTTTAATAAATGAGGAAACTAAGGGTTACAGTGATGGTTATTTGTAGATTCTGAGTGGCAGAGCCGAGAGTGAAGTGCAGGCCTCCTGACCTCTCTGTCCGTGGCTTTCCATTTGCCTCTGCCACAATGAACATTTTTTATGTTGGTCTCATAACTATTTGGTTAACTTAAATGATTGCTAAAATAATAATGCCAAGATAGAGCAGAGAACATATCTTTATTTGTCTTGTACAGGCTCTAATAACATTTCAACCTTTTCCAATTCAACAAATGCTCCTGGGGGCTCCATGTAGGAGGCACTCCAGTAGAAATTATAGGTCAAACCCCATTCTGCTGAATACTCAGGTAAAATATAGGTTCCGCCTTTGGAGAGCTCATAGAAGTAGTGGTGAAAATGACAAGAATGCTTGCACCAGTGTTTACTGAGCAATTATTATGGACTAGACCTGTTCTGGGTGTGAAGGATGCCAGACCGAGAAAAAGAATCCCATTACTGTTCTAAGGAAAGTTATGCTCTAATAGAGAAAGCAAACAAAATTTTGTATAAATTAAAATGCTGTATGATAAATGTAGAAAGAGAAGTGCACATCAAAATACAAGAGAGAAAAATAAAGTAAATTTTAGAATAATACAGTAGAAAAATACAGTAAAGGAAAATGATGAACTGAGAGACTGGAGGACTTGACGGGTAAAATGGTAGTGAAAGATGTAGAAGGGTTAAAGGCTGTGATCAGATGTTTGAAAGTTGGGCTTGATGTGTTCAGAGGTGGAGCAGTTCCAGTTGGTCCTAGTGTACAGCCTTGGGGGTGGGTTTCTGAGGTGGAGTAAAAACAAAAGCCAGTTGAGTTAGGAAGCTCTAAGTGTAATTGAGGCTGGCTGTCACCAAATTTTTATTGACGGTTGTTAGCTACTAGAGAGGTGAGAGTAATTTAGATAAGCCCCTGCTTCATGGGGTCACCTCTCTCTGACACCTTGTCTCATTCAGCCTCAAATCCAGATAGATCAGATCTTTAAGTCCCTACATCTCTTACACAGACTACTTCTATAGTACCTATTTCAGTTAGGCTGTAAAGTTCTTAAGGACAGGGACACCAAATTGTCTTTGTATCTGCAGAGCATAACGTTGTCAATTTTTTAAAAATGCACAACCTAAAAGTTGAGAATTGTATTTTATTTGGCAGACTTACTGAGGGCTTCAACCCAAAGATAGCCTCTCAATAAGCCCTGAGGGACTGTTATAAAGGAGGAGGATATGGAGGAACCAGGATACATAGGAGTTTTTGCCAAAAAACCAAATAGTTGAAACATCAAAAGATTACTGCTTGTTAAGGAAAACTAGACATCTCAAGTTAACAAATTTAGTGCTTTTCTATATATGAGAAGATGCAAAACTCTGGGCTTATTGAAATCATTCCTTTGAGATGCACCTTAGCTGTCTAGGGCCAGTATCCTGGTTTTCTCCATTTTGAATCCCCTCAAGGTGCACCGTTGGGGGTGACTGCAATGACTGACATCTTGATGGCCTCAACAGCCATTGTTCACTGATACAGCAGGCAACATTCTTTGTCCATCATATTTAAAAGCTCTTCAGCCAGAGTTGGGGACCATAGCTCAAAAGGAAAGAGGGATTAATGTAATATACATGTGAAGAATTTTCCTACTATAGGTGGGCTTGAAAGGGTAAGTAGACATTCACCAACTGGATAAGGCCTGGCAGTCTTTTCCTTAAATGCTGATAGGTCTTAACAAATATTTATCTGCACTTGGCACCATTACATCACACATGGACATTAAGCCCACTCTACTGACCCACCAATTCTGTGTTATTAGTAATCATACCAATCTCTCGAGCTGGGGTTAAATAATGTTTGACTAAGAATCAGAATAAAATTGGAAAGCTATCTTTTTTTTTCTCTCATAAAACACGTTTCAAAGTACCAAGCACTTTTTTTATGCTTTTGAAAAAAAGTCTAGTTTTTTGCACCGAACAAAACTAAGTGAATTACGTTGTAGGTGACAATTATAGGTGACTATTAACTTTCTTTTAAATATACCTTTCATATTATATGATTATTGAATACTGTCCTTCACTTTGACACACTAATAAAGAGCTGTAACTAACAGTGTATAAGGTAGTAAAGGGGATAGTTTTGTAAAACCATGTGGATTTGGTACCTTCTTAGTTTTCCTAATAGCATCCTCTGGTAGGTTTTTTTTTTTTCCCCAAGCTCAATTCGCACCCCCTATTTTTTTAAAAGACAAATTATCACTTGTGTGAAACATTTTGGTTATAGACCAAGTCTCAATACTGCACAGTTAGTGATTAAATTGTATAATGTATTATCAATATTTTATACCACAAGTAGCAATCAGCTAAATCCAGAGTGTGGCAAATTTTATTGAATAACTAGAATTTTCAACAAATAAGTGAATGGGGTGAAAGAGGAGTTGATGGAAAGGGGGAAAGGCTGTTTCAGATAAAAAGAATATCAACCAAATACATGTGTGGACTTTTTTTGGATCCCGATGTGAGACGTTACTTTGCCGACTAAGGTCCGTCTAGTCAAGGCTGTGGTTTTTCCAGTAGTCATGTATGGATGTGAGAGTTGGACTGTGAAGAAGGCTGAGCACCGAAGAATTGATGCTTTTGAACTGTGGTGTTGGAGAAGACTCTTGAGAGTCCCTTGGACTGCAAGGAGATCCAACCAGTCCATTCTGACGGAGATCAGCCCTGGGATTTCTTTGGAAAGAATGATGCTAAAGCTGAAACTCCAGTATTTTGGCCACCTCATGCGAAGAGTTGACTCATTGGAAAAGACTCTGATGCTGGGAGGGATTGGGGGCAGGAGGAGAAGGGGACGACAGAGGATGAGATGGCTGGATGGCATCATTGACTCGATGAACGCAAGTGTGAGTGAACTCTGGGAATTGGTGATGGACAGGGAGGCCTGACGTGCTGCGATTCATGGGATCGCAAAGAGTTGGACATAACTGAGTGACTGAACTGAACTGAACTGATGTGAACAAACAACTGTAAAAAGACTTGAGAAAATCAGGGAAACATGACCATGTGGTTAATATTACACAACATGAAGGAATTATTGTGAGTTTTCTCAGGCATATTTATGCACTGTGGTAATGTAAAGCCCTGATCTATAGAGGTACATATTGCCATATTAACAGGTGAAATGAAGTGTACTCCACCCTCCCCTCATACCAAAAAAATAAAATTTGAGAGATAGACAAGACTGACAAACATTTATGATTTGTTGAATTGGAGTAAAAGGTACATGAGGATTCATCTTACTGTTTTCTCTGATTTTGTGTATATTTGAAAACATCTGTAATGCAAGCTTTTAAAAAGTTGGACTGAAATCCAGAAATAGACTTAATAGAAAGGACTTTGTTTTATAGAGTCTGTCCTAGAATATTCTAGATATTTGATTAAATATTAGTGACTGAAAGAGTGATTACTTCAACTTCTCATCTTTTATCCTGGGTGGTCTATCTCCTCAGTAATTCTTTGCATCAGAGGCCTTTTTCTTTTCCTGTCAGGGGCATGTTTATTTTTCTTTTTTCTTTTTAATTTATTTTTTTATGAAGGATAATTGCTTTACAGAATTCTGTTGCTTTCTGTCAAACCTCAACATGAATCAGCCATAGATATACATATATTCTCTTTTTAAATCTCCCTCTCATCTCCCGCCCCATTCTACCCCTCTAGATTGATACTGAACCCCTGTTTGAGTTTCGTGGGCCATACAGCAAATTCCTGTTGGCTATCTATTTTCCATATAGTAATATTGTTTCCATATTATTCTTTCCGTACATCTCACCCTCTCCTCCCCTCTCTCCATGTCCATAAGTCTATTCTCTATGCCTGTTTCTCCATTGTTGCCCTGTAAATAAATTCTTCAGTACCATTTTTCTAGATTCTGTATATATGCGTTAGAATACAATATTTATCTTTCTCTTTCTGACTCACTTCACTCTGTATAATAGGTTCTAGGTTCATCCACCTCATCAGAACTGACTCACATGTGTTCCTGTTTATGGCTGAGTAATACTCCATTGTGTATATGTACCACTTCTTTATCCATTCATCTGTCAGTGGACATCTTCGTTGCTTCCATGTTCTAGCTATTGTAAATAGTGCTGCAATGAACAGTGGGATACATGTGTCTCTTTCAGTTTTGGTTTCCTCAGGGTATATGCCTGGGAGTGGGATTGCTGGGTCATATGGTGGTTTTATTCCTAGTTTTTTAAGGAATCTCCATACTGTCTTCCATAGTGGCTGTATCAATTTACATTCCCATCAACAGTGCAAGAGCGTTCCCTTTACTCCACACCCTCTCCAGCATTTATTGTTTGTAGACTTTTTGATGAGGCCCATTCTGACCGGTGTGAGGTGATACCTCATTTGCAGTTTTGATTTGCATTTCTGAGGGATTCTCATAAACTTTGCTTTGCTATTATCTGTGCTGGGAATGGAAGAGAAGGAAGAGGGCCTGGGAACCTAAGAATCTTATATAGTCATGCTTTTCCGTGTTAAAGCTGTTAAAATAAGAGGAATGTTTTAAGGCAATTTGTGCTGACCTAGAAGGACGATATTTTGCTGTAAACTTGGATCGAAGCTGCTCTTTTTTTTCTTTCTCTGTGTAATAAATGCTTTTGGACTAGCCAGACCTAAAATGGCCACCTTGGCAAGCTTCCCTGGAAAAGGGCAAATTGAATTTCAGTCTCCCCCTCCTTGCCCTTTTGGCCTGATGTAAGCTGCATAGCTTCACCTGGTGGGCCTGTTGACTCAGAGTAATGCACATTCTATGTATTTAAGTTCTTAGTGATGTGTTTCTTAGCAGTAGATATGAAAATTTGGAGAGCTGTATTATAGGAATTATGAAAGCACTTTATTTTGTGATTGTGTAAAACTGTATTTTAATGAAATTTTAGAAGTAAGTGGAAAACCCAAGAAGATATTCCCCATTAAAATCTTGTTATTCGTGCTTTGGTGTACTTGAAGAATCCCTGCAATGATGTATAAAGTTATGAGCACAAAGCTGCAGAGCACACAGCACACACGCACACACACACACACGCACGCACGCACGCACACACACAGCACCTTGCTTTAGTTGCAGAAGTTCAGTATTGGTTAATAGGAAATGTTATTACTGTATTTGCTCAGTGCTAAAGTGTTCATTTGTCAAATTTTTAACATTTCTGATTCTCAAGTGTATCTTTTGAAAATTTTAATTTGCTTAAATCACAGGTAGAACTGAACAGTTACCAAGATATCAGAATCAAACCAATATTGTAAATAAGTCCATCTGAAAGGCTATGCAAAAGTTGAACATTTGAAGTTACCTCTGGGTCTCTTAACTGAAAAAATGTAAGGACTAAAGCTTTTTTCTTCTGAAAATTTATATTTTTGTATCTGGACAGGATAGAAAAATGAAAACAAAAGCAGTATTAAGTTGTTAGGAAATGGTATATACTTAGGTCTTAATCCTAACTTTAGTTTTTGTTTTGGGTGGTTTTGTTTTTTCCTGGCAGGGAGAGTAGTTTGGCCATGCTGGGTGCATGTGGGATCTTAGTTCCTTGACCAGGGATTGACCTCATGCCCCTTGCATTGGGAGCAAGAAGTCTTAACCACTGGACCACCAGGGAAATCCCATGGTTTTTTTCTTTTTAAGATTTCCTGTTATTTTAACTGAGAGCTGGGTTTCAGTCTTCTGCTTTGTATTTTTGGTGCTCCATAGCTAAGCCTTATTATATTTATATGGCCTTGAGAAATCCATGCAAGATATTCAGTTTGTCGTGATCACACAGTAAAAGGCTTTACTGTAGTCAGTGAAGCAGAAGTAGATTGGCAGGTGGAATCCTAACCACTGGTTCCTCTTTAGAGCAAATAAAGAGCCTCTTGATGAAGATGAAAGAGGAGAGTAAAAAAGCTGGCTTAAAATTCAGCATTCAAAAAACTTAAGATCATGGCATCTGATCCCATTACTTCATGGCAGATAGATGGGAGACAATGGAAACAGTGACAGACTGTATTTTCTTGGGCTCCAAAATCACTGCAGATGGTGACTGCAGCCATGAAATTAAAAGGCACTTGCTCCTTGGGAGAAAAGCTATGACAAACATAGACAGCACATTAAAAAGCGGAGACATTACTTTGCCAACAAAGGTCCATCTAGTCAAAGCTATGGTTTTTCCAGTAGTCACGTATGGATGTGAGAGTTGGATCATAAAGAAGGCTGAGCACCGAAGAATTGATGCTTTGAACTGTGGTGATGGAGAAGACTCCTGAGAGCCCCTTGGACTGCAAGGAGATCAAATCAGTCCATCCTAAAGGAAATCAGTCCTGAATATTCATTGGAAGGACTGATGCTGAAGCTCCAATACCTTGGCCACCTGATATGAAGAACTGACTCATTGGAAAAGGCCCAGATGTTGGGAAGGATTGAGGGCAGGAGAAGAGGAGAACAGAGGATAAGATGGTTGGATGGCATCATCGACTCAGTGCACATAAGTTTGGGCAAACTCTGAGAGATGGTGAAGGACAGGGAAGCCTGGCCAACAACAGTGGTCAGCTCTGCTGCAATATTTATTAAGCTGCAAATGTGTAATAGAGTAGAAGAGGTATGAGGAAATGCAAGTTTTATGTTCTATGTATATTTTTGCAATTATTTTGCCTCACATTGTGGGCATGAAAGGAAAATTTTTTTTTTAATGTAGTAAAATGATATGTTTTCTGAATAACCTAAGGTTCTATGTCCCTAACAAGAAATCTGGCCTAAAAATGCATTTTTACTCTCTTTTACACAAATGATCTCAAATACCTAGGACATTATGAAAGTGAAGGTTGCTCAGTTGTATCCAACTCTTTGCAACCCCATGGACTATACAGTCCATGGAATTCTTCAGGCCAGAATACTGGAGTGGGTAGCCTTTCCCTTCTCCGGGGGATCTTCCCAACCCAGGGATCGAACCTCCATCTCCGGCATTGCGGGCGGATTCTTTACCAGCTGAGCCACAAGGGAGGCCCCAGGGCATTATAATAGTGCTTAATTAACATGAAGGTTTACTGATTTAGTTACATTAGTCCATCTAAAAAAAAAAAAAGAAAGTGAAGAAAGTGTTAGTCGCTCAGTCATGTCCAGCTCTTTGTGACCCCGTGGACTGTAGCCCACCAGGCTCCTCTTGTCTGTGGAATTCTCTAGGCAAGAAAACTGGAGTGGGTTGTCATTCACTTCTCCAGGTGATCTTCACAACCCAGGGATCAAATCCAGCTCTCCTGTGTTGCAGGCAGATTCTTTACTGTCTGAGCCACCAGGGAAGCCATCTAAAGTTAATTAATATTCATGTTTCAACCCTTGTCTCAATAGATCTATTTAATTTATTTTTAAACATAAAGTGTTTTTATTAGAGATTCATTTGTATGAGAGGGAAAAAATCCACTCAAAGCATCATCTGTCATTATGCATTAACCTCCAACACTCATGGGTTCTCACTGGACCACTGAATGTTAACAATAAGTCTGTGCCTGTCATCCTCAGTAGATCTATTTTAAAATTGAGTTTTGTTGCTGGGGAGAAAGGAAGCAATAGTTTATAAAAAATACTTGTTCTCTGACATAAAAATTAACAAGGAAATTTTGTTTCAAATTATGTTTTCATTTTTCTTTTTTTATATTTTAGAAATATGTCCTAAGTTTTGATAATGTTTAATATCAGTTTTATTTTCTGTGTACTACTGGTAGCATTGACTAGCAGCCCATAGATCATATTTCAGAATGAAAGAATGAAGTATCATGCCTCAGAAATGAAAATCTGAGTTACTGAGTAGTTATGTTTTCATACTTAGGTTGATTTGGGGGGCCTCTCATTTGTAGGTTACAATTGACATTGGGGTGAGCAACCTTATATAGGGAATTGCAATACTCTGAAAAAGATAACAGTAGAAGCTGAGGGCTCTAAGTACTTAAAAGGCTTTTGATAATACCTTCTTTAGTATTTGGATCAGTAGCCAAAATGAATGGCATAGCTCTCAAACTAGCACTAGCCATCAACCATTATTCTTTCCTTTAATGAAGACTCACAGCTTAAGGTTCCTACAGAAGAAACTGGGCAAGGTGGTACTGTTGTGCTCTCAAGATTGATTCTGTAAGTTACACTCCCGGTTATATATTGCTTGTTATTATGTAGTTAATAGGATAATAAGTCTGCAAGCTCCTTGAGGGCAGAACAGTGTCGTCTTTTCCATTGCATTCCTCTTTCCTGGCATATGGCATATTGAATAAATACATGAGTCCTTCAGCCTCAGTAAAGCATGAGATTCTTCTGATGTTTTGATTTGGAGAACTCTTTGTTATCCTTACCCTATAGTTTTACGAATCCATCAGAAAATAATGTCTTTTTTGTATTTACTGTCTTTCAGTCATCAGTCCCAAAATACATTATAAATATCATTTTATAAAAATCCATTCATAGACAATTTTATGTAATTTTGAGATTTAGAAGTTTTGATGCCTTACTATCCATGATAGTTGGTCCTCACCAAAGTAACTGACTCATTTAATTCTTTGTATAGTTGTCTACATAGTAAGGCAAAATTTAGAATTTGTGATCAGTTTTATACTTTAAATTAATATTTATTGCCCCAGTATTTGAAGGAGAAAAAGGTTTCGCTGAGTATGTTAAATAGGAAATTTGTGTATAATGAGATTCTATATACTTTTCAAATTTAAGTAGTGAACTGCCTGCTAAGCTTCTTCAGTCGTGTCCGACTCTGTGTGACCCCTGTTGACTTCTAATAAAATGTTTAGAATATTCTCTAATAGAGCCATTCAGAGTGAGGTATGCAAATGGTGCTGGACCATGAGCTATTTATAAACCTCCTTACATATGAAGTGAAGTCGCTCAGTCGTGTCCGACTCTGTGCAACCCCATGGACAGTAGCCTACCAGGCTCCGCCGTCCATGGGATTTTCCAGGCAAGAATACTGGAGTGGGCTGCCATTTCCTTCTCCAAGGGATCTTCCCAACCCAGGGATCAAACCCGGGTCTCCTGCACTGCAGACAGACGCTTTACCATCTGAGCCACCAGATACTTCTTCCTTACATATATGAGGAGATAATTTCAGAAATTAAGTTTTTAGAACTTGCTTTGCAATTTGTTAGAGTAAGTTTATGTATATTGAATCTAACAATAAAAATTGGAATTTGTGTTTTGTGTATTTCATTTTCTAGTAATTTTTATTTTATGTTTTTATAGGTCTTTTTTTGTCCATAATGAATGGCAATTTGAAGAAAAATAGTCCTTTACCAAAGATAATTTGCAGTGTAATTTGCATAGGTTTTGTACAGTACAGTTCTCAATTTCTTCAAACTAAGTGGAAATACATATATGATTTGCTCTAAAGTTGAGTGGTTTTTTTTTTAAAGATTTATTTGTTTTTGGCTGTGCTAGATATTTGTTGCTGCACGTGGGCTTTCTCTAATTGCAGTGAGAGGTGACTGCTCTTCATTGTGGTGCATGTGCGTCTCATTTCAGTGGCTTCTCTTGCTGGGGAGCATGGGCTTTGGAGCGCTGGCTCGGTAGTTGTGGCGCACAGGCTTAGTTGCTCCGCTGGCGTGTGGGATCATCCTAGACCAGGGACTGAACCCATGTACCCTGCACTGGCATGTAGATTTGTAACCACTGACCACCAGGGAAGCCCCTAAAATTGAGTGTTTAATGATGGGATTTAACAAAATATTACAAACTGAAAGAATCCTTCTGTTGAAAGTAATTTCCTATTGACTTCCACTTGTTTCAGTGTCTTCACTGAAGCTAACTTGTCTTTTTTTTTTTAATAAATGGGTTGAATAAAATAAAATGCTAGTTATCATGAATTGTTAACCATGATTAAAAATTAATAATAGAATAGGGTAGAGTGGTAAATTGTACTTTCAAAATATTACCCAAAATAGACCCATTCTTTTAAAGAATGGTCATGATTCTTGAAAAAAAAAAAACATAGTCACAAGAAAAGTGTCTTAGTGAAAGTAGCTAATAAATATAACATGTATAATATTTAGCTCTTTAAAATGCCCTTTCTGCCCTAGCTTGGCCTTGTATCTTATTGCATGAAAATACTATAGATTTTTTTTATAACTATAGATTTTTTTTTAATGTATTGATGTATAGCTGATTTACAGTGTTGCGTTAATTTCTGCTATGTAGCATATTCTTTTCCATTATGGTTCATTACAGAATATTGAATATAGTTCCCTGTGCTACGCAGTAGGACCTTGTTGTCTATCCATTCTCTGTATAGTAGTTTGCATCTGCTAGCTCCAAACTCCCAATCCATCCCTCCCTCACCCACTCTTCTCCCTGGCAACCACAAATCTGTTCTCCCCTGGATTTTTTTTTTTTAATGTAAAAATGTAAATATTTCAGACCTGCGTGGTGACTCTCATTTCAAACAGTGTTCAAAACTCTAGAATCAAAGTTCAGGAAAAGCTTTTATGCAACTCCCTAAATTTTATGTGAAATGAAATTTGACCCATGAGTGATTTGTTCCAAAGTTTTTTAGATTTCAGTGAACTTCGTTTAGTTCATTGTATTTTTTTTCCAACACTTTTTTATGACAAATTTCACGCATACACAAAAGTTGAAAGATTATATTATAAATACTCATAACCATGTCCTCTGGAGGCTACACTTAGCATTTTTCTATGTTTGTTTTATCATATGTTCATCCCTTCCAATGATCCATCTATTTTTGAAGCATTTCAAGGGTAAGTTGCAGACATCAGTGTGCTTCACACTTAAACACTTCAGTATGTGTATAATTAATGTGTAATGTATAATTTATAATGTTTTTGAGATTCATTCATGTTGTTGTTGAATGTATCAGTAATCCATTCCTGGTTATTGTTGGGTAATAGTCTATTGTATGAATATACTATAGGTTGTGTATCTTGTGATGGATACCTACTAGGCTGTTTCCTGTTTGAACTGTTATAAATAAAGCTGCTAGTACATACTTGTTCAAAATTTTTATGATTTTAGCTTTTATTTCTCTTTGGTAAATATCTAGAAGAGGAATTGCTGGGTCATAAAGTAGGTGTGTGTTTAAATTTATTTTAAAAGTGCCAGACTTTCTTCCAAAGTGGTCAACATTTCCATTAACATTTGCTCTACATCCTTGCCAACAGTTTTAATTGTGATTTTAATTTGCATTTCCCTGATGGCCACTGATGTGTTGAGTGTTTTTTTCAGTTGCTTATTATTATCCTTGTATATAGCTTCTTTTGTGAATTGTCTGTTTGAATCTTTTGCTCATTTTCTGTTGAGTCGTCTTGTCACTGTTGAGTGGGTTGGGAAGATCCCCTAGAGAAGGGCATGGCAACCCACTCCAGTATTCTTGCCTGGAGAATTCCGTGTACAGAGGAACCTGGTGGGGTCCATGGGGTCACAAACAGTCGGTCATGACTGAGTGACTAACACTTTCACTTTTCTTGGGGATTTTTATATATTCAGACCACAAGTCCTTTGTCAGGCATATGTTTTATGAATGTTTTCTCCCAGTCTTTGACTTGCCTATTCGTTTTCATAATGGTGTCAGTTTACTGTATTTTTTCAACATTTTGTTATAAAAAAATTTCAAACATACAGAAAATTAAAAGACTTATAGTGAACACTCATATGCATACCACCCAGAATCTGTCGTTAACATTTTATTATACTTTTCCTGTCGCAACTTGTCCATCCATTTGTATGCATTTTAAGTTAAATTGTGGATATCAGTTCATTTCCCCCCAATACCTCAGGATACATACTATTAAGTAGAATTCATTATCTGTTTGCAGCTTTTTTTTCTTTCAAGTTACACTTTTCATACAGTAAAATACACAACTTTTAAGTGAAGATTGACTAAATTTTGACAAATGAATACACATGTGGAACTCTTAAACTCCATGTCAAAATGTAGAATCTTACCAACACTCTGGGAAGTTCTCTTTTGCTCCATCCCAGTTAATCCCCACTTCCATTCCTCCAGAGGCAACCATGGTCCTATTTTTTATCCACCATATTGCTTTTGCCAGCACTGTCCTGTTGGTTGTTTCATATATTATGTATTCTTTTGTTTAAGGCTTCTGTAACTTAGCATAATGTTTTTGAGATTCATCCCTATTGTTGTAGGTATCACTGGTTCATTCCTTTTTATAGCTGAGTAGTAATCCCTTGTATGAATGTATCAGAGTTTATTTACTCATTCTTCTGTGGGCTTCCTGTTTGGGGCTGGGTTTCCAGTTTCGGGCTATTGTTAATAACTGCTATGAACATTCTTATACAAGTCCTCCTGTGGGAATATATTTTCATTCACAGGATAAATTCAGGGTGGTAAAAATACTAAGGAGTGCAATTGTTGGATTATAAGGATAAGTACCAGACCCTTTTCCAGAGTGGTGAACCAGTTTGCACATCATTAAAAAAGTATGAAAGTTCCTTCCATTCCGCAGCCCCCCTGAATTTGGTATTATCCATCTTCCCAGTTTTATCTGTCATGCAGCCTATGGAATGGTATACCTCATTGTTTTAGTTTGTTGGTCTTTAAATGGCTATTTCTTATATCCCACCTTCTCTGTCTAACCACTGTTCCTGTACAGAACTTACACATCTCTTCTTTGCCACTCCCCCGACCCTTTTCTGTATTGCTTTAACTTTGCCTTGAATTTTACTATACCGTACTACCTACAGTCCAGTCTAGGAGAGAACTATTTTAAACTTGCTGACCATTATGGTTACCAGAGCATTAAATTGGTAAATAAATTACACCTATTGTAGATTGACAGATATTTGTTACCTTCCTACTTGTTAGGTTTGGGGTATTTTTTAGAGGGGAGAGGTGACAGGATAACATTTGTACATAGGGTTATATGTACAAGCTACACGTAGATTTATAAACACAAGTAATTGTTTCTGTCCATTGACTATAAAAAATTAGGTACAATTCAACTCTTTTTATAAAATAAATATGAAAAGGTAAGATCCCATTGGAAATATCTAGTGACACTAAAGTATTAATAAATTTGAAACCTAGAATATAATATGGAAATCTTTGACAATCTGGCAGTTGTTTTAAGTACCTTTGAGTAAATTAGTTGAGTAGCTACCCAAGTGGTTAATATGGAAAAATCACCAAGGGTACTACCACACCTGACTTACTTTGCTTCTCTCAGAGAAAAAAATCTCAGTAGCTACAGAGCCTTCTTTTTTTTTTTCTTACAGTGATTTTCAGCCTTGGCTGCCTGTTAGAACCATTTGGGGGGAGCCTTTCAAAGTCCTGTTGCCCAGGTTCTACTCCAGAGCAGTTATATCAGAATATCTGGGATGGGACTCAGGCATCAGTAGTTTTAACATTTCCCAGCTGATTCCAATTTGTAGCCTAAGATTACAAACCAATGTTATACAGGAACCCATGAAATAAAATTTAAGTAAATGTATATGAGTTTCTTTTCTGTGAAACCTCTACGCTGACTACCATCAAAGGTATTGGGGATTTTTAATTTGGACTTCACCATTTACAAGCTTTGTGACTTTGGGCAAGTTCTTAGCCTAATGTTTCTGTTTTTGTGATGATTAAATGAGATCCTAATGAAAAGTTTCTAGTGCAGTGCAGTGTACAAGTAGGTCTTTAACAGCTATCAGCTTTGTTCTCTTTTGGAAGTGGTGTATATTAGAATAAATGAGGGTAATAAACCATCACTGTTCTCTTTTAAATTTAGTGCAGTCTTGCTTGTCAGGTGTTACTAACAACGAAATCCTCCTATTACATTATTAACATGGAAATTAGCACAGAGCTCAAGGCTCAGAGGTTAAAGAAAGCATCTGCCTGCAATGCGGGAGACCTGGGTTTGATCCCTGGGTGGGGAAGATCCCCTGGAGAAGGAAATGGCAACCCACTCCAGTATTCTTGCCTGGAGAATCCCATGGACGGAGGAGCCTGGTGGGCTATAGTCCACGGGGTCGCAAAGAGTCGGAAACGACTGAGCGACTTCACTTTCACTCAAGTTACTGAACTCCTGTGTTAGACTGCTCAGATAGGGCCTCATACTCCGTTAAAGTCATCAACTGAGAACACAATCATCTGATAAAATATATCAAAAGTATGTTAAGTGTGTGCTGAAGGAACTATACACCTCTCCATCAGGGATTTTCTTGGATTGTTTTTTCTTTAAAACACAATGTTTAAACTCTCCGTTCAAAACGAAAAATGCTTAACTCTTCTCATTAAAAATATTTAGCTCTTTTAAACAAATTTGGACTTTCAGGGAAGTTAATGTCTCTTCTTGGGTGTCCTTGTATACCCTACAACATCTCGAACTATGCCTTATCTAAAATACATAGGTATTCATTAAATATTTGTTGAATGAATGTTCTCATCTGAAAGATAAGAAAAAACATTGACTTGCATGACTGTTTTCGATATGCTTTGAAATAAAGCAACAACAGAAACTTACAGATAGTTGACTTTCTAAATTGATGTAGTACCAGTCTTTAATGAATTGTTCCCTAGTCTTTGTCCTGTGAGATGTGAGGGCAGAGGTTGAGATCTCGATGTGCAAATAACTTAAAGAAACAAGAGGGTGCATACACAATGGACAAAGTTTCAAGCATTCTCCCACTCTCCAGCCCTTGGCTTCTCTGGGAAAACAGCCTAAACCATTCTTGTGATTCTCAGAGTTTAATAACAAATAAGCAATAGGTGGAATGCTTAATCCTTTTAAGTGAGTGGTAAACACCACCTTGGAAGGCGGGTTTTCCAGGTTCCCCTCCCTTAGGGCTGTAGGTCACGTGAACTGAAAGTACTTCCCGATTCCCTCCCTGGGTCTCCCGTGGGCAGTGATCAGTCAGAAAGGGGCACCGCAAGGAAGTGACAGGCAGCGAAGGTAGACTGGAAGGAAGCGAACACAGGGGGAGCGCACGTTCCTGGCTGTGACAATGCCGCACTTCACGGTGACTAAAGTAGAGGATACAGAGCAGGGGGCGGCAGCTTCCGGCTCCCAGGAGGGGGAACCCAGTGCAGCAGAAATAAAAGCCCCGATTCAGCATTCAGACGGACCAGGTGAGTACTCGGCTCGGGAGCTTAGGAAAACTGGAGGTCTCATGAAAGAAACTAACTAAAATATTCAAAATGCCTCGTTAAGAGTGGAGAAAAAGTATTGTGGTTCAAGTGTTTTTCAGTCAGCTGTTTTACTCCTTTGTATATCTGATAACTTTTTTCACATTCTGGTTTGTTTTTCCGCACAATGAGTTCTGTGTTCATTACCTACAGGTGAAACTGAACCAGTACTGTGTATGAAAAGTGTTTTCAAGCAGAAAGAAAGGCACAGTTAGAGGCAATTTATGTGGAATTTAGAATTCATCTTTTGCTCAGTTTAAAAAGTACATCAACAGGGAGCATGGTTCAGCAGTTTTGTGCAGTGGACTCTGCACTTGTACTTCTCAAGTTCTTCAGTATTTTGCCTCAGCTTTTACCAGTTAAAGAGTAATTCAATAGTAAATCGTCTAAGCATTCTTGAATGAAAGAACAAAAGTACACTAGGTCAATTGTGACTAGCATAGCTTCGGGTTTAATAAATTTGATGAATGTGATTATTCCTATTATTTTCTCTAAATGGTAACAATTACACTTGCTGTGGGAATTGTGGCTTTGAATTTTTAACATGCTGTTAAAGTCTGAGTTAATATTATGATATTAAATACAGCCATAGTTTGAAGCCCTTTATATTTTAAGTCTAACTTTCATAAATATTCAAAAATTTCTCTAGTCTGTGAATAAAGGCAAAGGGAATAAAAGTCTCTTAAAATTCCTTTTGATTCCGTGATTCTAATTTTCCGCTAGCAAGTAACACATCATAATTCGTTGCTGTAACTGCTGTTGACTCTCTCCTGTCCTACCAAGCATTCGTGAATTTTTAAGAATCTCTAACTTAAAGATAAGGCTTATCACAATAAAGCTCCGTTTGTTTATCTTTTCATTTTAGAGAATTTCCTAGGGGAAGATAAGAAAGAAGATTTTATGGAAACTCTTTTTCCTCCAGGTTATTTTTTTTTCCCCTGGGGTATTTTTCATTTGGCTAAACAAATAGGGTGATAAGTTGAAATTAAGGTTATTTACCCTCAACAGGGAGTTACTGTGTAGCAAAGAGAACTTACACAGTATTTTGTAATAGCCTGTAAGGGAAAAGAATACATATAAAAATATATAACTGAATCATGTTGTATAGCTGAAGATATAACACAACATTATAAATCAACTATACTTCAATTTTAAAAAAAAGAAAGTAAGGTCAACCTACATTGTACTTAAACCTGATTCTCCAAAACTCTCGGTCAAAGAATTTAGGTTCTCTTTTGGGATTGTGTGTATTTGAAGCTGTGCTTCCTTTGTTGTTTATGCTTGCTGCCCTTGGATTTTAATCCTTTTTAAGCTTTTGTTTTTGCTGTCCTCTCATAATCCCACAAAATGCAAAGAAGTGCATTCTTCACTCCTGCTCAATTTTATTATATTTGGTTTTACTATTTTATTGTATTTACTTATTTTACTCTATTATTTCGTCTTTACTGGTTCCATAATGTTGGAAGAAATCTACTTTATTCAGATTAGAACAGGGTAGAAATCATTTAGTCTATTAGTAACCACCTAGAAAACTGGTGAAACATTTTTATAGCAACCAACATTTGTAATAAATAGTATTACTAGGCTTAATTTATTTTCCTCTGTAGTAATTGCTTTGGACAAGGAAGAAGTGACAGATATAATCTAAATTGAATTTAATAAGGCTATTTATTTTGGCATTTTTCGTGACAGTTCAGAAGATATCCACTTGAATGAACTGTTATTTGGTAAGTGAACAACTGATGGAAATACATTTTCTAAATTGTATTTATTTTTATTTTAGGATTAAATTAGAGGGAAAAAAGGAAGGAAACATATATGGGAAAAACCTCAAAAGTTTTTTTTTTTGCTTAGGTGAAAAGCATTGTTGAGGAAGATAGTGGTTGCAGAGCAATTGCTTGACATATGATAAGTTACAGCCCCTTGTTCTTCTGAGTTAAAATCCTAAATTGATTGTGATTTTATTACAAGCGCTTCTCATACTAGCCAGTTAGGTAAGTAGTCACTTTTTTTTAATGGAGTTTTTTTTCCTTATTTGTCTGTGAGGAGGGAAAAATATGATGTACCATCATATAAACTGAACATATTTGGAAAGCAGATCATCCTTTAAAATGTGTTTTTTAGAACATGAGATGTATTTGAACTAGACAGATAATTTGAGATAAAATAGAATAGATAATTGTAAACGTAACCTAATTTTTGAAAAATGTTTGTTTATTTTATTTTTGAACTGTGGTGGGTCTCTTGCTGCACTTGGGCTTTCTCCAGTTGTGATGAGCTGAGGCTGCTCTTTGTTGCATTGCACGGGCTTCTCACTGCGGTGGCTTCTCTTGTGAATCACAGGCTGCAGACGTGCAAGCTCAGTAGTTGTGGCACATAGTACTAGCTGTTTTGCAACATGGGGGATCCTCACGACCAGAGATTGAACTGGTGTCCCCTGCATTGCAAGGCAAGTTCTTAACCATTGGACCACCAGGGAATGCTAAACTAATTTTTAAAAGTACATTGTGGTGATCCTTTTGTAATGTATAAAAATATCAAATAACTGTTGTACAGTATACCTGAAACTAATGTAATATTGTAAGTCTGTTTAGTTCAGTTGCTCAGTCGTGTCTGACTCCTTGCAACCCCATGAACTGCAAAATGCCAGGCTTCCCTGTTCTTCACTATCTCCCAGAGTTTGCCCAAGCTCATGTGCGTTGAGTCAGTGATGCCATCCAACCATCTTATCCTCTGTCCCCCTCTGCTCGTCTTGCCCTCAATCTTTCCCAGCATCAGGGCCTTTTCCAGTGAGTCAGTTCTTCACATCAGGTGGCCAAAGTATTGGAGCTTCAGCTTCAGCATCAGTCCTTCCAGTGAATATTCAGGACTGATTTCCTTCAGGATTGACTGGTTTGATCTCCTTGCAGTCCAAGGGATTCTCAAGAGTCTTCTCCAACACCACAGCTCAAAAGCATCAGTTCTTTGGCACTCAGCTTTCTTTATAGTCCAGCTCTCACATCCATACATGACCACTGGAAAAACCATACCTTTGACTATACAGACCTTTGTTGGCAAAGTAATGTCTCTTCTTTCTAATATTGTTTCTAGGTTGGTCATAGATTTCTTCCAAGGAGCAAGCGTCTTTTAATTTCATGGCTGCAGTCACCATCTGCAGTGATTTAGGAGCCCAAGAACATAAAGTCTGTCACTGTTTCCATTGTTGCCCCATCTGTTTGCCATGAAGTGATCAGATCAGATGCCATGATCTTCGTTTTTTGAATGTTGAATTTTAAGCCAGCCTTTTCACTCTCCTCTCTTACTTTGATCAAGAGGCTCTTTAGTTCTTCTTCACTTTCTGCCGTTAGGGTGGTGTCATCTGCCTATGAGGTTATTGATGTTTCTCCTGGCAATTCCAGCTTGTGTTTCACCCAGCCCAGCATTTCTCATGACGTGTTCTGCGTATAAGTTAAATAAGCAGGGTGACAATATACAGCCTTGACATATTCCTTTCCCGATTTGGAACCAGTCTGTTGTTCCATGTCCAGTTCTAACAGTTGCTTCTTGACCTGCATACTGATTTGTCAGGAGGCAAATCAGGTGATCTGGTATTCCCATCTCTTAAAGAATTTTCCAGTTTGTTGTGATCCACGCAGTCAAAGGCTTTGGCGTAGTCAGTAAAGCAAAAGTATGTGTTTTTCTGGAACTCTCTTGCTTTTTCTACAATCCAACAAATGTTGGCAATTTGATCTCTGGTTCCTCTGCCTTTTCTAAATCCAGCTTGAACGTCTGGAAGCTCACAGTTCATGTACTGTTGAAGCCTGGCTTGGAGAATTTTGAGCATTATTTTGCTAGTGTGTGAGATGAGTGTGATTGTGCGGTAGTTTGAACATTCTTTGGCCTTGCCTTTCTTTGGGATTGGAATGAAAACTGGCTTCTCCCAGTCCTGTTGCCATTGAGGAATTTTCCAGATTTGCTGGCATATTGGGTGCAGCACTTTCACAGCATCATCTTTTAGAATTTGAAATAGCTCAGCTGGAATTCCATCACTTCCTCTAGCTTTGTTCGCAGTAGTGCTTCCTGAGGCCCACTTGAGTTCACACTCCCTAATGTGTGGCTCTAGGTGAATGATCACACCATCGTGGTTATCTGGGTCATGAAGATATTTTTTGTATGGACTTCTGTGTATTCTTGCCACCTCTTCTTAACATCTTCTGCTTCTGTTAGATCCATACCATTTCTGTCCTTTATTGAGCCCATCTTTGCATGAAGTGTTCCCTTGGTATCTCTAATTTTTCTTGAAGAGATCTCTAGTCTTTCCCATTCTGTTGTTTTCCTTTATTTCTTTGCATTGGTCGCTGAAGAAGGCTTTCTTATCTCTCCTTGCTATTCTTTGGAACTCTGCATTCAGATAGATATATCTATCCTTCCTTTTCTTCTTTGCCTTTTGCTTCTCTTCTTTTCTCAGCTATCTGTAAGGCCTCCTCAGACAACTGTTTTGTCTTTTTTGCATTTCTTGAGGATGGTTTTGATCACCACCTCCTGTACAGTGTTACAAACTGAACATACAATTCATAAGTCAACTGTGCTTTAATTAAAAAGCAGTAGTACATTCATCTCTGCCATGCCAACTACTAGAATGCCAGTCTACTACTGCTGCTGCTAAGTCGCTTCAGGCGTGTCCGACTCTGTGCGACCCATAGACGGCAGCCCACCAGGCTCCCCCGTCCCTGGGATGCTCCAGGCAAGAACACTGGAGTGGGCTGCCATTTCCTTCTCCAATGCAGGAAAGTGAAAAGTGAAAGTGAAGTCACTGAGTCCTGTCCAACTCTCAGCGACCCCATGGACTGCAGCCTACCAGGCTCCTCCGTCCATGGGAGTTTCCAGGCAAGAGTGCTGGAGTGGGGTGCCACTGCCTTCTCCATGCCAGTCTAGTAAAACCCTACTTAATTTGGTTTTGAAGGGAAAGGCAGAAACTCGGGCTTGCCTAACATCTTTCTTGATTCCTTCTCTCTGGTCCAGCTTAGGTGCCCTCTTTATGTTTTCTCTGAGGCTTGCCACAGAAATAGCATGTATCACACTCTGGATTATAATCATCTGTTCACTTGCCTCTCTCCCAAATACCCTGCCTCTGGGTTCCTTGAGAGTAAAGATCTTGAATAATATTGTACCTCCACGTCCAGGTGAATTGCACACAATAGACAATTCAGTGTACAGACTTGTTTTTTGCCTTTTTTTTTTTTAATTTGCTTAAGCACATGTTCATGCCAGATGTTGTGCTTTTTTCCTAAGGCTACAAAGGTGAAGGAAGTATAAGTTCTCCACCAAAGGCAACAGAATGGCTCTCGACCCAGTTACCTGGCTTTGAATCCCAGTCCTACAAATTATTACTAATTAGGAGTGGTGATAATTTCTGTTAATTATTGCTTGACTGACTTTGGGCAAGTGATTTAACTTTTCTTATTTTACTCATTGATAAAGGGAATAACAGTAGTGTTTACTTCACAGGGTGGTTGTGAATTAATGGGAAAATGAACATAAAGCACTTAACATGTGACACAGCACTCAGAAATAAGAGCTACTGATTACTTTCTATATCGTGACTAGTGGTTTAACAAGAGCAAAATTAACCACTTTGGATAGCAAATTCTGGAGAAGACTATAATATTGCCTGGAGGGGACCCCAGACAGGTATCTCAGAAGACAGGACATACTGATCCTATTTTAACAATCTTTTTTTTTTTCCCCTAAACTTTTATTTTGTATTGGAGTATAGCTGATTAACAATATTATGATAATTTCAGGTGACCAGCAAAGGGACTCAGTTTTACATATATATGTATCCATTTTCCCTGAAACTTCCCTCCCATCCAGGCTGCCGCATAACTATTTAGCAGAGTTCCCTGTGCTATATAGGGTGTCTCTATTGGTTATCCATTTTAAATATAACAGTTGGCACACTGATTCTTGAAGGGAGGTCTTGATGAGATTACAGCAGTAGAGACAGAAGGAATGAGGAAGGTGCAGAGCAAGCAGGTGGGAAATAGACATGTAACATAGCTCGCACATTGGATGCTGGTACAGGGGTGGGGCTGCTTGGTGAAGTGTTAACGAGCTTCAGCCTGTCCCCACTCTGTGGGATAGTGGGTGCTACTGCCTTTTTAAAGGTAACGAAGGAAAAAAAAAAAGAAATAGATCATAAAAAAATAAATAAATAAATAAAGGTAACAAAACTGAGCTTGTTGACCATGAGCAACTTGCCTAAAGTTACCTGCAGTAGTAACAGAGCCTGTGTTCAAAATTGATAAATTTTATGTGCTTCCCATCTTACCATGGTACCAAGTCCTAGCTTTTGAAAAACAAGAGAAAGTTGTTTAATATCTGAAATGTGTATGGGTCACAGAGTTTGATGTAAACATTATGAAATCTGTAAAATTTTTTATAGGAACAGTAAAACAGTTTTACTGTTTATTGCACTTACTGAATCAGGTATAAATGTTGCATTTATTCATTTATTGAAGGATAATTGCTTTGCAAGTTAAAGTATTTCCATGAAATATTTGTTTCAGATCTTCTCCCTCGCTCATCAGATTTCTTTATTTTTTTCCTGCCACATCGTGAGGCATGTGGGTTCTTAGTTCCCAGACCAGGGATTAAACCTGGGCCTCCACAGTGAAAGTGCAGATTTAACCACTAGACCGCCAGGAAATTCCCTTATCAGATCTTACAGTGTCTATGGATTGGGAAGATTTCAACGTCAGAAGTTGTGTTCAGTTGATACAGATAGGAGATTGGAAGATTTCTAAGGAGATTTTCAGAAATGAACTCATAACAGGAAAGAAGGAAATCTTTTTTTTTTTTTTTTAAGAAAGGAGAGAGGAAGAAACAAAAGGAAAGAGGGCAAGAAGGCAGAGAGGAAAAGAGGAAGGAAAGGAACTGTAAGATGGGTTGCTCCCGGAAGAGATAAGTATTAAGGATGTGTGTGCATGCTAAGTTGCTTCAGTCGTGTCTGATTCTGTGCAACCCTGTGGACTGTAGCCCTCCAGGCTCCTCTGTCCATGAGATTCTCCAGGCAAGAATATTGGAGTGGGTTGCTGCCATTTCCTTCTCCAAGGAAGAAAATCTTTATTGGTATTGAAGAGCATCTTCAAACATTAACTCTGAGTAACCCAAATTGCATGAGTTAAGTGGAGTTTAAATTTTATTAAGAACCCTCAAAATGTTAGATTGTAACCTAAACATTAGTTCTGCTTATGTTCTAAGGTAGGTGATACGACTGTCTTTTTACTGACTAGCGTTAAAATAGACAACTAAAGAGCTTCCTTGTATTGAGAAAATCTTTTCTGTAGTAAATATTTAAAAGCTTTTTAACTATTCACATGGGATTTTATATCAACCCAACTAACAGATTCAGACCTGCATGTTTTAAAATCTCAGTGTCTAAAGTTTATTTTTAAACTCAGCTTCATAAGGCATGTTTTTCTGCCTCCCTGCCTCCCACCAATATTCATTGTCAGAAAGACTAACACCTCCCTGAAATATCATTCTTTTCACCATGTTTTTTTACATACTCTTAAGACCTTAATACAAGAAAACAAATTTGAGACTGACTGCTTTTAGCTCTGTACATCTTAAAACTTTGTTTAAATCATTAACCCTTCTTGGTCATATTCATGTTATACTCAGACAGTGAAAGTTACCAACACTTTGATTCCCCATTTCACTACTGTCATCACCATTTTTTTGTATATTGAGGGTTTTTTGGTTGAAGTATAGTTGATGTACAATATTATATGTTATAGGCATACAATTAAGTGATTCACAATTTATCACTGATTTATTTTTTTTTAGAATCTTGCTCCCCAGATTTTCCTTGTTTAATGTACCAGCTGGGTGCTCTGCTACTTTTGCCCCACAGGAAATAAACCAGAGTGGAACTGATTTAATTTTGTACAGCACCTAATATATGCCAGGCCCTTTGTGAATATTGGCTTATTTAATCCTCACAATCACCAGGGCAAGGAACAGTTATCTCCATTTTAGAGATGAGGAAAGTGAAATGCCAAGAAATTAAATAGTTCATTTAAGTGATAGATGTGAAATTCAAAGTAAGGTCTCTGTGACTTTAAAGCCTTTTTTCTTTTCATCACACCACAGTCTCTCTGCTTTAAACACGTGTTAAAACATGTTATGTTTTCTAAAGTTGTCTGGTCTACTTTTTCAGTAGTTACTAATTCTTCTTAGATTCTGTTTCTTTTTGTCTTTGTGGATTTCTCAAAATTAGTTGAAAGTTACTTGTAGCTTCTAACTTTTTTTGTGTTGGATTGCTTTTTTATTTGGCATAGAGTATTTCCAAATGTAGGATATTCTTTCAGATGATGCTAAAAATTGAGAGATATGGGCATGCTAGGAATTTGGCTCAATCTAATGGTCTTTTAATGGTCCTCTACTCCTTAACTTTTGAGGGAAATGCACTTTATCAGTGACATGGGAATGGAGCCTTAAAGACTAAAGGGGGAAAATGGGCATATGGAGTAAGTGAAAGAATTAGACTTTTATATAACTTTAAGAATAAACATGCTGCTAAAGGTATGAAGGATGCATTTATTTTAGTGTGCTAGAAATAATTGTAATATTCCATTTCAAGGATCTTATTACTTAGAATAAAGCTAGAAACACAAGTCTGTTTAAAGAAAAATACTAACAAAGGTAGAGCATAGACATGAGCAAGATTGATATAGTTCCTAAATAGCATAATTTATATTGATCATTTTGAATCCTCATACACTGAATTGTATCTCATTTCCTTTCCGTTGTGTTCTTTAAGCTTTTCATGACTATCTATTTCCGTAGTTGTATTAGAAATGGTGAACCTGTAAGAGTCCTTTTCAAAAGCTGTCTTCATCCTTCCACCGCCACATTGCCTTTGTCCATATATTTCTCTTCATTTGAGTTATTTTCTTCTTTCTGAACCCACCTGCCAAGGCAGAAGACATAAGAAATGCAGGTTCAGTCTCTGGGTCGGGAAGATCCCCTGGAGAAGGAAATGGCAACCCTCTCCAGTATTCTTGCCCGGAGAATCCCATAGTTCTAAACAACAAGAGAGTGCATGCGTGCTAAGTTGCTTCAGTCGTGTCTGACTCTTGTGACCCTGTGGCCTGCCAGGCTCCTCTGTCTATGGGATTTCCCAGGCAAGGATCCTGGAGAGGGTTGCCATTTCCTTCTCCAGAGGGTCTTTCTGACCCAGGGTTTGAATGCATCTCCTGCATTGGCAGGCAGCTTCTTTACCACTAAGCCACCAGGGAAGCCCTTTCTACTGCCTGTCTGCCATTAAAAAATTGCACAAACTCACATCACCTCAAGAACAGGCTCATGCTCATTTCCTCCTAGGTGACTTGCCTAATCCTCTACCCCAGCTTTGATTATTCCATCATTCAGTATCCATCACCTCTCAAATATGCTTTGCATGTGCTTTGATTTTTTTAAATTATATTTTATCTCTTCCACTGTGTTGTATATTATATGAGGATGAGGGACAGTGTTTTATTATGTTTTCAAAATGCTATTTTTTTTTCTTATGGAAAATTTCAAACTCAAAAAAGTTCAGTAACTTTCTGTTCATTTCCCTTACCTATTGTTCTTTTTTATTTTTAGACATTCTTTATATCTAGGAACATCAACCCTTAGTATGACAAATATTTTCCCAGTCAGTGCTTCTTTTGAAGTTTTATTGATGTATAATTGGAATAAAATAAACTGCATATATTTAAGGTATGCAGTTTGAGCTTTAACATGACACTCCTATAACAGTTATTATGTTTAAGATAATGAACATTTCCATCACCTCCAAAAGCTTTCTTCTGCCCTTTTATAACCCACTTAAACGTGATTTCCTGGTCCCCAGGCAATCACTCATCTGCTTTCTGCCCCTACAGTAGTTTGTATTTCCTGTAATTTTATATGAATGGAATCATATAGTATGTACTTTCTTTTGTCTGCCTGCTTTTATGAAACATAATTTGAGACGCATCCATCTAGTCAATATCCTTTAAAATCCAACTAACATTATGATCTACCTTATTTCACAGAACTTAACATTTAGGGCAGTAGTTGAACATGATACAACCCACAGATGTTTAGACC
The DNA here is from genome assembly GCF_001704415.2 of Capra hircus. Lineage (NCBI taxonomy): Eukaryota > Metazoa > Chordata > Mammalia > Artiodactyla > Bovidae > Capra > Capra hircus. The sequence goes on along the minus strand of NC_030817.1, from coordinate 74,712,004 downwards.
TCACAGAGGCTTTTTAAAGCATTGACTTCTTGCCAAGATTTAAATGTTTTTAGGATTAATCTGTAACTAGAACTTACTTTTCATAGAGGGTTTTGGGAAGGTGAAATCTCCCTATCCCTCTGTTACTAATTTCAACTTGTGTGTGCCACTCTTGAGCCAAATGACCCCTGGATGTGATGAACACTTAGAAGCAAGTGAGGCCTCAGCTCTGTGGGAGCTCTTTCAGGGAGAGCTGACCCAGGACTTGGTCCTCAAGGGCTGATCAAGATCCTCAGAGTGAGGATACGAATGGCAGATCCAGAAAAAGAGCTTGTTTTGGTAGAGATCCATGGACTCCCTTAATGGAAAGAATGGGAAAGAGCTAGCGGACTGTTACCTCCCTGTCTCTGAGTCTGGGAGATGTAAGGAGACCTGAGAGTCGGCAGCCTTTCTCCTGGGCCTCAGTGAGGCTGGTGGCTGGCCTGCCCTACCCATCTACTGGCGTAGAGGCTGCTTTGCCTTTCTGTTCTCTTGAGACCGCTCCCACTTATGATGCTCCAACAATGAAACCTAAGCCCCTCTGAAGCAACGTAGAAAAAGAGCCCATCTGGGGAAGGCAGGAAACCAGAAAGAGGGAGAAGCCGAGAGTAAAGAGTGCAGCAGACCAGCTAAAGAGAAATGCCAGAGAGGGCGGGAACTGGAGTGCGAGGCAGTGGACAGCGGGCGCGCTCAGGGGGCTCAAATGGAGCGCAGAAGAGGCTCAGGGGGCAGAGGAGACGATTTCCCTGCTAAATGCTTGCTATGCCCTGACTTGCAATCCGTGCACATACACTTTAAAAAAAAATTCCACTAGAATATAAACATATAAAAGCCGGGTATTTTTCTCTTGTGTGCATTGACTGCTGTCAGTGTCCATGTCGAGAAGAGTCTTGTACATAGTAAACACTCAGTACCTAATTACTGAATAAAGGATTGAATGAGTATGATCATTTATTGCCCTGGAAGATTCAAAGCCCAGAGTTAGAAATACAGATTGAAAAAAAACAATAATAAATTTGGAGGATAGATTGAGGATAGATAGGATAGGAAAGAGACTGGGAAGAGGACACCTAATGTGGCTAATACAAGTTACAGAAAAATGAATAAATGGAAGAGAAGTAGTAATTAAAGATATATTTTTAAAATTCCTGATCTAAAGATAAAGTTCATTGTGCAGATTGACATTCCAGGGAAGATCAGTGTTGTAAAAAACACACTTAGGCTTATCCAGGTAAAGTTTTGAACTCCAGGGATTCATTTTGGAGGCTTCCAGATTACAGTATGATATTCAGAATAGTCTGAGACTCACATCAGAATTCCAGTTCACAACAGTGGGAATTAGGAGACAGTGAAAGAGTATCCTCAGATTACCAACAGAAAAAGACTGTAATCCCAAATCCCCATTTCCAGTGAAAATATCATCCCCTCTACAAGGAGGAGCTATGGCATAAATGTAACTTTAGAGACTGTATTACCCACATAACTAGAGAATATTTAAGAAGGTTTTTAACCAACTAAAAGAGCCAGAGCACAGATCGCAAAATGAAAGGGATAGAAAACGTGGAAAATGATAGACTGTCTGGGAATGTTATGCTAAATAAGGACTCTAATCAAAAGGGACATACTTCAGGGAACAATTCAATAATATTTATGATGTAAAAGTACTAAATAAGTCTAAGCAAAACCTCAAAATTATGGGAGGAAAGAGCTAAGAGGTTTCCAGATGGAGATGAGGAAAGGAGAAAGTGCTAAATAAGCACATTTAAGCACTTTAATCATCAGGGAAATGCACATCAGAACCACAACAAGGGGCCACCTCACATCCGCTGGGATGGTTCTCACAAAAAAGATGGCCCATAACAAGCGTTGACAAGAATGTGGAAAAATTGAAACCCTGATATATTTTCGGTGGGAACATAAAATGGTGCAGACACTTTGTAAAACAGTTTGGCAGTTCTTCAAGAAGTTAAATATAGAGTTACCATATGATCCAGCAATTACACTTCTAGGTATATACTTAAAATGAGAATATATGTCCACACAAAAATTTGTAGAGGAATGTTCATTGGAGCACTATCCATGATAGCCCCAATTATAGAAATAACCCAGATATTGACTGATGAATAGATAAATGTGGTATATTTGTATAATGAAGTATTATCTGGCAGTGAAAACAAATGAAATACAGATCAGTTCAGTTCAGTTACTCAGTTGTATCCGACTCTTTGAGACCCCATTGACTGCAGCATGCCAGGCTTTCCTAACCATCACCAACTCCTGGAGCCTACTCAAACTCATGTCTATCACGTTGGAGATGCCATCCAACCATCTCATCCTCTGTCATCCCCTTCTCCCCCTGCCTTCAATCTTTCCCACCATCAGGGTCTTCTCCAATGACTCGGTTCTTCACATCAGGTGGCCAAAGTATTGGAGTTTCAGCTTCATCATCAGTCCTTCCAATGAATATTCAGGACGGATTTCCTTTAGGATGAACTGGTTGGGTCATCTTGCAGTCCAAGGGACTCTCAAGAGTCTTCTACAACACTGCAGTTCAAAAGCATCAAATCTTTGGTGCTCAGCTTTCTTTATAGTCCAGCTCTCACATCCATATATGACCACTGGAAAAATCATAGCTTTGACTAGTACTTTGTTGGTAAAGTACTGTCTCTGCTTTTTAATATGCTATGTTTGTCAAAGCTTTTCTTCTACAAGTAAGCGTCTTTTAATTTCATGGCTGCAGTCACCATCTGCAGTGATTTTAGAGCCCCCCAAAATAAAGTCTTTCACTGTTTCCATTGTTTCCCCATCTATTTGCCATGAAGTAGTGGGACCAGATGCCATGATCTTTGTTTTCTGAGTGTTGAATTTTAACCCAGCTTTTTCACTCTCCTCTTTTACTTTCATCAAGAGGCTCTTTAGTACTTCTTTGCTTTCTGCCATAAGAGTGGTGTCATCTGCATATCTGAGGTTATTGATATTTCTCCAGGCAGTCTTAATTCCAGCTTGTGTTTCTTCCAGCCCAGCATTTCGCATGATGTACTCTGCATATAAGTTATAGAAGCAGGGTGACAATATACAGCCTTGATGTATTCCTTTCCTGATTTGGAACCAGTCTGTTGTTCCATGTCCAGTTCTAACTCTTGCTTCTTGACCTGCATATAGATTTTTCAAGAGGCAGATCAGATGGTCTGGTATTCCAGTCTCTTTAAGAATTTTCCACAGTTTGTTGTGATCCACACAGTCAAAGGCTTTAGTGTAGTCAATAAAGCAAAAGTAGATGTTTTTCTGGAACTCTCTTGTTTTGGTGATCCAATGGATGTTGTGCCCGGAGAATCCCAGGGATGGGGGAGCCTGGTGGGCTGCCATCTATGGGGTCACACAGAGTCAGACACGACTGAAGCAACTTAGCAGCAGCAGCAGCAGCAATGGATGTTGGCAGTTTGATCCTCTGGTTCCTTTGCCTTTTCTAAATCCAGCTTGAACATCTGGAAGTTCATGGTTCATATACCGTTGAAGTCTGGCTTGGAGTCTAGTGCATGAGAGGACTGCGATTGTGCAGTAGTTTGACCGTTCTTTGGCCTTGCCTCTTTCTGGGATTGGAATGAAACTGACCTTTTTCAGTCCTGTGGCTACTGCTGAGTTTTCCCGATTTGCTGGAATATTGGGTGTAGCACTTGCACAGCATCATCTTTTAGGATTTGAAATAATAGCTCAATTGGAATTCCATCATCTCTGCTAGCTTTGTTTGTGGTGATGCTTCCTAAGGCCCACTTGACTGCACATTCCAGGATGTCTGACTCTAGGTGAGTGATCACACCATCGTGCTTATCTGGGTCATTAAGACTTTTTTTTGTATAGTTCTTCTGTGTGTGACTTCCCTGATGGCTCAGATGATAAAGCGTCTGCCTACAATGTGGGAAACCTGGGTTCGATTCCTGGGTCGGGAGGATCCCCTGGAGAAGGAAATGGCAATCCACTCCAGTACTCTTGCCTGGAAAATCCCGTGGATGGAGGATCCTGGTAGGCTACAGTCCATAGGGTCGCAAAGAGTGGGACACGACTGAGCGACTTAACTTTCAACTTTTTATGTGTTCTTGCCACCTCTTCTTAACATCTTCTGCTTCTGTTAGGTCCACCATTTCTGTCCTTTATTGTGCTCATCTTTGCATGAAATGTTCCCTTGGTATTTCTAATTTTCTTGAGATCTCTAGTCTTTCCCTTTCTGTTGTTTTCCTCTATTTCTTTGCACTGATTGCTGAGGAAGGCTTTCTTATCTCTCCTTGCTATTGGAAACTCTGCATTCAGATGCTTATATCTTTCCTTTTTTTCTTTTGTCTTTAGCTTCTCTTCTTTTCTCAGCTATCTGCTACAATATAGATGAACCCTGAAAACATTATGCAAAATAAAAGAAGCCCGTCACTAGAGACCACATATGATTTCACTTATATGAAATGTCCAGAATAGGCAAATTTATGAGGACAGAAAGTAGATTAGTAGTTGCTTTGGACTGGGCAAGGTGGCAGTGCAATGGATTATGGAGGGCCATTACACATTTACTGATAGTCAAAAGATCTGTGTATGTGCATGTGTGTATTCACAGACATATACATTAGAAACAGACTTCTTAAAGTGCAGTTTGTACGGGAGTTTCTATTTTAACTTCTCTGTATGTTTGAAAATCTAGAAAATGTTAAATTCAGCTTGTATTAAGCAATTATCTTTTTACTAGTGACGTAAAATCAATACAGGCTCTTAAAATATCAGAAATGTTTACCATGTTCTCTTAGTCTCCATAATGCAAAGCTTCAGCTCCTTAATTTCTTAGCTCTGTGGCTCCTTACAATTCGCATTTTCAAGTCAATTTTCATCCCTTTTTGTTAAGGAGGTAGTCTGTATTGTTGGGCCTTATTCTCCCAAAACCTCTAAATCTTTAAAAATGAAGAAAACATGAAATATGTTTTTCTACAGTACATGAAAAATAATTTGGATCATCCATAAAGCCAAAGAAGGACATAAGGAATCAATGATCCATTTTATTTTATCCTATTCTATTTTCTTTTCCTAATCTTTTCCACCTCAACTGTACTGTTAACACTTTTCAAAAGTTCTATGTGATCCTAGTTGAACTCCTTTCTTGAAGTTCCTCACAAAACTTAAAATGCTCATTAAGCACCCCCAACGCTCTATTTTCTTATATTCAGCATATGACTGCTTGGCAGTTGTTGTTTAGTCACTAAGTTGTGTCTGATTCTGCAACCCCATGGACTGCTGCATGTAGCTTTCCCTCCAAGGAGCAAGTGTCTTTCAATTTCATGGCTGCAGTCACTGTCCACAGGGATTTTGGAGCCCAAGAAAAAAATCTATCACTATTTCCATCTTCCCCCATCTATTTGCCACGAAGTGATGGGGCCGAATGCCATGATCTTAGTTTTTTGAATATTCAGTTTTAAGCCAGCCTTTTCACTCTTCTCTTTCACTCTCATCAAGAGGCTCCTTAGTTCCTCTTTGCTTTTTGCCCTTAGAGTGGTATCATCTGCATCTCTGAGGTTGTTACTATTTCTCCTGGCAGTCTTTATTCCAGTTTGTGATTCATCCAGCCTGGCATTCCGCATGATGTACTCTGCATATAAGTTGAATATTATATAAGTTAAATAAAGGATGTATTTCCAGAACACCTCTTCCCCAATTCCTACCACCATCTGTTTTGATACTTACCCTTTACCTTCTTCCTTCTTATCAGTGCTCATCTGTACACGATTCTGCAGAGATTCTCTTGCTGACTCTCTCTTTGAAAAAAAAAAAAAAAGATTTTGGCCATGCCACTCAGCTTGTGGGATCTCAGTTCCCATACTGGAGATTGAACCCAGGCCCACAGCTGTGGTAGCATGGAGCCCTAACCACTGGACCACCAGGGAATCCCCTTGCCTCCTCTCTCTTGTCCTTTCTACTTTATTTAAACCTTCTCACCAAGTATTAAACTGTCTAGTCTCTCTCCTCCACCTCTCCTTCTTCCTCCTCTTTCCTACCAGTTGTTGCTTACTTAGTCTCCTAAATATTTCTCAAGTCAGTCCCCATCTCCCGGCTCTCACTGTGACTGCACTGGTTCAGAATAAGTCCATTGTTATTTCATGTCCCGCCTCAGAAAGCTAGCTATTACAGTCACTACCAGGAGACGTTTTCTCTAATATATTAATTCATTTCATTCTTTATTTCCTCATTTACGTTAACCCCGTAATATCTCCCCACTGTCCACAGAGTAAAGCCTATACTGTTTGGCAGATCATACATATACCTTCATTATCTAGAATATCCGAACAGCCTTCTTATCTATTGCTCAAACATGCTAAACACCGTAGCAAATGTTCTTGAATGCCTTTATTGTTTCCACACGTTTTGTTTCATATTCCTGAAATGCTCTTTCCTCCAGTACCAAGCAAGCAGTTGCTCTTCTTTTGAAGACTGAGCTCGGACATCACTGCCTCCTTTGTGGCCTCTCTGTCATGCGGTGTGACGTGGGCACCCCCTGTGCTGTGCGTGCTGCGCTCAGTTGCTCCGGTGTGTCCTGCTCTGCAGCGCCATGGACCATAGCCTGCCAGGCTCCTCTCTCCGTGCAGTTTTTTAGGCAAGAATATTGGAGTGGATTGCCCTTTTCTTCCTCCAGGGGATCTTCCAGACCCAGGGATCGAACTTGCATCTCTTATGTCTCCTGCATTGCAGGAGGATTCTTTACCTGCTAAGCCATCCACATCCCTAATAAACACCTAATACAGTACTTTAAGCACCCGTTGTCATTAGTAATGCTTGTGTTACCCATGGTGCTTTAAGTCCCTTAAGGGCAGCTACTGCGTTTGTGCTTCTCTGTGTAACCCCCAGTGCCTGGCATATAGTCAGACACTTACAGGCGCTTAAGAAGTATTTGTGGAATTAATAGATTAATTAGGTAAAATATAATACAAGGCAGCATACATCCAACAGTTAAGAGGGAGATAAAATCTTTTAGAAAATTAAACCTCAGAGTAGGGCTAAAGAAAGAAGAAGCACTTTATTTGGACTTTTGAAAGATGTAGAAATCAGGTAAGTGGAGACAAAAGACAGGGAAACTTTCAATGACACGTGATACAGACAAAGATTCATGTGTCTGGAATCAAGGCTCAGGGCATTCCAGACAGTGTGGAGCAGAGGGTTCATGACTGAAAACAACAACCAATAAAGTTAGGGAAGAGTAGACTAGTGCTAGATTATAAGGGAACTTGAAAGCCAGGATTAGGTTTTTTTGGAGATCACCCTATAAGCCAAGGGCTTCCCTGTGGCTCAGAGGTTAAAGCGGCTGCCTGCAATTCGCAATTCGGGAGATCCAGGTTCAATCCCTGGGGCAGGAAGATCCCCTGGAGAAGGAAATGGCAACCCACTCCAGTATTCTTGCCTGGAGAATCCCATGGACGGAGGAGCCTGGTAGGCTGCAGTCCACGGGGTCTTAAAGAGTCAGACACGACTGAGCGACTTCACTCACTCACTCTATAAGCCAAGGGATTCAAACATGTACACTCAAATCTATTTATGGCTGCTTAAGCCATTAACCTCTGCTACCACCATCATTACCACTACCATGCCCAACCAGAAAATTCACAGTAGGAGTAGAGACAGAGCCTGCAAAAGGCAGCCCTTTCCTTTCCTTGGAGAGACTTGAATCAGCACCCCACATGATCTCAAAATATAAACAAGAAGTGAGAACAATCTGTCTTCTCTTCACAAAATGATTGGGCACTCCTGGCATTTTCACTTGGAGGTCTTTGAAAGTCTTTTTTTAAGCAATAAAGAAGCTGATAAAGGCAAAATTAATAAGAAGGAAAATGAAGGCTTGTTTGAGATGGGGAAATTGATGGCAGGGAGATTAATTAAACTATTTTAATGGTCCAGGCTATGAATAATGAGACTCTAATAGATGGCAGTGTGATGGAAAGAAGAGATTGGTATGGAAGCCACGAGTGACTGGATTTGATGAATGAGAAAGAGGAAGAACCAAAAGTTGGAAACACATCTTCTGACTGGTTCTGCTTCGTATCTTACCCAGTTTTTAAATCAATTTTTAAAATCTCCTTTCCTGTCAAATGAGTATATATTTTATATTAGGTACAATGCATATATGTATGGCAGTGACAGATTTTATTTTCTTGGGCTCCAAAATCCCTCTGGACAGTGACTGCAGCCATGAAATTAAAGTATCGTTGCTCTTTGGAAGGAAAGCTATGACAAACCTAGAGAGCATATTAAAAAGCAGAGACGTCACTTTGCTGAGAAAGGTCCATCTAGTCAAAGCTGTGATTTTTCCAGTAGTCATGTACAGTTGTGATAGTTGAACCATAAAGAAGGCTGAGTGCCAAAGAATTGATGCTTTCGAACTGTAGTGCTAGAGAAAATGCTTGACAATCCCTTGGACAGCAAGGAAATCAAACCAGTCAATCCTAAAGGAAATCTACCCTGAATATTCATTGGAAGGACTGATGCTGAAGCTAAAACATCAATGCTTTGGCCACCTGATGTAAAGAGCAGACTCATTGGAAAAGGCCTTCATGCTGGGAAAGATAGAAGGTAAAAGGAGAAGGGGACAGCAGAGGATGAGATGGTTGAATAGCATCACTAACTCAGCGGACATGAATTTGAGCAAACTTCAGGAGATAGTGGAAGACGGAGGAGCCTAGTACGGTCCATGTGGTCACAGAGAGTTGTATTTGACTTAACGACTGAACAACAACAATTATAGACTAAAATAACATTATATACCATTATAGCTTAGATATAGTGTATACCTGATATTGTATACAGGGATGTTATTAGGTGTATATTTCCCATGTTATCTCCAGAACTTCTCCATTAGCTGTGTCCTCGTTGTCAATCTCTTTGACTAGAATATCTCCCCTTGTCCATTTTCTCTCACCCATTCTGCTTTTTAATGAAATACCCATCCTTCAGAATTTAGCTCAGTTATCCCATTGACCATCCCTGATCACCATTTTATTTTGTTTTCCTTCCCTTTTGATTCTCACAGTATTTGTACCTATACTATAAGAATTATTTTTATTGTTTTCATAATCGTTCGCGTTTTCTCTCCAGATTATTGAGAAGAAAGGGTTACTACTGGCATCTTAGTGCCAAGCACAGCACCTAACACAGAGTAGGCATTCAGAGTATTGGTTAAACTAATAACAACCATCTAGAGACCATGCTAGAGATGCTTGTTAGCACATGGATAAACTACAGTGGCCTGGTTATAATTATATCTTCTTGGTCTCTGATAAACCTGGTATTCATTTCATTTGCATATTGCACCCTTGTTTTCTTACCTAAAATACTGCTTTTATTTTTAGATTTCCACACAGAGAATTTCAACTGTTTTTCATGTCCTTTAGATGTCTTACGACTTTTCCTAAGGGATCAACCCTTCCAAGCAAATGATCCCAGACATGTCCCGTATTGATTCCTCTTCTGTGATTTTGAGTTCTCCATGATTTTTAAGATTTTTAAAAGTTTTACTTAAAATTCCTACTGCACTCAATCCATGTTGCTCTTCTCCTTTGGAGCCTTGCAACACTAAAGGCAGTACCACAGATGATCAGCTATACCACCTTAGGCAATTCATTTCAGTTTTCTGAGTTGCTTTTGGAACACAGAAATAAGTCTTTCTTGCAGGGTTTCTGTGTAGGCTTGCTATAATGATAGTAGGAAAAATTTCCCTAAATTGAATCACTTGGAGACTACCTTTATAACCTTTCCATTTTTATATATCATTTTTGCATTATTTAATATTTTTTCTTACATTGAGCCACTGGTTTTCTGGTTTCCTTTATATGGGAAACTTTGTTACTAAATAAAATCTCAGCACGCTTGCCACTGTATAAATAAAATATAAACTAAAAATAGATGTAATATAAATTGTTTTAATTTTGCTAGATACCGTTGCCAAGCAGAGGCTCCGAGCCTGTTAAAAATGAGACATAGAGTTCTGAAGAGATGTTACAGACATTCTAGCACAGATGTAAGAAAATTCTATTTGAAAAATGCTTCAACTCCTGGGTAACAGGGTTAATGGTAAGGGTATAGAAAGAAGGTGGAGTGACATCCTGATAACCTGAAACCACAGATATAAACCTGCTGAGATGTTTAGAACAAATGAATTTAATAAACCTTTAGTATAAAATTATGATAAATATTTATGAGTGCTCATTATTTTTTTTTAATATTTATTTACTTGGCTCTGTCGGGTCTTAGCTGCAGCGTGTGGGATCTTTGTTGGGGTACTTAGGTGCTCCACGGCATGTGGGATCTTAGTTCCCCAATAAGGCATTGAGCCTGCATCTCCTGCATCACAAGGGCCATTCTTAACCAGTGGACCACCAGGGAAGTCCCTGAATGCTTGTATTCTTACAGAAGTAATCAGAATATAAAAATAACAAAAGTGGAATAGTATAGTTCCTAAACGTTTTCAGGTAGTAAAAATTAAACCATATTTACTGTCTTCCATAGACGATCTTTATCTCTTCCTAACATCTCTACCCGTTCGTCCCTGACTCTGTGTTGGATTGCGTAACCACGTGGGCTTCACTGTATCGTCTCATGCCCAGAATGGCAGAGGGATTCTTTGTTGAGTTTTTTATGTTGAATTTTACTCTTCAACAAAATTATGAGCTTCTTAATGTCAGAAACATCCTCATTCTTTTATTCCTCACAGTATCTAACAGTTTTAGGTGTCTTTAAAAAACTTCACCATCAGTCCTCCTCCCTCAGTCTTCCACAACTCAGTAAATGGCATCTCTGTTCACATAATTGTTGGAAAAAACTTTGACTCCTTTCTTTCCCCTTGTCCCATGTGCAGTCATCAGCATGCTAATCTTGTGAATCCTTCCACTGACACACACCCTGCATCTGATTACTTCTCAGCACTTCCACTACCACTGAGCTGATCCACACTACCCTTAGCTTTTCTGGGACCATTGTAAAAGCCTTCCAACAATTTTCTGCTTCCTCAACTTGCCTCCTGCAATCTGTACTCCAGCTAGAGTGGTCATATTAAAATACATACCAAAACCTTCCAATGGATTTCTTGCTCACTCAAAGTAAGTCCCTACCGTGTCCCAACAAGGCTCCCCATGATCTGTGCCCCTGCCCCTGACACACATCCGTCTCTTATCCCACATCTTACCACTTTTATCTTGCTATTCTGTTGTGTAACTTAGCTTCCTTGCTGTTTGTTGAACAAGCCAACAGGTACCTGCTTCAGGGTCTTTGCACTAACTGTTCTCTTTGCCTGCAGTGTTCTTCTTGCAGATAAGTTGCTGGTAAATGTCACATTATCTGACAGACATTTTTTAGATTCAGTGTCTAAATTATAAATTAGCACACAAACCATCCAAAACACTAATCCTCTCTATTCTTACTCTGCTTTTCTTTTTTGTTTTCTTAATTACTCTTGACACTTAGCTTGTTTGTTTGTCTCTTCTCCGCTAACATGTAAGCTCTTTGATGGCAGGGATTTTATTGTTACGTTTCTAGTAGTTAGCAGTGTTTCACATGTAGTGAGTCATTCAGTCGTGTCTGACTCTTTGCAGCCCCATGGACTGTACAGTCCATGGAATTCTCCAGGCCAGAATAGCCTTTTCCTTTTCCAGGGGATCTTCCCAACCCAGGGATTGAACTCGGGTCTCCCGCACTGCAGGCAGATTTTTTACCAGCTGAGCCACAAGGGAAGCCCAAGAATACTGGAGTGGGTAGCCTAGCGCTTCGCCAGCAGATCTTCCCAACCCAGGCATTGAACCGAGGTCTCCTGCATTGCATGTGGATTCTTTACCAACTGAGCTACGAGGGAGGCTCACATGTAGAAGGTGCCCCCAAAATATTTATTGAATAGAAAAATGAAAAGGGCTACAAAACTGAAAGTCGCAGGAACATTACCTTTGAAGACTAACTCGAGCCCTCATTCCAGAAGATATCATCAGGCTCTCAACTTTTTCCATCTTCACTACAGTCCTAATCATACCTTTCTAAGATTTCTACAGTAGACTCCTAGTTGGTTCTCCCATTTCTACTCTTGCTCCTGCTACAATCCTCTCTTCAACCTGCAGCCTCCATCTTCTAAAAAGTTAATCAAACCTGTCATGCTGCTATTTAAAACCTTTCCTGCTATTTCATATCATTTTCTTATCATACTCTTTACCATACTCTGCAGTACTACAAGGTGTATCTGCTACCTAATTTTCTGACCTTTCTTTCTTTAGAAACCACTTTCCTCCTTTCTGTATTTTAGCCTCATTGTTTCGCAAACATGCCAAGCTTACACCCCTTCTAAGGCCTTTGTGTGGCTCCTCTTATGCCCTGCTTTGTTTCCTGGCTGTTCCCTCTTGACTCTGCATCCCTTCCCTTTGCAGACTGGCAAATGTTTGAACCTGCTCTTTGGAACTCCGGGAAGGTCATGGAGGCTGAACTGAAACACTCCCGTGCCCAGGAGCCCCTACAGGATCCTACTCGGTTTCAACAGTATCCCAGTAGATACTATTTTTTTGGTAGATACTTCTAAATATCTTTTAAAGATTATATTTCTATTACATTAAAAAAAATCAAAAAGGATCTCCTGATTTTCCTTTATGGGGTACACACCAATAGTAAATAACTAATGATTTAGTAACTTTTTGTAGGCAGTGTTTTACATTTCCATCTTATTACTTAATTACTTTGCCTAAAATTGCCTGATTGTTTCACCCATCTATTTATTTATACCCAGTTAATCACATGTGAATTTTTTTAGGTCTGTCTAGTTTCATTGAAGTCAGTTCAAGATCTATGTAAGGAGGATAGCTTTTTCAGATTTTACTTTATATCAACTTGTTTTCCCTCCTAAGTTTGCCACCACAATTAGAACTTATTCAAAATTGAGGCAGAATCTAATAAACGTGAATGTTAGAGTAATTGTTTTTTATTTCATCTTTAATCATCTTTACCTAATTTGGCTTATGATGATGGCTTATGATGATGTTGCTGCTTTGTTTTTTTTTTAAATTGGAATTGAAAAAATTAGAAATGTGTTAAGACTGGTGATTTCAGGTATTTGGTATCTTTAAATAACTTCTGCTGCTCTTGGTCATGCCTACTTCTTTTTCTACATGTTTAGGCAATAGTTTTTATTATTGATTGTGTTATTTTAATGAAATTACTGATTCTATCTTTAATGACTAAAATGTACAGTGATATTTAGATGCACAATGTAGATTAGCTTTCATTTGCTTCAAATTCTCTGCCAAGAATGGTAGATGAAATGATTATCAAAGGAAATTCAGAAAAAGACTGTTGCTATGGGCAAACTAAGGGAGATAATAAGACTTTTCAGAAAAACTGTTTATAGAGAAGCAGTTTTGCAAGTGAATACCACCCACAGTCATTTTTTTTTCTCTCTATTCTCTGAGGCACATGGCAAGAAATAAAATCTCTGTTCTTTACCATGTGCCCAGGATAAACCAAGTATATTGAGCAAGTATCCATTTTATAATACTACTATATCATCATAGTTCCAAGGAAATAGTTTCAGTTCACTTTTCTGATGCCATTTACCCATTGTGAAAAGGTACATGTTTCTGTTTTGTATTGAACTGCCCTTTTATCTGTAGAGTTTCACAGGCTTTTGTATATAATCTGGTTGTGTTATGACTTAGAAATAGCTTAATTTAGGAAGGCTATCAAAGGGTTAAGATAGTTACATTATTGGCAGATTGTTCTCATTACAGGAAGTAATTTGGTTAAAACAGATACCATTTGGAGTAATATTTAGGTCAACTCCCAGTATTAGGCAAACCTGGGTTGGGTGTGCCCTCGTTAGTGACACAGGCAGAAAAAATGTTGAATGGGAGAGTTCAGATACAGAACAATACAAAGGTGCCCAGACATATCTCAGAGCATTGTTGAACACAATTTGGATTACATGCCCAGAAACACCCTTCAACTTAAAAACCCATTTACCAATTGTGATTTTTTTTTTTTACAGGCATAGCTAGTTTCATTCTAATGGGTTCATGAACTTGTTTACTCCTAGATTTGCCCTTATTTCAGCTTTTACATATATTAATGAAGCATTTATTTGCAGGTCTTTGGGAGTTAGTCTTCATATTACCAAATAAGTATCAAGTAAAGATTGCCCTATGTTCCTTTAATTGTAATACATGAAAAATCTTGTAAAGAACTACACAGTAGACTTATTTTTACTCATCTTAAATACAGTCGTCCATTAGAATCCAGGTGGGATTGGTTCCAGGACCCTCCCCACTACCCTTGGAACACCAGAATGCTCAGATGCTCAGATCCTTTATATAAAATGGTGTAGTGTAGTTGGCCCTCCAAATCTGTAGGTTCCACCCCGCTCCCACCCCCATCCCTCAGAAATAGAGAACTGACTGTGTAGGAGAATGTTTAAGGGAGAAGTTTTGGCTTAACTAGAAAATGCATGTAATCATGTGTGCACATCTCAGAAGGCAAGAAAATATACAGTAAAGAGACTGGTAATTCTTTTAAAGAAAAAATCATTTATATACCTATTCCATCTGAGTTATCTGAGATTTTTTTTTTTTTTTCCCATAGATACATGCCCTGGCAATTCCAGATAACTTGTTTTAGGCTACTGTATTTTAGAACAAGAAAATTAGAATTACAGTATTAAGAATAGGTTCTCAAAATGTCATGACTGTATCTCCACCCTTTTTTTTTTTTTTTTTTTTTGTCATAATGTGGTGTGTTTGGTCATTCATTAACCCAAGCATTCATCTTGTCAGTTATATATGTTAAAATCCAAGGTTCTCAGCTTTGTTCTGTCCCAGCACAGCTGATGGATAAAGGCATTCCTATTAGTGACAGTATCTGGGAATCAGAGTCTTCAGAAGGATTGTTGGTATAGTTTTAGGAAGAAAATAGATGATGCTAATAACTTTTCTGCAACTTTTCCTTTAGAATCACTGGAGTATATCTAGATGATGACCAAGGCTCTTCTGGTTCTGAAATCATATAATTCTTTCTCTACTCTTCCTTTCATGTTATTTATATACCTGTTTTTCTATAATGATAGTGAAAGGTGGTTGCCATGAGCTGTGTACTACAATGGGATTTGTGACTTCCAGAGGAGAGGCTTTTGATCTGGGGCCAGAGACTAGGCTTGACCGCTTGGAGCTTTTTGTGTAACAGAATTTTATTCAAGTATAAAAGAGATAGGGAAAGCTTCTGACATAGACATCAGGAGAACGCAGGAAGAATGCACCTTGCTAATTTGTAGCAAGGCGTTTTATTTCTGTTATAAAGCTGCTAATCAGATAAGAGAGAGACCTCACGGCTGAGGGAGTTTCACCAGGCCCCTCTCCAACAATGGGCTTCCCTAGTGGCTCAGTTGGTAAAGAATCTGCCTGCAATGCAGGAGGCCTGGGTTTGATTCCTGGGTTGGGAAAATCCCCTGGAGAAGGAAATGGCAACCCACTCCAGTGTTCTTGCCTAGAGAATTCCCTGGACAGAGGAGCCTGGTGGGCTATAGGCCATGGGGTCGCAAAGGGTTGGACATGACTGTGCAACTAACTTTTACTTTCTTTCCCACAGTATGCATTTTTGAGATAGAATGGACAAGGTGTGTCATCCCCAGCCATAAAACAATTGGCTTGAATACTTGTTTGTTGAGCTATTATCAGCCCAAGGTTAGAGAAAAGCAAAAAGTTAGTCTTAGGCGGACATTCAGAAAACTAAGATCATGGTATCCGGTCCCATCCCTTCATGGCAAATAGATGGGGAAACAGTGGAAACAATGAGAGACTTTATTATGGGGGGCTCCAAAATCAGTGCAGATGATGACTGCAGCCATGAAATTAAAAGTCACTTGCTCCTTGGAAGAAAAGTTACGACCAACCTAGAGACAGCATATTAAAAAGCAAAGATATAACTTTGCCAGCAAAGGTCCGTCTAGTCACAGCTATGGTTTTTCCAATAGTCATGTATGGATGTGAGAGTTGGACTATAAAGGAAGCTGAGTGCCGAAGAATTGATGCATTTGAACTGTGATGTTGGAGAAGACTCTTGAGAGTCTGTTGGACTGCAAGGAGATCAAACCAGTCCATCCTAAAGGAGAGATTAGTCCTGGGTGTTCATTGGAAAGACTGATGTTGAAGCTGAAACTCCCAATACTTTGGCCACGTGATGCAAAGAGCTGACTCATAGGAAAAGACCCTGATGCTGGGAAAGATTGAAGGCAGGAGGAAAAAGGGACGACAGAGGATGAGATAGTTGGATGGCATCACTGACTCAATGGACATGAGTTTGAACAAGCTCTGGGAGTTGGTGATGGACAGGGAGGCCTGGCGTGCTGCAGTCCATGGGGTCGCAAAGAGTTGGACATGACTGAGCAACTGAACTGAACTGAGGCAGAACCATTTTGAAGAAAGGCAGAACCCAAA
Source organism: Capra hircus (assembly GCF_001704415.2). NCBI lineage: Eukaryota > Metazoa > Chordata > Mammalia > Artiodactyla > Bovidae > Capra > Capra hircus. The sequence continues at coordinate 74,695,523 of NC_030817.1, read as the reverse complement.
GCAAATACATAGTTTCATTAACATAGCTTAAGAAAAACATTTCCATAAGAAAAATGCATTGGTTAGCTCAAGGTCTGAGAAAAGTTCATGCAGAACCAGATGTCTACAACACAGAATTAAAATAAACTTTTAAATTTGTGTAGAGAAGAAAAAAGAAGTCTGCCACTTGCAGTTTATTTCCTCCTGCCACTTGGGGACCTCTGGCCTTCCTACCTGTTACCCTCTTATCTGGTGTGTGTGTGTGTGTGTGTGTACACACACCTCTGGCCTTCCTACCTGTTACCTCTTATCCGGTGTGTGTGTGTGTGTGTGTGTGTGTGTGTGTGCGCGCGCGTGCGTGTGTGCGCGCGCACCTCTGGCCTTCCTACCTGTTACCTCTTATCCGGGGGGTGTGTGTGTGTGCACCTCTGGCCTTCTTGCCTGTTACCTCTTATCCGTGTGTGTGTGTGTGTGTGTGTGTGTGTGTGTGTGTGTGTGTGTGTGTGTGTACACCTCTGGCCTTCCTACCTGTTACCTCTTATCTGGGGGGTGTGTGTGTGTGTGTGTACACCTCTGGCCTTCCTACCTGTTACCTCTTATCCGGTGTGTGTGTGTGTGTACACACCTCTGGCCTTCCTACCTGTTACCCTCTTATCCGGTGTGTGTGTGTGTATACACACCTCTGGCCCTCCTACCTGTTACCCTCTCATCCTGTGTGTGTATGTGTGAGAGAGAGAGAGCAAGCTATTGTGATATGTTAATATGCTATAGAACTGTTAGTCCTACTTTTGTCTTATGTACAAAAACAACCTATATTCTTTATTTAGATAGGAAATAAAACTGGTTTAAATTAAAAACAAATAAAAACTGAGAAATCATTTTCTAGCATGTTGGGGAAAATATCTTTTAAAAATTTGAAATTTCTCTTAAAATTGTGGAAGAAAATCTTCTCAAACTATATTATTAAATGCTCACATAGCATTTAAAACTTTAGTTCTAGGAATCAGATTTCTATCTTATGTCTTCGTTGATTATATAATGTAGAATATACTCTAATATATACTGTATACATCAGAAATCAGAATTTGTATAGTTTCTGATTGGTTCTGTCTGTCCAGGCTGCTTAGTGTTAGATTTAATTATGTATACATTTATATTTAGAAACACCATGAAAAGTATTTGAATTTTGTTTAAAATAGTAATTAATTTTTTGTATCTTGGACCTCTTTGGCAGTCTTAAATCTGTTTAAACCTAACAGGCACTCTAATAACTACCATAATTTCAAAGTAGTGTGGAACCTAAAAGATATTATGAGGTATATACAACTGCAATGTGATATGAAAATACCAGTTATTGTTGACAAAATCACAGGTAATTTTTTTTTAATGTAGTTTGTTGCCTACATCATATTTGGGCAAAATACTCGACTTCAATTAGAGGTTAGTGAAAATGAAGATGTAATTTTTTCCCCATTGTTCATAGACCCCTGGTCTAAAACTATTTTTTTAATATTATTTTTTGTTTTTTAATTTTTACAAGGTATTGTTGGTTTCTGCCATACAGCAACACAAATCAGCCATAATTATACATTCCCTAAACACATTCAAGAAATCCAGATGTAATTCTCTAAATCTCAAGAGATGTACTCTTTGAGGAAACTAGAGCTCAGAGTCTTTTCCTTATTGAGCTTTTAACGCTTTGCAAGCCTTTGAAATAAACAAGTTGTTAATTGGCAGTTGTCAGTATCTCTTGGATTAAGAACTTTTATTGTCACTAATTTTATCACAGAATACTGAAGAAATAGATATTTATAAAAGCCAGTTTAGTCATTTTATCTTAAAGTCAAATCCAAACATATCTCCTGGTAGTAATGAAGGCTTTACTTCTGTCTTGACTTGCAGCTGCTATGGCTACATATTCTTTGATCGTTAAAGAGACAGTGTAATTCATGTCATAGGTCCTGAATCATTCTTCTACTTTATGGGACTAATATTGATTGACTAAATTTGTGTGATTATTTTTTAGTTTACTCTTTATTATAGAAAAATATATACAACATCAAATTTGCCATTGTACCATTTTAGCCATTTTTAGTGCAGTGACGTTAAATACATTCACAAAGTTGTGCAACCATTACCAGTGTTTCCGAAGTTTCTCACCACCCCAAACAGAAACTATGTCTTCTCAGAATTCTCTGACTGTCCAGGGTTTAGAACTCCATGCTTTCAACTGCTGTGGGTGGGCCTGGGTTTGATCCCTGGTCGGGGAACTAATAAGATCCCACAAGCTGCACTGCATGGCCAAAAAAACTTTTTTTAAAAAGAAACTCTGGGACTTCCCTGGGGGTCCAGTGGTTAAGACTCACACTTCCACTGCAGGGGACACAGGTTTGATCCCTGGTCGCCCAGTCAGGGAAGTTCCACATGCTGTGCTGTGTTGTCAGAAAGAAAAGAAACTCTGTACTCTGACTTAAATGAGGAGGTAAACTGAGGCAAGCTAGAAAAGATGAGTTTATTCAGTGACAGCAGAGGAGTTGCAATTTGGGACAAGCAAACTGTAGTAAGCTATACATGAGTCTGGTCAAAGTTTAGGAAAGGTTGTATTTATGGGCAGGGAATGTAAAGAGGGGAGAGTTCAGTTTGAGTCAGTTAAAATCAAAAACAAACAGAGGCCAGCCTTGAAAACTTCCTGAGCAGACAGAATTAGTCTAGTCACACAAACAACACTCTGTTCAGCCCACTTTGTGAGAGTAACCCAGTTTGGATCATCTCTTGTTCATGCCTCTGGCAAAACTTACCAGGGTTGAAATGAGGCCTCTGATCAATCCCCCATCATCTGAGAAAATTTTGTTTCTGTAAGTCAGGCATTTTGGGGAAATCAGCCTCTTAGTCTTTAAGTTTTGTCTTCGTGAGGGCACATGGATGAGTCTTGCCATTTTATATGTTCCAGTTCTATTTTAGATTGAAATTCTTTAATGACTTATTAAATAATAACATCCTACTCCCAACTCCACCTCCAGTCCCCAGCCCTTGCTAACCTCTAACCTATTTTCTATCTTTGTAAATTTTCCAGTTTGCCCTTTCTAGATATTTCATATAAATGGAATCATGCAATATTTGTTCTTCTGTTTCTGGCTTTTCCCCCTTAGTGTAATGTTTTCAGGGTATATGCACGTGTGTCAGAACTTGATTCCTTTTTATGGCTGAATAATATCCCAGTGTATATAAATACAAATCTTCTTTGACATACAGTAGGGTTACATCCCAATAAACCCTTCCTAAATTAAAAATACTGTAACTTGGAGTGCATTTACTATACCTACCTACCAAACATAATTTAGCTTAATCTATCCCTGGTGGCTCAGATGGTAAAGCATCTGTCTACAATGTGGGAGACCCAGGTTCGATCCCTGGGTTTGGAAGATCTCCTGGCGAAGGAAATGGCACTCCACTCCAGTACCATTGCCTGGAAAATCCCATGGACAGAGGAGCCTGGTAGGCTACAGTCCATGGGGTCGCAAAGAGTCGGACACGACTGAGCGACTTCATTCATTCATTCGTCTTAAGCTCAGAACAGTTCTGCCCACAGATTGGGCAAAATCATCTAACACAAAGCCTCTTTTGTCACAGTGTGCTGAATATCTCATGTAATATACTGAATACTGTACTAAAAGTAGAGGACAGATTGTCTGGGTACAGAATTGTTATGGTTGTTTATCCTATTGATTACATGTCTGACTGGGAGTTGCTGCATGCTCCCCTGCCCAGCATCACAAGAGAATATTGTACTGCATATCACTAGCCTAGGAAAAGATCAAAATTTGAAATATGGTTTCTACTGAATGCATATTGCTTTTGCACCATCATGAAATCAAAAAATCTTTGTCAAGCCATTGTAAGTCAAGGACCCTCTGTACCACATTTTGTTTACCCATTCATGTTTGGAGGTAACTTGCATTATTTCCACCCTTGGCTGTTGTGGATGGCGCTGCTATAAACATTGTTCTACAAGTACCTGAGTCCCTGTTTGCAGTTCGTTTGTGTATGTACCATGAGTCACATGGCAAATCTGTTTAACTTTTTGAGGAAGCTGTGGGATTATTTTTTATAATAGTCATATTTTTATTATCCTTTCATTAATGTTTCTTGAGCATTGGTTTTTTTTTGCTTATTTCCTTGGTTGACTTTTGTTGCTGATTTTTAAGAAATTATTTGTTTTGTTCATTCATTTTTCTTTTCTTTTCAATTGTTTGTTTTTCAGACCCGAGTCAGAACTCCATCACAGGGGAACACAGCCAGCTGTTAGGTACAGTATTTCTGTGGGGACTCACTCTCTCTAAAGTCATCCTTTTCCTGCTTATACTAAGAGATATTATTCCCTTCTCTAATTCTATTTTCTGTACCCCTTTTCCACTTTTCACTCCTCAGCTTCTTTTCCTGCTGTTTCTATTCCCAACTTGGTAAGTTTTAGGAATCTATTCTGTAGTTGATTGTTAAGACTCAATATAGTTACATTAAAAAGTAATTTTACATGGTCTGTGCTTTTAATAAAGGTCTGTAAGAGTTAGAGCTTCTTTTTTCCAAGATAATTTTGAAAAGAAGATACAATATTCTGTAATATCTTGTGATCAGCTTCATTTTAATTCTCAAAAGTACTTCATGAACAGCACAGCCTTCATTCAGCAAGCCAAAGAAATTGATGTTCAAATTCCTTATCTGTGAAATAAGTTATGGAAATGAATTGGTTTCTTTTAGGTATCACTTACTTAAATTGCAGTAAACCTGTAATTTGATAAGAAATTACATCTTAAAACTGATGAATTTTTCAAATATAAAAACATACTCTGGAATGAAAGGAATTAATATAAAAAGTAAATAAATAAATAAATAAATAAATATATATATATATATATAAAAAATGCAGAGAGAGGTCCTGTAAAGTATCCCACCTCACCTCTGCTCCCCCAAGGTAAACTTGCTCTAGATACTTTATTGTGAATTCTTATAGACGTTTTTAATTACATATTTTCTTTTGCTTTTTAATTTATCATTTATTTATTTTGGCCTCATGGTGTATGAAGTCTTAGTTCCCTGACCAGCGATCAAACCTGGGCCCCCTGCATGAGAAGCAGGGAGTCCTAACCTCTGGACTGCCAGGGAAGTCTCCGTTAAACGTTACATTAAATACTTTTGTTGTTGTTGTTCAGTCGTGTCCGACTCTTTGCGACCCCAGGGACTGCAGCATGCCAGGCTTCCCTATCCTTCACCACCTCCCGCAACCTGCTCAGACTCATGTCCATTGAGTCCGTGATGCCATCCAACGACCTCGTCCTCTGTCATCCCCTTCTTTTCCTATAACTATATCTTTTCCTTTTTCTTTCAGTGGAGTTTTATACTGTACAGATATACTGTATAGATCTGTGTAGATGTAGCTATACAGATGTATACTCATCTCTTTGTATACTTAAATATACTGCCAGTGAGAGTGCAAGTATATATGTACAAGGTGTTCATTGCAACATAGCAGTAAACACCTGGAAATAACTTAAATACTCATAAATAAAATTGTAGTATGCACATAAATAAAATACTTTACTGCTACAAACAGAGAGACTCTGAGGCAGATCTTTATGTACTAAGATGTCCAGGATAAAATATTAAGTGAAAAACAGGAAATCACAGAATGGTCCATACAGTGTAACTCCACTGATAGAAAAAGGAAAAAAGATAGTCATAGTATTTAATATAAAAATGTGTAATTGATACTCCCTGGCAGTCCAATGGTTAGGACTCTCTGCTTCTAATGCAGGGAGTATGGGTTTGATCCCTGGTCAGATAACAGTGGGTCAAAAGGTATATATATTTTCAAGAAGATACATCAACTTAAACCCACCAATAAAGAGTATGGACACATACTAAGCTCCCTATCATCAAAAGTAGGTGTTATCAATATTAACATTTTTTCTTTAGTAGGTGAAATGGCACCTCTAGTTTTTATTTGTACCTCTTTAATTATGAGTGAATTAAGTCCTTTTAAATATATACTTTAAATAAATAAAGTATAAAAAGTACTTTTAAATATGTAGCCTTGTGGTATTAGGGCTGTCACTATTCTCTTTTTTATACTTTTATATTATTTTATTTAAACTGTTCAAAATCAGTCTTCTTAGTATAGAAATTTCACATTTGAACCAGGAATGATTAAGATCTCATAGAAGATTTTGGTAGATGATGAAGAGTACAGTTCCCCCTAAACTGTTAAATTGCTCTGTCTCTGATACCTGCCTGACAGGTAGAGACTCTTGAAGAGTGGTTCATCATCTGAGCAGGAACACACGTGTGTAAGGGAGGTAGAGGAGAGCTTGGCTAATGAAACGAACAGTCAGGGGAGCTGGTACCATTCCAGTGCTACTGAGATGGGTTTTGTTTCCAAGTAACACTTTGTAGTAAGAGACAGTGGATAAATTAATTATAGGTGTAAAGAAATAGTATGTGATCATAAAGAGTTCCCTCAGTATTATCTAAAACCCCTAGGATTTGCAAAGAGGCTGCTCCAGACATTAATCTCATTTGGCAACCTACAGTTGCGTTCACTTTTAAATAAACCTGGGAATTTATCCAGTTTAGGTTCCATTCATCCTTCTACCCTGGGTTCTCTCTCCTAGGTTCATTAGGTCAGATTATATTCTCCTTTCTTCTCATGCTATTGATAACGGTCTTCCTCTGTGTCCTGTTCTAAGTATGTTTAGCTACAACCTCAAAATCTGCCCTGGTTTATTTTTATTTATTTATTTATTGGCTGTGCCGGTGGGTTGTGAAATCCCAACGAGGAGTTGAACCTGCACCTTCAGCAGTGAAAGAGCAGAGTTCTAAGCACTGGACCTTCAGGGTATTCCCCTTACTGGTTTATTTTTTTATTTTTGGAGTTGCAAAAGAGTGAAAGATAATTTATTGTTATATCTTCTAATCATCTTATGATTCCTCAGAAAAGGCATTGGTAGCTTGAATTAAAATGTTGCCAGATTCTATAAAAAATCTCACTTAGGATAATTTGGCCCAGTAGGTGAAAAACTGCTTCAGTTGCCTTGCCTGCTGAATGGAGTTTATAATAGGATCTTTCAAATCTTCTAAATGCTTTCCTTTCAACAGGGTAAAGTTATTTTAATGTATCTGCTGTTTCCACTGACTCATCAGATCTCTTGCAAAACACAGGGTCAGGCTGAGGAGATGTACAGAAGGGTGAGACTGCAGTTGTGATAAAGGATTAAGCTGTATGCTTACAATTCATGAATTTTTATGTGTGTGTTATTTTCCATTTAAAACATTTTAGAAAGCAAGCAAGCAAATGAACAGTGGGCCCTGGCATTTTTACAGCTTTTATCAAACATTCAAGGCAAAGTAATTTCTCTTCTACAGTTTCTCTCAAGAAACAGAAAAGCAAGTAGACATTTCTCTGCTCAGTTTGAGACTAGCATAACCTTGGTACCAAAACTTAACAATGACAATGTGAGAACAGTATAGACCAATTTTACTTATGAACACAGATACAAATATCCTAAATGAATATTAGCAGTCTGAATCAGGCAATATACACTTGACCCTTACAATTTGGGTTTGAACTGCACTGGTCCTCTTAAACATGGATATTTTTCAATAGTAAATACTACAGTACTGCCTAGGTTGTGGCTGGTTAAATCTGCAAATGCGGAGGAGGAACCTCAGATACAGAGTCAACTATAGTTATACTTTGAGTAACCCCCAGCATTATTCACGGGTTACCTGTATTTTTAAAAATTACTAAAAACAATTACAAAAAATTACTTTCTGGTAAAGATACATGGTTGGTTTATCATTAAAAATCAATTTATATAATATATTAAACAAAAACTAAAAAAAATAAAAAATAAACTGCAAAAATATTAAACATATTGAAGGAAAAACATAAAATCAACTTAATAGATTTCAGGAAAAAGATTTTATTGGAAACATATTCAGTATTTAAATTCATGAGCTCATAAAAAACTGGTCACCATTGGAGTAGTCTAGTAAATCAATTCATTATTCTGAGAATTGGTCTAAAAGAAAAAAATGAAGTATTTATCTTGCTTTTAACTATACCAGTGGGTAACCAAATAGTAAATTACAGGGATTGTCTGTTTATAAAAGTATTTCAGCTAATAATTAATTAATTTTCCTTAATAAATAAAGGAAAAATAACAGAATATCACTATTTTTATAGCCTCTCATGGATTAATGAATCTAGGCATTCATGATCAACATTTGCTAGTATCTGAAAAAGAAACTAATTAGATGACCCGTACCTCCAGATGGATGATCAAAATATCCCTATGAGAGTATTTTCCTCCCTCCCCCATAAAAATACTGAATGTGGTTAAGCGTTTAGACCCAATTACCAATATATAGGAAATAGAAGAAAACAGAGCAACATGTTAAACAACATCACATGGATGCTTATAAAATCCAGATCATCAGAAACTTTACTGAACACATAACATAGGTTCTTCAGTAAGTGAACTGCAAACGAAAAGAGAGAAAGCCAGTAGACTTAAGAAATAAGCAACCAGTCATATTTGGCTGTTGATTCAGACTTTCTTCTTGGAGTAGGAAATGGCCACCCACTCCAGTATTCGTGCCCGGAAAATTCCATGGTCAGAGAAGCCTGGTGGGGTACAGTTCATGGGGTCACAAAGAGTTGGACACAAATGAGTGCACACACATACATCAAACTAAAAATCAAAAACATAATTTATAACATTTCAGACAACCTTTTGTGTTGACTTGGTCACATAGTTCAGACCCAAACCTGGGCCAAGAGATATTAAGTATACTTATTGCTCTTGTTCTGCCTTGCTCAGATGAACAAAGGCCATTAGACAAGCTCAGGAGTCTAAGGGAGGAATCTGAGGTTTATCTTACATCTAAGTTGAAGTGTAAGTGGTAATTGAACAAAAAATAGCAACATTATAGAAGTAATAGCACCACAACAATAAAATGCTTATAAAGAGCAAGAATTTGGCGTATTCTTTCTGCTTACAAAAAAGTATGCCATAACAAATGGAAATCTGATATTTTCAGTAGAGCCAGTGGCACTCCTATCAGTTTTCATTTGAATGTTCAATGAAACACCAGTAAGTTTTTCAATAATATCAGCTTTCTATGGCTGGTAAAATGAGAATTAAGAAACATAATAGTGATCTGATGGGCTGTTTACTTCAAAGCATTCAGTTTAGTTCAGTTCAGTTCAGTCGTTCAGTCGTGTCCGACCCTTTGCGACCCCATGAATCGCAGCACGCTAGGCCTCCCTGTCCATCACCAACTCCCAGAGTTCACTCAGACTCACATCCATCAAGTTAGTGATGCATCCAGCCATCTCATCCTCTGTCGTCCCCTTCTCCTCCTGCCCCCGATCCCTCCCAGCATCAGAGTCTTTTCCAATGAGTCAACACTTTGCATGAGGTGGCCAAAGTACTGGAGTTTCAGCTTTAGCATCATTCCTTCCAAAGAAATCCCAAGGCTGATCTCCTTCAGAATGGACTGGTTGGATCTCCTTGCAGTCCAAGGGACTCTCAAGAGTCTTCTCCAACACCACAGTTCAAAAGCATCAATTCTTCGGCACTCAGCCTTCTTCACAGTCCGACTCTCACATCCATATATGACCACAAGAAAAACCATAGCCTTAACTAGACGGACCTTAGTTGGCAAAGTAATGTCTCTGCTTTTGAATATGCTGTCTAGGTTGCTCATAGCTTTTCTTCCAAGGAGTAAGCGTCTTTTAATTTCATGGCTGCAGTCACCATCCGCAGTGATTTTGGAGCCCCAAAAAATAAAGTCTGACACTGTTTCCACTGTTTCCCCATCTATTTCCCATGAAGTGATGGGACCGGATGCCATGATCTTCGTTTTCTGAATGTTGAGCTTTAAGCCAACTTTTTCACTCTCCACTTTCGCTTTCATCAAGAGGCTTTTTAGTTCCTCTTCACTTTCTGCCATAAGGGTGGTATCATCTGCATATCTGAGGTTATTGATATTTCTCCTGGCAGTCTTGAGTCCAGCTTGTGCTTCTTCCAGACCAGCGTTTTTCATGATGTACTCTGCATTGAAGTTAAATAAGCAGGGTGACAATATACAGCCTTGACGTACTCCTTTTCCTATTTGAAACCAGTCTGTTGTTCCATATCCAGTTCTAACTGTTGCTTCCTGACCTGCATACAGATTTCTCAAGAGGCAGGTCAGGTGGTCTGGTATTCCCATCTCTTTCAGAATTTTCCACAGTTTATTGTGATCCACACAGTCAAAGGCTTTGGCATAGTTAATAAAGCAGAAATAGATGTTTTTCTGGAACTCTCTTGCTTTTTCCATGATCCAGCGGATGTTGGCAATTTGATCTCTGGTTCCTCTGCCTTTTCTAAAACCATGAATATCAGGAAGTTCACGGTTCACATATTGCTGAAGCCTGGCTTGGAGAATTTTGAGCATTACTTTACTAGCATGTGAAATGAGTGCAGTTGTACGGTAGTTTGAGCATTCTTTGGCGTTGCCTTTCTTTGGGATTGGAATGAAAACTGACCTTTTCCAGTCCTGTGGCCACTGCTGAGTTTTCCAAATTTGCTGGCATCTTGAGTGCAGCACTTTCACAGTATCATTTTTCAGGATTTGAAATAGCTCCACTGGAATTCCATCACCTCCACTAGCTTTGTTCATAGTGATGCTTTCTAAGGCCCACTTGACTTCACATTCCAGGATGTCTGGCTCTAGATGAGTGATCACACCATCGTGATTATCCGGGTCGTGAAGATCATTTTTGTACAGTTCTTCCATGTATTCTTGCCACCTCTTCTTAATATCTTCTGCTTCTGTTAGGTCCATACTATTTCTGTCTTTATCGACCCCATCTTTGCGTGAAATGTTCCCTTGGTATCTCTAATTTTCTTGAAGAGATCTCTAGTCTTTCTCATTCTGTTCTTTTCCTCTATTTCTTTGCATTGATCGCTGAAGAAGGCTTTCTTATCTCTTCTTGCTTTTCTCTGGAACTCTGCATTCAGATGCTTATATCTTTCCTTTTCTCGTTTGCTTTTTGCCTCTCTTCTTTTCACAGCTATTTGTAAGGCCTCCCCAGACAGCCATTTTGCTTTTTTTCATTTCTTTTCCATGGGGATGGTCTTGATCCCTGTCTCCTGCACAATGTCATGAACCTCATTCCATAGTTCATCAGGCACTCTATCAGATCTAGGCCCTTAAACCTATTTCTCACTTCCACTGTATAATCATAAGGGATTTGATTTAGGTCATACCTGAATGACCAGATCATGAACTCCTTGTTACCAAATTCAGACTTAAATTGAAGAAAGTAGGGAAAACCACTAGACCATTCAGGTATGACCTTCAAAGCATTACTGAGGCCAGTCTCACTAGCTATCCTCGAAAGGCATCTTAGGATTCTGCATAATTCTAAAGAAGTCCTAGGATGGATCTGAGTTTGTTTTTTAGTTCTTGCAGAGTAAAGGTTATTTGCTATTCAGAAACTAGAATTTCCATTCCACTTGGGATTTCCTGGAGTCATAGTAGTGACCCAGATTTCTGAATGTTGTACATCAGAAAGCAGCATGATTTCCAAGATGTTCAGACCAAGAATTGATCCACGCCCTTCAGTATAACCACTTTTGATTTCATACCTGGTTGAACCACGCCTTTCAGTTAACCACGTATGATGAGAGCTTTGCTCCTTGCCCAGAAAGCCCTGACATTTCATAATTGACCAGGAGTTCTACTGGACCCTCCCACCACCACAAGTAGACCCTGGGTAAGACAATTTGGAAGGTATCATTGGTCTCATAAATGCAGGGAAAGTCTCTGGAGACATTCTTCCCTCCAACCACGCAAAACAAAATTAACCAAGCGAATAGAAGTTGAGTCAGAAACTTCCAGAACCAGAGTGTCTGAAAGATAGGGTAGTTGCACCTGAAACTTGAAACTAAAGAGGCCTCAAGCAGAGGTGCCAGGGCTGCAGCCCAGGAAGCCAGAGCTGTTAGGAGATGGCTTAGACCAGCGAGCAGCGGGGCAGGGGAGTTCTGAAGTCAGATTTTTATAGCAACAATATTATAGGGCTGCTGAATAATAGGGAAGTAGTATGCTAAGGCTGGAACTCCTTTCCTCCTGTTGTAACTTTCAAAAGGAATGAAATGGTGTTGAGTCTGGAATATAACACTTTTAAATGTCTAAATTATTTAATAGAGGATGCAGCTAGGAACATGAGACTGTTTAAAGAGAAGGTAAACAGTTGTTGATATTTTTAAAAATGAAGGGGTTAAACAGATTAGAAACAGGCAGAAGAAGTTGTGAACAAAAAGAAAACCACATGTGGACATACCTTAATAAAGCTGCAAGACATCTAAGAAGAGATCTTGAAAGGAGCAGAGAGAAGAAACAGATCATCAGAAGAACAACAGGATGATAAACTTCTCAGATAACAAATAACGTCTTAAAGTGTTTGGAAAACATTTATTATCCTAGAATTGTGCTTAGCAAGACACTTGGGGTTAAGGGCAAAATATAATTGTAGATAAGTAAAAGCCAACAACATTTTTTACCACAACACTTGCTGTAAACTATTTGTTTTCAACTAGGGACAATTCTGTCCCCAAAGGATATTTGGAAATGTTTGGAGATATTTTTGATTGGAGGTACTACTGGCATCTAGTGACTAGAGGCCAAGGATGCTCTTAAACATTCTAAAATGTGCTGGACAATATCCTACAACAAATAATTATACTGTCTGAAATTTCACAGTGCCGAGTTTGAGAAACCCTTCTCTAAAGGAATTCTAAAGAATATACCGCAAGTAAAAGGAAAATGATCCCCGAAGACTAGTATTCTGAAATGCAACAAAGAATATTGAACAAATGAAATGGTAAATGTAGACCTTCACCCAAGTCAGTGTTGTCAATATGAAATAATTTTAGTGTCTTATTTGTGTAGTGAAAAAAACTCCTAGAAATGTTGGACGGTAGTAATATGTAAGTCAGGAGGTGAGAGTTGGAACTGAAAGGAATAGAAATAGAGTGTGAAAACTCCAGGCTAGGAGACAGAAAAAAATGGAATAAGGGAAAGTAAACCAAAAAAATCCAGAGAGAAGATGAGAATGAATCATAGAAAAAGAAAACAAAAGAGAAATAAAAAGATGGTACAGTTCAGTCCGAATATATCAGCTGCTAAAGTTGATGGACCTAACTTGACAATTAAAAAGACAGATTGTCAGATTTTTAAAAACACAGCTACATGCTCTTTACAGAATATCTACCTACAGCATAAGAACCCAGGAAAAATGAAAAGTTGAAAACCAGAAAAGGACATTTAACCAAAAGACAACTGGTATAGTTATCATTATCTTTTTCCTTCTGTTGTCTTAGGATTTATTCTCTTTCCTTTCTGGCTTCTTAAAATAGGTATTTAGCTCATATAATTTTTATTCTTTTTACTTTCCTTATATAAAATTTTAAAGCAATAACTTTACTTTGAAGTGATGCTTTTGCTGCATCAAACAAGTTTCAATAGGTGGTGTTTTTGTTGTTACTCAGTTTTTAAGTAGATTAATCTTTGATCCTTGAATTGTTGGAAAATGTGTAGTTTTTAATTCTTAAATTTGCATGGTTTTTAAATTTGTCTGTTTATAATTAAATTCTAACTTCTTGTTATACACCAAGATCATGGCTTATATTTGATATGTTTGATGTTTGTACAGTCTTTAAGATCTAGTACATGATAAGTTTCCATATATAAAATTTCCATATATGTTTGATTAAAATGTATCATCTCTTATTTTGCATGCAGAACTCTACCTCCACTAAGGTCAGGGTCATTCACTGTGTTACTTGGATTTCTTTACCTTTGCTATTCTGTCTGCTTCACCTATCAATTATTGAGGAAAAGTATGTTAAAAATCTCCCTGTGTGATGGTAGATTTATTAATTTCTTGATATAGTTCTGTTCATTTTTGCCTCAAATATTTTGAGGCATGGATGGATGGGTGGGTGGATATGGCTTCTTTTTTCTTTAGCTGCACTTTGGCTTGCAGGATCTCAGTTCCCTGACCAGGGATTGAACCCAGTCCCACCGGTGAAAGCACCAAATCCTGACCAGTAGGGAACTCCCTAGGAAACCTTTTAGATCGGCTCTGTTGACCGTTTCTTGCTGGTATTCATGCCCTTGTGTAATCATCTCTCCTTTGAGAGAGGGCTGGACTTTATGACTCCAAAACTTCTAATTATTAGAATATGACAGAAGTCGCTTGCAAAGTGAGATGTGACATCTGTCTTGCACCCCATCTCTGGCTCTTTGGTGGCGTGCTTTGCAGGAGTCCAGTTGCCATGCTGTAAGCCGCCCAGTGAAAAGTCCCACATGGCAAGGAAGTTGAGAAAGCCCCTTGGCCAACAGCCTGAAAAACAAAACGAAACTGAATCCTGCCAACTGTGTAAGTGAGGTTGGAAGAGAATCTTCCCCAGGCCTTCCAGTGAGACCACGGTTCTGACAGGAGACTGTGGAGTAGAGTGCCCAGCTAAGCCATGTCCATATTCCTAGCACCCACTAACTGAGACGGTAAGCATGTGGTGTTTAAGCCTCTAAATTTGAGAGTCATTTGTTACACAGAAAGAAATAACTATAAACAATAGATGTATGTTTAAAATTTATATACTTCCTTGGTGAATTAGGCCTTGTATGGTTACCCTCTCATTCCTAATAAAGTTTTTCTCTTAAAGAAATATGTATCTGCTAACAATAAAACTGTACCAGCTTTATTTTGGTTAGGTTTTTCCTGATATATCTCTTTCCTTTACTTTTATTCTTTGTGTGTCCTTATTATGACTCTTGTAAACAAGAGACATATATGCCTGGATTTTGTTGTTTAATCAAGTGTGTCAGTCTTTATATTTTAACTTGTAAATTTCAATCCCTTACTTAGAAATATTCTGTCTACTCCCATCTCCCAAATGAAGAAAATAACGTTAACATACTCTGACATCACTCTTTCCCAGCCCCAACCCCCGTCGTACTGTTTTTAACTAGAATAGGTCAGTGGCAAAAAGGAGGGGACTTCTCAATAAGTGGACCTAGAAGAGCTATCCATTTGCTAAAGAACTACATGATCTGACTTCTTCCTGTCTTTGTAGCCACTCTATTCTAACTCTATTTTGGCCATGTTATATATTCTGTTTATGAGTCCATTAAGATTATATCTGCTTTAGGATCTTTTACTTATTTATTTTTGCTTTAGGGTCTTTTAGAACTGCTATCCCCTCTACCTGAAATGCAGGTTTTTCCCGTCCATTCTGTGCCAAGAGTATGCTACAGCCAGTTAGCACATACCAGCTCATGAAAGCCAAGTGTATCTTCTCTTCCTGAAACCAAGTTCAGTGAAGTCACATTAGTATTTTAAAATTGGCCTATGTGAATATTTGGCAAATACTATAAATTAGTATATAATTCTAGAGGACCTGCTTATCATCACTCTGATGATCTTATCAAAGCTTGTCTGCCTTCCCATCCTGTCATAATCTATCCCAGCACATGTTTCATTTTCTTCACTGAACTCACACTTCTTTAGAAGGTGCTTTCTGTCTTCTGTGGCTCTAGTATATGCACAGTGGAAGTAGTCTTTAATGCCTTGTCTACTGTTGAAGTGCCCAACATGGAAGAACTCAGTATTTACTTACTGAATTAATTGAATAGATGAATTACTCAAAAGTGGTGATAATTTTTAGCTGTGTCATTCTCCAAAATTTTCTGGAAGCATTAGAGGGAGGATAATAATTGTATTTCTTTTATGACTTTTTATTATGGGAATTTCCAGAGGTACAGAAGAGTTAAGTAGAATAGCGTAATGAAACAACATGAACCCATCACCCAGCTTCAACAATGTTGCAAATTTTTCAGCCCCCACCAGATTTTTTCCCCAGAATATTTTTGCCCTTTCTAAAGAAAATAACCAATCCATATTCATATTCCTCTGATTGTTTCCTGGCATTTGGTTTGAGTCAGGATTCTAACAAGTTTTGTACCTTGTGACTGATCTGGTATGTCATCTTAAGTCTCTTAATTTATGAGTTCACCTGTTTTAGTTTATGCCATTTATTTGTTAACAAAAAAGCAGATTATTTGTCATATGGAGTTGTCCACATTCTGAATTTTTTAAAAAATAATTGTATTTACTTTTGGCTGTGTGGGTCTTCCTGCTGTGCGGGCTTTTGCTCTAGTCGTGGGGCTACTCTTCACTGTGACGCACGGGCTTCTCATTGTGGTGGCTTCTCTTGCTATCGAACATGCACTCGAGGGCACACGGACTTCAGTAGCTGTAGCACATGGGTTCAGTGGTCTACATGTTCTGTGGCACGTGGGACCCTCCTGGAGCAGGGATCAAACCTGTGTCTCCTGCATTGGCAGGTGGATTCTTTACCACTTGATTCACTAGGGAAGCCCCAAATTCTGAGTTTGATGACTGCCTCTTTGCGGTGATGTTTAACATGCTCTTCCTTTGTTTTCTGTGAACTGATAGTTAGATTTAGAGGTTTGCTTATATTCAGCTTCCATTCATTCTTTGGTTAAGAATACATCAAAAATTGTACAGTGTATCTTTTATTGCATTACATTAGAGGATTGTGTTGTCCCACTTTTAGTGATGCTGTTTGATCAGTGGGTTATGTCTCAGGCTTTCACCTAATGCTTTTAGCAACCATTGATGATGACTGCTTATAACCATTATTTCATTAGGGGTTGGAAATTGGTGTTGTTTTTGTAATTATATCATTCCATCTGCGTTTATTAGCTAGAATGTTTCTATGATGAAGAAATTTTCTCTCTTTGGTTACCTTGAACTATAATTGGTACAGGAAAGGTGGGATTGGGGCTAATCGCTTAATTCTTTACATTTATTATTTTTCAGACTTTGATATTTTTTCATAGCAACTCTGCGAAGGGGACTAGTTTTTTTTTTTTTAATGTACCATTTGGATATTTCAAGTAGTTGCATTTGAATTCATTGCGTTATGTATTTTTAGTGTTCACATTATCCCATTTTTAGCCAATGGGAACACCTTCAGATTGACTCTTCTGTCCTTTGACATGACTCAGTTATTTTGATAGCTTTCTGTTTCCCAAGCTCATCTTACATATATAAGGTTTTAGGACTTTAGATTAAAATCTTTAATTTTTATATTGATCTCTAGTTTCTCAATATTTAAAATCTTAGAGTTTGGTGGGGGGGGGGCTTTATTTTTTTTTTTTGGCCTCACCATGCTATATGTGGGATCTTAGTTCCCCAACTAGGAGTTGAACCCTGTGCCCCCTGCAGTGAAAGTATGGAGTCTTATTAACTACTGGGTTGCAAGGGAAGTCTCTAAAATCTTAGTTCTTAATGACATTTACACAGTTATTAAAATTTTCTCTTCTGCCAGACCTGTATAGCTGTGTAACTTTTACACTATAAAGAACCAAAGTTAAGAAAGCACTCAAACAACAGAATCTCTACTGTTTTAGGGAACCCAATCGCTCTCTCATTTTTCCTCAGAGTGGATTCACCAAATTCTTGTGGGATGCCTGTTTTCACATAAAAAGATATGTGGCAAACGTTTGTACAAAAATGGTGTCATTTAGAAAAGGTCAGATAGCCCTGAAGGCCAAGGGTTTTTATTGCCATTATCAACAGGAACAGTGTGTAAAGTAGCCTTGTCCAGCACAGTGTTGTACACTGAGCAGGTACTCAGTGACTTTTTATTTTTCATTCTGGCTTTGGATGACATTAAGAGTAGGGTCTCTCTAGGCTAGAATCTTAAAAGAATAGTGTTTCCAGTCTTCATATTGTTAAGAAAAGGAGTGACCCGTGTTTACTTCTTAGAGATTTGCTTTTGCTCCTTTTCAAGAGGAAGTCACATTCTCCAGGCAATGCTACCATGCTTGAGATGAAAATCTGAATATGAAAGTGAGTTTCATTATTACAGAGGCAACATGCAGTTCTTTGGTGCTGATGCCTCTTCAGTACCAATGAGAAACTAACATGGTATATTTTTTTTCCAGATGATGGACATAAGAAAGCACGAAATGCTTATCTTAACAATTCCAATTATGAAGAAGGAGATGAATATTTTGATAAGAATTTGGCACTCTTTGAGGTAATATTTGGGAGAAAACTAGGGCAGAGACTTCAGGAACAGAAATTTTAAGATTGTTGTCTTCCACCCCATCTAGTTTTAAAATAGTACAGGTTGGATAAATTGATAACTAACTGTTAAAATATAATACTCATTATTATAGTTTGTCATTGTAGTTGATTTAATCTATATAATCTAATTATTGCTAGTTAATAACCATTGAATCAAATTTCTGTGAAATAAAGAGGAATGTTGACATCACAGACACAGGGAGAATCTTGCTGTCTAATTTAACTAGGATGTAAATGTTTATGTTGTAATAATCTATAAAATTTTTCAATTCTGTGTTTGGGATGAATGTTACCTTAGAACTAGTAACCAAAAGAGTTTCTCTAGCAGCTCAGCAGTAAAGAATCTGCCTGCAGTGCAGGAGCTGCCGGAGATGTAAGTTCTGTCCCCGGGTTGGGAAGATCCCCTTGAGGAGGGCATGGCAACCCACTCCAGTATTCTTGCCTGAAGAATCCCACGGACAGAGGAGACTGGAGGACTACAGTCCATGGGGTCACAAAGAGTTGTACACCACTAAAGCGACTTAGCACAGCATTAACCAAAAAGCAGGGTAGGAAGCAGGCTGTTGGATTAAAAGGACCTGAATGTCTCACCTGACTAAGACAGCATGGACTTTGATGGAACCTGTGGCCTGATTGTTGAAAGGAGCCTGGTTTAGTCCAGCACTGCTTTGTCTTACTTTGGACAGTGATTCAAATGCCACTTTTCTCAGTGTTCCTGCTTTTTTTTAAATAATATTTTCTCTTAGTTTCCTTCAAGAAAAGGTCTGAGGTGAATATTTGGTTCAATCACAAAAGTTTTTCATGGACATGTCCACGCTTGGTGCTGTAAATAGTAACTATCAATATGAGCTGACTATTAGTAATACTGTTAGTAGACTGTTAGCAGTACTGTGGTTAAAAATTATGTCATTGATGTTCTTTATGAGTTTTGCAATCTCATGTGTGTGCAGTCGTGTCTGACTCTTTGCGGCCTCATGGACCGTAGCCTGCCAGGCTCCTCTGTCCATGGGATTTTCAAAGCAAGGATACTGGAGTGCCATTTCCTCTTTCAGGGGGTCTTCCCGACCCAGAGATTGAATGAGCATCTCGTGCGTCTCCTGCGTTGGCAGGCGGATTCTTTACCACTAGCGCCATCTGGGAAGCCTTTTATGAGGTTACAGCTCTCTATTAGGAGCCAGAGTGGTTTTTTGTTTTCTGTCAGCTATTACAATCATAAAGCTTTTCATTTAAGAATTTCCTAAGAATTCATGTAGCTCTGATTATATCTTAAAACATGAGGGGAGAATAAAATCTCTGATAAATTTTTAAAAAATATTTGCCTGTGATTACCTTGCAGTTTCTGGTAGATGGATCGTTTTGATGTTTATTCCCAGTGTTCTTCATCATGTATTTCTTCCTTATTTTCTGGCTTTATAGGAAGAAATGGACACCAGACCAAAGGTGTCTTCTCTCCTTAGCCGCTTGGCCAATTATACTAATCTGACACAAGGAGCAAAGGAACATGAAGAGGCAGAGAACATCACTGAAGGGAAAAAGAAGCCCACCAAGGTGAGGCCTTAGAATAGTAAGGCAAGTTAAAAGAGCCCCATATAGAAGAGAGGGAAAAATGTCCTGAGCATCACTCTTTGCTCAAGAGCTATTGAACACTTTGTATATGCCAGCCACGTGAGGGGTGAGTTCTGTAATGTGCAGCTGGGAGATGAGCATTCCAGGGAAAGGGACTAGCACTTCAAAAGAAAAGTGTCCACACCCATGAAAATGTGGAACAAAATTACAAGTTAGCTTTCTGATTATTCAGGAGTAAAGCAACACTCAGATCTTTTTATCAACTCCATTTACCAACTACTATGAATGATTTATACCATGTTCTGAAGAAATTCCATCAAGTTATTATCCTTTTTTTTTTTTTTAAGAAAAAAATAATGCCCTTGACGAACAGAAACTTTTAAATTGTTGGAGATGCACCTAAAAGTTTGTGATAGGATTCCTATGTAAAAACATGTGGAGATCTCTGTAAAGTTAAAATATGTATCTCTAGGAATAATAAGTATAGTGATAGACATTTGTTAGATGGAGATTTTGTATGTGCCTATTTAAAGATACTGCTTAAACTTTTCATCTCTGTTTTGCAATTAAAATTATAGTTAGGGCACAAGTTTTTATATAAAAGTAAAGGGATGAATCAGCTCTTCTAGATGACTACATGATTTTTTCTTTTGTCAACATCTTTCTTTCCAGACTCCCCAAATGGGCACCTTCATGGGTGTCTACCTCCCATGTCTACAAAATATTTTTGGAGTGATCCTGTTTCTGCGCCTTACGTGGGTGGTGGGCACAGCTGGAGTTCTGCAGGCCTTTGCAATTGTCCTTATCTGCTGCTGCTGTGTAAGTCCCAAGTTGACCCCTGGACATCACCTGGAACACGCAAGAGCTCAAGAGTATCATGCTTTAACCTCTTAGGGAATAAAAGAAAGAATACATACTGGGAAAATACTCATGATCTCAACCGGAGAGATTATTTTGGTATTAAAATCTAAAGGATTTTCAGTTTAGTCAGTTACTCACTGCTTATATCTGTAATATATTGTACTGAAAATTACAAAGAAAGGCTTCCCTTGGAAGTAGAAGATATACCCCCTGACTTTAGAAGACACTTCTGAAGACAACACTTCAGAAGACAAACCATTTGAATTTGATAATGCTAGTGTTGTGGCAGAAAATGTGTTAGAAAATGAGATGAATTACTCCACTGCAGGACCAGTAAACAGCTGATTATTGTTTTGGGGTAAGAAGTATTTATTTTGAAGTGTCATCCCTTACCCCTTCTCCAGAAATTGGGGTGTTATTTCCAAGCCTTCTTTCCATTATACTGAGAACATTCTGGTCTTCCTTTAATTTAAATTCCTCTTATCTGTGTATCCTAGCTACATCTGTCAGTTTTGTTGTAAATTGATAGATTATTATAAACATTTTTTATTATTAAGCTGACTGCTGACACTACTGTCACCATCACACACTCCCTGCACATTTTGCTCAACTGAGTACCATGCAGAGCAGGGTAAGTGGACATAGTCCATATCATTCATGACTCAGTTTTTTCTTTCAGTCTTGAAACTTGAGGGCCATAGTTGACTCCTTGATTGCTTGTCATATCTCATCAGGTGTCAAGGCCAATGAGGTCTCCCTCTGAAATCTCTCTTGTCCAACCCCTTCTTTATATTCCTACTTGCACCACTGCAGTCCTTACCTCTCACTGAACTACTGTATTAGCCTGCTAACAAGTCATTCTGCCTCCATCTGCTCCCTATCTGCAGTCCATTCTGTACTCTGCGACTATCAGGTAATGGTTTTAAAATACAGTTCTTGTGAACTCAGAAGTCTTCAGTGGTTCTCGTTACTGAATATTATTCTTGTTATTGTAGCCAGTGTTTAGTCAGTTTCCAATCTTTTCCAAGTTTTTAACTAGAAGATCAGGGTAGGATCAGTGGTTCTTAATAGCACCTAGCCCACTGATTACCAGGAAGGAGCATTTTAACGGAATACTCCAGATGCCAGTAGTGTGACTAGTGCAGGGATGAAGCTCATCATCTCATTTCCGGACCACTGAGTATGAGGAACTCCCTCCATATGAGTATGTAGAGGTGAATATTCGACAAGTGCTCTGAGACGTGCAGATGGAAAAGTAATATGGAAATGTTGTCTTTGTATAGTAACAGCCTTCTCTTTTCTCTTTCTCTATAGACGATGTTGACTGCTATCTCCATGAGTGCCATTGCCACTAATGGAGTGGTGCCAGGTCAGTAGCTGAGACTGGATTTCATGGATGGTCACTGATTGCTGTATGTTTACACTATAAAGATAGAGGTGCAGACTTCCAAGGAATGTTATTTAGTCTGTTGGCCACAGGCACTACTGTTTGACTTGAGAAACCATCTTTTTTAAAAAAAATCTATTTTTTAAGCTAGAATATCTCATTTCTACTGCATTTTTAGCTTCTTTTAGTTAGAATTTATATTTTATTCAGCTATCTGTGGTAAATTTATATTTTATTCAGATGCCTGTGGTAAATATCATCTGATTTTTTCTTAATAATACTGACAAAATTGTGCTGCTTTATGTGGGATATTAGATGTGTAGTATGAAGGTTTCATCTTTTACTTCCTACTGGGAAATCTACTTTTTATCACATTCAGGGTTTTTAAAAGCCTGAAGCATTTATCCTTTTTTACAACTTGTTTACATTCCTGTTACTAGCATACTTTCTTTATCTTGTTCACCTTCTGTTTTACCTTTTAGCTGGAGGCTCATACTTTATGATTTCCCGAGCACTGGGCCCAGAGTTTGGTGGAGCTGTTGGCCTCTGCTTTTATCTTGGCACCACATTTGCAGCAGCTATGTATATCCTTGGTGCCATTGAAATTTTTCTGGTGAGTAATGGCTTAATTGTGGTCTATAGTATGGAAAAGATACAGACTTGGACTTATTTTGCCATTTGATAGCAAAGCTTTGAGAAATCATTTATAGGAATCAATCAAGTGACTGATTGCTGACCTGTTATTGACTGCCTACTGGGAGTATGAGTCAGAGAGGTTGAGGGTATCCTTTGGCTGCCCTCCCCTCTCCACTCCATCACCAGCACCCTGCCACCTCACCCAAAAAGGTAGTCTCAGAGGCAAGACATGCTAATGGGGAAAAAGTAAAATAAAGTTTATCTCTTTTGATGTTTTTATCCCAATGACATAAAATGTTTATTTATTTACTAGGATATATTTTTTACTATTTAAAGTAACAAGAGTAGAAGTAGGACTCAAGATAATCTTTACAGTTACTTTGTATAACACTTTGGATAAGCTACTAATATATCCCTTGTTTTTCCATTTGGAAGTGTAAGTATTCACAATGGCATGTAGGCTAATCAATGATACCCTATTTTTGTAGGCATTTTAGATCGAAACAGGAATTAGGCTATGTCTCCAGTCACTTTCTGTCTCAGTTTTGCTTTCATTTGTGAAAGCAAATGCAAACAACAACGACAACCCTTTGGTTACTTTGAATGACGTCGTTCTCTCCTTTTTTGGCTTAACAGGTATATATCGTCCCTCGAGCTGCCATCTTTCATAGTGACGATGCACTCAAGGAGTCAGCAGCCATGCTAAATAACATGCGTGTCTATGGGACAGCCTTCTTGGTCCTCATGGTATTGGTGGTATTCATCGGCGTGCGCTATGTCAACAAGTTTGCCTCACTCTTTCTGGCCTGTGTCATTGTGTCCATCTTGGCCATCTATGCTGGAGCCATCAAGTCTTCGTTCGCCCCTCCACACTTCCCGTACGTGTCTCTCTGACTAGGCATCACTATTAGGTAGCCATTAACAGTATCTGGTGGTGTGATCATTTCAAGGCAGAATTTCACAGTTTCACCGTGATTTCCCTCTTGGATAAGCCCAGTTAGATCTGTGCAGGAAGCCTCCGAGGAAACTCTGGGTGTCATCTTCCTTATGTCCCAAGCATAGAATTGCCAACTGTGGCCATCATTTGGATATAGATAATAGGTTTTTCAAAACCTCCTGATAATGATTATGTATATTTGAACTATTCATGAAGGGCTTTCAAACAACATAGTTACAGTCAGCAACCTTGATAGAATATTTAAATGTTAGATTCCTTTTATTAATGAAAAATTAAGAAAGTCAAGAAAACCTTGATTCCTACCTAAGTATTTACAATTGAATTTTTAATTTTGTTTTTAGTACAATAATGAACTCTCTAGTCACAAAATAAAGGGAAATAAATGTCACATTATTTGCATATGTATCTGTTTCTATATAAATTATATGACATACATAAGTAGTACAGGTGCCTTAATGTATACTTTTTGAAGTAGAAATGGGTTTGTACAGATATGTGACTCAAAGGCTCACCTGTTTTCCGTTTGACTAGTGGCATAGGAACTAGCCAGCACTGAGTATTGCTTATAACCTTGTTATAGTGCCTGTCTTTGAAAAATCATCCGAATAATCCAGGGATCACACTCATCAGTCTTATGTTGATTTAATCTGATTACTGAAACACAGATTTTTCAAGATGAAAAAACAGGTCCAGAGAAATTAAATGACTTGCCCCAGAGTTAACGATTGGCAGAGCAAGAACACAAACCTTGTGGTTTGCCGACTCCCAGTCCAGCATTCCTTCTCCTGTGCAAAGTGCTGTCGGGAAGGAGTCCATGATAAATTTTCAGTCTGCTCATCCAGGAGCTGTAAAGTAACTGGAGGTCCACTTGAGTCATAGAAATACTAAAGGCTATATTCTGGCTGTATCTTAACTTGGGAAATTCCATTTTCCTCAAGTTTTCCTTTGATGTGTCTCCTCTTTTTTGGTGGGCAAAATTCATGTGTGGTATTTTCTTTAAAATATTTCAGCAAAACAAGTCTAAAAACCTAGAGGAATGCATAAAACAAGACTGGGAAATGTTGGGAGTTGTTGAAGCTGAGTGACAGGCACATGATTTATCACATAAGTATGCTATCATTTTGCAGATTTCAAAAGTTGCTTTTTTCCTCCTGAGAGTTATTTTAACTGTGGGTTTATTATTCCTTTATTTGTATTTACATCTTTGGTTTAAAGAAAAAAAATAAAATGAACGGTCTATATTTGTATTATCCTTAAATATCCTCACTCCAACTAGGTCTAGGCTTAAGTTCAAAAACAGTTTTCTATTAGGCTGTAGAGGGATGGCCTAATTATAGCCAAGCTGTCTTCCCTGAAACAGTATCCAGAAGATTTGACCTTTTTCTATATATTTTCAAAGGGGTTGTTATGAGCATAAGGCTTTTTCTTAGGCCAGAATGAAAGAGATGGATTTGTGTGTATGTGTGTGTGTAAGAAGAAAAAAGGACTGTTAAGATTTATTTTAGACCTTGCTGCTGCTGCTGCTGCTAAGTCACTTTAGTCATGTCTGACTCTGTGCTACCCCTTAGATGGCAGCCCACCAGGCTCCCCCGTCCCTGGGATTCTCCAGGCAGGAGTACTGGAGTGGGTTGCCATTGCCTTCTCCGATTTTAGACCCAACAATTGGTTAATAACCTAGAAATTCTATAAGATGATTCAGCACAGCATCTTCAGACAGTTCCTGTATTTGAATTCTGTTACTACTACCCACCACCTGTGTGAGCTCAGGCAGACTACTTTTTCTCCCTAAATTTCAGTTCCTCCACAATGTAGAAATACTAGTACATGTTTTGTGAGATGGCTGTAAGGGTTAGGTTGGCAGAAAATGTAAGATACCATTTACAGAGCTAGTCAATACTAGTTCTTTTCCCATCCCAAGACAGTAAAAACTCTTCGAGATGAGATTTTTTTTTTCCTTTGCAAGCATATGTATACTAACCTATTTCTAAACTATTTTCTTTTTTAAAATAGTTTTTCCTTGGCTTCAGTTTTCTTCCTGTTCTTTTTCACTTAGGGTCTGCATGCTGGGCAACCGCACCCTTTCATCAAGACATATTGATGTTTGCTCAAAGACCAAGGAAGTTAACAACATGACAGCACCATCAAAGTTATGGGGCTTCTTCTGCAACTCAAGTCAGTTTTTCAATGCCACGTGTGATGAGTACTTTGTTCACAATAATGTCACTTCAATCCAGGGCATCCCTGGTTTGGCTAGCGGTGTCATTACAGGTGAGTTAGGAGGTTTGGGGACACGTTTCTTACTCTTCTTTTATCCATCAACACTCACTGCCACAGTGCCACTTCCCTTCTTAAATTCAGCGTACAACTCAATTCAGCATCTTTCTGCTTTTCTGTTAATGAATTTATCCTTTTTCAGGACATCTTTGTAGTATTGTCTGCTAAAATTTACTGTTCTTGAAAGCAGAGCTGAACAAATGACTTTTAAACTTAATAAAGTATTCTGTGTGTTAACACATTGTAAAGTTGTCAGGTTTTCCGACAGTGACAGCTAGAATTACTTTAATGTCATCAAACCCACATGTGTTTTCCTGACTCATCTAAATTTTTGAAATTCTTTCCTCAAGTGATTTCTGTCTTAACTGTCTGGTCCACAAATTTCTTTGCATGTAAGCAAGTTAACACTAAGGTGTTAGCATTGATACCTTTTTTTTTTTTAAATAAACTTTGTAAGGGCATTCAGCTTAGTCTGGTTAACTTTTGCTAATTTGCATTGGTAAACGTTAACTGTGTTTGTACATACCAAAATATTTGTCAAACTACATTTGAACCAGATGGGAAAGGGCATCAGGTTTTTATTTTTGTGTACTTTACTATGTGACGTGTATGTGCATGTATCTGTGCTCTATAGAAGCAAATATACCCTTAAAAACCATATAAATGACAGATCTGATTTAGAATACTGTTGGCTAGAAAATTATCCAGTTGTGTCCTTTCCATACTGCTACTGCTTATACACCCTTTGTTCCCACTGCAGAGAATCTTTGGAGTAATTATCTACCAAAGGGAGAGATCATTGAGAAGCCCTCAGCCAAATCTTCTGATGTCTTAGGCGGCTTAAACCATGAGTATGTCCTTGTGGACATCACCACCTCTTTCACTCTTCTGGTGGGCATCTTCTTTCCCTCTGTCACAGGTAAGCACAAGGGCTGCTGCCTGTTTTACAGGTGGTAGAAACGCGGAGGGATTTTTCTTGGGAGACAAAGCTATGTTCTCAGGATTCCTAGATTTTCCTCTAGTCTTTGATAGCAGTTCAAATATCAGTGTCCAGGAACTAAAGAACTTAACTTGTTCTTTTTTCCTTTTTTAAAGGCATCATGGCAGGATCAAACAGATCTGGGGATCTGAAAGATGCTCAGAAGTCCATTCCCATTGGCACCATCCTCGCCATCCTGACCACCTCCTTTGTCTGTATCCTTTTGATGGATCCAGTTTGAGTTTTAGTTATAGGAACAGCCATAGAACAAGGGTGCTCAGTATTTTTATCCTGGTAATAAAGATATCTGCTTTCCACCCCCTCACTTCACACCAGATAATCTACCTGTGAAAGTTGCTCCATCGTGTCTGACTCTTTGTGACCTCATGGACTTAGTCCATGGAACTGTCCGGGCCAGAATACTGGAGTGGGTAGCCTTTCCCTTCTCCAGGGGATCTTCCCAACCCGGGGATCGAATCCAGATCTCCCACTTTGCAGGCGGATTCTTTACCAGCTAAGCCACAAGGGAAACCCAGATAATCTACCTACCTCATCTCTAAAACTCAAGAAAGAATTTATGAGATTAGTGAATTTAGCCGCTCATTTTACTGATAGAAATACCCTGAGTGTTTATGTTCATCTTAGAGGGTGAATGGCAGTTTCCTTGACTCTCAGTGTCTTAGATTTAAGCAATGTTGTCCTTTTTGGTGCATGTATTGAAGGTGTTGTCCTCAGAGACAAGTGAGTAATTGATTTCTGTTACAGCCACCTATCTATCTTCCATTATGCCTGATCATCCCATACAGCACCAGGACAGTTATAAACTCAAAACCCACCTGAGATGTGCATCACAAGTAACGACAAAGTACATATATATAGGTCCCCACAAGAGAGGCCAGTGTGTTGTTGTATATGATGCAACAAGTATTCTTCAATAAAGCAGTGGATTTGTCTGAATACTGAGGATTTTCCTGGACAATAAGAGCTGTTGGAAAACTAAGACTGAAAGTAAAAGAGGGCAAATAATAAAAATTTAAAAATTTTTTAAGTTTCTGTTTTCTCTATGAGACATAAGAGTGTCTGCTTGGCATTCTGAATAAAAGCTTGAAACTTTCTTCATTTCTATCATACAGGCTTACTGGTATTTTTCCTTTCTCATCTGTGAGCATAAAAAATTATAAATAGAACAAATTGAGTGAATGTCTATCTAGCATTTTCATCCAAAGTTATTTCCAGGTTAAACGTCCCCACTCTGATTTCTCTCCCAGGTTTGGAGATGCTGTGAAAGGTAATCTGGTGGTAGGAACCTTATCTTGGCCGTCCCCGTGGGTGATTGTTATTGGCTCCTTCTTCTCCACATGTGGGGCTGGGCTTCAGAGTCTCACAGGAGCACCGAGGCTGCTACAGGCTATAGCCAAGGATAACATCATACCCTTTCTGAGGGTGAGTGACCCGATTCTATGCCCTCTTCCTTTTTTCTCAGGTTTTAGGAGAAACTGATCTTCATAGGCTTAGAAATCACTGGGCTGTGTAATATGAAGATGGGTTTTAGCACAAGACTCTGTATAGCCCTCTAAATCTCTAGTATGAGTTTATATGTGAGTGGAATAAAGGTATTTAAAAGCTGCCACAGTTGTAATGCTGTTATCTTAAAGATTCTGAAACTATAGCATAGAGGAATAAGGGAGCATTGACTCAGACCTTTCCCACACTCATCTGTTTGATACTTCACTTCTATGTACAGGTTTTTGGTCACAGCAAAGCCAATGGGGAACCTACCTGGGCTTTACTTCTAACTGCTGCCATTGCAGAACTGGGAATCCTTATTGCCTCCCTGGATCTCGTGGCTCCTATTCTTTCCATGTAAGAGCCAGTTATTCTCTTCATTTGTTGTTGCATATGTGATGTCTAGGTTCATGGGAAATCCCTGGCGGTCCAGTGGTTAGGACTCCATGCTTTCACTGCCAAGGGCACAGGTCCAATCCCTGGTCAGGGAACTGAAATCCTACAAGCTACACAGTGTAACTAGGGGAAAAAAAAAGATAGGTGCAGTGTGGTTCATCTATGTTTTTAAAAACGTAATAATGGTAAAATATGCAAGGAGTGCTAAATGCCAGCAGTTATGATTGTGAATTTTCTCCCAAGTTTTTTTTTCTATACTTTTCTGCAAAAAACAGATACTATGATAATTTGAGGGGGAAAACTTTCATTAAAGCTTAACTTATTTTCTGGCCCTCTAGGTTATTTTCAGTATGCTGAGGATAAGCATAAGATGACTAAGACACAACCTTAGAGAACTGATGGTAGATAAAGAAACCAGTGATCCTTGTCTAGTGTGATGAATACTGTGGTCAGGGTGAACACTGCATGCTCTATGAGCTCTACAGTGGTCCACCTAACTGGACTGAGAATCAGGAAAGGCTTTCTGTAGGAAGTGATGCTTATATCATGAAGTGAAGGGGTGAAGGAGATTCCAGGCAGGGAATGTGTGTGAAGGAATTGAGAGATGAAATAGTGCAGTGCTTTCAGAGAAGTGAAAGTCTGGCTTTGAGAGTGGAAGGTGCGGGTAGGGTAAGTACAGAGCAGGCAGTAAGCAGAAGTGGATCGCAGAGGACCTGGAACTTTTCCTGAAAGTAGTGGATAATCCTTTGAGGACAAAATGGTCATATTTCTATTTCATAGTGATGAATTCTGTATAAAAGATAGGTTAGGAGGAGGCCAAAATTAAGCCGGAAGTTGGAAGTTTCCAATGCCAGTTAGAAGCATATTTAACTAATCCAACAAAGAACAAAATGAGAGCCTGAATATGCTGAGAGAAGTAGAGGTGGAAAGGAGAGGGGAAAAGTTTAGAGTTCTGTAAAGAGGGGGAATCCGTAGGACTTGATAAGTGAATTTGGAACAAGGTTGAGTAGTGAAGAGAAAACTGAGTATTATCCCAAGGGTAACTGGATAAAAAGTGGTAGTGTCTTTCACTTGAGTGAGAACTTAGAAGGTTGAGCAAGTTTGTGGGGAGGTGAAGTTTTTCTACACTCTATTCTTAACCAAAGGCTAGTGGGCTAGAACAAAGGCTTAAATACAGCGAAGCTCTCTAGTTATGTAAACTAATCCTTGAAGAATCATTTTACAATAATAACCATCCCTCATGCTTTCTTATCCTGCCAGGTTTTTTCTCATGTGTTACCTCTTTGTGAATCTGGCGTGTGCCTTGCAAACGTTGCTTCGAACACCCAACTGGAGGCCCCGGTTCCGCTACTACCACTGGTTAGTCTGCTTTTCTTCTTCTTCCCCATGTTCGGAGAGAACTCATCATTGAACTTGAAAACTAGGAGATTCTGAACTCTCAATCCAGTTTTTTTTCTTGGCCATCTGTTTCATACTGTCTCTTTTAGCTTCCTGTGTTCACATGAATTTCCACCATCCTACTGTGTTTTTTTAGTACATAGTTCAGGCTCTCATTTCTTCTTTGCTGGATTAATTAAATAAGTTTAATACATGGTTTTATAATAGCTTATAATATTCAATTGAGAATAAAGGTCAAAACTATGAAATAAACATTTCCAGGCTGCTGTGTTCCTCAGTTTAAAACAACCTACCTTTTGCTTATCTGATTGCCTGTTTACATCTTAGCTGAGCCCTGAGCTTCATTCCTTTCCATTTATCCTCTTATCTTCATCAGTTTTCCTCAGTGTTCATTCTCAGACTCTCTTCCTTATGACAGTTTTATTTAATTAAAGAGTATGAGCTGTGTCTCTGGTGGCTCGGTGGTAAAGAATCCATCTGCCAGTGCAGAGGACCATGGGTTCGATCCCTGGGGTGGGAAGATCCCACATGCTGCGGAGCCACTAGGCCCACGCACCACAGCTTTTGAGCCTGTGCTCTAGAGCCCACGTCCAGCAACTTGTAAAGCCTGAGCGCCCCAGAGCCTGTGATTCGCAACAAGAGAAACTACCGCAATGAGGAGCCTCTGCACAACAGAGAAAAAGCCCCGTGCATCAGTGAAGACCCAGCACAACCAAAAATAAATAGATAAATAAATAAAATTATTTTTTTAAAAAAGAGAAGAAGAACACATTCAAGTAAGTATTTTTTTGTAAAAGATCATGAGCCTATGGCATCGATGACCTGAGTTCAAGTTTAGCTCTACTATTTCCTAGCTTTATAGCTTTCATCAAAGCACATAACCACATAGAATTTCATTTTTTTCGTTAATAAAATGGTACTAATCATATCAACTATCTCATAGGATTGTTTTGAGATAATCTAAAGTGCTTAACACAGTGCCTGGTACGTAGTAAAGCTCTTAATGAGATGTTGCTACTGCTGTTGCTGTTGTGTTCACATCTCAGTCCTTAAAGGAACTATCACATTTTTAGCTACCATCCCATTTCTTTTCTTTCATAGCTAGAAGTTCTTTAATATGTCCTATTATATACTTGTTTGTACATTCCTCTTTGCTGACTTTTTCCTTGATCTCTTTCTAGCTTCACTTACCAAGGGTGGGTAGTGATGTGACCTTTATCTGGCACAATTTTAGATCATCAACTGATCTTAATACCATTAATCCTCATTCTAGATTTAATGTTAGTTAAAAGTTCATTATGAACGTTCTTTTGTGTATTACCAGTTGTTTTTGTTTTTTTTCCTCTTTCTCTTTACACCCTATATTTTCATTCATTGGATCTAAACTTCTCCAGATTAACAACTGCTCTGTTTGTTCTTTGAAATTTATCATACAACTTAGTTCATTCTTTACACAGTACAACTTCAGTAAATGTAGTTGTCTATCTAATTTATTTAATCAAAACAAGAATTTCATTATTTTCTTCCAAGTTCCCTATGTAAAGTAAGGAAACTAATGGCAGATTTTTTTCAGTGGGTTCTGCAGGTATGCTAATAAATTTTCATTAAGTTTTTAGAAATATTCACATGAAATGCTTTTTTCCCTAAAGGTTATAGAGTTGTTACTAATGCTGACTACATGTCTCATCCCTGTTTTGCCATGTAGGTATTAATTGTCCTCATAACTGCAGATGACTTTTGTAGCATCCTGGTTCATTTATGTATTATTCCAGCAATAGGAAACATCAGCACTAAGGAGCTTCCCTGTGGCTCAAACAGTAAAGAATCTGCCTGCAATGTGGGAGACGTGGTTTCAGTCCCTAGGTCGGGAAGATCTCCTGGAGAAGGGAATGACAACCCGCTCCAGTATTCTTCCCTGAAGAATCCCGTGGACAGAGGAGTCTGGTGGGCTGCAGACCATGAGGTTGCAGAGTTGGACATGACTGAGCGACTAACACTTTCACTTTCTTTTCAGGGATGCTTTGGGGCTCAGTGCAGATCTGCTGATTGTTCCCAATCCATGATAAGATAACTATACAAACTAAGAAAAAAGGACTTACTTGGTGATCCAGTGGTTTAGACTATTTGTTTCCACTTTAGGGGGAATGAGGTCATTCCCTGGTTGGGGAAATGAAAGTCCTGCATGCCTCATGGCACAGTGCCCCCCTAGCCCCCTGCCACACACACGGGAAAATATGTTTAGAAACTTTTATACAAATCTGACATTAGCATGGCATCCAAACATGTAACATTTTTTTCTAGTAATTCAGTTTTACTGCATTTTACAGAGGTTCTGTCTACAACATATTGGAGTTTTAAAAAATAATTTTTCACCAGTTTAAGAAGCACCTCTGTCACAGGCTTCTCTTATAGCTGCTTAGAGAAAACATTTTTTATTTGTTTTTGTCTTTAATTTTCTAGGGCACTCTCGTTCATGGGAATGAGTATCTGTCTGGCGCTGATGTTCATTTCTTCCTGGTATTATGCCATTGTAGCTATGGTAATAGCTGGTATGATCTACAAATACATCGAGTACCAAGGGTGAGTCTGTCAATACAATCTTGATTGATGCTAAAATTATGGAAACTGGCTAGTTTGGTTAGAGCCATACCAGTGAAAGTTACATTAGGGATCCAGATAACTTCATTCATCTGTACCTAAATTTTGATCATAAGGGAAAACTATTGAGAAAATATGGATCAATGAAAAAATAAAAAGAGGTACTGAAATAATAATGATTCAGTTCAGTTCAAACTCTCAGTCGTGTCTGACTCTTTGCGACCCCATGAATCACAGCATGCCAGGCCTCCGTGTCCATCACCAACTCCTGGAGTTTACCCAAACTCATGTCCATCGAGTCGATGATGCCATCCAGCCATCTCATCCTTGGTCGTCCCCTTCTCCTCCTGCCCCCAGTCCCTCCCAGCATCAGAGTCTTTTCCAATAATGATTAGTATTAAACAAATATAAATATTCTTGCTTATCTCTTCAGGCAAGGAATTGTGTCTGAGATGGAAAAGAAATCAGTCCTGAATAACTTTGTAACAACTTTATTAACAGCTTGCCCAAATTAGGAATAAATAACACTCTGATTTAGATTACATTGAGTTTTGCTTTCTCTGTATTATTTTTGAAATAATTTGAACTTTGGATCTGTAGTAATTTCCTAATCCAAATTGCTGTTTAGCATTCTAGCTTTCCAACAGTTACATCGCAGGACAAGTGAGTGACCCTCTCAGCCTTTATTCTGAACTGTCGTACAGTGCAGTGTGTTGATGGAGGATAGTGTTGATCTCCCTACAGTGGGTTCATTGTGTTAGTAGTGAGCATCATATAAATAGCTAATGCAAGTTTTAATCTACTTTGTGTGTATGTTACTTTTAAATAAAGTAAACTTTAGTTTTTGAAATTGTACTTGCTGGATTTTAAGTCTGTCTCTGCTCTTTTCACCTCTTTCTCTCAGAGCTGAGAAAGAATGGGGTGATGGTATCCGCGGGCTGTCCCTCAGTGCAGCCCGATTTGCTTTGCTTAGGCTGGAGGAAGGACCGCCACACACTAAAAACTGGAGGTAAAAAAAAATCAACAGAATTGGCACACAGAATTGTGTACTTCATTGATTACAGCATAAGGAAATCGTGTGACCCAAAGAATTCATGTAATGAACCTGTTCTGACTGATTCTAAATCCTTGATCTCTGTGACCTTTTAGTTATATGATACATGATCTAGACTTCTACCCTTTTCATTCTTCCTTCAAGACTGATCAA
This sequence comes from Capra hircus, assembly GCF_001704415.2. Lineage (NCBI taxonomy): Eukaryota > Metazoa > Chordata > Mammalia > Artiodactyla > Bovidae > Capra > Capra hircus. The sequence continues at coordinate 74,661,549 of NC_030817.1, read as the reverse complement.
CTTGAGATAATACTGGGAAAATTCAGAATGACTATATAGCCTCATCATTTTCTCTAATCTCTTCCTCTGTCAAAGTATATGTTTTATTCAGTTCTCCTAAATTAAAGGGTAGGATTGTCATTCTGTCCTCAGACCCAAAGTATTTTCTCATCCTGCCATCCCCCTGCCAACCTCTTTGCAGGCCTCAGCTGCTTGTATTGCTGAAACTAGATGAAGACCTACATGTCAAGCATCCTCGTCTCCTCACCTTTGCTTCACAGCTTAAGGCAGGAAAGGGTCTCACAATTGTGGGCTCTGTCATCGTTGGGAACTTCCTGGAGAATTATGGTGAAGCTTTAGCTGCTGAGCAGGTAACAATCAAGGCTTAATGACCTAGTAGAATTTAATTTAGCTTATGGTTTTGTGCAGCTGAATCATAAGACCTCAGACTTCTAAGTTGATCCCTTTCCTGAGCAACCTAACCTAAGAGGTGTCCTTCTTGTGCTGACTTGTATGGTCATATTCTCCAAATAATAAGGTGAACCAGAAGATAATAATTTATTCTTCCCATTTAAAACTTTCTAAATTATAAGATTATCAAGGCTAAGCACTATTTCCAAATAGACTCCAGACATTGGCTCAGCCCTGAGAGAAATCACATAAATAAATCATCCCTTGAACCATGGTGATAATTCCTCTCAATCTAGTTGTGACACCAAGGAGCAATGAGCACATTTTCTTCCTCTTTACTAATCTGAATACATGGTAGCAGAACCAGGATTCTTTTGCCAAGTCTGATTAGTTTTTGGGAATTAAAGTTCTTCCTGAAGAAGGAAGTAGTTACCATTCTAATATTTATTATAAGCAATAGATGGAACTACCCTGGGGAAATTTCACTTGCATTTTAAAAATTTTACTGAGGGACTTCCCTGGTGGTCAAGTAGCTTAGACCCCGTGCTTCCAGTGCAGAGGGGCAGGTTTCAATCCCTGGTCTTTGAACTAGACCCACATGCCACAACTAGAGAAGTCTGAGTGCCGCAGTGAAAATTTAGCAGCACAGCGTAAATAAGTAAATGTAATAAAAAAATTTTTTTTAATTTACTAGATTTCATTTTGGAATGAAATGAAATGTTTAGCTTTGAAACACTAAAACTAGAAGTGCTGAAGAAACATTAGTCCAGAATGATCATAAAAATAAATAAAAAGCACAGTATTAGAAATCAAGAGACACTAATGAATCTAGATACACCCTGACTTAATCTGTGCCTTTGGGAAAATCATCCATTTTCCATATCATTATTCCCTTCACCATTCCACCAAGAGAGCGAAGTAAAAGAAATACAAGTGTCATTAATAATCACCATTAAAATATCAAAAGGAATGTGGAAATAGAAACAAAAAATAAAACATACCTGAGGAAATTCTGAAGTGAAACTGAATCATCATATTGAATTTCTAGTAATATGTCAGAGCAAGACTGACACTGAGGAAGGAAGACTATGTTCACACCAACCCTGGGCCATTAAGGGATACTGAATAGTTGCTTTGCGAAGATCCCTGTTCTCAATTTGTTTGGTATGTTAGAAGGAAAAGCAGAAGGGAGGGAAAATGTAGAGGATCTCCATGTAGACAACTATCTGTGTATGTAGTAAGCACCTAAAAAGTGAAAAGGCAAAGGATAATAAAATTTCATTGGGATAAATTAAACTTTTTTAATTGTTCTGTACAAGATATGATCTTATACAGAGTTTGGAAAGGAATATAATATGGAGAAGAAGTAAGAAGTTAAAAGACTCAGGATAAAGTAATCCAGTTTTGAGGTTCTGGCTCTCTCTTTCAGACCATAAAGCATCTGATGGAGGCAGAGAAGGTGAAAGGATTCTCCCAGCTGGTGGTGGCCGCCAAACTGAGGGAGGGCATTTCCCACCTCATCCAGTCATGTGGCCTTGGGGGCATGAAGCACAACACAGTGGTGATGGGATGGCCAAACGGCTGGCGCCAGAGTGAAGATGCTCGAGCTTGGAAGACTTTTATTGGTACAAACCACTTTAGAGGATATACTCTGACCCCATGCTCTAGCCTTGTACAGCAGAAATTCTGTCGTTGCTGAAACATAACCTTAAAAAGGCACCTAAATAACTGTTGGGCTTCCCTGGAGGCACAGTGGTAAAGAATCCACCTGCCAATGCAGGAGATGCAAGAGACTCAGGTTCAGTCCTTGGGTTGGGAAGATCCCCTGGAGGAAAAAAAGGCACCTTACTCCAGTATTCTTGCCTGGAAAATTCCATGAACAAACGATCCTGGTGGGCGACTGTCTGTGGGGTCAAAAAGAGTCAGACATGACTGAGTGACTGAGCAGACGAGCGCAAGTAACTATGAGTAGTAACAAATGATTCTACTCACCTCCAGCCTCACATAATGTTCATCAGCTGTTTATCTTGCCAAGTCTTATGTTAGGAATTATCTCTGAAACTCATATTTCCATGTGTGATCTCCCACACTGGCACTCTCACAGGAGTTGGAGGAAGTGTTCTTCAACATCAGAATCTCCCAAATTCACATACCCCCCTCCTTAGAAATATAGTAATCAGAATACACCTAGTGATGTAAATCATAGGTCTCAGTCTAATTCTGTTAGCTGTTCAGATTTTTATTAATAAATTTTGTTACTTGATTTGGTATAACCTACTGTGTAAACAGGACACCCTATGCAAAGGACTGTAAAGGGGCATTACCCTTTCTTTGCGGACATGGTAGGAAGCAAGGCAAGCCTGAGGATTCATCTCTGCTTATCCCAAGTCTCTATTTTTCCTCTAGGCACAGTTCGAGTGACAACTGCTGCCCATCTGGCCCTGCTGGTGGCCAAAAACATCTCCTTCTTTCCCAGCAATGTGGAGCAGTTTTCTGAGGGCAACATTGATGTGTGGTGGATTGTACATGATGGGGGGATGCTCATGCTATTACCATTCCTACTGAAACAACATAAGGTATTTTGACACCTTTTTTAAAAAAGTCTGTCTCCCTCAACTTCTGTCCTGGTTGGTTCACTAGACAGTTTTTTTCTTTCATTCTGTAATGTTGGGGCTTAGAAATGTTGGGGATTATTCTTGGCCTTCCATAATCCCAGATTCAACCTTATGAGAAATAGTTTTCTTTGTAGTTGATATCTAACCATCTCCAAGAGAAATTCAGCAAGTTTATTAAGCCCTTGTGAAAAAACATTAACAAGTGAACATGTCCTGTTTAAAAAAAAAAAAAAAGAGCAAAGTGCTGAAAACCTAAGAGGTATGTGTGTCTTACTCATCCTTTGGTGAGACTGAAGTTTAAAATAGTAAATATAACCAGTGTCTGTCTTGGCTTGGCCCACCTCTTCCTTGAGGTATTTTTTTCTGTTCTTTCTGTTCCTTCCTTAATGAACTTTTTTTTTGCCACAGGGAAAAAAATAAATAAACAGTATATTCTGCACGGTGTCGTTAGTATGCTGTCTGACTAAGTTCAGTTCAGTTGCTCAGTCATGTCCGACTCTGCGACCCCATGAATCGCAGCACGCCAGGCCTCCCTGTCCATCACCAACTCCCGGAGTTCACTATTAATGTATCACATTCTATCTTTTCCATTTTGCCAGTTTTTTTCTTGTTTAAACTATTTAATGTGTTCATAGTCAAACTTTTGCCCAAGTACAATAATATAGCAAGTAAGAAGCTAGGAACAAATACCTTGATACTATTCAAGGTTGTTTTAGGCAAAAATGCCATTTGAGTAACACTTTTTCTGCTTCCTTGCATTTAATTTCCCATGTATATATGGTACTTTCTCAGGTGTGGCGAAAATGCAGCATACGGATCTTCACAGTAGCCCAGCTAGAAGACAACAGTATTCAGATGAAGAAGGACCTGGCCACCTTCTTGTATCACCTTCGCATTGAGGCAGAGGTGGAAGTGGTAGAGATGGTGAGAAAACTTGAGTTTGAGATCAGAGAAGCTACCCTTCTCCCATGTCCCACCCTGTCATTCTACAATCTCTTCTAGTCTGGGAATTTCTTCAGTTGCAAATGTGGATTAATCCCTTAGTTCCAACAAAACTCTAGTATATTGATCTAGATAAGTATAGCACATATGTGGTGTGTATTTGGTGGTGGTTTTAAGTTTTGCTTTCTTGTTTATTATAGTCCTATTTCTGCCAGATTCTTGTCTTCTTAATACAGTTTTATTAAGTTTCTATTCATATATTCATGCTAAAGTCACACATAGCTTTTTTTATTTTAATAACCTGGCAGTATTAAACTAACAGGATTTTGTATTTTGCGTTTCAAGGAAACACATATGTAATGGTTAGATTGTGGGAGAGACTCAGAGCTCTGGATCTGATCTACAGGCTACAGCATTGTTTCATGTAGCTCAGTGACTAAACAAAAACTGACACCTGGGTTGGTACTGTGATAGTTGGTCTGGTTTAATTTAGTGAGTGGAAACGAAAGTGCGTGTTTCTTGCTCCTTTGTGCTTCCTGCTCACCCCTGAAGCTCATTGTGCTTATCTGTGTGGTGTGTATGGCAGCACGACAGTGACATATCCGCCTACACTTACGAGCGCACCCTGATGATGGAGCAGAGGTCACAGATGCTGCGGCACATGCGCCTGTCCAAGACGGAGCGAGACCGAGAGGTGAGGCTGCGCACCGGCCTCATCCTGGCTGGGGGCCTTTCACCGGAAGGGAGGATGCACTCTTCTCACAGCATGACAGAGTCTTCCTTACTCGCTTTATTAGTTACTCCACAGTAGCCACATCTTAAAATGATTAAAGACGATGCATGAGAGAAAACGGGTATAGTATCATAGTTGTGTTGGGCCTCCCCCAGGCACAGCTGGTGAAAGATCGGAACTCAATGCTACGACTGACCAGCATTGGCTCTGACGAGGATGACGAGACAGAGACTTATCAGGAGAAGGTGCACATGACGTGGACGAAAGACAAGTATATGGCGTCTCGGGGACAAAAGGCCAAGTCAATGGAAGGGTTCCAGGACCTGCTTAACATGCGTCCGTAAGTTTCCAACTCAAACCTAACGTAGTAGCCCCGTTAGTGCCACAGATGCGACTTTGCCTGGGTACACAGGATGGAATCTAGTCTTCATTTCACCCCAGATCCAGCCATCTTTCTGTTGTTTGCCTATGCATACCAGCCACCAGTTAATATTGTACACAAACCATCTTTCTTCCTGCCCATACTGTGTTCCTGGTATAAAACAAACAAACACAGAATGAGAAAACCCATGATGTCCATATTATAAGGCAGTCATTTGTTCATTGTTACTCATACTCTAAGCAAAAAACCTCTAATATCTCAAGTTTTTTAGAGTTGACGATATACCTTAGTTTTCTCTCTGCCATAACCTACTTCTGTTTCTAACCCCTCACCCTCCCCTTGCAGGGACCAGTCCAATGTGAGGCGGATGCATACAGCAGTCAAGCTCAATGAGGTTATAGTTAACAAGTCCCATGAAGCAAAGCTGGTTTTGTTGAATATGCCAGGGCCACCCCGAAACCCTGAGGGTGACGAAAACTGTATCCTTTCTGAGCGCAGAATTGCTGGTAGGGAAAATCTAAATGTGTTTTAGATGAGACACTGAGTAACTATAAAGGTCACTGCCTATGACTTCCCCTCTTGAGAAGACTGTTAAAAGTCTCAAGCAAGGACCCTTACTAAGAAGTGGTACTAGGCTTCTTTGGGGGAGCTGGGTGTAATGTTCTCTCTGAACCCTAGACAGATTTTTTAGGTGGTATATATGCACAATGACTTCTAATGTTCAGTATATAGAACCATTTCTGATCATCCTAGAGATGGAACACCATATCCTTTCCCCTTTCCAGGCTCTTCCCACTTCACAAAGTCTGTCTTGGATGAAGTTAAAGGGGAATTTCCTCTAACTGAGAGGAAAAGACAAGGGTTCATCCTCTGAAATAGCAAAGACTGGACCATTTTACAAGTACCATTAAGGAAAAGAGGTTAAAAGAAAACAAAGAGTAAATCATTTGTATTTCAGTGAAACATAGGAAAAAGAAGTGGCAGGGAAAAAATGTAGCTCGAGGAGCTGCACTTGGAAATTACTTGGATTCTCTCTTGGAATCTTACAAGCTACCCTGTTGTGGCTTTTTCTCCCTTTTGGCTTATTTACTGTGTACTAATAACACATTACTTGTGGGTTCCCCCATTTAAAAATAACAAAAAAAAATCTAACAAGTGGGAAAGAGTTTTGCATTAATATTATTTATGCCAAGAGACTAGATCCCCAGATTACTTCACAGAACTGAATTGAATCCAGAGTTTAGACGTCTCCAGTTCTGACTATATATAGTTAAGCCTGTTGATTTTTCAGCTTTGTAGTCAGATAAACTCAGATTATCATGATGCCAGGTTGTAAGAATGCTCTTTTCCTACTTGTCTCCTTGACAATTTCTGAAGACATGGAGTTCCTAGAAGTACTCACTGAAGGACTAGAGCGAGTCCTTCTTGTCCGAGGTGGTGGCAGTGAAGTGATCACCATTTATTCATAATCTACTCCTGAATGACTCTGCTCGGCCTCACCTTCTGAAAAGGATTCTATCCTCCGTGGAAGTGCCGGCTCTTCATTACCACTCCCATCAACTAGAGACCTGTATTCTGCATACATCACGCTGAACTCTTAATGAGCTGAGCCTCAAGTCCTTGTGCAAGGAAGTACAAACCGATCTGTTCTTTGCTACCATATGACCTGCTGTCCTTAAAGAAGTAGATCTTCCCTCAACATCAGAACAATGCTCAAGGCCTATAAGCCATGCCTGTACCAGAATGAAGGCAACTTAGGATGAACAAACTAAACCAATAAAATAAATTGGTAAAAGAGATGCTAGAAATTCAACTGAAGTCAAAAGGCAAATACACAAGTACACATCTAACATTAAAGATGAGTCTCAGAGGTCATGATTCAATGATGACACCATGGGGGTGACAGCCAGAGAGACAGCCTCATCATACTACGGAATTCATGGCCAAGTACATGGGGATCTTACATCTTGATGTAGGTAACTGTGGCAGGCCAAGATGAAAATTTTCGTCAGTGCATCCACTGCTCTCTGGTACTCTTAATTTTATATTAGGGTACTAATATGAAAAAACTGAAACGCGAAGCTGCAGCCTCTACTTCCTCCGAAACAAGGTTCCCCCCAAACATGTTTAGGGACACATACTATATTATATATTTTGGCTGTTTTTCAAAACCCATTCTGTGGTTAAGATTATTATATAGGCACTGTTACCATGGAAATTGTTTCTTAGAAGGTTGAGTAAAAATTCTTTCAGGTTCTTTTCAAATGGATAAACTAAGGGAACTCCAAAAGGTATCTATCAAGATCTGGATAAATACAGCCTGTAGTTACCTGTGTGATACGGGCAAAATACATAAGCTATTTTCCAGGAAATATAGATGATAATGCACATTGACCAACAGATCCTCCTTTCCTTCTCCCTTTTATGTCCTCTGGGTTACAGGCACAGATCAAAAATCATAGTAACAAACGCTAGGAGACTGTCAAAAATCCTTCCCTAAACCTTTGGACTATCCTTCAAAGGGGGAATCCAGCAGTGGAATTTGCGGTTTAGAGCCATACTCCTTCATAGTGCCAAAGTTACTGAGCTGCTGCTATTCTTCTTACCTGCTTCACTGAAGTGGTGTATAACTGGCAATGGCCTGATTCAAGAAACTTCTTTAAGAAACCTGTGGACTTATTCCCAAAGCCATAGTGAAGACTTGAGGCATGCGCCTCAGTGCTCAAAGTATGAGCTTTTTTTTTTTTTTTCCAATTCCTTATTCTGACTGCAGAAACTTGGATCTGAACTAAAAAATTATCCAAATTAAGTCTTTTGCTATTTGTTTTCAGAAAGCTCAAAATGTGTCAAGAAAATACTTGTGCAAACTTCACTAATTTGCTAAGTTAATGATCACAAAACATCTGACTTTCAAGCATAGGGAAGCTACCCTGTGTGGCTGAGTGCTAATTTATGTGAAGTCTTCATTTATTTTACAGGACAGGGTATTTCAAGAAACTCGCTTGCCTGTGTTCCTGGCTGCTTTTGAAATTTATTTTATGAATGATAAATAGTGCCACTCTTTGATTACCAGTAGGATATGGAGCAAGCTGCTTTGCTCCACAGTCTGCAGACTATGCTTGCCCTTATGGACAGAGGAGAAAAACCCTTCAATATGACTTAAGAAATTTGAGTCATTTTGATTTATTCCCTTTCCTCTTCTTTAAATGTCCAAGTTTAGTCAGGTAGCAATATTGTTTTGTTTTTTCCTGCTGCTTTCTGCAGAGGGTAGAAGCATTGTTTACAACTTCCATTGCAACACTCCATTGCTAAGTTGAGTTCAGCAGTAGCAGAACAAGTCTCCGAGGACCCAAGCTATTAATGACCCATGCTCTAAAGTCAGCTTGCCCAAGAATTCCTTTTTATTTACACACACCCTCTGGCCAAAGTGATACATGTATATGTATTTTTTTCCATATAGAAAAAACATGGGCAGAAAATAACGTTAGTTTTTAGAAGAGCTTTCTGTGGCTGGAGCTCTGTAAGAATCCTTTAAAGGGATAATGGAATTAGTGGCTGCTAATATAGCCCCTACTGCGCCCCTAAAACAATCACTGTTACATGGGGAAGTGGTTCTTGGGCCAGATTTAAACTCATCTCTGTCTAGAGCATTTCATGTCTACGTGTCACTTATGTTTGCAAAGCATCTTGTCTCTTAAATCACTGCAAATAAAGCAATACTGAAAACTTGACAAGAGAATGCATATTATGGGAGGGGGCTATGTGTTTTAAGCAGGAAGAAAAAGGAAAGACATCTTCCTGCTTTTTGAATGAGATCCAGCTTTTAAGTCTTAGCTATGACTTTACCAGGGCAGGTTATGACAATATTCATTTTCTAATTGCTGGCCCTCTGCATTGCATAGCTATCTTAAAACTGAAGTTTGAATCGCAGCATCTGTTTGACAGGTTCCCAGTTCCTCTCGGGGGGGGGAAGATCACCACTTTATATCTTCCGTTGCCTCAGATTCCTATTGCCCCAGCAGTCCTGCCAGTCCTTACTCCCCCAAACGTGTTAAAAATCCATTTTTGTGGATATTAAAGTAGTTATTACACTGTAAGCATTTTATGCGCTTTTTTGGTCTGGTTTATTTTTCTTTTCATCATGTATGATCTGAATTCACATCTTCCACAAGTATCTCCAACAGAATTTTTATGTCCCAGCTTGTGTTAAATAGAAGTGAAATATTAAGGAGAATAGATATAAGGAAAACTTGTGCAACTTTTTTTTTAGTATTGTTCTCAGCCATTTAATTTATTAAAAGGAGATGCTGCTATGGTTCTTGATTTAACAGCAACCATTCTTTTGTTTACATAGTCATGGTTTTATTTGTTGTTTTGCTCTATACTGGAAACATAAATAAAGTTTTCTACCTTATTTTCAGTCAAGAGTTGTGGTATAGTTTTTGTGTGTTTGTAGTGAAAAAGTCTTTCACCATGGAGAAAAGAGCTTTTGGTTCTTTTCAGCAGGAGATGATGTTAAGGGTTAATAAGCTGAGAAGGAGCCACTGGGCATAAAGAATCCAGATATATAGGTACCAGGTGTTTCTTAAGTTCACAAAAGCAGTCCTCCTCCACTGAACTCCATCCTCTGAGAAACGAAAAAGTAAATAGGTTAATGGTGAATGAGTGTTGAAATACCTTCCTGAATTGACTACTTACTACTTTCACCACAAGCTCTATTTTACTTTATCTTTTAAGAATAACAACTCTCAAATTCCTAATGGATCTTATTTAAGAAATGAGCTCTAATACCAACTGTGATCCCCCACCATCAAATGGGTCAGCTATTTACTGTACATTAGAGCTGCTCCAAATTTAACTTTCCTTTTGCCTTACCTCAGGGGGTTCAATGAAGGCTAACCAATCTGATGCATGTGTAGGCAACAGTCCCATTGACTGGCACTTATAAACAGCCAATGCCAAACCCATAAGGTTCCCAATGAGATACACCAAACCCTGAAGAAACTTCTGGCTTGAACTTTCTAGCATCTTGAACGCTGTTGGGGTAACAGAAAGTGTCAAAAACCAAAACAACTTTTTCTTCAGTATGAATCAGGCCATATATTAATATAAATAATACGAACAGCTCCATACTAAGATAGCCAGTAGAACCATTAAGGTGAACAGAAACCCACAAGCACCGTTTTCCCCTCATGCCACCGCCACTGCCACCACCACCCTGCAGCAGCTAGCCAAGAGCAAGCTCTGCCAGAGATTTACAGTGGGCTTTGCCAAGGAATTTGCCTCTGATTCTTAAAGCTTAGGGTGGATTATCATTTCAAGAATACTTACTGGCAAGAAAAAAAGAATACTTACTGGCTGAAATGGCCATAAGTGCCTGAATGGGTCGCCAAGCCATCATGCACACCATCATAGTAGGGAAGATGGAGATGGTATTGCCTGCCATGTACATGATGAAGAGGTTCATAGGAATCTGTTTCAGGGGACCCAAGGCAATGTCCCAGCAGCGCTACAACAAACACAGGTTTAACCACTGATTACTATCCTTAGCCCCACATTTATCGTATCACTGACGTTAAAGTCAAATGAACACAGTTCCCAGTTCTGTGCTTCTGAGCTAACTCCTCAATTCCACCACCTCTACCATTCTCTCACTTTGCCAAAGGAACTTGCTAGTCTACTAAAGATAAGGCATCCTCACTATTTTATGTTTTTCCCTATGGGTTGTCCAGATACCATTTTCCCCCATGACTTTAGGTAAAGAGAAGACTTCCCTACTTTTGTTCTTATACTTCTGCACCTATCATTGTCCCATCTACAACTGAAGAACTAGATAAAATCCACATAATGGTAGATCAGCACACCTCATTTACTAACAGAACAGACAAATCAAGATATGTAAGATGTGAATGACATTATTAACCCAACTGACATACAACACTGCACCTAACAGATAAAGAATTTACATGGTTTTCAAACACAAATGGGACATCTACAAAAACTGACAACTGAGCCATGGAGAACATGTCAGTAACTCTCAAATCATACAAAGCATATTATTTGGTTATAATGTAATTGAGCTAGAAATCAGTAACAAAAAGATAACTAGAAATTTTTTATGTCTTAGAATGAACAAATGTGCTCTAAATGATCCACTAATCAAAGCAGAACTGTCAGTGGAAAATAGAAATATTAACTGATAACAAAAATACCATATATTAAAACTGTAAGACCCAGAGCTTTGAGCAATTTACACCTTTAAATACATATTAGAAGACTAATATCTAAGCATCTATTTCAAGAAATCAGAAAAAGAATAAATTAGAGACACAAGGAAATGGAAAGGAAGGAAATCAAAATAAGAGCAGAAACTAATGAAATTTGCTCTACATCAAGAAAGCCAAAGGGGCTTTTTGAAAAGCAGTATTAAGGCTGAGAGGAAAAAAAGTGCCAGGCAGTGTTGCAGGCACTTGGGAGACAAACATCTTGCGCTCACAGAGCTTACAACAGTGAAGAGAGATAGTAAAATGTATGAATGATATGGATAAATATAAGAAAATAAGACAGGGAGTGCCATGAGGGTAGACTTCACTACAAAAGTAACATCTGAGAAACATAAAGGAGATGAGACAGCAAATCATAAAGGAATCTGGGGGAAAAGGGAAGAACAAGTACAAAAAGCCTGAAATAGGTTGCCTGGCATATTTAAGCAGCAGCAAAGAGGTCATTCTGGGGACAGGAGTGAACAAAAGGGAAAGAGGTAGGAGATGGAGTGACTTAGACCAGGATGATAGAGTAAAGCAATAAGAAATGAGATTTTCAATCTATTTGAACCAACAGACTACTCTGACAGATTGGATGAGTGGTATAAGGGTACCAGAGTAGAAAAAGGACTTCAACTGGAATGCGCTGCCCCAATAGATAATTTTCAACCTACTTTATTATACCTTATGTTCAACCGTCTTTTATTTTTCCAATTAGCACTTTTGGAGCTGATACGGTCAACTAATGTAACGCTTATCTCAAGCAGTTTAGCTACCAAATATTCGGGATAAGGGCCATCTTCAGTAAGATATCCATATGCTGCCTGGAAGAAGAGGTAGGTGAGTAGCTCAGAACTGGCCCAAGGACTATGGTTACATTTATACCTCTGTACCTTCTCCACTAGGATCCGGTCTGTCTCTTGAACGCTGGTATCAGGCACTTGCTTGTCCAAGTAACCAACTGGGTACAGCGAGTCTCCCTGGCCACCGCCCCGGTCACTTCGGCCCCTACAGACCAAACCAAAAAAAACTAAGGCTGTAGCCTCCCACACTTCGTATCCCACATTTCCTGTTCTCATCATAGGAATAAAGATCCTCAGATGCATTTACCTATATTAGACCAAGCCCTCCCGTGGTTCGTCAGATCCTGGCCTACTGGGAAGGATGAAATAAGCATCCTTTGGACACAGAAACCTCCAGGCAGAGAAGCCATCAGCTCCCCAGGAGTCGTCTTTTCAGAGAGTTGTGCCTGAGGGCTCAGGTCCTATTCCTCTGGGGTAGTCCTACAGTGAAAGCTCTGATATCGAGCTTTGCCCAGCACTTCACCTGCTGCCTCCTCCAGGTCCGCTCAGCTCAATCGCCCACTTGAAGCGCCGGCCTCGGTTAGCCACCAAGCTCCCTTGGGCAGTCATGGCAGCAGCCGCCTACAAATGCGGCAAAGCTCTGGACCAAAGCGTAGCCGGATCCCAAGCCCAAATACCTCGGCGACTTCCTGGGCTCACTCTGTAAGTCCATTTCCGGCGCGCAACTATAGACGTCACTTCCGCCCCGGAAATTGTGCCGTGGCCAATTGGTGAGCTTGGTGCTAAAGGGACTGTTGCGCTTTCTCTTCTTTCTGAAGAGACCTTCTGGGTGTTACTTGACCTCTGAGGTGCGGTTTATGGGACAGAGGAAAGTCTATACTGACCCTGCGTTAGAGGTTGAAGCCAAGAAAGTGAAGTGAAAGTCGCTCGGTCGTGCCCGAGTCTTTGCGACCCCCGTGGACTGTATAGTCCATGGAATTCTCCAGGCAAGACTACTGGAGTTGGTAGCCTTTCCCTTCTCCAGGATATCTTCCCAACCCAGGGATGGAACTCAGGTCTCCCGCATTGTGGGCGGATTCTTTACCAGCTGAGCAACCAGGGAAGCCCAAGAATAGTGGAGTGGGTAGCCTAGCCTTTCTCCAGCGGATCTTCCCGACCCAGGAATCGAACCGAGGTCTCCTGCATCGCAGGCAGATTCTTTACTAGCTGAGTTACCAGAGAAGCGTTGAAGGCGAGTGCTTCTGCAACTTTTACGCCTTCTTGGGAACACAGGTTCAAATTTCTGTTTATATGCGTGGTAAAACCACGCATTGTGTGACTTTGAGCGAGTTATTTAGTGGCTTCTGAGTGTTGAATGTCCACCGTATTCCAGGAGCTTTGTGTTTATTATATTCTTTAATTCTCAGAGTAACAATGCGTCGTAGATAGTTCTATCCCTGCCCTGCACAAAACCTGGGAAGCCTGTGGGCGTTTTAAGACTCTTGGGCTCGAGATTCAGTTTCCCTTTGAGTCCTGGCTTCGCTACTTAATTGTGTGACTTTGGGGCAAGTCAGATTCTTTGTTTTCAAACCTTTTCATGCGTAACCTGCTTTTAAGGCTTGTTCTGAGTTTAAACGGAGTGCTTGCCACAAATGCATTCCATGTTTTTTATTTTATTTTAAATTTTATTTTTTTTGGCTGTGCTGGGTCTTTGTTGCTGCATGTGGCCTTTCTGTTATGAGGAGCAGGGATGGTGCAGTGGCTTCTCTTGTGCAGGAGGAACTCTAGGGCCAGCCGTCTTCAGTAGTTGCTGGGTATGGGCTCAGTAGTTGTGGTGTAGGGGCCTAGTTGCTCCTTGGCATGTGAGATCTTCCCTAATGAGGGATGGAATCTGTGTCCCCCAACCCTCACCCTGGCAGTCTGACTCCTAACTACTGGGCCAGCAGGGAAGTCCTGTGTTTTTTCAACATCACTAATCTCCAACATTCTTCCTAGTGATTGGGTTTTATATTTAATTATATGCCTATATCATAATTAAACCTCTTACCGGGTATTTAAGTTGCTTACTGCTTTTTTTCCCCTTTTATAACCAATATTGCTGCCATTGTCCTTCAAGTCATATACTCCTTCCCTTTTAAAGTACGCCTCTGCTTGGTATAAATTTTTTAGAGTGCTCATGTTCATGCCTAGTGGCTCAGTCTTATTCAGCTCTTTGTGACCTCATGGACTGTAGCCCACCAGGCTCCTCTATCTATGGGATTTTTCCAGTCAACAATACTGGAGTGGGTTGCCATTTCCTCCTCCAGCGGATCTTCTTGATCCAGGTATCAAACCTGCATCAGCAGGTGGAGTATTTACCACTGAACCACTTGGGAAGCCCCTAATAAGGTACTACAGATCTATTTACTCCTTTATTCTAGGAATCTCACAGTGTTATTTGCTGAAATGTGTTCCAAAGAACTGAGGAAAGGATCCAAGGTCAAATAAATTCTTGATATTGTATTCTGCACATACATCCCAGAGATTCTCAGTGCTATTAGTATAACACTTAAACCACAAGAAGTGATGCAGTAAAGAAACTTCTTTTATTTTGTTTTCCAGTCTGCCTGAATGAGAAATCTGTCTCTCTCTTTTTTTTTTTTTCATTACATCTGTTAGTTTCCAATGGAATTAGTGTTCTGTAGAACACAGGGGCCTACCTATGTGCTCAAATTCAAGAGAAAGGCAAAGTCACTCTAATGATCTGACTGATATTCTTAAAATTTGTTAGAATATCATGAGAAATAATAGCTTCTTTATGGAAATAGAGTTTCAGATTGGAATGAAACTTGTGTGGATCCAAGTTTTTGCACAAAAATGTGTTTTGCAAGAAAAGTAAAGGGAAACCTATATTCTAATCCTGACTCCAAAAGAGCTCCTAAGAGAGGAAGGAAGTCTTGGCCTCCATTTCTTCATGTGTAAAGCAAGGGACTGACATACTAGATTACCACATATAAAGGAATAGTGAGATTTCAGATCATTTTTTAAAATTGTACTTTCCATACTTTTCCTAATTCTCTGCAGTATGCAGCTACCACTTTTGGATTTAGAGGAAAAAATGTTATTAATTATAACATGACATGATTTTAAACCTAAAAGCAGAATGATTCAGAGATTCACCTTGAGAGCCCTTAGAAAATACTGATGCCTTGGCCACACCTCGAGATTTTACTTCATCTGCTTAGGGGGGATCAAATGCATCAGTGTTTTTGGTGTGGCTCTCCCGGTGATTCTACTTGGCAGCAAGGGTTCAGAACCACTGACCTAAGAGTGTTTCATTGCTCTAAAATGACAAGGTTTGAATTTACACAGAGTAGTTTAAGCAGTCATTAGTTTTTGAGAGCCTGCTGGTATTCCTCCCCCGTGGGAGAAACTTGAATTAGAAAATAATAGGAATACTGAAATTGTAAAAATAAATATTACACTTCCCTTACTTTGTGGCTTTGAGCAAATGTTATTTTAATTAAAGAAACTATGAGAAGGCAAACCATGATTGCACGGGTCATATGAGTTGCCTTGTCTGCCTTTACAGTTTGTGCCACTATCCAGTTTTGGCATTTGTGTTTGTGTCTTCCCCTCTCATCCCCAAACACCTCTTGAAGGATCTAGTGAAGTGAAAGTCACTGAATCGTGTCTGACTCTTTGCGACCCCATACAGTCCATCTCCAGGGCAGTATATAGGAGTGGGTAACCTTTCCTGTCTCCAGGGCATCTTCCCAACCCAGGGATCGAACCCAGGTCTCCCACATTGCAGGTGGATTCTTTAAGGCTGAGCCACAAGGGAAGCCCTTTAAGGGTCTAAGCAGCTGACTGTTTCTAATACTTCATGCCATTTTCTTCAGAGCATCTGCATTTGGATTGAAATGAACAAAGAAATTTTCTGTTCATATAACCAGATTTGTGAGAATGCATCCCTCTAAAGGAAAAAGTTTTACAGCCACCTCTGAAGTTTTTGGTCTGTGCCATTTTACAATGTCTCTATTATAATTCTATTTGGCTAGCCTCACTGGTTCAACCAGTTCCCCCAGTGTTTTAGAAAAAGCTCCTAAGCTTTTTAGCAGCTTCAGTAAAATGGGCTTCTATTGCAATCTCTAGTTATTTGTGTTATTTAACTCTACTATCATTGTTGTCTTCTGAAAAGGAACACCTTACTATTATACCATTCATGGTAAAATTGTTTTCCATGTCAGTAATAGGGTTTTAACAGGATGAAAATTTTTTGCTCCATTTTGTCTGTATGCATTTTCAAACCCCTTTATCAGAAAATATATATATATATTTTGGGGGGTAAGATCCTGCCTTGTTAGTTCAGATTGGGTTTCTGCATCGTTTCTATGCAGATTACAATTTTTTCTGTTTCTGGTTCATGGCTATTCAGTGTCATGAAATGCCCCTGTCAGCAGTGACATGAAATAATATGGTGCTGGGAGAAGAGGCTGGCTAGTAATGCCATTCATTCTTCATTATCAACTACCTTTCTCATTTCAAGAGGACGGTTGTGAAATTCACATTTTAACAGGTTCCCATTATAGCACTTCCCTCCAGCACTTCCTTAGGAAGCTGGGAGGATTGCCATTCCCACAGATGCATTAAAGAATAAGAATGACAACCATAGTGTGAGTCATAATGATACATCTCTGATGGTGTAACCTGTTTCTTCAAGCTTGGTTACTCTGGATTCATCTGGTGATCAATGTCAGGTGTCTTGGGAGTGGGGTAAGCTACATCCCACCACACAGAATACTGGAATCTAAGAACACTGGAGTCTGCATCCAGGATCTGAATGACCAATCCAGGTCCTTTGGGGCATTTTTTCTTATGTGCTAATTTTTAAAAAGCTTCAGTTGGTTCCATTTTAAAGCATTGTTTTATAGCCTGAGTTTTTTATAAGGAGAGTTGTTATGGACTGAATGTTTGTGTCCTCCCAAAATTCATATGTCAAAGCCCTAACTCCCAATGTATTTATTTGAAGTGAGGCTTTTCTGTGTGTGTGTGCGCTAAGTCACTTCAGTTGTATCTGACTCTTTGCTACCCTACAGACTGTAGGCACCAGTGTCTTCTGTCCACAGGATTCTCCAGGCAAGAATACTGGAGTGGGTTGCTGTGTCCTCTTCCAGGGGGTCTTCTGGACCCAGGGATCGAACCCTTATGTCTCTCTGTGTGTTGGCAGACAGGTTCTATTATAGCGCCACCTGGGGCTTTTGTGGGGACAGGCAATCAGGGTTAGATGAGGTCATGAAGGTAAGGCTGTCACCCTGGGATTAGTGTCTGGGAAGGAAAGTTATGATCAACCTAGATGGCATATTCAAAAGCAGAGACATTACTTTGCCAACAAAGGTCCATCTAGTCAAGGCTATGGTTTTTCCAGTGGTCATGTATGGATGTGAGAGTTGGACTGTGAAGAAAGCTGAGCGCCAAAGAATTGATGCTTTTGAACCGTGCTGTTGGAGAAGACTCTTGAGAGTCCCTTGGACTGCAAGGAGATCCAACCAGTCCATTCTGAAGGAGATCAGCCCTGGGATTTCTTTGGAGGGAATGATGCTAAAGCTGAAACTCCAGTACTTTGGCCACCTCATGTGAAGAGTTGACTCATTGGAAAAGACTCTGATGCTGGGAGGGATTGGGGGCAGGAGAAGGGGACGACAGAGGATGAGATGGCTGGATGGCATCACTGACTCGATGGACGTGAGTCTGAGTGAACTCCGGGAGTTGGTGATGGACAGGGAGGCCTGGTGTGCTGCAATTTATGGGGTCGCAAAGAGTCGGACACGACTGAGCGACTGAACTGAACTGAACTGAACTGAAGAAGAGACGCCAGACAGCTTGCTCTCTCAGTCTGCCATGTGAGGACGCAGTGAGAAGGTGGCTTTCTACAAGCCAGGAGGGGAGTGCTCACCAGGAACTGAATCAGCCAGCATCTTGATCTTGGACTTCCCAGCCTCCAGAGCTGTGAGAAAATAAATTTCTGTTGTCAAAGCCATACATTCTGTGGTATTTTGTTATAGTAGCTCAGGCAGACTAATAAAAGGGTGAAGTGGGATTCAGAAGAATTGAAGGAGAATAATAAGTACCTTTTGGTGCTTATTGAAGTGCTTTTGAAAGATAAAGTCATCCCTTAAAACATAAATGTAGGATTGTTTAATTTGTAGAAGTTTATTACGTAAATGAAAATATACACTGTCTACTGACTTTTTTTTTTTCACTTAATCCATATTGCTGCTGCTGCTGCTGCTAAGTCGCTTCAGTCGTGTCCGACTCTGTGTGACCCCATAGACCACAGCCCACCAGGCTCCTCCATCCCTGGGATTCTCCAGGCAAGAATACTGGAGTGGGTTGCCACTTCCTTCTCCAATGCATGCATGCATGCTAAGTCGCTTCAGTCATGTCCAACTCTGTGCAACCCCATGGACAGCAGCCCATCAGGCTCCTCTGTCCACGGGGTTCTCCAGGCAAGAATACTGGAGTGGGCTGCCATTTCCTTCTCCTAATCCATGTTGAGTATCTTTCATGTCTGTCACTCAAGTCTACCTCATTCTTTTTAAAGGCTGAAGAGTATACATGCCATAAATGTATGATAATTTAACCAGTCCCTAATTGATGAGAATTTAGGTTGTTCCCATTTGTCACTGTTATGGAAAAAAAAAAGGTTGCTATGAAAACATCCCTGGGTACTTTGTCAACATAGTTCTGTAGGAGATTCATACAACTAAGGTCACCTGCCACAGAGGTATGGAGAAGGCAATGGCACCTAACTCCAGTACTCTTGCCTGGACAATCCCATGGATGGAGGAGCCTGGTAGGCCACAGTCCATGAGATCGCTAGGAGTCGGACACGACTAAGCGACTTCACTTTCACTTTTCACTTTCCTGCAATGGAGAAGAAATGGCGACCCACTCTAGCATTCTTGCCTGGAGAATCCCGGGGACGGGGGAGCCTGGTGGGCTGCGGTCTATGGGGTCTCACAGAGTCGGACATGACTGAAGCGACTTAGCAGCAGCAGCAGCAGCAGCCACAGAAGTTACAGTTACAATATTAATAGATTCAAATAGGCCCTCCAAGATGTGCTAATCTGTATTTTCAAGAGTTTGTGGACTAAATTATCTTTAGTTTTGTAGTGAGTTATATAGTGTCCCCTCCAAATTCACATCCACCCGGAACCTCAGAAGAAGAGAAGGCACACAGACATACGCGCAGGGTGGAGGTCCATGCGACAATGGAGGGAGACTGGAGCAATGCGGCCACAAGCCAACGACTGCCCCAGCCACCAGAAGCTAGGGAGAAGCAAGCAAGAAGGGTTGTTGTGTAGAGCCTGCAGGAAGATCATGGCCCTGCCAACACCTCGATTTTGGCTTTCCAGCCTCTGGAATTGTGAGAGATTGTATTTCTGTTTTGAGCCACTCATGTTTCTGGTACTTTGTTACCGTGGTCCTAGAAACTAATACAAGTTTCCTTCTGAAAGGGGTTCCATTCAAATGAATTAAGCTAACCAGGGTTAGCTCAAGTGAGAAGTATTCACAAATACTAAAATAATATTCCCCAAAGCTGCCAAATCAAATCCTAAACTTTAAAAATTTTGCAGTTTTAATTTCCTAATTGCTGTAAATTAGCAAAATGGTTTTTTTAAATTTCTGTATTTAAACAAATATGTGTTTATTGTTTATCTGGCTGTATTGGGTCTTCGTTGCAGCACAGAGGATCTTCACTGCATTAGGCAGGATCTTCCATCGCATCACATGGACTCTAGTTGTGGCTTGCAGGCTCAGCAGGTGCAGCATGTAGACTTGGTGGCTTTGTGGCCTGTGGGATCATAGTTCCCTGACCAGGGATTGCACCTACATTCCCTACGTTACAAGACAGATTCTTAGCCACTGGACCATCAGAGAAGTCCCAGTAAAGTTACTTTTAAACAATTATTTTTAAAAAAAAAGATTTATTGTATAAAATGGAAAATACAAATAAGTAAAAAAGGTAATAAATCCTATCATGCAAAAAAGTGATAACAATTTTCATGGACACTTTAATTTAGATTCTCTCAGACTTTTTTGATTTATATTTTGACTTATTTAACACATATTTTATAACATGCTATTCCATGAAGGGCCATATTTTTATTTTTATAAAAGGTAAAGGACAGGCAAAGGAAAAAATATGGCTAAATCTTTCAGGTTTTTGTGTTCATTTTAATTCCCTGATACCTCTGACAGATGTTCAGGTTCTGTTGCTTTTATCCGGCCTTGGCTGAGATGGTGAGGCACCACCAACTGCACTTTCTCGCTGCCCATTTCCACCATCCTCTCCACCCAGCTGCAACTGGAGCCACACTCCACTCTCCAGGACTGGGGCTAGTCCTGCTACCCTTTGTAGATGAGAATATCACAGTGGACTACTTGTGTTCTCCCCATTAAAGGATTCAGAGTTGAGGTAACTTTGGGCTGCACTGGTAGCTCAGTAGGTAAAGAGTCTGCCTGCAATGCAGGAGACACGGGAGATGTGGGTTTGATCCCTGGGACAGGAAGATTCCTGGAGGAGGGCATGGCAACCCACTCCAGTATTCTTGCCTGGAGAATCCCATGGACAGAGGAGCCTGGTGGGCTACAGTCCACAGGGTCACAGAGAGTCAGACATGACTGAAGTGACGGAGCATGCTCGCATACCTGTATCTATCTATCTGTCTATCTATCTATTGCTCCTCAAGGCTTGCAGGATGTTAGTTCCCCTACCGGGAGTTGAACCTGGGCCATTGGCAGTGAAAGTGTGGAGTCCTAACCATTGAACCATCAGAGAATTCCCTGTCTTTCTTTTAGAGTCACAATTAATGTTAGTATTTTAAAGACTTTGAGAAGTGGTATACTACAGTAAAGAAATATTTGTTTTATCCAACAGTTACCAAACTTCTGTGGCCAAGGAAGCCTTTTCCCTCTTCTTATTTTCAATCTAGCGACGTCTTGCAGAACAGGTGTTCCAAAGAACATATTTAATATTGCATAGCCAGTTTCTGTTCAGACTCAATTTTCTTACTGCCAAAGTGGTTTGGCCTTGTGTCTGGCTCTAAGAAGCAGACTTCAGTTTTCGTGGTCTCCCTGCAGCTGCAGTCTCTTGAGGCTGTAGACCTTTGTAGACCTCTTGAGGCTGTTTGCTCTTTCAAGTACCCTTCCCAAAGATATTATCCTGCTTCTGATGCTCCTTGTCCTGCCATTTCCTTTCCTTTTTGCCTGTACCTTGCCTTTGAACTCCTCTCCACTGTGCGTTTGTGATGAACCCTCTAAGCAACCGCATGACTGGACTTGTTTTGCCAATGGTCACCGCTTTGAGATACTCTGTACTGATTACTAGGCTGTCAGCACCACAATGAATCTGTCTCCCCAGCACTAGTCCCCCTCCTGGAGCTGGTCTAATTCCAAGTCTGGCTTTCCCAGGGAGCAGTCAACCAAATTGTATTCTCTTAGAAAAATCACTGAAGAGGTCACCTTAGGGGTGGGAAGTATCTCAGAGAGAGTCACTGTGCTATGTACTACTGGAGTGTTTTTCATGGGTTGCCCTGTTCCCAGCATCCCCTGAGAGAAGAGCTACTGTTTTCCCCATTGTGCAATTGAGGTAAAGTGGCGTGGAAGGGCCCAAAGGCAGTGGTCTAGGCTTCTGCGAGAGGTGAACCTTGCTCCAAAGCTAGCGTCCCTTCCACTTTAACATGCTGCCCCTCCCTTCTTTCACTTGGTGACAGTGTGCCTAGTTGCAGGAGGTCTGTGGGGGACGGGGAAGATGGTCTCTTGGGCTTCAGATTTGAAAAATCTACAACAAATATCATCATCTGCTTTCCAGCTGGCAAAGGGTAACAGCTGCGTCCAAAACAAACTGCTTTAACAGGAGGATCCACTCCCAGTCAGCTGTCCCCACCCTCCACCCCTCAAACAAAATCCAGGAAATTGCTGCTTCTGCTACCGAGAAGGGCATGTGTCCCGTGGTGGTATTTGAAACGACTGTACATCTTGCAAACTAGGAGTGTGCTTTGCTCGTTTCCAGTGGTACTGCCTTATCTGAAACTTTCCCTACTGCCATGCTTTCCTTTCACAGTCTACACAGGAAGGTGGGGAAGGGAGGAGCAGAATAAAAGGGACGGCCTTCTCACTTTGCCAAAGTCAGCTGCCTGGAATTTTCCAGGGGCTCTGAGGCTGAGCAGTGGATGCAGTTAGCCACGGAAAGGATGAGCTATTGTTGTGTTTTACATCTCTTCACGCTGGTCTTCTACCAGGCCCAGCATCATCCTGGAGGGGTGAGAATGGCATCACCATAGTCAATCCGCAGGTTCCCTGAACCTCTGACCTGAATGATGGCACTTCATACCTAAAGTTCCGTCCTCCCTTCCTCCTCTCACTAGCCGTCTTGCATCCTGATGATAGACTAATCCTTCCAAAGTATCGATGTAACTCTGTCACTTCCCTGCTCAATGCCTATGCCTTTTTAAGTTTCAACTGCCATTTTTATTATTATGTGCATTTATACAAATTGACACTTGAATTGATTTTGTATGGACTGATCTACAAAATATGATATTTATCATAAAAAAGCAGCTTACAAGGTGGTAAGTAGGATACGATCTCATTTCTGTTCTTAAATATAGTTATAATTGCATAGCAAAACATCTGAAAAAAACACACGTTCAAATAGAAACAGTGCTCGTCCATAAGTAATAGACTTTTACTGGTTTCTAATAATTTTTTTCTCTCCCAAACACCTTTGCTTGATCATTCCAGATCTCCACAACCTGTCAGGTGACAGTCTTTGCTCCTGCTACTAGCTAGAGCTCTTTCCACCGGACTCAAATCGGGACAGAGAGCAGTCCTGGAATTTGTTTTGTATTTCTCCCACCGTCAAAATCCTCTCGACTCCAACCTTCCTACATGATCTCTCCCCTGACTCTCCACTCAGAAGCACTCTTATGGCATGGCATGAGAGTTCTTTTCTTACATGGGTGTTTATAGCCAGAGTTATTCTACACACCGCTCCTGAAAGATGTCCATATCCCTGCAAGAGGGAGATGTAGGGCAGAGAGGCTAACTCGGCTGCCTGATCACTCAAATGGAAGGAATATTTAAGGCAGTCGGAAGGAAGGCCTGAGGGAATGGCTAGAGGGGTGAACGCTCTGAGACTTCGGAGGGCTCTCTGAGAACTACTTTTCTATGCATAAGGTCTGGTGGTGCAGGGATAAGAAAAATATGTGTGGAATGCACTTTTTAAAAATCCATGAAAAAGTCTTGATTGAGTTCCAAGGGGGGCGGGGGGGGGGGATGCAACTTTATTGACTGAAAAGTATCAGTGAAGAAAACTGACCTGCATTTTCATCACTAAAATGGTATATATTTCCAAAGTAGCAATATGAAGGCAAATTTATTCCTTTTCACCTTAAGCTATGTTGAGGTTTGGCAGCCACGTGGGCCAAATGTCTCTAAACCCGGGAACCCAAGTCTGGAGACAAACCTACCTGAAACTCTTGCCCTAAGAAGTTTTATAAATGAGAATATCAAGGTTCTCTTCTGGCCTTTGGACAACCTGAGGCCTTGTTTGAGCTAGAATCCTTCTGTGTCAACACCGCAGATTCCCTGAGTCCTGGGACTCCGTTAGTTGTCTTACCTCATCACCCAGCCTTCCTTGAGGGTAAGAACTATGCCTTACACTCTTTTCACCCTCCTGTGGGGAGGGCCCAGCACATTGCCTTTGTGTAGTGGGTCAAGAAATTCCTGTTTGTGATAATGGCGATGAAGAAATAGCTTGAGAGAAAGTGACTTCACCCAGGTATGAGTTTTATTTTCTTTAAAATGGCACACCCACTTAGTGTAAGTTCTAGTCAGGGAACGTTCTATGCTACACAGCCGTAGAACTCGGAGCTTCTGCTCCCTCCGTCACTCAACCTGCTGAGCTCTCCCAACGCTCCCACCTGTTAACAGGCGGTGCCCCATGCAGAGGCATGTGCCTGCTTGCGCTTGGTATGATCTGAGAAGCTCTCCAAGACTGCTTATGCAAAACATACCCTAACAGTATTTCTCCCATCAACCTAAAGTAGTGCCTGAGATTTTTACCATTACTTAATTTTTTTTTTTTTTTGTATTTAGGACCTTGTTACTAGATAGAAAAAATATATTGTTATTATCACACAATTATATTTTAGTTCTGATTAATTTTTCTGCCAGTTCCAGAGCATCTAGGATAAACCTTTTATCATTGCATTCACCACAGTGTATTGGAATGATCTCCTTCCCTATTTATCCAAGCCACTGTGAGCTCCTCCAAGCTATCTGCCGGTAGAGTGCATCCTGGCACAATGGTGGGCCTTCAAAAATATTGTTGAACCCAACTTAGGCAACCTGTTCCTTAGGCAGCCTTGGGGAGCTCTTAATGGAGTGCAAAAAGCAGTGATGTCTTTTGGAGGGTGGGGGATGTGGAATCTTACAGTGAACAACTGTTTCGTCAAATGCGCTACTTGGGTGGCTTCTGCAAGGGATGAAAGGCCCACCAAAGATACACTTGCTCCCATCACAATTTGGTTAACTTTGATCAGTAGCTTACTTTTGAAGATAGACTCTGTCTCCACTACGATGAAGAGAATTACCCTCGATAATTAAACATCACCTCAGGGACAGACCCAACCCTAACCTCATCTCAGTGTTCCCCATCCTAAAGAAACTGAGCCTGCTTCCTGGGGACAGGGTCTACATCACGCATATTCGTTGTGTTGTTAAGAGTTGAGAAAAGAGTCCAGCAAGTATTAGGAAGTAAAAAATAAGAGCTAACAATTATATAGTGCTTACTATGTGCTGGGCTTCCCTGGTGGCTCAGACAGTAAAGAATCCTTCTCCAATGCAGGAGACCTGGGTTCTCTCCCTGGGTCAGGAAGATCTCCTGGAGAAGTGAATGGCTACCCACTCCAGCATTCTTGCCTGGAGAATGGAGCAGGGGCTGCCATTTGTATTTGTTTGGCAGCCACATGGCAGGCTACAGACCATGGGGTCACAAAGAGTCAAACACGACTGAGTGACTGATACTACTATGTGCCAGATACAGTCCTCTAAGAATTTTATATGTGTTAATTCATGTAATCCTCAGGACTATGAGGCAGATACCATTAATAACTCCATTTGATAGATGGGGAAACCAAAGCTTAAGGGCGTTTATATGATTCCGCAAAGGTCGCAGAGTTCCAGTCTGCCCTTTCAAAAATTTTGCCTTGGAGCACTTAAATGAGAGTGAGTGAGTAAATCTCTCCCTGCACCACATTTTTATAGCAGATTGTTTGCTCCTTCTGGTCCAACACTTAAAGCACGGTTTCGTCCACTAGACTGTCACTAGCGCGGGGTCATTCTTTGACTCTTTTACATCTCAGTTCCTAGAGCAGTATTACTTGCCACATCATACATAGCAAGACTACATACTGCGTACCTGTGGCCGCCAGGGGGCACTGTGGCCGCACGTTGTCTTCCCCCTCCCTCCATCCCTGAGCCACCTAAAAGAGGCGGAGCCAGCACTGGGCGGAGCCTCCAAGAAGCCTTAGAGGGAGCTATCCCGGCGGGCCGCGCGCGCGGCGGCGTTTGAATGGCCGTTCCTGGATCTCGGCCGGGGAGCCGAGGGATAGTCTGGGCTGCCGGGCGCAGTCGGTCAGCGCCTGGGCTGGGCGGAGGCGCCGGGGTACCATGAGGCGCCGGTAAGTGACGAGCGGGCCTGCGCCTGCCTCGCGCCAGCGGCTGCCCTGCCGGGGCCGGGCCTGACCGCGCCCTGGGCCCACCTGCAGGCCCCGCGGCGGCCTCTCCCCGGCCTGGCCCGCGTGACGCTGCCGGGGTCGGGGTCGGGGCGGCGAGGCGGCGGTGTCCGGTGGAGCCCCCTGCGCTACTGTGGCGAGGAGGGTCGGGGCGGCGGGTGCTGGCGGCCGCCCGGGTGGGCGCGGGAGGTCTGGGCCGGGAGAGGCGTGGACGGAACCTACTGTCACTTGTTTATCTTCGGGTGGAGCCGACGTGTGCATCCCGCGGAGGGGGAAGGACGCCGGCGTCTGAGGCACTGTGTTTGAGGACAGGTTTTCCCAAGAGCCGCCTAGGCCCGGCAGTGGCATTTCCTTATTTTCTGCCGGGTCCTTGCTTCCCTGACACATAGCCTTTTGTTCAGCAGGACGAAAACTTGACATAACTGCATAAGAATTGCTGATTGCAACTTTAAAAACCTCATTGTATTTTCTGAACAGTTGTTCTGTAACTACCTAGGCTTTTACCACGCTCTTAAATTGGCTTAAGTATGGAGAAAACAAAGAGTTGATTTGTTTTCTAATGGCTCGTAAAATTCCTTGAAAACAGAGGTGTCTATGTCAGTTTCTTTGAGATCTTAAAAAAAAAAAAAAAAGGGATCGTAACAAATTAGGTCTGTAACAATCACCAGTTTAGCACTTGGCAAAAAAGAAACTAGTCTACCTAATAATTTAAGTTTCTATAGTTTATTTCGTTGTGTGTGTGTGTGTGTGTGTGTGTGTGTGTGTGTGTGTGTGGTTTTAAACAACTTAAGACTAGAATCAGAAGTTTATACATTGAGGCTTTAAATTGGCCAATAATTAGCGTTATAATGACATTGGTTAATATTTATTTTGTGCTTTCTGTGTGCCAAGCACTGTTTTGAGAACTTTGATTTGGGCAGAATTATTATCCTCATTTTGACAGGGAGGAAACTGAGGCGCAGAGAAGTTAAAAGTGACTTGTACGAGATCACACAGCTAATATGATGGGGACCCAAGCAAACCGGCTCCACTCTTGTAGCTGTATTCCTCTACTGCCTCCTTTACACGTGGTTCTCTCTAGTTTACAAAGTAGTTTCATTTCACTTACTTCTCCCAACTGGGGAGCTAATATACCTGTGAGGTGCGTTGGTGTACATGCACATGCTGTTAAATCGAGTTCTCCCGTGGACATGCTTAAGTTTTGTGCATTAAGCAAAAAATCCATTGGCTATTTTAAGATAAATAGAATGTATAAAGTTTAAGTTTGTGTTGTAGTTTATAGTTCTAATTCGTTTGTATCATTTCCTAAAAGTGTAGAGTTTGAAACCTATGTATTCCTTAAAATATACCATTGTATATTAATGTTTGTTTCTGAAAACTTACTGAATTAGCTTAAATAATAACTCCATGACAAGAAAGTGAAGTCACTCAGTTGTGTCCTGCTCTTTGCGACCCCATGGATTGTAGCCTACCAGGCTCCTCCGACCATGGAATTTTCCAGGCAAGAGTACTGGAGAGTGGGTTGCCATTTCCTTCTCCAGGGGATCTTGCTGACCCAGGGATCGAACCCAGGTCTCCCGCATTGCAGGCAGACGCTTTACCATCTGAGCCACCAGGGAAGCCCCCATGACAAGAAATAGGATTCAAAACCAAAATCATTTCAGAAGAAATAACCATTTACACTTATTTACAGCTGAGCATTTAAGTTTCATTCATCAGTTACCAAGCACTGTTAGGCCCAATTAGTTATACAAAAGAAATGTGCCAGGGCAGCAAAACCTGAGGGAAGTTAGTCTAGTTTGGAATATAAAATTAGCAACCACCACCACCACCACCAAAAAAAGATAACATGAGATTTTCCTCATGAATGCAGTGGGTGTGTGGTGAACTGGACTGAAATCAGTAAGGCTTCTGCAGAGAACCCAAACTGAAGATTGGACGTAGGACCTTGAATAATATGAATGGGGAATTTTAGTGGGGAAGCAGTGTGTTCAAAGATTTGGAATTGGGAGTGAAAATTATATTTTTAGGGAACAGTAAGTCTGGTCTCTTTGGAAAGTTCCTACTGAAGAGAAGAAGATTATGGCAGAAGAGTGCCAGGAGTGTTATATAAGACCCATACATCACAGAAGTTTAGGTCTGACATAAATATAAAGCAGAGAGAGAGATGATACTAGAAGTTTGCCAACTTTTAAATGGTGATTCTCAATTACTGTTTTGCCCTTCGGGGACATTTGGCAGTGTCCCAACTTGGGGGGTGGGGTGCTAGTGGCATCTAGTGGACAGAGGCCAGGAATGCTGCTAAACATCCTGCAGCAGGGCAGGAAAGCTAGTTACCCCAAATGTCAGTGCTGACGAGGTTGAGAAACCCTCTTTAAAGCTTCGGTAACATGGCTAGCCTCCCTCCATGTGCTTTAGAGAAGTGTGAATGATGAATTTTCAGAGCAGGAGTACAAGCAGTATTAAAGTTAGGGAGGAGCTGCTTCAGATACCTCAAGAAGACAACTATTGTTAGAGTCTTGGGGGAAGGAGAGGTTGTAAGGAGTTAGGATAGGCGCAGTGAGAATGGAGAAATAGCAGCCCACTCCAGTATTCTTGCCTGGCAAATCCCATGGACAGAGGAGTCTGGGGGGCTACATTCATGGGGTTGCAAAGAGTCAGAAAATGACTGAGCATGTCTTAAGAAAGCACAGGTGGTGAAATGAGACTATGATTTAAATAATATTTTTCCTAAGTTTAAAAAGAATGTATGTTCATGGTTAGGAAATTTAGGAAATGCAAAGAAAGTGTGAAAAGAGGGAAAGCCACTTACAGAATCCCCCGAGCAGAAAGACCAGCTGTTAACATTTTCTTGTGGTGGTTCTTTTCAAATTTTTAAAAATGATGATTGGTGTTTTCTTTTATAAATCTAGGATTAGGCACATTTCTTCTTTGGGGGATTTTTTCTTTTTTTTTTGACTCAGCAGATCATGAATATTTCTCATTCTTTGAAAAATGTTCTTTTTTAATGGTCAGGCTTCTTTTGTGTGTGTGTGTGTGTGTGTTGTTTTGAAGTTGGAAATATTTGCTTTGTATTCAAAAGAGCATTTTGAGAGAAAGTCGCTCAGTCGTGTCCAACTCTTTGCAACCCCATGGAGTACAGTCCATGGAACTCTCCAGACCAGAATACTGGAGCGGATAGCCTTTCCCTTCTCCAGGGGATCTTCCCAACCTGGAGCTCAAACTAAAGCCTCGTGCATTGCAGGAGGACTCTTTCCCAGCTGAGCCGTAGGAGAAGCCCTTAAGGACATTTTGAAGGAAGACATTAGATCACGATGACTGATTAACTATAGGAAACAGTAGAGGTAAAAGTTCACGGCATCTCCAAGATTTTAAGTTTGGGAAGCTAAAATAATGGTACAGCTACTAAAATAAACCGAGGTTCTTGGAACTTATCTGGCAGTCCAGTGGTTAAGACTTCACCTTCTAATGCAGAGGGTGCAGGTTTGATCCTTGGTCGGGGAGTTAAGATCCCACATGCCTTGCAGCTAAACAACAACAAAAACAAAAAACCCCTTGAAACAGAGGCAGTGTTGTAAGAAATTCAATAAAGACTTCAAAAAATTGTCCACATTAAAAAAAAATCTAAAAACTGGCCTTCTCATAATACTTTGCATCTTAGGTATATAAACTGCTGTTTACAGAGACACATAATGAGATTTTAATGAGGATCCTTGATGCCTATCAGCTTTCATTTTTCCTATAACTCCTATAATTAGTAATCTTCCTCTTTTTTTTTTTAACTTTTCTTTTTTTGTACTAAGCTTATTTTTCAGTTCTTTCTTAGCCAGTTTTTCCCCTTCTGCTGCTGCTAAGTCGCTTCAGTCATGTCTGACTCTATGTGACCCCAGAGATGGCAGCCCACCAGGCTCCTCTGTCCCTGGGATTCTCCAGGCAAGAATACTGGAGTGGGTTGCCATTTCAAAAATACGTTTTCTTTTAGAATACTAAGTAAGGCTTAAGTTTGTGGATCATGAATCTTTACTTTGAAAGATTAAATGACTAGTTTGGGGTTTTTTTTAATGTATAGATTGCCAGAATTTGTAAGCAAGAGGCGAATGTAATTCTCCCAGAGGAGGAGGAATTATCTTTAGAAAGTCTTGTCCACTGGTGAGATGCCTCAGTACATCACGTCAGTCAATATTACATTGCTATTTTATCAATCATTATATTTGTTGATCTATACCAGTTAATCTGGTAGTTTGTGGAAAACATAGGAAAGTAAATTAAAAAAAAAAAACAACCTTAAAGCTAATACAAATGGTACTTTTACTGGGCATATATGCTTTTCAAATTGGATAGGATGTAATTTGGCTTTTTTTTCTGTTGACTCTTTAGAGTTCAGATCCATTAACTTTGGAAAAGTTTTGTATTTTCCTTGTTCTTGGGACATGATGAGGGTAGAGATGGGAAGAAACTTCTGAAAGTTCCCCCCAGTTTGTCTTCACTATAATCACCTCTCCCCTTGAGTGTTACACACTGCCCAAGATTCTTTTTGCCTTTGGACGAGTCACTCAGGAACCCCCCACCTATGTATGAATCATGAATGCCCATTCTGGCATTTCTTCTCTTTAGTATAATCTTAAAACAGGCAGCTTGGTGTTATATAGGAAATGCTGTAACACAAAGTCACAGTTCTAAGCCTGGCTCTCTTATTAGTGGCTGAGTGTTCTTGGGCAAATCCCTTAATCCTATCTGTAAATTGAAATTATCTCCAAGGTCCTTTCCAGCTCTTAAGAGTCTGTGAAGTATTTGCTTTTGTGGTTACCACCGGAAGACTATTGGTATTTCACATCTAACGTGAGTTGCTCATAGATCATAAGTGATTTCTTCCAAAGGCATTTGTAAAAGCTACTCCCATATAATAAAATTGGGAGTGGAATTTTAGAATGGAATTTTAAGTGCTGCTCAAATGCAAGCTCCAGGAAGGCAGGGATCTTTGTTTTGTTCGCTTTGGTTTCCCAGTGCCTAGAATGGTGATTAGTAGATGACTCAGCTGGTATAGCATCTGCCTGCAATGCAGGAGACCCAGGTTTGATCCCTGGGTTGAGTAGATCCCCTGGAGAAGGGAATGGCTACCCACTCCAGCATTCTTGCCTGCAGAATTCCACGGACAGGGGAGCCTGGGGAGCTGTAGGCCGTGGGGTCACAAAGAGTCAGACATCACTGAGCCACTAACACTGTTGCTTCCCTTTCTCATGCACCTAATATTTGTTGAATGAGTGAAGGAACGAGTTGTTTTTAAGGAAAGACAAGCTTTGAAAGAACTCAGAATGCAAATCTACATGATTACAACCCAGTCATTCCTACAGTATAAACATACCTCCTAGTTGTTGTAAAGCATCCATTGTTCACTTGACCGCCTTTCAGAACTATTAGTAATCGCTGCCCTGACTGCTCCTCGTGCTCACAGAGTGCACTTGTGTCCATCACCAGGCCTTACGTTGGAGCCAGCTTGACTTTTCAGGGTTGCTTTTACTTGCAAAAATCTGTGCTTTGCCTATTCCCTGTTCCACTTAATAACATTATTAACAGTATGGTTAGTGTTATTGCAAAACTAAATCATATATGTTGATTAAAAGTTGGCCTTTCATCTATGGAGGACCCATGGCATAGCGTGGATGAGACCAGCACCCTTGGCTTTTCCATTCTGGTCATTCTGATTCTACAACTACCATATAAAATAATCATCCGGAATATTTCTAATCATATGGTTCCTATATAAAACTCTGCAGTCAGTCTTTTTTGTCTACAAACTCCAGAATCCTGGACCCAGCATTCCGTGATTCTGCATTTTAGCCAACATACCTTTCTAATCTGTCCAAGTCTTTTCTCTGTAGTGACCTGGACTCTTAACTGCTCCCCCACCTCCACCCCACCGCTTGCCAGATCTTTGGCCCCTACCCATGGATGGAACACAGGCTGTCAGCAGTGAAAGCCCAGAGTCCTAACCACTGGACTGCCAGAGAATTTCCTGGACTCTAATTATTTCATTATTGACTAGTTGGTGTAGATAATAATGAAACAAACAAAAAAAAAATTATTCTTACCTAGAAAGTATGTTTTCAGATAAGGAGAGGCTGACAGACTTTCTCAAGAAGCCTTTATTAGGTGGCATTCATTGTTTGGCTGACTTATTAATTTACTGAAAAATAACATCAAGGAACAAGAATCCTTTAAACTCTACATAAACAGTTTTTTCTCTCCTTGTTGGCAGACATATTGGGAAACTAAGGCCTAATCAGAAAAAAATTAAGTACCTGTGTAGTATGTATAGTTAGTAGTATTAGTTGAGTTACCTTAAAAGTTCTTTTTTTTTTAAGTTTTAATAATAATAATTTTTTTTTAAAAAAAGGAACTAAAGGAGGCCACTGTGTGACTGGGCATGGCAGATGAAGGGGGAGAGGTTTGGAGGTGAGGCAGGAGAGGCAGTCCAGGAACCCAGCACACGAGGCCCTGGGGGTTATGTCGAGGAGTCTGATTTTTAGACCAGTAGCAGTGAGATAATACCCCAGAGTTCTAAACAGGGAAGAAGCTGATAAAGAGGTTAGTATTTTGGAAAGATCACTTGAGCCATTATGTTCAGAACATCTTCGAGGCAACCCAGTGGGGTTGCCCAGGGACCACGAGGGAGGCAGTTGTCATCATCCAGGGGATGATACTGGTGGCCCAGCCCGAGAGTAGTGACAGCAGAAACAGAGTGGAATGAAGGGATTCCTCGCTGGTTCAGAAGGCAAAGCTAAGAAACGCTGACGTTGGGTTGGATAAGAACCTCAGAACGTGGGTCAGTAAGGCTGACTCTCTAGTTTCTGACTCACCCAGCTGGATGGATGGTGGTGCAGTTCTTTAAGATGGTTGTGGGACACCATCTGGAGAGAGCTGGGTGGAGGAGCTTGATCTGAGTTGGGACTTGGATATTGGATGAACATTCGAGCTTCATGTTCCTAAATCAGGCCAGCACCGGAAATGAGGACTGGGGAGTCCATCCCAGCCCAGGTGGGAATTGAAGGGGCAGGCAAGGCTGCGAATGCCTCTGAGGAAGAGCTGAGTGTTGCAGAGAAGGAAAGGCAGGAGAGCCTGGGCCGGAGGAAGCCCGACCCGTCTGGCTGGGCAGAGGAGGCTGAGTGTGCCAAGGAAACGGAGGAGAGATGGGGCGGGGAGGAGAGATGGGGCGGGAAGCAGAGGGCCGATGGGAATGTGTGCTAACGAGGCCAGCTGTGCAGTGTGCCCAGGCTCGCTCAGTCTTGTCTTCATGACCCCATGGGCTGCAGTCTGCCAGGCTCCTCTGTCCGTGGGGTTTTCCCGGCAAGAATACTGGAGGGGGTTGCCATTTCCTTGTCCAGGGGATTTTTACAACCCAGGGATCAAACTTGTATCTCCATATCTCCTGCATTGCAGGCGGATTCTTTACCGCTTGCGCCGCCAGAGAAGCCCTTAAATCGAGAAGATTTCTGTGAGGGGAGGTCAGTAAGGTCATTCGCTGCGGAGAGGTCAAGTCAGACAGCAGCTGGAAAACTGCCTGTCAGCTTTTGAGCCCTGTGAGTTGTGGGTGACCATAGCTGGAGCTATGCTGGTGGCACAGTGAAGGTGAAAACCGGACTGGAGTGGGAGGGGGCAGGTGTGGGAGGCGAGGAAACAGACACGACTCTTTCCCAGGCTTTGCCTATGGTGTGAAGAGGGAGATGTCGGTCATGGAGGGGTTTTGGCTTTATTTTTATCTTTGTTTGAAGATAGAAGAGACTTGAGGAAGGCAATGGCAACCCACTCCAGTACTCTTGCCTGGAGAATCCCAGGGACAGAGGAGCCTGGTAGGCTGCGGTCCATGGGGTCGCTAGGAGTCGGACACGACTGAGCGACTTCTTTCATGCATTGGAGAAGGAAATGGCAACCCACTCCAGTGTTCTTGCCTGGAGAATCCCAGGGACGGGGGAGCCTGGTGGGCTGCCATCTATGGGGTCGCACAGAGTCGGACACGACTGAAGCAACTTGGCAGTAGCAGTTAGTGAGTTCAGTTCAGTTCAGTCGCTCAGTCGTGTCCGACTCCTTGCGACCCCATGAACCACAGCACGCCAGGCCTCCCTGTCCATCACCAACTCCCAGAGTTTACCCAAACTCATGTCCATTGAGTCAGTGATGCCATCCAACTATCTCATCCTCTGTTGTCCCCTTCTCCTTCTGCCCTCAATCTTTCCCAGCATCAGGGTCTTTTCAGTTGAGTCAGCTCTTTGCATCAGGTGGCCAAAGTATTGGAGTTTCAGCTTCAACATCAGTCCCTCCAGTGAACACCCAGGACTGATTTCCTTTAGGATGGACTGGTTGGACCTCCTTGCAGTCCAAGGGACTCTCAAGAGTCGTCTTCTGTGCCCACAACATTGCTTGGATGGTTTATCAGCATGGATGGGCTAGCTTTTATATATATATAGATACAGCTTTATTTGTTGGCTCTGCTGGGTCTTCGTTGCTGAGCAGGGCTTTCTGTCGTTGCAGCCAGCAGGACTGCTCTGCAGTTGTGACGCCCGGACTTCTCACTGTGGTGCTTTTTCTTGTTGTGGAGCACGGGCTTGAGGGCACATGGGCTCAGTAGTTGTGGCTTCTAGACTCTAGAGCACAGGCTCAATAGTTGTGGCACATGGACTTAGTTGCCCCGTGGCACGTGGGATCTTCCTGGATCAGGGATTGAGCTCAAGTCTCCTGCATTGGCAGGCAGATTCTTTACCACTGAGCCACGAGGGAAGCCTGGGCTTTGTTATTTTGCGGTAACAAATAACCACCAAATCTCAGTGGTTTAAAATAACAAAGAATTATTTCTTCTCAATTCGTGTTACATGTGAACGGTTGTCTGGGATCTCAACTCTGTGTTGTCCTTGCTCAGGAATACTGAGCAAGTTATCTTACCATGCCTAACTTCAGGGTGATGGGCACGTATAAACCTATCATGTTTCTGAAAGAACTGGAATATCATAACACAGTTTTAGTGTTTACCACAGTTGGGGCACTTTCTTTACATTATATTCCTACAATTATCTGCTGTTTATTAGGCACCCACTATATATCAGGCACTATTCCTGATACAGTGAACATGGTTTCTGGTCTCATGGAGCTCACAGTCTAGTGGGAGGACATGGACAATAACCTAATAACCAAGTTAATTTCAGGTAGTAATAAGTGCGGTGGAGAGGGGAAATGGGGTACTGCTGTAGAGACTGACTGGAGGTGAGAGTGGGGTTTTCCT
The DNA here is from genome assembly GCF_001704415.2 of Capra hircus. Lineage (NCBI taxonomy): Eukaryota > Metazoa > Chordata > Mammalia > Artiodactyla > Bovidae > Capra > Capra hircus. Next base: position 74,626,387 of record NC_030817.1, on the reverse strand, counting down.
TGATTGGGTGGTCAGGGGAATCTTCTGGGGTGGGTGATGTTTGAGCTGGGAAGCAGCAGCCCTGAGAGTGTATTAGCGGCAGCAGTGGATAATTTAACCAGAAGGGGTGCCACAAAATGAAAATGAGCTTTTCATGTTTAAGGACAGACCAGTGTGACTAGAGCATTTAGGAGGAAGCTACCATAGTCTGAGAGAGAGATGCTGGTAGTTAGATGTAGGATGATGATAATGAAAATGGAGAGACATGGACAGTTTTGGAGTGTATCGTAAAGGCAGAGTCAGTAGATTGGAAGTAGGGCATTTAGGAAAAGAGCAGTGAAGGATGGATCCTTTGTTTTGGGCTTGAGCAGCTGAGATGATTGTTGCATTTACTGAGTTATAGAAAGTTAGGAGCAGCAGATTTGAGAGGGTGGATATTCGGGGTTCTATTTTCAGTGTGCTAAATTCAAGAATGATGACTGTTAGACATCCACGTGGAACTGACTTTTAAAGCATTAAAGATGTCCAGAGTTTAGGGGAAACGTCGAGACAAGTGATTTTTACTTATTTTTTTAAAATGAGACTTATGTGTTAAAATAGTTACACTTAAGTCTGAGACCTGGAAGTCATTGTATCTCCTTAAAGCAGCCTGTGATTCCTCTGCTGGAGAAGGGAGTGGACCCTAAGAGAGGGGAGTGTTGCCTAAGGGAGTGTGTTCAGCCTTCAGTGTCTGTTCTTCTGCGTTCAGCCCAGGAGATAATGGTGGTAACAAACCTTGGTAACTGACTGATGGATACTGTAATCCTCTCAAGCATTCCAGTGTATGAAGCATTCAAAACCATTGCTCTAAAAGGGTGCTAGCATCATCTTCTGTTGCTTTCATTTGCTTTCCAAAGGGCAGTCCACCCTAATATATAGGATGGTAGCGTATACTTCACTCTATAGATCTCAAAATTAGAAACGTGTTACAGACTGGTAAAGTGAAAACTGAAAGTGAGGTCGCTCAGTCGTGTCCGACTCTTTGTCACCCCGTGGACTGTAGCCTACAGCACTCCTCCGTCCATGGGATTTTCCATGCAAGAGTACTGGAATGGATTGCCATTTCCTTCTGCAGAGGATCTTCCCAACCCAGGGATCAAACCTGGGTCTCCCGCATCGTAGGCAGATGCTTTACCATCTGAGCCACCAGCGAAGTCCACCAGACTTCATAGACTGGTAACCGTAGTCCAGATCACAAAGATAGGGTGTTAAAATTAATGTGTATTAGCTTGTCTTTTCTGAGAGTTGTGTGTCTTATTGGCATATTCTTTCACATACATAGAGTCTATCTTGAAAGCATCAGAAATATCTTTAGTAGCTAAACAAGGGGTCAAAAAGGACCGTTAAGCTTAAGGATGACATTTTATACATGTGTATATATAGTTACATTTCTGAGTTTAAAAGAAGACAACTGGGAAGGATTAGAGTGTTTTTCCTCTCTCTGAATTTTTCCAGAAAAATGATGGAATATTCTAACAGAGAGAGTAAGGGATATTCATCAAAACATGCTAAGATAATTATCTACATGGTTTAAGAAACTCTAAGTCTTCCCAAAGATTTGGATGTTTATATAGTCATAAGAACAGTAATATATAGTACATTTTAATTTAGTTAGGACATAATTGGGAGCTTGGGGTTAACATAAACACACTACTATATATAAAACAGATAAACAACAAGGACCTACTGTCTAGCACGAGAAGCTGTATCCAATATCTTGTAATAATATAATGGAAAATAATCTGAAAAAGAATATGTATATTGTATACATAAATCATATATATATAAAACTGAATCACTTTTCTATACACCTGAAAGTGACACAGCATTGTAAATTAACTATATTTTAATTTTTTAATGACTTAAAATAAAATACCATACTTGCTTTTGATACAAAATTTAAAAAGTCTGAGGAAGCCTCCCTTTCATCTCACCCCTGCAGCCACACATGTCCTCTCTCTTGAAATGACTTTTGTCCCCAGTTTCTTGTGTATACTTCCAGAGATACTCAGTGAATATGTAAGCAGTCACTCATGTACACTTCATCGTTTACCTAGGTAATAAAATACTGTTCTGTACCTTATTTCTCCCACCTCCACCGGCCCCTGCCAACTTCCCAGTAAAAGGCATAAAGTCACTGAAAAAAACTGTAAGTTAGAACTGTTAATAAAGATGATGATAAACAAAACACCTAGTTATCAGAATTTAGCTAACTTTGTTTTTTCCCATTGTTAATCTTAGTTCCTTAATGTATACTGAGGGGACTTAATTATTAAAGCTGAGGAGTTGGTGGTAGCAATGGTAATTCCTACTGAGTATCAGTTTTGTAATTTTTATTTCAGAGTGAGTTAGTCAAAGTTGAGTTCAGTTCAGTCGCTCAGTCGTGTCTGACTCTTTGCGACCCCATGAATCGCAGCACGCCAGGCCTCCCTGTTCATCACCAACTCCCGTAGTTCACTCAGACTCACGTCCATCAAGTCAGTGATGCCATCCAGCCATCTCATCCTCTGTCGTCCCCTTCTCCTCCTGCCCCCAATCCCTCCCAGCGTCAGAGTCTTTTCCAGTGAGTCAACTCTTAGCATTGGGTGGCCAAAGTACTGGAGTTTCAGCCTTAGCATCATTCCCTCCAAAGAAATCCCAGGGCTGATCTCCTTCCGAATGGACTGGTTGGATCTCCTTGCAGTCCAAGGGACTCTCAAGAGTCTTCTCCAACACCACAGTTCAAAAGCATCAATTCTTCGGCACTCAGCCTTCTTCACAGTCCAACTCTCACATCCATACATGACCACTGGAAAAATCATAGCCTTGACTAGACAGACCTTAGTCGGCAAAGTAATGTCTCTGCTTTTGAATATGCCATCTAGGTTGGTCATAACTTTTCTTCCAAGAAGTAAGCATCTTTTAATTTCATGGCTGCAGTCACCATCTGCAGTGACTTTGGAGCCCCCCAAAATGAAGTCTGACACTGTTTCCACTGTTTCCCCATCTATTTCCCATGAAGTGATGGGACCAGATGCCATGATCTTTGTTTTCTGAATCTTGAGCTTTAAGCCAACTTTTTCACTCTCCTCTTTCACTTTCATCAAGAGGCTTTTTAGTTCCTTTTCACTTTCTGCCCTAAGGGTGGTGTCATCTGCATATGTGAGGTTATTGATATTTCTCCTGGCAATCTTGATTCCAGCTTGTGTTTCTTCTAGCCCAGCATTTCTCATGATGTACTCTGCATATAAGTTAAATAAGCAGAGTGACAATATACAGCCTTGATGTACTCCTTTTCCTATTTGAAACCAGTCTGTTGGTCCATGTCCAGCTCTAACTGTTGCTTCCTGACCTGCATACAGATTTTTCAAAAGGCAGGTCAGGTGGCTGGTATTCCCATCTCTTTTAGAATTTTCCACAGTTTATTGAAACCGAAGTAAGATGGTAGGTGTTGCAAGAGGGCATCAGAGGGCAGACACACTGAAACCATAATCACAGAAAACTAGTCAATCTAATCACACTAGGACCACAGCCTTGTGTATCTCAATGAAACTAAGCCATGCCCACGGGGCAACCCAAGACAGGCAGGTCATGGTGTAGAGGTCTGACAGAATGTGGTCCCCTGGAGAAGGGAATGGCAAACCACTTCAGTATTCTTGCCTTGAGAACCCCATGAACAGTATGAAAAGGCAAAATGATAGGATACTGAAAGAGGAACTCCCCAGGTCAGTAGGTGCCCAACATGCTACTGGAGATCAGTGGAGAAATAACTCCAGAAAGAATAAAGGGATGGAGCCAAAGCAAATACAATACCCAGCTGTGGATGTGACTGGTGATAGAAGCAAGGTCAGATGCTGTAAAGAGCAATATTGCATATGAACCTGGAATGTCAGGTCCATGAATCAAGGCAAATTGGAAGTGGTCAAACGAGATGGCAAGAGTGAACGTCGACATTCTAGGAATCAGTACACTAAAATGGACTGGAATGGGTGAATTTAACTCAGATGACCATTATATCTACTACTGCAGGCAGGAATCCCTCAGAAGATATGGAGTAGCCATCATGGTCAACGAAAGAGTCCGAAATGCAGTACTTGGATGCAGTCTCAAAAATGACAGAATGATCACTGTTCGTTTCCAAGGCAAACCATTCAATATCACAGTAATCTCTGGAGAAGCTGAAGTTGAACGGTTCTATGAAGACCTACAGGACCTTTTAGAACTAACACCCAAAAAAGATGTCCTTTTCATTATAGGGGACTGGAATGCAAAAGTAGGAAGGCAGGAGACACCTGGAGTAACAGGCAAATTTGGCCTTGGAATGCGGAATGAAGCTGGGCAAAGACTAATAGAGTTTTGCCAAGAAAATGCACTGGTCATAGAAAACACCCTCTTCCAACAATACAAGAGAAGACTCTACACATGGACATCACCAGATGGTCAACACCAAAATCAGATTGATTATATTCTTTGCAGCCAAAGATAGAGAAGCTCTATACAGTCAACAAAAACAAGACCAGGAGCTGACTATGGCTCAGATCATGAACTCCTTATTACCAAATTCAGAGTTAAATTGAAGAAAGTAGGAAAAACCGTTAGACCATTCAGGTATGACCTAAATCAAATCTCTTATGATTATACAGTGGAAGTGAGAAATAGATTTAAGGGCCTAGATCTGATAGATAGAGTGCCTGATGAACTATGGAATGAAGTTCGTGACATTGTACAGGAGGCAGGGATCAAGACCATCCCCATGGAAAAAAAATGCAAAAAAGCAAACTGGCTGTCTGGGGAGGCCTTACAAATAGCTGTGAGAAGAAGAGAGGCAAAAAGCAAACGAGAAAAGGAAAGATATAAGCATCTGAATGCAGAATTCCAAAGAATAGCAAGAAGAGATAAGAAAGCCTTCTTCAGCGATCAGTGCAAAGAAATAGAGGAAAAGAACAGAATGGGAAAGACTAGAGATCTCTTCAAGAAAATTAGAGATACCAAGGGAACATTTCATGCAAAGATGGGCTTGATAAAGGACAGAAATGGTATGGACCTAACAGAAGCAGAAGATATTAAGAAGAGGCGGCAAGAATACACAGAAGAACTGTACAAAAACGATCTTCACGACCAGATAATCATGATGGTGTGATCACTCATCTAGAGCCAGACATCCTGGAATGTGAAGTCAAGTGGGCCTTAGAAAGCATCACTATGAACAAAGCTAGTGGAGGTGATGGAACTCCTATTGAGCTATTTCAAATCCTGAAAGATGATGCTGTGAAAGTGCTGCACTCAATCTGCCAGCAAATTTGGAAAACTCAGCAGTGGCCACAGGACTGGAAAAGGTCAGTTTTCATTCCATCCCAAAGAAAGGCAATGCTGAAGAATGCTCAAACTACCACACAGTTGCACTCATCTCACATGCTAGTAAAGTAATGCTCAAAATTCTCCAAGCCAGGCTTCAGCAATACGTCAACCGTGAACTTCCTGATATTCAAGCTGGTTTTAGAAAAGGCAGAGGAACCGGAGATCAAATTGCCAATATCTGCTGGATCATGGAAAAAGCAAGAGAGTTCCAGAAAAACATCTATTTCTGCTTTATTGACTATGCCAAAGCCTTTGACTGTGTGGATCACAATAAACTGTGGAAAATTCTGAAAGAGATGAGTTAGTCAAAAGAGAGTTAGAATTTTGTTTGGTCTGATTGATGGAAATCATGTATCATCATGTCGTACCCACTGAATTGCCAGAAATCTGTATTTTTCATGGTTGCCCTTCTTTCCTGAATTTGACATCTCTCACACCAGCTTTCCCTGGGAAACTGAATTAACAGAAGAATGATGAATCACTCAGCAAATAAAAAAGCCCCTGGGGTTTACTCTAGATACTAGGGGTTCTGAGTTGTTAAGAACATGGCCTCAGAATGAGAGTACTTAAGTCTTATGATTTGAACATTTAATAATATCAGGCTCTGGTAACTTGGTAAATCCATTTCCTCAATAGGAATAAAGCTTTGTACAGGAAATCTGGGCCACGTGATGGGGCGCCCTTTCGCTGGACAGTGCATGAATAAGCACCGGCTCTGCTTGCTTTGGTGCTTCTCTTTTCTTCCCCCATCATTGCTCACCTCCTCTCTCTCCCGCTCCAGTTAATACCCCATCTCATTGACACACATTTCAAAATGTTAACCTTCAGTCAGATTGGACTAGCGGATTCTTTACCAGCTGAGCCGCAGGGAAGTCCCCTAGAAGGGATTACAAGGCTTCAAAAGAAATGAAGCAAGTCAACAGAATGTCTCATTGCCCTGCCAGTGTAAGAGTCTCACATAGTTCATAAAAAGCACGCTTGGCACACCAGTTTGTCACTTCGAGTAGCACAGATGTTCGCTGCCTTTTCTAAACCGCCCCCACCCCACCCCCACCCAGATACACTGAGAAATGAAGGTCACCTTTAGGGGATCATGTAATCTTTTTTTTTAATCTGGCTTGACATTAAAATGCATGTGTTTTTAGTTCCTGCTTGTGATAAGTTGTGCCTGCTCTACACTGGGTCACATGGTCTGCTTCACACACCCTTTATGTTGAAATAGTTATGAAAATGTGTCTTACACATGGATTAAAATTTGGTAAAACACTCATTGAGTGGAGTGTTGAACTGGATGAGTCCTGCTGGCCTTGAATCTATTGCTACTCTCTGTAGAATGACTCTTGAAGTACCTTAGCTCTAAGCCATTCTGTTCTATTTCCTATTTTTAACTCAAAGAGCAACCCCACCCCACCCCCTCTTAGATACATGATATCACTATGCTTAACATAATCTATTGTAATTGCTTGCTTGTGTTTCTCCCTCTGTAAAGATGATGATGATGGTGAGAATTTTACAGTAGGAAAGTTTGGGAAGTTTAAGGTTACAAGCAGAAATGAAGCAGGACATTGCTAGTTATTATGATGTAGTTGTAGGTAATACTGAGATTTTTCTTCTACCTAAAGTGGTTCAAGTCATAAATTTTACAGTTATTTTGTGTTGTTTTATATAACTTTAGAATTTGTGTGTTTCAAAGCTTAAGAAACATATTTCCTATTTAATGTATTGTCCTTCTGTGTTTAAAAAGAAACAATTATTTTATTTAAAATGTAATTTTTTTTATACTGTGAAAATCTGATACAGAAGAATAAACCAAAGAAAATGATTCAGTCTTAATATTGTAGAGACATAAACAAGAAAAAAAGAATTCAACTGTAATACCACTCTTCAGGAAGAACTTGTTATCCTTTCAGTGTCTTTTGTTTTCCTGTGCTCATGTCCCCATAGACAGAAACATTTAACAAATTTAGGAACTAGTATTAATATTTGCTGACACCATGAGTCTTGTTTCTCACAACAGAGGCAGCTTTCTTAGTGATATTTGCATATAACTCAGTGAGAGCTAACATTTACTGAGTGATTAGCCATGTGCTAGGCATTGTGGTTAAGTGGATTATTTTGTTTAATCCTCATAACTGTACTCTGAAAATAGGATGGTAAGTAACTTGCCTAATATCACATAACTAGTAAATGGTTAAAGCAGGATTCCAACCCAGGAAGTCTGACTCCAGGACTGGTTGCCACATTACCACATACTGCCAGGTCCTTTCAGTTTTATCACATAAGAAAAATATAACCTACTAAATATTTCAAATGCAAACTAAAACATTGTTTATTATCTGTCAAATTTTGAAAGGGAAAAATTGATGATACCGAGTCTTCTCTCACTGGGAGTGCTGAGAGGCTCTTTCTCTGCCTCTGTTGGCCAGAGTCTGGAGCTGGGGGCAGCTGTCCATCTCTGCCACATTTGCTGCGCTTACCTGTTCACCCAACTTGGAAAATGTGAAAATCTAAAATAGGAGTTTAAAACCATTGTTTCTGTGAAAACTAATGAGGGTACTGTGGATAGACTGGATGAAGGCAAGTGGTTCAACAACTTTGTCAAATTTAGTGTGGGCTAGAAAACTAAAGACAAAAAAAAAAGAAGAAAACTAAAGATAAGTAAAGTAAAACTGTAACAGTTTAGGATTTTGCACTGGTGATGCTTTGTATCAATGAGTTCTTGGGCCACTTTAAAGAAATCCAAAGTAGAAGTCACAGATGATGAGTATGCATTATTTTTAGATTTTTAAATTTAAATGTCTAAGGTATGTGTATACATCTGTCACTTTCTGTTTTTGTGAATTCTCAAAATGATTTTTTAAATGATCAGCCACCACTCCCTCTCACATTATAGGAAAGGATTCTTACTATATATTTCAAGAGCTCTAAAACCATATTTTTCAGCCCAGTAATATGCTTATCCAAAGGAAATAATCAGATATGTACAAATACTTAATGTATACAGATGTTCATCAAGTATTTTCTGTAATAGCAAAACTAAAAACAAACAGTATCCATGTGATAAAATATATATTAATTTAAATAATTTCCAAGAAGACTTTTTAATATTTAGTAAAAATATATATTAATGACAAAATACAACATATAAAACTAACTGCATAAGAAAAAACCCACCAGAATATTATTTGGTGGTTGAATTATTGGTATTAAAATAAAATTTTTAATTTTAATATGTTTTAAACTAAGTAACATTTGCATGAAATGCAAAATTTAGTATAAAGGGAATATAAAGTAAAAACTTTTCTCAGCTGGCCCCTACCTGTGCAGTTCACCTCTGTAGAAGCATTCAGTGTTTCATGGAATATTGTAAAGTGAGAGATAATTCTTATCAGTGTTTATTTCTTTTTTTTTTTTTTTTTTTTTTTTTTTCTTTTTATGCAGCAGGCTTCATTTGCTCCCAAATCCAGGATTGTGGAGGGAGGGACAGTTGTTTTTGTTTCTATCTCCTCCCACCCCACCCGACTTTCACAGTGTTATTTTCATTTATTTATTTATTTTTAATTAAAGGACAGGATTACTCCTGAGACAAAGCTGACTGTGTCTATAGTCAATAAAGGAGTACCACCTCTAGCCCAAAGAACAAGATCATACCATTTTAACTGTGTCTTGGAGAACATTGCAGTATATATAGCCCACATATTAAGCTTTGCTTATTGAATCACTAGTTCTTATAACATAAAAGTTTAATCACATAGAAAAATAGAAAGGATAGTGGTATGACCATCTCAGTTACCCAGGTTCAGCAGTTACTAACATTTCTCGTTTCACTGATTTTCTCTTTCTCTTTGCAAATCCTATACATCATCTCTTTTCATGGTATGATGTATAAATCTCTGAAAGACTCATTTTAAAAAAAGATGTATGTCTTATTCTCATATACTGTTGGGAATGTAAAATAGTGTAAAAAAGATTGATGATTTTGTTATAAAGTTAAACAATACCTTCCATAATAGCTTTTCCATTCCGTAGGTCTTTTCCCAAGAGAAATGAAAGTATCTGTTCATCCTAAGACTTGTACATGACTATTCATAGCAATTTTATTAGTAATAGCCAAAACTGGAAACAATCCAAATCGCTATTAGCAGATAAATGGATAAACAAATTGTGGATATCCATACTGCTCTGCAATAAAAAAGAATAGACTATGTATATATAGCATGGATTATTCTCAAAATAATTATGTTGAATGAAAGAAACTATCTCCTTCCAAAAAAGAATATATACTGTATGAGTCTGTTTACATAAATTCTAGAAAATGTAAAATAGCTTATAGTGACAGAAAGCAGATCTAGTGGTTGGGGACAGATTAAAAAGGAACAGAGGAAATTTTTGAAGGTGAAAGATAGATATGGTTTAATGGCTGTATATGTGTGTACACTTTTATTTTTTAAAAACTTTTTATTTAAAAATGTTTGACTGCGCTGGGTCTTAGCTGTGTGTGGATTCTCTCTGGTTGCGGTGGCTTCTCTTGTTGCAGAGCATGGGCTCTAGAGTGTGTGGGCTCAGTAGTTGTGGCGCACGGGCCTAGTTGCCCCATGGCATGTGGGATCTCCTTGGACACAAGCCCGTGTCCCCTATATTGGCAGACAAATTCGTTTACACTGAACCACCAGGGAAATCCCATACATACACTTTATTTTTTTACTTTTTTTAAATTTTATTTTTATTTTTATTTTTTTTAATTTTAAAATCTTTAATTCTTACATGTGTTCCCAAACATGAACCCCCCTCCCACCTCCCTCCTAATAACATCTCTCTGGGTCATCCCCATGCACCAGCCCCAAGCATGCTGTATCCTGCGTCAGACATAGACTGGCGATTCGATTCTTACATGATAGTATACATACACTTTAAATGTGTGAAGTTTGAAAGCCAAAGTGTAGTTGCTCAGTCGTGTCTGACTCTTTCTGACCCCATGGACTGTAGCCTGCCAGGCTCCTCTGTCCGTGGAATTCTCCAGGCAAGAATACTGGAGTGGGTTGCCATGCCCTTCTCTAAGGGACCAAACCTGGGTCTCCTGCATTGCAGGCAGATTCTTTACCATCTGAGCCATGTTACTTATACTTTAGAGTTATAAACAATTACCCTTAACATCACATATCCAGTTGATATTCAAATTTCCCTGATTCTTACACATCTTAACAGTTTTTTAAAAGTAGGACAGATGTATTTCGTTGATACAGCCTCTCTTAATATGCAGATTCCTCCTCTTTTTTTCCTTGCAAAGTATTTGTTGAGGAAACTGAGTTTTGTGCCCTAAAAAATTTCTGTATTCTGGATATTTTATAATTCCATCCTTAAAGTGCTTACTGAGTTCCTCTCTGTATTTCCTCTAAACTGGTAGTTGGTAACAGATGATTAAGGCTTGCACTCAGATTAATTATGGTTAGGTTTTTTGACAAGAATACTTAATAGTAGTGTTTTGTAATATTTCTTGTTGTATGTATCAACGTCATTGGGACGTCAGGAGGCATATAATGTTTGGTTGCCTCCTTCTTTGTAATGATAAAGTTGATTAGTGATTTGGATATTGTCAACCTGATTTATCAATTGTGAAGTTTTCCATCAGCTTCTGAATCTTTTTTTGCTTTCTATTCATGTTCAAATTGAATAACCATTTTTGAAGGAGAACTGACAATACAGAAATAGGGAAAGCCCTCGATACTGATTTTTGAGTTCGTAAGTTTAGTTTGTTTTTACGATGGTTCATTAATTAGGAGCTTTCCTTCATTTCATTTTCACAATTTCTTGTTTTTCTTTAGGACTCAGATCTAGTGTAACCTGAGACATATTTCTGTGTATTTCACTGTCCCTCACATTAGATGTGCTGCCTACTGCTTTTTTTTTTTTTCCAGTCTGTACTATTTTTATTTTATAGCTCTTAATTGTTTTATATTTATTGGCTTTCTTTCCCACCAGGCTATGAACTTCTTGAGAAATAAGGTGTATACTTTTTTTTTTTTTTTGGCCACACAGTATGTGGGATCTTAGTTCTCAGGATCAGACCCTCACCCCTTGCAAAGGAAGCATGGAGTCTTAACCACTGGACTGCCAGGGAAGTCCAGGCAAGTCATCAGTCTTGACACATAGTAGGTTCTCAGTAAATGCATGTTGAATTGAATACATAGCTTACTTGTCTTTAATTATTTTAAAAATCAACCTTAAAAAACTATATACTTTGATCATGATGATACTAATACGCTCCCTGTTGCTCTGTTGAGTTTGGATGGTCTTGTACACTGATGTAAATGAGGGTGTTGAAGTCCCCTGCTGCACTGTCAGGTTCTCCCTTTATGTCTATTAGTATTTGCTTTATATATTTACATCCTCCTATGTATGCAGGTTTTCTAATTTTGGGGGGAGTCAAGCAGGTAAATACACAAACATTTTCACTTTAATAGAAGGGTAAAATGAGGCTCAGGTATTTCCAAGTGTCTGGGTGAGCGGGAAAGCTAGGAGGGTGAACATGGGTCTGTTTGACCTAATCTTTTAGCTACACTTGCCTTTAAGGTGGAATGAATCTTTAAATTTTCACCCAGATGGCGAGTTGTAATTCCTACTGCATGATGAGCAGAAAGATTTCTAGACAGCTGAGTGTGGCAGGAGGTGCCTGGAGGCCTTTGCAGGTTAAGATTTTAACTTCCTTTGGCCTCCAAGTGAGGGTAGTCACCTTGCATCATTGCACAGGGAAGGCATCGAGGGCATCTTGTGTCCTCAGGGGTGGATACAGCCCACATGGATGAGTAGAATATAGAGAAAGCCAGAAGGGCAGGCCTCAGTAATCACCTGTCAAAACAGATATATATTCCAGATGCTTTGAAGAATGTTTCTGGAACCTCTAGGCCTGAAGTGTGGACCTCAGTTTCTTGGCAAAAAAAGAATGGATGTGAGCCCAGTGAGCCTTATTTCTCAGTTCCAACAAGCGAGTTCTGAGTATCCAAGGAGCCTAGCGAAAAGCTCTTAATGACATGTGCTCTGCACCCCAGTTTTTTCAAGTCAGGTTATTGAGATATTATTTATGTGGTCTTCAACATATGCACAGATGTATAAATACTACCACAGTCAGGATATAGAGCATGTCCCTCACCATGAAAAGTACCCTCTTATCCCTTTTTAGCAACATCTCCCTTCTTCCAGACTTTGGCAAAAAATTGATATGTTTGTTTCCCTGTAATTTTGCTTTTTCTAGGAGGTCAAAAATGAAGTATAGTATGTAGCCTTTTGAATGTCTCATTTAGCATAATGCATTTGAAACTTACTCATACATCATGTTTTTCAATAATTTGTCCCTTTTTTATTAGAGAGTAGTTGATACAGAAAATAAATCTAAAAGACTAAACATTTTAACTGGGCCAAGATGAGGATGACCATACATCCTAATTTGCTTGGGATGGTTTATGCCTCTTGACCCAGAATAATTTTTAGTAGTATTTTCTTTTATTCTGAAATGTGTCCTGGTTTGGATGATAAGTTGTATGGTTGTTGTAAACTGAGTGACAAGATATGGTCAGATTTGCCTTCCAAAATACCAGAGTCATATATATTTACGCTTAACATGAATATGAGTGATAATAGCAGTAATAACTTGCATGTAATCTTATTTTGAACTTTGCAACAGTCTTATTTTGTGTTTGAGAAAACTGATTGAGAATAGAATTAATTTTGATCTGTAGATCATGAGATTGAAAGTGGTTAAAATGTGCATTGTCTCTCTATGCATTCACCCTTAATAACTCTTATTAGTTGAGACACAGTTTAGTGTACTGGTTAAGGTGGAGGCAGTGGTGGCAGAGTGCCTGAGCTCTAGTCCTAACTCTCACTGCTTTTTTGCCATTTCACAAATTGTATAAGCTTTCTGTCCTTCAGTTTTCTACACTGTAGAAAGGGTGTACTATGATGTAACTACAGTGCCTATGGCTAGCATGTTGTAAGCTTTTGATAAAGGGTGCTATTATTTTTAATTATATTACCATTATTTCATTAACACTATTGTGATGAAACCTCCCTCCCTCAACAGAAAACCTCCCTTTCCCCCATGTAAAAAATATAGTAAGGAATATTTTGCTCAGCTTTCCTTATAATTAAAAAAGTTATTAATCTCTAATAGTATCATTATGATGGTTATATATAATACTATTATTATGATTATGGAGGCCTTCAATATTTAGATAAATAGTTTAGTCTTGATGTAGTAAATCAATTCTACAAAGTCTTCCTTGGGACATCAGCATCTTTCAAATTTTATATGTATTGGTCAAAATTTTAAATTTTTTTAAGAAGTAGGATGGTGGCTGAGTTTGGGAATCAGTTAAATAAAATTATGCAGGGTCCCTCAGAGCCTTTTTAGTGTATTTTAACTAATTTCCAAGCAGTAATTTAACATCTAACATATCTAAACTTATGTAAACAGAGTAAAATAGTCCCTAAAATCTATGTGGATACTCTAAACATAATTTGGGAAATTTGTAGTAAACAGTAGGAAATTTTTAGAGATTTAGGGATTTTACCAACATCATAGCTTGCAAAGACTGATTTGTAGGGACTGGAAGAGACTGAAGGCAAGAAAATCAAATAATCCATACAGTAAGTAGTCTTGAAGTGATTGGGCTAGTGTTCTGACAGTGGAAAATGAAAGGGCCAGATGGATGCATGAAATACTTTGAAGAAAGATTCAAGAAGACATCATGATTGGGACCTCCCTGACAGTCCAGTGGTCAGGACTCCGTGCTTCTGCTGTAAGGCCTTGCCTCCAACCCCTGCTCTGGAAACTGAGAGCCTGCATACTAAAGAGTGACCAGAAAAAAGAGAAAAAACGACTTAGTGATTGATTCAAAGGAGGGAGCGAGGAGGCAAGATAACTCCTAGGTTTCTAGTCTGAGAGACGGTTCATGCTAGTAATTTAATATTTGGTAGCTAGGAGGGGAGCCATTTGGCCCACCATTGGAAGCGAGCAAAGAGGTTTGTTCTAGGTGTGTTGACTTGGACCTACCAACAGTAGATCAGGAAGTCAAATACATAGACGTTAGAGGAGAGTCTGGACCTATGGAAAAAACTGAAGCTATGAAAGCATATATTTTCCAATTTTAGTGTAGAGAGAAGGGAGTTGATAAAGGAAAAGGTGTCAGAAAGGAGTAAGGGAACAAGGAGAATCAAGGTAGTGCTGTGTCCTGTGAACAGGAAGATTGAGGGTCTGAGGGTGAAGTGATGGAAAAGCTGATGGTGGTGATGAAGAGCGAGCAAAGTCTGTGGAGCTGGCTGGGCTGACCTCAGTGGGCCTCATCGGTGGTCCAGAAGGCTCCCTTATAGCTTCAAGTAACCTTGAAGGTACAGTTGTTTTTGTTTTTTCTGATAAGAGGGTGGAATAAAAGCAAGGTTATAAAGGGTTAAAGAGAAAATGGAAACTAAAAAGCCCTCATTGTAGAAATTTGGCAGGAAAGAGAGGTAGAGAAAGAGTCTAGAAGTTGATAGGGGAAACCTGAGCAAGTTTGAAAGCAGAAGAGAAGAATCAGTTCAAAGGGAGACACTGAAGATAAAAAAGTGTGTGTGGGAGCAAAGTCCTAAGTGAAGTGAGAAGGCAAGAACTAAGAAAGTTGGATGGAGTTGCCCTAATTTTGGAAATGTTAAATTCCTATGAAATGTTACCTCTTTGTGTTGACATGTACACCTTTCTCACTTTTTTACTATAAGCTAGTTATATAATTTAGCTGCTTTTTTATAAGACTTCTTTTTATAACCTCATTAAGTTAGAATATTATTCAAACTGAAAATAGTTCATATTCATAGTAGAAAATAGAGAAATGTGTAAATGAAGGGAAAAAACTTACCTGTAATTCTACCAGCATAAATAACTTCTGTTAATATTTTGATAGAGCTCTTTTGAATGTATTGATTCTATACATATAGCTTTTGAAAAACCAGAATTATACTGTACTTTTAATTTTCTATCCTGCCTTTTATAATACTGTTGTTTTTTATTATTCTTCCACTTCACAAGACATTATTTGAAAATAGTGTTTTTAATATTCAGTACTAAGTGAAGTGAAGTTGCTCAGTCGTGTCCGACTCTTTGTGACCCCAGGGCCTATAGCCTACCAGACTCCTCCGTCCATGGGATTTTCCAGGCAAGAATACTGGAGTGGGTTGCCATTTCCTTCTCCAGGAGATCTTCCTGATGCAGGAATTGAACCTGGATCTCCCGCATTGTAGGCAGATGCTTTACTGTCTGAGCCACCAGGGAAGTAACTGATCCCATTTTAGTCAATTTTGGCATTCTCAATTCCTTTTTTATCACTTTGTTTTTTAACCTGATCCAAATTCCATTATTTGACTTAAGATACCAAAGGATTTATTTAGAGTCTGATAACTGAATTTAGGAGGGAACAATCAGCATCTCCAGGCCCTGAAGACTGCCCCATAAAATCTCAACTTACCTTCTGTTCCTCTCTCCTGCACTGAAATTCTTGAGGGAAAAAGTCCATGTTCATTTTCTTTTTCATTTTTGTGTGGCATCTGTCTCTTGGGGAAACCTGTGATTTGTCTTTAAGCCCTTTAAACTCCCTAATGGGCCCTGGAAGAGAGAAAAAAGGTTGCCCTTACAGGATAAGGGAAGGGAAGGCTCCATTATGGTTTATGTTCGTTCGTCGCTCTCTTGTCATCTCCTCAGAAAAATTGGCACTCTCGTCTTATTTGACTATTCAGGATTGAAAACGGTGACTCTATTGTAGCTGGGGATGAATTGGATTCAGTTAGTGAAATCAAAGATACGGTGAATAGCATAGATTCTGCGCCCTCCATTCTGCCACTAGCTGGCTAAGTGCCTTTTGGCAAGTTACTTGATCTCTCTAGGTGGAAAAAAAATATTAATCTGAAGCTTTAAATTTGAAAGCCTCTTTATATCTAACTAGTATACAATAGTGGTGAGTTTTAAGCCTCAAGACTCTGAGGGAATACAATTCACGATCTTTGTGATGAGAGTGATTATATGGTGGTGATTGAAGGAGAATCACTGATACCAGGAATAATTATTATCGTAACTCTGTGTACACCTATGCAAAGTTTTCAAGATGAGGAATGAAATTGCCTAGTTAAGTTGCACAGTTAAACACAGCGCAAATAATTGATATGCTGTAGCATACCGATGTAAAAAGAAAGCTTAGTTCATTTGATCTTGAGCTGTAACTTATTGGAGACAAAAGTCCAGACATGTTTCATTTATGTATGATGAGCTTTTCTCATTGTTGTGAGTAGATGAGAAGTATCTAAGTAATATTTAAAATTATTTAGTCTTTTGATTTCAGGAATTCATCCCTTCAGCTTCTTCTACAATGCCACTCATTTTTCTACCTTCTCAAGAAAATACCCATAAGCAATCACTTTATTGTGTTGATTTAAGAAAACATGCTCCCCTGTATCCAAATTCAGAATAGTTATCTCTTTGCTTTTATTCTCTTAAGGCCTGTTTCCTTTTATTCTTTTTTCATTAAAGAGTGTCCTTTCCAATTTCTAACCACTGCTTTCGACTACTCTTAGTCCTACTTCAGATTATTCTCTTTGCCTGTATTATCAAATGGAGCTTAGGAAACACCTAGAAACCTCAATAAGTGCTTTTAGCTATTTGAATAACACTGTTAAATGCTATTGGGGGAAAGGATAATCCTGTGTTATAGCCCAGGAAAGTTCAGTTCAGTTGCTCAGTCGTGTCTTAACTCTTTGCAACCCCATGGACTGTTGCATGCCAGGCTTCCCTGTCCATCACCAACTCCTGAAGCTTGCTCAAACTCACATCCATCAAGTCGGTGATGCCATCCAACCATCTCATCCTCTGCCATCCCCTTCTCCTCCTGCCTTCAATCTTTCCCAGCATCAGGGTATTTTCTGATGAGTCAGTTCTTCGTATCAGGTGGCCAAAGTATTGGAGTTTCAGCTTCAGCATCAGTCCTTCCAACGAATGTTCAGGACTGATCTCCTTTAGAATGGACTGATTGGATCTCCTTGCAAGGGACTCTCAAGAGTCTTCTCCAACACCACAGTTCAAAAGCATCAAATCTTCGAGGCTCAACTTTCTTTATAGTCCAACTCTCACATCCATACATGACTATTGGAAAAATCATAGCTTTGACTAGATGGACCTCTTTTGGCAAAGTAATGTCTCTCTCTTTTAATATACTGTCTAGGTTGGTTCCCTGGTGACTCAGAGGTTAAAGCGTCTGCCTGCAATGAGGGAGACCTGGGTTCGATCCTGGGTCGGGAAGATCCCCTGGAGAAGGAAATGGTAACCCACTCCAGTATTCCTGCCTGGAGAATCCCATGGACGGAGGAGCCTGGTGGGCTGCAGTCCACGGGGTCGCAAAGAGTCGGACATGACTGAGCGACTTCACTCACTCACTCACTCACAGATTGGTCATAGCTTTTCTTTCAAGGAGCAAGCATCTTTTAATTTCATGGCTATAGTCACCATCTAATTTTGGAGTCCCCCAAAATAAAGTCTCTCACTGTTTCCATTGTGTTCCCACATATTTGCCATGAAGTGATGGGACCAGATGCCATGATTTAGCTTTCTGAATGTTGAGTTTTAAGTCAACTTTTTCACTCTCCTTGCTGCTAAGTCGCTTCAGTGGTGTCCGACTCTGTGCGACCCCAGAGACGGCAGCCCACCAGGCTCCCCTGTCCCTGGGACTCTCCAGGCGAGAACACTGGAGTGGGTTGCCATTTCACTTTCATTAAGAAGCTCTTTAGTTCTTCACTTTCTGCCATAAGGGTGGTGTCATTTGTGTATATGAAGTTATTAATATTTCTCCCAGCAAACTTTATTCCAGCTTGCACTTCATCCAGCCTGGCATTTCACGTAATGTACTCTGCATAGAAGTTAAGTAGACAGGGTAACAATATACAACCTTGACATACTCCTTTTCCAGTTTGAACCAGTCTGTTGTTCCATGTCCAGTTCTAACTGTTGCTTCTTGATCTGCATACAGGTTTCTCAGGAGGCAGGTCAGGTGGTCTGGTATTCCCATCTCTTTAAGAATTTTCCACAGTATGTTGTGATCCACGTAGTCAAAGGCTTTGGCATAGTCAATAAAGCAGAAGTAGATGTTTTTCTGGAACTCTCTTGCTTTTTTGATGATCCAAGAGATGTTGGCAATTTGATCTCTGGTTCCTCTGCGTTTTCTAAATCCACCCTGAACATCTGGACGTTCACGGTTCACATACTGTTGAAACCTGGCTTGGAGAATTTTGAACTTTACTTTGCTAACATGTGAGATGAGAGCAATTGTGCAGTAGTTTGAACATTTTTGCCATTGCCTTTCTTTGGGATTGGATTGACCTTTTCTGGTCCTGTGGCCACTGCTGAGTTTTCCACATTTGCTGGCATATTGAGTGCAGTACTTTCACAGAATCATCTTTTAGGATTTGAAATAGCTCAACTGGAATTCCATCACCTCCACTAGCTTTGTTTGTATTGATGCTTCCTAAGGCCCACTTGTTCAGACTCCAGGATGTCTGCTCTAGGTGAGTGATTCCACCATCGTGGTTATCTTGGTCATGAAGATCTTTTTTGTATAGTTATTCTGTGTATTCTTATCACCTCTTCTTAATATCTTCTGCTTCTGTTAGGTCCATACCATTTCTGTCCTTCATTGTGTCCATCTTTGCATGAAATGTTCCTTTGGTATCTCTGATTTTCTTGAAAAGTTCTCTAGGCATTCCCATTCTATTTTTTCCCTCTATTTCTTTGCATTGATCACTGAGAAAGGCTTTCTCTCTCCTTGCTACTCTTTGGAACTTTGCATTCAAATGGTTATATCTTTCCTTTTCTCCTTTGCCTTTTGCTTCTTTTCTTTTCTCAGCTATTTGTAAGGCCTCCTCAGACAACCATTTTGCCTTTTTGCGTTTCTTTTCCATGGGGATGGTCTTGATCATTTACTACCAAATAAATGCGTATGACACAAAGCAAAATGGAATGTATAGTGTAAAGATTCTTTGTAATGAGATTTTATTATTACAATGTTGATAATTTGTTTTCTTTTTTTTAAACTTAAGTATAATTTATATACCGTAAAATTTACCTGTTTTAAATGTACAGTTCACTATTTATAAGTACATACAGAATTATGTAGTTACCAACCCAAATCTAATTTTAGAATATCTCCATTGCCCACCAGAGACCCCTGTGCCCATTTGTAGTTATTTCCACTCCCAATCCAGCCCTAGGCAACCACTAATCTACTTTCTGTCTCTACAGATGTTACTTTTATGGACATTTCATATAAATGGAATCATGTAATATATAGTCTTTTGTGTTTGCCTTCTTTCACTTAGCCCAAGGTTCATACATATTGTGACATGTATTAGTATTTCATTTCTTTTTTGTTACTAAGTAATGTTCCAGACATACTACTTTTTGTTTTCCCTGTCCACCAGTTGATAGTCATTTGGGTCATTTCCACTTTTTGGCTGTTCTGAATAATGTTGTATGTCCATTTTTGTGTGGACATAAACTTTCATTCCTCATGAGTATGTATGTATGTAGGAGTGAAATTTCTGGGTCATACAGTAACTCTAGGGCTTCGCTAGTGGCTCAGAGGTAAAGAGTCTGCCTACAGTGCAGGAGACGCAGGAGATACGGGTTTGATCCTTGGTCAGGAAGATCCCTTAGAGGAGGAAATGGCAACCCACTCCAGTTGTCTTGCCTAGGAATTCCCATGGCCAGAGGACAGAAAGCAAAGAGGAACTAAAGAGCCTGTTGATGAGGGTGAAGGAGGAGAGTGAAAGAGCAGCCTTAAAACTAAGTATTAAAAAAACTAAGATCATGGCATCCGGCCCCATTACTTCATGGCAAATAGAGGGGAAAAGGTGGAAGTAGTGACAGCTTTCCTTTTCTTGGGCTCTAAGATCACTGCAGATGGTGACTGCTGCCATGAAATCGGAAGACAGTTGCTTCTTGGCAGGGAAGCTAAGACACACTTAGAGTGTTGAAAAGCAGAAGTGTTACTCGGATGACAAACGTTTGTATAGTCGAAGCTGTGGTCTTCCCAGTGGTCACGTATGGTTGTGAAGGATGCACCGTAAAGAAGGTGGAGGGCTGAAGAATTGATGCTTTTGAACTGTGGTGCTGGAGAAGACTCTTGAGAGTCCCTTAGACAGCAGGGGTGTCAAACCAGTCAATCTTAAGAGAAATCAACCCTGAATACTTTTTTGGAAGGACTGATGCTGAAGCTGAAACTCCAGTATTTTGGTCTTCTGATGCAAACAGCTGACTCATGGAAAAGTCCCTGATGCTGGGAAAGATGGAGGGCAGAAACAGAAGAGGGCATCAGAGGATGAAATGGCTGGATGGCATCATCGATGCAATGGACACGAACTTGGGCAAACTTCAGGAGATGATGAGGGACAGGGAGGCCTGGCATGTTGAAGGGGTCCATGAGGTTGCAGAGTCAGACACGACTGGGCGACTGAAGAACAAACAATGAAAAACTTTGATTTCTCACAAGTGAATGTGTAGATGTGAAATTGCTGGGTCATACAGTAACTCCAGGGCTTCCCCGGGGGCTCAGTGGCAGAGAATCCACCTGTCGTGCAGAAGACGCAGGAGACAGAGGTTCGATCCCTGGGTTAGGGAGATCCATTGGAGGAGGAAATGGCAACCCACTCCAGTATTCTTGCCTAGGAAATTCCATGGATAGAAGAGCCTGGAGGGCTACAGTCCATGGGGTCCCAAAGAGTCAGACACAACTTAACGATTAAACTATAACATGGTAAATCTATATTCAACATTTTAGGAAACTGTCAAACTGTACCTTTTTACACTCCCACAGTACTGTGTGGAAATGCCAGTTTCTCCATATCCCTGTCAACATGTGCTATTGGTTGTCATTTTTGTTACAGCCATACAAGTGGTTGTGATGCAGTTTCTCATTGTGGCTTTTTGTGTGTTTGTTTTTTTAATTTAATTTTTATTGGAGTATCGTTGCTTTACAATGTTGTGTTGGTTTTCTCTGTACAACAAAGTGGATCAACTAAATATATATGTACACACATAGATATATTCCCTGTCTTTTGGGTTTCCTTCCCATTCAGGCCACCACTGAAGATTGAATTGAGTTCCCTGTGCTACACAGTAGGTTCTCATTAGTTAATCTAATTTATACAGAGTATCAGTAGTGTATGTATGTCAATCCCAGTCTCCCATTTCATCCCACTCCTCCCCTTTCCCCTTAGTTATCCTTATATTTATTACTCCAGCTTACCACTTCTGTGTTTAAACCTGACTGACTTGAAACCTGATCCCATCCTCTGGCTCCATGTTTTTATCTGGCTCCATGTTTTTTCTTTTAGCTGAAAGAAACTTATTTCCTAGTGCAGAGGGAAGACAATTTGTCTAACATTAGAACCTCCTATGTTGGTGACCAGAATATTCTGCCTGATTAAGAAAGACTGGTAAACAGTTTTGAGATCTTGAATTAAAAAGTACTAATTATATTTCCCATTTCAAATATCTGCTGTTTCTCCTTTTCTTGCCTTTCTATGAATTATTTGAACACATTTTAAACATTACATCTTGATTTATCTATATTATTTTTTAGTGTATTTCTTGATATAGCAGTAGCGGTAGCTTCTAGCAAATAGTTCTAGGTATTATGTTACACATCTGTATTTTATCATAATCTGCTTGAGTGAAATGCGGGAACTTTACCTCCCTTTATGTCCCTTTGTCTTTCCCTACAACAACATAATTGTCTTAAAACATTCCACTACATGTATTTTGAACCACATCAAATAGTATTATAATTTTTGTTTCAACCATCAAACATAATTTAATGTATCATTTTCATTTTATCCCCCTGTTCTAAGATTCCTTCTTTAATTTCCCTTTATCTGATACTGTCTTGGTTTCTCCTTCACCCCTGAAGGATATTTCTCCCACACAGGAAATTCTGGCTGACAGTTCTTTCTTTTAGCACTTGACACATGTGCCACTGCCTTGTGACTCTGCCCCAGTTCTCTCCATCTCTTCTCTACTGAGCCCCAGGTATAGTAAGTCAGTTCCATGTATGTGAGGGCTCCTCCCTGCAGTCTGCAGACCTGATCCAGTTGCTCTGCACTTCTGGTGCACAGCCTTCATCATGGGATCTTTCTTCATAACCACCGTGAGAATGGTTCTCGTCATTTTCCCCTGCTGGCTCTCCATTTCTTGTATTTCTAATTTTTTCCTATAACTTCTCAGATTGGTACAGGAAGAATTCGTTTTTGGAACTTTGAGTTTCTGAATATTTTTTTTCTTTCCACATTTGCACTCAGGTGATGTTTAGTCAGGATATAAAAATTTAAGCTTCCTAAGAATTTTGAAGGTATTGTTGTATGTCTTTACCATTTGTGTGTGCCTTGCTTTGGGTTTGGTAGGGGGTGCTAATTTGTCCGTTGTTCTCTGGCTTTCCTGGCGTCTGAAATGACAGCGGTGTGCCTTGCAGGTCTGTTTCCATCTGCAGTGCCGACCGTTAGTGTGTGCTTGCAATGTGAGAATTCATGTTCTTCAACCATCAACAGTTTTCAGTTATTTCTTTGATTTCCTCTTTGGGTTTTTTCTGTATTCTTTCTGAAATTCTATTTATTTGGGTGTTGGTGTCTATAAGCTAATCTGGGTTTTTTGTGTGTGCATATATATATATATATATATATAAATCTTTTTAGCCTAAGTTCTGGGAGATACCCTCAACTTCTTTTCCAACTTCTGAGTTTTTCTGCCAGCTGAATTACTACATCCTATTTTTTATTTCCAAGAGTCTGTCAGTTTGTTTTTTTTCTCATTTGTGTTTCATGGATGCAGTTTGTTCTTATCTCGTGAGGATTTTTTTGAAAGTTGGGTTTATGGAGGTATTTTGCATGCAGCAGAGATTTATCCTAATTACCACCATAATCAAGATATAAAACAGTTCTTTGGGGACTTTGACCATCACTAATGTATTTTTAGGAGTTGTTTGTGTGTGTTTTCCTCTGGGACTAACTAGAGTTCCCAAAGAAACATCTCCTATACTCTTCTCTGGAGTATTTAAGCCTGGCTGCAAGCCTCTGTGAAGCAAGTAGTAGGAAGTTAGAGGTCTTAACATTTAATATATAAACTTTCGCTTGATCCCCCTGTTTAGAATATGTTCCTCTCACCCTCATTTGTGCCTGATGTTTCCTATCGCACAGACTGTTTTAGATTTTCCATATGGTAAAGCTCCAGACTGTTACTGGAATGGGGAAGGAGATCTAGGACCCTGTGTCTTAAATGGATATTCATTCATTGTATTTGTTTCCAAGTGCACCTCTATCCCTCTTCTTAAGGCCCTCAGTATTGCCAGTTTCTAAACCTTTGGAGGATTCTGCTTTTCCTCTTTCCTCACTGCTGCTTTAGGGTTTGGCTTTCTCAGATCTGCTAAGTTTCTTATCCCTAAAGCTTTGCGTTTCCAAAATGTTGTTGCCATCACCTCATCTTCTGTTCTTTGTCCTTTTGGCGATTATGCCTTTAAATCTTCCTACTGTCATTGTAACAGGATTTCAGAGAAAGGTAAATGTAATTGCATGTGTTCAGTCCATCATCTTTAAAAGTCCCCTCACAAAAAAAGAAAAATACCCTGTGGCCAAGACCCTTTACCGTCTTGGTTCTGCCTGTCTCTCCAGCCTCACTTACCACCTCACTGCAGCTCACCCCCAGCCTAAGCTCTAGTCACATGCATCTACTTAAGAGACTGCCAAGCAAGTCACGTTGCTCATGCCTTTCTGTGCTGCACGTGCCATTTTCTCAGTGTGCTACTTGCCCTGGAAGACTCTCCTCAGTGGAGCTTTGCTGACTTGCATGGGTGCCCCTCTGTCAATGTGCTTATTGTAATACTGCAGTCATTTATTTGCTTTAATAAAAGTCTCCTACTAGAGGTTCCTGAACTTGAGGGCACAAGTGGGTGGGCTGTCCATGAATTAGCAGCAGGAAATTTTAGAATACCTTGAAATTGATCACAGAATTTCATGTGTTTGTACATATTTTTGGAAAATTCAGTTCAACTAAATCAAATTTTTTTTAACTAAAATTGTGCATTGGAAATACCTGTGGGGCTTCCTAAATGTATACTTTCTTTGGCCTTTTTTTCCTGATACCTGCTGAGTTATAGGCTGAAATTAGGGTCCAGGGGAACTCCGTGGTGGCCCAGTGGTTAACAACTCCATGACTTCACTGCTGAAGGCCCAAGTTCTATTCCTGGTTGAGGATCTAAGATCTCACCAGCTATGCAGTGTGGCCATTAAATAAACAGTAGTTTTCATGAAATTAGGCCCAAAAAGATGTATTTTCAAAAAGTTTCCTAAATGATTCTCTAGAACAAGATCTCCATCTGGCCTGGCATATAGTGAATACTCAGTAAATCTATAAAGAAAGGATGAGGGAGAAGCTTGGATTTCAGGCCATGATCTGAAATAAATTTGCTGTGTGAAACTTGAGTGCAAATGGGAAAATTACTAATTTACTCTGTTACATAAATGGAAATAAAAACAACTCAGTCGTGTCCAACTCTTTGCAGCCCCATGTCCTAGCCCACCAGGTTCCTCCATCCATGGAATTTTCCATCCATGAATTCTGGAGTGGGTTGCCATTTGGGACTTCAGGGGATCTTCCCAACCCAGGGATCAAACCTGCATCTCTTGCATTTCCTGCATTGGCAGATGGATTCTTCACCACTAGCACCAACTGGAAAGCCCCTACATAAATGAAGTCACAGCATTTTTTCCGCCCTTTGAATATAATTGGAGGAGTAACAAGGTGTGGGTTATTTTTTTCAAAAGTGGAAGAAAACTCTAGAGAGCTAGTTACATGAATGAAAGAAAAATTTAAAATTTGATATAAAACAACACAGATATATATAATCCAATTTGGGGTCCCCTGACTGCTTATGGTTGTATATTACCCAGTGATTTGATTCCAGAAATTTAGACTTGAATGTGTTTGAACGTCAAGATACCTGACCTGATTTCATAAAATTAGACCTGATTTCATAAAATTTAAATTTAATACATGGCTTGTGATTAGGAAAATGGGAAGAGTGACATGTTGTGTTGTCAAAAGTACATGCCATATTATTGTAACTGTTTGCAATTTAAGAAGGAGAAGAGAATTTTAATTTTCTGGAATGCCCTTCCTCATGCTTCCCTCTGTAAGGCTTTAAAAAATGTTTAACTTAAAACTACATTCATACCTCAGAGATAACTGCAGATTTGGTTTCAGACCACCTTAATATAGCAAGTCACACACATTTTTTGGTTTTCTAATGTATATGAAAGTTATGTTTACACTATACTACATGTAGTCCATTAAGTGTACAATAACACTATGTCAAAAAAAAATGTACATGCCTTAACTTGAAAATTCTTTATTGCTGATAATTCCCTGGTGGTCCAGTGATTAGGACTTTGTGCTTCCACTGTATGGGGCATGGGTTCCATACCCAGACGGGGAACATAAGAGTTTGCAAGTTGTGCAATTTGGTCAAAAAAATAAAATAAAAATACTTTAAAGCTAAAAAAATGCTAACCATCATTGGAGCCTTCGACAAGTCATAATCTCTTAGCTGGTGGAAGTTCTTGTCTCAACGTTGATGGCTGCTAACTGATCAGGGAGGTGGATCCTGAAGGTTGGAGTGGCTGTGACAATTTCCTAAATAAGACAGCAGTGAAATTTGCCACACTGGTTAACTCTTCCCTTCACAGTTTCTCTGGCTTGCAGTGCTGTTTCATAGTACTTTACCCACAGCTGAACTTCTTTCAAAATTGGTGTCAGTCCTCTCAAATCCTGCCACTGCTTTATCAACTAAGTTTGTGCAGTATTCTAAATTATTTTGTGTCGTTTCAACAGTTTCCGCAGCATCTTCACGAAGAATTGATTCCATCTCAAGGACCTGCTTTCTTTGCTCATCCAGAAAAAGCAGCCCCTCATCTGTTTTATCGTGAAATTGTAACAGTCCAGTCACATCTTCCAGCTCCACTTCTAATTTCAGTCCTTCAGCTATTTCCACCACATCTGTAGTTACTTCCTCTACTGAAGTCTTGAATCCCTCAAAGTTGTCCATTAGGGTTGGAATCAACTCTTCCAAAATCCTGTTATTGTTGATATATTGACTTCCCATGAATCAAAAATATTTTGTAATGGCGTCTAGAATGGTCAATCTGTTCCTGAAGGTTTTCAGTTTACTCTGCTGTGGAGCCTTCCAAAATATACTTTTTAAGTCATTATACTTGAAAGTCAGAATTGCTTCATGACCCACGGACAATTGCAGAATGGATGTTGTGTTAGCAGGCATGAGGACAACATGAATCTCCTTGTACATCTCCATCAGAGCTCTTGGGTGACCAGGTGCATTGTGGATAAGCAGTAATATTTTGAAAGAGGTCTTTTTTTTTTTTTCCTGAGCAGTCGGTCTCAACAGTGGGCTTATAAATTTCAGTAAACCATGTTGTAAACAGATGTGCTTTCATCTAGGCTTTTTTGTTTCACTTAGCACAGGTAGAGTTGATTTAGCATAGTTCTTAAGGGCCCTAGGATTTGGGGGATGGTAAATGAGCATTGTCTTCAGCTTAAAGTCATCAGGCACGTTAGCCCCTAACGAGACAGCCAAACTGTCCTTTGAAATTTTGAAGATAAGCTTTGACTTCTCTCCTAGCTATGAAAGTCCTAGATGGCATCTTCTTCCAACAGAAAACTGTTTCATCTCCATAAAAAAATCTGTCATTTAGTATAGCCACCTTCATTAATTAGCTAGATCCTTCTGGCTAACTTGCTGTAGTTCTACATCAGCACTTACTGCTTCGCCTTGCACTTCTGTGTCAGAGAGATGGCTTTTTCCCTTAAACCTCATGAATTAACCTCTGCTAGCTTCAGACTTTTCTTTTGGATGTTTTACCTCTCAGCATTTAAAGAATTAAAAAGAGTTAGGGCCCTGCTCTGGAATAGGTTTTGGCCTAAAGGAATATTGTGGCTAGTTTGAACTTCTGTCCAGGTCACTAAAACTTTTTCATATCAGCAATGAGGCTGTTTCACTTTACCATTCATGTGTTCACTGGAATGACACTTTTAATTTCCTTCAAGAACTTTTCTTTTGTATTCACAACTTGACTGGTGTACATGGCCTGGCTTTTAGTCTTCTTACCTTTTGACATGCCTTCCTTAAGGACTATGGTTTATCATTTCTAGCTTTTGATTTAAGGGGAGAGACTTGTGACTCTTCCTTTCACTTGAACACTTAGAGGTCATGGTTCATTAACCAATTTCATTGTTGTTGTGCCTTAGGGAATAGGGAAAGAGATGGGACTTGCTGGTCAGTGGAGCAGTCAGAACACACACATTTATCAGTTAAGTACATCACCTTGTGTGGACACATCTTGTTGCTCAAAAACAATTATAGTGGTAGCATCAAAGAGCCGTAATCACAGAACCTTGTAACAGATACACTAATGGAGAGGTATGAAATAGTGTGCGAATTACCAAAATGTTACATAGACACGAACTTAACAGAGTGCTCTTGGACAAATGGTGCCAGTGGACTTCCTTGATGCCAGGTTCCCACAGACTTTGAATTCGTTTAAAAAAAAAAATCTGTGAAGTGCAATAAGTTGAGGTATGCCTTTATGTCCTCTGCTGTACTTGTAAGCCTCTTTTATGCAGCGTAGAGCTGTTGTATGTTTATGTGTGCTAAGGAAAAAATTAGGCTCATTTGCTTTTTGTATTTTCTGTTTATTATTTTTATTTTTTGTCTAGGTATTTAAGAGATTATGGCATCTGAAACCCACAATGTTAAAAAACGCAACTTTTGTAATAATACTGAGGATCATTCCATTGATCTTCCTAGAAAAAGGATCTCTAATTTCACTAATAAGAACATGAAGGAGGTAAGTCCGTGGTTTCTAGAATTAAGACAGTATCTCAGTCTGTTTAGATAGCCACAACATTATACCAGAGACTGGATGGCTCATAAACAACAGAAATTTATTTCTCGTGGTTTTAGGGGCTGAGAAGTCCAAGATCATGGCCATAGCAGAGTTGGTATCTAATAAGTGTCTACTTCCTGATTCATAGATAGCTGTCATCTACCTCCTCACATGGTGGAAGGAGAAAGAGAGAGACTTCTCTACTCTCTTTTATAAGGACACAAATCCTGTTCATGGGGTTTTACCCTCATGAGCTAATCACCTCCTGAAAGCCCTCCCTCTTAATACCGTCACTCTGGGAAGAGGGTGGTTTAGGGTTTGAACATAAGAACTTCAGGGAAACATAGTCATTCAGTTTGATACAGTTTAAACAGTTAAGTCTATGGGTAGTTCTGAGTAAATGGGAGGGTGATAGTTTTGCTTAATCTGCCAAAATTAGGTAGAATTAATAAAAAATTGAAATCTGTTTATATTCCAAAATCTAAAAACTTTTTGCCACTATATTGTTTTGATATGATACAATTTAAATATTTCAGTTTAATTTTAGAGGAATCACAGAAGTGCTTTTTGTTCACCATTGCAAGGCTCGTTAGCACTGATATAATTTCTTAAAACCATATTAAAATTCAACCCATTTATTTAACACCCTGCCTATCTAATATATGACTAGTAGCATGGAAACTAGTCAGATAGATATGTTGCATTGTCAAAAATACCTACAGTGTTGTTGTAAGTAATAATTGAAAGTACAGCATCAATACAGTAAATAGCTTTATCTGAAAAGTTTAACTTGAATTTCAGACTTGTTGACATCAATCACAAAGTTTACATAGCTTCATTAAATATGCTACAACTCTCTACTTGTGTTTTTCAGGTTAAGAAATCTCCAAAACAGTTGGCTGCTTACATAACTAGGTAAGAACTTCTTTGAAATTTGTGGGAAACAGCAAATATTGAAAGCTGGATAAGAGTGAAAATAGGAGGAAAAAAATGCTGTGTTTTAGTATGATAATTTATTGTCAAGCAACTCCTTTGTGCCAAACACTGTGCTAAACATATCAGTATAAGATAGGTACGTACCATTACACTAAACAGGTGATGAGTTTAAAAAAAAAAAAAAAAAAGATTTTGGCTTTCTTTAGGGTTATACACCCAGAAGGTGGTAAAGACGGCATTTACTTTCAGGTCTGCTGAACTCCAAAGGCACTTTCCATAAAACCACTGTTTTTCAAAGTATAATCTGGGACCCTGGAGGTCCCTAAAACCCTTTCAAGGAGTTTATGACATCAAAACTATCTTCATAACAGTGCATATGTGTTAAGTCACTTCAGTCATGTCCCTATGACTCCTTGTGACCCTATGGAGTATCACTTGCCAGGCTCCTCTGTCCATGGGATTCTTCAGGCAAGAGTACTGGAGTGGGTTGCCATTTCCTCCTCCAGGGAAAAATACTAAGACATTATTAACCTTCATTTTCACTCTGTTCCAAGTGTACAGTAGAGTTTTCCAGAGGCTGCATGATATAAGATATTGAATGCAGAAAGAGATATGAGGATCCAGCTGTTATCTGTTAAACCAGATATTAGAGATTTTGCACAAATGCAGAACAGTGCCATTCTTCTCACTATATTTTTTGTTTTAGAAAATAAGGGATTTTTAAAAATATTCTATATAATATGTAATGAGTTTATCATTTTTTAATCAACAAATTTTATGTTTTAATTTCTGATTCATCAAATATCAGTAGATACTGCTCACAAAAATTTTTTTTGAGACCTCAGTAATTTGAGTGCAAAGCATCCTGAGGCCAAAATGTTTGAGTGCCACTCTATTAAACCATGAGATGTGCTCTCTATTGTTTTATCTTATTCAAACAAATTAAATATATTTCAGCTTAATCAAAATAAGTGTTCTCTTTTATATTAAAGTATATGTTCAGACTTGCATGATTCAAACTTGCATAATTATTGTGTCACCATGTTAGAAAAAGATTAGGTAAATAGAAATTGTTTTAATTTTCATACTTCATGAATGCCTTGTAACATTATATTTTAAAAGCATCTAGTTATTATGATGCTTCCTTTTCTTTTGGTACAAAGTATCATCCTTTTCATTGCTTTCCAGATAGTTTGTAATTTCCCTTTTATTTTTCTCTTCAATTTAAGACTTAAGATTTTTTTTAATTATTCTGCTTCTAATTTTAGTAGATAGTGATCACAGAATGTGGCCTACTAAGTCTGTCTCTTAAAAACTTTTAAAGCTTTTCATATGATTCTTTATCATTTAAGAAAATCAATTCTTTTTACAGAACAGTTGGACAAGCTGTGAAAAGCCCAGATAAACTACGTAAGGTGATCTATAGAAGAAAGAAAGTTCATCATCCTATTCAAAATCCTTGTTACAGAAAAAAGCAGTCCCCTAAAAGTGGGGGCTGTGTCATGGCAAATAAAGAAAATGAACTGGCTTGTGCAGGCCACCTCCCTGAAAAATTACGGCATGAGAGTCGAACATATTTGATTAACTCCAGTGATTCTGGTTCTTCACAGACAGAAAGCCCATCATCAAAATACAGTGGCTTTTTTTCTGAAGTAAGTCATTTATATAAACTTAACTTTTTTTTTCATTATTGACTTTTTCCTTCCTATGGTCTACTAGTAAAATAATTCACTGTTTATTGGATTCAGACTATTTGAGAGATTTTAACTCCCTGCAACAGTTTTCTAGATTAACCAAATTTGAATCTGTTGTTTATTCCTTTTTTCTAAGTTAGGGATATCTGAGATGAGATGAAATGAAATGATTGACAAGCTGCTATAAATTTCCAGAATGGTAAGTTAGCCAGTAGAGATTTAAAGAAAGGGAAGAGATCAGAAATCTTGCATAAAAAGTAGGCCACAGAGCCAGTTATCCAGGCACATTTTGCTGGGCTGTCAAAATTGCCATTGGAAACTTTGTTTAGTTCTTCTGGCTCAGGCAAAGTTAGTTGTTTGAACAGGCTTATGGGAATTGTTTTGGGTAATAGAAATGTTCTAAAACTGGACTGTGGTGATGGTTGCACAACTCTATGCATAAATTTATTTAAAATCTTTGAATTACTTACTTTCAATATGTGAGTTTTATGGTATGTAAATTATAACTCAGGAAAACAAATTTTTTTAAAATGGTCATTTGAAAGAATGATGAAAAATTTATAAACACATAAGTTTAAAATAATTATTACATTTATTGTATATGTTGTAGAAAATAAACCTAAAGGAAACAATTATCCATAAACTCAATATCTATAGATAACAGTGTTAAATTTTTGATGTATCTTTTCATATTATACATATGGTACGATAACTTGGTTTTTATGTGTCATTTTTAATATTTTTCCATGTAATTAGATAACATTTGTACAGTTTTCCGTTCCAGTTTTACTGGGATATAATTGACATACAGCATTGGGTATACACTTAATTATGTGAGTTAAATATGTCATGAAGTGATCACCACATTAAGTTTAGCAAACATTCATCATGTATAGATACGAAATTTTAGAAATGGAAAAAGAATTTTTTTCCTTGTGATGAGATCTCAAGATTTGCTCCCTTAAAAGCATTTATATATAACACACAGCAGTGCTCATTGTAGTTGCCAAATCATACATTACATTGCTAGTACTTGGAGCTAGAAGTTTGTACCTTTGACTGTCTTCATGCAGTTCCCCCTCAACCACTCATGCATGCCTCTGAGAAATCTAATCTTTTTCTGTGAGTTTATTTCTTTATGAGTTCAGTTCAGTTGCTCAGTCATGTCGGACTCTTTGCGACCCCATGGACCCCAAAGGAGAGAAAAGGACCTCAGGGAGACCCCAGGCCTCCCTGTCCATCACCAACTCCCGGAGTTTACCCAAACTCATGTCCATTGAGTTGGTGATGCCATCCAACCATCTCATCCTCTCTTGTTCCCTTCTCCTGCCTTCAATCCGTCCCAGCATCAGGGTCTTTTCAAATGAGTCAGCTCTTCGCATCAGGTGGCCAAAGTACTGGAGTTTCAGCTTCAACATCAGTCCTTCCAGTGAACACCCAGGACTGATCTCCTTTAGGATGGACTGGTTGGATCTCCTTGCAGTCCAAGGGACTCTCAAGAGTCTTCTCCAACACCACAGTTTGAAAGCATCAATTCTTCGGCACTCAGCTTTCTTTATAGTCCAACTCTCACATTCGTACATGACTACTGGAAAAACCATAGCCTTGACTAGATGGACCTTTGTTGGTAAAGTAATGTCTCTGCTTTTGAATATGTTGTCTAGGTTTGTCATAACTTTCCTTCCAAGGAGTAAGCGTCTTTTAATTTCATGGCTGAAGTCACCATCTGCAGTGATTTTGGAGCCCAAAAACAAAGTCTGACACTGTTTCCCCATCTATTTCCCATGAAGTGATGGGACCAGATGCCAAGATCTTCGTTTTCTGAATGTTGAGCTTTAGGCCAACTTTTTCACTCTCCACTTTCACTTTCATCAAGAGGCTCTTTAATTCTTCACTTATTGCCATAAGGGTGGTGTCATCTGCATATCTGAGGTGATTGATATTTCTCCTAGCAATCTTGATTCCAGCTTGTGCTTCATCCAGCCCAGCGTTTCTCATGATGTACTCTGGCATATAAGTTAAATAAGCAGGGTGACAATATATAGCCTTGATGTACTCCTTTTCCTATTTGGAACCAGTCTGTTTGTTGTTCCATGTCTAGTTCTAACTGTTGCTTCCTGACCTGCATACAGATTTCTCAAGAGACAGGTCAGGTGGTCTGGTATTCCCATCTCTTTCAGAAATGGGAATTTATGAGTTTATGCATTTGTTTTATATATAATAGACATACAACGCTATGTTCATGATATATAACGTCGTGGTTTGATATTGCTGTATATGTTGAAATGATCACCACAGTAAGTCTGGTTATCATCTGTCACCATACAAAGATATTGCTGACTGGGCCACCACGGAAGCCCAGTTAATGGATACATATCATTATAGTGCATGAATGTACCTTAATTTCTTAAACTGTGATTTGGTAAACTTAGTATTGTTGTCTCTGACATGACAGTTTGAAAAACATTTTTTGTGGCATACAAGCAAAAAACCTTTATATTAAATCATCATAAGTATGTAGATGAATAAAAATGAGCATCATGTGTAGGATGATAATTACAAGTAAACAATGTGAAAGAACAGTAAAAAAGTGTTACTAAAACCATAATAAAATGATAACAAAAAATGTTATGTTATTCCATTGGTCAGTGAAAATGTTCTTGTAAAAATAAGATCCTGGTGTAATAGAAAGTTAGTAATGCTAGGAGAGGTGAAGTGTCTATAGTATCTGTGAGAAAAGAGCAAGCAAGGAGAATTTGACTTAGTAATGAATTTTCATGAGCCCTGGAGAAACAGGTGGTACCTAAACCTTAGTGTTAAAATTGAGAATCACTGTCATATTAATTCATTCACAAATATTTATTTGATGGCTCCCTGCTATGCAGTGTATTCTGAGGCTCTGAGAAACAGATTGGTGGGTGAAAAACAGACACTGCCCCTTCTTTCATGTAGTTACAGAAGTGATGAAACCAACACAGATTAGAAAACCAAAGAAACTACATACCCTGAAGAAAAAGAACATGTGTAACTATATGATCCAAAAATATTGCCTAGATTGGGACCTGCATTGGATCCTCAATTGAACTGAGGCAGTAAACATTCTTAGTGAAAATACCTTTGTGTGTGTGTGTGTGTGAAAATGCCTTTAAAAAAAAAAAAAAAAGCTTCAGTTGTACATCTGTATTAGTGCCACATTTTTTTTAGTGTGGCATATTTAAAGGCCTCCCTTTTACTTAGCTCCCATTTTGACTACTCTCCACAAACCTTCATTAACCCTGTGCTTAACTAATAGGTTTATTAGTTGCTCTTTTGTTGTTTCAGACTTTTTTTCCTGATTGGCTAGTGCCTTCTCTGAAAACCTAAATTTAAAAGTGATGCTATATTATTTGTCAAAGTTCAAATATACACAACCTTTTCATCCAACAGGTGCACTCCTAGGTATATACCCAAAAGAATTGAAAAGTCCACACAGATACTTATCAGGTACTCATAACACTTTTTAATAGGCCCAAGTGGAAACTATCCTGACTCTGGATAAATAAAATCTCATAGGCCATATAATAGAATATTATTTGATCATTAAAAAGGAGTAAAATCCCAATATATGCTACACTCTATATAAATCTTGAAAACATCTGTATGAAAGAAGCCACACATTAAAGAAGGTCATATATTATATGATTCAGTTTATGTGAATCATCCCAATTAGGTACAGCTTAGTTGGTAAAGAATCTGCCTGCAATGCAGGAGACCCCGGGTTGATTCCCAGGTTGGGAAGATTTACTGGAGAAGGGATAGGGTACCCACTCCACTATTCTTGAGCTTCCCTGCTGGCTCAGCTGGTAAAGCATCCACCTGGAATGTGGGAGACCTGGGTTCGATCCCTGGGTTAGGAAGATCCCCCGGAAAAGGGAAAGGCTACCCATTCCAGTATTCTGGCCTAGAGAATTCCATGGACTGTATAGTCCATGGGGTTGCAAGGGGTTAGACACAACTGAGCGACTTTCACTTTCATAGAGACACAAAACAGACTAATAGCTGTGAATAGCTGGAGAGAGGGGAGGATGGAGTCCAGGGTTTCTTTTGGAAGTGATGAGAAGGTTCTAAAATCCATTATGGTGGTGCTTGCACAACTCTGTGAATGTGCTAAAAATTACTGAGTTGTGCATTTCAAATGGGTAACTTTATGTTATATGAATTGTGTCTTAATCTGTTATTGAAAAAAAAATTGGATCTAGCTATTCCAGCTCTAAAATTAATCCTATGGAACCTTTTGTACAAGTGTACATATTTACATACATAAGGTGTTCATTGATGCAGTTTTAGTAGGGAGATAGCAGAATCAGTCAAAAATTGTGGTTCATAAAGACTGGCCAATATGTAATTGTTTCTTAAAAATGAGACTGATTTATGTGTTGTTGTTTTTTTCCTTCAAAAAGTGTTTTAATTTCGCATTTTGATACATGCTACATCTGGAGTTTAAGTTTTTTTATGTTAGGAAGTAGTGTCAACATTCATTGTTTTCCAAATGGATATTCAATTTATCTGATCTATTAAAAATTTTTTTTATTATATTTATGTGATGTGTGTCATAAATGGTTAATTGTATATACATTTGTCTGTATCTGAAGTATCTTTAAAATGTTAATATTTGTCTACCTTCTTGTCAGTGTCACACTGTTTCAATTGCTATGGTTTTGTAATATATTTTGATGATGTTGTTTAGTAACTAAGTCATGTCTGATTCATTTGCAACCCAGTGGACTGTAGCCCACTAGGCTCTTCTGTCCCTGCAATTTTCCAGGCAAGAATAGTGAAGTGGGTTGCCATTTCCTTCTCTAGTGATCTATGTTTTGATTTTGAAAAATCTTTCATATTATTTAAGTGAAAAAACAAAGTTTTCAAAAATATAGATATTAGAATATTTTAATTTTTTCCCTGCCTAATTTGTCTTTGTCTAGAAAGTAGTTTGAAAGATACTTACCAGTATGTTAACAGTGATTACTTCCCAGGAGTTAAATAAATATTTTTGTGGATAAGTAGAAAATACTTATTTTATAAAGTTTTGTGCTACTTGAACTTTTTGCAACAGGAATATGTTCAGTTCAGTTCAGTTCAGTCGCTCAGTCGTGTCCGACTCTTTGTGACCCCATGAATCGCAGCACACCAGGCCTCCCTGTCCATCACCAACTCCCGGAGTTTACCCAAACTCATGTGCATCAAGTCGGTGATGCCATCCAGCCATCCATCCTCGGTCGTCCCCTTCTCCTCCTGCCCCCAATCCCTCCCAGCATCAGGGTCTTTTCCAATGAGTCAACTCTTCACATGAGGTGGCCAAAGTATTGGAGTTTCAGCCTCAGCATCAGTCCTTCCAATGAACACCCGGGACTGATCTCCTTTAGGATGGACTGGTTTGATCTCCTTGCAGTCCAAGGGACTCTCAAGAGTCTTCTCCAACACCACAGTTCAAAAGCATCAATTCTTCAGCACTCAGCTTTCTTCACAGTCCAACTCTCACATCCATACATGACCACTGGAAAAACCATAGCCTTAACTAGATGGACTCTGGTGGCAAAGTAATGTCTCTGCTTTTGAATATGCTATCTAGGTTGGTCATAACTTTCCTTCTAAGGAATAAGCGTCTTTTAATTTCATGGCTGCAGTCACCATCTGCAATGATTTTGGAGCCCCCCAAAATAAAGTCTGATACTATTTCCACTGTTTCCCCATCTATTTCCCATGAAGTGATGGGACCAGATGCCATGATCTTAGCTTTCTGAATGTTGAGCTTTAGGCCAACTTTTTCACTCTCCTCTTTCACTCTCATCAAGAGGCTTTTTAGTTCCTCTTCACTTCTGCCATAAGGGTAGTGTCATCTGCATATCTGAGGTGATTGATATTTCTCCCAGCAATCTTGATTCCAGCTTGTGCTTCTTACAGTCCAGTGTTTCTCATGATATACTGTGCACATAAGTTAAATAAGCAGGGTGACAATATATAGCCTTGACATACTCCTTTTCCTATTTGGAACCAGTCTGTTGTTCCATGTCCAGTTCTAACTGTTGCTTCCTGACCTGCATACAGATTTCTCAAGAGGCAGGTTAGGTGGTCTGGTATTCCCATCTCTTTCAGAATTTTCCACAGTTTCTTGTGATCCACACAGTCAAAGGCTTTGGCATAGTCAATAAAGCAGAAATAGATGTTTTTCTGGAACTCTCTTGCTTTTTTGATGATCCAGGAATGTGTTACCTTAATTATATAGAAAAAAAGGAATGAATTTAAATCTTGTCACAAAACTGAATTTTTGTGATCCCCTATTCGTCCTATTTAGCTGATAATGACTAGCCTGTATGGTTACCTTTTCTTTTAATTCACATTATAAATTAAATCCTAGGTCTGTAGGTGAGTAAAAATATTTATTCTATGAATTATTGAAATTTAAAAGGAAATAGTAACAAATAAGAAAAAGTATTGATAAAAAATTAACAGGTCCTAAATTGTTTCAAATCATTTTACTATGTTCACTGCAATATTTCTTTTTGTGGGCCAGTAAAAGGAATCACCTTTGCTTAATTTTACCAGAATAATTTCATTGAGAAAGATGATTCTATGTTATACCTCGATGTGCTTTTTAACAAATTAGGTTACTGCCTTTCAGGTTTCTCAGGACCATGAAACAATGGCACAGGTTTTGTTCAGCAGGAATTTGAGACTGAATGTAGCTTTAACTTTCTGGAGAAAGAGAAGTATTAGTGAACTTGTAGCATATTTAGTAAGGTAAGTGTGACCCTTAATGGTTTTGTTCAGTAAAAGTAATTTCCAATGTATTACCTCTTTTTATGTTATACTGGTTAAAATTTTAAACTTCCTATGTTTAGCTTCATAGTGACAATATGTTTTAAATTATATTTATCTATAGTCTAAGTGACCAAAATACAGAAAACCATTTGTTTTATCATATTGAACAAACATTTTACTTTCTCTGACTAAGATTCTTATCTATAAAACTAAGAGATACCATTATGCAAAACCAACCTTTTCAAAAATTTCCTTTCAGTAAAAATTGTAACCATTACTTTCTCACTGTATTTGTCTCTGCAAAGGCTACCTTGGTTAGGCCTTCCTTGACCACCTTACTGAATATGTATATTTTTTCACACTCTGTCCCTCTTTTCCGTTTTATTTTTCCCCATAGCACTTCTCACCATCGGCTGCTTCATGTGCTTCATTTGTTCACTGTCTGTTGCTGCCCTCTCCACCCCTCCTCCCATATTCACACATGCATTGAAATACAAGCCCTGTCTCTGTTCACTGCTGTATCCCTAACACTTGACTCACCATAGACACTCAGATCATTTGTTGAGTGAGTAAATTTCTCAAAAGCAGTGTGATGGTTATAATATGAAAGGAAATAAGGAAATCAGCTCTCTAAGTAGTTTTGTTCCCACAGGATAGAGGACCTTGGAGTTGTGGTAGATTGCCTTCCCGTGCTCACCAATAGGTAAGAAGACTATTTTTCAGAAAAAAAGGAAGTTTAAAGAACAGCATACAACCTGTTCATATTTTTATAACTTAGTATTTATTTATTTTAGTTTACAGGAGGAAAAACAGTATATCTCACTTGGCTGCTGTGTAGATTTGTTGCCTCTAGTAAAGTCACTACTTAAAAGCAGATTTGAAGAGTAAGTGCCAATCTGAATCTCAATTCATTTTTCCCTTTCAACATCCCTGATTTTGTGCCTTACAAGTACATAATGGTAGATTGAGCTCCCTGAGACATACATGGTTTCTGTTTTAAGAATATAGACTGACTGAAGAACAATTAGAAAACTGTCTATAAACATGTTGCATAAAATACAGTTTGGTGAAAGTAGTGAAAAATTAATTTTTGAAGGTATATCTGTGTGTTTTTCAATCAGTGTGTATGCATTTTTTGAGGTCGGTACAGTATCATCTTTTCTAAAGGCTTCTTGGATGAAAACACTTGAATTTTGTAACAAAATGTCATTTCAGATATATAATAGTTGGTTTAAACTGGCTTCAAGCAGTCATAAAAAGGTGGTGGTCAGAACTATCATCCAAAACAGAAGTTGTGAACGATGGGTGAGTATACCTTTAAAGAGAAACTCATGTTACTAGAGACTTTTTTTTCAGGACATTTTATTTTGTGATTATCAGTTGTTCATTTGCTAAGTTGTATCCAACTCTTTGCAACCCCATGGACTGCAGCACTCCAGGCTTCCCTGGTCTTCACTATATCTCAGAGTTTGCTCAAACGCATGTCAGTGATGCCATCCAACCATCTCATCCTCTGTCACCCGCTTCTCCTGCCTTTAGTCTTTCCCAGCATCAGGGTCTTTTCCAGTGAGTTGGTCTTTCACATCAAGTGGCCAGAGTATTGGAGCTTCAGCTTCAGCATCAGTCCTTCCAGTGAATATTCCTTTGGTATTGACTGGTTTGATCTCCTTGCTGTCCAAGGGACTCTCAAGAGTCTTTTCCAGCACCACAGTTCGAAAGCATCAGTTCTTTGGTGCTTAGCCTTCTTTATGGTACACCTCTGACACCCGTACACAACAACTATTGGAAAAACCATAGCTTTGACTATATAGACCTTTGTTAGCAAAGTGATGTCTCTGTTTTTTAATATACTGTCTAGGTTTGTCATTGCTTGTCTTCCAAGGAGCAAGTATCTTTTAATTTCTTGGGCTGCAGTCACAATCCTCAATGATTCTGGAGCCCAAGAAAATAAACTCTACCACTGTTTCCACTGTTTCTCCATCTATTTGCCGTGAAGTATTGGGACCAGATACCATGATCTTAGTTTTTTGAATGTTGAATTTTAAGCCAGCTTTTTCACTCTCCTCTTTTACTTTCATCAAGAGGATTTTTAGTTCCTTTTTGCTTTCTGCCATTAGAATGGTATCATCTATGTATCTAAGGTTGTTTCTTCTGGCAATCTTGATTCCAGAAGCCTGTGATTCATGCAGCCTGGCATTGTGCATGATGTGCTCTGCATAGAAGTTAAATAAGCAGGGTGACAGTATACAGCCTTGACATACTCCTTTTCCAGTTTTGAACCAGTCTGTTTTTCCATATCCGGTTCAAAATGCTGCTTCTTGACCTGCATACAGCTTTCTAAGAAGGGAGGTAAGGTGGTCTAGTATTCTCATCTCTTAAAGAATTGTCCCCAGTTTGTTGTAATTCATACAGTCAAAGGCTTTAGCATAGTCAGTGAAGCAGATTGTCAGTATATAATACTTATTCTCTTCATTTTCAGAGAAATAATAAATTGGGATACTATTCATATTTGGAATGTTACATTTGAAAGTTGAATTCCAGAGCCCAGTAACCCCCTGTGTCTATTGTTCTGGCAGAGCCATACCCTTTTGGAAGGCAAAAGCACAGACTTACATCCATTATATATATTTTGGGAGGCAAAAGCACAGACTTACATCCATTATAAAGGAGTGAGAGAGACAAAACCTTTATATCCATTATAAAGGAGTGAGAGAGAGAAAAAGAGATGACCTTTGGTGGAGTAAAATTGAGACCCAGGAGTGGAGTCATCCTGTCCTATGGCTCTCTGGACCAGATAGCCAAAGGACATTAACATAAGAATCCAGTATGGATGGTTACAGTTCTAAAAACTGAATTATAATCATAGTTTGAGTATTGCCTTGATGTGAAAGTGTGTGGGTGTGCTCCCAAGGGAGCCAGATTATCATGAAACTACTATATATATATATATATCCCAAAAGTTTCCTC
The DNA here is from genome assembly GCF_001704415.2 of Capra hircus. NCBI lineage: Eukaryota > Metazoa > Chordata > Mammalia > Artiodactyla > Bovidae > Capra > Capra hircus. The sequence goes on along the minus strand of NC_030817.1, from coordinate 74,585,630 downwards.
TCAGTCCATAATTTGCTTTCTAGGCTCTCAGGATTTCCCCACTTCATACCCAAGAACTGGATGTCCAAATGTCCCAAATGCCTCATTGTTTTCTTACTTGCTTTAACACCTGAGTAACCTTTAATTTCCATGATTGACATGTACTAGTTTAAAGAGTTGCTTGACTTCAAATGGTATAATTTTATCCTGAAGAAGACTTGAAAATTTTAAAGCAGTTTTCATTAAGTATATTAACTACCAAAGTCTATAACTTATTATATTTGTATTTTTCTTCTTTTTTTCTCCTAGAAATATTCAGATTTTAAAACAGCAATTAAGTGGATTGTGGGAACAGGAAAACCATCTTACTTTGGTTCCAGGATATACTGGTAATATAGCCAAGGTAATCTACATTTAAGCTTAACTAAAAATTTGAAATAATGTAATAGTATTATGCAGTCATAAATGAACTCATTTGAATGTCTAGTTAAATACTACTCTAATAAGATCTAAAGTCAGTTTCATATTTATAAACACTTAAGGTACCCTGGATATGAATGTCCTATGAATATGAATATGTCATATGAATATGACTTTGGCAAGGAACATAAGAATTAGTCATTAAATGTGTTTCATATACAGCCATAAATATGTGCTAGTAGGTATTTAATGACCTTGCTCCAATTACAGAAAAATATTTGGAAAAAAGTTAAGAAACCAGGTTAGGAAGGCATCTGAAATGGCAGTGATATTCAGGAAGCAAGGGGTGAGGAACGTAGTCAAATAGTTTGGGAGTATTTTTAACTTGGCTTTTGCTAATGCTATACTTTTAGGGGAAAGTTGTTCAAATCACAGTATGAATTTGACATCATTCTTTATTGATTTACTTGATCTTAAAGGAAAAAGTATTTTGGAATTTAATATTTAAACTCCAGAAAACATTGATAGTTAAAATATAATTGCAAAGTAAATCATTGTTAAAATATATGTCCACCCTTATATTGGGCATACTGCTATCATATAAGTGGGCATTAAGCCAGAAATAGAAAAACTTCCTCTGGTTTAAAAAAATATCGTATTCTTAAAGGATTTATGTCTTGGACTGACTTATAAAATTTCTCTTGAAATATTTCCATGAAAGGAAGGATAATCTTGTATCAAGCAAATATGTTATACCAGTGTGTATAAGTTTACTCTATAGAATTCTTAATGATGAAAACTTTATGAACAGAATCAATTTCCTAAAGTTTTTTAACTATTATTTTATTTGTTGTTCTTTTGTTAACAGGAGGGAAAAGTAAAAATTGATAGAAAATAGAATACATGATACGTGAATACATAATCACATTATTCTGAAAGTACCTTGTATTCTTAGTAGTAGAACTGAAAGATTATTTCTTTAGAAATTTGCAAGGTACTATATTGTTATTACAAACAATATTGAGTGATTAAAAGTTCTGTGAAGTTCCTTAAGCTATGATAAAACCTCCTTAACAATATTAAACCCTCACTGTAATTTTTTGAGTGTAGAAATCAGGATGGCCGTCATCAAGCTGGCCTGGCATTTATAACTGAAGGAACTGCTGTGAATGATGTAATGATCTTGCTTAGCTATAAAGGCAGAGTTGTTTGATAACAGAAACTAGAACATTCCCTAAGCAGTTTGCAAAGACTTCCTGAGCACATGCTGTGTGCTACCAAAATGCAGATAAAATGTTGAGTAGGGCAGATCTTTTGCACTCAAAGGGTCACTAAGGCAAAACAAGTGACAAAAAGGGAGAAGAAAATGGGGTGTGTGTATGTGTATTTACAGTACTGGCTAATGAAATGTTTCTGTTTTATTCTCTAAGGATGTAGATGCTTATTTATTACAGTTGCATTGAAAGACTTCATCTATAGCATTTGGCTATTCAGAACATCCTTGGACTATATGATTTCCCCAAAAATATCTCATCTGAGAACTGTGAACTATGGAAGAAATCAAAACCATTTTTTCCTCTAAAGAAACGTATGATGAAACCACTAATGAAATGCTACCGATCTGCTTCACATTGAAGTGGAAAAAGATCCAAAAGGAGCAGCTTCAGCTTCAATGAGGTGAAAGTGCACTACGGAGATTGTTCACCTCTGCTGCGTTTGGGATTTATATGGTTATTTGGTAACATTGTTTAAGAACTACTGGGTCTTAATGCAATCCTGCATAAGAATATAATTTATACTATGTGAAAAATAAGACAGGACTTATTACTAGGAATCACAGAGACCAATCATCATTACTTTTTTTTAAGATTGTGTTTTATAAGAAAACACTTATATGTGTGCAGCTACTATTTTCTTATGTTGAAAAGACTTTGAAAGTTTAAACCATTATAGCAAATAATCAGTACTAAAAGTTTTTTGTTCACACTGAGATACTGTGTATGCAAAATGCCTTAATTATTAATAAGCCAATGTGTATGATAACAATATCTGTTTAAGAAAATTAAAAGCAACCATGCTTCTGGCATGATAAAATCATGGAATTAAATCAGGGGTTTCCATTCATGTAGAATGTTGTTAAAACTTATTCTACACCGTTCTTAAAACTTGAGAATATTTTTAGTATCTCTGATTTTTTTTTTTTTTTTTGCCAGAATCATGTCATGTATGTATGTATGTGTTACTCCTATATATAAGAAAAAGGCGAATCTGTATTTGTATGAATGCTTAACTGGAAATGTCTATGGAATTGACTAATTTATATTCACTTTTTATTGTATATAGATTTCTGATATTTTCAGTTCTGTATCATTTAAAGTTTTCTTCATTTGAGTAAATTGACTAAATATTTCTATTTTTTGCTTTTTTAAGTTCTGATTTTATATGAATTCTACTTTTTTTCACTACATATGTTTAAAGAATTACATACAATGCTTTAGAAATGTTTACACTTAGTGCTGACCTTGTATTTTAAATTCCAACACTTTACTACCTCCTCCAAAGGTTGGTATGAAATGCCAGCAGACTGTATGAGGTCTCTCTTTTATTTTAACACCATTTTTAGTATCAGAGAACCCACTTCTGGAATGTCTTAACAACTGCATACATTACCTTGAAAGTAATTGGGGTTTAAATACCACTGTTGGTGGTTCGCATATCGTCTCATCTTTAATAAGCCTGAGAGGCATCTGAACAAAGACTTTCAGTAATTGAATTTCTGTGCAGTAATCCTTTTAAGCACTTGAATGTAAATCTTTAGCATTTACCCAATTAGCCACTACTAATGTGAATCTGAAACACGCATCTTCTTGCTTTAAAAAATGTTTTTTCACTGAGTTCTTTTTTGTGTAGCTATATTTTATATAGCTATGTATTCCTCACAGTGAACATCAGTTGTAGTAACTGATTATTCTCTAAAGGTTTTAGATTAGAATAATTTCAAGTTACTGCATTTCTGAGTTTTGAGAGTTGAGTTATTTAAGAAGTCGTTTTTCAGGGGGTGGGAATTTGAATTGTAAACCTGCATCATCTCTGTGAAACCTTAAGATGATGAAATATAACCTTTCTTTGTTCCTGTTCCTTTAGTTTTCACTCTCTTATCTAACAGTTTCAGCCAGTTAATACAGTTGGTACATGGTGCTAATGAGGCTAAAGATGGACTTCAGTCCTTTTAAGTGTTAGTTAACTTCACACACATACACAGAACTATCCATGGCTACAGATTGCACCTTAAGCATCCATCTCACAAATTCAACTCGTGGTCACAAGGAAGATGGTGTGTACAGCATAACACAAACCCTTCAATGGAAAGATAATTCAAATAATTGGCACATGGAAAACTATAGACTTTTAATCTCATATTTAAAATAATGTAATGTCTAAAATTCTATGTCACTATAGTTTTCTCTGGTTAAGATCAATGGCTAAACAGTGTCTTCTGAAAACCAAACTTGAATTAATCAAACTTTCAGTAAAAATTAGGTACAAATAACAAATGAAACAGTAAGAAAAGGTATTATCTTGTTAATGTATTGGTACAAATACAAATGAAACATAGTAAGAAAAAGTGTTTCCCTGTTTTGCTGAGTTTGAGTTTCTTAAAAGATAGTAGATAATACTTCACTTTTACATATTCAGAGCTATGTAAGGCAGCAGTCTTTAGCTTATAAATATTATTCAGTGGCCCACACTCCCAATTTCTGTTCTTGGCCTTTGCAGTTTACCTTAGTACCTACCTCTCTCAGTTACTGGCTTATGGTTAGTATTAGATGATTTTAAGACTCTTGGATAAAAGATAAGTACATATTGTTGAACCCTTATACTGCTATCAAGTCCTTCTCATGCTGTTTAATCAGAACAGTGTTGGTCTCCAGAAAGAGCCAAAGAAAGTGTTTACAAAGTATTTTGGCTGTTGTATTGACCTAGATTAGAACAATTGCTGTCTGTCATTACTTGCTTGTTGCTGTGCTGCTAAGCAGTGTAACTGAAGGACTACCCAAGGTCTCTATGCTTTCTATCTCTTCTACCTTACTCAGTTTTTTTGAGATGGTAGAGTGTTATAATCAAGTAATTTGCTTCTCCTAGAGATAAAGTAAATGGTTTTATAATGAGTGTTCAGAGAAAAGTTAAAAGTTAGGAAGCAAGCATTATCCAGTGGTTTTAAAAACATCTTTTGGCAGTAATTTCAAAGGTAATTGACATACGTTATTTACATGAATCTTGAGGTGCAAGAATTTGGATATAAATATCTGTACTCACTTTGAATTATTAATATCAGCACTGAATTTTAAGGGCCACTGAGGATTTAAATCCTAATGCCCCTAAACATACTTAGTGTGTGTCTTGTCCTAACCTTAAAAATGGTTGTGTGGCTTCAAAGCTATATATTTAGACTTTGAAATAATTTTCTCAAACTTAGACCATTTCTGGAGAAGGCAATGGCACCCCACTCCAGTACTCTTGCCTGGAAAATCCCATGGACAGAGGAGCCTGGTAGGCTGCAGTCCATGGAGTCGCCAAGAGTCAGACACGACTGAGCGACTTCACTTTCACTTTTCACTTGCATACATTGGAGAAGGAAATGGCAGCCCACTCCAGTGTTCTTGCTTGGAGAATCCCGGGGACAGGGGAGCCTGGTGGGCTGCCGTCTATGGGGTCACACAGAGTCGGACACGGCTGAAGTGACTTAGCAGTAGCAGACCGTTAATATATTTGACAAGTTGTTGATATAATTAATATCAATGGAATCTAATTTGAGTAGTGATTATTAGCTGTTAAATGCTGATAATAGAAATTATATTGAAATGTTTATTTAGTTACTTAAGGAGTTTGATAAAACAAAATTTAAGTTAACATTTTGGTAGTCATTCCCAGTTATTTTTTCTTCCTGTTTAAGAACAAAATGGTAATGTCAGTTGCCTTTTTTGATTTAAAGAAAAAAAAAAATAGAGTCACAACTGGAGTGATCTATTTGGATGCACTACTTATCTTTCAACACAGACTTTTATTTTCTAAATTATTTCAGATGAAAATAGTATTGCTGGACATTTTGGTAGGTATTGACTTCTGTGTTATTCTTTCGCCCTTAATTCTTAATAATTCTAGCTATGGAAATTGTCATAGAACTTTGTGACACACTATTCCCCCTCCTTTTTTATTCTGTAACAGGCATATAGAATAAAAAGTTCATTCTTAAACACTCTATGGTTCTAATGTATAATATGGCTTGATTGATTCAGTAATAGCACCAAGGATAACAATAAGAATAAATACTGCATATCATATATCCAGTATACTGAGTGCATTTTCCTAAACTCTACTTAATATAATATTTAAAACTATGGTAGTCGTCATAATTTTCTCTGAGTCAAATCATTGACTTGACAGTAAATGCTAAAGCCAAAGTTTACTAAAAATTAAGCACAATTACAGATGAAACAGTATATAGCACAGTATTTTCTTTTATAGACTCTATAAAACACAAAAAGACATTGTTACTAAGTATCAGTAGTTCTGTGAAAGGGCAGCCCCACAGTTGCCAGTATTTTTTATAGCAGTGCTTATTATATATTCTTTTATATGAAGAGTTACTATTCTCTGAACTATGAAGTTTTCTGTTGGGAAATACTGAGTCTAGATAAGCAGTCAGCCCCCAAACATGCTTGAACTACTATTCAAGTTCTGTGCTTTACAGTATTCTGTATTTTCATTCAGATTTAAACCAGGATTTCGTTTTTTCAATATCCTAGACCTGGTCAAGACCATTGTGACACTATGGGTTTACACAAAAGCTAAGAAGAGTTGATCCAGGTATTTTCTAGGGTAAGAAAGTTGTTGTGGGAGTCATGAAATACACCAAATTTCTAGAGTTACTTGCTTCTAGAATTATTGTATTGCACTTATCAAGCGAACTTGCACCTTGGGGCCTGGATGGGAATTAGTCTTCACTTTCCAAAAATCAGAAGGAGTTTGTGTCCATTTACTTTTCTACTTTGATTTGAGAAAGAAAGAAAGATTGCAAAAGAGAAGAAAGAAAAATTGCAAAAAGCCTCACTAGACCTTTGTGTAAGTTATGTGAAGAGGTGAAAGAGGACCCACCTCAGCTCCCACTTGCCCTTCAGTGCATTCTCTTGTTTCCTCTCTGCACAACAGTAGCCTCGCCTCAACAGCAGCAAGAGAAATGCAAGCTAATACCTTTCTTTTAGGCAGATTCTAAAGCTTACAAGGTTTTTGAAGATACTTATTTTTTCCCCTTAGCCATGCAGATTCCTTTTCCCTTAGAGGACAAGAAATAGTGAAGGAAGAAACCAGCTCTCTTCTCAGTTTCTTTTGGAGACCTCCCTGCCTCTCTCTTAGACATTGGTATTCTTCAGGGTTCTGTGTTAAACTCTTTTCTTACTCTACCATTTCCCTGAAAAGCATCGTTTATTCCCAGGGCATCCTTACTGTCAACATTAACTGTTCTCATTTGAGGGTGGGAGGGAGGTTATTTTCTGACTGATCAAATAGGCATGGAGTTTTTAAAAGGTTGAGAAAACATTGAAGTGTATGTTTATCATTCTGAAATCAATATTTTGCTCTAAACCCAAATCTTAGCTCATCCATTATATATATCCAGTTGCCTACTGGAAACATTCATCAGGATATCATTTAGACATCCTAAGTAAAATATCCATAATCTCCCACCTCCCTCCACTCCCTTCCACCAAACTGTCACCCAGTCCCCGCCCCACCACTACCACCACTGGATTTCCATTCTCATTGAATATTCCTCATGTCAGTAGTTATCAAGCCACAAACTCATGAGTCATCTTTGAATCATCTCCAAATCACTCATCAAATCATGTTGGTGCAACCCCCTAAATTTCTCTCATCTTGCTGCATCTCTTCACTTCTGTCATTACCACGTGCAATGCGGGAGACCTGGGTTTGATCCCTGGGTTGGGAAGATCCCCAGGAGCAGGGACAGGCTACCCACTTCAGTATTCTAGCCTGGGGGATTCCATGGATTGTATAGTCCTTGGGGTCACAAAGAGTCAGACATGACTGAGCAACTTTCACTTTTAGTCTACATTATTCCAGCAGCCTCCGGACTGGATTCTCTCAATAGTACCACCTCCTCTCTGCCCCTCCCAATGCTCCAGCTAGAAATAACTTGTTTCAGTTTCTGGAAAACATTACTCTTCCTGTGCAAATGTTTGTCAGAACACTCTTCTCCTGAAGTTCACCCATTTATCACTTTCTTAGCCTTCAGGCCTCAGTGTAAACACAGTACATCTGGGAAGCAGCCTCTGAAGCCTCTTCTGCTGTTAGAGGCTCTGCCCACATTTTCATCTCAACTGTGTTTTTAAGAGCATGTAGTGCTTTGCAATTGCTTATTATCTCTCATCCCAGATAGATTAATAGCTGTATGAGACCAGGGTCTGTGTTCTCTGTCACATTCTTAGGATCTTAGCATTTACCCAGCCTTACCAGTAATAGACATTTAATTCTTAGGAATAAAAATGCAAGGGTGTAGCATATTTGGCCATATGCTGGGTGAGAAAGTAATTTAGTAGTCCAGAGCTATTTTGAGATAGCATAGCAACTAAAAATGAGTAGTTCTAGAATCAAAGTATCCAGTTTTCTTCTATCACTTTTTTGTTTTATGAAATTGGTTTGTAAATGTTCATGCTGCAAGGAAATAAAAACCTTAGCTAAAATGTTTGATTCTTGAAAGGTGTTACATTTTTTTTTCTGTTGTATGGTTTCTACCTTCCACACAAGATCTGTGTGAGGACCATCTATGAAGTTCAAAATTAAAGTATTTTCATATAATGTGTAAAATACATAAATTTTCTTGATATTGAAGTTTTGTGTTTCTCTTCTGCTTTTATCTTAAAACAATTGAGAGTCCTGTGAGATAGTGTTTTTTTTTTAATGAATTCCTTTTTTAAATTAAGAGTGGTTCATCCTTATTTCAGAGAAGGCAATGGCACTCCACTCCAGTACTCTTGCCTGGAGAGTCCCATGGACGGAGGAGCCTGGTGGGCTGCCATCTATGGGGTCGCACAGAGTCGGACATGACTGAAGCGACGCAGCAGCATCCTTATTTTTGAAAATGGAATAAGAAAAATAAGAAAATTAAATAAACACCCATAATCTCATCCACCTAGGGAGGATGAGGACACTATGTCTGTCCTCACAGATATTCTTCTATATATATGCATATTTTTAATGCAAATGGACTCATAATCTACATACTGATACTTGGTATATTGTTTCCTACCTTCTGTATGCTGGGAAAGCTTGAAGATAACTGAAAACATTTCATGTGTATTAAAGCTATACATTAAAAATAGTTACTGTTTCTTTGAGGAAATTGGAAAAAAGAATGTTTGAGAATTACTTTTGAAGCATTCTTAATATAGGGTTCTGTTTTCTTTGACCATTCCTAATCATTACATACTTCATAAAAAACTTTATTTTAGGAAGAAGACGTATAAGGAGAAAGTATAACTTCTGTATTTTGAAAAGAAACATAGGTTAATTTAAATGATTGTTTTCCGAAACAAAATTTCAACTTCTGTTTATAGCATATTTCCTCTAACCATCAATTCTTAATTTTCAGAATAAATAGTTCAGCCATTATTTATGAAACTGACATAACATTGATCACTACTATGAATGTTAAGTCTGTATAGAACCAAGATTTTAAAGATTCAGCCCCATCCAAATCAATTCCGAATAACCTGACTCTTAAAACATTTTCTACATAGTCCATCTAATAAGTTGCTTCTAACTGAATAATTTCTCTTCTACGTAAATAATTGCTCTTCAGATTCCATATGTTTTTATATATATGATTTATTTTACTTTAGTTTTTGGCTGTGCTGGCTCTTTGTTGCTGCATAGGCTTTCTCCTAGTTGCAGCTAGCAGGGGCTACTCTCTAGTTACAGTGCACAGGCTTCTCATTGCAGTGGCCTGTCTTGTTGCAGAGCCTGGGCTATCAGTAGTTGCGGCATGTGGGCCCAGTAGTTGCAGCTCCTGGACTCTGGAGCACAGGCTGAGTAATTGTGGTTCATTGGCTTAGTTGCTCTGCAGCAGGTGGGATTTTCCTGAATCAGGGATCGAACCTGTGTCTCCTGCATTGACAGGCAGTTTCTTTACCACTGAGCCACTAGGGAAACCCCAGATTGTATATTCTTAATTAAAAAGTAATCATTGCATTATTGTGGAGGAAAGTCACAATGCTAGAAATGGAGAAAAGCATTACTTAATGGTGAACAGAAACAAAGGTAAGTAAAACTAGTAATTATACATGCTGATGAACACATGCTCAAATACATATATAATATGTATATTATCCTGTGCCTAAGATCAACCTATTATGCTATATATAGTCAGTCATAAAATTACTATATCTTTATGGAGAATAAAGGGAGTGGGATTTTCTTACAAATAGACACACAAATGACTTTTACTGAATGAACATTATCCTGTACTCTGCCCACAAAGGTCCATCTAGTCAAGGCTATGGTTTTTCCAGTGGTCATGTATGGATGTGAGAGTTGGACTGTGAAGAAAGCTGAGCACCGAAGAATTGATGCTTTTGAACTGTGGTGTTGAAGAAGACTCTTGAGAGTCCCTTGGACTGCAAGGAGATCCAACCAGTCCATCCTAAAGATCAGTCCTGGGTGTTCATTGGAAGGACTGATGCTAAAGCTGAAACTCTAGTACTTTGGCCACCTCATGCGAAGAGTTGACTCATTGGAATAAGACTTTGATGCTGGGAGGGATTAGGGGCAGGAGGAGAAGGGGACGACAGAAGATGAGATGGCTGGATGGCATCACCGACTCGATGGGCATGGGTTTGGGTGAACTCCGGGAGTTGGTGGTGGACAGGGAGGCCTGGTGTGCTGCAATTCATGGGGTCGCAAAGAGTCGGACACAACTGAGCGACTGAACTGAACACTACTAACTAGGTACAATTCCTTAGTCTTCATCAATTCTGAAGTCATAATTTGTGTTGGCTTGCTTTCACAACCACTTAAGTGTTTTAAAGAAAAGCAATAAAATTTTTTCTCCATGTTTTAAAGTTTTTGGTGATTTAACCTAGTATAGTTTTGCTTTCTTTGATTTTCACTTTCAAAGCCAATTAACAGCAAAACAGATCAATAGAAAATTATTTAGTACCCTTCTAATTACATTTTAAATATTCAAATACTACATGACTTTTTTATTTTGTCATTTATGAGCATTTTAAAATATAAAATTAGTTTTTAAAGGTCACTGGATAGCAATTGAAACATCTTAACCTGTTAGGTTTTTAAGAATGTCTGATAGTATTGATTCAGGGCCATGTTATTGTTGCCTTAGTCTAATAATTTAATAACTTTGGTTCAATCAGAATGTAGTTAGATTAATATGTGTAATGACTTCATTCTATAAATCTTCAAAATATGATACAGCAAAAGTTTGCTTTAAACTTTTTCAGAACTAGAAATTATATTGGTCAAATTATTTAAAGTAATTTTCTGTAAATCTTATTACCTATTGATGTAAATTTGGAATTAAATAGTGAAAACTATGGTTATTAAAATAATTGATGTGTGTTTGATGCAGTCCTCAAGAGAGTAGCTAATGTGTTAGAGAAGTACTAAACCATTCTAAGATTTTCTTGAACAAATGATACACTTTTGTAATTTGAACTAAATGAAAATAGTGTGACTTTGTTTTTCTGTTTTTATTAGATAGTGGGACCTAATAATTCTTTGCAAATATAAGTTGATATGGGAGGACTCAGTTATAAGATTTGTGTTTAAATGACACACCTTAGTATTTCTTAAAATGTTAATTCAGCTGTTGACTAGTATGATATTTGAGGAACTGCATTGTATCTTTGAAATCAAATACTTTAAGATATTTATAAAATATACACAGCTTCCATGAGCTGCTTGTAGCAGCTGGCTCACGCCCATTTGTCAAATCACATGTGGTATGAGTTTCATGTCTGCTACTTTTATCTCTTGATCAATCTTTTCCATCTCTTATTTTAGGTAAAAAGCAACAGCTGAATATATGGAAAGAAAAGCTTCCTCAAATACATACTAGTAATATTTACTAATGCTGATGTAAGTAAATGTTATTTTATAACACTAATAGTTTAGAAATATATGTACAGCCACTATAAGCTAAACATTTACAAATACCAAAGAAACCTATTTGAAACATTCAGCAATTAGAAGTTAACAAGTATTTAAATTTTTATAAAGAACAGAGTTTCAAAATTAAACTTCAATCTGTGGAATTTTTTTTTTCCTCAAGTAAAACTAATAGAAATTTCTTTTTTCCTGTTAGTCATGCTGATTATACAGCTCCCTATAAATCATATTTCAAGTAAGTTTCCTAAAACTTATTTTTCTTTCTTGACCACACTGCACAACATGCAGTATCCTAGTTCCCCAGCTGAGGATCAAACCTATGCCCCCTGCAGTGAAAACACAGAGTCTCAACTACTGGACTACCAGGGGAGCCCCCAGTTTCCTGAAACTTTATTGGAAAATTAAAAAGGTGGATTCATGTCCTAATGAATACTAATGGGTATGATTGAGGCTGTGTCTAAAATTCTCTGTAAACAATCTGTCATTGTTTCCAGATGCTAAATCAGAGACATTAAGCTGTCAGATATCTGGTAGTAATAAGATACTGGCTGGTTGAGGTAGTTAGGCAGTCCAAGATCAACAGTTTACTTGTTATATGCATGTTGATGTTAAACAGAAAGGTTAGGTATAGTACCTGTCTCCAAAGAGTTGTGTTCCATGGTCTAAAACCATACTATTGGGTAAGACTTTGCAATTGTTCTGTCTTCTTGGACTGATCCCTTGATGACTGCATAGTGCCCTTTGTCTCTTGTAACTTTCCTTTAAGAAGTTTTTATTTTATTTGTGTGTTTTTGGTTGTGCCGGGTCTTTGTTGCTGTGCATGGGCATTCGTTGCAGTTTCTGGGCTTCTCCTTGCAACAGTTTCTGTTGTTGCAGAGCAGAGGCTCTAGGATATGTGGGCTCCGTAGTTGTGGCTCATAGGCTTAGTTGCCCCACAGCCTGTGGAATCTTCCCAGACCTGGTACTGAACCCATGTCTCCTTCATTGGCAGGCAGATTCTTTACCACTAGACCACCAGGGAAGTTCTAACAGTCATTATTTTAAAGTCAGTTTTGTCTAAGTATTGCTACTCTGGCTCTCTTCTAATTTCTATTTGTATAGAATACCTTTTTGCATCCCCTCACTTTCACTCTTTGTGTCTTTAGATCTGAAATGAGTCTCTTGTAGACAACATATGTATGAGTCTTGTTTTTGTATACATTCAGCCTCTGTATGTCTTTTAGGTGGAGTATTTAGTCCATATATATTTAAAGCAGTTATCAATATATATGTTCTTATTGCCATTTTGTTAATTGTTTTGGATTTGTTTTTGTAGGTATTTTTTCCCCTTCTTTTGTTCTCTTCTCTTATGATTTGATGGAGAAGGAAATGCAACCCGCTCCAGTATTCTTGACTGGAGAATCCTATGGACAGAGGAGCCTGGTGGGCTGCTGTCCATGGGGTTGCACAGAGTCAGACACAACTGAAGAGACTTAGCATGCATGCATGCATTGAAGAAGGAAATGGCAACCCACTCCTGTATTCTTGCCTGGAGAATCCCAGGGATGGAGGAGCCAGGTGGGCTGCCATCTATGGGGTTGCACAGAGTCTGACACAACTGAAACGACTTAGCAGCAGCAGCAGCTTGTGATTTGATGGCTATCTTTAGTGTTATTATTGACAAATAGAGAGCATTCTATCCAAATGCAGCAGGATACATATTCTTTTCAAGTTCACATGGAACATTCTCTAGGATAGATTACATGCTAGGCCACAAAACAAGCCTCAGTAAATTTAAGAAAGTATGATATGAAATCATATCATGCATCTTTTCTGACCACAACACTATAAAACCAGAAATCAACTACAAGGGAAAAACTGCAAAACACACACATACAAATATGTGGTAGCTAAATATGCTACTAAAGAACCAAATGGATCACTGAAGAAATCAAATCAGAGGTCAAAAAATACCTAAAGACAAATGAAAACATGACAGTTTGAAAGCTATGGGATGCAGCGAGAACGTTTCTAAGATGGAAGTTTATAGCAGCACAAGCTTACCTCAGGAAATGATAAAAATCTCAAATAAACCACCTAACCTTAACATCTAAACCAGCAAAGAAGAACAAACAAAACCCAAAGTTAGTAGAAGCAGAGAAATCATAAAATCAGAACTGAAGTAAATGGAAGAAACTGAAAATAGAAAAGATCAATGAAACTAAAAACTATCTTTGAAAAGATAAAACTGGTTAACTTTTAGCCAGATTCATCAAGAAATAAAAGGGAGAGGGCCCAAATGAACAAAATCTTCAGTGAGAAAGGAGAAATTACAACCAACACTGCAGAAATACAAAGGATCATAAGAAACTACTATAAGCAACTATATACAAATAAAATAGGCCATCTCCAAGAAATAGACAAATTTTTAGAAAGGCACAATATCCCAATACTAAACCAAGAAGAAACAGAAAATAATCACAATAAATGAAATTGAATCAGTAATTTTTAAACTTCTATCAAACAAAATTCCAGGATCAGATGGCGTCACAAGTGAATTCTACCAAACATTTAGAAAGGAGAGTTAGCACCTATCCTTTTGAAACTATCCCAAAAATTGCAGAGGAAGAAATACTTCTAAACTCATTCTATGAGGCCACCTTCACCCTGATACCAACTGACAAAGATATCACAAAAAAGAAAATTACAAGCAATACCACTGATGAACATAGATGCAAAAATCCTCAACAAAATACTGTCAAACTGGCTGCAACAATACATTGAAAGGATCATACACCATGATCAAGTGGGAAAATAATTTATTCCAGGGATGCAAAGGCTTGTCAGTATCCATAAATCAATCAGTATGATACATTGATTGTATCACATGCAGTAACAAAAATAAAAACCATGTGGTTACCTCAATAGATACAGAAAAGGCTTTTGATAAAATTTAATGTTCATTTATGATAAAAACTGTCCAGAAATTAGGCATGGTGGTAACATACTCAACATGGTAAAGGCCATATCTGACAAACCCACAGCTGACATCATACTCAGTGATGAAAAAACTGAAAGCATTTCCCCTAAGATAGGAATAAGCCAAGGATATCAACTCTCATCACTTTTATTCAGCTTAGTTTTGGAAGTCGTAGCCACAGCAATCAGAAGAAAAAGAAAGGGTATCCAAATTAGAAGAGAAGAAATAAAACTGTCACTGCAGATGACATGATACTATACATAGAAAATCCTGAATATGCCACCCAGGAAACTATTAGAGCTCATCAGTGAATTCAGTAAACTTGCAGGGTATATATAGAAATCTGTTTCATTTCTATACACTAACAATGAAATATCAGAGAAATTAAGGAAGCCCATTTACCATCTTTTTGAAAAGGATAAAGTACCTAGGAATAAATCTACCAAGGAGGCAAAAGACCTGTATTCAGGAAACTATAAAATACTGGTGAAAGAAATTGAAGGCAAAAAAAAAAAAAAAAAAGAAAAAAGAAATTGAGGGCAACGCAAATAAATGGAAAGATGTACCATGTTCTTAAATTGTTAAAATGACCATAATTTCCAAGGCAACCTATAGGTTCAGTGCAATCTCTATCAAATGGCTTTTTTTTTTTTTTACAGAACTAGAAAAAATTAAAATTTGTTATGGAAACACTAAAGACCCCAAATAGCCAAAACAATCTTGAGAAGGAGGAAAGGAGTGGAGGCATCAGCCTCTCTGTCCTTAGACTGCACTACATGGCTATAGTAATCAAAACAGTATAGTACTGACACAAAACCAGAAATATGTATCAGTAGAACAGGACGGAAGGTCCAGAGATAAACCAACATACCTGTGGCCACCTAATCTATGAGAAAAGAGGCAAGAATATGCAGTGGAGAGAAGACAGTCTCAATAATTGGTGCTGAGAAAACTGGACAGGTGCAGGTAGAAAGCTGATATTAGAACATTCTCTAACACCATATACAAAAATAAAATAAAAATGGATACTATAAAACTCCTTGAAGAAAGATTGGCAGAACAACCTTTCACATAAATCGCAGCGACGTAAAACCAGATAGTATAAAATTTCTGTAGGAAAACAGGCAGAGCACTCTGACAAATCTCAGCAACGTTTTTAAGGATCTGTCTTCTAAAGCAAGTTCAGTTCAGTTCAGTTCAGTCGCTCAGTCATGTCCGACTCTTTGCGACCCCATAAATTGCAGCACGCCAGGCCTCCCTGTCCATCACCAACTCCCAGAGTTCACTCAGACTTACGTCCATCGAGTCCGTGATGCCATCCAGCCATCTCATCCTCGATCGTCCCCTTCTCTTGCCCCCAATCCCTCCCAGCATCAGAGTCTTTTCCAACGAGTCAACTCTTCTCATGAGGTGGCCAAAGTACTGGAGTTTCAGCTTTAGCATCATTCCTTCCAAAGAAATCCCAGGGTTGATCTTCAGAATGGACTGGTTGGATCTCCTTGCAGTCCAAGGGACTCTCAAGAGTCTTCTCCAACACCACAGTTCAAAAGCATCAATTCTTCGGCGCTCAGCCTTCTTCACAGTCCAACTCTCACATCCATTCATGACCACTGAAAAAACCACAGCCTTGACTAGACGAATCTTAGTGGGCAAAGTAATGTCTATGCTTTTGAATATGCTATCTAGGTTGGTCATAACTTTCCTTCCAAGAAGTAAGCATCTTTTAATTTCATGGCTGCAGTCACCATCTGCAGTGATTCTGGAGCCCCCGAAAATAAAGTCTGACACTGTTTCCACTGTTTCCCCATCTATTTCCCATGAAGTGATGGGACCGGATGCCATGATCTTCGTTTTCTGAATGTTGAGCTTTAGGCCAACTTTTTCGCTCTCCTCTTTCACTTTCATCAAGGGGCTTTTTAGCTCCTCTTCACTTCTGCCATAAGGGTGGTGTCATCTGCATATCTGAGGTGATTGATATTTCTCCCGGCAATCTTGATTCCAGCTTGTGTTTCTTCCAGTCCAGCCTTTCCCATGATGTACTCTGCATATAAGTTAAATAAGCAGGGTGACAATATACAGCCTTGATGTACCCCTTTTCCTATTTGGAACCAGTCTGTTGTTCCATGTCCAGTTCTAACTGTTGCTTCCTGACCTGCATACAGATTTCTCAAGAGTCAGGTCAGGTGGTCTGGTATTCCCATCTCTTTCAGAATTTTCCACAGTTTATTAAGACTGACTATAAAAGCAGTGGAAGCATGGAGTCTTAACCACTGGACCACCAAGGAATTCCCCTCCCTGTAACTCTTGATTACATCATTTCCAGATCATCTTTAAGCTTATTTTCATTTTTTTACAGCTTTATTGGGGTATATAAAAATGCACATTTAATACACACAATTTGATGTTTATTATGTCACAAAGTACTAAACATCCATCACCTCCAAAACTTGCCTTGTGTGAAAGGAAATTTTTTGTGTGTGAATGTGTGGCAAGAAATATCCTCTTATCAAAATATTAAGTGCCCAGTACAGCATTATTCACAGTAGCCAAGATAAGGAAACAACTCAAATATGCACTGACAGACAAATGAATTTGTTGTATACATACAGTGGAATATTCCTCAGCCTTAAAAAAGAATAAAATTTTACCTTTTGCAACAACATGTTTGGACATGAAGACATGATAAGTGAGATAACTCATTTCCAGACAAATACTACATGTTGCCATTTATATGAGACATTTAATAAAAAACAAACTTAGAGAAGTAGAAAATGATGGTTGCCAGGGGATGAGGGGTGAGGGAAATCAAGAATAACTGTTTGATGAGTATAAAGTTTCAGTTATATAAGATCAATAAGTTCTAGACGTCTACTCTAAACATAGTGCCTATAGTTAACAGTTGTCTCACTTGGCCATTAATACCTTTAGATACTGATGGAAATTATCCCTTAAGAAGCTGATATGCTTCAAATTTTTGCTAAAAATAAAGCTGCTCTTCACCTTCCTTTATGTTACTTTGATTTTTTGCAGGTCATGTGCAGCCTTGTTCATATTTAGACTGTAAGTCTGCTAGGCTGCACGTGCCCTCAGTGCTTGTGTGCTATATCATCTGAGTAATAGCTTGCTTGTTAAATTCTAAGTATCTGTTTGTCACTTGTTCTTTCCCAAATTGTTGCAGCAGCATTCTTTCTAAATGGGTACTTTTGACTTTTCAGGGGAAAGTTATATTTTAATGATGAATGTATATGTAAAAGCAAAACTGCAGCTCTCCTTTGGGTCTGTGATGCCATTGTCTTTTATTAAAAGTGATATATATATTAGGTAAAAATCATAGCCTTTAAGTGTACCTACCACTCACCTCACTAATACAACTATTTTAGCTAAAGTACCATTGCCTTGTGAAATTGGCATTGTACAGTGGTTATTCAGTGACTGCAGACTGCATTCCTAATGTACAAGATAAAGCCATATGCCAAAAGCACTCCCTCTCTGTGGGTGTGGTTTGCCTGAAATAAATACATTCCCCGAACTATTTCAAATGAAATTGCTGAACGTTTCATTCTTAGAGGGAGTTTGAGTTTTCCCTTTTAAAGATTCAAAAGATAGCTGTACCTTAGCATGTGCGGAATCACAAGTAGTGTGACAGGGGAAAGAGCATTGGATTAGGCTCAGGGGACCCTGAGATTTAAACACTTAAAAACAGACTCAGATTATCAAGTGAAGTAAGTTTTACATATGTGAATTACATATGTGGGTTTGACTTTAGCTCAGTACCCAAAATAATAATTAACTCCGGTTCATGATAATAACTTCTGCTTTCACAGAGAAAGAGTATCTTGATAAAGTGATGTCAAATTTGGCTTGGGAAGGGAGATTCAGACAATGTTTTACATCAGCTGAGATCTTTTTATGTTTCTGAAGGCTGTGCCAGAAGTAGAACTAAATCCCTAATCCTTAATGAGCTTAGCTCCTGTACTGTAGCCTGGTCTTCCCTCCCCACCCCACCTCCCACCTTTTTTTTTTAAGATATTAAAGATCTCAATAAATACGCAACAGCTGGTTGATTATAAGTTTTAGGTTTCTATATTTATAAATATTACAACACTTTCGTTGGAAGAGTACTCATTGAATGCTTTGCCTTCTAACAGGGTTTGCTGAGTCACTTGACTGAGTTTGTGATCCCTTCAGCACTTTCAGGGAACTTAAACATTGTTTCTGTGAAGCAGCAGCAAAGCTGTAATTGTGTCCCATAAGCACATTTTTGACTCCTACTTGCAACTCTTGGTTTCCACTCATGAGCTCTTCCAACATTTTATGTCTATTTACCCAAGACAGTTTGCCCAAGTCAGAGGGTTATGAGAATCGATTCTCTTCCCCGTCACTTCTCTCCCAAGAGTTATTAGTGCTTGCAGCGTTACTTTAGTAAGCATTTTTCTAATCGTTTGACATCTTGTTGATACTGCGCTTATCTATGTCTTATTACAGATCAAAAAGTGATAATACTAAAGGACACAAACATTTCACTGTTTCTGGAAGTCTTTGTTACAATTGAAGGCCCTCAGAAGAAAATGTTTCTGGAGATGATGATAGTATCTAACACTTACTGAATACTGTGTGCCAAGCAGTGATCTGAGCAATTTATATGTATTTTGTCCTCAAGCCACCACATAATAGGTTCTATAATTGTCCTTATCAGGAAATAGAAGTACAGAGAATTTAACTAACTTGCCCCAAACTGGCAAAGCAGACAACTAGACTATGAACCACTGAACTAGTCTCTCCTAAAATAGTAAGAGAAAGGAGGTGGGAAAGAAGAGTGGAGGTGGGGCAGTCTAAACCAAATTTGACATTTGAATATGACATTTAATTAGGTATTACTATCATCCCTGATATATGTGAATTTTTTGATTCTTCAAATAATGTTTTATTCTCCCAGAACATGTATCTAATATTTTTATGATACATATTAAGTATAGATATTTTGATCAGTTTCTGCTAAGTTTCAGTTCTTAATAGCAGTCATTTTTCTATAAGATCTAAAATACATCTCTGTGTTCATACCTGTTATGTATACTTTTACTATGTGTCTGTGCTACTGTAGCACCACACAAAATCATTCCTATGGTGTCATGCCTTTTCAGTTATAGATGGTACAAGAAAATTTTCATTTAAAATTTATTTTGCTAAGTATAGCAAGAAATCAAAGGTGTTCCTGCTTATATTTTTCCATAACTATGGAGGTTGTAGTAGATAGCAAAACCTCCTTTGCATCAAAATTGGCAGGATCAGGTCTAATCTACCAATACCCTAATTAATATAAGCAAAACTATGTAAGAAAATTGATGCTAAAATACCTCTAGTAAACCTGTGCCTTAAGGCAGAGAAAAGGAACAGTTGTGTAGCTGTTCTATCTACTTTGTTTTTACCACAATTTAATTTAGATAATTTGTCTCATTGTCCTTGTGTATGTAAATGTATTCATTATTCAGATATAGCCACAAAGCAGGAAATCTTAAAGGAGTAGTATGGAAAGTCCTTTTGTCATTCATTCTGTTTGTAACTAGAACACCATATAGTAAGGTCACAGAATGAAAACAAGATTCCTAATTTGTGAGTTACAGCCTGGATGGACTAAGATAAAGGATTAACAATCCAAATGCCTACCAACTAATAATAAATAACATGTGGTATATTCATACCATGAAATATTATTTGATAATAAAAAGAATAATATATTCATATCTGCTGCAACACTGATGAACCTTAAAAACAGTATGCTAAGTAAATTAGTCCAGTCACAAAAAGTCACATGGTATGATCTGGACATAATAGGCAAATATGTAGAGGTAGAAAATAGATTATTGGTTTCTTGGGGAAAGGGTTTAAGGAAGGATTGGGAGGTGACAGCTAAAGAGGGTAGGGTTGAGGGGGTGGTAATGAAAATTTTCTAAAATTGATTATGGTGACGGACACACAGCTCTATGACTATACTAAAAGCCACTCGATTGTACACTTAAAATGGGTGAATTATATGGTATGTGAATTAGCTCTCAAATAAAGCTGTTTTTTAATTTAGTGGCTTAAAAATAAACAATTATCTTATTATCCTCTCAATTTTGGGAGTCAGGAATTTGGGCAGGGCACACAGGAACAGATCATATC
This sequence comes from Capra hircus, assembly GCF_001704415.2. NCBI lineage: Eukaryota > Metazoa > Chordata > Mammalia > Artiodactyla > Bovidae > Capra > Capra hircus. Next base: position 74,564,908 of record NC_030817.1, on the reverse strand, counting down.
TATTCTGCCATGACTGGATCCTAAGTGGGGATGACTCGATTGATGTGTTGTTGGTGTGACTCAACTATGATCATATGCTTTGGTATGCTGCAACCAGCTTGCACTAACTTCTGGAAAAGTCAGCTGTGTGTATCCCAGCTCTCCCTTCAGTGGCATGACACAATAGTTGCCCTTGCTCGTGGTGGGAGTATTTATATCATGAAAATTAGAAAATACCACAAATTACGATTTCTTAATTTGATTGTAAGAGCCAGTACAAAGAAAAAATGAGATAGAATGACATCAGAAGCCTCTGTAAAAGAAACTTGCAATCATTTTGTGCTTTTTTTTCTCTTTAAGATTTTAACGTAAGAAATATGTTGTCTCTCCCTAAGATGACAGAATAAAAAATTAAGACTAGAACATGGGCAGTAAGGCAGCTCTGTGCCAACCTGTGTCTTAGGCCTGCCATGTGACCTGTTCTTTCAGAAAAGTAAAGGATGGTGGCTTAAGTTGGGAGTATCACAGAGCACCCTGAAAAGCCCAGGAATCTGTCATTTACTCTTCAAGGTTAGCAGTTAATCATTTTGTCACTGAATTAAACTTGGATCTGCTCACCCACCGGCAGTAAAGCCAGTCTAATGACACTAGATTGTGGTGAAGGGAAGTGCAGCATTTTATTGCAAGCTAAGCCAAGCAAGGAGTGTGGGCAGCTTGTGCTCAAAAGCCTCAAACTTCCGATGGCTTTAAGGGAAAGGTTTTTAAAGACAAAGTGAAGGAGAGGGTTATACGATATGTGACCATCTTGTGAACATTCTTCTGATTGGTTGGTGCTGAGGCAAACAGTATCAACCTTCTGTTCCAACCAGTCTGGTATCTATGTGTTTGTGGTCAGCATGCAGTTAACTTTTTGCACCTGGTGGAGGTTTTAGTATATGTACAATAGCTAAGTGATATGACTCACAATAAAGGACTGAAAAGGTAAGGACCTAACAGAAGCAGAAAAGATTAATAAGTGGCAAGAATATACAGAAGAACTATACAGAGAAAGGTCTTAATCACCTGGATAACCACGATGGTCTGGTCCCTCACCTAGAGCCAGACATCCTGGAGTGTGAAGTCAAGTGAGACTTAGGAAGCATTACTACCAGTAAAGCTAGTGGAGGTGATAGAATTCCAGCTGAGCTATTTCAAATCCTAAAATATGATGCTGTGAAAGTGTTGCACTCAATATGTCAGCGAATTTGGAAAACTCAGCAGTAGCCACAGGACTGGAAAAGGTCAGTTTTCATTTCAGTCCCAAAGAAGGGCAATGCCAAACAATGCTCAGACTACTTGTACAGTTGTGCTCATTTCAGATGCTAGTAAGGTTATGCTCAAAATCCTTCAAGCTAGGCTTCAGCAGTACGTGAACCGAGAACTTCAGATGGACAAGCTGGATTTAGAAAAGGCAGGAGGAAACAGGGATCAAATTGCCAAAATTCATTGGATCATACAGAAAGCAAGGGAATTTCATGCTTTCTCTGAAAGCGTGAGCCAGATGAAGAAACATCTACTTCGTTGACAATGTTAAAGTCTTGACTATGTGGATCACGACAAACTGGAAAATTCTTAAAGAGAGAAGAATACCAGGCCACCTTACCTGTCCCCTAACAAGTTGCATATGTAGGTCAAGAAGCAACAATTAGAACCTAACGTGAAACAGATGACTGATTCAAAATTGGGAAAGGAGTATGTCAAGGCTGTATATCATCACTCTGCTTATTATGTGAAATGCCAGGCTGGATGAATCACAGGCAGAATCAAGATTTCTGGGAGAAATATCAATAACCTCAGATATGCAGATAATACCACCCTAATGGCAGAAAGTGAAGAGGAACAAGAGCCTCTTGATGAGGGTGAAAGAGGAGAGTGAAAAGGGTGGCTTAAAACTCAGCATTCAAAAAAACAAAGATCATGGCATCTAGTCCCATCACTTTACGGCAAACAGGTAGGGAAAAAATGGAAGCAGTGATAGATTTTATTTCCTTGGGTTCCAAAATCATTGCGGACGGTGGATGCAGCCTTGAAATTAAAAGATGCTTGCACTCTGGAAGGAAAGCCATGACAAATCTAGATCGCATATTAAAAAGCAGAGACATTACTTTACCAACAAAGGTCCATATAGTCAAAGCTCTGGTTTTTCCAGTAGTCATGTGTGGATGTGAGAGGGACCATAAAGAAGGCTGAGCAGTGAAGAACTGATGTGTTCGAATTATGGTGCTGGAGGAGACTGTTGAGAGTACCTTGAACAGCAAGGAGATCAAACCAGTTAATCCTAAAGGAAATCAAACCTGAATATTCATTGGAAGGACTGATGCTGAAGCTCCAATACTTTGGCCTCCTGATGGGAAGAGCCAACTCATTGGAAAAGATCCCAATTCCGGGGAAGTTTGAAGGCAAAAGGAGAAGAGGGCAGCAGAGATGAGATGGTTAGATAGCATCACTGACTCAATGAATATGAATTTGAGCAAACTGGGAGATGGTGAAGGACAGGGAAGCCTGGCCTGCTGCAGTCCATGGGGTTTCAAAGAGTCAGACACAACTTACTGGCTGAACAACAGCAACGTGACTCAGAATATTATCTTTAGCCCTTGAGGAGGAACCAAAGATCCTTGACTTTGTTTAGTGGTTAAAATATTTTTATTTTGCCATGTTTGACTGTTTCCCTTTGTTTCTAGATTTTCTCACTTGTCTGATTAAATGTGCTCTTTGGAACGGGGAAGGCCTAGGAGGCTAAAATTTTCTTAGAAACAAGAGGCAGGCAGAGGAGATGGAGGCGTTTTTCCTGGGAAGGCCTCATAAGTTTGTGCTTGATTACAGTTTCAAATAGTATATTTCAAATGTCAAGTTTTTGCAGTGGAAAGTGAAGTCAGCACAGTTAGGATCCCTTTGGTGAGCCTCTGGTCCATGTTGAAGATCCTTTGGGTTGATCTCTTCAGAAGTTCCTACTACTTTACCTGTTTGGGAGAGTGGAAAATCTGAATTGAATCACCAAGTGTGTTCTGGCCAACAGATTATTATACACTTAAAAGTAGCATTTTAAAACCGTATCTTCATTTTTAAAAGACCTCATTCTACATACCTGCTATATGCAAGGCTCTGTTTGCTCTCTAAGGAGGTTCAAGGAAAAAGAAGCTAAAATGTAAGTTGCAGAAAGCCTGTGGAGGGAGGGGTGTGGTTGTGTGTGTTGCTTTTGTTTATATTTTTCTTTTTGGTAGGTATATTTGGACATAGGCTGATTAGTTTGAAGGAATCTGGAAAACATGATCTCTGTACTCAAATTTCAAGCAGTATATATCAAATGCCAAATTTGTTTCGACAAAACCTTGATACACTTACTGTGGACAGAAATTCTTTATTTTCTAATTGAAATAGTTTTTATTTACTACTGATGTCAACCAAACTGCTATCTGTGTTCTCCATATTTCACAGTTAGTTAGGATTAGACAGGCTTGATAAAGTTAAGGGGTGAAAGTATCAACACCTACAGTGCAAAGATGCCTAAACCCTCTTCAGTCTGGCTCAGAATCTGCTCGAATGGAAGCGCTTCCACTCAGTGCTGCCAGTGACCTCACTGGGCCTCCCCACACCTTCATATGGTTTTAGTAAATTTGAAAATACTAAGATAAAGCTTTATGAACCTACTTGACAGGTTGTCTTTGAGGGAGGAGATAAAGGAAATTACTAAATTTCCCTTGTCTTTTGTACCAAATAGCTACAGAGATCTTTCCAGCATGGAAGGAGACCAAGACTTGAAACCCGTCAGCAGTTGTGCATTGCCTCAGGATAAAATACCTTGGCTTGCTAGACCTCTCATTTTCTTGGCTTTGCTTTCTTCTCCAGCCTCATCTCATCTTGACATCATACCTGCACCAAGGCGCTGTGCTTTCTTTACCCAGTTCATCTGACACACTTTGAAATTCCAGTTCCAAGCTTTCAAACTTGCTATTCCCTCAGCCAAGAGCATTCCTTCCCCATTCTCTGCCTTTTGCCTCCAACTACCTTCACCTCCTCCAAAAACAGCCCTCCCTTGAACCTTTGATTCTTAGTTTCCTCTTCACTTCCACTTTTCTGTTGTTTGTTTTTTGTCACACCTCATGGCTTAGGGAATCTTAGTTCCCCCACCAGCGACTGAACCTGGGTCCTCAGCAGTGAAAGCACGGAGTCCTAACCACTGGACCACCAGGGGATTCCCCCAGTTTTTGTTCATGTGAGGTGTTACTCTGTCTGCTCTGAGGGTACTCTGCACTGCTGCTACCATGGCACATAAATTTTCAATACTGCATTTTTATTTATTTTTTTGTCAGTAGCTCTTAGGTAGGATCAATCTGTTTATCACACCGCTGTATCTCCAGCAACCAGCTCCATGCATCCTAAATAAGAAGCATTCAACACAAATCTGTTGAATAAATGAGTAAACAAATGGCTCCTGGGTGTTTTTACTAAACCAGAACATTGGGGTAAGTCCCAGGTGTCTGTACTTATCAGTCATCCATTCTTGGCTGTACCGCCAACTCGCACCTGTTTTTCTGTGGGAACAATTCAGTCAGTAATAGAATTCCTGTAACAGGACCTTGCCATGCTGTCAGCGAGCACATCTGCAAACCCTCCTGTTACTGCCATTGGATTTGCTGCCTAACACACGGATCATGAATTGTAAGACACTATATTTTGTTGCAGAATTAATGGAAGATGCTTGCTTGATAAGGTAGCCAGCAGAGTACCTTTTACAGTTTCATTGATGTGTGCTGATAATGACAATAAAACGGGAACCTCCAACAGCTCTTCCGTATTTCTCCTAGTAGATCAGGCACGAATGTTGGTCACACCCTATCAGTTGCTCCTCTGACCAGTTTCCACACAGAGATGGAATCAGGGAGCTCAGTAATTCTGATGTCAGCACTATCAACTTCTGTTAGCTCTGGGGCCTTTTTTGACCTCACTTCAACCCCACTCTTACCCATGCAAAAATCAAAGTGTCTGGGAATGAAAAAGATTAGGGGCTTTTGAAAACCAGAGTTGGGTAAGTCTGGGATAGGGGAATTGAACTGCTCTTTTGGAAATCTAGTTGCTGAAGATTCTTTATCTGAAAATCGTTCATACTCATTTTAATGTAATGGGTCAGAGTACTCCAGCTGAAAGGACAATGTTTAATACTGTTTGCTGATTTCCGTTATCACTTTTTTGTCTGGAATTAGGAAGTAAGATCATTGCTGTAAGATTATTTTTTGTTTTAGAAAAGCATTCTGAATCTATAAAAATATTGAATCACTATGTTGTACACTTGAAACATATTATAAGTTAACTATTTTTAAAAACATTCTGGTTTTGAGGAGAATTTTGTTTGGGATATAAGAATTATTCTTTAAGATCTTGGATTTCCACAGCTTGTGTCTGCTGTGTGGCCTAGGATATTACACAGGTGGCCATTTTAGGCTATTAATTTCTTTTGTAAAATGATCTCCTTATGTGACTATAGGTGAGTTTATTTCTAAGTGATATAAACAAATGCAGAGTGGAAGAGACAAGATAAAATTACTTTAAAATAGATAAAACATTTGATTGTAGTGTGTATAATGAAAACACATGTATGTTTCACCCTCCCCTGAAACAAATACATGGTCACAGGAAGGTCGTTAAATTGATTCTGTTTCTTATCCTGCATTAATCACAGCAAGATCACACTGAAATCATCTAGGATTGGTCACCATAATAACAGCACTTCTGTTTATTCAGTGCTTTCCACATGCCTGTAGCTGTGATAAAAACCTCACTTCCATTATCTCATTTAATCCTCATAACAACCCTGTTTGACAAGTACTCTAATTCCTGTTTTTTCCACATGAAGAAATTGAGACTCAGCAAAGTGAAGTACCCAGCCAAAATCTCACTGTTCATGATTGACAGCCAATATTCAGTCCTTGGTTTGACTTCAAAGCCTGTGTATTTTTAACCCTTACAATGCTTCGAGTGTTGAGTTGGAGCTGGAGAGAAATTAGTATCCTGATGAGTGAGTGAATGAGTGAAAGTCGCTCAGTCATGTCCGATTCTTTGCAATCCCGTGGACTATAGAGTCCATGGGATTCTCCAGGCCCAGAATAGTGAAGTGGGTAGCCTTTCCCTTCTCCAGGGGATCTTCCCAACCCAGGGATCAAACCCAGGTCTCCCACTTTGCAGGTGGATTCTTTATCACAAGGGAATCCCACAAGGGACTCTGAGCCACAAGGGACGCATCCTGATATATGAACAGACTAATTTCTGCTTTTGGAAATTTGCTAACAATACCTGCACAGGATGTCTTCTGCTTAAAACGACAAAGCTTAGCATTTATATTATACTTTGTTTTCTAAGAGCTTTACTAGACTTCTTATTTAATGCAAATGCTTTCTTCTGAGATAGATAAGCAGTTCCCAAATTTGGGATGCCATAAGAATCACCCAGGGAGCTTGTGAACATGAAAATACCCAGGGCCCCACCCCAGACCTACTGAGTCAGAATCTCCGTGGGTGGGGACTAGCCATCTGATCTTTAATAAGCTGCTCAAGTGATTCTGACATACATAGAAGCTTGAAAATTACTGGGGTCTGTAAACAGTGGGAAGATTCTTTAGGAATGATAATTCTCAAGTTTATAGACTTACTTATAGTAGTTTGAGAATGAGTAAATGATAATTCATGAATTCCAAACCATTATCCTGTCTAAATTCAGTTAATAATTATTAATTGGCAATGTCTGCATTATGACCTATCACAGTGAAACTGACTGTCATCTCGTTCTTTTTCCTGATTGTTTATTTGTGATAATAACTAGTACTCTTTTGTATGTGTTGTATCTTTTTCACTTGGCATGTGAAAGATATTTCCTGTAACCACTGTTAATAAAATCTCAAGCAGCTTAAAACAACAACTGTTCAGACTCCAAATAAAGAATCACAAAATCCCAAGATTACAGTCATCATGGACAAACCATATGTTACTTGAATTCTTTGTTACAGCATCTCCACCAAGTGGCCTATTTCTGCTAGAGAGCTGGCTTTTCCTGGGAGCAGTCTCTTCTGTCTGACTTAGAAAGTTCTTCCCTATAATGAGGTGAAATCCATTTCTCTAGAGCTTCCATACATGAGTCCTAGTTCTGACCCCCTTATCAGAACTTCTTACTCAAATCAAATCAGCCAAAACCTTTGGTCAAGAAAGTAACTCCCTGATTGTTAGTTTCTGAAAGTTCACAGAATGCCTCGCTGAGACTATGCTAGGGCCAGGTCATCATCTTGTCAGACTATTTTCTTAGAATTATAGGACTAAATTCATTGATTCATATTTTTAAAATAAATTTTAATAATTCTTTATGTGGGCGTTTTTTCATTTATGTATGTATGTATTAATGCATAGTAGATTTACAATGTGTTACTTTTAGGTGTACAGCAAAGTAGTTCAGACATATATATATATATATAATTTTTCAGATTTTTTTCCTTTTTATAGGCTATTACAAAATATTGAGTATAGTTCCCTGTGCTAAACAGTAAGTCCGTGTTGGTTATCTATTTTATCTATAGTAGTTTGTACTCTTAAATACTCTATATTTAAATATAGAGGCCCATATGACAGGAAAAGGAATGTGATCTTGCATTTTGTTAAAATTCTAAATTCCTTTTATGTTAAGGTCACTAGTATGATATATTAGATGTAGTAGCCAGATTTAAAGTTTAACATGTTTACTTCTCTGTGCATTGTTCAGATCCTCTAAAACCCTGGTGGCTGTTGACCGGTCTCTTCTAAATGAGAAATATACTCTACATCAAGTTCCTGTGATTCATTTGTTCCTTTGCAGCTCAAAAGGAAAAAGGACATTCATGTCCTCACTGCCCAAGAACTTCTAGTTCTAAGATTTCTTCTTTTAAATATACATTTCCTTCTCACCATCCTTTCCCACAGACTAGAACTTGTTCTGGAGCCCAAGAGAAAAACAGCAAGTGTGTCATAACCAGTGGTGCAGTTGCCACTAATGTTAACTTTTTGTGGCCTGGATTCAATGAGAATCAGATGCAGGCGGAAGCTAGTAAGTTAAACCAGTGTTGGGAAGAGACATTTTCCTAGGACTTTCTTGCTGTAGGTACTCTGGGATATGACGTTCACATTTTAGAAGGTAAGCAAGACAAGTGTTAGTTACTACTGTGACCATTCAGATGGACTGGCCAGGGTGAAAGAAGCTTTAATCACACATGGAAACAACACTATTAGCATTTAGTAGCATAGGGACTCTGCAGTTCAGTTACAGTTTATGGTAAAATTTAACTATGTCCAAGAGACAGTCCTGTCTCCAGTATCCTTTCTCTGGGACCAGCATTCTCCTCTGTCTCCACTGCTGCCTCCAGACTTCTGTCCTTCTATCACGGATCATCTTTCCTGAAATTATTGTGATCTCTTTTCGTCACTTTTAACCAGCCTATTCAAGATATTTTGCCGTCACTTTTTTAGCCTGTGATTCTATCTAGATTCCTACCATCACTGATGACATTTTCAACATTCAAGTTGATTCTTCCGATATAAAACAAAGTACAAGAAAAATCATTTTTCACTTGTATTTATTTTCTAAAAGAAGAATATGAACTTATGAGGGTGCTCTGATAACTGAAAATTACACCATGGGACACCACCTGTTTAGCAAAAAGAGACTAATTGACATTTGAACAATAATAATATATAGCTTACAGTCTGATTTTTGGAAAGTTAATAGGCAAAAATATATTGATTTGTATCAAACTTCCTTGGGTAAATCCCACACAAACTAACAGATAAAAGTACACTAATTTTACAAGCAAAAAGTAGGAAGAGGAGCAGATGAAAATTACGACCAACTCACAGCACTGCTGACGTATTGTTTCAGACAGCAGTCCATGTGAAAATTGTAGGAATTCTAACTATCTGCCTCTGCTCGTTAATTGTGGGAGCTCAACAAACTGCCAAGCCCTATGCAGCTGCCAGTCTTCCTGTGGAATTCTAATTTGGAATCTTCATATACCAAGGTCAATTCATGTATTAGGCACAGTAGACACAGTGCCTAGGGTGCAGGATGCTTTCAGGAGCCCACAAATGCCTTGATTTCTTTTAAAATAAGAAAATAAATAAAACAAGAATGGATATACAATAATGAATCATCCTGGATTATATTTGTCTTTATATCAGTGCAGTCATAGAATAGAATTACAAATTTTTTTCTAATTTTTTTAATGGAGGAAGAGGTCTACAAAGGCAGGAGTGCCTAGGGCTCTCTGAAATCATGGTAAAACTTTTATTGTAAGCTCTAATACTCTGCTAACGTTGCTCATGGATACCACATTTTAATGGTTCTTAATAATTCACAATAGCAATTAATGCTATATGAAATTCTATGGAGCTGTTTGTCATGTGGTAAGAACTAAAGAAAGAATGCGTGTCTCAGCATCTGAGTTGGAGGATCCTCATAGTCCACCCATGAACAGAGGGCCGTAATTCAGTGACCGCAGCTCTCCCTGATGTAGGCTAGCAACAGAAAGGAGTGTGTTAGAGATTCTGAACCCGAGGCCCTAGTCAGCCTTGCTAATCAGAATGTGCATTTTAACAAATCCTCAGGTGATATGTATGCATGGGAAAATCAAGAGCACTGTCAGTTTTAGAAGAAGCTCTACCTAGGAAATATTCTTCATTCTAGTAGGAGAGACTTCTCCAAAAGTAATACTGTTTGCCTTTTTAAAAAAATCTTTAACCAACAACCATATTCATCAAGAAATGAGTAGTTCAGAGCTTACAGGAAGCAGAGAAATCTTCCATCAAATGTGGAAAGATGGTCAAAAAAGACAATAAGAAAACTATAAAGCTCTTAGTAGAAAACACAGGGGGAAAGCTTCATGGCATTAGACTAGGCAGCTGTTTCTTCGATATAATACCAAACAAAAGTAAAAATAAATTGGACTATGTCAAAATTAAAAACTTTATACATCAAAGGATACTATCAACAGAAAGAAAAGGGAACTCATGGAATTGGAGAAAGTATTTATAAATCCTATATCTGGTAGAGTTAATATCCAGATATATAACTCCTATAACTCAGCAACAGAAAAACAAATCTCTTGAAAAATAGGCAAGGGATTTGAAGAGACATTTCTCCAAAGAAGATATGCACATAGTTAATAAGCACTTGAAAAGATACTCAACATCACTAGCTGTCTTAGTCTCTTTGGGTTGCTATAACAAACTTGCACAGACTGGGTAGCTTATAAACAACAGAAATTTATTTCTAACTGTTTTGGAGACCGGTCAGTCCAAAGTCAAGGCACCAAACACGGTCTTACTCTGGTGCGGTCCCACTTCCTGGTTGATAGATGGTCATCTTTTCATTGAGTCTCTACATGGCGGGAAGGCCTGAGATCTCTGTGGGGTGTCTGTTACAAGTACACTAACCCCATTCATGATGGCTCTATCCTCATGGCCTGGTCACCTCCCAAAGGCCTCACCTCCTAATATCATTCATCTTTGGGAGTTAGGATTTCAACATACGAATTTTGAGGTGATATTCAGATCATAGCACTGGTCAAATCAAAACCACAGTGAGAACAACTTTTCAGCCATTAGGATGGCTTTTTAAAACAACAACAACAAAAAAAACAGAAAATAAGTGTTGTGGAGGATACAGAGAAATTGGAACTTTTGTGCATTGCTAGTGGGAATGTAAAATGATGCAGCTGCTGGGGAAAATAATATGGTGCTTGCTCAAAAACTTAAACATAGAATTACCATATAATTCAACAATCCCACTTCTGGGTATATACTCAGAAAAAGTGAAAGCAGGGACTTGAATAGATATTTGTACATCTGCATTCAGAGTGCCATTATTCACAATAGCTAAAAGGTGGAAGCAACCCAAAAGTCCATCGACAGATGGATTAAAAAGAAATGTAGTACAAAAAACAGTGGAATATTATTCAGTCTCAAAAAGGTAGGAAATTATGACATATTGAGCCAACTCATTGGAAAGGACCCCAATGCTGGGAAAGACTGAGGGCAAGAAGAGAAAGCAACAGAGGATGAGGTGGTTGGATGGCATCACCAACTCAATGGACATGAGTTTGAGCAAACTCTGGGAGATGGTTAAGGACAGGGAGGTTTGGTGTGTGGCAATCCATGGTGTCGCACAGATGGACACAACTTAGTGACTAAACAACAACAATAAGGATGAATGTTGATGATATTTTACTAAGTAAAATAAGCCAGTTGCAAAAGACATATACTGTATTATTTCACTTACATGTGTTATCTAGAGTATTCAAGTTACAGAAACTGAAGTCCCAGGGACTTGGAGCAGGGTTATTGCATGCTTAGTCGCTTAGTCATGTCTGACTCTGCGACCCCAGGGACTGCAACCTGCCAGGCTCCTCTGCCCATGGGGATTCTCCAGGCAAGAATACTGGACTGGGCTGCCATGCCCTCCTTCAGGGGATCTTCCCAACCCAGGGATCGAACCGAAGTCTCCTGCATTGCAGGTGGATTCTTTACCGTCTGAGTCACCAGGGAAGCCCACAGGGTTAATGGAGAGTTGTTTAACGGTACAGAGTTTCAGTTTTGCAGGATCCAGAAGTTCTGGAGATTGGTGTACAACAATGTAAATAATATACTTAACACTAATGAACTGTATGCTTAATGATTAAGATGGTAACTTTTATGCCGTTTGTATTTTATCACAGTTATTGAAAAGCTGCTGCTGTGGCTGCTGCTAAGTCGCTTCAGTCATGTCCGACTCTGTGCGACCCCACAGATGGCAGCCCACCAGGCTCCCCCGTCCCTGGGATTCTCCAGGCAAGAACACTGGGGTGGGTTGCCATTTCCTTCTCCAATGCATGAAAGTGAAAAGTGAAAAGGAAGTCACTCAGTCGTGTCCGACTCCTCACGACCCCATGGACTGCAGCCCATCAGGCTCCTCCGTCCATGGGATTTTCCAGGCAAGAGTACTGGAGTGGGGCGCCATCGCCTTCTCCATTATTGAAAAGCAGTAACACTCAAATCAAGGCATGAAGAATATCTAGCTTTCAGACTTTTTATGCGCAGGGGTAAATAGAGGGAAAATGTTTTCTAAGGGTTGGCATGTGAGGCAGACAATAGAAAGAAAGCACAAGGAGGGCTTACAAAGGCCTTGTGTGAGCCTAGAGTTCAACTACAGCTACTTCTCAGGTACTGTGACTGGTCTTGGAGTCAGTCCTTTAGCTTCGGTTCCTGTGTTGCATCGAAGATTCCTACCCTGCAACACAAGTTAGTGCCAAGCGGGTCCACCAGGCCAGAAGAGCCCCAAAGCACAGAAGGCAGTTAGTGTTACATAACTTCTTTATTCCAACACTTCAGCTTTTTCATTACTGTTCAAATGCATTAACAATATGTATATTTTAGCAAATTCAGAGCACTTTTGCTAGAACAACATGGGATGTTTAACTTTTTGCCTCTTAATGTCAGAGATGATTGCTTTCTCCTCATATTTATAAGCTGTTTAGCATATCTTCACACGTTCTTACTTTCTTATACTTATATTTTCACAGAATGTGGTGGAAGAGATGAGAATTTAGTGTAAAACAAAAAAGTGAAATCTCCATTGTGCTTTACTTCTCTAGGAGTTAAGACAAATTTGATGCCTCTTGAACTCTAAGTCCGTTTCAGAAGACTTCCAGAGGGAACTTTAGAAAGTCAAACCTCAGGTCCTGGTGGATGATAGGCATTTTTAAATATTAAGGGAATTGGCTCCAGGTTACTTGAGTGAAAAAGATTAGCTAACCTACTTGAAGTAAATGAGGTTTGAAAACTCAGAGGGCAGAAATCGCTTAAAGTAAGTAGCAGGGTATTTGGGGATTAGCACAGCTAAAGTTTCCCAAGCATTCAGCTAGTATACTCTTATTTTTAAAAATAAATCCATTGACCTAAATATAAGCAGAGAAGCTAAAAGTATGATCCTCATTACTTTGTAGTCACACCTTATAACCTACTATGACAGCGAAAGTGTGAAGAATAGTTTGAAAAGCACCATGACACCATGAGATGCTGACAAACAGAATACTGAGACAGTGGGAAAAGAGATTAGAATTGTCACCAAAGATTCCACATTAAGTGATCATGAAAACTCTGGATAAGGGTGGCAACTGCCTTTTGGCTGATTCAAATCTTAAGAGTTCAAAACAAATCCTATTTTATATGTATATATATATATATTGTTTAGCAATTTTAGTTTCTTTTTAAAGATAGCCTTATATTTTAATAATTTATATTTATATTTGTAATTATAAAATATTTTTTAAAATCAGAAACATAACTCTTTGAAAAAGAAAATAAATATTACCTATAAAACCCAGAGTCAACCTCTGTGGTATAATCCAATACTTATAAATATCCCTTGTTTGGTTTTAGAGTTCTGCCTCTGTCCCTATCCTTGCTCACCCCCTTGTGGCCATGATTTGAAGAAGCCAAGAACCAGGCAGCAAAATAAGGAGAGAAAGCAAAAATCCTGAAGGATAGATAAACTGATCACCTCTCACTTTTACATCATTTTCCATAATAAAGTAGGTCTGCTTGAAATTCACATGGGTCAGGATGTTTGAGAAAACAGATGGAAGATGTGAAGTGGTGATTGTAAATTACCCCTCTGTTAAACTTTATTGGAAGTATGGACATTGAAGAAAACTAAAAAGGATGTGCTACTCATACTTCCTATTGGCTGAATCCAACTGGAAGCACTCAGAGGGCAAAGGAATCAAGTTTTTGCAATCCTTCCAGGCACAAAGTGGAGTGAAGGGTAGCAAGTGGATCTGACTGGGCAAACAGAGTAAGTCTAGTACAAAATATTTCTAAAATATTTCATTATAATTATAGTTTATTTTATATGCTATATTATGGAATAAAATATTTCATTGTAATTATAGTTATTTTATATGTTATATTATGGAATAACTTGTATAATTTGGAGTTGAATATCTATGCAATTCCTGTGGTTTGCCTGAAAAACATCAGAGGTAACAGAATGTCACACCATCAAAAAGCATTACTTAGGCTTCTCTCCTCCATCTACTGCCTCTTGCATGTTCTTCAGTCTCTTAACGGTGTCTGACTTTCTGCAACCCTGTGGACTGCAGCAGGCCATGCTTCCCTGTCCTTCCCTGTCTCCCAGAGTTTGCTCAAACTCGTGTCCACTGAGGCAGTCATGCCATCCAATCATCTCATCTTCTGCCACCCCCTTCTCCTGCTCTCAGTCTTTCCCAGCACCAGGGTCTTTTCCAATGAGCTGGCTCTTCGCATCAGGGCAAGTATTGGAGCTTCAGTATTAGTCCTTCCAATGAATATTCAGGGTTGATTTCCTTTAGGATTGACTAGTTTGATCTCCTTGCAGTCCAAGGGACTCTCAAGAGTCTTCTCCAGCAGGACAGTTTGAAATCAATTCTTCTAATGCCTCTGGAGAGGTATAAACCAGGCAACTGAAGGGTCAAATCATTGGATAGTTTGGTATTAGAGTGACAATAAGGTAGGGACTGAAGGAGAAAGGCAGAAATGAGGATACAGAGAATTCAGTTACACTGTGCCACTGGTCCTCTGCCGCCCTTTGCCCCAAATAAAAAGTAAACTTTCCAGCTTCTACCTGGAGTCTTAAGATGAATACTGATTACAAAGTAATCAAACTGAACATGTGCCTAAAGCATCAGCAAGGGAGGGTCACCAAAAATGTGTGAAAGAAAACAGGAAAAATTTGTGATGAAGCTATTTTCATTTCTGCATATTTGTAAATTTTTGTACCATTTAAGAAAAGTGAAATTTAACTTTATAATTTAGCATAGTTTTGATGGTTGGTGTTTGTGGGGAGGGTTGGAGCACATGATCTTTTTAAAACATCTCTGCTCCTTCAAAAGTTTAAATGTGAAGAAATGGCTGTCTTCAGAAGACTCAGGGAAAGTACTCCTAAGCTGCAGTTGCTGACACTCAGAACAGAGTATGGGGTGGTCCCCGGAGGTTGCATCACTACTCCCTGCCAAGGGGTTCAGAGCCCTTGGCTCTTGTATCTCTTGTTTGTTCTCCCCCCTCCCCCCCCCCGCCCCAGTTCTTGCTGCTCTTCTCTGGGAGGCCAACTCTAAGAATGGCAATGTCTAAGGCCAACAGAAACCCTTGTGCCCACCAGAGATGCTTGGAGGGCTCAAACAAACCTTGTGTGCACCCGGACCCAGAGATCCCACAGAGACTGAGCCAGAACTGTGTTTGCGTGTCTCCTGTGGAAGTATGGTCAGCAGTGGACTGCTGCAGGGGCAGGGGCTCTGGGTGCAGTAGACCTGGGTATGGCATAAGCCCTCTTGGAGGTAAAAGGCCGTTGCCATTAAACTCCACCATACAGCCGCCAGAACTTACACAGGACTGGGGAAACAGACTCTTGGAGGGCACAAACAAAAGCTTGTGCAACCAGGACCCAGGAGAAAGGAGCAGAGACCCCACAAGAGACTGACACAAACTTGCCTGTGAGTGTCCAGGAGTCTCTGGTGGAGGCGTGGGTCAGCAGTGGCCGGCTGCAGGGTTGGGGGCACTGAGTGCAGCAGTGCGTGCATGGGACCTTTTGAAGGAGGTCGCCAATATCATCATCACCTCCACCATAGTTCGGTCTCAGCTTAAACAGCAGGGAGGGAACACAACCCTGCCCATCAACAGAAGATTGGATTAAAGATTTCCTGAACATGGCCCTGCCCATTAGAACAAGACCCAGTTTCCCCCTCAGTCAGTCTCTCCCATCAGGAAGCTTCCATAAGCCTCTTATCCTTCTCCAACAGAGGGAAGACAGAATGAAAACCATAATCACAGAAACTAACCAATCTGTTCCCATGGACCACAGCCTTGTCTAGCTCAATGAAACTATGAGCCATGCCGTGTGGGGCCACCCAAGACAGACGGTCATGGTGGAGAGTTCTGACAAAATGTGGTCCCCTGGAGAAGGGAATGGCAAACCACTTCAGTATTCTTGCCTTGAGAACACCATGAACACTATGAAAAGGCAAAAAGATAGGACACTGAAAGATGAACTCCTCAGGTCAGTAGGTGACCAATATGGTACTGGAGATCAGTGGAGAAATAACTCCAGAAAGAATGAAGAGATGGAGCCAAAGCAAAAACAACACCCAGTTGTGGATGTGACTGGTGATAGAAGTAAAGTCCGATGCTGTAAAGAGCAATATTGCATAGGGGCCTGGAATGTTAGGTCCATGAATCAAGGCAAACTGGAAGTGGTCAAACATGAGAAGGCAAGAATGAACGTCGACATTCTTGGAATCAGCGAACTAAAATGGACTGGAATGGGTGAATTTAACTCAGATGACCATTATATCTTTGGCTTTGCCTTTCTTTGGGATTGAATGAAAACTGATCTTTTCCAGTGGCCACTGCTGAGTTTTCCAAATTTGCTGGCATATTGAGTGCAGCACTTTCACAGCATCATCTTTCAGGATTTGAAACAGCTCAACTAGAATTCCATCACCTCCACTAGCTTTGTTCGTAGTGATGCTTTCTAAGGCCCACTTCACATTCCAGGATGTCTGGCTCTAGAGATGGGGAAACAGTGGAAACAGTGTCAGACTTCATTTTGGGGGGCTCCAAAATCACTGCAGATGGTGATTGCAGCCATGAAATTAAAAGATGCCTACTCCTTGGAAGAAAAATTATGACCAACCTAGATAGTATATTCAAAAGCAGAGACATTACTTTGCTGACTAAGGTCTGTCTAGTCAAGGCTATGGTTTTTCATGTTTGGATGTGAGAGTTGGACTGTGAAGAAGGCTGAGCGCTAAAGAATTGATGCTTTTGAACTGTGGTGTTGGAGAAAACTCTTAAGAGTCCCTTGGACTGCAAGGAGATCCAACCAGTCCATTCTGAAGATCAGCCCTGGGATTTCTTTGGAAGGAATGATGCTAAAACTGAAACTCCAGTACTTTGGCCACCTCATGAGAAGAGTTGACTCATTGGAAAAGACTCTGATGCTGGGAGGGCTTGGGGGCAGGAGGAGAAGGAGACGACAGAGGATGAGATGGCTGGATGGCATCACCGACTCAATGGACGTGAGTCTGAGTGAACTCCATTATATCTACTACTGTGGGCAAGAATCCCTTAGAAGAAATGGAGTAGCCATCATAGTCAACAAAAAGAGTCCAAAATGCAGTACTTGGATGCAATTTCAAAAATGACAGAATGATCTCTCTTCATTTCCAAGGCAAACCATTCAATATCACAGTAATCCAATCTATGCCCCAACCAGTAATGCTGAAGAAGCTGAAGTTGAACGGTTCTATGAAGACCTACAAAACCTTCTAGAACTAACATCCAAAAACATGTCCTTTTCATTATAGGGGACTGGAATGCAAAAGTAGAAAGTCAAGAGATACCTGGAGTAACAGGCAAATTTGGTCTTGGAGTACAAAACAAAGCAGGTCAAAAGCTAACAGAGTTTTGCCAAGAGAACGTACTGGTCACAGCAAACACCCTTTTCCAACAACACAAGAGAAGACTGTACACATGGACATCACCAGATGGTCAACACCGAAATCAGGTTGATTATATTTTTGCAGCCAAAGATGGAGAAGCTCTATACAGTCAACAAAAACAAGACCAGGAGCTGACTGTAACTCAGATCATGAACTCCTTATTACCAAATTCAGACCTAAATTGAAGAAAGCAGGGAAAGCCACTAGACCATTCATGTATGACCTAAATCAAATCCCTTACAATTATACAGTGGAAGTGGGAAATAGATTTAAGGAATTAGATCTGATACACGGAGTGCCTGAAGAACCATGGACGAATGCTCATGACATTGTACAGGAGGCAGTGATCAAGACCATCCCCAAGAAAAAGAAATGCAAAAAAGCAAAATGGCTGTCTAGGAGGCCTTACAAACAGCTGAGAAAAGAAGAGGAGTGAAAGGCAAAGGAGAAAAGGAAAGTTACACCCATTTGAATGCAGAGTTTCAAAGAATAGCAAGGAGAGATAAGAAAGCCTTCCCTCAGTGATCAGTGCAAAGAAATAGAGGAAAACAATGGAATGGGAATGACTAGATATCTATTCAAGAAAATTAGAGATACCAAGGGAACATTTCATCCAAAGATGGGCACAATAAAGGACAGAAATTGTATGGACCTAACAGAAACAGAAGATATTAAGAAAAGGTGGCAAGAATGCACATAAGCACTATATAAAAAAAATCTTCATGACCCAGATAATCACGATGGTGTTATCACTCAACTAGAGCCAGACATCCTGGAATGTGAAGTCAAGTCACATTAGCCTTAGAAAGCATCACTAGGAACAAAGCTAGTGGAGGTGATGGAATTCCAGTTGAGCTATTTCAAATCCTGAAAGGTGATGCTGTCAAAGTGCTGCACTCAATATACCAGCAAATTTGGAAAACTCAGCAGTGGCCACAGGACTGGAAAAGGTCTGTTTTCACTCCAATACCACAGAAGGCAATGCCAAACTACCACACAATTGCACTCATCTCACAGGCTAGCAAAGTAATGGTCAAAATTCTCCAAGCCAGACTTCAACAGTATATGAACCGTGAACTTCTAGATGTTCAAGTTGGAGTTAGAAAAGGCAGAGGAACAAGAGATCAAATTGCCAAAATGTGTTGGAACATCAAAAAAGCACGATAGTTCCAGAAAAACATCAATTTCTTCTTTATTGACTGTGTCAAAGCCTTTGACTGTGTGGATCACAATAAACTGCAGAAAATTCTTAGAGAGATGAGATACCAGACCAACTGACCTGCCTCCTCAGAAATCTGTATGCAGGTCAAGAAGCAACAGTTAGAACTGGACATGGAAGAACAGACTGGCTCCAAATAGGAAAAGGGGTACATCAAGGCTGTATATTGTCACCCTGCTTATTTAACTTACATGCAGAGTACATCATGAGAACTGCTGGGCTGGAAGAAGCATAAGCTGGAATCAAGATTGCCAGGAGAAATAACAATAACCTCAGATACACAGATGACACCACCCTTATGGCAGAGAGGGAAAAGAACTAAAGAGCCTCTTGATGAAAGTGAAAGAGGAGAGTGAAAAAGCTGGCTTAAAACTCAACATTTAGAAAACTAAGATCACGGCAATGGCCCCATCACTTCCTGGCAAATAGATGGGGAAACAATGGAAACAGTGAGAGACTTTATTTTGGGGGGGGGGCTCCAAAAATCACTGCAGATGGTGACTGCAGTCTTGAAATTAAAAGATTCTTGCTCTTTGGAAGAAAAGCTATGACCAACCTAGGCAGACTATTAAAAAGCAGAGACATTACTTTGCCAACAAAAGTCTGTCTGGTCAAAGGATTGATGCTTTTGAACTGTGATGTTGGAGAAGAAGCTTGAAAGTCCCTTGGACTGCAAGGAGATCCAACCAGTCCATCCTAAAGGAAATCATTCCTGAGTATTCATTGGAAGGACTGATGCTGAAGCTGAAACTCCAGTACTTTGGCCACCTGATGGGAGGGGCTGACTCATTTAAGAAGACCCTGATGCTGGGCAAGATTGAAGGCAGGAGGAGAAGGGGACAACAGAGGATGGTTGGATGGCATCACCAATGGGACATGAGTTTGAGTAAGCTCTAGGAGTTGGTGATAGACAGGAAAGCCTGGCGTGCTGCAGTCTATTCCCCCTACTCATTTGTTATCATGGTAAAGCATTTAAAACTTGACGAATGGTGTAATGTAGATAAATAAATGCAGATAACTTCCCTCAAACTCTTTCCCTTTTCACCAGACGTAACCCTTAGTTAACAGTACGTATTTCTCCAGCTGTTTTTCTGTGCAGAGATTTTATCTACTTTAAACATACAAACTTTACTAGCATGTGAGATGAGTGCAATTGTGCAGTAGTTTGAACATTCTTTGGCTTTGCCTTTCTTTGGGATTGAATGAAAACTGATCTTTTCCAGTCCTGTGGCCACTGCTGAATTTTCCAAATTTGCTGGCATATTGAGTGCAGCACTTTCACAGCATTATCTTTCAGGATTTGAAATAGCTCAACTGGAATTCCATCACCTCCACTAGCTTTGTTCCTAGTGATGCTTTCCAAGGCTAATGTGACTTGACTTCATATTCCAGGATGTCTGGCTCTAGGTGAGTGATAACACCATCGTGATTATCTGGGTCATGATCTTTTTTGTACAGTTCTTCTGTGTATTCTTGCCACCTGACCTGCCTCTTGAGAAACCTATATTCAGGTCAGGAAGCAACAGTTAGAACTGGACATGGAACAACAGACTGGTTCCAAATAGGAAAAGGAGTACGTCAAGGCTGTATATTGCCACCCTGCTTATTTAACTTCTATGCAGAGTACATCATGAGAAACGCTGGACTGGAAGAAGCGCAAGCTGGAATCAAGATTGCTGGGAGAAATATCGATCACCTTGGATATGCAGATGACACCACCCTTATGGCAGAAGTGAAGAGGAACTATAAATCCTCTTGATGAAAGTGAAAGAGGAGAGCGAAAAAGTTGGCTTAAAGCTCAACATTCAGAAAACGAAGATCATGGCATCCGGTCCCATCACTTCATGGGAAATAGATGGGGAAACAGTGGAAACAGTGTCAGACTTTTTAGTTTGGGGGGCTCCAGCATCACTGCAGATGGTGACTGCAGCCATGAAATTAAAAGACGCTTACTCCTTGGAAGAAAAGTTATGACCAACCTAGATAGCATATTCAAAAGCAGAGACATTACTTTGCAGACTACGGTCTGTCTAGTCAAGGCTATGGTTTTTCCTGTGGTCATGTATGGATGTGAGAGTTGGACAGTGAAGAAAGCTGAGTGCCAAAGAATTAATGCTTTTGAACTGTGGTGTTGAAGAAGACACTTGAGAGTCCCTTGGACTGCAAGGTGATCCAACTAGTCCATCCTAAAGGAGATCAGTCCTGATTGTTCATTGGAAGGAATGATGCTGAAGCTGAAACTCCAATACTTTGACCACCTTATGAGAAGAGTTGACTCATTGGAAAAGACCCTGATGCTGGGAGGGTTTGGGGGCAGGAGGAGAAGGGGACGACAGAGGATGAGATGGCTGGATGGCACTGACAAAACTCAATGCACATGAGTTTGGGTAAACTCCGGGAGTTGGTGATGGACAGGGAGGCCTGACGTGTTGCGGTTCATGGGGTCGCAAAGAGTCGGACACTACTGAGTGACTAAACTGAACTGAAACATACAAACGGGTGCCTTTTCATCTTGCACGTTTTGCGGAATCTCTACGGGCTTTTTAAACGCTCTGTTCTGGACTTGTTTCTATCTAAATCAGAGTCTCATTTGCAGACACTATTTAAGATCCTCATCTCTCTGTCTGAATTTTTTTTTCAGGTGGCGCTAGTGATTTAAAACAAACAAACAAACAAACAAAAAAACTCGCCTGCCAATGCATGGGGCATAAGAGATGAGGGTCGATCCCTGGGTTGGGAAGATCCCCAGAAGGAGGGCATGGCAACCACTCCCCCTCTTTCCTGGAGAATTCCTTGGACAGAGGAGCTTGGCGGGCTACAGTCCATAGGGTCTCAAATAGTCGGATACGACTGAATGGACTTAACAGGCAACACACACACACTCTCAGTGGGGACCACAACATCTCACACTTCACTTTCGCTTTGTGGGCAGCTGCCTTTAGTGGCGCACCTCACAGCGCCCTCCATTCTCTAGCGCGCGGATGTCGCCGCAACACTCGCATCTCGCTGGTGGACTGGCCCAGACTCCTGCGCTGCGGTTTGAGCCCACAGCTGGCGCCCGAACCCGGCGCGCAGAGATGACGACATCAGCTCGCGGCTGCGGCGACTGCGAGAGACGGGGAGGGTTTCCGGGGCTACCGGCCTGACCGCCGAGAGCTGCTGTCATGGCGGCCACGCTATGGGCCTTCTTTTCCGTCCTCCTGCTGCTACTATCAAGGGATGCCCAGAGCTCGGACGTGTCTGGGTCTACCTCTGACGGGTCAGGAGGGAGTGGGGTCGGCATTGGAGATCGCTTCAAGATTGAGGGGCGTGCGGTTGTTCCTGGAGTGAAACCCCAGGACTGGATCTCGGCGGCCCGAGTGCTGGTAGACGGAGAAGAGCATGTCGGCTTTCTGAAGTGAGCATCCTGAGGGCAGCGTGAAAGCAACTGGGATGGAAGCTGGAAGGGGATTCTCCCTGGGGGCGCTAGGTGTCAAAACCGGACGACGTCGCTGTCCGAGGGTGAAAGGGCGAGCACCGTTAGAGGTCTGTGCCGGGGGTACCTTGTCAGGCAGTCTGACGTTTTCCCCTTCCCGATCCTGTGCCACAGAAATGAGGATGGCAGGTGCTCGTCCCAGGGCCAGAGTGGTAGAGTCAGTTATCTTCAACTCCCTTTTAGCCCTGGATGGGGACGACCACTTCTGGGCCCTGGGGACAGGTGGACCCCTTTATTTGTCTTTTGATGAATCTTTCCTTTGCATCTCATCTGGTTTCCCCGGAATTTGGCCTCTTTTTGCACTTCATTTCAGTCTTTTGGTAGCTTCATGTTGTGTAGAATGATGCTAAGCAAGTGGGAATTCTCAAAGCCCACAGGGCTTCTAGTGATGACACAGACTGGAGGCTAATGTTGCTACTTCTAAAATTAATGGGCCCTGAAGTCCCTAATCAAAGCACCTTTTTTGCCTGGAAGTGGGATTGTTGTTCTTTTTTACACTTGACGTTATCGAGGGATTTGCAACATCACTGTTGTCATTTATGTAAGACTCTACAGTGTTTATGCTCTTCTGTCTGGCAATGAGTAGAAATAGGATTTGAGCCTATATTTAAAAGACGTGGTGAATTTATTAGCACTGTAGTTCTGTGTCAGCTTGCTTTTCAGATGACTAGGTATAGTGTAATATGATATTTTAAATCTTTTCAATTGCTGCTTGGAAAGTGAAACTTTGAACTGAAAGTATTTGGTAAAGGAAGTGTTCCTCTGATGGGTTTGTATACTGACAAGTGGTATCTGAAAACAAGACAATTTAATTCTAAATCTGTTTTGTAAACATTCAGAGTCTCTGGGTGCCTTTGAATGAGAATTTCAAACTCAGATTAATAAATAATGAAGAGAAGCTTACTATCATTTTTAAAGTGCTGTTTATCATTAAAAATCTGGCATTAGGCCATTCTTGAAGTTTTACCCTAAAAAATGATCTTTTAATAATAAAACTCTCATTAAGCTGTAGAAAATTTGCCATGATTAACCATTTGATCTCTCTTCTGCCATATACAGTTTTTAAAATAAGCATTATTTTTATTGAAAATAATTTGTGCTTTGTTTATTGAAGAAAATATAAACAGAATAGAGATAGCAAGCCTTAACATTTTATTGTATCTTTTTGGAATTATATGACATTTTTAATACTAATATACAATATACAGTGCTTTATGACTTGATTTTTTTCATTTACTATTTTGTGAGCAGCTTCTGGTGCCCTTTCGTGTTCTTTCATTTATATATAGGAAGGTTGAGAATTAATATGAGGGGCTTATTGTGATAACCATTTTGGAAGAGGGATAGGATATTTGTCCTGTACCTGTTATACATAACTAGCATGCAATTTTGACTGTGTTTATGCTTGTTGGAGGTGACTTGAGACTTTACTAAATGAAGATTAGGGGAGTTTCAGCTGAAGACTGCACATGCCACTTCTTGCTCTCATCACTGTGTGTGTGAACTTAATTTATCTTGTCCTCTGTTTGGGGGCATTTAGATAGTTTTCAGCTTTTTGAAATTATGTGCTATGCTTTATGTAAGATTATATACTTAAGTTTTTTGAACTGTTTATTATGGAAAACTTCAGACATATGCTAAAGTAGAATAACTTAGGAACACATCACAGTTTACTGTTTGATTTCATTTCTGCTATCTGCCCCTCTTTACTTTCTTTCTGGAATATTTTAATGTGATCTTAAACATAATATAATTTCACTTGTAAAAACACTGTGATGTATCTCTGAAAGATAAGGGTTAAAAAAACCCCACAGTACCGTTATTTGTTTCACAAAATAAATAATAATAATGTAATTTAGTACCCAGTCCATTTTTATGTTTCCCCACTTACTTCAGAAATACTTTATTGTGCTTGTTCTTTCAAATCAAGAATCCAGCAAGGTCTGTGTATTGCAGAGTACATTTTAAAAACCAGGTTTTAAGTTTTCATTGTAAAATGTGTATGTTATCTTTTAAAGTAAACTGTTTACCCTAGGATGAAAAATATATTTGCTTTTAGTTTATGCCATTAGTTCTGCTATTATTTGTGTTGCACAGGAATTAATTGAATTCTCTTTTTTTCTGGACCTAGAAAAAAGTTTTGAAATTCATTCAGTTAGGGTCCCGTCAAGAAACTGAGTAATTAGAGTAATTCAAGGAAAGTTTAATGAAAGGATTAACCAGGGTAGTCATGGTGTAAGGAAACAATCAGATTAAGCAGTACTCCAAAGTTCACAACTTCAAGGCTATTGTCACCTCTAAGCCTGAATGGAGGCTAGGAAATAAAGGTTACTGGAATCTAGAAAAGAGGGAAGAACGGCCTAGAGAGGAACTGGGTCCCTTGCCAAAGCCAGTTAGGGGACCTTGCATGGAAAGAGCTGGGAGGAAAGTATACTAAGCTCGTTTTCTTCCCTTTCCTGCTACTGGGAGAAGAGAAGGGTGGAGAATGATCTAAGGGAAAATAGAAGACATCCAGTCCAGAATAAGTTAACTTGATGTTTATATTTTAACTCTGTTTCAGTTTAGTGTGTACTTTGAAATAGTGTGGAACTCTTACTTTTTAGTAAACGTGGTTGATGTGACAGAATCATTGCTTTAACTGAAAGAGCCTAATGATTTAAGGAACATTATTTTAACATTATTACGAGACTGGCAATTCTTTGATAAAGTCAGTCCTTTTAGAATCTTTGTTCTCCTGAATCATAAACTTTTTTCCCATCAGAATGGCAGTTTCTCATTAGCAAAACACATTAATTTTGGTCTGTGAACCTGAAATGACTAGTTCTGGATGGGGTAGTTTTCTTAGTCTAGAAGGTTTAGAAGAAATCAGTAAGGCAAAAGTGGATGGTTTTAACTCCCATTAGTTAGTTAAGTCGCTCAGTCGTGTCCGACTCTTTGTGACCCCGTGGACTGTAGCCCACCAGGCTCTTCCTTCCATGGGATTCTCCAGGCAAGAATACTGGAGTGTGTTGCTATTTCCTTCTCCAGGGGATCTTCTGACCCAGGGATCGAACCCAGGTCTCCCATATTAGAGGCAGACGCTTTAACCTCTGAGCCACCAGGGAAGCTTTAACTCCCATAAACATTTTAAACTTATACATAGCCCAAAAGAAGTAACCAAAATAGATGGGAACTATTTGTAACAAGTGAAACAAGCAGTATTTAATTACATTTTTTTTTTTTTGTAAAAAAGAAAAAAGAAAATACAAATTAAAACTAGGGAAAAAAGCCATTTTTAATTAAGAAATTATTGGAGGGGTTTGGCAGAATTGGAACCCCAATATTGTAGGAATAACATATTCATTCCCTTGAATGAAGACATGACTTTAGAGTTGGACCTGTACCCCTGTCACCTCTCATCTCTATCCTGCAGAAGGAATAGAAGTGCTTTCTGTGTCAGGGCTCTCTGTGGAACGGTCTGGGGCATTTTCATACCCATGCAGTGTAATTATGGAAGCTGAAATGTGGAACAACTCTCATCAGTTTGGGTTTGTTTTGTTTGGCTAAATACTGTGTCATTTTGGGGGGTATTGGTTTGGGAGTTAACTGATGATTTAAAGCAAAGGAATAAACTGTTGATCATAAATGACTAAATAATGATAATTTCATTTTTCCAGGACCGATGGGAGTTTTGTGGTTCATGATATACCTTCTGGATCTTACGTAGTGGAAGTTATTTCTCCAGCTTACAGGTTTGATCCTGTCCGAGTGGATATCACTTCAAAAGGCAAAATGAGGTGAGGACAGCTGATTTTATTTTTACCGAAGGCTAGGCTCCTGAATACCTCATTATATATTCCTATCAGAGTTTATAGTTAAGGTTGAAAGGTTTCTTGTTTAAACTGCAGGTATTCCTTAAAACATTTAAAGCATCCTTATATTGCCCACTCCAGTACTCTTGTCTGGAAAATCCCATAGACTGAGGAGCCTGGTAGGCTACAGTCAATGGGATCGCAGAGTCGGACACGACTGAGCGACTGACTTCACTTTCACTTTATATTGTTCTAATTTGAGCATTGATAATATTGTACAGTTGAACTGTCTCCTGCTCTGGCTTAATATTTAATTTAAAACTCCTGATATGACTATATAGAGAAGAGGTAAGATTACTTACTATAGGAGCAAAAGCACTGTGAAAGTTTTAATTGAAATGCAGTTATTAAAGTTGGAAATAATTTAACTTTTCTAAGTTGAAAATACTTATCATTTGTTTTTCATTGGGATATTTTGATAATTTCATGGAGATTATTTCAAAGTGAGGATCATAATGAGAAAAAGTACAGTATTAGAGGCCGGAGGACAGGAAAAAGTTTTAGAATTTCCAAGTAGATGAACGGGCTTCCCTGGTGGCTCAGATGGTAAAGCATCTGTCTGCAATGCGGGAGACCTGGGATCGATCCCTGGGTCGGGAAGACCCCCTGGAGAAGGAAATGGCAATCCACTCCAGCACTCTTGCCTGGAAAATCCCATGGACGGAGGAGCCTGATAGGCTACAGTCCATGGGGTCACAAATAGTCAGGCATGACTGAACGACTTCACTTTCACAAGTAGATGAACACATGCTTTGAAGTCGAGTGAAAACTTTGGACTAATTCAGGCTCTAATTCTGGAATACCACAGACCCCTTCCAACTTAGAATCAGTTGTGTAGGTGTCCACAGTGTTCAGATTCAGCCTTCTGCTGCTACAAGCCCAGTTGATTGTTGTTAGTCTCGGGCCAATAGCGCTGTCTTTGGTGTAATCTGACCAGGAGGTATAGGAAGCCGTTTTCTTTCTTTCTTGTTTGCTTTATTGAGCTGTAATTGACAAGTACCAAACAGTTTAAAATGGTAATATCTCTTCTTTGTTTGGGCTATCACAAAATTACTTCGTGTTGCTGTAATAAATCTTTCCAGGTAGCTCAGTGGTAAAGAATCTGCCCGCTGGTGCAGGAGACTCAGGAGTCTCGGCTTCAGTCCCCGGGTTGGGAAGATTCCCTGGAGAGGAAATGGCAACTCACTCCAGTATTCTTACCCTGGAAAATCCTATGGACAGAGGAGCCTAACGGGTTGCAGTCCACAGGGTTGCAAAGAGTCAGACACCACTGAGCAACTAAGCATGCATGCAGTAATTAAGAAGAAGTCATGCAAAGGCAAAAATAATTTGGGGGTTAGAGGAACGGTATTTTATTACCGACCTTTTCTTCACATGCCTAGCATATTTAGGTTGATTTGTGGAGACCTCAGATTGAGTTGATGTAAGAGAGGTGTTTGGTTTGTACCATAATATTTATATCTGAATTAACGTTTACTCCTAAAATGCTTTCCTTCTTCCTTTACTTTTTTTTGATTATTGAACATTTTTAAAGTATAATATGTAAATATGCTGTAATTAAAATAGTCAATCATATGTTGAGCTTTATATCATACATCCTTTATATCAGCTGTATATTAGTTCATTGATGTCAGCTCCCGATAATGGGTAGGGAGAGTTTTCTTTTTCCTCTTTTAGCATGTGTTGTGAGCACAGTTATTCTGTCTAATTTCAATTCTTAGTGTTATTATGAAACCAATAATGCTATGCTATTGGCATGCTATGCTATGAAACGCAATGCGATGAAAAATAATTATTCAGAAACAAATTACTTTCTCATATACTTTTGAAGTTAAATTGTTGTCTTAGAATATTCTACTTTGTCCAGATTCTAATATTACTTGCTGTTGGCTACTCAGAGCAAGGGTAAAACTTGAAAAATATCCTGCAAATATGTTTATAAATATTTTTGGGGTAATAAATGGATTGTTTCAAAGTAACTGAATCTCATTAGCTATTGACTTTCTCATGTCCTTTTAGAGGCATAAAATTTTTAAAATATTTATATATAAAACTAGTATGTTAATATCTAAACTGTAAAGAACATATCATGACTTTTTATATATTTTAGGATTGTAAGTGTGGACATGGAGGGGGGCTTGTAGATTTACCATATGCACTAAATATATAAGTGTGAGAGTCTTTTAAAAATACTGGGAATTCCCTGGGGTTCAGTAGTGGGGACTTTGCACTTTCATTGCAGTGAGCCTGGGTTCAACCCCTTGTTGGAGAATTAAACTACAAGCCGAGTGGCCAGACCAGACAAACAAAAAGCTGAATACTGGAGGGAATGAGAGTTGTTAAAATGGGATATTTGTTGATTAAAAACTGTAATTTATTTTTATTTATCCTTTTTGCTTTGAATTTTGAATAAAGCTGTTGGTCAGTTGCTGAGTCATGTCTGACTCTTTGCAGCCCCGTGGAATGTGGCACGGCACGTTTCCCTGTCCTTCACCATCTCCTGGAGTTTGCTCAAATTGATGTCCATTGAGTTAATGATGCCATCCGACTGTCTCATCCTCCGTTGCTCCCAACTCTTGCCTTCAGTTTTTCCCAGCATCAGGGTCTTTCCTAATGAGTCAGCTTTTCACATCAGATGGCCTAAGTATTGCAGCTTCAGCACCATTCCTTCCAATGAATATTCAGGGTTGATTTCCTTTAGGGTTGACTGATTTGATCTCCTTGCTGTCCAAGGAGTCTTCTCCAGCACCACAGTTTGAAAGCATCAATTCTTAGGAGTTCAGCCTTCCTTATGGTCCAGCTCTCACATCCATTTATGACTACTGCAAAAACCATAGCTTTGACTATATAGACCTTTGTCGGCAAAATGATGTCTCTGCTTTTTAATACGCTGTGTAGATTTGTAATAGCTTTTTTCCAAGGAGCAAGCATCTTTTCATTTTGTGGCTACAGTCACCATCCTCAGTGATTCTGGAGCCCAAGAAAATAAAATCTGCCACTGTTTCCATTTTTTCTCCATCTGTTTGCCATTAAGTGATGAGACCGGATGCCATGATCTTAGTTTTTTGAAGGTTGAGTTTTAAGCCAGCTTTTTCACTCTCCTCTTTCACCCTTATCAAGAGGCTCCATTAGAGTGGTATCGTCTGCATATCTGAGGTTGTTGATATTTCTCCGGGCAATCTTGATTCCTGCTTGTGCTTCATCCAGCCCATCATTTTGCATGATATTCTCTGCATATAAATTCAATAAGTAGGATGACATGCAGCCTTGATGTGTTCTTTTCC
Source organism: Capra hircus (assembly GCF_001704415.2). Taxonomy (NCBI): domain Eukaryota; kingdom Metazoa; phylum Chordata; class Mammalia; order Artiodactyla; family Bovidae; genus Capra; species Capra hircus. The sequence continues at coordinate 74,535,543 of NC_030817.1, read as the reverse complement.
CAATTTGGAACCAGTCCCTTGTTCCATGTCCAGTTCTAACTGTTGCTCCTTGACCTGCATACAGTTTTCTCAGGAGGCAGGTCAGGTGACGTGGTATTCCCATCTATTTGAGAAGTTTCCACAGTTTGTTCTGATCCACACAGGCTTTTGTGTAGTCAGTGATGCAGAAGAAGATGTTTTTCTGGAACTCTCGTGCTTTCTCTATGATCGAATGGTTGTTGGCAATTTGATCTCTGGTTCCTCTGCCTTATCTAAATCCAGCTTGTACACCTGGAAGTTCTCGGTTCAGGTGCTATTGAAGCCTAGCTTGAAGGTTTTGAGCCTTATTAGCGTGTGAAATCGGAGAAGGCAATGGCAATCCACTCCAGTGTTCTTGCCTGGAGAATCCCAGGGACAGGGGAGCCTGGTAGGCTGCAGTCCATGGGGTCACTAAGAGTTGGACACAACCGAGTGACTTCACTTTCACTTTTCACTTTCATGCATTGGAGAAGGAAATGGCAACCCACTCCAGTGTTCTTGCCTGGAGAATCCCAGGGATAGGGGAGCCCGATGGGCTGCCACCGTCTGTGGGGTTGCACAGAGCCGGATATGACTGACGCGACTTAGCAGCAGCAGCAGCAGCGTGTGAAATCGGAGAAGGCAATGGCAACCCACTCCAGTGTTCTTGCCTGGAGAATCCCAGGGACGGGGGAGCCTGGTGGGCTGCCATCTATGGGGTCACACAGAGTCGGACACTACTGAAGCAACTTAGCAGCAGCAGCAGCAGCGTGTGAAATGAGTGCAGTTGTATGGTAGTTTGAACATTATTTGGCATTGCCTTTCTTTGGGATTGGAATGAAAACTGACCTTTTCCAGTCCTGTGACCACCCCACTGAGTTTTCCAAATTTGCTGGCATATTGAGTGCAGCACTTTCACAGCATCATCTTTTAGGATTTGAAAGAGCTCAACTGGGATTCTATCACCTCCACTAGCTTAGTTTGTAGCGATGCTTCCTAAGGCCCACTTGACTTTGCACTGCAGGATGTCTGGCTCTAGGTGCGTGACCACACCGTCATGGTCCATCATGGTTATCTGGGTCATGTAAGACCTTTTTTGTACAGTTCTGTGTATTCGTGCCACCTCTTCTTAATATCTTCTGCTTCTGATAGGTCCTTGCCGTTTCTGTCCTTTATTGTGCCCATCTTTGTATGAAATGTTCCCTTAGGTATCTCCAGTTTTCTTGGAGAGTCTTTCCCATTGTATTGTTTTTCTCTATTTCCTTGCATTGTTCTCTTAAGAAGACTTTCTTATCTCACCTTGCTATTCTCTGAAACTCTGCATTCAGTCGGGTGTATCTTTTCCTCTTTTGAATAAAGTAGTCTTGCTTGTTAGACATATTTTCCTAAAATACAAGGCTTTATTCGCCTTTTCACCTTGGATAAAGAGTACTACCTGCTTTAACTTTTGAGGACTGGTTGCGCAGTGGGATTCATATTTGCAGATTTATTCCTGATGATTGGATACTTGAAGCATAGCTTTAAAAAAAGGCCCTTATCAGTTTAATAATTGGGGGGTGGGCGACAGAATAGAGAACAAAGAAAGACTTATATAAGACACTGATATTCTTGACCAGTGTTTTGTAAGTGTATATGATAAATTAGTTTCAGATAAATGGAACTTCCATTTCTGACATTTTGGCCAAATGAAAAATTTTAGAAATGCTGGATAAAACATAATAAAAATTTCATTTTAAATGTATAACTCCCCCAAAAGTAAGGGAACTCCCCCAAAAGTAAGGGAACTCCCCAGAGAATAAACTGCTTTCCCACCTGGGGGATTTGTTACACTCTCATCGAAAGGCTTAGGTTTTATTATCAGTGTGTGGATGGAAGGCAGGCTTTGGGCATGCTAGGAATCAGTCAGACTAGAGACTTGGTTCCCGCCTCGGCCCTTGGCCTGAAATCCAAGAGATCAGATTCCCAACCTGGCCCTGGCTATTGGAGGAAAAAATCTATCCTGAAAATTGATAAGTCATACCCTCATTGAAATTTGGGGTATGCAATTATTACTTCCTGCATGAATCCAAAAAATTCCAGTCTGAAAAATTAATAAGATGGTCCCTGGTCATAATCCTGGACTCCTGGCACAGACAAGTGCATAACCTCTCTTGAGGCAGATACTCTCTGTCCACACCCACACATAAGTAAAGTCTACTTAGCTTATAAAAAATCCCCAAGAAAACAATGTCCATGGAGTTAGAAGATGAATCAGACCTCTGATAACTCTAATTTTGTTTATTTGTTTATTTATTTTTGGCTGTGCTGGCTTTTCTCTAGTTGCAGCAAACGGGCTACTCTCCAGCTGTGGTGTGAGGGCTTCTCAGTGCAGTGGATTCTCCTGTCGTGGAGCACCAGCTCTAGGGCTCAAGGGCTTCCTCAGCTGCGCCTCCTGGGCTCTAGAGCACAAGTTCAGTGGTTGTGGCACTCGGGCCGAGTTGCTGTATGGCACGTGGGATCTTCCCAGGTCAGGGACGGTACTCATGTCTCCTATATTGGCAGGTGGAGTCTTCACACTGAGCCACCAGGGAAGCCCTGAGAACTCTAGACAGTGTAACTATCAGATATAGACGATATAAAATGGCTTAAAGCAGATTTAAAATAAAATGCTTTAAACAAAAACGCTTATTGCCATAATACCAAAATAGACCATAGATAATACCAAATAGACCATATGAAAAAAAAACAACTTTTGCAATCAGTGTATGCTTTGGAATATAAAACTCAATGAATGTGCTGAGCAACTGACCAGAAGTTTGGTAAGTTGGAGGACAGATCAGATAAATTAGCCAGAAATCAATACAGATGAAGGAAAGGACTCTGAATGTGAGAGTTTAACAAGATGTGGAGTAAAGAATGAAAAAGGGCTACCCTGATGGCTCGGTGGTAAAGAATCCGCCTGCCAGTGCAGGAGACATGGGTTTGATCCCTCATCCAAGAACATCCCACATGCCATGGAGTGACTAAGCTCTTGCGCCACAGTTACTGAGCCTGTGCTCTAGAGCCCAGGAGCCGCAATTAATGAAGCCCTCCAGCCCTGGAGCCGGTGCTCCGCAATAAGAGAAGCCACTGTAATGAGAAGCCTGCTCAGCAGTGAAGACCCGGCACAGGCTCCCCACCCCCTCCGCCCCCGCCATAGAAGAATGAAATGGTCTAACACTTGTCTAATAGAAGCTCCAAAAGGAAACGATAAGAGGAAATGGGGGAAGCAATTTTTAAAAAGTACACTGAAATATGTGTGGACATGGGTGATTAAAATTCATAGCATGTCTGGTAAAAATGTAATGTTACCACCTATGGTACTGTTGCAGGACTTTCTTGAATCATGTTTTTCCTGCAAAATACCCTTGGCAATTAGGTATACCCCAGAAGGCACTGGCGCCCCACTCCAGTACTCTTGCCTGGAAAATGCCGTGGACGGAGGAGCCTGGTAGGCTGCAGTCCATGGGGTCGCTAAGAGTCGGACACGACTGAGCGACTTCACTTTGACTTTTCACTTTCATGCATTGGAGAAGGAAATGGCAACCCACTCCAGTGTTCTTGCCTGGGGAATCCCAGGGACGGGGGAGCCTGGGGAACTGCCGTCTATGGGGTCGCACAGAGTCGGACACGACTGAAACGACTTAGCAGCAGCAGCAGAAGCAGCATAATGCATATCTCAGACAATCAAAAATTCTAACATTTTTAGATATTTATAGCAAAATAAGTTTATTATTAAATAAAATCAAAGAGCCTTTAGAGCTGGAAGAATTCCAGAAGAACTTCTGGTATAACCAGAAACATTAAGAACTTAAAACTTGTAAGCCTAGGTATTAACAGATCTATAACTAGAAACTAGGTCTCTTGATTCCAAATCTAGTGTCTTCTGTACATTTTGCTAAGTATTTTAGACATATAGATGCAGCTACTTTGATCGGATTTTCAAGATCAAAAATTTAAATGCCAAAGCATTCTGGAAAAAGCTAAAGGTAATTAAGGCATTGCTAATATATTATAAGCAGTTCTTTTAACTAGTAATGCTTGTAATAGGATTACTGATGCTTTTTTCATGTTGCTTTATCAGAGCGAGATACGTGAATTACATCAAAACATCAGAAGTGGTCAGACTGCCCTATCCTCTCCAAATGAAATCTTCAGGCCCACCTTCTTACTTTATTAAAAGGGAGTCTTGGGGCTGGACAGACTTTCTGATGAACCCAATGGTATGTATCAGGCTATAATAAAGCACCTTTACTAATCTCTAATTTGCTTATAGTCAGTTGAAAAACTAACCCTGTGATAGGAAAGCTGGGATCAAATTGTTGGATGAAAGGATTATTGTGACTAGTTTATGAATTTCAAGAAAATAATAGCTTTGGGAATACATAATGAAAAAAATAGTATTAAGAATGGCATGGTAGATTTGACATAGAAATGTGCAGCAGAAATTAGATAAATATTTATGTTTAAAATGCACATAGAATGAGTATGTGGTAAGTCTCCATGGGGTTGCAGAGTGTCAGATCCAACTGAGCAACTAAACACACACAGTCATGTGATAAGTCACACGTGTAATAAGTCATGTGATAAGTCACATGTGTGGTAAGTCACACATGGAGTTAGCTCTCCTTCCTACTACCTGCATATTAGACCATTGATGAATGTGCCATCACTTAATAAATTGCCCTCTTGATGGGACACATACTTTTTTTTCTCTCTCTTTCTTTTGAATATGGAATGAACAGAAAAGTTATTCTGTGGTATTCTAAGTACTTGGTATTTTCCTGAAATGATATTATGGTATCCACTAATATAAAATTCTAATAGCATAATTCTTCAGAAAAAAGTTAACTTTTTTTTCCTTTGCTGTTTTTTGAAACTTGAATTATTACCTGAGAATTATGTAAGTGTTAATCATATTTCTTGATGGTAGCTATTTAGATCACAAGTAGGGATATTTCAGGCTGTACATCCTTTGAGAGGAATAAATCAGTACCTGGAATCTGCAGTTAGGCCTGAAGAAGCAGGAGGGTAGAGTGGATGGACGAAATCAATAGTGAGACTCCAAAGCTAATTGAGAAATATATTTCATGTTCTCATTTCTGAAATTTCCATGGGGACGTATGCAGTGCGAGAAGATCCTAGGTCATTTTGTAAAACTTGTCTGCTATAGTAGTTGCCTAGTAGTATATTGTACGTTAGAAGGGGGATATTTTGTTTTCTCCAAAAGCCGCAAGTCGTCTGGAAAAAGCTCAGCTGGTCATCACAATCACCAATCTCAGTGGCAGACTGCAGTTTGAAGAAAATGAACAAATAGTTCTGTTTGCAAACTGTTTGTGTTAAATAAAACTCTGAACTCTGCAAAATGATAGGTAGCACAGATATGAAGTGAGGTGTCTGTATAAAGTCCACACAAACTTATAGATAAAGATCTTATATTACAACAGTGGACCTTGCTGTCAGCAGGGCTCATTCAATAGAATTGAAGTGGTGACTGCTAGTTTTATTCCATTTACAGTATTTAATTCCATCATTGGTTGTTAAGTTCAGATTTTGTACCTCAGTTAAGTGGGAAAAACATTTTCTGAATTTTTTTTCTTTCACAGGTTATGATGATGGTTCTTCCGTTATTGATATTTGTGCTTCTGCCTAAAGTGGTCAACACAAGTGATCCTGACATGAGGCGGGTAAGATGATTGAACCATGTTCTGATGCCTGGTCATCCATTGTGGCTGAATGGCTTGCATTTGTCCAGCTTTATCCTAATTCCCAAGCCAAATTCATCTACAGGTTGTGTTGATACAGTATTATATGTTTCTGGTATTTAATTGTTTCCATTGGACCAGATAAATTCAGTTGGATCTGTCTGATAAAAGCCTGGATCTCTTCATATAGTTAAGACATTCTATTTAGTACTTGCTTCTTTGTGCCTCACTTGTTAAATAGTTGAAATGCATAATGATTCTGGTATACCTAATCTAAATATTTCACTAAATGGTAGCTTCTTATAATCTACCTTTATTTTATAAAGTTCTTCAGAGTATATACCTTTAGCTTATATGTTCAGATACACAAAAGAAATTTGGATAAACCACAGGAGAAAAATAGAATAGTGGTTTTCAAACTCTACCACAAGATCATACTGTTTGGTGAGGGGGCTAGGAGTTGCCAAGGAAGATGCTTCAAATTTAGTGCCACCGTCTCGTCTCTTTAAAATATTGGCTTCTGTATAAAATCTTCAGAATTGAAAACAAAAATTATCTATTCTTCACCCCAAATCATCAACATACATCTCCTGAATTCCAAGTTTTTCTGTTGTATTTAATATACTGGTGTATTTACACCTATTGATTACTGAATAAATGTTTATTATCAGTTTTTAGGCTCTGGATACAGGGGATACAAAGATGGGTTATATGTCATCTCTGTTGTCAACAAGCTCAGTTAAATATAGGAAATAGAATGGATTTATAAAGCACTCTTCTTTCCAGCAGAGGATTGTGCGTGTGTTTTAAATGGAAAAAATAAGCTATCCATAAATAAAAATGTCTGCTGAGGTACTAGCTGATTAAGTTCTGTAAAGGCATATATCCCATGCTGGATTGGCAAAAAAAAAAACTTCATGAAAGAAGAACGCTTTATGATGTTTCAGAATGTTTTATTGCTAAGTTTTGGCATCTTTGCCTCAGTGTTGGTCGGAAAGTGTACCTCCTGTATCCTTGTATCTGTTAAGGCAGTTAACTCTCTGTGGTATCAACAGAAGGAAGCATTAGAAGTCACACTGGGTTAAAAATTCATTTCTTGCAAAATGCTTTTCACATAGTATGCAGTATAAAAAGTTGTTCATTCAAGAGCTTCAGAATTGAACAGATTCAAAAATAGAGTTGGTATATTTTTGCAGAGATTCAAAACCTGTTACCATATACATTTAATTCTTGATTACTGGGGATGTTAATATATCTCATATATATTTGTAATGTTTCTTTTCCTGGCCTTATTTAAAGCATTTTCTCCTTGAAAACTCATCTATAAATTCTACCTTTGGGGAGAAAGCGCTAGCTAATAATTGAATTAAAAACTCAATTTTAAATGATAGATAATGGGGTATTTCTTTTTTTTTTTTCATGTCTGAACCAATACAATTATGAGTTCACTTTTGTAATGTCACATGAAATTCAAATGAAGCAGACATTAATATTGCCAAAGTGGAACAGTACTTTAGAGATTGTTGGCCCAGTAACCGGTAGGATAGAAACCTCAGAATAAAAGTGCTATTTCCTTAGGTCCTGCCAGTGATGGTAACATTTTAACATTTGTGTTGCTTGCTTTAGATGCTGTAACTGAGGTCACTCAAGTCATACAGTGTTCATAGATTTACTAAGGCCCTTAGGAATCAAGTCTTGGAAATACTATAGTTATCTTCAAACTTTTCTGATAGCTTGATGCATAGTTAAAGATTTCTAGTTAAGTGCATCTAGAAGAAGCATGAGTTTAAAAATACTTGTTAAAACAAAGTATTTTAATCAGAAAACAAAATAAGGTGGCAGGAATATAATCACAGTATGTCCATTATCAGAGAAAATCCCCTTTACAAAAACACAAATGGAATCAAACCCCAGGCAACACTTTTGAGCATTTACTGAGGATCAGAGTGCTGAGTGATCCAAGGGGGGCATGAAGCATGGTTTCGAAATGCTGTTGGGTGTGACATTACGTCATTGCTCAGAACCAGTACCTCTTTAGTTTCTCTCCTCCTTCCTTAATGGAAGTATTAGTTGCTGGATGACCTGAAGGATCTCTGTGCCTTTCATAGCGATGTGCTTTGTCTTCCCACAGGAGATGGAGCAGTCAATGAATATGCTGAATTCCAACCACGAACTGCCTGATGTTTCTGAGTTCATGACAAGACTCTTCTCTTCAAAGTCATCTGGCAAATCTAGCAGTGGCAGCAGTAAAACAGGCAAAAGTGGGGCTGGCAAAAGGAGGTAGTCGGGCAGGCCAGAGACGGCATTTGCACAGACACAGTAACACTGGGTGGCATCCATGTCCCGAGGAAAAAGCGTGTGAAGCAACTACTGTAAACCTGAGTCACCCTTAGAGTCGGTCTCTTATAACTGTTATGCGTGATAACTCTTTAGCACGTGTTTTGTATTTGGTACACAAGGACACCCAGCTTTCATCCTTTGTCTGTTTGGGGTCAATATTGATGTCACTGAATTAATTACAGTGTCCTATAGAAAATGACATTAATAAATTATATGAAGTATGATACATTATGTATATTAAAATAAGTCTTAATCCAGAGATAAAGTTATCTTGTCATTTTTTTTTCACTTTAATGTTTCCTTTATTCCTTACAATTTTCTTCTGTCTCTCATTATCTGAGGCTTGAACTTAACCTTTCCTGTTTAAAAAGGGTGCTTGGTGTTTTTAGAACAGCATGCACCATGGGTTTCTGTGTAACTAGACCGTTTAAAATTCTTAGTCCTGCCCTGTGGTTTTAACATTCCCTGATATTTGAAGTAGAACCACATGTTCCTGATGTAGTTTTAACTTTCATTATTACAAGCTGGTTTCAGAGTGTGGATGTATGAATTAGAGTGGATGTTATCAATCTTTAAATTCTGGTTACCATCTGTGGTTTCATTTTACAATTATTGAACATCAGCTCTATACTGTGATTCAGGGTAAGATAGAGAGATGGATAATACCCAGTGCCTGTCTTCAATAGAGCTTATTATGTATGGAGTGCAACACAAATAATAACAGAGAGTGAGTGGCCAGGGGAAAGAAGCGCAGGAGTAGGAGAGCCTTATAGAGTCTGAGGATGGAAAATCAACCTCACAGCTCCATGTTGTCATGTTGGTAGTACAGCAGAGGTCCTTACAAATCCTCTCATCTTCCCCATTATTGATTCTCAGAGGTATTGGAATATAAGTTACTACTTTGCAGTTAGGAGTATCTCAAAGCCTTTTTATTTTGATAAGTTTTGGCAACTTTTCTTTTGGATTGTTTTAATTTAAAGAACTCTGATGTCACAGTATTGCTTCTAGTAGGGCTCCTATCTTCTCCTGTTGAAGAATCCCCCTGATGCTTTCTTAGGATTATTACGTTTTTAAAAAAAGGATTGGTTCTAAACTCTTATTTTCCTTCTTATAATAGGTACCATTGTTCATTAAAAATTTTTTTTTAATTTATTCTTTATTTATTTTGACTATGCTGGGTCTTTGTTGGCCATTGTTCATTTTGAAATGAGGTATTTGAGTTTTCTTTAAAAAAATAAGTTAAAAGTAATTAAAAAAAAAAAATCTCCTGGCTGTCCAGGGGTTAGGACTCTCTACTTCCACTGCAGGGGGCAGAGGTTCGGTCCCTGGTTGGGGCTCTAAATCCTGCATGCCATGTGACTTGGCCAAAAAAAAACAGTTCTGATTCAGGACATTTAAAAAACTGTATCTCTGATTATATTACATACACTGAAGTTACCAGACTAGTTAAGCTGTGAATGAATAAGGTGAATAAACTGGTTAATGGTAGAACTAGGTCTTTTAAAATAATTATTTATTGAAATAGCTAAAATATCAGAGGATGAGTTAAATTAAAGTTGCAGTTCAAAAGAGCCAGAATATAGTAAGAGTCATAGTTGTTTGGCCAGAAATTATGTTCAAAAGTTTGAAAATTTGGATTGTCAGAATTTGCACATGGAATACATGATAAGCTAGAAATTAGAAAGTACTTCCATGCTAATTAAAAAAGTATATGTGATTATTTTATATAGATTTTAACACAATCTGAACATAATATAGATATATATACCCCTTATCATATTACAAAATGTTATTGCATCAGTTGTATATGAAAATTTTATCTTTGCACAGACCCTTCATCAAATACTTAGTGTGCTTACAGGTACAGAAATGATGGTATATTAGACAATATGGAGTTGAGTGCAAAGAGCCCCTGTTGAGTTGCTCACTTGCTTTGTGACTTTGGGCAAGTCAGATTCCCACTTTGAACCATCTCTTGTCCTGTTCATTGTTGTGTTTCCAACATTGAGCATGCAGACACATAATAAATGTTTGTTGAATGAATAAATGGGCCTCAAGTTTCCTCATCTGTAAAACTGAGAGATTTGGATTAGACCTGTAAATTCATTTTCAGACCCCAAATTCCAATATAATTTTAACCCAGTTCTTATTATTTCTTATCCTTAAGAACTGTATGATTTGTGCCAACTTTTTCTCTTTTTACTTCCTTGGGTTCTTTTTGCTATTCCCCACATGGAGACTTATGTTTCTCTTTTTTAAAAGTATTTCTTAGATTCAGTTTACGTTTGTCTCCTTTTAAATATAACCTTTGTGGTTAAAAACTTTTCACTTCTGCTAAATTAAACCTGAGTAGCAGCTTTGTGTAAATCAGAAATTAGTTGCCCATTCTTGTCAGGAAGTTCTTTAGTACCTGGGATGTATCAACAGCTCCCAGATTTTCAGTTTTTTAGGAGTCAAAACCTCAGGACTCATCTCGAGTCTGGTTAACATTTTGAAAAAACAAGGTATTTTACCTAACATGCCCAAAGTAGTAAAGTATGTAATCATTTGGTTTTTATGTTTCCTCTGACAGGAGAGAAGAAGCAACCATTCAGTATACTTTTTAGTAACTGGAAGGGTTTCAAGGTCCCGAAGAGGTCAATAATGATAAAGGAGACCTTTTTCATTTAAGTAGTTACTCAAACTTGCAGAAAGTTTGGGATTTTTTTTGTTGTTTGTGTGTGTATGTGTGTGTTCAACTAAAAAAACTATAAAAATATTTTTATTAAATATCTTAAAGAAAAAACTAAAACAACTATTTTCTTTTTTTTTTCTTTTTTTAAAATTCTTTATTAAATCATACATTGACATGAATCCTCCACGGGTGTACATGAGTTCCCAATCATGAACCCCCCTCCCACCTCCCACCCCATATTTTCATTTTTAAAAGTTGCCTTTCAGGTCACATAGTCACATTTTTGCATGGTTATGATCAACTGTTTAAAAACTGGGCAAAAACTCATCTTTTAGGATGGCTTATATATGCATTTCGTATTTTAACCCAATAAAATTCTGTTAGGCACTAACTTCAGAGAACACAATAGAAACTGGTGACCCAGTCTTTTAGTGCTATTCAAAGAGCATGTCGAGGCAGGACCTAGTTGTGCTCTCCTTTTAGCATTTTAGGTGTGATTATTGTTATCCAAGTCAATTATTGTTTTAATTTGTAAGGTTTATGAGAATATCCAATTGGTATAAGTACTTATTTAGAGAACTTGAGAAGGGTAGATTTTTTGAAATTCATATGTTGCCTATAAATTATGAACATTGTTTTAATACTCCTGAAAAAGAAAGATGAAATACTAAAATAGCTATTTTAGGGGAAAATTCCCCATCCCCCAAGTAGCACCCAGTATTAGCTTATCTCCTTTCCCACAGTAACAACTTTATCATGGGAGCATAGGGAACTGAAACCTTTCGCAATGCCTTCAGTCAGGTAGGATTGGGCTAGCCTAGGCAAACCTGGGAAGATGGAGGAGTAAATTAATAATGTTAAGTGGTAAACAAGAGGAATGGGCAGAGCCAAAAAACTAGCTGTGCACAGCACTTCCAACAGAAAACTTTGACAAGCATTTACTTGCACTAAAATTTATAAACTAGTAGTGACTGAAGATTCACATCTATATCTCCTTAGGTAATGCTGAAATTAAAATTTTCTATGTATATATATATACCTATATGTATGTATGTATATATATATAAAGTAATTCCACTCAATGAGCTCCTACTATATATATTTGGATATTTTAAAATATATTTGAAATAACTAGTAAAGTTATAAAATCTTTAAAATTAAATGATCATGAAAATTTGGCATGAAGATTAAGAAATGGAGTCATTCTTAAAAAGTGTTTTGAGGTGATTCATAAGGGACCATGAGAAGATGTATAAGGAAAGCTTCCTTGCAATCACTGTTATGAAATCATGTGCATCATACATAGGAAAGAGAAAAAGTTCATTTTGCGCTTGTCTCTCTATAGGCCTGGACCTGTCTTCTCACCCATAGCTGATTGGACTGAGGTTGGGACTTGAGCCAGTCAGTTGGGTGGTACTGGATCAGAGAAGGTGGTATGTTGATCCTGAGCTACAAGTAAGCAGAATCAATGGTCTAAGGACTCTGGCTCACAAAGAGCATGACAGATGCCCAGTTGGGAGAAAGACCATGGTAACTCCAGAGATTGGGGGAGCAAATAGCTGCTGGACAGCGTTTCAAGTCTATGGAGGTTCTGTTGCTCTTGCAGGGATTCAGTGAAAGCCTCTTGAATCCCTTCTCTGACTCTGCACCCTAACCCCTTACTTATCATTTATCTGATTTGAAGAGTACTGTGCTCAGTGTTAGCCTCTATAGTAAGATACATCAAGCAGGTCTAGAGAAAAGCTGCCAGGGATTAATATTCATACTTTTCTATACAAATGATTCTACTGACCCCTGACTATATTAACTAGTTATACTTTAAGAAGAATTAAAATGGCTATAATTTTTTGGTTTGGTAAAGAATGCTAAGGGGATTTTTCAAATGCTTAATAATCTTTATAAAGCAAATTCTGATGAACTGTGTACCCCTTGGTAAAGTCTGAAAAAACAAAATGGACTTAAATACAGCAAAAGGAATTAGTTTCTTGTGAAGAAGTGTTTGTTGGCATGGTAAACAAAATGGTGAAGTGCCAGTGACCAGATTTACTTTTCTTGGCCGTCTTAAAAAATTGGGCAAAAGTTACCTCTTAGGAGGGTTTATATATACACCTACTGGTCTCTTGGGCTTCCCTGGTAGCTCAGCTATCAAAGAATCTGCCTGCAATGCGAAAGACCCTGGTTCAATTCCTGGGGAATTGTTCCCCTGGAGAAGGGATAGATTACCCACTCCAGTATTCTTGGGTTTCCCTGGTGGCTCAGACGGTAAAGAATCGCCTGCAATGTGGAAGACCTGGGTTTGATCCCTGGGTTGGGAAGATCCCCTGGACAAGGGCATGGCAACACACTCCACTGTTCTTACCTGGAGAATTCCTATGGACAGAGGAGCCTGGTTGGCTTCAGTCCATGGGGTTGCAACGAGTCGGACATGACTCAGCATAGCACAGCACTGGTCTCTTAAACTTCTTCCTTTCCCCCAAAGTAAATTATTTTATTCTCAGAATGTGAGAAATGGTAGAATTGATACATTATGGAGGAATATCAACAAAATTGGACAGTGGGAAGGGCAGAGGAAAATCTAAACTCTGACTATAGGAGCTTTCCTTCCTTTAATGTACATCTGTTGACTTGTCATCCAGCTTATGCCTGTAACTGGTTGTCCCCTGGGAAAGAGTGCAATCCAAAGAAGTGTCGTCCCGGCACCTCTGTTTGTGCTGTGAGACTCTGCTTCTGTGGGCCTGCCATCCAGGTTAGGCCATAGGCCAAAGGCTGTCTCTAGGGAACTTGAAATGAAAACTGAGGGATTAAAGAAGTAGTTTGCAACATACGAATTTGTAAGATGTTCATGGCTCTTTATCACCCACACTACAGAAAACAGGTTCCAAGCTGAAGTGGAAGATGAATTCTGAGAACTGTGCCTTTGTTCAGATCCTTTCCTGGGGCCACTGTGTTCTTTCCCTTACATTCCCTGGAGCTCTGCTACGTTGTCTGGAAGTGAAAGTGAAAGTCACTCAGTTGTGTCTGACTTTTGAGACCCTATGTATTGTAGCCTGCCAGACTCCCCTATCCGTGGAATTCTCCAGGCCAGAATACTGGAGTGGGTAGCCTATCCCTTTCTCCAGCAGATCTTCCCGACCCAGGAATAGAACCAGGGTCTCCTGTCTAGTATAGTGTTTATGTGTTTTTCTTAAGCTAGTTCCAATAGGTATCTATTATTTGAACCCACATGTCCTAACTCATGTACTTTTCCAGAGCTGACTAAAATTATCTCTAATCTACTGAAAGCCTTCTCCTTTTCCCTCAGTCGGTGAAAAATTGGGCTGTGTTGCCTCCATATCATCTTGAATGAATGGGTCGCAAGGAACTTTCTGAGTTAAGGGAGAAATTGGGTGAACACATGTCCTTGTTTCATCAATTACTAGTTATATGATCTTAGAAAAGAAACCTTTCCAAGCCTCAGTTTCATCAAATGTAAAATGGACTACAGATTTCGTCTGTAAAACAAAGGAAATATCTACTTCTTAAGTAAAACTGTTTAGAATACTTTATGTGTATTATCCCACTTAATATTTATACTAACCCTATTCATATGTGTTCAGTGAAAGCCTGTAATTATTAATATTCTTAATGGCAATCTACTCCAGTACTCTTGCCTGGAAAATTCCATGGACGGAGGAGCCTGGTGGGCTGTAGTCCATGGGGTCACAAAGAGTTGGACACGACTGAGCGTCTTCACTTTCACTTTAATTTTCAGATGAGGAAACAAAGGTTAAAATTTTCCCAGACTCAGCAGCTGGTAACCTAGAGCAAATCCTGTTAACCATTTCCTACTGTGCTTCTCTTACAAGCTAAACTGAAAAGACTAAAGATTCACATGCACACCATCAGTACACAGCCTTACATCTAATTCACTTGCAGCCCTCTGCCTCCCTCTGCTGGCATGATCTGGGCACTTGCTTCTCTCCTTCCAAACACTCAGAGAAGGTGGTGTAGTCAAGAGAAACTGACTTCCAGGAGAAAGCAGTTCTAGTCCTAATTTCTGGTGCCTAGAGCTTCAGACACTGTAAATCTAAAGATCTTTCTTCAGACACTGCAAACCTAAAGGTAAATGTGATGGCGTCAGTCCCTAATTAAAAATCCTTTGTAGACTCTCCATAGACTTCAAGATAAATCCTCTGACTGTGGTCCATACAGACTCATTTCTTGTCACTTTCTTCCTGCATGAATCTTGAATTTTCCTCATTTCCCCACTTTAAGTTCCACATGTGTGCTCACCTCTGGGCCTTTTTATTTCTTCCTCTGAACTCTCTACCTCTCCCCTACCCCTTTCTCTTGTCTACTTCTTACATTTTCGTTAGGACTTAGTGTGGAAATCACCCTTGACATAAGTCTTCCAGATGCCCCTATGGCTTGGATATGAGCCTTTTTTTTTGGTTCCTTTTCACGCCTGTGCTTACACCATTATAGAATTTCATTTTCTTGGACCACCTTTTTACTTCTCTGACTTCCCTCTCTGAGTTGTAAGGTACCTGGATGGTAAAGTACTAGTGATACAACAGTCCTATCCTCAAGGAGGCGTGGGAAGACGCTAAGTCCACTAAAACAGTTCTGTGGTGGCTGCAACATAAAGCACCATCATTTTTAGGGATTCCAAACTCAAATCATCAAAGAGATCAGAGACTCGTGAATTCAGCTTCTACTTCTCAGGGACCCACACAGGTACTAGCTATGCTGGAAAAAGCCCACAAAACCCTGGAGCCTAACCTTGCAGCTATCTGCTCCTTCTATGTGCCAAAGTCTGTTAAGTGAGGGGACTCATCATTGAGCAAAATAGCATGAACTCTGGCTTTAGAGCTAGAGTTTAGCAGGAGAAATGGACATGAATAACCAAGCAGGTCCATGTGTGTAATGAAGACCTTGATAGGTGACCCATGGAAAAGTCCTGGGTGCTATAAAAGCTCATAACACGGGATGAGAGGGTAGAGGGCCAATGTAGGACCATTCCTTTGAGAAAGTGACCTGTATGAAAGACTATATAGGAATTAACAAGGCTGAGCCTGAGAAGAAGGGATGAGAGAGAGGAGCTCCTCAGTGTGAACTGAGGTGGGAGGGAGGTCGGCCGCTGAACTGAAAGAGCTGTGTAACTGGAGCGCTTGTGGAGGAGGAGAGGGGAGGACCTGAAGAGGTGGGAGGACCTGGAGGCCTTGCGGGCTTGAATTTACCTTACCTTCTCAAAGATGCCTCACTCCTCTCAAGACGAAAGGTGACGGAGAACCCCGTGCATGGTGGTCCGTGGCCACCCAGAGTGGCTGACTGTTGATAACCAGTGGGTAAAGAGTATGCCTTCAGTGCAGGAGACGCAGAAGGCACGGATTTGATCCCTGGGTTGGGAAGAGCCCCTGAAGGAGGGCATGGCAACCCAGTCCAGTACCCTTGCCTGGAGAATCCCATGGACAGAGGAGCCTGGTGGGCTAAAGTCCATGGGGTTGCAGAGTGAGGCACAACTGAAACGACTGAGCACACAAACTGTGGGATATGAAAAGCACTGCCCCAAAGCCTGCACTCTAGTAGGAACCTCAAGGACCCCAAAACTTTTGAGATAATAATGGAAGAAAAACAAGTCTTGCCTTCCCTCCTCACTTGCGTTCTGCCCACCTCTGACCCAACCTCATGTCTTTAAATGATATGATCCAGCAGAGATCTCTGGCGTGAAACAGTTTCTCCTCTTCATCCTCTTTGGGGACTGGTTGGGAGTGAAGTTTCTGCTCTTCTTCAAGGCATCTCAGAGAACTCTGAGTTCCCAGTATGCTCTCAGCTCTCCCACTCCAAACCAGCTGCTGCCACTTTGAACCCGAGGCTCTTCTCTATCCTCACACATATTCGTTTTATGTATGTAAGTATGTGTGTGATTGTGTGTATTTGATTGAAACTATCCTTGCAGAATCCTACTGGTACATTCTCTAACTTCTGCATTCCTACCTGACCTCTACCTTAAGAAGGGATTGGATTATGGAGTAGGAGGGTTAGGCTATATCCAGACAGGGTCAGACTCCTTTCTGAAAGGCCTGGAAACCAAACTGAAGAAAAAGAAAAAGACCAAAGAATTACTTGAGAGCGTCTAAGTAAAATGTTGTATATGATCCACGCCAAACAGTACTTAGCAGCTCTGTGTGTTTTAAAATATCTGTTTCTGTACACAAGGAGAGACCCTTAGATATTTAGCAGAGGTTATCTCTGGGTGGTAGAATTACTGGTAATTTTTTGTTATTTGCTTATTTATAAGCAATTATATGCTATTTTATTAATCATTAATATCATAAAAATGACTATAAAACAAAACATAGTATAGTTTTTTTTTTTTTCTGACTCTCCAGGATAGGCTCTACTTCTGGGTACAAAGGCTCCAACAAAAACATTTTCCAGTCATTGCTATCTAGTTTTTCAGGGAGAAGAGTATTCCTCCAAATCCTGGGTCCAACCTGTCTTCCCGCCATAGTGTTTCCCACTATAGTCTGCTGTAAACTACAATAGGGGCACTGGCCTGTAGTTAGCACACCATGGTCAGTAGCGTCATGAATTTTCACCGAAAATAGCTGGACTACAAACCCGTCTTTGGATACATATGGGATTGCTAAAAAAAACCCACCAGCTCCCCAGTGAGTGATAACTGGGGATAAATGGATTGAGTATGAGCAGCTCTTTGTTAGAGATGAGTCATTCCTTTGCTGGAATACCACTGAGATGCATTCATGCAGGATGACTCTCTAGAAAATCATTGCTGAAGTCTGGGAATTGAACTCTGGAGAACTACTCTTAGCAGGAGCCGAAGGGCATCTGGTGATGTGAGGCTTGTTCGAGGGACATATAAAGTAGGAAGAGAACCTTTTGAACAAGTAGATTGCCATAGCTTCCCTTGTGGCTCAGCTGGTAAATAATTCATCTGCAGTGCAGGAGACCTAGGTTCTATCCCTAGGTTGGGAAGATCCCTTGGAGAAGGGAAAAGCTACTCCAGAATTCTGGCCTGCCTCATCTCCCTTGTCCTGGAGGGAAATGGAAGCATTTTAGTCATAGGAATTTTGTCAGCATTATTTCATCTTAATTTGGTTATTGGTAAATGAGAGGAAAGAGGGAAATCACAAAGGTGACAAGGGGGACATGTGTCTACATTATGTATCAATCCCTCTGCTCTTAAAAGGCCAGGCCACGTGAGTGTGTGTGTAATTTTTAACGTAGATGGATCTAGCAAGCTCACTGAGACCATTTTCTTATTTAACACTTAGCCTTGGACTACTGTGTGGTTACATTTCTTTAATATCCAGAATAATGCTAGTACAATACAGGAAAGCAGCCCAGTTCCCACATCCTTTGCTGTAATTCCAATATTTACAGGAGACAATGGTATTTTCCTAGCTGGAGATTAGGTACAGATTTCACAATGACAGAGCCAAACATCAGCATCACCCTCAAAGGACAGTCACCAAAGCAGCAAAGCAGAAGCCAGGAGTATTGACAAAACGCTTTAACCAAAAACTGTACTGAAAACAGATTCCTTGACAAGCCATCAAACTCACACCAAGGAGAAACAAACCACAATATTAGCAACATGGCAGCATCCAATAGGCAGCTAATCAAGGCTGCACATAATTTACCACAGACAGAGCTTTGGAGATGGGACATAAGAAGGCCTAAAATTCAAAGTCGGCCCACACCCCACCACTAGTCAGGTCCCTGTAGTTTACAGTTGGAGCTGTTCATTTTGAGGACCCCACCAGAGGCCCTATTCTAAAGAAGTCTAGCTTCCCCTAGTAGTTTAAAGCGTCCTTTTTGTCTTTTTAAGGGACATAGGTAGTCTGCATAACTGGCTGCCTCCCAAAGCTATAATGAAGGAGACCTAGGCCTCTCAATTAATTTCACAAAAGACGAACCAAAATAAGTTCTAGGCAATTGCGAAGTGAGAAAGATGTGCCCTCAGCAACCCTCCCCCTCCATTCTGTATCCTTTTGTCTGAATCAGCTTAATCTCTCTCTCTACTATGAACAGCAAATGAGCTCAGCACTATCCTCTTGGAGGGATTTTCACTTTTGTCAGGACTCAAAGCCTTAAACTAAAAAGAATCAACTGTTTATCTAGAGCTGGTGGAACAGGTTTGCACGCCCTGTTGGCATCCTATAGACCTGGGAGCCTTTGTCTTGGAGAACTGAGCCAGTTCATTAATATTCTCTATCAAATTCTTGGCAGGCATCAACCTGCCCTTCATAAAGACTCAGCAGCTACACTGCTTCTAAGATGTTCCATCTCAGCATTAAGTTCCTACAGGGCTGGAGAGGCCTGGGTTTCCACTTCCGTGAAGCCTTCTTGGGACTCCCTTGAGGAGGCCAATTCACTCTTCAGTGGAAGGTTGAAGCTCTCCTATATCCACTTACCAAATTCCCAGGATGACGAAGCCTGCTATTTTTACATCCCCTTAGCGGAGGAGGCTGAAAAAGAACTGGCCCACATTAGGTGGGAAGTCCAGTGATTTTTACATACAACTGCAGCTATAGTCGACAGGTTACATAGGAGCTTCTGTCTGACAGAAGTGCTTCAACTTTGAAATCCTTGCTGTGTGCTATATTGCTGCTTTCTTTGTGGGCCATTAATTCTATGCCCTAGTGTATTGTTTTAATTTTTTGCATGTTAGTTAATTTTCAGAATTATCAAAGGAAACTCGTAGATTTGGTTTATTTATATACACAGATTTCAATTAAAATTTTCTTTTGGTAATCCTGATACTTATATGTATTTTGATCATTTTTTTTTTCCTTTTGGGCTACACTGCATGGCATGTAGAATGTTAGTTCCCTGACCAGGGGCCGAACCTGTGCACCCTGCAGTGGAAGTGTGGAGCCCTAAGCATTAGACCGTCAGGGAATTCCCTATGTTACAACTTTATTTTTATATATTATTGTCGCCTACATTTTTGCTGGTAAAGAAAACATGGTCATTTTTAATGACCATAGCCAGCTTTACTAGACCCCAACTGTATTTTTGGGGGGCTTCTTGTTTTGGGGAATCTGGAGATGAATGAATAAGTCAGTCATTTTTGAGCCATGATTTGAAAGATCTTTTTTTAAAAAAACAAAAACAAAAACAGCCTTTCCCCCACTGTCTCTCTAAATAGCACTTCTGACTGGAAGCATCACAGTGACCTGCTTGTGCGGGGTGGGAATTGGGGGTCTGGATGAGGGCCTGCCAAAAGGACTGGAAGAAGTTCAAAAGCATGGAGCGAAACCAAATTTGTTTTGCGCATTTTGCCTCAGGTTTGCCTTGTGAAGAAATGAGAATGTAAGGCTTCTGAAAACCATTTGAGAACCGTGATTAAATAGACTGGAGAAGGTCTTTACCCAGTAAAGGGCTTTCATACAATGAATCTTTCTAAGGAGGAGCCTCAGTAAATGGGTTCAAAAGGGCACAAACTAGAATACATAGTATTTGTTTGTGTAAAAGGAAAAACTTCCCATTGGTAAAAGCAAAATAATTGACTGTGGAGACCTGGTGGTCTTTATTAGCAGAATAGAGGCCCCTCTGTAGGACTGGGTGTGATCGGGTTCCAGTGTCCTTCCAGACCCGAGACTCTGAGGGGAAGGGTGGTTCTGTGGGGACCAGCCTGGCCTCCATGGGTACCAGGAAGTGGCATCAGCTGTGAAAGGGAGGAGCAAGAGCTTCGCTCAGATGTAGAAACAGGAAAATACACCACAGTACAGAACACAATAGCAGCATAATAAATACTGATCAGTTTATAAAGGAATAGAGTCCCAGAAGCCAGCTGAATATCGCTCTTGTTAACAGGGGACACTGACTTCATCTTCCCGGTTTCCGCTGAAATGAGCCTGCTGCATAGACACAAACATACCGCACAAAACTCTGGGACTAGGGTTCTGTTCTCGCTGTCCCCCACAGAAGGTTAGGCAGGAGCTCCCTCGGCCACTGGTCACTATGACCCAGGGTGCCTGCTCCTGTGAAGGCGCATGAGTTTGGCTCTCTACTTCGGTGGCAAGCTCCAGTGGCATCAGACACTCTTGTCCTGGTCATAGACGAGGGCCATTCAGTATGGCAGCGATTGCGGCAGCCGTGACTCCTTCCTTTTGACAGTAGACCTTGATCCTTTGCAAAGTTCTCAGGGACTCAAAAGGACAGATGTCTTTTTGGAAAGTAAACCAGAATCAGCTTGCCCATCCTCAGGGGACCTTGATCATGGTTTTCCTTTGAGGGGAGTCGTTACTTTTCAGGGGAGCTTGCTGTTCCCCTGCCAGTACAACTTCTCTTCCACTTTTTTCTTTTTCCATCGGCAGAACAGCAGCATCTTAAAGGTCTTCCTGAAGGTTCTGTTGCAGAGGGCATAGCAAATGGGGTTGACAGTGCTATTGACATAGCATAACCAGTAGCCCAGGTGCCACAGGGTGACTGGGACACACTTGTCGCAGAAGGTAGAAACCAGGACCATGATGTTGTAAGGAGTCCAAGTGATGATGAAAGCCAGGAGAATTGCACTCAGGGTCTGGGCGGCTTTCCTCTCTTTGACGAGAACCATCCTCTTTCGTTTGGTCATCTGATGGCTGAGGTTGGGATCGAGGCCTTTTGTTGAGGGGTCCTTGGACACTGGGAAGGAACACGGCATGATTTTTACCTTGCGGCACCCATTGTTGGTGTCATGGGTCCCCTCAGCTTTTACCACCAGTCGGAACTTGTAGGCCACCCACTTCTGACTCTTGGGCCCATGAGCAGCAGCTGGAGACAGGAAGTATTTTGGGGTGTCATAGTCATTTTTTTCACTTTGAGCATTCACAAAAGTCTGCTTGGTCTTGTCAGCACTTAACTCTTCCCTTGGGCTTTCCTTGGCCTGACTCTTGTAAACCACTTGAAAGACAGGATCAGCGGTGGGCTTGTCCTCGTCTTCTGAGGAGGGGTAGCTGCTGCAGGTGGTTAGCTGCTCGGCTTTGGCCCACTCAGTGCTCGGGCTGGGGGCTTGGGATGGCTTCCCAGTGATGGAGGTGCTCCTGCGGGAGGATGACCAGGAGGCCTGGTTCCTTTCCCTCTGGGCCAGGGTGGGCCGGGGGCAGCTGAAGCAGGACCTGAGCAGAGCCTGGTGAGCTGACTTTCTCTTCTCAGCTTCAGCCACGGAGTCTGAGCCCTGGAGGTCAGCCAGGTCCTTGGTTCGCTTCTCCGTTTCCCGGTAGATGCGGCAGTAGAGGATGGTCATGACAGAAACAGGGATGTAGAAGGCGGCAATGGCAGTGCCGAAAGTGATGGTGGGCTCAGAGAGGAACTGGATCTGGCACTCATCTGGAGGTACCGTCCGCTCCCCAACCAGGTACTGCCAGCAGAGGATTGCGGGGGCCCAGAGGATGAAGGAGATCAGCCAGGCCAAGCCAATCATGATGCCAGCCCTCTTTGGGGTACGCTTGGCCCGGTACGTGAGGGGTCTTGTGATCGAAAAGTAACGGTCAAAACTAATCACCAGAAGGTTCATGACAGAAGCGTTGCTGGCCACATAGTCCAGCGCAAGCCAGAGGTCACAAGCCAGACTCCCAAGAGCCCACCGTCCCATGAGGATGTACGTAGTGTAGAGGTTCATGGAGAAGATCCCAATGATGAGATCTGCACAGGCTAAGCTGAGCAGGTAATAGTTGTTAACTGTCTTCAGCTGGCTGTTGACCTTGAAGGAGATCATGACGAAGACATTGCCCACGATGGTGATCAGACTCACCACCGCCGTGACGGCTGCGATGGTGATGACCTCCCACAGCCCATGGCGTTCCAAAGGCTGGTGACTCACTGGGGTGCTGTTGACAGTAGACGCATTGTGGTAAGGTTCCCCTTCCATCCTGGTGCAAGGGTCTACATCAGGAGTCTTAGGTTCTAGACGGTTCTCTCTTCTATCCCACCTCTTCTGGTCAGCACCTGGAAGAGAGGGAAAGTCATTAGCTCCACTAACCAGCATGAATGTATTTTCCACTCGTTGTTTATAATTTCCAACAGGACATTAAATGTGGTCCCACACCTATTGAGAGCAAGATGCTGAAATTACTAAAGTTTTGATGACACTTTTTATAGGTGTCTCCTCCCTTTGCTTTTTATAATTACCAATGCCTGAGAGCCTTTCTTGTACCTGAGGCCCTCTTGTGGTTCCAACAGGCAATTTTAAAAAACAGTACGATGACAAGGGCCATCAGAATGGGAACCAAAAGGAATTGAATTGTTGGAAGGCAGTAGAGAGGAAAACGGGTGATGTTAAGTTGCCTTAGACTATGGTCTTACTTTTTTGAGGGAAGAGCCTCTGTTTTTTAAGCTCTGGTGGTAAGTACCTATTTTTTCATGCACTTGGGAAAAAGACAAGTTGTACCTACTTTATAAGTCCAGTTATTAAACATTATTGAATTTAATTATAAATTCAGTCATTAAACATTACTGAGGCACTGTTGTGAGCCTAGCCTGCATTACACCACTTCTCCCTGATTTAATGCACAAACTCCCCACATATACCCCGTTTTCATCTAAAAGGTTCAAACGTTGCCCCAGTGGCTAAAGATGATGATCCCCCCTCTTCCATTCTGGGGCTGTTTGCAATGTCACAAATTGTTTTAAATTTTTTTTCTGATTATAAAGTAATACGTTCCTTGTAAAAGTTCAACCAATGTAAAAACGTATAACTTAGAAAGCAAAGTTTTCTTCTAATATTATCTTGCCAAGGTAATCAGTGCTAACAGCATGTATTTTGACAGCTTCTCTCCCATTCTGAGGGTTGTCTTCTTTGTTTTATTTATAGTTTCCTTTGCTGTGCAAAAGCTTTTAAGGTTAAGTAAGTCCCATTTATTTTTTGTTTTTATTTTCATTACTCTAGGAGGTGGATCATAAAAGATCTTGCTGTGGTTTATGTCAAAGAGTGGGTGGTTGGTCTATGTATTCCTCTAAGAGTTTTATAGTGTCTGATCTTACATTTAGGTTTTTAATCCATTTATCCATTTTGAGTTTATTTTTGTGCATGGTGTTAGGGAGTGTTCTAATTTAATTCTTTTACATGTAGCTGTCCAGTTTTCCCAGTACCAGTTATTAAAGAGACTGTCTTTTCTTTATTCTATGTATTACTTGCCTCTTTTGTCATAGATTAGGTGACCATAGCTGAGTGGGTTTATCTCTGGGCTTTCTATGCTGTTCTATTGATCTGTATTTCCATTTTTGTGCAAGTACCATACTGTCTTGATTTCTGTAACTTTGTAGTAGAGTGTGAAGTCAGGGAGCCTGATTCCTCCAGCTTCATTCTTCTTTCTCAGGATTGCTTTGGCTATTCAGGGTCTTCTGTGTTTTCATGCTGAGTCAGTAGATTTCAAGTAAAGCAGACTGTCCTCCGTAACTGATGACTGGATGATTCCAGTCAGTTGAAATCTTTAAGGGAAAAGGCTGAGAAGAAAATTCTGCTTCCAGATTGCCTTCAGAGTCAATTCTACAGCATTAACTCCTGCTGGATTTCCAGCCTACTGGCCTGTGCTGCACATTTCAGACTTGTTAGCTCCCTTGTTCTTAAAAATTCCTCAAAAAGTTCCCCGCCGCCCGCCCCCCACAGATAAATGGAATAAACACTTTGATAAATGGAAAAAAAGATTATTTATAGTGGCCCTTAGGGCTTCCCAGGTGGCTTAATGGTAAAGAATCTTCCTACCGATGCAGGAAACGTGGGTTTGATCCCTGGGTGGGGAAGATCCTCTGAAGAAGGAAATGGCAACCCATTTCATTATTCTTGTCTGGGAAATCCCATGGACATAGGAATCTGGTGGTCCATGAGGTCGCAAAAGAGTCATACACAGCTTAGCAACTAAACAGCAACACTAAGAGTCCTTACCTCATAGGATTGTTGTAAAGATTAAACAAAATAATCCGGGTTAAGTGCTTTGCATAGAGACCGACACAGGAAAATGCTCATTATAAGGTAGCAATCTGGCAAGAAGGACGTCAAAAACGACTCTTCCTACTGTGGGTATCGGTCTGAGGCATGGTCTATTAAGGGATAAGATGGAATAAAACGATGAGGCCATATTTCTGCAACCTTGAGCCAGCCGTTTCAGATGCTTCATGGTACTGATGCTACTCTCCCCTTCAGTTACTAGAGTTGGTGCCCTACCTCTGGGGGCAGAACAAATTGTTTCCAACCACTCAACCCAAGAAGCCTACTGCTGCTGCTGCTGCTGCTAAGTCACATCAGTCGTGTCCGACTCTGTGTGACCCCAGAGACAGCAGCCCACCAGGCTCCCGTCCCTGGGATTCTCCAGGCAAGAACACTGGAGTGGGTTGCCATTTCCTTCTCCAGTGCATGAAAGTGAAAAGTGAAAGTGAAGTCGCTCAGTCGTGTCCAATTCCTCGCCACTGGACTGTAGCCCACCAGGCTCCTCCATCCATGGGATTTCCTAGGCAAGAGTACTGGAGTGGGTTGCCATTGCCTTCTCCGAAGTAGCCTACAGTCCTCCTCAAAGTCTGCCCATTGGAATGCTGCTGCTGCTGCTAAGTCGCTTCAGTCGTGTCCGATTCTGTGCGACCCCATAGACGGCAGCCCACCAGACTCCCCCGTCCCTGGGATTTCCAGGCAAGAACACTGGAGTGGATTGCCATTTCCTTCTCCAATGCATGAAAGTGAAAAGTTTTAAAGTGAAGTTGCTCAGTCGTGTCTGACTCTTAGCGACCCCATGGACTGCAGCCTACCAGGCTCCTCTGGCCATGGGATTCTCCAGGCAAGAGGACTGGAGTGGGTTGCCAGTGCCTTCTCCGGCTCATTGGAATAGGATCACCTTAAGATTCTTGATTGAGAAAACTGTGTCCGTAGTCTGGTGAGTTATGGAAATATCATGTAAAAGCTCTCAGAGACTCAGAAGCACAGGAGCCCAGTGAAGGCTGAAAGGTCCTGAGGTCAAGGACGCTCCTGAATTTATTTTAACCCAGAGGTGACTTGGCATATCTAACCTTTTTCAATGGAACAGCTTTTAGTATCTTGTGTAATCCCACAAGATGGATCGCACTTGGGAAATGCAGTTTAGTGGGAGACATATTGAACTAGGACCATGGAGATCTGAGTTCTCATTTCAGCTAAAATCTTGTGATTTGAGACAAATCTCTGGGGCCCAGTTTCCTCACATATAAAATTAAGAGGTTGGCACTGATGATTTATTCTTTAAAGTGAATTCAGGCTTTTCTTGTATACTCACAATGGAAAACACTGGATGTTGTGTTAATTTTCAGCTTTGACTTTCCTCTATTTTCAGCCAGGAAAAGAGTTATTTAACTGCTCTATAATATAGTATAGTGAAAGCAGCTCTCAGTTAATTATCTATTAAACAGACATAACAATATTTGTTAAAAAGTACAACAATATCTGCTGTATCCACCTTACAGATTGTTTTGAGGACTCCCAAATCAAATAATGTACCCAGGTCCTTTTCTAGTGGCAGTTTGGGGTTTTAATTATTACAAAATGAAGAGTTAGTCTAGGTAAGTGGATCTTACCCTAAGCCATTTACTAGGACAATCTAGGAGCTTTTTAAAAATACTAATGTCTGGGGTCCCACCCCAGACCTGTTAACTCAAAATCTAATTATGTGAAGAGACATGGGTCTATGTTGCTGTGAAATTACTCGGGTGAGTCTCACGTGGAGCCAGGGTGGAAAGCCTCTCTAGATCTGTGCCATTCAAGGTGAGCACATTAGATCTGAAAGATCCCCAGGATCAGAACAGAATCAGTGCTTCTCAAAATGCTCATGAATTACCTAGTGGGGGGGCGGTGGGTCTTGTTAAATTGAAGAAGGGTGGGGCTTGCAATTCCACATTTCTAGAAACCTCTTAACGCTGCTGATCCAGGAACTGTACATAGCAAGACTGAGGGTAATTTCTGAACTTCTTAGAAAAGGGGAACCATAGCTTACAATGTGCTGCTGAAATTGGAATTTTCCAACTGAAATGTCCAGTAACAATTCAGATCCCCCTCTGCCTTCCAAGTCATTTTTACTGCTCCTGTTTGAAATTAACACATATTTCCTCTCCACCTTTGGTTCCCTCTGTTCTTTCATTTTTTCCCACTGCTTCACCTTTGGGAGAATGATTCCCCCACGCCCACCCCAATTCCTAAGCTGCTAGGAATGTACAGACCTTTCCACAAACAAAGTCATTTGGGACATGAAGTAGGTTCCATGACTGAAAGATTGATTTCTTTTTGTTCCACTAGCTGGATGGTAGTTGAGGGTGGAAACAGACTTTAAGGCATCATACTATTCGACAATAAGCTTTTTGAATCATTGAAAGGTTTTTGACTGAAAACCTGTATTTATGGAGGAGTGAATCTAAAGTTTGTGTGTGTGTGTGTGTGTGTGTGTGTGTGTGTGTGTGTGTGTAAGTGTTTATAGTGGGGGAGAGATTTCTTCTGAGTTCTCGTTTGGTTGAGTGCTTGTGCGCTCAATCTCTCAGTCATGTCCTACTCTTTGCGACCCCATGGACTGTAGCCCACCAGGCTCCTCTGTCTGTGGGATTTTCTTGTCAAGAGTACTGGAGTGGATTGTCATTTCCTCCTCCTGGGGACCTTCCTGACCCAGGGATTGAACCTGACTCTCTTGCATTGCGGGTGGATTCTTTACCTCTGAGCCACTGTGGAAGCCTTCTTACTTGTTACTCAAAGTTTAAAAGTTACCATTTTTCACCATAGTGTTGAGAGTATGTTTATTTCTAGGGTGCCTGAATCAACAGAGAGCAGATAATCCCTGGTTTATTTTCCACTACTGAACAGAAAACAAGAATCTGGGAGAAATAAAAGTGTTCTTGTTCCTGACCTTGGTAGATTGCTTCTTGCTTCTTTGTTGTCAACAAATGAAGTAAAACAGCATAAAAACAAAAAAGGTAACACTGTACCAAATGAATTTCTCTCCTTGTGGAGTGGCCTTGATGACTTCTGGAATACTTCTGAAAATACTTCTCTGAGAAGCTTTATGCCTGAACCACTCCTCACTGTTTCTATAACAACCATAGTGGAAAACTTCAGTAGCATCTACAGTCCAGTGATGTCAGGACACCACTATCACCAGATCATGTGTTATATAGAATATTCATATACTGCTTCCCCTTCCTACTTTTCAAAGATAAATCATAGAAAGTAAGTGTAAACACATGGTACCTGCCATCAAGTTAGATATAAGAAACAACTTCCAACTTCCAGTGACAACATGTGTGACTAAGGGGGGTTCTGGACTTGTCATTTTTGGTTTCTTCTGGCGGGTGAGTTCTGTCTAACTCTTGATAGAATAGAATGCTGTCCGAGAGTGTATGGTGATTAAGAAAGGGCTTGTCGGCCACTCTTGCCTTATGAAACAGACCACATTCTGCCTGTGGAATGTGTATCTCTCTAAATAAACCTGTTTACACTTATGAAAAATGTCTTGGTGTTGCTGAAGCAAAAAAAAAAAAAATATCTGAAGCAGAATTTTAATCTGATATGTTTTTAAAAACATGTTCTGTATTTACCACTGGGCTACAAGCCATGGGGTACATAAGAGCTATACAACAGTTCTTGAACTGAAGGAGTTAAACTTTTACAATTCTAAGAAAAAGAGGACATAAGAATTGTTGAGCCTTTACAGTTATGCGACAGAAAAGTCTGTTACCGAGGTCATCAAATGATTGTATTTTCATTGTATCTGGAAAACAGAGGTGGGACTGCTTTACATGAAGACATGAACTGGAGTCCTTCAATGCATGCGCTGTGACCCTCAGGGCTTGGAGTTAGTTGCCTAGGTGGGTTGCCTTCTGTTGAGATCAGTCTTGTCTCATCTCACAGTACTGGGCAGGTGTTATCTTTTTATGTGTGCCAGGACATGGGCAAGTCTGGGCAGTAGTGCCACAAATGGATTTATGTAAAACTCTGGAAGTTCAGACGCTCTCGAGTGTATTGTCCAAGTCTTCCTAACAGACTTGGAGATGTGCCTTATATATGCATCTTTGAATTCCCCAGCCTGGTGTGTTCTGGAAGCAACAAGAGAATGTTTCAAAGAGTGGGAGTGATCAGCTGCATCAAATGAAACTGATAATCAAGAAAGATTTTCAAAAGGGAAGGGTTATATGTATATCTATGGCTGATTCATGTTGAGGTTTGACAGAAAACAACAAAATTCTGTAAAGCAATTATCCTTCAATAAAAAAATAAATTAAAAAAAAGAAAGATTAAGACTGAGACCTACTGGATCTAGTTACATGGAGATCATAAATCACGCTGGTAAAGTGGTGGGCATGAGAGCCTTGTGTAGTGAATTAGAGGCTGAGTGGGAGGAGAAATGAGAGCTGTAGATGACTCTTCTGAGGAGCTTTGCTTTAGAAAGGAGTAGAGAATTGGGCCAGAAGCTGGACTAGAATGCAAGGACAAGAGTTTTTTTTTTTTTTTTTTTAAGGAAAGTGGAAATACAGCATTTTTGCAGCCTAATGTGAGTAACTGCTTTATCAGTTAGCAACTATCCAATGTTGCTGGAGAGATGTCCTCCGGTAGGTGAGCAGGCAGAGGAGCAAGTACAGTCGCAGAGGCCTTGGCCTTGCACTGGAGCTGAGACCCATTTGGAGAACAGGCGAGGAGGTAGGGTACACGTATACAGGCACAGATAGGCAGCCTAGGATTTGTGGTGACGGCAGTGGTGGAAAGTCTTTTCTGATTGCTTCTATTTCTCTGTGATATAGAAAGCAAGAACAGCAGCTGGGAATGAGGATGGAGGGAGAGAGGAGAAGGGATCAGGTTTATGAATTCTGTGTGTTGAGAGTTTGTTCTGTTGATTTTGGGGAGTTCTTTACCCCCGATTCCAGCTCAAGGCCAAAGCAACTTTGTGAGCTGACAGACAGTTCGCTTGCCTTCATCTTCACTGGGTTATAGGCTGGATCCTGGCCTGAAAGGATGGCTCCTGCCAGACTCCCTTCCCCTGCAGCCTGAGAGCATCCCTCAGTAGTGGATGCAGCTGTTAAAAACACAAAGTAAATAAAAGGACATCTTTTTTGAGAGACCTTATCAGTGTTTTCCAATTTGCATTGTTCATAGACTATGCATCAGAAGTCAACTAAACTGTAGAAAATCTGCCTGCCTACAGAGAGAAGAATCAGGAACTGCTTTTTTTCCCCAGAAAAGTTATATTAATATTTGCAAGGGGACAGGGCCTTTAAAAAGATCCTATCATAATATCCGCTTTCATTAGACAATGAGCGCTTATGGAATCCATAGTCTTGGACTAGGAATTAGGAGGCTTTCTTGTGATATTTAAATGCCCAATACTACCTTGAGACAGTGGTTCTGAAACTTGGGCATTCATCACAGTCACCTGAGGAGGGGTTTGTTAAAGCCTTGATTGCTGGGCCACATCCTCACATTTCTGACTCTGGGGTAAAGCCTGAGAATTTGCATTTCTGTTTTAATTTTTTGGCCGTGCTAGATCGTCATCGCTTAGCGCGGGCTTTCTCTAGCTGCGGCGAGCAGGGGCTGCTTTCTAGCTGCGGTGCACTGGCTTCTTCGCTGTGGCGCACAGGCTCTGGGCGCGCGGGCTTTAGAGCACAGGCTCAGTAGCTGAGGTGCATGGGCTTAGTTGCCCCTGGGCATGTGGAATCTTCCCGGAGCATGGATCGATCCCATGTTCCCTGCATTGGCAGGTAGATTCTTAACCACTGGATCACCAGGGAAGTCCAAAATTTGCATTTCTAATAAGTTCCCAGGTGACACTATGCTACTTGCCCACATTTTGAGAACTCTTGCCTTAAGAAATTGACATCATAGGTCATATATATGTAAAAATATGCCAAAAAAGGGTTTGTTTTCTTAAGGACTCACCTATGTAATTCAGGACTTTGCTTTTGTATCTCATGAATACTACCTAAGGGAAAACTGAATTTTTTATTCATGCAGTGGCATATATTTAAAATCAGGACTATCACGTCAAAGCAATAGCAGAAAATCCTCCTTCCCTTCTTCCCTTTGTTATTTATAAAACTAAAAGATCTCTTTTTTTTTTTTTTTCTTTTTGCAGTGTAGTAGGTGACAGACACTTTTCCAATGTGGATCATAATCAGATGAGAATACACTCAACATCCTGGTTAAAAGAATTTCTACTAGTGGTGTCCTCTAATTAGGTATTAGCAGGAGACCACTGCTAATAGAATATGAATTCTCCATATCCTAAACACTCTTGGTTCAATTGAAAAGACCCTTGAACTGATAGATGGGGAGGGCAAAGTAATGTAGTTTCTGCACTTCTGATGGCATCTGAAGTATAGCCTGAAGAACACAGATTCTGAAACCAGACTGATCAGGTATGAATCTCGATTTTGTCACTCATTAGCTTGAGCAAATGATTGAATTCCTTTGTGACTCAGTTTTCTTATCTGTAAAGTAGGAATAGTAGTATTTCTATTATTGATAGAAATAGTAATGAAGATTAAATTTAGCCTGTGTAAAGTGCTTGGAGTTTTGCCAGGCACAAAATAAATATTAGCTCTTACTATCCACAAATCAAGTCTCTCCATGTCCTAACGAGGTTGGCTTAACGTAAAACCCACTGATCTTTTCAACCTCATAATTTTGGAGGTGTCTAGAAGGACAGTCATATAGTTAAATCAATTTGCGCTAGTGGTTCTCAACCAGGGTGATTTCGTCCCTTGGGACAAATGTCTGGAGACAGTTTTGGTTGCCATAAGTGGGGGGAGGGAGGGTTGCCGGTGAGTAACACCTAGTGGGTAGAGGTTGGGGATGCTGTTAGAAATTCTACAATGCACAGGACAAGCCACCACCACACAAAAAGTTACCCAGCCCTAAATGTGCCAAAGTTGACAAGCCCCGATTTGTGCTGTCTGGTGTGAGATTAATTATGTGGCTCTTCCTCTCGGGGAGAGCCTAAGCCTGTGGCATGCTGATAAATATTTAACTATGTTTCCACTCCCACTTCCAAAATCCTAATTTTGCCAGTTTCTGTGGTATAGAAATTCCCACTGTAGGGCTTCCCTAGTGACTCACTGGTAAAGAACCCACTTGGCCAATGCAGGAGACATGGGTTCAATCCCTGGTCCTGGAAGATCCCACATGCCCTGGAGTAAGTAAGCCCATGAGCCACAACTACTGGAACTTGAGCTCCAGAGCCTGAGCTCCACAAGAGAATCCACTGCAGGGAGGAGCCCACGTATCGTAACTAGAGAGGAGCCACCGCTCGCAGCAACTAGAGAAAAGCCTACACAGCAAACGAAAACCCAGCCCAACCAAAAATAAATAAATAATTTTAAAAATCCCACTGTAACCGGTTTCAAGCAGCCAACTTTCCGTAGAATTAGGAAGAGATAATGTACCAAACCATTATAGCTCCTGGCCACACAGAGGATGAGGGCCCAGGTTGTCCAATGGATTCTTCTGTTAGTTCCTTTATGGGGTGCAAAGAAAAGCATAAAATTCTTGCTACTATTCCCATCTGCCCGTTTGGTGTTTCTCTAGGGGTGGGAGTGTGAATTTGAGAGTTTAGCATAAGAATGAATAACTTAATTCTGAGTGCCGCTGACAGTCTTAATTTCACAAATAAAGGGAAGGTTAAAAAAAGAGAAATATAGGATAGGGTGGGGATAAAGGGGAAAGATGGAAAAGAGTATTAGAGAGGGAAAAGAAAGAAAAACTGATGTATTGGGTGAGAAGTAATAGTGTCTACTGACAAACATGTTATTATTAAGACAATGAAGTAACAAAGAAAAATGCAGAGTATAATGTTTAAAAAATACTATTATCCTGACACATCTCCTCTCATAACCCTGTATTTCCTCTGTTGACTAACGGCATCATCAACTCCCTGGTCAAACAGGAAACCTGGGTATCACCCCTAACTTCTTACCCTGACCTCCCCCTTAGAAATGGACAAGAAGCCTACCAGTTCTCCCATCTATCTGTCTCGTTTTCTTTCTTAGCTTGCAACTTAATTTAGGCCCTAGTTATCTGTCACTTGGACTCTTCCAGTTGTTTCCTAAGGGCTGCCTAGAATTCTGATTGTCCTATATGGACTGGTTTTCTGTGTATGAAAGTGAAAGTTAGTAGCTCAGTCGTGTCTGACTCTTTGTGATCCCATGGACAGTAGCCCACCAGGCTCCTTTGTCCATGGAACTGTCCAGGCAAGAATACCGGAGTGAGTTGCCATTTCCTTCTTCAGGGGACCTTTCCAACCCAGGGATTGAACGCCGGGTCTCCAGCATTGCAGGCAGATTTTTTACCGTGTGAACCATAGTGGTTAGTTAACAGCATACAGTCTGAAGTCAGACAGCTCTAGGTTCCAATCATTCTGTTATTAGCTGTGGAATCAGTCCATTAGCTCTGTGATCTTGGAAGTTATTTCACATCTCTGTGTTAGCTCTTTCATCTGTGAAACATAGATAACACTAGTAGTACCTAATGGGGCTTGCCAGGCGGTGGCTATGCAGGAGACATAAGAGATATGGGTTCAATCCCTGGGTTGGGAAGATCCCTGGAGGAGGGCATGACAACCCACTCCAGTATTCTTGCCTGGAGAATCCCACGGACAGAGGAGCCTGGTGGGCTACAGTCCACAGGGTCGCAAAGAGTCAGACCCAGCTAAAGCGACATAGCACGCATGCAGCAGTACCTCATAAGGCTGCTGTGAGGTTTATAGGGAAGCGCTATAAGTATCCATACTTAGAAATATGCTCTGTTTTAAGATTGTGTTTCTCTCCAGTTTACAATCCTTCAGTAGTTCCCTATTTCCATTTATCAACAAGGCAAACTCCAGCTCAACCATCAGAGCTTGGCTCCTGGGTCTGTTTCTCAGGTAGCCCTGGAAAACTCATTTAGGCAGCCTAACTTTTCTTCCTTCTGGCTTTTACCTTGAACCTCTCACTGTACTCAGTACAATGGTGCAGTCCTCTCTCTACAGAGTTATTATCTTCCTTGTGGGAAGTGAGCTACTTGAGAACAAGGACTGTGGCTTTTTTTTCTTAAAAAAAAAAAAAAAATCTTCAAGCGTTGTGCCTAACACAGAGTAGATAATTAGAAGCAATGAGTAGTGTTAACTGTACATGAATGTGAAAAAGGGTAAGAAAGGATTGGGAAGAAAATATGTTTTGCCACACTGATTGGATGAGGGATGCTGTAAATGCTTTTCTGTATTATTTTCATGTGGTTTCTGTAATACAAAGTTAAAAATGGCTCCCATGTATCCATATAACCGATTGCCCTTTTCCTCCTTAGTTAAGAGTGGATCCATAAAATGGACTACTTCTTAGCAATAGGAAGGAACAAAATATTAAATCACAAAACATGGTTGAGCCCCAAAACTTTCTACTAAATAAATGACATTGACACACACACATGAACAGACTGAGCTTGCTTGA
This sequence comes from Capra hircus, assembly GCF_001704415.2. Lineage (NCBI taxonomy): Eukaryota > Metazoa > Chordata > Mammalia > Artiodactyla > Bovidae > Capra > Capra hircus. The sequence continues at coordinate 74,501,409 of NC_030817.1, read as the reverse complement.
GTTAGATTATTAGTTCCACCACTACCATAGCTGTGTCATAGCAGACAAGTGGTTTACTTTCTCTAGGGATATTTCCTTATCTGTAAAATAGGATGACAGTAGTACCTACCACATAGGGCTGATAAGAGAATTAACGCTCATGCACTCAGTGTGAGCTAAAGGAGTCACTTCTACAAAAATTCTTTTGAGGTTGTCTCTCCACTCCCAGTGGCTTGTTGCAGCCTCCGCCTCTTACCTGAAGGTCCTCCCTTACCTTCTTCATACCTCTTTCTGAACTCGGAGTTCAGCATAACTTTAATAATTACACATATTCATTCGTGAAAGTCAGGAGACTAAACAAAAAAAAAAAAGGAAAAACAATTAACTCACTGGAAGGCTCAGCACAGCTAACCACTAGTGTAATATGGAAGAACATTTTTATTCTATTACAAGTTAATCACTAAAGGGCTGTTGCCTATAAGCTTCAATTGTATATAATAGCCCATCTCATTACCTGCCTCCCAGGTAAAGAGCATTAAACGCCTTTGTGTAGCTCACAAGAAACATCCTGACCAGGCCCCTCCTAAGGCCGACTGGAATCGGTAAATGTTTGAGTTTACTCCCTCTCCTCCCTCCCCTTTTAGTATGCTGCTGCTGCTGCTAAGTCGCTTCAGTCGTGTCCGACTCTGTGCGATACTCTGTGCGATACCGTAGATGGAAGCCAACCAGGCTCCCCCATCCCTGGGATTCTCCTGGCAAGAGTACTGGACTGGGTTGCCATTTCCTTCTCCAATGCATGAAAGTGAAAAGTGAAAGTGAAGTCGCTCAGCGGTGTCCGACTCTTAGCGACCCCATGGACTGCAGCCTACCAGGCTCCTCCATCCATGGGATTTTCCAGCAACAGTACTGCAGTGGGGTGCCTAAAACGCTAGCTCAGGCAAGACAGTTCTTTGGACGGTGGGAGTCCATCCTCTTCTCGGTTTGCTGCTTTCCCACCAAGTGGCTACTCCTTGCCCCACCGAACAACTCATCTCTCAATTTATTAGCGTGTCCTAAGGTGATAAGTAGAAGCTTGGACTTTGGGAGGGGGGTGTAACACTAATATTTTGATATATACTTTTAAAGACCCTTTGCAAATACACCACATCAATATTTCTTTATTTTAATCAAAAATGAATTCATATTACATTAGCTGTTTATTTTATAACCCATCCTTTTACTTACCACGGCCCCTCCCCTAGAAACACCCCTGCTCCTGACCTGCAGCTCCCACTGGTCAGGCCTCTCCTACGAACCCTCGGCCCTCCCGGAGTCCCGGCTCCGGCCCCACCTGCCAAGCCCCAGGGCAGCCCCGCCCCCGCCGCGGCCGGCTTCCATCCCCGGCCCCGCACCCCGCGCTCGCGGACACCCAGGCCCGGCGCTCGCGGCTCCTCCGTGGGGCCCGTTTCCGGTGGGGCAAGGGCGTCTCCGCGGGGGGCCAGCTCCCGCGCGCTCAGCATCGCCGGCGGCAGCCAGATGCAGGCGGAGCGAGGAGCTCGGGGCGGCCGGGGACGCCGACCCGGCCGCGGCCGGCCGGGCGGCGATCGCGACCGCGAGCGGGCGGGCGCCGGGACCGCCGTAGCGAGAGGTGGCGGTGGAGATGGAGGCGGCCGCCGAGGCCGCGGCCGCGGGTTCCGGGGCGGCCGCGGTGGCCGAGGAGGAGGCGCCCCGCGAGGCGGCCGTCGGGAGCCGGGAGGCCGCGGCGCCAGGATCAGCGAACCGGTAAGAGGCAACGGCGGGTGGGGTCTAGTGGGGGTCGCCGCCGCGTGGGACCGGGGCCGGTGAGGGACCCCTCCGCGAACCAAGAACCGGGAGCGGCGTCCGGGGCGCGCGCCAGCTGGGCGGTGACGGCGCCTGCGCCGGGAGGGCGGAGGGCGGCGGGGGCGCGCGCCGGGCTGTGCACGTGGCGCGGGCGGGTGTGAGCCCCTTGCTGCCGGCCTCTCCGCTGGACACCCGGCGGTTCGGGGCGGAGGGCTTCTTCACCCTACCTAAGGGCTCTTGGCCCAGTTATTAAAGAACCCAGCGGTCGAGCCTGTGGGTCCGCAAGTCTAGGGGGCGCGTTGGGTTCGGGTACGGTGTCAGTGTGACGGGCAGGGCAGCCAGGGGCAGCAAGGGCTTGATCTCCTGGTGCCTGACCTTGCAGAGAAACGTTTATGTTAGTAAGAAAGAAGAAATTTGGGGCTCAGTTTGTTCACTGCCTGTGCAATGCGTGTCACACAGTAGTCGCATAATAAATGTTTATTGAATGAAAGAATGACCCCGACGGGCTGGACTCTATACTATTTGGGGCCAGGATCAGATACATAGTTTTTTTTTAAATAACGTAGTCATCTATTATTTTATATGTATAGGAGTAGAGGTCAGTGGTCTTCATCTGTCTGAACTTGCAATCTGTAAATGTTTCAGCAGTCAGGTCTCAATTTTAATAGTATAATCGGCCGTATTCACTCATTCATAGTTGGAAATCTCTTACAGCTTGAAGCAGGGAATGATTTGGGGACAGACTTTTACTATACTGCTATCTTAGCTAAAGGAGTTAAATTACTGTCTTTATGAACTATTCTGCTGTTATTATAACATTTGTAGTACAAAACCATCTTTATATTTTGAATTCCCGTGTGCATAGAGTGAAAATTTATTTTTGGTTAGAATTTCCTATTACTGAAGTATTTATAGTATCTTAAGGGCATAACAGAATGTCCCTAAAGAAAGGAGTTGTGTACAGAAAGAGAATTGGAAGAAAATTAAAAAGCTTAAAATTAGGTTTGGCATATTCAACCTTGATTAAGGTAGATGATGAGTAAAATTTGAGAGGTATGAAGAAATTCTTAACTCACCAGGAAATAAGGGAACCTGACCAGTCCAGTGCACACTGTATATATCACATTTTGTCTTTATAACATAATGTATATTAAACTTTATTACAACTTTTTTTTAGCAACTTGAAGTTGTTTAAACAACTTTGAGTTCAGATCAGTCCCTCAGTCCTGTCGAACTTTGTGACCCCATGTACTGCAACATGCCAGGCTTCCCTGTCCATCACCAACTCCCGGAGCTGGCTCAAACTCATGTCCATGGAGTGGGTGATGACATCCAACCATCTCAACTTTATAACAAATTTATTATATGCATATACACACTTTATGGCAACCCACTCTAGTATTCTTGCCTGGAAAATCCCATGGACAGAGGAGCCTGGCAGCCTACTGTCCATGGGGTGGCAAAGAGTTGGACATAACTTAGCAACTAGAACAACAAAACAATATAATTTTATATGTATAAAATCTTGTTTTTATAGATTAACTGTCTTGCCTAAGCTCTTGCAGCTAGTAGTGGCAGAGCTGGGATTTACACCCAGCTGCCCTTGCCCAGGGCTTCCTTGATGGCTCATTTGAGAATCCGCCTACAATGCGGGAGATGTGGGTTCAGTCCCTGGGTTGGGAAGATCCCCTGGAGGAGGGCATGGCCGCCTTCTCCAGTATTCTTGCCTGAAGAATCCCAAGGACAGAGGAGCCTGGTCCACGGGGTTGCAGAGTTGGACACGACTAAGCGACTAAGCACGCACAGCCCTTGACTGTGTTTTATTTCTCATATTTTTGTGAATCAATTACTGCTTTACTGAGAACAAAGCCGACAATCCTTGGTTGCAGGGATCATGTTTTAACAGTAATTGTAATTGTGGTCTCTTTGGTACTTGGTCTTCATTGAACTAAATTGAGTAAAATGATAGATCATCTAGAGATGAATAACTGAAAATTTGCCCTAATGTAGTAACTATTGTATTAAGACTTCAGGTTTTTATCTATTTTTTTTTTATTTTTTTATTTTATTTTATTTTTTTTAATCTATTTTTAGAATGGTCTGGAAAATTCCGTCTCTTATTTTCTTTTAGTATTTTCTCACTTTACAGTTTAAACGTAGGTGCTTGGCACAGTACCTGGGAGTAGCTGCAGACACTGTTGCTATCACCATCATATTTTCAGGTACAGCTGGATGAAGAGAGGTTGGAAAGATTATTCCTTCATTTTGGTTTAGGTTGGTGGCCTCTAAGTCACTCCTGCTTCTCAGGTTCTGAAGTGCTGTTCCTATTTAGGCTTGCTAAGAATACCATTCTTGATGCCTAAAGACTAAATGGGACAAAGTTGGTTAAGCTGCCTTTGACTTCTTGTTCTCATATCCTATGGTGCATTTGTACCCCAAATGGAGACTCACTGAAATGATTAGAAAGAAAAAATTTACAACAGAGTTTTAGTTTTGTAAGGACCAGGTACCTAACTCCAGAGTATAATACTGTCTGTTCCCTTTGCTTTCTGCTTTCGACTACTAGGGATACATGACTTATAAATGGAAAACAAAACAAAACAACGTCTTGATACGTAATATCCCACAGTAACTTGGTTATGTTGTACCTACTAGGCATTTGCTCTTAAATCATTCCCTCTATAGATGCGAACCCCAAGTCTATAGAGTTTGAGTAAGCATGTCATAAGGCTACTTATTTCCATTGAATATCTGCTAAAAGTGTAATATTGTACTTAATGCAATCATTAACTTAAAAATTCCCAAGTACTAGTGTTTTTTTGCTCAGAGTCGGACATGACTGAAGTGACTTAGCAGCAGGAGCATTTTCTTAGTTTAATCTTTTTGATGAACTATTAACAGAGAGTAAGTCAAGGCCTGTTGGCAGTCATTGGAAATGGTTTTCTTTCCTGTAATATTAATGGTAACTCACATTTATTGAGCACTTAGTATGAGATCAGAAAACTGAGGCACAGTTACGAGAGGTTAGGTAATTTACCCAGTATGACTCAACTCCCAGATCACAGAGCCTGAATTCTACCCAGGCATTTTAGCTCTGGAGTGACTTTGAGATTTGAAGAGGGGATGTGCCTTTTCACATGCCTATTTTCCTGATGTTTGATATAATTATAAGGTTTTAAGGTGGCACAGAACCATTTTCAATTATTGTGGGTGTCAGATCTTTGCTTTTTTGCTCCATGTTTATGTCAGTCGCTTTTACCCATTTTTAGATTACTTATGTCCAGTAAAATATAAGACAATTGCTTACGATTACATTAAGGAGAGTAGACTTGAAGCCTTTTTTTTTGATGAAACATTTTTGCTTTGCGAACAGTGATGTAAATCCTTTGCATGAGTAGTCATTAATATTAGATGCTTCCGACGTTTTTACTGCTACTGTTTTACTTAGTAAAAGGGAATTCTCTGACTTTGGTGTTCAAGCTTAGTGTGAACCGGTAAGAAGAAACGATGGCAAATCAATTCCTGGCAGTCAAAGACACCTGCTCTTTCGTTGGGGCTGAAGGGAGTCACTTGCATCATGTCAGCCAGCTCTCAGAGACTGAGAGCCTATTAAAGCTCAAACTCAAATGACAGCCTCTAGACTGCATTGCTCCTATTTTCAGAAAGCCTGAAATAAATTAGGTTAGAAACTGAACGTGCTTAAGTGTCCCCAAAGAAGACTGCTTTGAGATTAGCTTTTGGTAATCACGGAATTGGCCCTCTTCCCTGCTGCTGCCAACTGCCGCTCCAGCCCTGTAACTATTTTGGTATCCTTATCCTTGCTAATGTACCTGATGGAGGTCTGCTTTTCTCGCTGGCCATTGTTTCATTTACGTGTTTTCATTATCAACACAGGCAACTGATCCTCGAAACTTCCCGCTTATAGCCTGCTTAAAAATATTTTGATAAATTATGTAAGAGGTTGTACTTTTGTAATGAACTTTTAAATCAATGGTTCTGATTGTTTCAGAATATAAAATTTACAACATAAAATAAATATATACTGAAAACACTATAGTCATTTAATACTCACTATCGTTATGTATCTGTTCTTCCACCTTTTTCTTTTATTTTTTTGGTATTTTTTCTTCCAGTCTGAGTTATAATTGATATATAACTGTTCACGAGTTAAGATGTGCAGCATAATTTGGGTACATACATCATGAAATGATTATCATGATAAGTTTAGTGAATATCTGTCACCTCATATAGATGCAAAATTCAAGAAAAAGAAAAAATTTCCTTATGATGATTTACTCTCTTAACTTTTATATATAATATATAGCAGTGTTAATTGTTTTTATTGTGTTGTACCTAAAGTCCCTAATACTTATTTATCTTATAACTGGAAGTTTGTATACCATCATCTATTTAAGAACCACATGAATAAACTCTTTAGCAGTAAGAAGATTGATGTTATTCCTTATTCTTTCTAACCTGTATTTTAATTTCACATCTCCCATAGAATTGGGCCCAGTGTAATATATTTTTGAACTTGACAATTTTTTAGTGATGACCCTTTCTGCTTCCTTATAAAAAACTGTGATTTAAAACAATGTAACCTTGAGACTTAGAGAACAGAGGTGTGGACACAGGGTGGGAAGGAGAGCGTGGGGATGAATAGAGAGAGGGGGATGGAAAAGCATCCATCACCATGTGTAAAACAGATAGCCAGCGGGAATTTGCTGTATGACTCAGGGAGCTCAAACCAGAGTGACAACCTAGAGGGGTGGGATGGGGTGGGAGGTGGGAGGAAGGTTCAAGAGGGAGGGAACATATGTATACCTTTGACTAATGCATGTTAATGTATGGCAGAAACCAAACAATATTGTAAAGCGATTATCCTGCAATTAAAAATAAATTAAAAAAATGTTTTGTAACCTTAAGGTTTGGGTATAAGTTTTTTCTTTTAGACTAAATTAAAATCACATTGATTTATGGCAGTATATTTCAGTTAGCACTTGTTAAATGTAAAATTTTGTGAATGCATCTCATTTTCCTTAGTGAGTTTAGTTGAGTGTCCATGAATGAATATTACTTATTGGCTGAATGAGACAAGATTCACCATCAATTCTCTTCCAAAGTTTTTTTGGGAAAGATATCGGTACTGAGGAACATAGTTCTCATATGTTGGTGGATGGGAATGGCTGGGCTTTCATCAGAAGTGTCACTCAGTTCTCTGAATGCCTTTCTGGTTATATGCCAGAATCATCATTGTAAAACATTTGAATACTCTGCCAGCTGACAACTAGATTAGGTCCCACTTTAATTTTGCTGGAAACAAGGAATTGGAAACTACCTATTTGGGAATGGTCTTTAGAGTTACACTTTCTCAACATCTAACCTATATTTCAAATTACCTTTTCTTGGGGTTCAGGGAACACAGCACAGACTGAGAATGGCCAAGAAGAGGTTTCCTTGCCCTCAAGGGCTAAGTGTCCTGTATTTCTTTCTTTTTCTCTCTTAAAAAATATTTTTGATGTGGACCATTTTAAAAGCCCTTACTGAATTTGTTATGCTATTGTTTCTGTGTTATGTTTTGGTTTTTGGGGCCATGAGGCATGTGGGCTCTTAGCTTCCCAGCCAGGGATGGAACCCACACCCCCTACATTAGAAGGTGAAGTCTGAACCACTGGACTGTGAGGGAAGTCCCTATGTCCTGTATTTCCAAGATAGACTTCTCTTAGGAAAGAGTATGGACTTTGAATACCTGGAACTTGGTTCATTTAAAAACATGCGTGCTCAAAAACCCATTGAAAAAATCTTTATGAACCCCCAGGCCCCTGCTTGCTCCATCTGAGGCCTGGGGACTAAGATCACATTACTTAACGAGCTCTCCTTTCTATCTGGAACCTGTGTGGAGCCCTGTGAAAAAGGTAATGCCCGGAAACAAAGGAAATCAATATGTGAAGACTCTGCTAATTGCAGGCCTGTCAGAGGCCCTTCCTGAATATCCTGAACCCCAGCTCCCGTTTGGCTCAGTGCTCCTTGTTTGAGCTGCCTTGTCATCTTGCCTCAGTTCTTGATATTCTGATTTGTATTAGACAGCCGGGGCTTGCCTTGTTCACTGTTCAAAGTTGGACAAAAAAAAATCACAATACTAACCCCCACTACCCCCCCCCCCGCACCCCGCCTGCTTAGTAATATAGTGGGGCTTCCCAGGCGGCGCTAGTGGTAAAGAACCCGCCTGCCAATGCAGGAGATCTGGTTCGATCCCTGGGTTGGGAAGATCTCCTGGAAGAGGGCATGGCAATCCACTCGTTTTCTTGACTGGAAAATCCCATGGGCAGAGGAGCCTGGCAGGCTATAGTCCATGAGTCCACAAAGAATTGGACACAACTGAGCACAATATATAGTTTATTGCAGTTATTCACCAAGAGGGTTGGGGTGTGTTTTTGTTTTTCTTTGGTTTCTTGACAAGTGCAGAATAATGTTTTCAATTTTCCAACTTTTGTCAATCTTAGTAATGTTACTGTCTTTGTTTTAAACTACTGCTAGAATGGAAAATGGCAAGCTCATAATTTGAGACTACCAGGCTATTTCCTGGGGAATTAGGTAGTAAACCATTTCTGCTTTTTCCTGTTTTCTTTAGAAAAAGTAGTGATTACTTTTCACAATCCTGGGTAAGTAGCCTCTAGAGAGGCTGTGTAAGTTGTTGGGTCATAACTGGACCACAGCCTGCCTGACTTACTGTTTTTAAGAAATTAAATGGCTGTGGAGGTGTTTTCTATTCAGATGTCACTATTTTCTGATTCACTTTGGATTTCCAACGGGAGAAATAAAGACCATAGTGACACAATTATTTCTATTTTATAGAAGCAATGAAGGAGACACAGGTTGGATCCCTGGGTCAGAACATCCCCTGGAGGACGAAATGGCAACTCATTCCAGTATTCTTGCCTGAAAAATCCCATGGACAGAGGAGCCTGATGGGCTACAGTCCACGGGGTTGCAGAGTCAGACACAGCTGAGTGACTGGGCACGCATGCACCGATTAACTTATTAGGGCACTACCTTCATTCTCTTTAAAATTTCTTTCTCTTTTGTTAGAGCCATTTGTGTGTGTATATTGAGGTACCAAGAATAAGTTCTTTAATACTTTTTCTTTTTTCCTTTTGGATGGAAATAACAACTTCGGTCTGAATATATTCCAAATAGGTGTCATGGGGCATTGCATTGGGAATTGTTACAGACAGTCTCTCACTTAAAAAATTTTTTTAAAATTTTTTAATTATTTATTTTTTTAAAGTCACTCAGTCGTGTCTGACTCTTTGCGACACTATGGACTATACAGTCCATGGAATTCTCCAGGCCAGAATACTGGAGTGGGTAGCCTTTCCCTTCTCCAGGGGATCTTCCCAACCCAGGGATTGAACCCAGGTCTCCTGCATTGCAGGTGGATTCTTTACCAGCTGAGCTGCAAGGGAAATCAGTCTCTCACTTTTGAGTGGATTGTGTCAAAGGATGTTGAGAAATACAAATTGATACACGAAGTTTTATCCTGGTGTTGCAAGGATGCTGTTTTTAGAATTTGACTGACCTAATGTTTGTCAACCTTAAATTAATTAAGATGATTTCTGTAAAGAACAGTACTCCCAAGGATGCTGTGTACCATCCACTTCACATCACTGGTATGTGCAAATAGAATTAAAATTAGAACATAGGAGATTGATAGAATGAATTCCCTATTATATCTATTTAATCTTGCCTTCATCTTCTTGCTATTAAGGACAGATACAAATATGTCTGCTCCTTAGTACCAAGTCAAACTTATATTGAGGGATAGGAACCACATTTTAATATTCATATAGGCAAAGCTTTGGGATGGCAGAACTTTTATCAAAAATTTATGTATACTCTTGGATATATCAGTGCTGTGATTCCTCCATTTCTCTATTTAGCTGTGAAAAGTTACACTGGGAGATTGTCAGTGGATGTATATTGAGATAGTGACCAAATTTAGCTGTCTATAGTCTCTGGCTTGAAAGGACCATTAACATCAGCAATTTGGAAAAATGTAAAATACTTAACTAGCCTTCACTCTCAAAGTCTAATAAAGTGTGAATTTCATTTAAAACATGGATTTAGTGAATCTAAAGTTCACATCCCAGTAGCTAGACTTGCAGTATTGAGGACTAGAATATTTCAGTCTCTCTCTCTCTTTTTTTCTTTCTTTTTACTACAAGGTTTATAAAACATGTCATTGTTTAATATTTGGGCTAATAAAAACCTAATCTTATTTTATGCTACTGAAAAAGGCTTAATCCTTGTTATAGATACACAAATTTTTCAAAACCTACTAAGTATTCTTATTTTTCTCTGTCTCTTTTCCTTTCTTTCCTTTTTCTCCCACCTGTGTTTTTGTTTTTTCATTTTTCTTTCAGGGGTTATATCTCATGGTGATCCATGTGTTTTGCAGTTTAGCAGATGCTTAGAATCCTACCTTCCAACCCCCACTTATTAGTTGTAAAACCTCAGGAAAGTTGCATAAACTTTCTAAAGCTCAGTCCCCTTACTATATAGGGTGAGTAAGAGTGTCTACCTTACAAAATTGTAAAGACTGAAATTAGATGAACACAATAAAAGGTGGTTCTTTTATCTGCATTCAATCTGCTGTCCTCACCCATGCAGTCTTCTCAGAGTAAGCAGGTCAAATGCAAAGCTACACACTTAGTCATATACATGAACTTACATTGTTGTTGTTCAGTCGCTCAGTTGTGTCTGACTCTTTGCAACTCCATGAACTGCAGCACGCCAGGCTTCCCTGTCCTTCACCATCTCCTAAAGCTTGCTCAAACTCATGTCCATTGAGTTGGTGATGCCATCCAGTCATCTCATCCTCTGTCACCCCCTTCTCTTCCTGCCCTCAATCTTTCCCAGCATCAGGGTCTTTTCCAATGAGTCAGCTCTTTACATCAGGTGGCCAGGGGTACTGGAGCTTCAGCTTCAGCATCAGACCTTCCAGTGAATATTCAGGATTGATCTCCTTTAGGATGGACTGGTTGGATCTCCTTGTTGTCCAAGACTCTAAAGAGTCTTCTCCAACACCACAGTTCCTTTGTCAGCAAAGTGATGTTTCTGCTTTTTAATACATTGTCTAGGTTTGTCATAGCTTTCCTCCCAGAGCGCAAGCGTCTTTTAATTTCATGGCTGCAGTCACCATCTGCAGTGATTTTGGAGCCCAAGAAAATAAAATTTGCCACTGCGTCCACTTTTCCCCCATCTATACGCCATGAAGTATTGGGACCAGATGCCATGATCTTTTTAAGACTAAAAATGTCTTGGGAGACTTTTTAGTGTTTAATATGAGAGACTTTTTTTTTTTGAAGCTATCAATTTGGGATTGATCACATATGTTAGAATATGTTAAGTAGGCAAAAGCTAATGATTTTTAATTATTTAGTCAAATATATTTTATCATTTTATGAGGCTATTTTCATGATTCTTCTGAAGATTTTGGCTCCTAATTTAGTTATTTTTTAGTATATCCTGGATGAAACTCACTTATGTGTGACTGATGCACACTACATCATGGTTTCCATTATGTGACTTTTTCAATTCTAAACTCATCTCAAATTTGACCTCTTTCAACATGCTTCCCCATGTTATCAAAATCAATCTGTTACCTTTCCTTCTCTTTTGTATCAGAGAAAAATGTATCTTCTAAGACCAAACGTTCTACCTATTCTTTTAAATAACAGAAAAATACCAACAAGAAAATAAAAACTACCATGGGGGTTTCCTGGTAGCTCAACTGGTAAAGAATCCTCCTGCAATGCAGGAGACCCTGGTTCAATTTCTGGTTCAGTAAGATCCCCTGCAGAAGGAAATGGCAACCCACTCCCGTATTCTCGCCTGGAAAATCCCCGTGGACAGAGGAGCCTAGCAGGCTATAGTCCATGGGGTTGCAAAGAGTAGGACAGGACTAAGCACGATAATATCACCACCCAGATATAACCACTGCTTAACATTTTGATGTTAAATGAAACTGGAAAGATATCATGATAAGACTTTTAAGGAAAAAAGATAATAGGTATTTACTGGACAATTATAGGATATAGACACGCATTTAAAATATCCTAGAAGAGTATGAATGCATATCAAGCTGCTAATCTATGTGGAGTGGGGAAAATAGAGTTTGTGGAACTTTATCGTTCCTTTCATTCAGTGTATTTTATAGTTGTGTGTTATTAGAAATATAAATACATGCCATTTTGGAAAGAAGATTCTACAAAAGAACTTTGATTAGAAAGTAAGATGAGTCAGGTGGGCAAGAGGCTATGCATTTACAAATGATAGGGATTATCTTTGGGTGGAAGGACTGAATGCTGTGGAAAGAGGATCACTTTAGCTTGGACAGGTTATGTTCCTGTCTTTTTACCTATTTCTCTCTCTACATATACACACACTGTTTCGTTTTTTTTTCTTAAAGATTTCTTGAATCTTTAGGAGTAAATGGTAGACATGATGTCCCTTTACCCCTAAACACTGCAATCGTATTTTCTAAAAGCAAGGCAATCCCATATATAACATTAGCACAATTATCAAAATCAAGAATTAAACAGTATTGTACAGTACTGTTGTCTAATCTTATTGAGATTTTTCCAGTTGACCCAATAATGCACTTTATTAGGCTTTGAATCTCAAGGGAATGACATACAGATGTGGGACAATTCACTATGGCGGTTACCGAGACATCCTCACTAGTCTATTTCTGTTAAGTGGCTGGGTTCTCAGCTGCCTGTTTCCTGCTGTTTTTTGTTTTTATTTATTTTTTCAACCTTTACACTTCTCATTTTACAAGTTACTTGAAATTCTTTTAGTAAACTTCTTTTCTGCCTGAGTTAGCCATAATTGATTTCTACAGTTTGCAACCGAAACTTTGACTAATAGATTATTTTTTTCACACTTTTTCAAAATCTTATTCATCTTCACACCCTCAGTTCATTAAAAGTCACCTTTTTTTCATGAAGCTTCTAGATTTCATCAGCAGTTTTACTTTGTAAATAGAGCACTTAGTATTCATCTTCATTTTATTATAGTCAGTTATTTACTTGTGTATTACTGTCATTAATTATAAGCTACTTGAAGGCTGGTATATGATATGGCATTGTGATGTTTGGACAAGTAGAGGATTTATAAGGTAAAGGGGGCAAGCTAGAGAGGTAGTAAAAACAACATCCAGTTGTGGGTGTGACTGGTGATGGAAGTAAAGTCCGATGCTGTGAAGAGCAATATTGCTTGCATAGGAATGTGGAATGTTAGGTCCATGAATCAAGGCAAATTGGAAGTAGTCAAACAGGAGATGGCAAGAGTGAACGTAGACATTTTAGGAATCAGCGAACTAAAATGGACTGGAATGGGTGAATTTAACTCAGATGACCGTTATATCTACTACTGAGGGCTGGAATCCCTTAGAAGAAATGGAGTAGCCATCATAGTCAACAAGAGTCCAAAATGCAGTATTTGGATGCAGTCTCAAAAAATGACAGAATGATCTCTGTTCATTTCCAAGGCAAACCATTCAATATCACAGTAACCCAAGTCTATACCTCAACCAGTAATGCTAAAGAAGCTGAAGATGAACGGTTCTGTGAAGACCTACAAGATCTTCTACAACTAACACCCAAAAAAGATGTCCTTTTCATTATAGGGGACTGGAATGCAAAAGTAGGAGGTCAAGAGATACCTGGAGTAACAGGCAAATTTGGTCTTGGGGTACAAAACAAAGCAGGTCAAAGAATAACAGTTTTGCCAAGAGAATGCACTGGTCACAGCAAACACCCTTTTCCAACAACACAAGAGAATACACATGAACGTCACCAGATGGTCAGTACTGAAGTCAGACTGACTACATTCTATGCAGCCAAAGATGGAGAAGCTCTATACAGTCAGCAAAAACAAGACCTGGAGCTGACTGTGGCCCAGATCATGACCTCCTTATTACCAAATTCAGACTTAAATTGAAGAAAGTAGGGAAAGCCACTAGACAATTCATGTATGACCTAAATAAAATTCCTTACAATTATACAGAGGAAGTGACAAATAGATTCAAGGGACTAGATCTGATACACAGAGTGCCTGAAGCACTATGGATGGAGGTTCGTGACATTGTACAGGAGGCAGGAATCAAGACCATCCCCAAGAAAAAGAAATGCAAAAAGGCAAAATGGTTTTCTGAGGAGGCCTTACAAACAGCTGAGAAAAGAAGAGAAGTGAAAGGCAAAGGTGAAAAGGAGAGATAACACCCATGTGAATGCAGAGTTTCAAAGAATAGCAAGGAGAGATAAAGCCTTCCTCAGTGATCAGTGCAAAGAAATAGAGGAAAACAATAGAATGGGGAAGACAAGAGATCTCTTCAAGAAAATGAAACATACCAAGGGAACATTTCATGCAAAGATGGGCTCGATAAAGGACAGAAATGGTATGGACCTAACAGAAGCAGAAGATATTAAGAAGAGGTGGCAAGAATACATGTAAGAACTACATAAAAAAGATCTTCATGACCCAGATAACGACGATGGTGTTATCACTCACCTAGAACCAGACGTCCTGGAATGTGAAGTCAAGTGGGCCTTAGGAAGCATCACTACGAACAAAGCTAGTGGAGGTGGTGGAATTCCAGTTGAGCTATTTCAAATCCTAAAAGATGATGCTGTGAAAGTGCTGCACTCAATCTGCCAGCAAATTTGGAAAACTCAGCAGTGACCACAGGACTGGAAAAGATCAGTTTTAATTCCAATTCCAAAGAAAGGCAATGCAAAGAATGCTCAAACTACTGCACAATTATACTCATCTCACACGCTAGTAAAGTAATACTCAAAATTCTCCAAGCCAGGCTTCAGCAATACGTGAACTGTGAACTTCCAGATGTGCATGCTGGATTTTAAAAAGGCAGAGGAACCAGAGATCAAAGGATAATCGAAAAAGCAAGAGTTCCATAAAAACATCTACTTCTGCTTTATTGACTACACCAAAGCCTTTGACTATGTGGATCACAACAAACTGTGGTAAATTCTTCAAGAGATGGGAATGCCAGGCCACCTGACCTGCCTCCTGAGAAATCTGTATGCAGATTAGGAAGCAACAGTTAGAACTGAACATGGAATAACAGACTGGTTCCAAATTAGGAAAGGAGTACGTCAAGGCTGTATATTGTCACCCTGCTTATTTAAGTTATATGCAGAATACATCATGAGAAATGCTGGGCTGAATAAAACACAAGCTGGAATCAAGATTGCCGGAAGAAATATCAATAACCTCAGATATGCTGATGGCACCACCCTTATGGCAGAAAATGAAGAAGAACTAAAGAGCCTCTTGATGAAAGTGAAAGAAGACAGTGAAAAGTTGGCTTAAAACTCAACATTCAGAAAACTAAGATTATGGCATCTGGACTTCCTTGCAAATAGATGGCGAAACAGTGGAAACAGTGACAGGCTTTATTTTTTTTTTGAGCTCCAAAATCACTTCAGGTGGTGACTGTAGCCATGAAATTAAAAGACACTTGCTCCTTGGAAGAAAAGTTATGACAAGCCTAGACAGCATATTAAAAAGCAGAGACATTACTTTGCCAACAAAAGTCCATCTAGTTAAAGCTATGGTTTTTCCAGTTATGTATGGATGTGAGACTTGGACTATAAAGAAAGTTGAGCACTGAAGAACTGATACTTTTGAACTATGGTGTTGGAGAAGACTCTTGAGAGTCCCTTGGACTGCAAGGAGATCCAACCAGTCTGTCCTAAAGGAGATCAGTCCTGAATATTCATTGGAAGGACTGATGCTGAAGCTGAAACTCTAGTACTTTGGCCTCCTGTTGTCAAGATTTGACTCATTGGAAAAGACCCTGATGCTGGGAAAGATTGAAGGTGGGAGGAGAAGGGGACGACAGAGGATGAGATGGTTGGATGGCATCACCGACTCAATGGACATGACTTTCAGTAAACTCCAGGAGTTGGTGATGGACAGGGAGGCCTGGTGTGCTGCAGTCCATGGGGTCACAGAGTTGGACACAACTGAGTGACTGAACTGAGAGAAGTAGTGTATTTTTAGACAGTGCCTTTTGGGGAGTTCAGGTCAGCAGAATTATGTTTCATTTGCCTTTGTTATGCTATTTGAAGTACCCTTCTTTTGATGGTTGAAAGCTTAGTAACTAAAAAATTACTGCTCTCCCAAGGGCCAGATCTATACAACAGCTTTAAATCGCATTGGATTTTATATTTTCCTTGTTCTAAATATTTAAACTTTCCAGTTTGAGCAAACAACAGAGTTTTTAAACTATGAGAATAAAACAGGACTTATAGTATCCAGGAGTCTTATATAGCACCTGTTTTTACTATTTTGTTCTCTGTTTATGTTTAAAACATTTTTAAAATTAATTTATTTATGTTTTAAACTCATTTGTTGCATGTATTATTCAAACTTGGATCTTAATTTTGTTTACACTTTGAAGTCCTGCCACTTTTACCTTTGCCATTTTTGGGGTCAGTTATTAAATATTAGAGAAGTTATTTTTTAAAGCTATCTGATTATATAGCCTTGGTCCAGCAATTCCATATTTAGCTATTTCTCTTATATATATGTCTGAATAGTTAGCTTATGTAAATAGATGACTGTTGTTTGCAACATTGTTTAAAATAAGGACAATCTAGAAACAAGTTCCTAAATCTCTGTGAAGAAGGACTGGTTATGTTGTGTCCATGCAGAGATTACCTGCAGAGATTATTGTTCTTAAATAATAGGATAGATACAGGAAATGTCTAATATTAAGGGAAAAGGTTACTTCAGAAAAGTAAGTATAGTATTACTACATTTGTGTAAAAAGAGGATATTCATACATAGGCATAGAATGGAAGGCTATACAGGAAATATGTAGTGGTTACCTTTTGGGAATAAGACTAGTAGAAAAGGAGGAGTTTCCTTTATATCTTTCTGTTCAGTTCAGTGGTTCAGTTGTGTCCAACTCTTTGTGACCCCATGAACCACAGCACGCCAGGCCTCCCTGTCCATCACCAACTGCTGGAGTCTACCCAAACCCATGTCCATTGAGTCAGTGATGCCATCCAACCATCTCATCCTCTGTTGTCCCCTTCTCCTCCTGCCCTCAATCTTTCCCAGTATCACGGTCTTTTCCAATGAGTCAGCTCTTTGCTGCAGGTGGCCAAAGTATTGGAGTTTCAGCTTCATCATCAGTCCTTCCAATGAACACCCAGGACTGATCTCCTTTAGGATGGACTTGTTGGATCTCCTTGCAGTCCAAGGGACTCTCAAGAGTCTTCTCCAACACCACAGTTCAAAAGCATCAGTTCTTTGGCGCTCAGCTTTCTTCACCGTCAAACTCTCACATCCATACATGACTACTGGAAAAACCATAGCCTTGACTAGATGGACCTTTGTTGACAAAGTAATGTCTCTGCTTTTTGGTCATAATTTTCCTTCCAAGGAGTAAGCTTCTTTTAATTTCATGGCTGCAATTACTATCTGCAGTGATTTTGGAGCCCCCCAAATCAAGTCAGCCACTGTTTCCCCATCTATTTGCGATGAAGTGATGGGACCAGATGCCATGATCTTAGTTTTCTGAATGTTGAGTTTTAAGCCAACTTTTTCACTCTCCTCTTTCACTTTCATGAAGAGGCTCTTTAGTTCTTCACTTTCTGCCATCAGGGTGGTGTCATCTGCATATCTGAGGTAATTGATATTTCTCCTGGCAGTCTTGATTCAAGCTTGTGCTTCCTCCAGCCCAGCGTTTCTCATGATGTACTCTGCATATAAGTTAAGTAAGTGGGGTGACAATATACAGCCTTAATGTACTCCTTTTCCTATTTGGAAGCAGACTGTTGTTCCATGTCCAGTTTTAACTGTTGCTTCCTGACCTGCATACAATTTCTCAAGAGGCATATCCTTCTGTAGTATTTGAATTTTTACTTTGTTGCCATGAACAGGCATTACTCATATGAATAAAGAAACAAATCGAACATCAAGTTAACTAGAATTGCATTTTCAAAGTAGGTTCTCAAAGTCATCGCTACATTTAAATGATGATCAGAACCTCGCTATTTTGGAGGCAGGCAGTATTAAATGTGATTTTATAGATGAAGAAATTAGTAGTTGGGTGTACTTTAGGCTGTTTAAGTAATACAGCCACGTAGTTGGTGGTGGGATGAATACTTGAACTTGAGGTTTGTAACTTCTAGGATAAGAATTTTTTTTTTTTTTTGCTGTTGCTTATGAATGGTTAAAATAATGAATTGTGAATTGTTTTTTCCCTCTTAGAAGAATTATGTATTTTTCATGCTTTCCTATCAAGCATATATATCTTTCTTTTCTATTATAGCAAATAGGCTACATTGAATTTTAGTTTGTCCCTTAGAACTTTATTAACTTAAGCTTTTGTAGTTTATTCTGTATGTATCTTATTGTTCTTAGAGATAGCAGAAGAGACGGTAGTAAACTATGAGGTTGGGAATTTAAGATTTTCACCAGATGAAACAGAAATGGAGGTTTCTGCTCAGTATCCTTGGTCTTGGGGTGTGGTTTTACCACACTGTACTTCCCAGGCTATAAAAAGCCTTGCTTCCATCCCCCAGATTCCAGTTCCTTTAGGGGCCTCCTGTGCTATGTGATATTAAAAAGGTATCAAAAGATATTAAAAAAAAACTGGGAAACTTTTGCATCCCACTTCCCTTCCCTTCTCAGTTTCTTTTCTTTCTAAAATTGGGACGTCTGTAGCAAGCAAATATTGTAGAAAATATTGTAGAAAACAAATATCTGTTCTCATTCTCTCTCTCACTTATAAAATATTTAAGTGTGAAAATCATATGAGACCACTCAATTTTAGAATATCAGTATAATTTATAATCGATGAAATCATCCTGTAGCTTAAAAATCATGTTAGATTGAGATGTGCTCTGTAGAGCAGACTGCTTAAAAATGACTGAAAAAATGATGCTTCATTTCTCTCTACAAAAGTTAAAGGATTTTTTTTTTTTCAAATAAGAAGTGAATAATAGAGATAAGAGTGAATGTGTAAGTGCTTTTTGGCCTAATCAAATAAAGAACAGTTGAGCTGTCTGTCAAATGCAGGTTGAACTAGATGTATGAACTCCAAGGCCCTTGTCCGGCTCCAAAACAGCAATGAAAATAAAATTTCAGGCCACCCCCAGGCATCACCTGCTGCACCGAATGTGTGTCTGCTCAAAGCCAAAGCAATTTTAGCCTTGAACAGCAGGTGGGGTAAGCAGTCCAACTTTTTTCCAAATGGGAGTAACATTCATTTTCATACTTTAGTGATGGATTGAACAACCTTGGAATGCGTGCAAACCTGAGTGTATTCAAACCTTAACTGAGCAGATCAGAACAGCAGCAACAAAATCTTGATTGTGATTATAATTCTTCACTCCTCAGTTTTGACTGTTTCTTAGATTGTTGATAGTATTTCAAACCAGACTGAGAATCTGAGAAATGATATACACTCATCATTTCATGTTTCTCCTCCCCATGTTTTGTTAGACTGGTACAGCCGTAACCATAGAGGAAAAAAGGGTGGGAATCAGAGAAACAAGTTGTAGGAGAAAATCTTCTTTTGATGCTGGAGTTTCTTATCTGTTTGTGAGCTTTGGTGCAGATGTCATGGCTAAGGGTAATTCAAGCAAGGATGATGAGCACATGTGTGAGTTTAATATGGCGCTTTATTTATCCTTAACGTAGGTTTCCTAGATGAAAAGTTTGACTGAAACTGACTTGCGGTATGGACTCCAGACCTGGTCTGTATTATCGTATTTGTGAAATTCCAGTGTAGTTTCATTGATTGTTGGCATTAGTGGCAGCAGCAGCAGAGCTTACAGAATAAATTTTTTATGTTTTAGAACATAGATTTTAATGGCCACAAAGTAGTCTACTTTACAATTTATCTTCAATAAAATACAGTGGAAAAATAAACTTTTTTCCCTAACATAAATACATCTGTGCTGAACTCTTTTATAACACATTGTTATGTGAATAAATCTCAGAATAAATTCAGAAGTGAAATCACTGAAAAAAAAAATAAACAGCAAACTTTGGGAGTACGTTTCTTTTGAGTTATGTGCCTCTTCTGATACATGGACTTT
The DNA here is from genome assembly GCF_001704415.2 of Capra hircus. Classification (NCBI taxonomy): domain Eukaryota; kingdom Metazoa; phylum Chordata; class Mammalia; order Artiodactyla; family Bovidae; genus Capra; species Capra hircus. The sequence continues at coordinate 74,481,484 of NC_030817.1, read as the reverse complement.
TGTTTACACTACTTCTTTCATTTTCTGGATTGTAGAAATTGAGTTTATATTTGCAGCTTATGTATACAGTGGCTTTTAGTGCCTTAGCCATCTGTATTTCCCACTTCCAAGGCTGGTATATCCTTAAAAACAGATTTATTTTAAAAGAACAAATTAAAGAGGCATCTTTCTTTTTTTAGTGTAGGAACTGTCTGTATATGTTGTATAAACACATACAGTTGGCCTGTGCCCCTCTCTATATCTACACATATATTAGCATGTTAACAAATATATAAGTTGATTATTAATATACTATTTGGAAGCTCTCTGTATTCCCAGTTTTTAGTTTCTTAATGTATGTGACTTAATAGTCTTCCCTAATGAATATTTTCTGGGCAAAATATGTTCCTTTTTAGCTTCTTGACCTAAATAATGATTACTGATGATGTAATGAACTGAATGTTTCTGTTCCCCCAAAACTGACACTTTGAGGCCTTAGCCTCCAGGTGATGGCATTTGGAGACAAGGCTTAGGAGAAGGTGATACGTTGTAAGGGCAGGCCCTAATCTGATCGAGCTGGTGCTCTTGTGAGGAAAGGGACACCAGAGCCCTTTCTCCTTGACTTGTGAGGAGATAGCGAGAAGGCAGGCATCTAAGCAGCCAGGGGGGTCCTCACCGACCTGAGGGCCTCACAAGGTCTGCCGCCGCCTTGACCTTGCATTCCCAGCCTCTGGAACCATGAGAAATACGTTTCTGTTGGTTAAGCCACACGACTAATACAGATGGTTTTCTAACCATAAATAGTTTTATATTGGTTAGTGTGAAGACTTCAGATGAAATAGATTAAGAAACTGATGGGAATTTTAATGCAAACTAAGACCACTTTGGCCACCTCATGGGAAGAATCAACTCATTGGAAAAGACTCTGTTGCTGGGAGGGATTGGGGGCAGGAGGAGAAGGGGACGACAGACAATGAGATGGCTGGATGGCATCACCAACTCGATGGACGTGAGTCTGAGTGAACTCCGGGAGCTGGTGATGGACAGGGAGGCCTGGCGTGCTGCGATTCATGGGGTCACAAAGAGTCGGACGCGACTGAGCGACTGAACTGAACTGAACTGAAGACCACTTGACTGTTTCTGAAGTGAATAGTCCAGTCTGCTTTTTGTTGTAGCTTACATAAATCAGTTCTTTCAGTTACTGATCTTTAGATTCCCTTATTTGTGATTGTTTACTTCATATGCAAATGACACCTTTTCCCCCCTTTAACTAGCCTATGGTAAAAATGCCATCTGATACTGGGTTAAAAAAGTCTTTACTATGTAACTCAGCAGAGTTCTTTTTAGAGGCAGCATATTCGTTTTCATTGTTGCTGTAACAAATTACCAAAAACGTAGTGGTCTAGGACAATATAGATGGCTATCTTATGGCTCTGGAGCCCCACTGTGGGCTTCACTGAGCTAAAATCAAGTGTCCACAGGGCCGTGTTCCTCTTTGGAGGCTCCAGGGAGAATGTTTCCTGCTTCTAGAGGCTGCTTAAGTCCCTTGGCTCTTGGCTTCTTCCTCTGTCTTCCAAGGCAGCAACATAGCGTCTTTCTGACTTCTGCGGTCCTATCTCATTCCCTTTCTCTCTTTTCTGCCTCCCTCTTTTACTATTAACGAATTCTTGTGATTACACTGGGCCCATCTGTACATTCCAGAGCAATCCCCCTATTTCAGGATCAGCTAATTAGCAACCTTAATTCCCATCTGCAATCCTAAGGCCCTTTTGCAGTCTACCCAAACATATTCCTAGATTCAGGGGCTTAGGACATGAACATCTTTGGGGAGCCATTATTCTGCCTATCACAGGCAGAAAGTGATATATTTAATAAAGTATAAGAAAATTTTGCTTGGAAAATTGTTAGTTCTTACCTTTCAGCCTGTGTTTTCTTGGAAGGATCATGGTATGTATTTCTCAATTGCCTAAACCTGTGTCCTCTTTTGAAAAACAAAAATCTTGTCTATTCTGTGGTCAATAATAAACACGTTAGCTTTTTTCCCTCTAAAATATCCACATACCCTCCCCCACCCAAGTGTTTGAGCTAAATAAATAAGGTTTGTCACACCTGTACTTAGCCTACAGCTGGGCCACTGTTTCAGATTTCTAGAGTATTTTAGGCTCTGGGATGTAATGTTCTCACTTTTGCTCAACTTAAAAATGTCTCGTGTTTGCTTTATTCTTAGTACCAGCTCCATTTCTCCATAATAGTAATTATTTGCCGTTGCTGTTGTGAACTTATTGAAAGAAGTAAGCATGCTTAACATTTTCTAGACATGTTCATATACTTAAGAGGTAGGTAGGGTATGGATAGTGCTTGTTGAGGAAAAAAGTGGAAGATCTACAGCTTGAATTACTTAGTTGATTAGAGGCTGATTTTCAGTTTCATTGTTGTACCAACTGAGTAACTCATAGCAGGAGGATAAGGTGACTGCTTTTGTTGGTATGTGGTCTCAGAGCATGTATCCTGCAGGGAGATTTTGTATAAATATATTTCTTAAAATAGACTTTATAGACTTTTTAGAACAGTTTTAGATTTAGAGAAATTAAGAGACTAGTATAGAGAGTCCCTAAATATCCCATGCTGTTTTTTCCCATTATTGACATCTCACATTAGTATGGAACATTTGTTACAACTAATGAACCAATATTAATTTATTATAATTAACAAAAAATCATGCTGTCAATTCTGTTTCCTAGTAGAAAAGGAATAATTTGGCATTTGAGAACATTATTTATGAAAAATAACTTGTGTTTCGGGGGTTGATTAATTATGGTTTGTTCTTAAACTCTGTGGCTTGACTTTGTATTGGCTTCTTAATCTGTGAAGGCTGACTGTGAAGTGGATTTGAATATTAGGTTTAACTCTGAGTTTGAAAGTAATGTTTTTGGTTAGGACAGAGAATGAGAGATGATCAGATTGCATTTTTCATGTCTCTGGGTCTCTCTTCCCTTCACATTTAGAAGAGAATCTGGATTCCTCACCCTGCTTTGTAAGGCTCTTCATGCTCTGGGTCCTGTGAACCTCTCAGAGCTTGCTCCTTCACTCTGTAGCCAGGATACTGGCTTCACTTCTGGTTTTCGAATGTGGCAAGATTGTTCTCTCCTGAGGGCCTGACTGTTCTGCCTCTTCACCCCCTGGTCCCTGCATGGCTTACTCCCTCATTTATCTGGTTCTCTGCTTGAATGTCTCTGAAGACGGTTCACTGATGATTCTATATAAAATAGTGCTTTCATCATTCTCTAAACCATTACCCTACTTTATCTTTGTAGGGTCCTATTTGTCACTACCTGAAAGCACTGTGTTTTATGCATGTAGTTATACAAACATTATATATCTGTTTATGTGTTGGTTGTTTGACTCCTGCAGTAGAATGTCAGCTTCAAGAGGGCAGGGAATGTTTCATGCACATCAAACAGTACCTGGCATAGTGTAGACTCTCAGTGGATACTTCTTATGTGACCGAATAATGGAGTTTGTATTTAAGCATGGCATTAGAGTATTCTGGAAACATTCATGTTTATTTTCTGTTTGTATTTTTCTGGTTTTCCTGCTAAAACTAAAAGCAGGAAAGGGAGGCTGAGTGTAGCTGAAACCACATCCGCCCTCTGGGCTCCTCTCTGCATACGGTACTCTATTTTGCCTTCAGTGAAAAGAGCCGGAAGGAGTTTAAATGCCTCCGCCCAAGAAAGAAGCATCTATCAGAATTTCCAACATCGGCTTTCTTTCTTTGGGGGCCCTTAACAGCCCGAACGTGTGTGGATTAGCCTTTCTTAGTCTCTAGCAGCATACCTGGTGAGCAGCTGCTTACAATGAACAGTCCCCCCCCCCACCCCCCCCCGCCCCGGCCTCTTACACCCCATGTGATTGGCTGGGAGCGTAAGCGGCGAGGTCCAGAGTGAGGAGTAGACTAGGACAGTGTTCCAGAGGTCAGAAAGTTTTGGTTTTCTTCCCTGTGTGTTTGAGGGTATAAGATAAATCGTGACACCTAAGAGGAGAGTGAGAAATGTGCGCCAATGTCGTGGTTTTATGAGACTCAGTGATGGGGTTCTCTTTCCCCCGGTGATTCTGTCGAGTGGAAGGTGAGAATCAGGCCGGCCCTCAGCTCAGGTGTGTGGAATATCTCATAGTTTAAGAGGTCGAGAGAGCTGCTGCCTCCACGAGCAGCAGCGGAACTACCGGGAGGGCACACCAAGGGAGAGCTGGTGGCTACGTGTGCAGCTCAACACTGCGGACAGGTTACCTGATGGCTTGGAAAAGCGAAGAGCTGGCAGGTGGTACTGGGGGTGGAAACCCGGGTAAGCAACCTGTATACAGGACCAGGGGTGAGAGTTTCTCAATGTTTTCTTTTTCTCTCCAGTCTTGAATCTAAGGTAGGCTCTCAGGAGAGCTGTGTCCATGGTAGCTAAAGACCACGGAGAGTTCCTCCATCTTTTTAACCAGAAGACCAGGAAAATGCAAGCTGGAGAGGATGAGGGGAGGTCCCCTCCTTCCTTTGAATTGTGGGTGAATGGGATGGGGCAGCAGACCCTTTGGAGAGCCAGGCTGGCTGGTGGTGCTGGCAGCTGAAATATAAGTCTGTCTTTCTGGCCAGAGGAACCAGGAAACTGGGTTCCTGCAGTCCAAAGAGCATGCGAAAATGTCCGTTTTCTTTTTTTCCTTTGTTTTGCTCTTTGAGGGGCAGTGTGGGCAGCTAGAACTATTAAGAGAAACCCAACCTTTGGGCCAGAGGGTTGGGACAGTCCTAGAGAGGAAAGAGCTGGAAGGGGATCCTCTTGGAGCATGAAACGGCCACTCAGAACTGCACGTGGGGCAGACAGGAAGCAGCAGTGGAGCAAAAACCTTGAGAACTGAGATGACACTGAGCTATTGCCCACAGAGGATGAGACGGAACTTACTGTCTGAAGCCAACCAGATCGGTTGCCTAATAAAACGGAACAAACAAAACCATAACGTTCTCCAGAGGATTTTTAACGGGACCCAGAGTCTAAACAACTTCATATTCAGAATGTTATTCTACATCCAGAGTTTTACAGTATACCAGGAAAATGTGACTAATTCTTGAGGCAAAAGACAATTCACAAATGCCGGCCCCATAGATGACTCAGATCTTGGCATTCTGAGCCAGAATTTAAAGCAACCGTTATAACCCTGCTTCCTCCATGAATTAAAGTATCTTGACATGAATGGAAAGACAGCCATTCTTCTTTTAGAAGAAACCATAGGAGGAAATGTTTGTGGTCTTGGGTTAGGCAAAAATTTCTTAGATATAGCACCAAAAGGATGACATGCAAAAGAAAACAAATAGCTAAGTTGGACTTCCTGAAAATTAAAAACCTCTGCTTTGGGAAGGATGCTGTTGAGAAAGTAGAAAGATAAGCTACACAGGGGTATGTGGGAAATTGCTGTTTCCTTTCATGCGGTTTTGCTGTGACCCGAAAGTTACTAAACCCTAAAGTTAATAAAGCTTTATTAATAAAGAATAAATTCTATTATTAAAAAAACAAGCCACAGATTTGGTAGAAAATATTTTCAAATCACATATCCAGCCAAGGGATTGTATCCAGAAAATATATAGAGCTCTCAACACTCAGTGCGAAAGTAAATAATTCATTAAAAATGGGGAAAAGACTTAACAGATGATATACCCAGGAAAATAGATTGATGGCAAATAGCACAAGGTGGTCAACGGCATTTGTTATTAGGGAAATCCAAAGTAAAGCCACAAAGAGAAACCACTTTATATCTGTTGTTTAGTCACTAAGTGGTGTCCCAGTCTTTTGTGACTGTAGCCCTCTAGGCTTCTCTGTCCATGGGATTTCCCAGAAAAGAATATCAGAGAGGGTTGCCACTTTTTTCTCTGGGGCATATTCTGACCCACGGATTGAAATTGCATCTCCTGCATTGGCAGGGAAACCCTATGTCTGTTAGAATGGCTTCAAAAAACCGACTATCAAATCCCAGCAGTTTCTTATCAGGTTTTCATATGACCTAGCAATCCCATTCTTAGGTCTGTATTTACCCCGAAGAAATGGAAACTCGTATGCTTGAATGTGTATGGCGATTGTTTATTCGTAATTGCCAAAAGCCAGAAACAACCACAGGTTTCTTTAACTGGTGAATGAATATGCGAACTAGACAATGGACTTGAAGTTAGTGGTGAAAAGTGATGAGCCACTGTTACTCAGAACAGCATGGATGAATCCGCTGCGAATGTACTAGGTTGAGAGAAGCTTGGAGAGTGGTGTGACGGAAAGCTTTGTCCTGTATCTTGGTGGCGGTAGTTATCTGGACTCCATTTATCTAAACTTTGTATTTTAATCTATGGAAATTGATAAAAGGGAGTAATTATTGGAGACCTTCTAATTAGAGTTTTTATCAGATCCTAAAAAGGTAAGTATTGCAGACCAAGAGGGTGATTATTTTTCACATGACATGCTTTGGCATTGAAGAGGTCCCCAGCTTTCTTCAGTGGTGAGAGGAGAGCTTGTCTGTTCAGCACACTGGTGACCCTGTGATGTCTTTCCAAGTGAATTGTGTGACGCAGCTAACAAAATCTACCGCTCTGGATCTTACTGCTTTTTGAGTGACTTCAGGACCATTAGAAATAATAAGAGGCATTTCCCTTTTCCTTGTTAACCTTTAGTGCACTGAATTGCTGTGAATATCGCCTGAAGGCTGGTCTTGAGGGTGGTGTGCAGAAAGAAGCAAGCTTTATCTTGCATTTTCTTTGGGACAGACCCAGGGCCTTCTTCCTGTCCCTTCTGTTCTCTAGGGCTTTCCCTGAGTGCCCATTCAGAACTGTCTTAATGATACATCACGCTCCTGACATTCGCTTCTCTTCTTGTCAAAACTGTGATGGTGACTGTGTTGCTCTCAGGGGAGGGCTTTGAATTTCAAGTTGCTTTCGTCAGTGTGTTGCCTCTTTAGACATACCAGTGGGACTACTCTTTGGGGGCAGATGCGCCTTTTTCTGCCGAGCATATTACGGGAAGAGACAGCATTTTCCTTCTGCTAAGGTTAGAGCTGATGTTCTAAGAGACTTTTCATATTTATGCCTCTTGAGAGTTTCAGTGAAGATTTTCCACTCACAGGTCGCCCTGTTAGAGGAGAGCAATACTGTGAGTTTAATTTGTGCTTCCTTCACAAAAGGAAGACCCACACTGCTGGTGAGGATCAAGACAAGGTGGAATTCAGCCTAGCTTTGCATTTCTATGAGGCGGAGAGAGTCTCTCACTTACAAAGAGGAGGCACCAGTAATGTCAGTACTGCTAGCTCCAAGAGAATTTTACCACACACGGTTATTGAGGCTCACTGTGCCGCGGCCCTGCTTCAAGGCGCCCGGCTTGTGTGCACTCCATAATCCTGGTCCTGGGGTTTGCGTCTTGTCCTTGTGGATTGGGAGCTTTGAGAAAATCCACCTTTCTCTAATGCCAGGTAAAAAGCTCTCTCCCTTCCTTATAGGTTTGCTGCCCTTTCTTTTAATTAAAGTTTTTTCCTCCCTAATGTTGGGAGAGCTTCCTAAAGGTCACACTTGAAGAGAACAGAAGAGAAATGCAGATTATAGCATGCTGTCCTTTCACGGGGGATATCATCTAGCGAATTTCTCTGCCTCCGGAAAGTGCGTTTTCTTTGTCTCATTTCTCAGTTTTGGTTAAAGCACAGTGGGTGGGAAGGAAAGGGTCTTTACTGATGTGTACTCATGATGTCATTATGTTGATGGCAGAGGAACAGAAAAGGCAGTTCAGCCTGAAGAGAAGGGCATGGCAGCTTGAGCGTCCTGCAGATGCCATGTGGCAAATGCAGGCCTCATGGTTAACGCAGGCACTTGTCTTCAATGCCTTCTACCGAATATTTGCCTTTGAAATCTCTAAATATGGTGTTGAAGTCGTCGTCCGAATTCTCAGGGAGCCGACTGACAGTGCCTGCGTCCTTTTCAGGTTAATGCTGTTGTGTGTGAGTGCTCTTGAAGATAGAAGATTGTAGTGTTAAAAGAAAAATCAGCATGCCCACAAAAGAGAACTGTTATGCATTGTGTACAGATTCTGTTCATCAGGGAAGAACTGAGTGGGAGGACAGATTCAAAAGATGAGCTTCAGATGGTAGGAAGCAAGCGATGGAAGCGTACATCAGCTCATCTAAGTGTCAGATAAGACATATGCACCAAGGACGACTTTTCAGGTGATTCATCCCTCCTCATTTGGTCAGTGTGTGTACAGGCTGCCCCACATTATATGTGGTAGGGACTTAAGGGAATTCTCTTAGGTCCCTTTGTCCTTTCATGTGAAACGGCAAATTAAACAGCTCTCACTGAGTAGGGCCTGAGTTAAGCCCTTGTCTTTAAAGAGAGAACAGCTAAAAAGTGTTCTTTTATCTTGGGAAATTTGACCTAGCTAAGCTTATAGGTTTTTGCTTATAGGTTTCAGTCAAGGCCTCTGAATGAGGTGACATATGGAACTTGTATGAAGGCACACAAATTTCTAGCCTCACAGCTGTAACTTTGAAAGTCACTATGGCAAGTGCCGTGAAAATTGTAGTCTGTTTGAGTTGTGAGGCAGTGTGAGACGTGTACTCTACCAGATGGTGGCAGTCATTCTTTAATTAACAAGGACAGACAGCATAAGATTTAAATCACACCTGTTTATAGTTTTTTTTCATGTTTTATCCGTCTCATCCATTGACATCATCTTTTATTTCAGTTTCAACAATTTTTGCAAATGTTAATCAACTTCCCTGTTAAATATGCATGTTTTTCTTCATGTCGCTGATTATGTGTGTCTTCCGCCAGTCTCTGATCATTTTTATTGCTTTTAACTATAAGTGACTTATTACTATCAAGCCATTTGCCCATTCTATGAATCTTGCTATTTCCAGTGATTAACATGAACAGGTTACCGTGGATACATTTTTGCGATCCTTGTGTGGTTGGTAAGTTTTGGGAGTGGGTATGACCTGTTTCAGCTGTATTTCATCTGTATACATGTAATTGATTATGTGTAAGTAAGGTCTTTTCTGTCTTCCAGGGCTTCTTTGAGATTAAAGATAATTTCATGAATGAGTTTTGATAGATACAAGGTGGTGTCATTGATGTAGGAAAGGTGGTTTCACACATCAGATGGTTCTTGAATCACCAGTTTCTGGCTGGCTACATCTCTTCTGTACAGTCATGGAGAATTTTAGAAATGTAGAATAATCAGTGATAATGATTAAGGAATTAAACTTTGTTGTTATGAAGGAGGAAATATGGTTAATTTAGGTAAGAGAACACGCAGACCCGGGTAGGCAGGCCCAATGTGATATCTACATGATCTTGCTTGAGGGCAGAAGGTGGGCCAGGGCTACCCAGGTTCTTTCTAGAGTGATAATTCTTTACTAATTAAGTTCTCTCTGGTGATTTGAAAGTTTGGAGAGTGTCTTAAAGTTGGCCAGATAAACAAGAGCTATTTAGTGGCCTGTGATTTTTCTGGAAAGTGGAAGGTGATGACCTTGAGACCTCAGTAACTAAGGAAACCGACCTTGAGTTGATAGAGAAGTGAGGTGAAAATTTAACTGAGAGAGAGTCGAAAAGAATCTGGCCTGTAGAGAACAAACTAGAGGTTACTAGTAGAGAGGGAAGAAGTGGGGAGGGGCAAGACAGGGGCAGGGGTTTAAAAGGTATAAAATGAGCTACAAACAAGGATATCTTGCACAGCAAAGGGAATATAGGCAATATTTTACAATAACTAAAACGAAATGATGTTGGTGATTTTAGTCGCTAAGTCGTGTCCAACTCTTGTGACCCCATGGGCTGTGGCCTGCCAGGCTCCTCTGTCCATGGGGATTCTCTAGGAAAGAATACTGGAGAGGGTTGCCAGTTCCTTCTCCAGGGGATCTTCCCAACCCAGGAAGTGAACCCCGGTCTCCTGCATTGCAAACAGATTCTGAGCTGCGAGGGAAGCCCCATAAATGAAATATTAACCTTTCAAAATCGGGAATCACTATGTAGAGTACTTTAGACTTATGTAATATCGTCCATCAACTACACTTCAGTAAAGACAGGTTAATTAAAACAGGAAAGCCTGGCTGTTTGCAGTGTTACACCCATGCAGGTAATCCCTGGGAAGACTGAACAGAGGCTGATGTGCCTGAAGTACCGCTTGCTTCTTGGGAAGCGTGAACTGTGGTGGCTGTGGTGGAGGAGTGTGTTTTGTACACTGGACTTACCCAGGGACGCTCAGTCTACACGCACTCTACATATGAAGGCTGATGATTTTTGTGTTCAGAAAACCTCTTAGTCAAATGTTTTGATAAAGCAAAGTTTTTACTTGAAGGCCTTTTAGTTGGATTTCTAGTTATCGTGTGATTGAGATCGTAACCATAGCAAGAAGCAAATTGTCTTGGTTATAATTACGTTTACATTTCCTTCACTGGAAAAAACCATTGATGTTAATCGAATTTGTGGAATTTTACCTGAGAGTTGGGACTTACAAGGTGGATTAATTTGGTAACTTTTAAACCTGTTTTAGCTTGAATTCTTAAATGGAGCTCAAGTTGTAAAGCAGATAAAATGAAACGGATTCATTCTATTGCCACCCACATCCTCCTTTAAGGACTTCCATAAAAGGACTTACACAAAAGATAGCTTAAAATCACCAGTGGGCCCAGTGACAGTTACTGCAGCCCGATTTCCCAGACTGCTCTTAAGTTGTGAAAGCAATAAACTCTCGAGCTCTTGGGTGGGCTGCCAGCACATGGTAATTAGCTTTCTCTGCCTCCTGTTTTTAGGCGACTTTGGAAACAGTTACACAGGTGAGACAGATAGAAGGGCTTGAGAAAAATGTAAGGACTAGTAGGGTCGCAAGGAGAAGGAAATGGCAACCCACTCCTGTATTCTTGCCTGGAGAATCCCAGGGATGGGGGAGACTGTTGGGCTGCCGTCTGTGGGGTTGCACAGAGTCGGACACGACTGAAGCGACTTAGCAGCAGCAGTGGGGTCACAGAGTCGGACACGACTGAGCAACTTCAGGACAGGACAGGAGGGTGGAAGAGGAGCCCTGTGGAGAAGTGTCATTGAACAGCTGCTTTGAAGGTGGGGTTACCATTTTCTGTGTTCTCAGAGGCCTCTTCCCTCGCTCCTTTCGCATACACTGATCATAAGGAGGGACAAGAAAAGAGGCTGTATACAGTTTTTGTGTTGGAAAAACCGTGGAATTTCAATACAGTCTGGATCACTTTTTTTTCCCGTTCTTAATGGCCACAGTAATTTGGAGCTCTAATGCTATGTACATTGTTCTGGGCTCAATAAATAACATATATATATGCCATATATTATACTTACTAACTTTTTCAAATATGATCATGCTCCAATATGTATTTTATTTAATACACAATGACAAATGGATATATCCTTCTTGGTATACCTGTATACTATGTACATAGTATATTTTTTATTCAGTCATTTATTAAAATTTAGCTTCTTGAAATGATATTAAAAATTATTTTTGCTAGCACTTTTTAAAACTTTTTATTTTATACTGGAGTATAGTTGACTAACAATGCTGTGTTAGTTCAGGTGTACAGCATTATCTGTTCTTTTTCAAATTCTTTTTCCATTGAGGTTGTTATCTAATATTGAGCAGAGTTCCCTGTGCTATACATTTGGTCCTTGTTGGCTATCCATTTTAAATATGGTAGTGTGTACATGTCAGTTCCAAACTCCTTAACTATCCCTCCCGTCACTCTTTGCCTCGAGTAGCAGTAAGTTCATTCTCTAAGTTTGAAGCACACTTCTCTAATACTGAAAGCTGTTCTTGAACTCTTAACTATGATCAGTTGCTGCTTATGACCCAATGATTATGTAAGATAAAAATGACCTTAGTAGAGTTATAGATATAAAAGTTGTCAATTAGACTATTAACTAATGATATGCTTTAGAGTTTTATAACATTTAAAAATTTTATAGTAGGGTAAATTAATATAATTTTCCAATTAGCATTTTTGGTTGACTGTATTTGACTTTTTGACTTAATTACTGAAATTAGTTTTCACTGACTTTCTGTAGGGGAGTTTCCTTAAATATGTTTTCTTTTATATTTATTTATTTATATATATATATAAAATCTCACTTGTTCCCTTCTGTGGTATAATTACATTTTGTGAGGAACAAACAAGGTTGTTGAAAAATGTGTGATTGACTCTTTTCAACTTCCTTATTAGGTTCAAAGCAGGAAAGCCTTTTCTATACTCATTTACTCCAGAAGAAAGTAGAACAGGGACCTTCAGAAACTAGGTTCCTGAGTATAAAAGGCTTTAAAGAGGATATGTTGTCTAGGTATGTATTAGTAGGGTCTCAAATTATACTGGCTTATCTGCAAGCTCTTCATGATAAAGATAATCCTTAAATACTGACTGTTTCTCTTTTGGAAAAAAGAAAGTAAGAGGATGTTTTAAAAATAATGTCGATCAAACATAGTGTTCATAGGCTGGCCAATTAAATTTAAGTTGTTGTAAATTAATGTAAATGATTGTTAGAAAAGTAGGACCTTCAGTGAGGAAATCTTTTTATTGGTTCTGCTGTATATATTGGTACCTTTTGTTTAGCTCTAGCCATTACTGAAAATATGGGGTGTTGAAGTCTCCAGATATTATTGCTGAACTATTAATATTTCCCCCATAACTCTGTCAGTTTTTGCTTCCTGTGTTGTGAGGGCCTCTTGTTAGCAGCATATGTTTAAATGTGGTTATCTTTCTGATGGGTTGACCCTTTTATCATTGAACAGTGTTCTTTGTCTCTTATAACAGTTTTTCCTCGAAGTCTATTTTGTCTGAAATTTGTATAGCCACCCCAGTTTTCTTTTGCATACTATTTGCATAGAGTATCTTTTTCCATTCTTTTACTTCATTTTAATGATATTTTAATCTTTGAATCTAACATATTTCCTGTAGACAGCATAGAGTTGGATTTTGAAAGAATCTATTCTGTTTCTCCCTTTTTCTTTCTTTAATCTATTTATATTTAACATTATTATTGACACAGTTGGGTATCTATATCTGCTGTTTTACTTTTTTCCTTCCACAGGTCTCGTGTGTATCACTCCTTTATTCCACTCTTACTGCTTTCTTTTGCACCAAGTGAATATTTTTAGTGCAACAGTTTAATTCTTTTAATTTTTCCCCCACTTTTTAAAGAAGTTGTTTCCTTAGTGGTTGCTCTAGGGCTTACCATATATATTTTAACTTAGAATTTTCATCAGCTAAGTTAATTCCAGTGAGATATAGAGATATTACTCTAAGAGAGCTCTATTCCTCTTTCCCCCTTTTTGATGTTCTATTGTTTTATATATATTACATCCATATGTCACAAAGCTAATAATATTTTGCTATAATTATTACCTTATATAATTTTATATCTCTTAAAGAATATGAGAGAAGAAAGAGTAAGCATATGTTTATAGCTTTTATTGCAAGAGCCTTATTGTTGGGTTTATTACATACCAAAATATAATTATGCACTTAGCATTTTATAATTGCTTTTAAAGTTGGTTATTAAAGGAGAAGCTGATTTAGATATATGATTTGCAAATATTTCTCCCGTTCTGTAGGTTGCCTTTCACTTTGTTGGTGGTTTCCCTTGCTGTGCAGAAGCTTTTTAGTTTGATGTAATCCTACTTGTTTATTTTTGTTTTTGTTGTCAAGTCCAAAAACTTACTTACAAGACCGATGTCAAGCAATTTACCACCTATGTTTTCTCCTTATGGTTTCAGAGCTTACATTCAAGTTTTCTATCTATTTTGAGTTAATTTTTGCATATGGTGTAAGATAAGGGGCCCAGTTTCATTCTTTTGAATGTAGTGTGCCGGTGTTCCCAACACCATTTAAAGAAGAGACTTTTTTTTCTCCATTGTATATTCTTAGCTTCTTTGCCATAAATTAATTGACCATATGTGTGTGGGGTTATTTCTTGGCTCTTGATTCTGTTCCATTGAACTGTATCTGTTTTTATGCCAATACTATACTGTTTTGATTGGTATAGCTTTGTAGTATAGTTTGAAGCCAGGAATTGTGATGCCTCCTTCTTTGCTCTTTTTTTCAAGTTTGCTTTGGCTATTTGGGGTCTTTTGTATTTCCTCACAAATTTTAGGATTGTTCGTTTTATTTCTGTGAAAAATGCCGTTCGAATTTTGATAGGAATTGCATTGAAGCTGTAGATTGCCTTGGATAGTATGGACATTTTAACTATTCTTCAGATTTATAAGCATGAACTAGTTTTCCATTCATTTGTACTGTCGATTTCTTTCATCAGTGTCTTGCAGTTCACAGTATACACCAGACATTTCATAATAATGTTTATGTAATGATGCCTTCCTGTTTAGTTTTCACATTGCTTTCATCAGTATTTTCTTATTTGTTCTGCTCTTTCTCCCTTCATGGGATTTTGCAGATTTTATCCTGTCCCAGATTTTTGCAAAATGAAGTGAACATAAAATCTCTAGGAGTTTTTAAGATATACCTTTCTCTAAGTTACATCAAATGTCTTCCAGACTGTATTACTTCTTACTACCCTCTTGTGATGGAGGCTAATGATGACTCTTGTCTCCACATTTAGGTGGAGATAATGAGATTCTTGTTCAGTGATTCTTCTGAGTTGGGGATTAGTGAGTCATTCAGCAGCAAGGCCCAAGCTATTATAAACACTTTGTAAATATTAAATGATGGTGATGGCAGGATCATTAATTCTATCTAGATCTCCAGTCTCCCATTTCAGTGCTTATTTCTGGTTAATAGTTCCTTGGGTGTTTCAGATCATAATCCTTTCACATCGAGCTAATTATTTGGCTCAGGTTTACATTTTGTCATGGGCTATATCTGTGTTCAAAGTTTTCTACTAACTGGAGAAGCCTCTCTGAACTCTCCTTACCCAGTGGGTCAACAAAAGAATATTGAATTTTCCCAAATTAAACCCTGCAGATACTTTCAGCTGTAGTCTACCTACCAGATTCTCATCAGTTGCAAGGTATTTTCCTTGACATGTTCCTGGCATTGGTTATTTATATAGCAGATCTCATTCAGTCACTTATCTTTAATTTGCCAGCATCTTTTGGTTCTGAGAAGCTTTCAGGAATGTTTCAGGCAGGTTTCACATTAAGTTTCAGGCAGCCTTCAAGATCTCTAGATTATAACATGGATTGCCATCTTTTTGTGCTGTCCAGGAGGTTCATGATGACATATGAGGGCTGAAAGTGATCTTGAAAGGTTGCTTACTCCATTGCTTCATGAAAGCTTATGAAATTTGATTCAGGCAAGGATTATTGACTAGTTTTAAATTTGATATGTGAATGGTTGATGGGCAACCTGAAATTTGTAGTGGACCAAAATAACACCACACGGATAATTTGTTTGATGCAACAGGGAAAAACCTCACTATGGTGGGTAAATCAGGCTTCATGATACAAAATCATTGGTTAATCTTAGCTTTTCTTATGTTGGGGCTTCCCTGGTGGCTCAGATGGTAAAAAATCTGTCTGTAATGCAGACCCGGATTTGATCTCTGGGTCAGGAAGATCCCCTGGGGAAGAGAATGGCTACGCATGCCAGTATAGTTGCTTGGAGAATTCCATGGACAGGGAAGTCTGGCGGGCTACAGTCCATAGGGTCACAAAGCATTGACATGACTGAGCGACTAACACTTTCTGCTTTCCCACTTTACTCATGTTGGCTCAGCCATTTATCATATGTTATTCACCATCTGTGATGTATTTTAGCCAAAAATGTTTAACTCAAGTATGTTGGGCATTTAGATTTAAAATGTTTTTTATCCACTATTTCCTATAAATTAATACACTAACGCCACAAGGAAATAACCAGATAGAACGTGGGTCCTTTTGCCTTCTTCAGTAAATAAATGTCATAAAAAATAGAGGTTGTGGTAGATTCAAAGAGACTTAATAAACAAGCAGTGAGATATAATGCATGGTCTTGAATACTGTCTTGGAATAACCAACTCTAAAGGAAATTTTGGGGATCAGTTAGGGAAATTTGGAAATTTCCCTCTATAGTCTGGATGCTATAGAAAATGAAATTTACTGAAGAGCAGAGGTGGAGAATATTGATGAAAAAGTCTGGTTACCAAAAGTATATATAAATACAAACATTGTAAAAGATCTGAAAGAATGTACAGCAAAGTGTGTGTAGTGGCGTGCCCAGGTGATGGGAACCTGGGGTTTTTATTTTTTGGCTTGTCTCTCCCTCCTAATTTTATGCAATATACATGTCCTGTTCCTGTGTCAATAAAAGTGTAAAGTCTAACTCATCTTGTACAAATGGATTATTTTAATGTGTTTTACAAGTTTTATAGTATTTCATAAAGATTTTATAATCTTTGGGCTACTCGTTTGAATTGTGTCTTTAGGTTCTATATGCATCTTTTTTAGTTTAATTCTTATTATGGAAAATTCAAATATGTACTAAAGTAGATAGAATTATATAATGAATTTCCATATACTTATCATCCAGCTTCAGAAATTATCAATAATGCTCAGTTTATTTCATCTTTACCCACCAATACTCTCCACCTATGATTTCGAAGCAGGTCCTACATCATATCTTTGCAGACCCTACATCATATCTTTACATCAATAAATAGTTCAATATTTATTTCTAAAAGGTAAAATATTTAACAAATAGTTTGGTTCAGTCGCTCAGTCGTGTCCGACTCTTTGCGACCCCATGAATCGCAGCACGCCAGGCCTCCCTGTCCATCACCACCTCCCAGAGTTCACTCAGACTCACGTCCGTCGAGTCAGTGACAAATAATTATATCATACCAAACAATAAGCAAATAAAATATTTCCTTCATATAAGAAAATACCTTGTTATTGTTCACATTTCTTCAATGGTATTAGAAATGAGTTTTTTCTAGTTAAATTGTTTGATATATATATTTGGTCATGTCATGCAGCCTGTGAAATCTTGGTTCCCTGACCAGCGATTGAACTCAGGCCATGGCAGTGAAAGCATCAGTTCTTAACCACTGGACTGCCAGAGAATTCCCACGAGTTATATATTTGGATCAGAGTACAAATAAGTCCCCGCATTACAGTAGCTATGTGTCCATTAAGCTCTCTTAATCTATAGGTTTCCCCCCACCTTCTCCCACCATTTTCCCCTTGTAATTTATTTGTTGAAGAAACTAGACCTTTATCTTTTGTAATTTCTCACATTCTGCATTTTTCTGCATGCTCTCTCAACATTTTAATGCCCAAGACTGGAAACTGTTGTCTGGAATGCACCTGAGCAGGGCTCCCATTTAAAGCTTATAAAATGTACTTATGGGGTGTGTTTGTAAAATCTGTAAATTGGAAGAAGTGATTTTCGCCTTTAAGTCTTTTGCCTGTGACTCTTACAGCCTTGATTATTTCAGTGAAAGATAACTCTTGAACTAGGATACATTCGGGTAGACTTTAGAGATTCAGTCACACAAATTTTAGGTAGGAACTCATCAGATTTCCTTTTGACAGCAAAATGAAAAGCTTGCCCAGAAAGCACAATGTATGATATAATGGGGTTCTCTTAAAATACTGTTTAATGTTTTCAGAGAGCTTGGCTTATATAATGTACTCTTTATCGTGATACTTATGTACTGTGTTTTTGTTTTGTTTTTAAACATTTGTTGCTAAGGCGACTAAGGTCAACATTTCTACTGCCAGCTTATCGATTTGTGTCTAATGATTGCAGATCGAAGATGACAGTGATGCAGAGACCTACGGAGAAGAGAATGAAGAACAGGGAAATTATTCTAAAAGGAAGATAGTCTCTAACTGGGATCGATATCAAGATACTGAAAAAGAAGTTGATAATGAAAGTGGAGAATCACAGAGGGGGACAGATTTCAGTGTTCTTCTCAGCTCTGCAGGTATGAATCCCAGCTGCATACTACTTAGTGCTATGAGAGTCGCATGGACGTTTATATTCCTTTTTAAATAGCATTTTAATAACTAGCATTCATTGTTTGGATTTTAAGTCCAGGTAAAGGACAGTATCTGATGGTTTGTAAGGAAACAGTGATATTTCTTTCAGTGGAAGCCTTGAGTTTCCACATACTGATGTAGGCTGACTTAAGTTCTGGTTGAAATGGGTAAAAGGCTTTATGGGAATGAAATGCTCAACTGTGCCCCGCTAAACTGGATAGGCTGAGAGACAGAAGTGTTTTCTTTGATTTCAGAGGAATAGGTACTTAAGTTTATACAAAGCTTTATTATGTTTCTAGAATATATGTTCATTCTTCCTTCTTTTATAGCCAGGAATATACATACTAGTGGGTAGGCACACGGAGCCATGTGTACCTGAACACCAAACTTTTTTGCTTTTGAATAGTCTTCTTTATCAGTAAGGCGAAAAACTCATTACTTCTATGACCATCTGTTTAAGATTGACTCCCTGGAGTGATGCACAGCAGTGTGAAGCTGGAGAGTAGTGGCCGGAAATGGAGCAGAGCTGGTTGTACAGAAGGCTGTTTGCTACCAGGCTACGGCCTAAGAATTGAAGTGACGAATGGCGGATAGATTGTGGTTTTCAGGAGTTAGGGATGAGGGAGGCTGGGGGATGCATATGCCTTGCAGCACTCATATTGATCAATATCTTGATTGTGGTAGTGAACGCACAAACTTATACACACACTCATAAAACACACAAGTGAGTGCAAATAAGACAGGGGAAGTCTGCATAAAATTGGATTCTATGTCAAATGTCAATTCCTGAGTGACATATTCAACTATATAGTTTTGAAAAATGTTAGCATTGGGGCCAACTGTATAGGAGATCTTGTATTATTTCCTATAACTATGCGAATTTATAATTGCCTCAAAAAATTTCCAGATTAAAAAAAGTAACGGATGAAGCTGTGAGAAGCAGAGAAATAAGTGACAATAGTATTTTCAGATAGTTGGTTTTAAATTCCCTCTTCTTCCCAGCTTTTATGTTGCAGTTAAGTTGTACCTTTTTTTCTCATCTACCTGTATTTTTAAATGCCCGTACCAAACTAAGAATCATAAAGTGAATTCTCTTCTAACTTAATAGAACCCTTTGAGTAGGAAAGGAAGAGGTAAGGGGAGAGAGAATTAGATTTGAGTAGGAGAACAGACGGAAAAGGCGATGGCACCCCACTCCAGTACTCTTGCCTGGAAAATCCCATGGCGGAGGAGCCTGGTAGGCTGCAGTCCATGGGGTCGCTAAGAGTCAGACGTGACTAAGTGACTTCACTTTCACTTTTCACTTTTATGCATTGGAGAAGGAAATGGCAACCTACTGCAGTGTTCTTGCCTGGAGAATCCCAGGGACGTGGGAGCCTGGTGGGCTGCCGTCTATGGGGTCGCACAGAGTTGGACATGACTGAAGCGACTTGGCAGCAGCAGCAGCAGCAGGAGAACAGATTCAGCCTGGGGTCATTATGTTTATGCCAATAGCGTCACCCCTTTGTGTGGTTGGTGGCGTCCAACTTGCTGACTGTTCAGTGATGGGTTTTTTGCCACTCCTCCTTCTTGTCTGCATGTTGGCCAGTTGTGGATTTATAAGCTCTTTTCTTCAAATATGAGAAGGGTGAAATGTGAGCTGGTCAGTTTCAGTTTTTAATTGGCTGTTTTGCTAAAAGATTTAGGGGGAAAATTGAAGTTGTGCAATAAAGTTAACACGTGGACTACCTACTAGTGAATTTGACTGAATCACTTGTGTAGTGATA
Organism: Capra hircus; assembly: GCF_001704415.2. NCBI lineage: Eukaryota > Metazoa > Chordata > Mammalia > Artiodactyla > Bovidae > Capra > Capra hircus. The sequence goes on along the minus strand of NC_030817.1, from coordinate 74,461,752 downwards.
AAATAAAATATACAGTATAAATGTTTGAAGGCAATTCAGAATTCTAGTCTAACCCAACTCTTATGTGCATTGGCTTATGATTTTGGTTACTTATTTTAGTGTTTTATTTATAACTTAAAGCCTGGCATGGTTTGGGTCTCATATGTATTTTTCTTATAGCCTGTCTTTGCTCATTGATTTCCTGAGTGGCTTGTTTATCTGTAATTAGTTTCGTGGGAAATCACAGCCATCACATCTTGATATGTGCTTACATTTCTTCCCCACTCTGCTGCTGATCTATCATTTTCTTTTCACTGCAGCGTAAGCCTGAGAAGAGCTGCCATGCTTTCTTCCTCTGTGGTGGGGTAGGGCTATGTTGGTTTACTTTTGATAAGTGGAGTTCATTCTGTAATCATAAAACATTAAGAATGTCCTATAGATAGGCTGACCATATTCCTTAGAATGATTGTGACTTTTAGTATACTGTCCTAGTTTGTATAAATACATTTATAACCCAGAAAAAATATCGTGGACGTGCACATCATGAACTTTCCTGCTGCTGCTGCTGTCGCTTCGGTCGTGTCTGACTCTGTGCAGCCCCATAGACGGCAGCCCACCAGGCTCCCCCGTCCCTGGGATTCTCTAGGCAAGAACACTGGAGTGGGTTGCCATCTCCTTTCCCCAATATGAACTTTCCTAGATACTGCCAAATTGCTCTCCAAAGAGAAGACAAGCTGAACTTTCTAGTTTTTGCCAATATGTAGAGCCGTTAAAACTTTTTTCTTTCTCTTTTGGCCAGTTGATTGAGTGGTATCTAGTTGAGTTTCCTTCAACAATTATTGGCGCACCCACCATTTCCAGGTACCATTTCAGAGGATGAGCATACAGAAGTGAAACAGAACAGACACAAATATCTGCCTCGTGGAGTTAACATTCTAGAGGGTGGAGACGCACAATAAAGAAAAGGAAACTGTATAAGATATTCATTGGCTATAATTAGGATAGAAATGAAGTGAGGAGGGGCTGTTACCATTTTATAAAGGTGGCCAGAGAAAGTCACACCGATAAGATGACATTTGAATAAAGACCTGAGGAAGGTGAGGGAGCAGGCATTGAGGATGTCTGTGGGAAGTGCTCCAGGCGGAGAGAGGAGCAAGTTCAAAGGCTCTGAGACAGGAGTAAAGGAAATAACAGAGAGGAAGCATGGCGGGAGCAAAGTAAGCAGGTAGGCAGTGAAGTCAGAGAGGTGTCATGTGACCAGATCCCATGGAAACTTGTAGACCGTTATAAAGATGTTGCCTCTGAGTGAAATGTGTAGCCAGCGGAGGGTTTTGAAGAGAAGAGTGATACAGCTCACTCTTGTTTTAACAGTCAGTCTGTCTGATGAGTTGGGAAAGCCTGAAGATAGATGAGGGAAGGAGCAGGTAGACCAGAGAGGGTATTGGAATAAAGCTGTTGCTCAGCACCCATGGGAGATTGGTTCCAGGACCTTTAGCAGACACCGACATCTGAGATGCTCAAGCTCCTTATGTAATGGTCAACTGCTGTTTCTGTGGCGTAGCAGGTGGTATGCAGCACAGTCAACTCTGTTTCTGTGGACTCAGCATCTGCAGATTTCCATCTGTGGATGAGGAGCCTGCAGATATGGAAGGCCGACTGTCATGCAGACAGGCATTGATAGTGGCGGGGGCCAGGGGTGGGAGCTGTGGAGGTGGTGATACATGGTGGAGTTTTGGATCTGTTTTGGAAGGAATGCTTCCCAGGTGGCACTAGTGATAAAGAACTCGCTTGCCGATGCAGAAGACTTAAGAGACATGGATTCAATTCCTGGGTCGGGAAGATCCCCTGGAGGAGAGCATGGCAGCCCTCACCAGGATTCTTGCCTGGAGGATCCCATGGACAGAGGAGCCTGGCAGGCTACAGTCCATAGGATTGCAAAGAGCCGGACATGACTGAATTGACTTTGCATGCAGAGAAAGCACAAATGTAGGGTATGAGATTGGACTTGCAGATGTGGGTATGAGATGAAAAGATGCATAAAGATGATGCCAAGATTTCGGCTTGAACAGCTAGAAGAAGGGGGTTGACGTTAACTGAGACGGATAAAACCGTAGGACGTGCTCAGTGTGCATGTGTTAAAAGTGAGATGCCAGTTAGACATCTGTATAGTCAGAATCCTGTAGGGAATAGATGGTACACTCAGTGTAATTATAAGGCAGGTTTAACAAAGGAATCACTTACAAAAGTGTGGGTAGGATGTAGAGAAACACAAAGACAGTACGGTATTGGGAGGGCGGGTAAAGACAGAGATGTTAACATCCTTGTTACTAGAGCGCTGAAGGAGAGCGTCATGTGAGATGTTTACCTGGAGAGGATGAATCACCTTGGTCAAAAGATGTAGCCAGCAAAGGTGACTCCACCAGGAGAAGGACAGGGCGATAAGTACTCTGGTCTTAGACCCCTTTTTTCCTCCATTGTCCTGCCATGGCTTCCCATAAGCCTAACCTACTGAAACTCAGAAGGCAAGGAAAACCTGTAGCTGTGACCTGTATAGACCAACCTCTGGGCAGAACAGGGAGAAACCCAGTGGAGACTGCATCTGAACTGGAGCACAGCACCCGGCAGGAAATGCTGGAAATGCCAAGCTGGTTGTTGGATGAAGGTGTCTGGAGTTCAGGACCCAGGTTTGGATAGGAGATTCACATGTGGGTGAAGCCAGCCTGTAGACAGTGTTGAAAGTCACAAGAACGTGTGAGAAGTCCAAGGGAATTACTGGCTAGAAAGGTACTGAGTGTTGGGTACCACAGTGTCTAGTGGTTACGGATGAGAAAAAACCAGCAAAGGAGAATGAACGTGTTTCCAGGAAAAAAGAGGGGTCAGTGTCAAGTGCAGCTGTTGACAAGCAAGAATTGACAGTTGAATTTACTAGTGATCTTAGCTAAAGCAGTTTTATTGGAGTGGTGGGATAAACCCTTTCTTGCATTTAATAAGAATATGGAAGGAGAGACATGGCAGAGAAAGTGTAAACAACTATTAATATTGAGTTTTGTTCTAAAGGGAAGGAGAGTAATGGGCTGATGGGGGAAGTGGATCAAAACGTGTTTTTTAAACATGGGAGAGGTAATTGAATGTTTATTGGTTGATAAAAACATCCAGGAAAGAGGTAAAAAATCTGGGAAGAGATGAGAATCGAGGATCTGGGTTCTTTGGTCTACATGAGATGATGGAATCAGTTGTAGAGATGGAGTTGATTGCTCACTGCTAGGGGCTGGGGCAGTTTTTCAGCTGTGATTGGAGGATACTCAGCCTTCCCAGGTGGCGCTAGTGGTAAAGAACCCACCTGCCAATGCAGGACACATAAGAGATGTTCCATCCCGGGGTTGGGAAGATCCCCTGAGAAGGGCGTGGCAGCCCACTTCGGTATTCTCTTCTGGAGAATCCCATGGAGAGAGGAGCCTGGTTGGCTACAGTCCATAGGGTCACAAAACTTCGGATGTGACTGAAGCAGCTCAGCACACACACACACATGTGCACACACACACACTCTTTGGGCATAGTTAGTTGAGTAGATGTGATTTGAGGAAGCTCTCTTCTGGTTCTTTCTGTTTTCTTAGTGAAATAAGAAAGCTATGAGTGAGAGTCAGAGAGGAGATACTGGAAATGTGAGGAGAGGGTAGGAGTTAAGAGATAGTGATCTATAGCAAAAGCAACATCATGGTTGCCAAAAAGAGAAGGGAGGGGCGGGTAAATTAGGAGCATGGGATTAACAGGTACACACTACTTTATATAAAATAGAAAAACAGTAGGATCCCACTGTATAGCCCAGGGAACTAGATTCAATATCTTATTCAGTAATGAAAAATAATCTGAAAAATATAACTGAATCACTTTGCTATATACCTGAAATAACATAGTACTGTAATACAACTACATTTCAGTAATTTAAAAAAAAATACTAAAAAAAGAAGCAAATAGGAGACCAGGGTGTAGGAACTTGAATGAAATGGGAAAATGTGGTATGGTTGCTGAGAGCTAATGGAGGCCCATTGGACGTTGATGGTCATGAGTTTAAGGTGAGAAAGGTTATGTTTCCCCCCATTCACATCCTGTTGTCTGGGTGCAAGTATATATAACTGAAGTATACAATACCTCAGTAGGATTCTTTCTATTCATATAAAGTTCAAACACGAGGAAAAAGAAGTAAATGGTGTTATTTAGGGATGCATGTTTAAATGGTAAAATGAAAATCAAGGAAATGATTAGTATAACAATCAGGACTGTGGTCACCTCCAGTGGAGAGATGAGGGGTAATAACTGGGGAGGGGTGTGTAGTGGGTGTGGGGAGCGGGGATGAGGGAGATGGCTCTGCTGACGGCTGTGTTCTGTTTCTTGATCTGGATAGTAGTTACTTATGTTTGTTTAATAATTCTTTAATTGTGTGTATGTATTGCTTATGTATCTCTATGAGGAAAAAAGTCTACAAATGGATTTCCTACGGTATAATTTCAGACACTGCCACAGACGGAAAGCAGCCTTTTGAGAGAGGCAGCCTGTTTTTGCGCCTTCAGCCTGTGTTGTCAACGTGCAGGTGCTTTCTGCGTTGAGTTTCTGGCCAGGGGCTCTGGCATCCCATTTTTACAAATGGAGGATATGGGAAGGGGACTAGCTTGCTTGAAGTCCCACTTTTTCTGATAGGATTGGGAGCCTTCAGATATCTTTTTAGTACTCTTTCTGTAAGCCTTCAGCTTATAGCTAATCATGCTTTTAGCTCTTCTTTTTGAACAATATCCTTGCAATTCTAAGTTATATTTTAAAAGTTTTAAAAAGGGTACCATGCTCTCACGTTGACGCATGAAAACTGAGATCTTTAAGCAATTTTTCTACCTTCTCCTTTTTTTACCCCAAATGGTGAATTATTAAAATCATGCCATATGCTTTTTTTTTTTCCCATGTAAGATGCCTCAGATAACAGAGTTAGAAAACTGTTTACAGTGTGAACAGGATGCACTGGGGCAATATTGAAGATAAACATGAGAAAACCAGTCTTTTATGTGCAAATCTATAAGGTGTTTAACTGGAACAAATAAAAATGAAATGATTAGACTACAGTTTGGTCAGCACAGCTGTCTAGGCATGTTTTTATCTGAAGCTATTACAGGAAGGAGCCTGTCTATCCTATGGATGGGATGCTGCCTGATTCATGGGTCATTGAATAAAACCAATTTAGACCTTCATAAGAAGCTACTATCTTATCTTCCTCATAATTTTATGAAAGTTCATTTTGGGGGGGAGGTTTTAATTATAATGGTATTTGATTTCTTTGCCTCTATATCCTCTTGCCAGCAGTTAGACCAAAAAGGAAAAGAAGGCTGTCATTTTAGCACCTGTATTTTTAAATTAAATTTGGAACATTTTTTTTCGGTGAAGCAGCAAGATGATTGAGTTGTATTTGACCTCCTTGATTCAGTTCTTTTGTTTTTCCCTCTTTTTATTTGGTATGTATTTTATTAGTTTTTGCTAACATTCTCATATTACAAAGGCAACTTAGTGGAAAAACTTTTCATTGCTATTTGAATCATTTGAAGTAACACAAGCAGAACTGTACATTAAAACAGTCTTTATTTGAAGAACAGAAACAAAAAGGTTCAACCATAGAAGCAAAACAGTCTTTTCCTTTCTTTTAGCTGGACACTGAATTGGGTCTAATTTGATTTTCTTTTTTTGCAAACCTCCAAAGATAGAAGCAGCTGAATACCTAGAAATGTGTTGGCTGCCCTGCTGGTCTCCGGCGCTGTTGTACTTTCTGTTGTTTTGATGGAGGCTCTTTGCCTGTTTTTACTGGTCCAGCTGCCTCATTTTTTACCATGCACGCCATCGCTATCAGTTTTCATTTCCTTGCTCTGAAACTGTACTTTTCTTTCGACAGATGCAGCCTATGCTGCTCTAACTGCTTTTCCTTTAAGTCTGTGACCTTTTGATTACCATTTGTTGAGGGATTCTGGTTGATCCACCATGATTTTTTCAGGGCTGTGTTTTGTAGCTCTCCTCGTACGCCTCATCTCTCTCTCTCGTTCTTTAATTGGAGGTCACCATTATTGGCTTCTTCAGCCTTATCTATTATTTCTATTGCTTTCTCATGAACTGGGATTATATCTCTCTTTTTCACCTTTGATAAAGTCTATCCACGTTGTTTCTTTACAGTTTGAAAAGAGGAAGTCTTGATCTTCTCTGTAGGTCAGATCATCTAAGTCATCCAAAAAAATTTCAGAAAACATCCAATCTTTTATTGTAGAGATTTCATTTCAGCATTTACAGCACTGTCCTTTTTCCTCTTGTTTAGGCCTTAATTTAGCTTATGATTTATTTTGCCTTCTTTCTCTCCTTTATTTATTTATTTATTTTTTTTGCAAATTAATCTTCCTTGAAAAGCATTAGATGATCTGTCTTTATACTTTTGGTCAGAGGTCTCTAAACTTTTTAGCAAAATCAGACACTATAATATGAATTCTTAAATGCTTCATAAATATGTTTCTCATTTGAATATTTTGTGCTTGACCTTTATCTACTAATATTTCTTTTGTCACCACAGGTTGTGCCAGTTGAGAATTCTTTCATATAAATGGATCTGTTTTTACATTATTTTTTAAAGTTAACAGTCATCAGACATTTTATACTCATCAGAAGGAGTTTTACATGAAGAGCTTCTGATTTTAGGTTTATCTTTATTTTCATGAGTTCTGACTTTGACTTTCTTAATATTTCTATTATAAGTTTGTAGGCATTTTGAATTTTATTATCTCCAGAGGTACCCAGCTTTCATCCAATTTGATCTGTTCCTTAAAACATCTATCTCATGGCAAATTAAAGTCATTTGAATAACGCTTGGTTTGTTGGCGGGTGTTGGTCCCAGAGCTGCCATTTCTTTACCAGCACTGTTTTCAGCTCTAGTGGCTGTCTTGCTGAGCCTAGTCCTTCAGCGCTTAGCTGCAGGGTCCACTAGCAGAGACCACGGTGTCTCAAGTTCATTTTATGAACTGAATGTTTACCTACACTGTTAGATAAATTATTCTCACTAGAAATCTTAATGAGAGCACATTATTGAATCTTTTTGGACTTTACTTGTATTCCGGATGCTGTTCTGGTTGATAAATGTCTGACTGTCTGCATCGTCCAGCCTGCGTGTTACATTCTAACAGCATCTGGCATGTTCCTTCCGACTCTACTGTCTACGCTGTCAGTCTCTTTATTCTTGGGGACTGATACTTCCCTTTAAAAAATTACCGTCATATAATGGAGGCTTTCGGAAAACAGAGCAAATAAATGCCCATGATCAATGTCATAATTAAGTGGAAGTTGATAAGTTTCTTTCCTTACTCTAGAAAGATTTTAAATGAATTATTGTGGTATAAGCCTTTAAGGAAGGTCAGAGTAGAACCTCTTCTAATATAAAAGGCATGGAACATGAATTTAAAGCTAAGAGAAGGGCAGATACAACCGCAGGATCGTGATAACAAAGCTCTCTGTTTCAGGAAGTGTGCCTGAAGTGTCCCGTGTGTATTTTGGTTGTAGAGTAGAAGCCCACTGGATCGATGGATGTCAGCCGAACTGTCTTGGTTCTGGTTGTCACTTATTAACTACATGCTCTGGAGGGAGTGAAACTCTCGGAGCTTCCTTTTTTATTTTTATTAAACTGTGCATTAGAAATAATACCTGCCTTGCTTTAATCCAGAATGGTTGCAGGGATCATGTAGAATTTTAGACTATAAAGTGGTATAAAAAGCTAAGAATTATTTTATAGGCAAAGACAAGCAAACTGTTGGAGTACAATATATCGTATAAGTGTGATGGTTGAGAAAAGCTAGTTTTGTGTTTGAGGTCGGGCCATTAACATAGGATCATCATTAAAATAACAGCACAATATTGACACACAGAATGTAAAACACAGTGACCGTTAGTCTGTTTTCTCTCTTATGGGATTTGTCGACCTCTTTCAGGTCTCTACAACTACAGAGAGGACACAGGGAACTTGAAAGATGATTAAAAATGGGAAAAACTGGATTTCTGATGAAAGGTTTATGATGCTAAGAAGTCTGAGAAGTGATTTAATAATTATGTCATATGTGTTCCAGGCCCTAAAGACAGTAAAAAAAGCCAAATGCGCTCAACTAAAATGTCAGGGAGATGGAAACGTATGTGTATTTTGTATATGAAGTGTTAACTAGGCATGTAAGGGAGAGTTGTAGAATCGTTTTAATTGGAAATCTTTCAATATGGGTATATTCTCATTTGACTGGGATGGATTCAACAGTGGTCCTTCCTGTTGCACAGGGACAGGCAAGGTGATTTATCAAGGAATATTATTGTCCTTTTTATTTAAAAAATTTTTTTGGCTGCACCACAGGGCTTGCCAGGATATCAGTTCTCCAACCATGGATTGAATCTGGGCCGTGGCAGTGAAAGTGCTGAATCCTAACCACTAGACCATCAGGAACTCCCAAGAAATTTTTTTTTTAACCCTATCATTTTGTTCTCCTGGCTTCTTTAAATTTTGCAAAGGTTCTATAGCATTTTACCCAAGTGCATTAAGTTAACACATCCAGCATTCTCAGAAGAGTTAGGCTTAAATAAGCAAGAGATGTATGTGTAAATGGATCCCTGTGGCCATTAGTGACCCTGTGACAGCAAATGACCTTAAGCTAAGAAGCTGATGGCAATAAGTACGACCATTTCCTGGATACCTGCCAGGGGAAGGCTCTGTATAAGCCGTGATACAAAGGCTTTTTTCAGTATCATTGATTTGGAACTGTTACTGTAGGATAGATTTCATTATCTCTAGGTGTGTTGAAATGAAGTCTTAAGAAACAGCAGTGTTAAATATGTATAGTATTCACATGTAGCTGAATAAGGATTAAACTTATGCCTGGCTTCAGAGTTGGTATCGTTCCCATTTGATACAGTCCATTAAAATCTACATATATGTCATTAAGATACACATTCTCTTGTATGTTTGTTTCTGCAAAAGGAAGCTTTATTGTTTACACTTTGTCTGCAGCTTAGAAGAGGGTTTGTGGCTGGTTAAGAAGTTAAAGGCAGACTCAGGCTGAAGTCAGGAGGCCAGGGAGCTGCAGCAAGTCTTTAGAAGGTGCTGCCCCTGGAGGCTTTCAGTCATGCCTAAGGGTGAGCATTTCAAAGAGGTCTCACCCAGCCCTGCCTCAGGCTGGCCTGAGGAGTTTGTCAGGTGGTTGTCCTTGATCACCTTGTGATCCAGGAAGCATTTCTCCAGGAAGTCAGGTGGGCATCTCTGTGGGCAGAACCCAGGGCTTGCAGATTCACAGCAGGACCTGTTTCAGAGTTTCCTCTGGGCTCAAGATCTCTTCCTTGGCACCAAGGCTGTGACTCCACTCATCTTGAGGCAGCTTCTGCATATCCCAGAAGAAGACTCAGCCATAGCCCTAATTTCGAATCTTCTAGAGATGTATGGCACCCTTGCATTTTCCCAGTGCCTCTGGCCGGCCACACTTTTGCAGTTGGAATGGAAACCCAGAGAGAGATGTACAGGAAGCCCACAGATGCAGGTTGACCAGGTGGGTGATTGCAGCTTTGACCTTTTTGGAATAATTCTGGTGTATCTGGGAGCTCATGGTTGACTGGGGACAAGGAGCCAACCACAAAACCTGGTATTAACTGTTGTTGGAAGCAAGGGGTGGCATAGAGATGGTCTTGGGGGCTGCAGCTGAAGAGGGGATTGGAGAATGGGGACAAATCTTGGGTCTATCTCACCCAACACTGCTGAGGCAAGAGACAGATCCAAGGACTGCCTAGTGTAATCGATTCTTTTGTTGTTATTTTAAAGTCAATATCATAAATGAATTTGCTGGGAAGAAACTTCAAATGTACCTTTTCCAGTTGAAAGGTGACATGAATCAAAAGATTAGAACACATACAGGATACTGCATTGTATATTCTTAGTGTATTGTCATACTTTTAAGAGAATGGAAGGAATGCTTTCACGTGATTTGTTACATTGGTCTTAGCATTTTCAGTTACCTAAGAATGGAACTGATGCTGATGAAATATTAATATATACTGCTTAATTCACTTGCTGAGTGTGATGTGCATTTCACGAATAGTGAGGATGTCAATTTACTGCTTTTCATGATCTGTGGTGAGAATTACTTTTGGAAATAAAACCTGTATCTTACATATTTCATTGGCACTTGTGAAAGGGACTTAATAGTCTCTTGGCCATTATTTATCATCCCTTAAATACTGCATCCTATGAATTGTACATGGAGGGAAGTATTTCATTTTTAGTAATGATACTGCTAGTCTCTTAACATCATGAAGTTTGAGAACTTTTTTTCTTCATCTGTTCATCGATTATTTACTAGTGAAGTAGATAGTTTTTGTGGTTTCATTGTTTCCCTTGAGAAGCAGGGTGTGATTTACTGTGTCAGTGGTCCATACATTTGGTACTACATTTTGTCTTCCTTAAGAACTGTAGCCCTGGGAAGATAGTCTTCAGTGAAAAGTGACTTACTTTGTAGCCTAGCATAAATCTATTCCAGCAAGTGAGGAAGGTGGTAAAGTTGCAGAATATCTTACATGTGGATTTATTTAATACTAAATGATATGAAGACCCATTTGTTTATTTCGCTTAAACAATAGAAATTTATTCTTTCATAATTATGGAGGCTAGAAGTCCAAAATCAGCTTATCAGCAGGACTATACTCCCTCTGAGCGCTCTAGGAAAAAACGGTTCCATGTCTCTTCCAGTCTCTGATGGTTCCAGATGTTTCTTGGCTTGTGGGAACATCCCTCCAACCTCAGATCCTGTCGTCCCTTAGTTGCTCAGTTGTATCCTACACTCTGCAGTCCCATGGACTGTAGGCCGCTAGGCTCCTCTGATCATGGGATTCTCCAGGCAAGAATACTGGAGTGAATTGCTATTCCCTTCTCCAGGGGATCTTCCCAACCCAGGAATTGAACCCAGGTCTCCTGCATTGCAGGCAGATTCTTTACCATCTGAGCTACAGGGAAGCCTGCCATCTTCACTTGAGGCCCAATTATTAATTTTTGATATTTTAATTTTCTAACACTACTTAGATTTTTCAGAAGAGTTGCAATAATATCCTTCACCTAGCTTTCTCTAATGTTAAATAACATCTTAAACATAGTACCTTTATCAAAATTAAGAAAATCACATTGGCATACAACACACTTCATTTGAATTTCCCTTTCTCCCCACTGATGTTTTTCCTTTGTTCTAATGCAGAATACCACATTGCGTTTATTTACCTCCTTAGTCTCCTGTAGTTTGTGACAGTCTTTCAGTCTTTTCTGGACTTGATACTTTTGAAGAATAATGGTTAGGGATTTTGTAGCATGTTTAATTTGGGTTTTTCTGATGTTGACTCATGATTAGACTGAGGTTATGGATTTGGGGGGGATACCACAGAGACGATGTGCCTTTCTTGTTGGCACACATGATTCCGTGTAGTATTTCTGATAGTGTTGACTCTGATCCCTTGACAAAGATGGTATTTGTCAGGTTTCTCCACTGTCAAATTACTTCCTACTCTCTGATCATTGGGTCCTACTCACTCCCTGGGGAATGGGAATTAAGCTTTACCTACTCAGGAAGAGTATCAGCTTGTGGGCATAGGTTAAAATAATGAAGTAAATAACATCTTGGGGGAAATATTTTGAGGCTGTGCAAATGGTTCTTTTCTCTTTAAAGCCTCAGGGGAACCAGTTTTCTCAGAATGAGGCTGAGAGTTGCCTGGGATAAGCAGGAATGCTGTAATACTGAATAGTTGACTTTTTCTATTTATTTTTGCTTTATTGCAGGGCTATCTGTTGCGTAAATGGTGCTATTCTCATGTCATTGGTCTTTCTGTCAGTTTCTTTGAAGAATGGAAGTATTTATATTCATTGAGTGGGGGGAATGAGGGTACATCTGTTAAACAAGGTTAAAACATCAACAATTGATTTTAATTTCTTCATTAATCAGTTACAAAATGCTTATTTATCTCTGAGCATGTGTTGGCTCCCAAGTAAGGTACATATGTATGTGTGTGTATATATAAATACATGTAGATGTAAGGCAGGCAGATTCTTTACCACTGAGCCACCTGGGAAACCCATATGTGTGTGTATGTAATATATGTGTATATATGCATGTGTGTATGCGTGTGTGTGTGTGTATATGAACAGCTTCATTCCAAAGGACATGTACACATGTCTAAAATCCATTGGTCAGAAATCTTCATTTAAAGGATAGATATATAAGTATAACTGAATCGCTGTGATGTACACCTGAAACTAACACAGCATTGTAAATCAACTACAGTTTAAAGAAAACCTCATTTAATGTTGAACTTCCTATGCAAGAGACAGGCATGGTGTCCCATGCAACTTGGAGGTGTCATCTTTTGAAAGTTACCCTAGCAGAAGTTGACAGAATGAGAAAGAGGCATGTTTCACTGAGCCGGTATATACCACCTACGTGGCTGATCTTTCGTGGAAGTGGGGGTAATTCTAGGGTAGACTTTGTTGCCCCTGGGGGGCTGTCCAGCAGGGGCTGATCCAGAGAGATACTGTGGTTAAGGTTGATAAGGTAGATTTTGATAAGGGGAAAAAAATCATGACATTTTGATGTATGATATAATCATTTATTTGGGACTGCTATTCTCAGCTGTCCCATAATCTGAATGCATTCTTGCTTAGATATTTGAGTAAGAGAAAATTGGAATAGTAGTATTTGATACAGTGCTAGATATGAGAAAGGACTTATGGCATTTAAAAAAATTTGTAAGATCTTAAGAAAAATATGAATATGATTTGGCAGTGATGGTTTAACAAGCATTCTATAGTATTGAATCTGACCATTAGACTGAAATTTGGTCTCTTAAGCAGGTTACTGCTTTGCTCCAGAATAATTTCAGTGATGAGCTGTTGTCAGAAATACCTTCATTTATTTTTTTCTTTGCAGAGCACAGCGTTTCTCATTCTTGGTGTCATCAGAGTAGGGTTTGGGTGAAAGGGGGTACACTTGCAGGAATTTGCAATGGAGAAGGCAACGTTGCTGTGAAATGTATTGGGGCCATTTCATACTAACTTATGTTGAATAACAGTAACTGCCTTAATTTGAGGTCGAGGAAGTAGATGCGGTACGTGTGTGTGCACTAAGTTGCTTCAGTTGTGCCTGACTCTGTGACCTCATGGACTGTGGCCTGCTAGGCTCCTCTGTCCATGGGATTCTCCAGGCAAGAATACTGGAGTGAGTTGCCATGCCTTCCTCCAGGGAATCTTCCCACCCAGGGATCAAACCTGCATCTCTTATGTCTCCTGCATTGGTAGGCAGGTTCTTTACCACTGGCACAATCCTGGAAGCCCTAGATAAGGTATGCACATCAACAAATGTGTTAAAACGGTTATTTGTAGAGCACCTGACTAGGTATTTGGTACTTTGTATACAATACTCTATTTAACTTCAAGATAACCCTGCAGGGTTGGTATTAGACCATTTTACAGATGTGGCAAATTAAACTCAAGAAGTTAATTTGCCTAATGTCACATAACTATTACATGATGGAACTGCAATATAATTACCTGTCAGCTTGATTCCAAAACCCATCACTGTTCTTTATTAAACTCTTACTTTCTGACTCTGCGTTCAGGCCCTTTTTCGTATATTGTATAGAAATCAAGTCATTTCACGATCTGGGAATAGTTATATTCTGTGCCCCTGCCTCGCCCCATAATAGAAGAAAAAGAAAAGGCAAAACAAAACATTTAGCTACTTTTAAAAAGTTAGCTTTGTTGGATAGCTTGGTGCTTTTTTATCTGGTCATGAGAATGGAAACATGGCTCTTATTACCTGCCATTTGTTTCATTTATACTGAAAAATATGGAAAACTAAATAGGGATTTATTTCAACTATCTGACTTATTATGACAGAAATAGTCTGGAGCTTTGATATGGAAATGAGTTTCTTGACTGATAATTATCAACTCAAGCAAGAAGATAATTATTAACCCATGTGCTGTGTTTGTGTAAATGAAACTCATTTGATTCATTAGGAAAATTGACAAGACATCATTATTGTTAATATTTTTCACATTATCCTTTTGGATTTCTTATTTAGACATCTCACCATCACTTCATGGAAAATAGATGGGGAAACAGTGGAAACAGTGTCAGACTATATTTTTTTGGGCTCCAAAATCACTGCAGATGGTGAACTGCAGCCATGAAATTAAAAGACGCTTACTTGGAAGGAAAGTTATGACCAACCTAGACAGCACATTCAAAAGCAGAGACATTACTTTGCCAACAAAGGTCCGTCTAGTCAAGGCTATGGTGTTTCCAGTGGTCATGTATGGATGTGAGAGCTGGACTGTGAAGAAAGCTGAGTGCTGAAGAACTGATGCTTTTGAACTGTGGTGTTGGAGAAGACTCTTGAGAGTCCCTTGGACTGCAAGGAGATCCAACCAGTCCTTTCTAAAGATCAGTCCTTTCTAAAGATCAGTCCTGGGTGTTCTTTGGAAGGACTGATGCTAAAGCTGAAACTCCAATACTTTGGCTACCTCATGAGAAGAGTTGACTCATTGGGAAAGACTCTGATCCTGGGAGGGATTGTGGGTAGGAGGAAAAGGGGACGACAGAAGATGAGATGGCTGGATGGCATCACCGACTCGATGGACAAGAGTTTGGGTGAACTCTGGGAGTTGGTGAGGGACAGGGAGGCCTGGCATGCTGCCAAAGAGTCGGACATGACTGAGTGGCTGAACTGAACTGAACCATAATTTTGAGAGAAAATCCAAAGAGATTGTTGCCAGGGCTTAGAGGAGTCGTAGAAAAAGTTGATTGTAATACTCATACGTAAACTGGTCTACTGTAACCTCAGTGGACCATTGAACATTTTTGCAACTTGGTGATCCCTGTTTTTAAGTGAGAGAGTAAAGCATTGCAAAGCATTTCTGAATCCCAGGTTTGTCTGTCTTGAGTTTTGATTGGAAGCTGTCATATGTCATTTTTAGAGTAGACGAGTTACCTTACTGAGAGCTGTATCTTTTCCCTTGGTCTTCCCTGGTGACTCAGTGGGAAGAACCCACCTGCAATGCAGGAGATGAGGGTTCTTTCCCTGGGTCGGGAAAATCCCCTGGAGAAGGAAATGACAACCCACTCCAGTATTCTTGCCTAGGAAATTTCATGGACAGAGGAGCCTGGAGGGCTACAGTACACGGGGTCACAAAACAGTTAGATATGACTTAGTGACTAAGCAACAGTCTTTTCCCTTACATTTTGAAGTAAGAGTGCTATGGCACATTGGTAGTTTTCATCATATTCTTAATGGTTTAATTTGTATATGATGTAAATGGAATTTGAGAACAGCTCATGGACTTGTCTGTACCTCTGCTGAGAGCAGGAAGTAATTTGGGGGCCTTTTTTCTATGTAGCTAATGAGAAATAGGACACTTTGAGGGACACATTTAACCTTTAGTAAATGTATTTACTAAATACATTGTTAAGGTAAAATGTATTTACCTTTACACCTCTGCCTCTCTTTTCCTCTGTGGCACTTTTCTTTTCTTTCCCATTTAGGTACTTGCCCAAGGCTTTTAGGTGCTCATTTATGCTTTGTCTGCTCTCGAGGTACCTCTCTCAGGAAGCCCATCCTTGTATATTTTATATTCATATTTTGTGTTCATATCATATGTGACCATTGGGCCACAGTTGGAGAAATGAGAGGGAGCGTTGCTTGAGAGGCAGTCCATTTGGAACGTTCATGTGAGGGACCATGCTAGGACACTCTTAAGAAAAACAACAGGTAAAGTGAAATCATTTTAGAGCAGGCTGCTGGGTGAGGTCTTGTCAAGTTAGGACATTCTCTGTGCACTGGTACTTGAAAGGTAAACGGCTAACAAAAAGACATTATTAAATCCCGTTGTGTAGGAGTATGCACGTCTGTCAGCTATACAGTATAACTCCTAGAGAATTTGCTGTTCCTGATGTGGCTTTAAAGCAGTGTATCTTCATCTCTACCTGCTTGATTTTCTTGTACCTCATCTCTACTCTCTGGTTGCTATGAGCCATACTAGTTTACTAGGGGATCATTAAAAAAAATAGTACTAATTCAACCAGAATATCATGAACCTTTGCCCCTATTATTCTTGTGCTCTTTTTTTTTTTCAACACTCAAAATCAGAGTGAAAAAGTGAGTTGTTTTGAAACCCAGAGAATAGAGATTTAAGAACTACCATTACACAATATTTTCAAGTATATAAACTTTCCCAAACATTCATATAGGATGAAAAAGAAACTTGGGATACCACATAAGCCAAAAAAGTCCCATGTGTTGTCTGATTTGGGCTGTCTTGTTCTGCTACCCCTTCCCTCTAGTCCTCCCTGATACAAGCGCATGTCTTTCTCCTGTGTCAGGTTTCCATGTTTGCTTCAATTAGACCTGGTGTGAAGGCAAATATTACTACTACCTGGTACCCATGTGTGTGATTTATATCCTCCTCGTGTTTCTTGGGTGGAGGAACTGTAGGAAAGGAAAAAAACTGAGACTGATTTCTGTTTTTCTCAGATCCTTTAAGGACCGATTTGTACAGTTTAATTTTCACCTTTTTCCCCATTTTTAAAAATGTATTTCTTTTCCTTAAAAAAAAAAATCACGAGAGCTCTCCTCTGTCTGCAATAGATTTACCATATTCTAGTACTACAGTGTGTTCCGAGGTTTTTCAGGAAATGATAAAAATGCATAAGAGCCACTTTGGTCAGAAGGACCAATCTATCTATATCGGATCTCTACCTAGAGATTTTCTTCTCTCATCATCTACTCTGATCCCCCATTTTTCTGGACCAGTTCATTTGTAGTTTTAAACAGGAGCAGTGAATTTTCAAAGTCTTTCTGATTGAAGCCTGGCTGCCTTAACAGAGAGGACTCACTTATCTGAAGATTTGTATTATTGGAAACTTAGAGTTTAATAGAGCAGCTGTGATTCTCCATTCATAGAGATAGAGTTTCAAGGTTCAAAATCTCACAGAGATATAGGGGCATAAAAGGAAAATGTGCGTGGGCCATCCTTTCTTTCAAAGTGTCCTTGAGGAAGAGAACACATGCGTTGTGCTGCATGAAGGCACTCGGCTGGGATACAGCAGCCTGACTCTTAAGTGTGAGAGCCTCCTAAAGAGAGAGAGAGTGAATGTATAAAGTTGGAACTTATTGTGACGCACAGTGTTTGATGTGCTAGTGGATAAAGGCAGGAGAGAGTAGGAGCAGGAGGTGGTGAGGAAAGGAGGGTTTGTTTGAAACTGTCTCATCTCCAGCATTTGTTGATATGTTACATCAGACCTTTCTATGACAACAGTGTATGAGAAACAGTATTTTTTAAATTTAATCTTTATTTTATATTTGAGCATAGTTGATTCACAGTGTTGTGTTAGTTCCACGTGTACAGCAAAGTGATTCTGTTAGACATACATCTGTTCTTTTTCAGATTCTTTTCACATAGAGATTATTACAAAATATTCATTAGAGCTCCCTGTGCTATGCAGTAGGTCCTGTTGCTTCTAATATTTAATATATGCTAGTGTGTATATGGAAAATCCCATGGACGGAGGAGCCTGGTGGGCTGCTGTCTGTGGGGTCGCACAGAGTCGGACACGACTGAAGCGACTTAGCAGCAGCAGCAGTGTGTATATGTTAATCTCAAACTCCTAATTTATCCCACCCTCCACCTTTCCTCTTGAGAAACAGTATTTTTTAAGAGGTGAGAGTATTGGAGCTCACTCCCAATTGTTATCCTGAAGGCAGGCTTCCTTGTCTCCCTGTAAGAAGTCTATCCTTTATATTCCCTTTAAATGTGGTTTTTGTTTTATTTTCTTTATAAAAAGGGGAGTGTCTTGATTTTTGTTCAAGTGAGGAGATGTATATTTTCAATCTTCCTATATCTCTTTGGTACCAACTTGAGCCAAAAATGCATTTTTTAAAAAACACAGTATTAACCTTACCATGCCTGGTTTATGCCTTTGTGACCGCAAGTTGAGGTCATCTCTTTTCTACATAAGAAATCACTGTTGAGAGTCGGTTTCCTTCCCAGGGACCCTGTAATATTGATTATTTTACTTCTACCCAGGATATTACTGCACCACAGGAAGCTGACACAGTGGGGAGTTAAAAGAAACTGCCTATCATTCTGTTGTCTAGGACATGTGATTTCAGAAGTTCAGCTGGTGGTCTGAGATAGGAAGGGTACAATATATTTACAAAAAATCTTTGTCTCTGTCTTGATATTTACAGTTATTCAACATGTTGTAATGAAGATAGTTCTGTAATAATTAGTTAAGTATCCTTCTGATAATTAAAACCCTAAATAAAGGTGTAGAATTATAACTAGCTTCTAAGATGCTTATCTTAGAGAAAACAGTTATATTGCCAGCTGGAGGTTTTGTTCACAGACCTATTTATGAAGGGAACATAAAGCATGATGCAAAGATGGCAAAAATTCATACTTGTTAAAGCTGGGTGGGAAGCACATGGGTACTGGCCGTCTGTTTGAGGTAATTCAAAGTAAAATATTAAAAACAGAATATCGAGAAAATGTTTCAAAATATTTTAAAACATTTTAGGGAAGAAGAAGACATTGCTCATGTAGAAGATTAGCTTCAAATAGGAATCATTTGAGATTTTGGAATAATAGTTGTGAGAATTCCCTAGTAGACAGGAAATAGTGCTGGAGATCGTCAGTGAATGGAAATGAATAAATTATTACATAACCACTGTGTCACCATAGTTGAAACATGGAGGGATGGAAAATGATATTTCCTCTTGGAAAAAAAGAGGTTGCTCTTATCCACTCTGTTCTGCTAGATAACACATTTGCTTATGTATTGTTTGCAGTTTAAATACTTAAGCCCTATCTCACTCTCAAAGTAAATTACAGAACCCCCAAACCTGGAATCAACTGAAGGCAACTAAAATGTCTGGCACAACATTATAAATAAAAGCATATTACAAAGAAAGCTTCTTGGGTTTCCAACAATTCATTGCTTTTTACTCCTTTTGTGACATATTATCACTCTTTGATTTCCATGCCTGCCTTCTTGATTGCAAATGATACAATTTTCTGAGATTTTCTGAGATTTTGTGAATTTTAGTTACTTCTGGGATATCCTAGCCCCAATTACAGATGTTTAGTCCTTGTTTATCAACTTGTAATTTGACTCCTTGTTCTTGGTTGCTTGATCACTGTTGAGGCAACAGAATAATTGAGCAGCAGTCTGCATGTCTAGCCAGCACTGTTTTGGAACACGTGCCTGTTTGGGTTAGCAAAAGCTAGGGCTTGACGTAACTCATTCCAGGAATTTTAGATAAAAGTGTTCAGCATTCGGCAGTCTCTATATGGGTTCAGCTATGTGTGTTAAAATACGGAGGAACGCTTTTGCGGATCCTCTAGATGGCAGAACAAATACAGCAAATACGCCTCAGGAGCCTTTCCGAGAAGTGTGGGGAGGGGAGAGCAAGGAGAAATGGGGGACAAAGGGGACTTAGTAGCTAACAGAGCTCCAGGCTTTCTATCTCAACCCAGCAAGGGAAAATCTGCTTTCGTATCTGAGATCTTGTTTGTATCTGAGATCTTGTTTGAAAGAATGCAACCCTGCTAAAAAATGATGGGATAAAGCTAAAAACCTCAAGCTGTGCACACAAACATCAAACCACAGGTTTCCTTGAGGACTAATGGAGGCATCTGCCTGGTTATCCTGCCCATCTCTAGAGACTGTGGCTGACTCCATACCAGCACATATGCTGGTGAATCCTGAGTGATGCTGGCCTGCTTCCATGCTCTTCTTATCTTACTTTCTATCAGAGAGGATCAGGTGCAACATAGATTTCAGCCTTTGTCCCTGTTTGAACGAGATCACCATTATTGGCATAGATTTAACAGATGACAGTGTCTCTCAAACTCAGAAGACTTAGATGCCTATATAGATGCATTCCTCACATAGAGCACAGAATAAATGTAAGATTTGTAGGTATGCCACTTCCCCATTCTGATCTTTGAGTAGCAAGCTGATTGTAGTACTGCTTTAATTTCTTTTGCAAAAATGCTTATCCCAATTCTTCTGTAATCACCTTTTAATAGTAAGGTCAGTTATTGGTCCCTTTGGACTGTTGATGAAGTCCTGGACCATAATATGGTGTGACAGGTGTGATTGTTGGCTTGACACTGCAAGGAAATCAAACCAGTCAATCATAAAGGAAATTAGTCCTGAATATTCATTGGAAGGACTGATGCTGAAGCTGAAGCTCCAATACTTTGGCCACCTTATGCGAAGAACTCACTCATTGGAAAAGACCCTGATGCTGGGAAAGATTGAAGGCGGGAGGAGAAGGGGATGACAGAGGATGAGATGGTTGGATGGCATCACTGACTCAATGGACATGAGTTTGAGTAAACTCTGGGAGTTGGTGATGGATAGGGAAGCCTGGTGTGTGCAGTCCATGGGTTCACAAAGAGTTGGACACGACTGAGTGACTGAACTGAACTGCTACCTATATCTGTATATACATATAAAGATAACTGAATTGGAACCTGGCTTTGACTTTTGCTACTTGAAGAGCATGTTAGTCAATGCTACATCCCTATAATGATGCTCAGCAAATAGGGAGCCCACGTGTTCTGACGATGACAACAGTGTGACATCACACTGTGAGTCTATAAAAGTGGTACTACTCGATCTGGATTATCAAGCTATTTCACTAATACCTTCAATACCATATGAAAAGTGGAGGATGGCAGGATCTTCAAACAACTGTTGAATAACATAGTGGTGGTAATTAACCAGTGCATGGGACTGGAAGATTGCTTTAGGAATTCTCTAACACCGCATCATTTTAAGCAAACCAAGTAACTATAGATGTGTCTTCAGGTTGGCCTCTAGGGAATTCACGTAGTTGTTTTTTGCATGTAATCTTTATGTCGACTCTGAGTTTAGGAGGCTAAGACATAAGTGATATTTTGAATTACGGCTACTGAAACTAATCAAAGGATAAACTGCACATGTGTTCACTGTGGAAGAACTGGTGGTTCTGCTCTCTCCTTTGCAGCTAAAACTGCATGAACGATAAAAAGAGGAGAGATGGTCTGTGTAGTGTTTACATGTATGTAAGAGGGGCACTCATTTTGTCTCCTTTGTTGAACTCTAACTCCCAAATTACTTTTATAATTTTTTTGCAAATTTTTGTTGAAGACTTTTGTAGAACACAGTAGCTTTGTTTCCCTGTTTTATGAATTCATGTTTTATTAAAAGGATTTCGCCAGCTTCCTTCTCACACCTCCATGTCCCAGTACTGTGTATGTGCCTAACACTAATTAATTATGTCACCAGGTCACTTTATAACCTACATTTAGGGGCTGTTTCTCATTCAGAGAGATTCTCTCCTGTTTCGAGCGTATTGATAATTTTCGCCATTTCCTGATCGGTGTCCGTATCTGTTTGAACTCGGGTGGGCTGGGTGTCCATCCCTCACTCTCCTGGTCCCTCTTTATTGCCTGGTTGCTCGCTGGCACTTCCTCCTCCCCTTTTATCATCATCTGTGAATTTTTATTAACATGTTTACTCCTCCTTTGAATTATTAATCAAATAAACTGTGAAATGGAACTTTTATCTTTAATGGTTGATACTGTGAAAGTGACAAACGCAGGGCAAGCCTCTTTCCCTGGCTCGGCTCCTGTCGCGCGTCTCTGTTGAGTCTCTGTGACAGGACTTGGAATGATCGTGCTCACATCTCTTGCAGCTTGTTTACACTGAAAGGATATAATCATTGGTTTGCTATCAAAGCAACTTCCCCAGCTCAGATTGTGGTGCCGCAAACCAAAGATGGGTCTCTCTCGGCAGGAAGAAGCCGGAGAGGAGGTGAATCTCCATGATGAACCATCAGCCTTATTCAGATTTGGTCATTTCATGAAGAAAAATTAACCATGATAAGGAAGAAAGATACCAGCTAGTTGGAATACCCTGTTGGATTAAGCTTGAAAAACTTTTCCATGATACTGGAATGAGGGAAATTCGCAAATTCTAAGGAAAAATTGGGGAGTTACAATAGTATAGATATCAGTAAATATTTATTGAATTAAAAATATTACGTAGTACCAGTCCCTTAGCATTAAATATTAACACTCCAAAATGACTTACAGGAATATTTCTAATTTTCTGTGCAAAATCATGCGGCTTGTATTCCAGACAAAGATAACATATCTAAAAAAAGTCAGCAAAGACACTAAATGGATGTACTTTATTTTGACCTATACACTTACTTATGTACTTTCATGGTTTAAATAAAAAGTGTAGCATTTGGGTGATTTAAAAAGAGCAGAAGCTAAAAAAGTGGTGATAAATATTATTGCAAGGATATAGTA
This sequence comes from Capra hircus, assembly GCF_001704415.2. Classification (NCBI taxonomy): domain Eukaryota; kingdom Metazoa; phylum Chordata; class Mammalia; order Artiodactyla; family Bovidae; genus Capra; species Capra hircus. The sequence goes on along the minus strand of NC_030817.1, from coordinate 74,439,339 downwards.
GCCAAAATATTTGCTCTATTTCTATGAATCCATTAATACACAATAATATTACTTTTATAATATAATACTTTTATAGCATATGTGCATAAAAGCATCCTAAATTACAGAAACAGTCATTGAATACTTCCCAAGCATGTTAAAAATCTCTTCAGTTACTAAATCTATCAACATACAACACAAAAAAATCCCATAAACAAATGAAATCTTTAGGTATTAAACCAAATCTTCTAGCATAAAATCTCTTATCTGTCTGTACCATGGGATGCTAAAGTTGAAGCAATTTTCACTTGAATCACTTGATAAATGATGTGTTAAAAATTAGCTAATGTTTTTATTCTTCACCTTTTCACATAAAATGAAGAAACTATATATTGAAGTAATTTGAAATAAACTGTTTTTTGAAATGAGTTTTTTGAAATCTGTTATTTAAATCTCAGTAATCACTATTCAGAATGACTTATAGAGAAACATCGATTTAGATGGGAAAGAAAAATGAGGATTCATTGGGACTGATGCTGACCAGGCTAAAGGGAAGGTGGGTTTGTCTGTCCATTTTCTTTAGAAGATAAACCATAGAAACAGAGTCCCCAGACTGGTGAGACAGGGGTTTCTTTGTACCTTAGTGAGTAAATAAAATCCAGAAGACTTGTGGAATGGAATTTTATACTCTGTTCAGTTCTATTTAACTGAAAGCAAATTGTTTGAGCCTAATATTGTTATTCTCCTGTTTTTCACTAAGTTAATTAAGCAGTTCTTTAATTGGGTTAAAGTATTATTTTTTTAACTTAAAAATATATGCATATTTTCAAAGCATGTCAGTTTACGAAATGTATCATAATGAGGAAAAAGAAAAGAATTCTTAAGGGTTCAGGTGCATCTCAGTGGAGTTAGAAAACAATACTTTAATTCTTTGTCAGTTAGGGTTGATATACAAAGTAAGCATTTGAAATTTTTAAGTAAACATTCTTAGCAATGAATTGGTACACTACACTATTATGCTTGTATCTGAATTGCTGCTTTCTGTTACTGGAAAATGACGGGTGGATTTCTGTAATGAATACCAGTGCAAAAGACTTAGGATATTTAAGGTGATTTATAGACTGTCTTGGAAAGAGTGATGGGGTCATGTAATTTACTCTATCAACTAAAATTTGAAATAAGGAAAGAATTCAGTGACGTGGAATAATTTCACGTTTGACTGTACTAGGCAAGTGCTGAATAATTACTTTAGGCAAATTTCCTTATATATCGGAAGATCTCTTTAGTTGCTTTTGTTGTTTGTCTTCTGTCTTCTAAGATAACAGAAGCATATTATTTATAGGGCTTCTTTTTAAAAAAAAATTTTATTTATTTATTTGGCTGCTCTGGGTCTTGGTTGTAGCATGTGGGATCTAGCTTCCTGACCAGGGATCGAACCTGGGCCCCCTGCACTGGGAGCTCAGAGTCTCAGCCACTGGACCCCCAGGGAAGTCCCTTATAGGGCTTCTTTATGAAAAGCTTAAACTTTGAACTTTTCCTATTGAAGTTAACTAATATGGTTGAACTTTTGCTAAAAATCTAAGGAACTCAAATTCTGACAAACCCTTTTCTTTTTTAAAACATAAGACAGTCTAAAAGTCTCATTATGGAGTGATTTCTAGGAAATTTCTAAAAGGCACTGTACCCTTTAAAATTCTTTGGCTTTGGTAGTTCTTTGCATTGTACAGTTTGGACCATTTGATCTGAGTTAAAGCTTTTGAGGTATTAAGATATCAGACATCTCTTTTGCTCTGTTGTTAAATCAGAAAAAGTCTTCATTTATAAATGTAATGAAAATATGCCCAGAACCTTAGGATATTCTACTGAAGTGCTATATCTTAGTTTACTAGAGATTGTTTTTCTTGAGTGTGAATGAGAATGACATCACAGATGTGTGTGTGTGGTTTTTTTTTTTTTTGCTAATGATAAAAATCAGTCATTGAGCTTTGTTCTTTTGCTTCAATAGAAATTACTTTAAAAACACACTATGTTTTCTTTGTTCTACTAAGTGCCCTGGGAAACAAGTTACATTTAAGTATGTTTGGTAAATAGCAATTTGGAATGTCTATTATGCCCCGTGTAGGGCTTTCTTCAGGCATTTTCCCCAAGCTATTAAATATACCAAAATTGGGCTTTTAAAAATGAAGACAAAGATGGGACAAATTTATTGAAAACAATGAATGGAATTTTGGAGTATTTTCTTACCTAGTTATGGATGATTAGTTTATGCAGCATAAGTGAAAACAAGCATTTACCTCCCAAGGCTTAAATGTGCACAGAGCTTAAGAGGATCACATGGAATTCAGATCTACGGGCTCATTCAGAAGCAGGTTTCTTTCAGTGGTTGAGACACAGAGTAATGTCATAAGATTAAATCTTACCTGGCAGTGGTTTGCTTGAAGCTCAGTCATTTGAACTCTGGCTGAAAACAGTAAGCTTCAATACCTGAAATGCCTTCTCTGCTTCCTTTGCTGTCTTCTTTTACCACCGTGTTTTCTTTCCTGCCGAGTCTCTGTATCTGTATTCCTGGTAATCCTCTAGCATTAGTTAGGATGGCATGCAGTAGATGAAGATTCCTTCTGGATAGGATGCCAGAACCAGAAGGGTAAATTTTGCCTTTCTCTGATAACAGCCTTTGGTCTGACCACAGACAACTTGAATGTCCAGAACTTATTAAAAATTCATTGACTGTTTCATCAATTGGAAAATCCTGAGTCTTTCTATACACATTTTACCTTCTGCAAAAGTTCTGTTCATATTTCAGAATTACACATGCTCCCGAATCAAGTTGCCTTAAAACAAATTGTCTGGATCAGAAACATGGATGTTGTTCTCTTGCATTCTCTTGCTTTTCATGTTTTTCCCTTCATCAACTTTTCAGTCCGTGAGCTTCCTTTCTGCAGAGGATGGAGGGATTTCTTCTGTTCCTCTCGTGTTTCTGTAACACGCAGTTCTGGTCCACTGTTCTGTGAGTAGTGAGGGAAAAATCCAAAAGGAGGTACAGCTTTGTCATAATCTCCGGACAGTGAGCACGCTTGGCATGAATGAAGAGCTGATATGAGCTATTCAAACCAGACAGCAAACTGATGGGCTGACGCTTTCATACATAATGCACCCATTAATTACCTCTCCTGATGGACAGCAGTGTGCCCTGAACGGAAAGAAGGAAGGAGCAGAGGATCACATTCGGTTAAATAGGTGCTCTGTGTTTGAGCAGCTTGTCATTGAGAAGTGCATCCAGGAAAAGCTGCAGCTTTGGAATGTGATCAGGTAGAGTGGGCAAGAGTTGTTTTGACAGACAGTTAAGTGACGTATCTTGGGAGGAAAAAGAGCTGAGCGCAGAGGTAGCTGGAATAAGTCTCCAAAATGCTTTTGAAAATGTTCATTTTCCTCTGTTAATCCTTTTGGCTGGAAGAAAGTAATTGGTGTTTTACCTCTGCATTATTTGCTGGGATTTTGCTGAGTTATTTACACATGATATAGCTTTCCCTAAAGAAGGAAAATAATTTTTAAAGAGTCTTTGAGATGGAAAAGTATATTGTGAGTTTTAAAAAATTATAGCAGTAAAAAGGCTGCTTTTTGTGAAAGATGTGTAAAAAAAAAATTGTCAGCTGTATTCAGACATAAATCCGAGGGAAAGCAGAGAAAAAGCTGCTTTCTGAAATATATATTTTTATGTTTTTACATATGTTTTAGGCACATGGATTTTGTTGCTTTGGAATAAAGCATCACTTGACATAAAAATTTAGCAGAGTTTTCCTTTTAAGATGTTCTTAAGTTACATGGAATTTTGAGTAGTTGTATAAATTAATAGACCTAAAACGTCAATTTCATAATTTTTACTTCATTTTTAACGTATCACAAGATTTTTGGTTTTTTCCTACTTGTTCATAGAGTCCCTTTAGGAGACTTTCTGGGCAATAGGATGCTTTCAAATATTTTTAAAAAGTATTATGAAAATTTCAAACTTATACAAAACAATGAAAAATAATCTATGAATGTCCATAAACCTACTACTCAGATTCAATATTATGAAGATTTTTTTTTTGCCACATTAACACAGTGCGGGGGAGGAGATGGTAGGGTAAACTGAGAGAGTAGTATTGACGTATATACACTACCATGTGTGAAATAAATAGCTAGTGGGAAGCTGCTTGAAAGCATAGGGAGCTCAGCTCGGTGCTCTGTGATGACCTAGAGGGTGGGATGGGGGGTGCGGGAGTGGGAGGCTAAGAGAGAGGAGAGATATGTATACATTACTGCTGATTCTCATTGTCGTACAGCAGAAAAGAACACAATATTTAAAGCAATTATAGTTCAGGTAAAAAGAATTTAAAAAAAAGATTTTTGCCACTTTAGCTTTATTTAGCTTTTTTCTTTTCCGTAGCTAAGGTATTTTAAAGTAAATCTCATTTCACCCCTGGGTACTTCAGTATATATAAGTGACATATGCATGACCCCTGCCAACTAGTTTATTTCAAGTCTGCTCTTTGTCGGTCACTCATTTTATCATCCAGTATCTCTCATTCATTTGTCGGGAAATTCTTTCTTACATCTAACCCAAGTCCATGCTGGTAACGTAAGGTTGTGTCCCCCAGTGTTGTCTTCAGAAAAGGCAAAAGATACAGTTTATGGAAATTTTCCACTTTGGGGCTTTCCGTAAACAGTAGGTATATTTTTAAAGCGTGAATGCTTTCTCACATGACTACTGTGCCATTATCATGCTTAATAATAATTAATAATAATTAACAAAGGAGTACTTATTAATAATTGTTTGAGGTCATATAATATCCAGTGCCAAAGAATTGATACTTTCCAACTGTGATGCTGGGGAAGACTCTTGAGAGTCCTTTGGACTGCAAGGAGATCAAACCTGTCAATCCTAAATGAAATCAACCCTGAATATTCACTGGAAGGACTGATGCTGAAGCTGCAGCTCCAATACTTTGGCCACTGGATGCAAAGAGCCAACTCATTGGGAAAGACCCTGATGCTGGGAAAGATTGAAGGCAAAAGGAGAAGGGGATGACACGGGATGAGATGGTTGGATGCCATCACCGACTCAACGGACATGAGTTTGAGCAAACTCAGGAAGATAGTGAAGGACAGGGAAGCCCGGTGTGCTGTAGTCCATGGGGTTGCAAAGAGACATGACTTACCAACTGAACAACAATATGCAGCCTGTTTAAAACTTCTCATGTCTCAGAAACTGTCTCTTTCCATAGATTCTTTTTTTTTTTAATTAGGATCTAGATATAACCCACACATTATATTTAGTTGTTAAGCATTAGAATTTTAAACACTGTCTTAGATGATCACATATGAGAAGGAGATAAAATTTAGTTTTATTGTGTTCTAGACACATTCATAATATGAATATCCATAGAAGAGAACATGTTTTTTGAATATTTTTCCATCTAGAACCTCTGAGCCACCAGGGAAGCCCTCTAACATTATGCATGATACTAAAAAAGGAATATAATTTTGTATGGTAATGATTGGCCATTGGTTAGGTTCATTGCTTTTTGTAAGTTTTGGTTTTGACTTGTTTTGGAGTATGTAGTTTAGGATTCTGCCCAAGCCGTGGTGCCTACCTCTGGGGCTGGGCGTATTCAGTCAAGCGCGTTCCAGTTACTTTTGCTTTATTGCTGAGAAAGACCATCTTGCTGGTTTACTTTGTCAAACACAATAGAACATTGCTCTAATAAACACTCCAATTTAAAGCCATTGATTATTGAGCCACTTTCAGCAATTAAATGTGTCTTAAAGTTCTGTGATGATCTGAAAAGAGAGACGTCATTGTGTGCATGTGGGCAAATGACTGTAATACTGTGTAATTATACAATATTCATAGGATGATATAATTTTGCCAATTGTATAGTTTTTTCCCTAAGAATTTTTATTTTCCAATTAGATTGAACTCCCAGTTCCTTTCTGACAAACCAGAGCATTTGGCTGCCTATTTTACTTTTCCAGGAGTGTAATAATATGAGGTTGTCAAATAGCTTGTGTGCTGTGTTCTTTGCTTGAGATTTTTTTCTTCATTTTCATCCAGATTCTTTTTCTCCCTCTCCGTCTTCCTGGTTGGCTGGATAAATGAAAATGGGGAGGTGAAATATGGGGAGCCATTAAAAGGGCATGGATGGAAATTATACCCAGATTCAGAGCCCGTGTAAGGACCATGCTCCCATATCTGGAGGGCTGTACAGCTCTGCTCTCCCAAGGTGCCCACAGTGGTGCACCCCGGCCCTATCTCCTGTCACATGACTGTTCCGGTCACTTCGTATAGCATTTCTTCATATTCTGAAGTTATACCTTGTCCCTTAAATCTTGCTGGACAAGGAGTAAATGTGTTTATTATCTACATATGTGAAAGCTTGGTAAGTAGTTAATGACCATGACCATTTTATGTACATAAACTGAATAGAAAAAGATGAGCCAAGAAACTTCTGCTTTTTTGTAGGATGGACCTTCTGCTTTGAAGTAAGGCTTTGTCTCTGTGAATACTATTGTTCAAAGATCTCATGGGTTGAGCAGTTGGTTGGGTGTATGGCTTATTCTCCCCACCCTCACAGGAAGTGGAGGGAGAGTCTCAGGGACTTTTATGTTCTCTTTGATGTACACAGTAAAGCTCAGTTTTCCTTTGTTCAGACATTTCAGCTCCCATCTCCCATTTTGCAACACCCTTTGTTGTCTAAATTTAAGTTAATCTAAACTCACCCATTTCTACTACAAAACTGAGTAAAGAACTTCAGATGTTTCCTGGTCTTTATGGATTTATAAAAGAGTTTCATGTATAAAAAGATACATGATTTTGCCCCACAAAGTTCTTTCTTGCAAAAATGTTTGGTCCATACCAAGAAGTATACTCACAGCTGTTTTTGAGTCTTTGCAAAATTATAACTGCTTTTATAAAGAAAAAGTAAAAGCTAATCCCTTCTTTATATTCTCCAATCCTTAGATGTGTTTCAGATTTGTGTTTCAGAACTTCTTCTGTGACAACTACTTACTTTTAGGGCATTTAAAATATCTTTAATCTCAGTTGAATATGATTATCTTCAGTTAATAAACAAAGAAAAAAGCTGCATTTTAAGAGTGTTCTGGAATCCCACAAGTTCTTTCTAAAATAAATATCCTTTTTTTTTTTTTTCCAGTTGCTCTTATTAAAGACATCAAATCTTTGTTGGTCAACTTGGGTCATTCTGTATCACTTTCACCCATTAATTGTAAAAGTGAACAAATGTTTGATTTCTTCCTAGTTACACGATAGAGCTCTATATTCTTTGTGTGTATAATACATCTACTTTTTGTAGCTTTGGAGCAGGCGGTTATCAATCCTGTTTTACAAAGGGTGAAGCAGATACAGAGAAGTTAAGTAACCTGCTCAATTTGACACAGCTAGTAATATGTTGAACTGTGGTATGGCAGTAAGATGCCCTACTCATCTTGGGGGAGTGTGTAATTTCCTTGGTTCTGTCTCACTGAAGCAAAGATTTGGAACAGTGGACCAGTGTTACAGCTCCGTTTTATTTGGCAAGCAGAGGAAAATACATCCTTAAGGTATGAGGGAGGGCTGACCCAAAGGAAGAGCAGGCTTCCATTTTCTCTCCCCTTTTTATGTGTTTTTTCTCCTCCCTCTGAGCCTGCTCTGTGTAAATTGGGCTAGCCAGGACGGCTGTTTGTTTCACCTGAGGTTCTCACTCTGGTCCTCAGATTTTCTTTTGTTCCAATTACATGGGCTTTTCCTTTCTTTGTCTTTTAGCCACCACCATTTTGGACTCCTTTTTCCTGTTCTAACTACTTAACATTAAGAAAAAGATAGTGGAGCCTTTTTCTTTGTGTGTGAGACTCTCAGTATAATTCTGAGAGTGCATAATCAACACTATCAAAATGAGGTCGGCAGTTTCTCTGAGATCCCAGATGATCCTGCAGATGACCCTAAGAGCTGGACTGTCATTGAGAGAAGGACAGTGGATTTAATAAAGAAGGAATGTTTCCTTTCTAGCTTCCATGCTTAGCGTTTTAAAAAGGATGATTTCTTTTTCTGTCTAAAATTACTCATTTTATTCTTTTATAGGCTCTCCGATAGTAGTATGTTTTAGAATACCAGTCAGTTATATTTAATTAAAAATTTTTAAACAGTGTGGTGCTATGAGGGGATATGAGCTAGACTTGTCCTTTACAATAAAGTTGATAGCAAACAGTCCTTCACATGAAATTTTATCTTCTTTGGATTAGTTTTTTTGTTTCACTTTTAAACTTCTTTAGTTTATTACCATAGCACTCACTTGTTTCTCTTATCTTGGGCTTAACCTGTGTGCTGGCATTTGACCTTTTCCATCCCATCTGTCCTTCAGATTTTGAGTTCTGCAGATGACCACTAGAGGTCTGCAGACCACACTTCAGAAGGCTGGTTTTACCAGGCTCACCCCCCCGTGAACGGGGTAGATACATTCCTGGGGATGTCATTTACTGCTGCTGCTGCTGCTAAGTCGCTTCAGTCGTGTCCGACTCTGTGCGACCCCATAGACGGCAGCCCACCAGGCTCCCCGTTGCCTTACTAGTATTTCTCATTAAATATTAAGTGCTTCTAATGTTCCAGGTCCCAGACTAGGCTATTTCCGGGGGTAGATTAAAACAAACAAACAAAAAAAGGTAAGGCCTCTGCCCTTAAGAGCTCTGCAGCCTAGTGGGACACTAAAGTGAGCGCATGGCCACAAAACTGATGTTAGGCGTGGCCATGTGATATCCTTTCTATTGTTGTTTAGCTGCTAAGTTGGTCTGACTCTTTTGCCACCCCATGGACTGCAGCCCGCCACACTCTTCTGTCCATGGGATTTCCCAGGTAAGAATACTGGAGAGGGTTGCCATTTTCTTCTCCAGGGGATCTTCCCAAGCCAGGGATTGAACCCATGTCTCCTGTATTGGCAGGCGGATTCTTTCTCACTGAGTCACCAGAGAAGTCCATATATTTTAGATCCCAGTTACTAGGGCCCTTCAGATTTCCAGGTTCATCAAAGCTCTATGAAACTCTTAAATTCTGTAGCTCTTCATCTATTGTGAAATCACTTTTGCTTTCTCTGATAGTGAAAGCCCTGATAGTGCAGCTTTATCAGTCTGGCAGGGAACCCACTCTCTGGGGCAAACCAGACTGTTTGGATAGGCTCTGTTATTTTAGGTTTGTTTGTTTGTTTTTAATGCCCTTCTCAGTGGCTCTAGGCATTAGTCTTTAGGGAATCACTTCAGATAGGGGTCAGCCTCCCCAATTTTGGGGAACAAGATAATCCCCACAGTTCAGGATCTTCTATTTCCGTGTTGCTTTATACTACAGACATTTTTTAAAGGAAGGATCTGTGTCCTGTTTGCATTTCTTATATGTTAGGGGTGCTTTCCCAGTTTCATGCTTACAGTCCTATTCTGAGTGATCCATGAAGAGTACCCAGTGTAGCACCTGCCACATAGATTGGAAATGCTCAATAAACACCAGCAGTTATTGTGATTATGGGGCTTAATTTAATTTTTGTATTGGAAGAACTTCAGAGATAGTTTAATCACGTATTTTACACAGTAAGTTATAGTGTTCTTTCAAATGATCTATTTAACTGGAGTTTTTATTTTCAGTGCTATCCATTCCAGAGTAGGAAGGCCAAAATTTTGATGCAGTCATTATCAGCTTAATGATTACTCTATTTCATAGAAGCTTTTATGTGGATAAATATTTTGAAGTAAATGGCAATTGTGAGTTTTAAAAGAAATTAAGGGTGAAATTTGGAAAGCACTAAAAATTTCTACATAAACAGTGATGGTATAAAAAACTTAGCAATTTGTTAGTCTCTTATCTGTATCAGAGGTTCCAGAGGGAATTCTGAAAATAATAGACTAGTAACTTTCTGGATGGTAGATCTATTCTTAAAAGTGTGCAATCCTTGAATACTTAGATGAGTAGCTTGATTTTAGAAATAAATAGCTAAATGGATGAGTAGAAACAAGGGGTTATATTTTAGATTTTAAAAGATTTTTGACAAAGTTTATACTTTAAAATCTATTTTAAAATCCTTAGTAAATAGCTAAATATATAATTTTGGAGATGTTTGAGCCCAATTGTCTGAGCTGGTGAGAGAACTGTATAGAGATAGACATCAGTTCTTGGAATGGAGAAGCTTTGGGAATTTTCTAGGAGCTGAGACAGGTTTCATTTAACATTTTAATAGATTATTTGAAACACAGAGAATAAGAGAAAAGCCCCGAGATTAGGTAGTAGTATATAAAGCTATTAGAGATAAATTCTAGAGTGGAGCTCTGTAAGTGAGAAATGGTAGATCCATTTTAGTGTGGGCGTGAACAGGTGAAAATAATATTGATAACAACTATGTGATGATATGCCTGAAGATAAGGGGAGAGTTGCAGGAAGGTTTTAAGCAGGGGCATTCCATGATTTGCTGTGTTTTTAAAGCGCTCTGAGTCCCATGTGGCATGGTAAGAAATTAAGAGATCGGTAGACTAGTAAGGAGATGATTGTGACGATCTAGGCAAAATATGTTGCTTGCTATCTTAGCTTGGGCTGCTGTAACAAAATGCCATAGATTGGTATCTTTTTTTAATTAAGTAAAAATTTATTAGAAATACTTAATCCAGGTTTAATACATCTTCTGTAGTCCATGAGTGTGTGTTACTGAAATATAGTTGATGTAAAGGTTGTGTCGATTCCTGCTGTATAACAAAGTGATTCAGTCTTATATATATTTATACACACATTCCTTTTAAGGATTCTTTTTCACTGTGGTTTAACCCAGGGTATTGAATGTAGTGTTGTCTGTCTGTTCTCTATATGATAGTTTGCATCAACTAATCCCAAATTCCCACTCCATCCCTTCCTCACGCTCTCTCCTGCTTGGCAACCACAAGTTTCTTTTCTGTGTCTGTGAGTCTGTTTCTGTTCCATAGATAGGCTCATTTGTATCATATATAAGTGGTATCGTATGGTATTTGTCCTTCTCTTTCTGACTTACTTCACTTAGTATGGTGATCTCTAAGTCCACCCATGTTGCTGCAAATGGCATTATTTCATTCTTTTTTTTTTTTTTTTAATGGATGAGTATAATACTCTGTTGTATATGGGTACCACATGTTCTTTACCCATTCAGATCCAGTCAGTGGACATTTAGATTTCCTCTGTGCATGGACTAGTGTCTTAATCAACAGACACTTGTTTCTCACTGTTTCAGAGACAGGCAAGTCCAAATTTAGGATGCCAGCATGGTCAGGTTCTGGTGAGGGGCCTCCTTCCACCTCGCCAATGGGCTCCTTCTTGCTGTACCCTCATCTAGCCAAGAGAGGAAGCTCTGTTGTCTCTTCTTCTAAGAGCGCTAATCCCTTCCTGGGAGTGCTACTCTTGTGACTGCATCTGAATCTTCAGTTCAGTTCAGTCGCTCAGTTGTGTCCGACTCTTTGCGACCCAATGAGTCGCAGCACGTCAGGCCTCCCTGTCCATCACCATCTGCCGGAGTTCACTCAGACTCACGTTCATCAAGTCCGTGATGCCATCCAGCCATCTCATCCTCGGTTGTCCCCTTCTTCTGCCCCCAATCCCTCCCAGCATCAGAGTCTTTTCCAATGAGTCAGCACTCTGCATGAGGTGGCCAAAGTACTGGAGTTTCAGCTTTAGCATCATTCCTTCCAAAGAAATCCCAGGGCTGATCTCCTTCAGAATGGACTGGTTGGATCTCCTTGCAGTCCAAGGGACTCTCAAGAGTCTTCTCCAATACCACAGGTCAAAAGCATCAATTCTTCGGCGTTCAGCCTTCTTCACAGTCTAACTCTCACATCCATACATGACCACAGGAAAAACCAAAGCCTTGACTAGACGGACCCTTAGTCGGCAAAGTAATGTCTCTGCTTTTGAATATGCTATCTAGGTTGGTCATAACTTTTCCAAGGAGTAAGCGTCTTTTAATTTCATGGCTGCAGTCACCATCTGGAGTGATTTTGGAGCCCCCCAAAATAAAGTCTGACACTGTTTCCGCTGTTTCCCCATCTATTTCCCATGAAGTTATGGGACCGGATGCCACGATCTTCTTTTTTTGAATGTTGAGCTTTAAGCCAACTTTTTCACTCTCCTCTTTTACTTTCATTATTACTCCCCAAGGGTCCCACACCCTAGTGCCATCATTTTGAGGATTAGGAATTCAACATATGGATCTGGGGACACACATTCAGTCCATCACAGTTCCTCAGACTCACTCAGGTAATAACTGGAAAAGAAAGGAAGTGGATAGATTAAAGAAATATTTTGGAATATGAAAGAACTTGCTGATGAATTGAGGAGTGATGGAGAGTGAAGTGACGGAATTGGGAGTGCTCGATAGTCTGGGTTGAGTAGCTGGATGGGGGTGCCATTTGCTGAAGCCAGGGAAGCTCCGTGGGGAGCAGGTTTGGGAAGAGGAAGATCAGAAGACAGTTGAACAGTCTGGGCTGTGGATCAGTGTTTTACCTTCTTAAATACTTAAATACTTTTTGTGTGTGAGTCAACATACTCTTACATGTAATCTTTGTAAATAGGCCTTTTTCTCCATCTTAAATGATGACTTCTAACCTCACTTTTTATTTTTCTTGTCTGCACTATTTACGTGTAGTACACACTCATCATAACTTCTCTCCTTGCAGGTATTCCAGGGGGGTAGGAAAGAAATGGACACAACAGTCTTTCTGTACAGGGTGTGGTTTGAAAAAGCCACTGTAGGAGAGAATACGCACATGCATATTTCCATCCCCAGCCTTACTTTGTTGAGAATAATTTTTAAAAATCTTCTATGAATGAGTTTTGACATGTCCAGATTTCTCTGTTTTTTGGTTTCTTGATCACCCTGGCTCATTGGCAGAAAGGGCTGTCCTCAGATGATCCAGACACCTCATTTTCTAGATGAAAATGCTGAGCATCTGAGAGGTTGGCATTTACCCAAAGATGCAGATCTTGCAACTGCTTGAAAATAGACGTGGTAGAGCAGTAGAACCTCAACAATTGGAATCCCAGCCTATAGTTCTTTCCACGAGACATACCATTTGCTTGTCAGTTTCCTCTCATAAAACAAATTCTCATGAGTGATAACAAGTGAAATATGTTTAATGAGAACTATGTTGGATAAAGTAAAAACATCTTTTGTAGAGATTTCCTGTTCATAATTTGATAGGATTGATATTTTAATCTTTGAACAATTTAGCACCTAAAATATCTGAAGCAATCTAGGCTGGATAGGTAAAGGTCACTGAGGATAAACTGTTTCCAGGCAGCTGACACAGAGGCGGAGGGGACAGCATAGAAACAAACAATGTTATCCTTAGTGTGATGTGGAGTAGTCAGTGAAATGGGGCTTGCACGCAAGAGGGGACAGTTTTAGCTGGAGAGATCAGGGAGGTTTTGGAGAAGAGGTGTGCTGGGGATAGGTATTGGCTCAGTGTTTTTTGAACCCCTCCAGAAGAATCAGTTTTATGAAGCTCATTTTATTTTCCTTGTTTATCCTGAAACATTAACAAGAGGCTTGTTGTGTGCTAAGTGGAGAATTAGATGGAGATTATGTGCAAAAACATTTAAAATAATAAGAGTGGCAACAGTCTGAGACACACGCACACATATTCTCTTCCTCTTTTTAACCCAAGTATTCTTGTTGCCATAACAACCTGATTATGGGAGTGCATTTGCTAGTATGGTTGAGGTTGTGTCAGCAGATCCATATAAGCTGCAGTTTTCAGGATTTTAAAATTCAATGTCATATTCACTGGTGTGACATAAAATCCCATCCATCAGTTTTATGTTCCCAGCTACTTGAGTACCCGGAAGTCATTCTCTTCCCCTCCTGCTGACAAAGTCCGCACATTTAGTGTCTCTGGGATTCTGCTTTTGTTTGTGAATGTTGCATTGCTCAAAAAATCCTCCATATCGGATCAAGTTCTCTTCTTTCATAATAAGGGAATTGAAGATCTGAAGGGTTAAATGACATGCCTGAGGGCAAATAATTCAACAAGGATTTAGTAGTTAATACACCCAGCAGTGATGGTATTGGAGTTGAAGAGGGATCTCCTTGATCTTTGATTAAATCTCACATTGATGTGCCTTTACTTATGTGTCTCTTTGTGTATCTGATATGTGTCCTTCCTCAAATAATAGCGTTCTTTTGTCACACACTGCACTGCAGACGTTTGTTTTATGTCTGTCCACTAGAGCTTCTCGAGGGCAGACCCCAGGCTTTACCCGCGTCTCCAGCGTTTGACGGGAGAGGCCAGCTCAGCTTCTTCTTCCTTCTGGCTCTGACTCAGGTTTCCCTGGCTTCTCATCTTCTTTGTTGCCTATTCCTTATTCTCAACCTGGTGTCCTGTTACTGGTTTGTTGTAGTTTGACCCCTAGCACCCTTCTTTCACTAGAGAGCATGAGAGGAGATCGGGGAAAGAGGAGGTGGGAGTGGGTTGGGGAAGGTCTAGGCAGGAAAGCAAGCACAGGAGTGTGAAACTCGAGAAAGCGTGGTGCTTTGAGATCGGGTGCTTCCTTACAGTGCTCTCGGGACTGTGAGTGGGGGGTTAGAGAGAGACTGAGGGACCTGAAGGCAGACTCATGCTGGACTTTCTGCTGAGGAATTTACAGTTTGTCTAGTAGGTGATAGAAACCCATTGAAAGGTCATAAGTGGTGGTGTGATATAAGGAGATTACCTAGAATTGCTGACTTGAAGACTGAAATGTTCCTGAGAAAAAGAGTGAGACATAGATAGATACACATTGTCTGAAGTAGGAAAGGAAGCAACTAATTGTGTGTGGGGTATGAAGATAGGGAACTTTTACAAAAGTGATGATATTTTAGCTGGATTTTAGTGGACAGCTAGGATTACACCAGGCAGGGAGGTGAGAGGGAGGGCAGTTTAGAGATGGGAAGCAGCTTCAGTGAAGGATTTGGAAGCAGGAGCATGGTTGGCATTTTAGGAGAATCTTGACTGTGCCAGGGTGGGTACGGTGTGAGGTCCAAGGGACCCAGTGACTTGGGATAGGACTGGATATATTGGCTATCACTAAAAGCTTACTCAGTTCAGTTCAGTCGCTCAGTCGTGCCCAACTCTTTGCGACCCTATGAACCGCAGCATGTGAGGCCTCCCTGTCCATCACCAACTCCTGGAGTCCATGCAAACCCATGTCCATTGAGTTGGTGATGCCATCCAACCATCTGATCCTCTGTCATCCCCTTCTCCTCCTGACCTCAGTCTTTCCCAGCATCAGGGTCTTTTCAAATGAGTCAGCTCTTTGTATCAGGCGGCCAAAGTATTGGAGTTACAGCTTCAACATCAGTCCTTCCAATGAACACCCAGGACTGATCTCCTTTAGGATGGACTGGTTGGATCTCCTTGCAGTCCAACGGACTCTCAAGGGTCTTCTCCAACACCACAGTTCAAAAGCATCAATTCTTTGGTGCTCAGCTTTCTTCGCAGTCCAACTCTCACAGCCATGCATGACCACAGGAAAAACCATAGCCTTGACTACACGGACCTTAGTTGGCAAAGTAATGTCACTGCTTTTGAATATGCTGTCTAGGCTGGTCATAACTTTTCTTCCAAGGAGTAAGCGTCTTTCAATTTCATGGCTGCAGTCACCATCTGCAGTGATTTTGGAGCCCCCCTAAAAT
Source organism: Capra hircus (assembly GCF_001704415.2). Classification (NCBI taxonomy): domain Eukaryota; kingdom Metazoa; phylum Chordata; class Mammalia; order Artiodactyla; family Bovidae; genus Capra; species Capra hircus. The sequence continues at coordinate 74,423,662 of NC_030817.1, read as the reverse complement.
AAAGTTTGACACTGTTTCCCCATCTATTTCCCATGAAGTGATGGGACCGGATGCCATGATCTTCGTTTTCTGAATGTTGAGCTTTCAGCCAACTTTTTCACTCTCCTCTTTCACTTTCATCAAGAGGCTCTTTAGTTCTTCTTCACTTTCTGCCATAAGGGTGGTGTCATCTGCATATCTGAGGTAATTGATATTTTTCCCGGCAGTCTTGATTCCAGCTTGTGCTTCTTCCAGCCCAGCGTTTCTCACGATGTACTCTGCATATAAGTTAAATAAGCAGGGTGACAATATACAGCCTTGACGAACTCCTTTTCCTATTTGGAACCAGTCTGTTGTTCCATGTCCATTTCTGACTGTTGCTTCCTGACCTGCATACAGGTTTCTCAAGAGACAGGTCAGGTAGTCTGGTATTCCCATCTCGAAGAATTTTCCACAGTTTATTGTGATCCACACCGTCAAAGGCTTTGGCATAGTCAATAAAGCAGAAATAGATGTTTTTCTGGAACTCTCTTGCTTTTTCGATGATCCAGCAGATGTTGGCAATTTGATCTCTGGTTCCTTGGCCTTTTCTAAAAACAGCTTGAACATCTGGAGGTTCACAGTTCACGTATTGCTGAAGCCTGGCTTGGAGAATTTTGAGCATTACTTTACTAGTGTGTGAGATGAGTGCAATTGTGCGGTAGTTTGAGCATTCTTTGGCATTGCCTTTCTTTGGGATTGGAATAAAGACTGACCTTTTCCAGTCCTGTGGCCACTGCTGAGTTTTCCAAATTTGCTGGTATATTGAGTGCAGCACTTTCACAACATCACTTTCCAGGATTTGAAATGGCTCAACTGGAATTCCACCACCTCCACTAGCTTTGTTTGTATTGATGCTTTCTAAGGCCCACTTGACTTCACATTCCAGGATGTCTGTCTCTAGGTGAGTGATCACACCATCGTGATTATCTGGGTCATGAAGATCTTTTTTGTGTAGTTCTTTTGTGTATTCTTGCCACCTCTTCTTAATATCTTCTGCTTCTGTTAGGTCCATACCATTCCGGTCCTTTATTGAGCCCATCTTTGCATGAAATGTTCCCTTGGTATCTCTCATTTTCTTGAAGAGATCTCTAGTCTTTGCCAATCTGTTGTTTCCCTCTATTTCTTTGCACTGATCACTGAGGAAGTCTTTCTTATTTCTCCTTGCTATTCTTTGGAACTCTGCATTCAAGTGGGTATACCTTTCCTTTTCTCCTTTGCCTTTTGCTTCCCTTCTTTTCACAGCTAAATGTAAGGCTTCCTCAGACAGCCATTCTGCTTTTTGGAATTTCTTTTTCTTGCGGATGGTCTTGATTCCCATCTCCTGTACAGTATCATGAACCTCCATCCATAGTTCATCAGGCACTCTGTCAGATCTACTCCCCTAAATCTATTTCTCACTTTCACTGTATAGTCATAAGGGATTTGATTTAGGTCATACCTGAATGGTCTAATGGTTTTCTCCAGTTCCTTCAATTGCAGTCTGAATTTGGTAATAAGGAGTTCATGATCTGAGCCACACTCAGCTCCTGGTCTTATTTTTGCTGACTGTATAGGGCTTCTCTATCTTTGGCTGCAAAGAATATAATCAATCTGATTTCCGTGTTGACCATCTAGTGATGTCCACGTGTAGCGTCTTCTCTTGTGTTGTTGGAAGAGGGTGTTTGCTATGACCATGCATTCTCTTGGAAGAACTCTATTAGCTAGCTTTGCCCTGCTTCATTCTGTACTTCAAGGCCAAATTTGCCTGTTACTCCAGGTGTTTCTTGACTTCCTACTTTTGCATTCCATCCCCTATAATGAAAGGACATCTTTTGGGGGGTGTTAGTTCTAGAAGGTCTTATAGGTCTTCATAGAAATGTTCAACTTCATCTTCTTCAGTATTAACTGGTTGGGGCGTAGAGTTGGATTACCGTAATATTGAATGATTTGCCTTGGAAACGAGCAGAGATCATTCTGTCGTTTTTGAGATTGCATCCAAGTACTGCATTTTTACTAAAGTACTGCATAGTTTACTAAAGGTTACTAAAAGTTTTTGGTGTAGACTTTGTACTTGAGATAGTGGAGCCATGGTGTTTAAAAAAATAGGAAAAGTCTTTAAAAAAGTAAGAAAGTGCTGAGCTGACAGAGAGAAATAGTTCTGGCAATATAGAGACCAGATCAGACAATGAGAGAGATAGGCTGTTTGGTTAGGCCAATGAGGAGGTCTGCTGAATTGGGATGTTGAATGAGGGAGACTAGAAATGGAGGCCAGGAAGCATTTCAGAGGTAGACGTACCAGATGCGGTGATTAACTGCATGGAGCAAAGGAGCGGAAGCAGAAGAGGACGTTTTCTCATTCAGACTTCCAGGTGGATTATTTTGCCAGATGTCAAGCTGTAGAAAACAGGAGGTAGAGATAGATTTGGGTTAAAGATAGTTTTTGAGGAATTATATCCAAATTCTAAAAATTGAGGTATCGTTTGCTTGTAAAGTGCTTGGATTAAGTGAACATTCACTTGCGTTTTGATAGTTGTATGCACCTGTGTACTCACCCTTACTCACAAGGTACAGAAGAGTGACTCTGCTTCAGGGAGCTTCATAAAGACCTGGTTGGCTTGTTAAAGCATAGATCGCTCCCACTGGACCCACCCTCAGTTTCAGACTCTATGTCTGGGGCAGGGACTTAAGACCTTACATCCCTGGCAATCCCCCGGTGCTATTGGTCCAGGGCCAGCACTTTGAAAATCACTGATAGAAAGTGTTACCATCCATCCAGAGCGATCTTTCCTCCGCGTTCCTCAGGGAATCGTGGCTTGTTTTCTATCATCATGATTAGTTTCCCTTTTTCTTGGATGGCATGCAAATGGAGGTACACAGAATGCACTCTTTCATGTCTGGCTGTTTTTCATACGTGTAATGATTTGAGAGAATCATCTGTGTTGTTGCATGTTGTTTATTCCTATTTGCTGCTGAGTAGTGTCCTGTCGTCTGAATACAGCACAGTTGGTTTATTGATTCTGTTCGAACACATTTGTTTTAGTCCCAGTATTGGGCTATCATGGATAAAATTTCCATGAACATTTACATACAAGTCTCTTTGTGGTAACATATTTTCATCATTCTTGGGTAAATACCTAGGAGTAGAAATGCTGGGTCATAGGGTAGATATATGGTCAATTTTCTAAGAAACTGTCAAATCATTTTCCATAATGATTGTAGTATAACTAGTTGAACTGTGATTGACTGTTAATGAACTCTAGTGAGGTTACTAGATTTTGACTAGATTGAAGGGCTTTTGTCAAAGAAAAGACTACAGTGGATAGGGGAAATTTGGCAAAATCATCCTTCAGGGCATATACATAGTTAATCAACAATGATGCAACTCTCTCCAGATCCTGAGAGAATTTAAGTCTGTACTTGGTCGTAGAAACTGTAGATCACTATTCATTCAAAGGACCTTTATTAAACAGTTACTATATGCTAGTCACAGAAAGGTGCATAGGTCCTACATACCTGCCCCAAGGATCTCACAGGTAAAATAAATTCTTGTACTTTAAAAAGATATAAGGCATGCTTTAAAGTCTAAATAGCTCTTAATTATAGCTTACCTCAATGTCATTATTCTGGAAATTCTAAGCACCAAAGAATCATGACATAATCAAACACCCCAAACTTCAAACATTTCTTATTACTGGGAAAAAGGTGGCTTTGTCAGTCAGTGATGATGGTCCAAGTGGAGTCACCATCTGGGGAAAAAGTGGGATTCAAACCTCAGACTGTATAATGGGATAAAGTCAGTGTGGTTCAGAATTTTAAATGTAAAGCAAAAATCACATGAAAGTATTAGAACAAATCACGGACAAATTCTTTTCTAATGTCAGAGTGGGGAAAGTGAAAGTGACTCAGTTCTGTCCGCCTCTTTGTGACCCCATGGACTGTACAGTCCATGGAATTCTCCAGGCCAGAATACTGGAGTGGGTAGCCTTTCCCTTCTCCAGGGGATCTTCCCATCCCAGGGGTTGAACCCAGGTCTCCCACACCACAGGTGGATTAACATAAAAGACTGTTAAATTTACTTATATAAAAATTTAGAATTTCTGCATGCCAAAAATGATAACCAGAGCCAAAAGACATATGATTATATGCATGGTGGTGGGGGTTGGTGGAGAGGATTATAACTCATTACAGAGAACTGATTTCCAACATGTATGTGATGAGTTTTAACAACCTTATTAAAAACCGGCAAAGGCTATGAGCAGACTATTCACAGAAAATGAAATGCAAATGGCTCTTAAATATGTGAAAAGATTTTCAACCCACTCATGACAAGAGAAATGCAAATTAAAATTGAACTGAAATCCATATTTTTCAGCTTTCAGACTGACAGACGTCAGAAAGTTTGAGACACCATGTTGGCAAGGGTGCAGCTGGAGAAGGGTATTGGGGTTGAGGAAACAGCAGGAGCAGAGACACAGAGGCTGAAAAGAGTAGGGTCAATAAATTGAAAGAGAACAGGGTAAGTGGGGCCAAGCACGTAGACAATAGCAAAGAATGACAGCGGCAGAATCATGTTGGGGAGAAGATGGGGAAACTAGACGTCAGAAGCCAAAACTCAGTGTTCCCTACGGTGGAGGCAAACAGCCCTGAGGTATCATAGTCTTAAAAGGGTCACTTTATGATGACTGATCAGGGTCACCGCAGAAGGTTGCGTTATACCCCACATGTTTTATTTAAGGAAAGCATTAAGATAGAGTTCTGGGGGACTTCCCTGATAGTCCAGTGGTTAAGACTCCACACTCCCAATGCATGGGCCCAGGTTTGATCCCTGGTTGGGGAATCAGATCACTCATGCCACAGCTGAAGATGCCACATGCGGCAGGTAAGACCCAGCACAGACCAAAAAAAAAAATAAAAAAATAAAAACCAAGAGTTTTGGGACCTACACGGTGCTATAAAGAAAGCTAAGCACTGAAGAATTGATGTTTTTGAACTGTGATGTTGGAGAAGACTCTTGAGAGTCCCTTGGACTGCAAGGAGATCCAGCTAATCCATCCTAAAGGAAATCAGTCCTGAATGTTCATTGGAAGGACTGATGTTGAAGCTGCAACTCCAATACTTTGGCCACGTGATACGAAGAGCTAACTCATTTGAAAAGATCCTGATTCTGGGAAAGACTGAAGGCAGGAGGAGAAGGGGATGACAGAGAATGAGGTGGTTGGAGGGCATCACCAACTCAATGGACATGAGTTTGAGTAAACTCCGGGAGTTGGTGATGGACAGGGAGGCCTGGCATGCTGTAGTCTATGGGCTCGCAGAGAGTCGGACACGACTGAGCTATTGAACTGAACTGAACACGGTGCTAGTGGTAAAGAATCTGCCTGCCAATGCAGGAGACATAAGAGATGCAGGTTTGATCCCTGTGTTGGGAAGATCCCCTGGAGTAGGAAATGGCCACCCACTCCAGTATTCTTGCCTGGAAAATCCCATGGACAGAGGAGCCTGATGGGCTACAGTCCATGGGGTTATTACAAAGAGTTGGACATGACTGAGCATCCAAGCACCAAGATAGAGTTTTAAATTAAATACATTTAGCACTCTCAATAAATTATAATTTAAGGAAAGTTGTTATTTCATTTATCTTTATAGAGGATACTTTGAAGATGTGAATGAATGAAGTGCATCTTTTACTGTTTTAGTTGCTTATCGCCACTCTTAGTTTCTCTTACAGTGAGTTACATTTACACTGAATGTTTAGGCTAATAGTGGCCAGTCACCCCTCTGTCTCTGTTGGTTGCCAAAGAATAGGTAACATATTTAAGGATTGGGAGAGAGGTGAACTAATACTGCTTGATTTTGAAAAAGCAAGACATATGTGTAATTTAACAGAATGGTGGTCTTGGGGTCGCCCAGGAGCATGTGTCCACTTGCCCTCACCATGTTGTAGGCAAGTGCAAGTCTGGGCACAGGCTCTTAAAGATTGTAATGTATGGACAACACACTAGTGAATATACCAAAGAGGCAGATTCCCAGATACAGAGAATAAACCAGTGGTTACCAGGGGGAGAAGACTCTTAAGAGTCCCTTGGACTGCAAGGAGATCCAGCCAGTCCATCCTAAAGGAGATCAGTCCTGGGTGTTCATTGGAAGGACTGATGTTGAAGCTGCAGCTCCAATACTTTGGCCACCTGATGTGAAGAGCTGACTCATTTGAAAAGACCCTGATGCTGGGAAAGACTGAGGTCGGGAGGAGAAGGGGATGACAGAGGATGAGATGGTTAGATGGCATCACCGACTCAATGGACATGGGTTTGGAGGGAGATGGTGATGGACAAGGAGGCCTGGTGTGCTGCAATTCATGGGATTGCAAAGAGTCGGACACAACTGAGCGAAGGAAAAGAACTGAACTGAACTACCAGGGGGAGAGGGAAGCCATGAGAGGCAATATATAGTGGTAGAGGAGAGTAAGAGATACGAACTATTAGGTATATAATAATCTAGGCTTCCCTGGTGGTTCAGTGGTAAAGAATCTGACTGTCAATGCAGGAGACTCAGGTTCGATTCCTGGGTCAGGAATATCCCCTAGAGTAGGAAATGGCAACCCACTCTCGTATTCCGGCCTGGAGAAGCCCATGGACAGAGAAGCATGGAGGGCTGCAATTCATAGGGTTGCAGAGTTAGATGCAACTGAGCACGCACACACACACTTTTATTTTTAATTTCCATTCCCTCCCCTCCCCTCATTTTTCTTATCCTCCTTTTATTAGTTTCGCTTCATTGCTCATTTTATTCTCAGAATTCTAGAATTCATGATCCTCTTTAAAATGAGGCTATTGTCACTTGTCGTGACTAGTTTAGTGTTGGAGGCAGCAGGTGAGATCAGATGGCTACTTGAGATACCTTTTGGTCCAGGATGTTATCATTCTCTGCAGTCTCCATGGTTTAAGTGTTATACATGGTGGATTATGCCTTCAGATTTTATAAGTATTAGGGGCAAATAGGGCACCAAATATTTAATGAGATTTTTGTCTGCTTGCATTCCTATCAAAGACTGTAATTATCTGCTCAACCCAGAACGTTAGCTTAATTTACATTCTCCTTCTTACTCACATTCTGGTCACTGTCTAGATTTTTAAAAAACTTAATCCTTTGCCCAAGTATATTTCAATAGTTTCTTTGAGTCACTAACGGAAAAGCTTTAGCAAAAAGATAAACCATAAGAGAGTACTTTGAATGCTGATGAGCACAGATCCTATAGGATTTTTGATGGGCAAGGCTGTAGGTGCTGTTAGGAAAAAGAAAAAAAAAGGCAACCATGTATCCTCTATGGTGTCTGAAAGGTAAGCATATCATTTTGTATTGAATTCTTGAATAGGCAGTCACTAACCAAGATGTTTTGTACCCTTTTCCGTGCAAAGTTGTAGGGAGATAACCATCTGATACTTGTCAGTGGTCCTTTCAGAGACTTGTCTAGGTGGAAGCTAATGATTGAGAAATGGTGACATTGATCACTCAGGTGTTATTCATCTGAATTAAGAAGAATTGAGTTTGTCAGATTGAAAGTAAATGAAATAATCTTATTTACTAATACTGGGGTACTCCTTGAAATGTTTTGTTTATTTCCCTTTTTAGATTCTGTGGACAAAGGTCAGGTCAGCCTTGGCATTCTTGTGTATGTGGCTGTCTTCTTATAGTGCTGTGTTAGACACTCAGATGTAGTTATTGATTGACATTTTGTCTATATTGTTTTCCTCAGTCAGACAGTTTCATCCCATACCCAGTTCAGCTGTCTCAGAAAATTAGGTAAATTTGAGCTGTTATACAAAAATCAAATGCATATTTACTCTCTTTCTCTATTTATGCTGTTTGGGAGCCCTTTAAAAAAAGTAACTCTGTATCATTATTTATGCAATTTCATCTCTTTTCGGAGATTCATTGTAATTTTTGCCATTGAGTGTGCCGATGTCTGACTCAGAAAGAGGAGAGATACTGAAATTGCAGTAAATGAGATTTAATTTCATATTTGCCTGTAACCAACAAATACTACAGGTGCTACCAATTACGGGCAAACATCTATATAGACAAAGTGGGATAAATTTAGGAGTCATCTTCCAATAGTTCAGGAGGTAGGTTGCAAGGTGTTTTGCTCTCTTCTCAGTGCTTTGCCTCTTCCAAGTCCCTCCATCTGTACCCTTGAAAATTAGAGCGAATTTTTCTTTCCTCTTGGATGTGGAAAACAGAACTGGCATTTTTCTAATTGAAGATAATATTACTCATCCTGACTCCCCCCCACCTTCATTTGTGAGCTGCTGTTATCTGTTGAATATGTAGCCACCTTGGCATAGACTCATTGCTAAAAACTAAGCCAGATAAAGAGAATTTGGTCCTAAAGCACGTCTTCTGTTACTATAGTCACATAAACCCTTGGTGATCTGGAGACCTTGCTATTGAAATGGAATGGACTTTTGAGCTCTAGAGCTGTGCTTACATGAGTGGAGAAGAGTGAATTGTGTGTGGTAGGTATTTAGGAAATTAGTGTTTGGCATTGGTCTTATCCGGCCTTATCGATGGAGGTGAAGAGCGATTTCCCTGAAGAATAGAAACATCCTTCTTAGTTAAGATACAGTTTACCTTTGAAGTCTAGTTATCAGACTTTCCTCCTCTGCTGCCATGGTCTTTCCTAAATAATTTCCTGAATATTTTATATTCACTGTATGTGTGATACTTCAATAGTGGATATGGGCCTTGAACTTTGGAAGTAGCCCCCACCTCCATCTTTTTCTGCTTATTGGTTTGCTTGGCTTGTTCTAGGGTGACCCTAATTGGGTTGGTAAGTATCTTTTCCCTCATAGTTGAGAGTAGCTAAATAATAAAATTTTCCCTAGTTTCTTTTTTTTTTTTTTTTAACAAAAAGTTATTCTTAAGTGTACAGTAGGTTCCAAGACAGTACTTCATTCTAACTATATGTGGCAACAGATGTTCTGGCAGGGAATCCAGATGTTTAAATGGAATTAAATTGAAACAGGAATGGAATTAAGAATCATCATTGCCTCAGGCACAAGGGACAGTGTACTTGTTGCCAGATTTCTTAATTCCGCCTGTGGCCAGGGGCCCTTTTCCCATGGCTTTTGCTTTTATTTCATATTATTTTGTTTCTGGCCTCTCCTTCGGGCTTGTGGGATATTATTTTCCCAGCCAGGGATTGAACTTGGGCCCTCGGCAGTGAAAGCACCGAGTCCTAAACACTGGGCCACCGGGGAATTCCTTGCCTTCACTTGTACCTCCTTCAGTTTTTTTTGCTTCTAGTTCTTTTTCTGCCTGAATGCCTTATCCTCCTCATCTGTCTCCTCAGTATGCTCCTTGGTTGCTTTAGGGGCTTTTTCTTGCCACCTTTGTGGCCCAACACGGTGCCTGCTCCTCCTTCTCCCTCTTCATCCCTTATTATAGATGCTAGAGATACTTGCCATTTGGCATAAAGTGAATTTGGCTTTTGAGGCCATGCTGGCTCATTTGGCTGAAGGTACCTTGTAACTTTTTATGGCCTTTGAGACCAGATGAACTGGATGCTGTAGAGGTAATTAAAATGATAAACTATAGACACTCTATATTATTTGGTTAAATATTTAAAATAAATTTCATTTATGGGAACTGTAAGAAGGATTATTTGTAGGAACTGTAAGCTGAATTATCTCAGTATTACATGCACATATATTTAAAAAATATGAATAGTCTTGTTAACTTGATTACTGATTTGTTGTTCATTCCAGAAACATCTGTTGAACAACACCATGTGTTTGTGTACTGTCCTAGAGCCCTGGGGAGGTTGGTAGGGGCACAAAGAGGAACAAGACTTGGTTCCTGCCTTGGAGGAGCTTTCAGACTAGTGGAGTGGATAAGTATGCAAATATGTGACCAGCATCTGGTAGAGGTACACAGAAAGGGTATGAGCACAAAATAGGAAGTGATTATTCTCCTTGGAAACCTTTACTGAGAGGTACTCCTAGGGAGCATCAATATTTGAGAGATGTACAGAAGAGGAATTTGGACTTGAGACAGGGGTAAAGATAGGAAAGAGTTTCTGATGGAAATGAAAAAGGCAAAGGTTTCAAGGAGAAGTGATGTTAAGTGCCATAGAGCAGTAAAGCAGGATGAGGATTTATAATAGATAGTTGTGGCTTGAGAGTCGCCGTGGTGAGGGCAGTTCAGTGGGGCAGTGAGTACAGAAGCCAGCGTGTTGGGATCTGAAGGATGAATGAGAAGCGAATGGAGGGTAGGTTTAGCTCATGTTAAGAAGTTTGTTGGAGAAGAGGCAGAGGTCGAGGGACGGACAATCCAAGGAAAGGACGTGCGTGAATTATAGAATATTTCAAACATTTTCAAGTATAGGAAACCTAAGCTTGTAAGTGGGTTGTAAAGAAGAAGCCCATAAAGGATGACATTGAAATGAAAGAAAAAGGAGTAATCATCAGTAGATCAAAGTTTGCGAGGATGTAGGAGAGGATATTGGAGAAGGCAATGGCCCCCCACTCCAGTACTCTTGCCTGGAAAATCCCATGGACAGAGGAGCCTGGGAGGCTGCAGTCTGTGGGGTCGCTAAGAGTTGGACACAACTGAGTGACTTCACTTTCACTTTTCACTTTCATGCATTGGAGAAGGAAATGGCAACCCACTCCAGTGTTCTTGCCTGGAGAGTCCCAGGGACGGTGGAGCCTGGTCTATGGGGTCACACAGAGTCGGACACGACTGAAGCGACTTAGCAGCAGCAACAGGAGAGGATATATCATATCAACAGTGCCATAGGTCATTTTTTGTTTGTTATCACCACTCTTTATTCTCCTGGAGCCCTAAAGAGCAATGCTGCCCTCAAATAAACTGGAAATACAGTCGACATAAAATCAGTAGTGTAATTCCTGACAAGGATCTAGTGTTATGTTTAGTGTAAACTAAGTGAATTCAGAAAGAATGTGAGTTAGCAAATGGGCATAGAGGCCGTAGAATTACTCAGGTTGTAGAGAAAGTGTGCTGAAGGGCGTGAATGCAGAACTTCAGTGTGAGAGTTTGTGTCTGTTGGCATTGATTGGGAAGGCAATCCGCTTCTTATGTATTTGGAATCATTTGGGTAAAATGTCTCTTGTCTTCAAGGAGACAGGTTTGATGAGAATGGAAGAGCGTGGGCTCCAGAATAATGAGATGAAATTCTACAAGGAAGGAAAGGGAAATGAATGAAGGGACTTGAAGGCTTGTTTAGTCTTTAATTTTTGTTCAGGGAATAATGAAAGTGTTACATTGACAGTGTAAGTATTACATCGGCATGGTCGAAGTAGTAACTGTTGAGAAATTGTTTCAGGAATACTGTGAAGCAAGCTACTCCTTGAACAGTGTTTGCCTCTTTGCTCGAGGAGGCCTTCACACAGGTTTTGGTGCTGGAAATGCAGACAGGAGCACCGCCCGAGACTTCCCTAGATCTGGCCTCGGCCAAGGCCCTACCTCCGCTCTGCAGTTCACTCTTCTTTCAACAGTAGCAACTGCTTACAGTTTCCGGGACATACCAGACTCTCTCCCTTTTAACCAGGTGTTTCCTCTGATGATTCCCTTAACCAACTTTCCCCTTTTCTTTAAAGACTCCCACTCATCCTTGTTTTCTTCTTGGAATTTTCCCTGATAGCCCAGCCGCGGTCAGGCCTGCCTTCCTTTTCCCGTGTTGGCTCTGTCCCTTGGACCCGCATTCTCACAACTTGAAGTGTTGGGGTGTCTTCCTCCCTCATGACTTTTAAGTTCCTTGAAGACAGAGGCAATACTTTTCATCTTTGAGGTGTCAGCATCTGATGGACTACTTGGCTTATAGTAAGACATCAGTAAATAAATGTTTGTGGAAATGAGTTGAATCGTGATGCTTAAACAACCCTCCAAAATTACACCTTGTTTTAGATGCACTCTTAAGATCTCAGACTCCTGCCGTAATATCCATGAGTACAGAGAGGGTGGGTTGTTGTTTTTTTTTTTTTTTTTACATTTTTAGATATTTATTAAAAGATACTAGAAGTATTACTTAAAAATAGTTACTTTATGCCTTCTGCCTCACTGGCATCTTTAAAATATTGATGTTCTTTAGACATTTAGGTATTGAAATTTTACTTTTAAAGTATACAAGATAAATTTGTGTAATGATGCTTGCTTCTGTACAGTGAGGCAGCTGGTACAGGCAATTAAGAGATTTGATATTCTCATAAGTGTAATAGATATTTTTAGAAGTAGCATGTGGTCTTATGTTTATATCTAATTGTATATATACTTGAGTATGTTATACGTATAGTTTTAAGAGATTTTATATCATTCTGGAAAAAGAAAAGGCTTTAATACTGTTGTAATTGTTCATGTATTTTCTACCAAGTAAAAACTATTGCAGTGTTTCCATCTATTACAGAGCCTGCCTCTCAGTTTTGTCCCAGATGATTGTGTTCAACGGTGTCTAAGCAGTCATACTTCATGGTTAAATTACTTACTTAATTACGTAGTCCCCCAGCACATCTATATTACAGATATTTCTAGTTTCCTCATCTTTTTCTCCTCGGCAGTTGCGGCAGGTTTTCATTTCTCCTGTTCTGGTAGTGGGGGTGTGTATGCCTCTTGGTTTTCAAGAAATTAAAGCGCTAGGGTGTGCCCTGTTTGGCTTTTCCCTGCCTCGTGCGGGGGCTTTCACTGTTGCCAAGTCAGTCTCCAGTGGATGCGCAAAAGTCTGGCTGCCAGGATTTTCCATCAGTGGTCTCTTGGAGTTAGGTGGGAAAGGAGGTGGAGGGGCTGGGGATTTGTCACCTTTTTCTTACTCTCCCTGTTTTCAGTGGAGCCCCCCACTTGCTCCCCCAGCTATGCCTGGTGTCCTTGAGCCCAGAACTCCTCTGACTCCATGGTCCTAACCTCATCCGCACATTGAAACCCCTCTTGGAGATTTTGAAACTACTGATAACTAGCCACACCCCATACCTATCAAAAATTCAAATCAGAGACTCTAGAGGGGACTCACAGTTTTTTAAGTTCTCCAGGTGATTCCAGAATGCAGCTAGCTGGGGAAATCAGGGGATCCTTCTGTGATCTGAGCCCTCACGCCATCTAAGGCCCCCTTTGCCCCCTTCACCTTCACTTCCCCCGTCACCTCCCCCACCACATCAGCTTCCTCGTTTGCTCACTGAGCGTGCTGCCCTGTCGAGGTCTATGCGTCCAGCCCGCTGTGTCTGTCTGAGGTGCTCTTCCCTTGGGAGTCCGCGCGGCTCACTTCTCCTTTCAGCTTCCTGCTCTCCAGCAAGAAGCACGGCACCCTCCCTGCCCCACTACCACTTGCCCCAGAGCAGTTATCACAGGTCCACGGGCTTGTGTCTCCCCCACAAGGCAGACGCTGCATGGGGACAGGCCTTGGCTGTGTTGCCATGGAGATTTCTGGGCATCCAGGACTGAGCCTGGCACAGAGTGGTTGCTCACTGTCCATCAGTTGAACACATTTCTCTAGAGAAGTTTTCCTGCTGACCTGGAAGGGAAAGTTGGTTCCATGTTTGTGTCATGTTGGGCAGGGGCTCTGGGGAGACGAGTCGCTCCCAGATGTTTTCAGCCCGCCTTTCCCTTTGCAGCCCTGCTTCTGCCCGAGTGTCACAGACACTCGTGCCTCCTTTCCTAAGCCTCTCTTCTGAGCTGCTCTTCTGAGGATCACATGACTGGGCTGCCAGGTCAGTCGCCTTCCCACATTTGGCTGCTGCCACCTCTTTGTCTTTAGGATTAACAGTTATTTAAGTAAATATTCAGGAAAGAGTAGAGGTAACATTGTGTTCAGTCCACTCTCTTTAACCAGAAGTTGCCCTTCATCAGCTTCTCCGTCAGTCCACTTACAGATTAATTTCTTCCATGAGTTTATTGAATATAAACTCTGTGCCAAACGCTGTGAATAAAATGCACAGTTCCTGCTCTCGCTGAGGTTGTTTCTCAGGGTTCGTGAGTGGTGAATTTGGATGAAAGAATCAGTATAGTTGATACAGTAGAAATGTGTTAATTTCTACTGTATAGCGAAGTGATTCTGTTACGTATGCATTCTTTTTGATGTTCTTTTCCATGATAGTTTATCACAGGATATTGAATACAGTTTCCTATGCAATACGATAGGATCTTGTTGTTGATCCATTTTGTATGTAGTAGTCTGCATCTGGGCTTCCCAGGTGGTGCTGGTGGTAAAGACCCTGCCTGCTAATGCAGGAGACATAAGAAATGAAGGTTCGATCCCTGGATCGGGAAAACCCCCTGGAGGAGGCCATGGCATAACCCGCTGCAGTACCCACTCCAGTATTCTTGCTTTGAGAATCCTATGGACAGAGGGGCCTGGTGGGCTACAGTCCATGGGGTCACACAGGGTCGGACACGACTGAGTGACTTAGCACACACACATAGTTTGCACCTACTAATCCCAAACTCCCAATTCTTCCCTCCCCAGACCCCTGCCCTCTTGGCAACCACAAGTTTGTTCTCTGTCTGTGAGTCTGTTTGTTTCAAGGATAAGCTCATCGGTGTCATATTTTAGATTCTACAAGGATAAATTCTTTTTACTATTCTTACAGTATTTAAAAAAGTTTGAAATTATTTGAAAATAAAGTGTTGTGCTTTTTTAATGTGTCACACAGGGACTAAATCATTAAGAGTCTTCTATGCCATGTCAGAGGCCCTAAAGGCTTTGTGAACCATGGAGGATCTTAAGCAGGGGAGTGCTGTGATAAGTTTTGGATTTAGAAAGATTGACTCTTGAGTATAAACTGGGATGGGTTTGAGGCGTGCAAGACTGGAAGAAGGGAGAGCAGGTAGGAGGCTTTTATAATAATCCAGAAATGATGAAGGCCTAAGATGAGACCCTGAGGATGGAGCAAAGCCGCTTTTCCCATAATCCCCATGTTATCAGATTCCCTTGGAGGTAAAGTGCCGTTTCTGTGGTAATACAATCTGCCATATACCATTATTAAGGAAAGTAAGCTTGGTTTTAGAGACTGTCTCTTGTGGTTGTACCCAGAATCGAAATACTAGGATTTATGACAAAATTGCTACTGCCATACACAAAAAGACCCACAAGAGAATAACTTGGGTTATTACTGTTGGGGGACAACCCCAGGTGCTATCATTATGAGACACTGCCCAGAACTGAATTCAACTGGTCTGATGGATAAAATGTTGGAATTTGTGCTAATACATTTCTTTATTGCTGTTGCTGCCATAAATTCTGTATTTTATCCAGTTGTGTATTTCTATTCTGTTGAACAGGGTTTGCTGTCTCTTGTTGCTATGGAGAGTCCATCCCTGCTGCAGTAGGCTATTAAATGCCTTAAGGATTCTTTATATATCTGCTTTAGTGGAAGGTCATTTCTGTCATTTTTACTTCAAGTTTTTCTGTTAACAAAAGAGCTTATGGTTCGTTGAATGTTTTAAAATTTATATTGACTTCTGTCTCACACGTGGGTATTGTTCTTTGTGCTTATTATAGGGGAACTTTGCCCAGAGAAACATCAGTCCAGAGAAATCCCACTTTCCTCCTATAATTTAGGAGATAATTGAGGAGAACTGTAGACCTGGTCGATGCATTGCACAGATAATAGGTTCCCAGTACTGAGCTAGGTACAGTTGGTTTCTCCTATCTGCCCCGGGGCAGGGATCATGGCCTAATTAATCTTTGTATTCTTTCACTCACCACATACCCATTGCTTGCTTGATATCTGGTGAATTGAGCAGGAAACGTGAGAGAAGTTGATTTTGTTCTGTGAGCCATATTCAGGGCTGCATAACTGAGACAGTAGAAATGCTGTAAGAAGAGTAAAAAGAATTTATCCTTGTAGAATCTAAAATATGACACCGATGAGTTTATCCTTGAAACAGACTCACAGACAGAGACCAAACTTGTGGTTGCCAAGGGGGGAGGGGTCTGGGGAGGGAAGAATTGGGAGTTTGGGATTAGTAGATGCAAACTGTGTGTATGTGCTAAGTCACTCAGTAAGGCAGCTTTCTTAAGGCTGAATAATGTTCCACCTTAATATATTATACATGATAATGTATGCAAAATTGTATGTATATGTCATATTTCATGTATTCACTTACCTGTCAATGGGCATGTGGGTTGCGTCGTCTTCTTGGCTACTATGAATAGTGCTGCTGTGAACGTAGGTGTGCAGTTACGTCCTTTAGACTCGTTTCAATCCTTTGGAGATATATATTCCAATATGTATATGTGTGTGTATATATACATACATTCCAGAGGTGGAATTGCTGGATCATGTGATAGATCGTCTATTTTAAATTTTTTGAAGGAACCTCTCTAACTGTTTTCCATAGCAGTCACATTTTACAAACTCCCAGTGGTGTAAAAGTGTTCCACTCTCTTCACATCCTCACCAACAGTAACACATTTTTATTTTTATGGTAAAACAAATGTGCTATGATATTGACTCTTACATTTTGAATAACTTTGAAAGGTAAAACAGAAGCCTTCAAATAAATTTTGATTCTGTAGTAGATCCTTTAACAAAAGGAGTACTTTGGTTAAAAAAAAAAAAAAAAACAACACATTTGAGAAGCTCTGAACTGCAAAAGAAATCCTCAGGATAAATCTAGTTGAGAAGAATCCATGCGTGTACATGAAGATAAAAAAACATCTTCCCAAAGCAGCATGTCACGAAGAACAACTTCATCTTTTAACACTTAGTACCACAGGCATTTAGTAGGAAAGTGAAGTCTAATTATGTTAGCAACACAAGATTCCCTGAAAGTGATTATTTTTGAAGAGGAGCTTGAAGTAGGACGGTAAATGTGAATTGACAGCAAGAAGAATATGCATTACTCTAAAGAAAACGGTGACACAATGACACAATCGTAGAAGTTGACATTGGCAGCTAATGCTCAGTGCTTTTTCTTCCCTGTATTTAGTCATAGTTGTAATTGGATTTAGTAACTGTGAATTTATTTAATGAGGACAGGTTGGACATTTTTATTTTTTGGGGGGATCTGACAGAAAGTCTTCAAATGCCGTGATGATTTGTGCCACTAAAGTTGTAGCGTGGATTTAAACAACTGCTTGATGAACAGCATTTTGTTAGCTAATCCCCTGGGACCAAGTGTTTTTGACGAGTGTGATTTAGGGTAGGCTTTGCCTTTATTTTCTTTTTCTTTGCCATGGCTTGAAGGGAGAAAGAGCAGTTACTGTCAAGGAAGAAAATGGTGAAAAACTGAAGTGCATAGGCAGCTAACAAAGCGTTCTGCTTTTTGCAAGTATTGTCCCATCTTGTGTGGGTCTAAGTCGATCTTAATTCAAGTGATGACTTATGTTTTCAGTGTGTGACTGTAAGATTGTTATTCCATAAGTCTTATGTTTTTTTATTCACTCATAAATTTTTCTTCTTTGGTGTGGTATATCAATGTATCTTAAGATCTGTCCATTTTCAGGTTTTCAGTCACCCTTCCTCTGCTGGTGACTTTCTTTGGCTGTATTTTAATTACCTTTTGCTTCAAAGCTGTATTTCATTTTTTAAGTGTCAACTGTGCAGTTACCAAAACTGATACTAAAGCTACCCGACTAGAATGGATATGTTACGTTCTGATGGGGTAATGGTAATTTGAGTACTTGGATCAGCTGGTGATGATTCTTGTCACACTTGGCTATATTCTTTGGTTGGTAGGTTTCAGGTGCCTGTGTCAGGGGACAGCCTCACTGTTTACTTAACCTCAAACAACTAGATGTTGAAGAACT
Organism: Capra hircus; assembly: GCF_001704415.2. NCBI lineage: Eukaryota > Metazoa > Chordata > Mammalia > Artiodactyla > Bovidae > Capra > Capra hircus. The sequence goes on along the minus strand of NC_030817.1, from coordinate 74,405,907 downwards.
AATTTCATATTGAGAAATGAGTAAATGACTCTTTGATGTAAAATGCTAGCTGCAGAAAATGAATCATTCTGTTTAGCAATGTGTGAATTAAATATCGTCACATTTTGAGCAAATTGTGTTTAAGCAAGCAGCTTCTAAAGTGGTTTCCTTGGAGCACTGATTATATAGGGTGTTAATAGATATTCTGTGAAGAAAGACTTGGGGTTGAGGAACCTTAGATTAAATAGTATGTTGTTTTTAAGTTGCTCAGTTGATCTGACTCTCTGCGACCTGATGGATTGTAACACACAGGCTTCCCAATCCTTCACCATTTCTTGGAGCTTGCTCAAACTCATGTCCATCGAGTCGGTGATGCCATCCAACCATCTTGTCCTCTGTCGTTCCCTTCTCCTCCTGCCTTCAGTCTTTTCCAGCATCAGGGTCTTTTCCAATGGGTCATTTCTTTGCATCAGATGGGCAAAGTATTGGAGCTTCAAGTTTAGCATCAGTTTTCCAATGAATATTCAGGTCTGATTTCCTAGGATTGACTGGTTGGATCTCCTTGCTGTCCAAGGGACTCTCAAGAGTCTTTTCCAGCACCACAGTTCAAAAGCATCAATTCTTCAGCGCTCAACCTTCTTTATGGTCCACCTCTCACGTTCATACCTGACTTCTGGAAAAACCATAGCTTTGACTAGATGGACCCTTGCTGGCAAAGTAATGGCTCTGCTTTTTCATACGCCGTCTAGGTTTGTCATAGCTTTTCTTCCAAGGAGCAAGCGTCTTTTAATTTCATGGCTTGCAGTCATCATCTGCAGTGATTTTGGACCCAAGAAAATAAAGTCTGTGACTGTTTTCGTTGTTTCCCATCTATTTGCCATGAAGTGATGGGACCAGATGCCACGATCTTCATTTTTTGAATGTTGAGTTTTAAGCCAGTTTTTCCTCTTTCATTTTTATCAAGAGGCTCTTTAGTTCCTCTTCCCTTTTGCCGTAAGGGTAGTGTCATCTGCATATCTAAGGTTATTGATATTTCTCCCAGCAGTCTTGGCTCCAGCTTGTGCTTCATCCAGCCCGGCATTTCGCATGATGTACTCTGCATATAACTAAATAAGCAGGGTGACAATATACAACCTTGACGTATTCCTTTCCCAATTTGGAACCAGTCCATTGTTCCATGTCTGGTTCTAACTGTTGCTTCTTGCCTTGGATACAGGTTTCTCAGGAGGCAGGTAAGGTGGTCTGATATTCCCATCAGTTAAAGAATTTTCCACAGTGCGTTGTGATCCACACAGTCAAAGGCTTTAGCATAGTCAATGAAGCAGAAGCTGATGTTTTTCTAGAACTCTGTTGCTTTTTTGATGATCCAGCGGATGTTGGCAATTTGATCTCTGGTACCTCAGCCTATTTAAAACCCAGCTTGAACATTTGGAAGTTCGCGGTTCATGTACTGTTGAAGCCTAGCTTGGAGAATTTTGAGCATTATTTTGCTAGCATGTAAAATGAGTACAATTGTGCGGTAGTTTAAACATCTTTGTCATTGCCCTTTTTTGGGACTGTAATGAAAGCTGATCTTTTCCAGTCCTGTGGCCACTGCTGAGTTTTCCACATTTGCTGGCATATTGAGTGCAGTACTTAAATGGCATCGTCTTTTAGAATTTGAATAGCTCGGCTGGAATTCTGTCCCCTCCACTAGCTTTGTTCGTAGTGATGCTTCCTAAGGAGCACTTGACTTCAGACTCCAGGATGTCTGGCTCTAAGTGAGTGATCACACCGTCATGGTTATCTGGGTCATTAAGATCTATTTTGTATAGTTCTTCTTTGTATTCTTGCCTCCTTTTCTTAATATCTTCTGTTTCTGTTAGGTCCATACTGTTTCTGTCCTTTATCGTGCCCATCTTTGCATGAAATGTTCCTTTGGTATCTCTAATTTTCTTTAAGAGACCTCTCGTCTTTCCCATTCTGTTTTTTTTCCTATATTTCTTTGCATTGTTCACTTAGGACGACTTTCTTATCTCTCCTTGCTATTTTTTGGAACTCTACATTCAGATGGATGAATTCTTTTTTCTCAGCTATCTGTAAGGCCTCCTCAGACAACCATTTTCATTTTTGCCTTTCTTTGTCTTGCAGAAGGTTTTGATCACCGCCTCCTGTACAATGTTACGAACCTCTGTCCATAGTTCTTCAGGCACTCTTGTCTATCAGATCTAATCCCTTGAATCTGTCACTTTCACTGTATAATTTAAGGGATTTGATTTAGGTCATACCTGAATGGTCTAGTGGTTTTCCCTACTTTCTTCAATTTAGATCTGAATTTAGCAATAAGGAGTTCATGATCTGAGCCACAGTCCACTCCCGCTCTTGTTTTTGCTAACTATATATAGAGCTTCTCCATCTTTGGCTGCAAAGAATATAATCACTTTAATTTCTGTATTGACCGTCTGGTGATGTCCATGTATAGAGTTGTCTCTTGTGTTGTTGGAAAAGGGTGTTTGCTATGACCAGTTTGTTTTCTTGGCAAAACTCAGTTAGCTGTTGCCCTCCTTCATTTTGTACTCCAAGGCCAAATTTGCCTGTTACTCTAGGTGTCTCTTGACTTCCTACTTTTGCATTTCAGTCACCTATGATGAAAAAGACATCTTTTGGGGAGTTAGTTCTAAAAGGTCTTGTACATCTTCATAGACTGTTCAACTTCAGCTTCTTCAGCGTTACTGGTCAGGGCTTAGACTTGGATTACTGTGATATTGAATGGTTTGCCTTGGAAACGAACAGAGATCATTCTGTCATTTTTGAGATTGCACCCAGGTACTGCATTTTGGACTCTTTTTTTTTTTTTGACTATGATGGCTACTCCATTTCTTCTAAGGGATTCCTGCCCACAGTAGTAGATAAAATGGTCATCTGAATTAAATTCGCCCATTCCAGTCCATTTTAGTTCAGTGATTCCTAAAATGTTAACCAGTATAAATCAGATCAATATACATCTTTAGGACTTCTTAGAGCCTTTAGTATTTGCATGTTCATTTTTAATTGCTTAAGAATGAGGTATAGTCTGCAGTGTTTCTGAAACATGGCTTTTTTTTTTTTTTTTCTTACGGCATCTTGCTGGACTAATACCCAGTAGGACAAACAGTAGAAAGATGGACTAGGCATTTCTAGAACCAGAGTTTTGTTGTAGGTTACAGGATGGATGTGTGGTCCAAATAAAATTGAATCCCTGATGGTCAGCATAACAGATAAGAATTTCACAGATCACATAGACACTTCAGCTAGATTCTGCATTGGCATTCTGCTGTCCAGTCTCATACGTATGACTGAAATCTGCTCTGGGGACAGAAAGCAATGGAGAGGAGAGATCCTGCCCATCAGTAACCGCTAACATTGTTCTTATTTGCACTTCAGAACACAGGCAGGAAGTGAAAGTGTTTGACTGAGAGGAAAAAGAAAAGGAAGCTTGTTTTCTTGAAATGTTTGGTGTTATTGTATTTGATTTTACACTCTTTTGAATTTTGCATAGTAAAAGAGATAGTAAATATCTTAATAGTTTTCAAGATTGTTTAAAGGAAATTGAGATGCTATAATAATTTACATTACCCATCAGTCCGAATTGTTATTTTTAGCTCACTGTGCCACGTTTTCCCCATCCATGGAGAAGAGTTTAGAATCATAGAATTTTAGAGCTTTTAGAACTTTTAACAATTATTTCACCTTGTTTTTAAGAATGAGAATGCTGAAGACTAAAGGTTTTTATGTCAGTTGCTTCGTTCACAGCTAATTTATGGTGGGTTTTAGACTAGAATTTGGGTCTCCTGATTTCCTAGTTTAAAATTCTTTCCAATGCATTTGCAAGTTCTTAGTGTGGCTGTGAGCTCTCCCTCCTTCTCCCCCTCCCTGTTCCTTTATAGCTTACCTCTGTAGAGGGCTTTATCTTTTGCATCTTTTATTCAGTTGTGCATATTACTCTGTAAAAAAAAATGATTGATACTGATTTCTAGCCTCTGATCATATCTCCTAAAATGGTGCCATTTTACACATTGGCAGTTCATGAATTACAACTGATTATTAAAATTTAACTAAATTCTGGTGACTGCACTGGAGATTTGGTGATAACTTCAGAGGGAAGAGTAAGAGACTGCTGGGAGGTTGCAAGGCTTTCACGGCCTGGGCAGTGATGGCGCCACTAAAGGAAACAGGCGTATCTGACACTGGGGGTTTGGCAGGACACTTGATGCTTTCAGTGAGACATTTAGAGTTCACTGAAAAAGTAACTATCATTTATTCTGATTATATAGTCAGTGCATTCTCAATTTGATTAATAAGGTGCCAGTAAGAGATTCCATGTAAACGTCCAGCAAGTAGTTTAGATTTGTAGGAGTTCTTTGTTTACTTTGTAAACTGGAAAAATAAGAGCTACAATTTAAAAAATTCTGGACACAATCAGAAAAACTTTGAGATTGTGAGTTAGGCAAGTGTTTTTTAGATGGGACTCATATTGAACAGATTATAAAAGAGAAAAATTAATGTTTGTCTTCATCTGTCTTAGTCTGATTGGGTTGCTATAACAAAGTACCACCATGAACTTGGTGGCTTTTAACAACACAAGTTACTCACAGTTGTGGTTGCTGGAGAGTCCAAAGTCAAGGTGCTTGTGTGGTTGGTTCTGGTGAGAGCCCTCTTCTAGGCTGTTGACTTCTCATTGTGTTCTCACATGATGCAAAGAGAGTGGCCTGTTTTTCACTTTGGTTTATGGTGTCCTTTGCTGAATGTAGCATTTACATTTTATAGTAACTAAATTATCAGCATTTCCCTTTATTGTTTCAGGTCCATTACTTCAAGAAATCTTTCTTTTCTCCCCTAATCTATCTTATATATTTGCTTTCTTTTCTAATTCCTTAATTTTCACAGTTAGTACTTTATTTCTTATGTGATTGTGTGTGTGTGTGAAGTTGTTGTTTAGTCATTTAAGTCGTGTCTGACTCTTTGTGACCCCATGGACTACAGCACACCAGGCTTCCCTGCTCTTCACTGTCCCCCAGAGTTTGCTCAAATTCATGTTCATTGAGTCAGTGATGGCATCCAACTATCTCATTTTCTGTTGTCCCCTTCTCCTCCTGCCTTAAATCTTTCCCAGCCTCAGAGTCTTTTCCAATGAGTCAGTCCTTTGCACCAGGTGGTCAGAGTATTGGAGCTTCAGCATCAGTCCTTCCAATCAATATTCAGGGTTGATTTCCTTGAGGATTGGCTGGTTTTATTTCCTTGCAGTCCACGGGGCTCTCAAGAGCCTTTGCCAGCACCACAGTTCAAAAGCATCAATTCTTCTGCACTCAGCCTTCTTTATGGTCCAAGTCTCACATCCATACATGACTACTGGAAAAACCATAGCTTTAACTATATGGATCTCTGTGGGCAAAAAGATACCTCTGCTTTTTAATATGCTGTCTAGGTTTGTCATAGCTTTTTTGTGTGAAGTAAGCACTTGTATTAATCATCTCAGGTTGCCTTAAAATACCAAAGACTGGGTGGCTTAAACAACAGAAATTAATTTTCTCTCAGTTCTGGAGACTCGAAGTTACAAGGTCAAGGTCCTGGCACAGTTGCTCTTTCCTTGGGTTGCAGACAGTCACCTTTTATGGGTCCTCACACAGTAGTGGTGGGGATGGGTAGAAAGTATACAAGTTCTAGTTTTTCTTCTTAAAAGGGAACTCACTAATCCTATCAAGGGGACCCCATTCCCATGATCTCGTAAATCTGATCGCCATCCAAAGGCTGTATCTAATATCATCACATTGGGGGAATTTTAGAGAGACACTGTTCAGTCCTTAGCAGAATTTTGTTTAATTTTTTTCCTGTACAGCTCATCAGTTGTCCTGGCATCTTTAATTGCATCAGCCTTTCTTTCTCCACTGATTTATAATGACACAGAGGTCCATTTTTGGAGTCTTAATTTTTAATCACTGTTTTATCTTTAATCGTATCACTCCTGTTACTGAATCCAAGCTCACTTTGCTCACCACGTGGCAATAAGTCTGCAGACGAGGTGCTGAGACGAGGAATACAACTGTATTCAGAAAGGAGGCAGACCAAGAGGATGGCAGACTGATGTTTCAAAATAACCCCTTATGGGGTCTGGATGCCAGGTTGTTTTATAGAACAGAGAAGTGAGGAGGTGAGAAAGTACAGTAAAAAGCCTATTAGTCTTACTTATGTCTCCTGGAATAGCCAGTCTCAGGGAAAGGAGGTGTAAATTTCTTCCTTCCTGTAGCTTATCCACAGGTGGACAGGGTCCTGAACAAAGATATTTTGGTTTAAAATTCAGGCAGAGGGGCAGGGTTCCCCTAGGTAGGCCATTTTGTAAGGACAGTATCCTTTTAGTGAACAAAAACAATGCAAAGCAAAGGTTAAAGAAAAAGAAACCAGATCCAACATGGAATCAAAACTGGCTCTTCCCTGTAACAGTCCCACACTGTCATAATTACTGTATAGTAAGTCTCAATATCTAGAAGGCAAGGTTCCACTTTGTTATGCTTTTAACTTTCCTAGGCCATTCTTGGCCCTTCTATGTGGAATTTAGCACTAGTTAGTTGTCACACACAAACTGAAAAATAGCCCCAAACTTGGAGAATGGATCCTCATTTATGTATGGCTGAGTTCCTTTGCTGTCCACCTGAAACTATCACAATATTATTAATCAACTGTACTCCAGTATAAAACAAAAACATTAAAAAAAACCCCAAACTTAAGAATTATGTCTGGATTTGCATTGAATTTATAGATGATTTGGGCTGAACGGATATTGAGATTCCTCACTCATGATCATGGCACAGACTGCATTTATTTAGCTCTTTTCTATTTTTGAATAAGATACTGTAACTTTGCCCCCATAGGAGTCTGATATATTTTAATGCATTTATTCTAATACTTTGGTTGTAATGCTGCATAGGATTTTTTATCAATTATATTTTCTAGTTAACAGTGGAGCACATTTGATTCAATAACCTTAGTAAACTCTCATTAATTCTTGTGGGTTGTCTGCAGACACTTTTGCATTTTTCATGTAGCTGGCCAGGTCGTCTGCGTACAAAACCAGTTTTGTTTCTTCCTTTCCACTTTTTGTCTCACTGATTTCTTTTTCTTACCGTACTAGTTTCTGCGCAGGTTGAATGGAGGCAGTGATGTAGGGCATCCCAGTTCTGTTTTTTACTTGATGTGAAATGATTCCAAAGTTTCAGCATTATGGATGTTTGTTGAAGATTTTGTATAACTTCTATCAGTTTAAGGAAGTTCCCTCCTATTCCAAATATTGTTTCTGATTTTTAAAATTTTGAAAGGGGCTCATTTTATGATTGTGACTTCAGCAAATTAAATGGTTACTGTTAGACACATTTCTTGCCAGTGGCGTTACAGAACGTAATGTGTGATCATATCTTGACTCAATAAGAATAACTTTTTTTAAAAAGTAAAATAATAAAGAATCTCTTAACAGTCCAACATTCATGGTACGTTATAGAAAATTTGGAAAATACTCAAACACATTAAAGGAAGTAAAAATTAGTCATAACCTCTCTAAACACTTCCGTTCTGTTCATATTTTATGAAGTCAAGGCATCCTGCTTCCATCCATCTCTGTTTTCTGCTTGGTGACCACAGATCTGTATATATTGTTCCTTTTTTCTCCACACGTAGAAATGAAGTAGACTGATTATTTATAAATATTTATGATCATTTGCATATATACACATACACAACCGTAAAAAAAATTCCCAATAGGGATCATGCTATATATATCTTTTTTTGAACTTTTTATTTTGTATTGAGGTATAGCCAATTAACAATGTTGTGATAGTTTCAGGTGAACAGGGAAGGGACTCAGCCATGCATATACCTGTATCCATTCTCCCCCAAACCTCCCTCCCATCCAGGCTGCCACCTAACATTGAGCAGAGTTCCATGTACTAAACAATAGTTCCTTGTTATACATTTTTAATATCATGCTATATATATCTGGAAACTTTTCTAATGCAACAATATAAGACTTAAAAAAATGCTACTTAGAACTTCCTTCTGCGAATACATTGTAATTCAAACATTTCTCTATTAAAGTTCTTCCCAGTTTTTGACTAATAGACTATGAACACTCATGTACACACATCTTCACTTACTCTAGTGATAGATTTATCACAGAAGATTATACTTACATGATAGGTTCCTAGAAAAAGGACTGCTTGCCTGACTTTCCATGCCTTGAAACATTATTTTCATGGCAACTATGACAAAGCAATTTTATATGAAAATGTCTCAAAGTTTTCAGTTTGTGCATTTGTGATTTAAAACAAAAGAAAATACAGCCATCAGAATACATGCACCATATCTGCCCATTATTACCGTGGAACCGTAGCACTTTGAATCACACCACTTCTGAAGAGGGCCTTAGAGACATCTGTTTCAGTTTGCTATTTTATAGATGAACAGCCTGAAAATCAAATTATTTCTGGGATTTGAGATGGGCATGATTATTTTCAAAGTAAATAATATTTGAGACCTATACTTTGCCAGGCAGTACACTGTTTGCTTTACATACATGATTCATTTGATTTTCACTCAACCATATGAGGTACATATTCTTATTTACCCTTTACAGTTGAGAAAGCTGAGGTTTAGGATTTGGGTGGGGAACTTCCTGAGTTACACAATCAGAAGGTGGCAGAAATGGTGTTTGAAACCACATCTTTCTGATAATAGAATCTGTGTTGTTTTCATTAAGTTACTTCCTTTTTGAGAGGCTGTGTAACCAGGACACTAGGTAAATACATTATATTCAGGTTGTGTCTGTAGCATATTGATTTCAAGATGCAAAGAGTTGAATACATTCATTGTTCACCAGTTGGTTATCTTCTTTAGTGAGGATGGTAATATTCTGCAGAGAGTTAACAGAGAGGTTGCTATGAAGGGAGCCAGCTGGTGTTCGTATTGCTAAGAATAGCCTTCCGAGATTATTTTGAGATAGATCAATATAAAAAACAAAATAAACCCAAACTGGGTATAGGTGACACTGTTTGATTTTTGTCCCCACGCCCCACCTGCAGATTCTTTTCTTTGGGTTCCTAGAAAAATTGCTTGTAATCTAGCTCCCGGAGATCTGTTTGATCATGTTATCTTTCTTTTATTAGGTACTTTTGCTAAATAATTGATTGAGCCTCAGCAATGGACATAGAGGGATTTCTTTAGCAGTGAAAATTCCTTTTCTTAAACCAGTTTTTTACCATTATGGGTCCCTCTTTTTGCTGATGCTAATTTTTAATTTTAGACTTGTTTGATAAGTAGAATCTAGGCTGGTTAAACTGTTTTCATATCTTATGATCCAAATCTTCACTGCAAGCAGGACTCACTAGTGACTTGGTAATATTTTTTTTAATTCAGATAACATTTTGAATGAGACTTCACTGTGTTCTCCTTCAAATGCTTTTAGAACTTTTTCTGACACTGAGAGGGTACCTATTTAAAGTTTTGTGTAGCCATAAAAAGCATGTTGGCAGTATACATTTAACAGACTTGCACATTTATTAATATTTTATTTAGTTTTACTTTAAGATTAGTTTTTTCCGAGAGAAATAATCTCTCATAGAATCTTAGCAATTTTGGGTCTTTGAGCTTATTTTGAAGACCGAGTTATTTGACTCCTTTTGAACAAAGATTTTCCCTTTCTTAGATGCCTTAATTCTAAAAGATGTAATGTCTTGACTCTGCAATTTAGTTGTCCTGAACTTCCTTTTGATTTCTCACTTTTAGCTTTAAAAAAAAAGAAAAAAATAGCTTCTCACTGAGACCTTCATCCCAGCTAGTGTTAATAATGTGACTAGTGATGTTAGAAAGTGATTGAATCATAGGCCACATATCATCAGTATTTTTTTAAAAAATTATTTATTTTGGCTATGGTGGATGGGCGGCAGGGGGAGGACTTAGTTGTGGCATGGCGGATCTAGTTCCCTGAGCAGGGTTTGAACCTAGGTCCCCTGCACTGGAAACACTAAGTCCCAGCTGCTGGAAACATCAGGAAAGTCCATCTCATAAGTATTGTAAAGGTAAATGGGAACTAGGGTGAGTCTGTTGGAAAACAATGGTCATTTTAACAGATTGAACCTTACAGGTGAAAAAATTTTTTAGTCTGCATTTTAGACTTGTCAGGTTCACAGCCATTTGATAAAGATATGGACAGGATGTTTTTTTGTATCATAGTGATGATAACCCAGCTGCCTCTCTTGTAGTTTCTCATCCTGTAATGATGACTGAAATACCGAAAGCTTCTGTTTCTGGCCGTTATATAGTTGCCATATGTCCTGGCCTAGGGTTTCTCTGCATCTCTGCATGGAACTGGGCAGATCACTTAGGTCTGACCATGTTCTCTCAGAGCTTCATAGCCTTGTTTCTGCTTTTGAAAGACCATTCTACTCCAGCAGTGTGTAGACAAGAGCTGTCTTGGGAATACTTCCCACTCCTCCAACAGTGCAGTGACTGTGACCTGCTTAGAATAACCTTTGTGGTTCTGGGGCTGCAAGCTCTGAGAAGGAACAGGATTCTCTCAGGGTTCCCTTCATGTCAGGCACTGGTTATTCGTGTTCTGGTTTGTAGAGGCAGTGCTTGAGGCATTGGTTTTCAAACTGTTTTGAATAGGATCCAAGTAACATGCAGCTTATATTGCCATCCCTTCCCCTCACCCGTCAGAAATAAGACTCATGAAATCTTGTATGTACCACATGCAGTGTCTTTGATATGTTGTATTTATTTAATTTGAAGATGCCTACTGCATTGGTTTAACAAAACACTAACATGCCAAGACGTGGAGTTTAAAAACAGTATTGACTTAAGGAGACAGTTTACCAGTGTACTTTGTAGTATGCATAACACTTTGTTGTTTTGAAACTCTCTTCTGGGTGTGTGAATGTAACTGAGAAGATTACTGTGTGACTTTAAAACATGTGTGTCCACTGGTTGGAAATTGAGACTCCAGACTTTTGTTGGTTTAGATATAGTGGTTACGAACTTGCCAAATTGAGTATATATTAATGTAGTATGTATTACAGAGAAGACCAAAGGTTTTTAGAGTCTGTTTTTATTCTTCAGATTTTAGCTCATTCTTGTCAGTCAGAAGTAACTTGTTTGTACCATTAATGGCCTTACTGGCCTGCATGCTGACCTGGAAAGATGCTCTTACAGACTAGGAGTCTGTTCAAACTGACTTCGTAGGATGCTAGATACTACTTCTCATTGTAATTTATTTCCCTGGAGATCAGTGTCATCTCAGAATCGGGCTTATTCAATTGTGAGCTTCGTATCCCGTTTTCTCTGAGCCCTCGCTTCTGCTAAAGGGCTTATCTTGGTGATGGCGAGCTGTTTTGTCTGTGGCAAAGCAGCTATACTTTTAGACATGAGAGAGAAATCGCTCTGAGCAGTTAGATGATGTGTTCTGCTTACTCCTCGATTCTAATGACCAATCTCTTAAGAAAAAGAGATGAAAACTTTAAATATAAATACTTGATTTTGCTGCCATACTGTTTATTCTAATTTTAGTGAAAATATTCAGCATAGTTTCTTTTTGGCAAATAAATAGGTTTAAAAACGTCTCTTAATTTGATGGTCATATGCTGACTGAAATAACTTCAAAATAAATCCATACAGAGATCTTATAAATTGAATGAAATATTTAAATTTCAGTTTTTGAAAGCTGCCTCCTTTCTTTAAGTGAGGAGGGATAATGGTTTATGATTCAGGCTATAGATAACTTACTCATTGCTTGCACCATGCTTTTCATTGTAGTCGTTCTGAAAGAAAAGCACCTATTTGTAACTTCTAATTTTTCTAAGGAATGGGTGGTGTATGCAAGTAAAGTATATGACCTGTCAGGGAAGAAAAGGGGAAGTGTAAAATTCATGACATCGTGGCTTTTATGATTACCATGCAATCTGCCTTTAGTATTTCTTGAATTAGTTCAGATTGCTTTTTATTCAGAATTGTATATTCATTGTGATAGTTTCAGTTTTGGGTCTAAGTGACTATTTCCACAGCATTTTATATTTAGCAAAAAAAGTATTTATAGGCCGTTTCATGTGAAAGAAAGAGGGAATATTTTGCTTAAAGAGTTGTGGACTATAATTTATGCCTGTTTTATTCTTGCTAGCATTCTTTCGTGGAAAGTCTCTTTATGTCTAGGACCATACTTTTCCTTGGCTTAAACTGGACTAATACTAATACAAATACTAATACAAATACTTGGCTTAAACTGGACTAATACTAATACAAATTAGTATTTGGTTAATAAGCTGTCACTAAGGATTACTCAAGTGTTTCTTTGTCATTCCTCAAAACAGTTCTTGTATCGTGGTTTACTTCCTTGTCTCAAGTTACTAGGTGTCAAGATGCTAGCCTGAATCAGATTTTATCCCCCTAATAAAATCTTCTCAGCTTTGGACCATGGTTCTGTTTACTCCTAAATGGTTAGGAAACCACAGACAGAGGGACAAAGAAAGACAGCAGAAGGTTATTTGTAATATGATGGAAGACATTTTAAATTTTTTCCTGTTGTCCTGGGGACTGACCGTGTCATATTGAGGCAGTTACTTAATCTGCTCATCAAGATGCTGGTGCCTTTATTGGACTCCTTTGGTATGTCTCGAGCAGATGCTTGATTTGCAGCAGCACTTATGAAGAAAGGACTGGGTGGGTTCTTTTTTTTTTTTCTTTTTTAGCAGCAGTTGTGCCAGTTTTAACCGAGCATACTTTATTCATCAGTCTGTTACCATATACTTTTTTTATTTGGTTTGTTAGTAGTTTAATGCCTTATGTTCCTATTTGTTCTGAATAAATTTCCCTTCTGAGATATGTGAAGACTAGACTGATCTGCTACACTGTGTATTTAGGGACACTGTGTTTCCCATTTATCACCTGCTGCTAATCTTCAGCAGTAAAATTAAATTGACATTTGTTAAAGGCTGTTTTGATCTATCTTTGAAAAGGGTAGTAAAGACTAATTAGTCACGGTAATGGCTCCCCTTCCCCATTTTGTGTGCACATTTAGATTGCTTGCTGGAACAAATTCGTCTTTTGCAGTGGTGGTAGAGAATTCTTGCTTTAGCTTCATGGTTGGTTTAAACAATTAAAGATCCAATGATCCTTGAAGCATTTGTCAATTCAGCAGCCTTGAAAGCTAACCGCCGCCTCTTTGTTGCCCACGAGGCTAGCACCAGCACCCATGCTACAGTGTTTTTCCTTTTTTCCCTTGACCCAGAGGTTGATCTCAATCCTTTCTGTTGAAAGAGTACTTACAGCTATGTGGTGTGGGCAGCTTGCTTGAAATCATCACTCAAAATAGGAAGTCAGGACATTGGCCGTATAACTTTAAATTTCCTGGGTGATTAAGACCAGCATTACAGTGCCTCAGTGACTGACAGTCAACATACAGACCTGGGAGGGAATAAAGAGAAGTGTGGGAGGCAGAATGCAGCAGAGAGCAAGTGAGACGCAGGTACTAAGACTGATAGAACAAGTACACTTTATGTGCTGGGCGTAATTGCTAATTCTGGGTCAAGCATCCCATTCTCCGTGTCCAGGATTCTGAAGGTCCACCGAGAACAAGTTTTCTCTCCCCACCGATCAGCTACTTCTTGGAGAGCTCTCTGCCTGTCTTACTGTTCCCCGTACTCAGTTTCAAACTCCTGTACTGTTAGTCCTCAAAATGCGTTCTTCAGCGCTTGCTGGCCGAGGCATTCCCCACCACTGTTTCGAATTCTTTCGTGGCCACTTTGCCACCAGCCTTCCAGCCTTGTTTGCCTTGGTTGATCTCCTGCTTTCACCCTGCTGGCCCTGCTTCAGCCACGTTTGGGAACACCTCTCCTAGGTTTCTTTCATGACATGAGCTTTAAGATTACAGAGCTTTCAAGTTTTCTCATGCAGACTCATCGTTGAATTGACAGCACTCAGTGAACAGTTTTCCCTGGTCCTTGTTGCAGTGGTTGATCATGGGGTTTCATGGAATGTGTTTTAATACTAGTACCAGTGTGTTACAGAACAGAGAGGACTTCCTTTCTTAAACGTATATACCATATTCTTTACTTTACTCTTCTGACATTGTATATCAGAAACTGTCCAATATTAGTACATATAAAACAGCTTCATTCTTTTTTTAAAAAGACTTAATTTTATGTTGGAGTATAGCTGATTAACAATGTTGTGATGGTTTCCAGTGCAGAGCAAAGGGACTCAACCATACATACAGATGTATCCATTCTCCTTCTTCAAATAATGCCAGTAATTCTGGATCCATGAAAACAGTGGACTGCTCTACAAAGAGAAGCAGGAGTGTGTTCCGAATCCTTACACTGCTTCAGAATGCTTTGAAGAAATTTCTAGAGCATATCTGTTAAAGTAGTAGAACACAGTCATCAGTTCAGTTCAGTCACTCAGTCGTGTCTGACTTTGTGACCCTGTGGACTGCAGCATACCAGGCTTCCCTCTCCATCACCAACTCCCAGAGCTTGCTCATTTAAACTCATGTCCATCGAGTCGGTGATGCCATGCAGCCATCTCATCCTCTGTCGTCCCCTTCTTCTTCTGCCTTCAGTCTTTCCCAGCATCAGGTTCTTTTCAGTGGGTCAGCTCTTCGCATCAGGTGGCCAAAGTATTGGAGTTTCAGCTTCAGAATCAGTCCTTCCAATGAATATTCACGGTTGATTTCTTTGAGGATTGACTGGTTTGATCTCCTTGCAGCCCAAGGGACTCTCAAGAGTCTTTTCCAACACCACAGTTCAAAAGCATCAATTTTTCGGTGCTGAGCCTTCATTATAGTCCAGGTCTCATATCCATACAAGACTACTGGAAAAACCATAGCTTTGACTAGACAGACCTTTGTTGGCAAAGTAATGTCTCTGCTTTTTAATATGCTGACCAGGTTGGTCATAGCTTTTCTTCCAAAGAGCAAGTATCTTTTAATTTCGTGGCTGCAGTCACCATCTGTAGTGATTTTGGAGCCCCCCAAAATAAAGTCATCCACAGTTTCAACTGTTTCCCCATCTATTTGCTGTGAAGTAATGGTATCAGATGCCATGATCTTAGTTTTCTGAATGTTGAGCTTTAAGCCAACTTTTTCACTCTCTTTCACTTTCATCAAGAGGCTCTTTGTTCTTCTTTGCTTTTTACCATAAGGGTGATGTCACCTATATATCTGAGGTTATTGCTATTTCTCCCAGCAATCTTGATTCCGGCTTGTGCTTCATCTAGCCTGGCATTTTGCATGATGTACTCTGCATAGAAGCTAAATAAGCAGGGTGACAACATACAGCCTTGACATACTCCTTTCCCAATTTAGAACCAGTCTTGTTGTTCCATGTCTGGTTCTAACTGTTGCTTCTTGACCTGCATACAGATTTCTGAGGAGGCAGGTCAGGTGGTCTGGTATTCCCATCTCTTGAAGAATTTTCAACAGTTTGTTGTGATCCACACCGTCAAAGGCTTTCGTATAGTCAATAAAGCAGAAGTAGATGTTTTTCTGGAACTCTCTTGTTTTTTCTGTGATCCAGCAGATGCTGGCAATTTAATCTCTGGTTCCTCTGCCCCCCCCTTTTTTTTAATTTTACTTTATTTTACTTTAAAATACTGTATTGGTTTTGCCATACATCAACATGAATCCGCCACGGGTGTACATGAGTTCCCAATCCTGAACCCCCCTCCCACCTCCCTTCCTGTATCATCTCTCTGGGTCATCCCAGTGCACCAGCCCCAAGCATCCTGTATCCTGCATCGAACCTAGACTGGTGATTCATTTCTTAAATGACATTATACAGGTTTCAATGCCATTCTCCCAAATCATCCCACCCTCTCCCACAGAGTCCAAAAGTCTGTTCTATACATCTGTGTCTCTATTGCTGTCTCACATACAGGGTTATCGTTACCATCTTTCTAAATTCCATATATATGTGTTAGTATACTGTATTGGTGTTTTTCTTTCTGGATTACTTCACTCTGTATAATCAGCTCCAGTTTCATTCACCTCATTAGAACTGATTCAAATGTATTCTTTTTAATGGCTGAGTAATACTCCATTGTGTATATGTACCACAGCTTTCTTATCCATTTGTCTGCTGATGGACATCTAGGTTGCTTCCATGTCCTGGCTATTATAAACAGTGCTGCGATGAACACTGGGTTACACGTGTCTCTTTCATTTCTGGTTTCCTTGGTGTGTATGCCCAGCAGGGGGATTGCTGGGTCATAATCCTCTGCCTTTTCTAAATCTAGCTTGAATATCTGGATGTTCTCGGTTCATGTACCGTTAAAGTCTGGCGTGGAGAATTTTGAGCATTACTTTGCTAGCATGTGAGATGAGTACAGTTGTGCGGTAGTTTGAACATTCTTTGGCATTGCCTTTCTTTGGGATTGGAATAAAAACCCCTTTTCCAGTCCTATGGCCACTGCTGATTTTCTAAATTTTCTGGCATATCGAGTGCAGAACTTTCACAGCATCATCTTTTAGGATTTGAAATAGCTCAACTGGAATTCCAGCAGTCACAGTAAACCTTAAAATGATGTACTATAAAAAGCATAATATGAGGTATGATTTAATGTAATGAAAGGTTCTCAGGAAATCCACCAGACTCTGCCGACTGGTTCCTGGGCAGAGCAGACATAAAATGCTTCCATCATTTCAGAAAGGTCAGTGGTACTCTTGAGAGTGGTGTTAAATCCAACAGCCTCTCATTGTTGACCTAGGAGTCACACACAGGCCTCTTGGGGTTTGAAAGTGACCTTGCCTCCTACTTTAGGTAGAGCTGCCCATCTCACCTGAACTCTTCCACCTGCCCTGCATTCCTCTCAGAATTTGTGTCACACTTCCATGACCACTTTTAAACTTTTCCACATAGAATTCACTCAGCTGTTTTCTTATTTGCTTGTGAAATCCTAAAATTTCAACTTTTTTATGCTCAGTATATGCTGCTTTTGTTATTGGCCAGTTTCGTTACTTTTTGGAGGACAGGGGCCAGGCTATATCCCTGTCCTCTGCGTTCAGTACGTGGATGGTGGAGATGAAGATGCTCTGCCTCATAGGTGCACAGATTACAATCTGAGGGCCAAATCTGGCCCGTTGCCGACTTTTGTAAATAAAGTTTTATTGGAACACAGTCACTCATTTATTTGCTTATTGCTTATGAGTGATTTTGCACTATAATAGTGAGGTGGTAGTTGTGGCAGAGACTGGCATATTGAGTGCAGAACTTTCACAGCATCATCTTTTAGGATTTGAAATAGCTCAACTGGAATTCCAGCAGTCACAGTAAACCTTAAAATGATGTACTATAAAAACCCATAAAGCCTAGAATAGTGTTTGTTCCTTTGCCAAAAAAGTTTTCTGATCTTTGCTCCACGTTTGTGATATCACAGGCTCTTACAATTTAGTAATCACAGAATAAATCAATTAGTATGCCTAAGTGAAGTGACTGTGATTACTTCTCATTAATGCATCTGCTTGACTATTATTGTAAGGTTACATATAATTACCATCAACATTTTGGAAGTGAATACATATTTCAGAGAGAGAATGAGTTCCCAAGTATTAATACTCATTCCTTTAGTTGGTAAAACAATGTTTGACTAAATCTTACATTAGTAATTCTTTTTTCTGCCTAATGAAGATATTTCATTGAAATGAAACAAAAGCATGGTAATTACCAAGATTATATACCCGTCTTTTCAGTGTATCCCTTTTTAATGTAGTTTGCTTTAATCTTGTGAAAGCTTGCTAATTATTGTATAAAACTTGTATCTGTAAAATATGTGTTCTTAAGTTAACTCAGAAAGCATAAGATTTATTTTAAATTGATATGTATTAAATGTACACATGATACTAATTACAGTACCTGTAAAGCAGATATAAATTTAATATTCATTCATTCACTTGTTTATTCCTAACAAAACTTTGAGCTTTGTACAGGGAATTGTGAATGTCTTTAGGATATGGTCACAGGACACCCCGCGCCGCCCCCCCCCCCAAAAAAAAGAGGGAAGGGGAGAAACATCTATGTTTCAAAAGTAAAGCAGAAAACAGTATTTCATGAAATATCTGTTTAGAAGAGAAGGTCTCTAAGATAACCCTGAAGATTTGATTGTCAAATCAGATTCACAAGAATCAGATCGTACCTCCCATTAGTCTTTACTAACAATGTTTTAAGGACACAGATGGTCCTGAGGCTCCACAAAGCATGATGAGGACCAGGACTGCCCCGTCCACTCCCCAGGTCCTCTCTGGCCGCAAAAGGATTTTCTGGTTGGCCTTACAGTTACCACATCCCTAAGCATTGCCTGTGATGTGTTAGGACAGTGTTTCCATTGGGAAGCATTTCCATTTTGTGCTCTGATGGTGACAAAACTTATGTGACGTATTTTCCAAGGGATTATCCTCCGTAAATCCAAAGATTCCAGATTTGTTAATGATAAGTGATCCATGCTAGACAGATTAGGTGAAAAAAAAGAAAAGTGAAAGTTAGTTGCTCAGCTGTGTCTGACTCTCTGTGACCCTATGGACTGTACCTGCCAGGCTCCTCTGTCCATGGGATTTTCCAGGCAAGAATATTGAAGTGAGTAGCCATTTCCTTCTCCAGGAGATCTTCCTGATCCAGAGATTGAAGCCAGGGCTCCTGCATTGCAGGCAGATTCTTTATGGTCTGAGCTGCCAGGGAAGCCCAGATGAATCAGGTACATCTTGCTAAAAGGATTCCATAGATAAGGACTCTCCTGCTAATGAACATAAATTGATTTTTTTTTTTTTTTGGTCAAGAGCTCTAACGCTAGCTGTTCACAAGAAGACTTGACCGGGTTAATTGCCCTCTTTCTCTCCTAAAGCATTTCCATACCCCAGTCTGTCTAACCCCCAAAAGGGAGAAAATGAATTATAGGCTTGCTACTAACCACTTTCCGATCTCTCTCCCTAGTTGTGTCCCCCTCCCTCCTTGCCACCCCTGCTCACATACAAACATTTGTGCTGTGGGAGAGGGAGGCAGGACAGTAAAGCATGTCAATTATAGCATGTGCCCTGAGTTTCTCTTTTGTTCTTTTTTCTCAACATTTATGGAAATTTGTGGATATGCTTAAATTTTGAGCATGATTCTTATGCATATATTTTCAGAGTAGGAAGTCAAGTATCCAGATGAATCTTTCTGACTCAGCCTTACTGGGTTGTTGCTTTCTCACCGTTTCTGCCGCCACTCTGTGGGGTGTGGTTTGAAGTATCTTCTTCCACCATTTCAAGGTAACGCAGTCTGGTTCTAACTTACCTTTCCAACTCTCTTGGTTTCCATTTTCCTAAAGAATTCTCCTTGCCAACAAGAGAGAACCATGTCTCCCTCCCACGTGGCTCCATCATGCCTGTGACTTTTGGAAAGTTCCTTCTGCCACGGATGCCCCCTCTCACTCGCTTTTCTCACTCATGCCTGAGCTCCAGTCCTCTCTCAGTTCTGGATGAGTTCTCACCTGTTCTGCCAACCAGTTTACAGGAGGCTCTTTTCTGAAATATAATGCTGAGTCATTGTTTGCATATGCCACCTGTAACATGACTGTTTTTCTCCCTAATTATTTTGCGGGCTCCTGAAGGATGGACACTGTTGTATGGGCATTAGGTACATGGGTACAGTACGGCAAAGGTTATTTATTAGGAGTTGGTTCAAGTGTTGAGAGTACTTGATCAATAATAATAATGTAATATGGTCAGGGCCATATTTTGCAGGTTGACGAGATACTTGTTTTCTTTGTATCCCTGTGTTTTGTGTTTATCTTTAAAAATCAGACATGTCAGTTGTGCCTGAGGCTAGCACTGCAGAGACTCAGGGTGGGTAAGGGTGGAGGACTGTAGACAATACAAATCCCTGGGCCACCAGGATTGTTCATGTCTAACCTTTTTGTGAGTTATATATTCCTGAGTTTCCCCATCTGTAAAATGGGGCAGTAATAGTGCTTATTGCGTGTGGTGGCTGTGAAAGTTAAGTGAGTGATGTGTGAAGAGTGTGGAACAGGGTCTGGCCTGCAGGAGAACTGCTGCCGCTTCTTTTTGTTAGTTTCTGTCATTGTTGTTGAGATATGTAAGAGCCAACAGGTTTTCTTTTTAATGTCCTAGAATAAGTCAGGAATTCATTGGTGGTTAAGAGGTTAAGTTACTCAGGGAAGCTGGTTATGCCTTCAAGAGATTTTGACTGTATTTGAGATCTGTGAGATGGTGATGGACAGGGAGGCCTGGCGTGCTGCGATTCATGGGGTCGCAAAGAGTCGGACACGACTGAGCGACTGAACTGAACTGAACTGAGATGAATTCTGATGCCTGAGGAATTCATGCTACCTAAACACAAGAAGCATTCTCCGAGCACACTGATTTCCTAAGCCAGGTTTTCTGTAATGGAGATCCTGCCTGACTGGCCAAGTTTTCCCTTCAATAAACTCTGAGATCCCCAAAGGCTTAATGAGGTGGCCACAAGGAGAGTGCTGACATCAGCCTATTTCTTGCTATAATAACTAGCAACTTGAAAAGAAGTATATGTACAAAGTAGGATGCCCTTTTTTAAAAAAAAATTGGAGAAAGACTTGATATAGAAAGTGATAAACAGAAGAAGGAAATAGATACGTGGAAATGGAAGCCATATAACTAAGACAAGAATTGGTAAGGAGGGGGGCCTGTCTCAAAGCTTATGAAATGTAGGTATTATTCTCTAAGCTTTTAGGTATTCAGCAGTAATGACTGTGTAAGCACAGAACATGGTAAGGAGCGTGAGTCTATCAGATCAATCAACTCAGTGAGATTCTTTTGATGAATCTAAGAGGCAGATTTTAAAACTATGACTGTTAAGGACAAGAGGGGTTATTAACAAGTGAGATCAGATGTTATTTTGATATACTTATCAATGTAATACAGATTAAAATGGTTAAAAGTAAAATATTTCATATGAAATCAGTAAATATAAATGAGATAATGTTCACTGTTGATGAAGGTATAGTGTGAGAGGCACTCTCATATTGTTATTGGCAATGTAATTGATAGATCCTTTAGTTAAAGTATTAATACATTTCTAGATATTTAAAAACTTTACTATTCTGATCCTATCATAAGAAATAAAGCATCAGATAAAGATTTATGCATAATAAAGTTAATTGAACCATCATTTATGATGAAAAGTAAAAACCCATCTAAATTTCCGAATGTTGGAATGGTTAAATTGTGTGATAACTATAAAAGGGAGCATCATACAGCCACTAAGTTTGGGCTACAGAAGGATATATGTAACTTTGGACACATTTGTGATTTAATATTGATTTTAATGGTATATTTAGAATATGTACAATTTATATAAAATTTTAAACACAGAGCATGGCCAGATGAAAATACAATGATGGCTTGTCTAACTATGGTGGAATAACAGGTAATTTTAGTTTTATGTATAATTTCAGCATACTTTATTGAAATTGTAAAGACCTTGTTTTTACTTTTCTAATTAGTAAAAATGCTATTAAAAAATAAATGGCTATACTCTCATGCGGTCTGAGCTCCCCCATCACAGGGCTCTCTGACGGCCTGTATCAGTGGCAGTTTATAAACATACTGTTTCCCCAGCAATAAGTATAGCCTGGTACAAAGCAGTTGTCCTGTAAATATTTCTTGATTTGAAGTTAATCTCTAGGGAGGTTGGACCTCATTACCTGGCTTCTCTCTCTTGGCAGCCTAAAGGAATGAGAATCTTAATTGTAGAGAGTGTCACTTTTTTTAAAGTTGAAATTCAGTGGAAGGAATTTGGTCACAATAAGTGGTTGAAGCTAGACTTTGTAGAAAAGCACTGAAAATTGTCAAGGGTGGATAAAAATTTAGCTAGTGAAAAAATGAGGAGGTGTACTGAGAAAATTAATCATCAAGCATTTTTTTGAGTCTTTTATGTACTTGCCACTGTGCTAGAAATCCAAAGATGATGTGGCCCTAGCCCTTAGGCTCACAGTCCGGTGGTGAGACAGACATGCACACAGAGTCAGTAGGGCACCATGTGGTATGTCTAGTAGAAGAGGGAAGTCCTGGCTGTTACAGTGAGCAGAAGAGGGCGCTAATGCAGGCAGGAGTGGGCAAAGGGAACCCTTCTGGAAGGGGACAGTGAAGGTCGACGCTGATTGCTTTTAAAATACATAGGAGTGAGCTGGATAAAGGAGAAAGAGGGACAGTCATTTCAGAGAGAGAGAAAAACAAAAGCCAGGGCATGGAGGGATCCATCTCAGTATATTGCAGAGTGGGAGGATGTGTGTGCCCATTCCTGAACGGTAAGGAGGCAGTAGGGAGTGGTTAGCGGGCAGACTGATGAGGCAGGCAGGGAGCAGGTAACAGTGCCCTCTTGGGAGTCCTAAAGATCTTAGATTTGTCTTCTACATACTAGTTACTCAGGAGTTTAAGAGAAGAGTAACAATGAAATTTGCAAATTAAGATTCTCTGGTGGAATATATGGCATGTGGTTTAAAAGTACAAGACTAAAGGCAGAAAGATCACCCAGTTGATGGTCTTTGCAGGAGTTGACCTAGAGCATGAGAAGAACCCAACAGGGCAACAGGAAAGAAAAATCCAGTATGTATGTTACAGCACCAGTTTGTTAAAAAAATTTTTTTCTACATCCATATGTGTACAGAAACAAGACACAGAAAATAATGACTCTAAGGACCTTATTAATACTATAATATCATTAATGTTAATAGTGATTCTTTTTAGGTACTAGGAATTCAGGAAACAATGCCTTTTTTGTTTTTTTGCAAGTATTTTGCTTTGAACATGGATTACTTTTATAATCAGAAATAAAGGCCTTTGTAAAAGTAGTAGGAGAAAGATGAAAGAGAATACTGGGACCAAGAGAGCAGTCAAAATTAGGAATGAGACTGCTATAAAAAGGGATACTGTAGAGTACTGACAAGAAAATGATAGGACCAAGTGAAGTACACCAGTCACAAAGAGACACATATTGTGTGATCCCACTTAAATGAGTATTCAAACCCATAGAGGCGGTTAGTAGAACTGGTTGCAGGGGTTGGATGAGGGGAGATACGGGGAGTTGTTTAATGGGTATAGCGTGTCAGTTTCACAAGATGAGAAAGTTCTGAAGATTGGTTGTGCAACAGTATTAACATAATTAACACTGCTGAGCTGTACACTTAAAAATGATTAATTTGGTAAATTTTACGTATATTTTATCACAATGAGTAGGACAAACCCTCATGCCGTAGTTATTCGCTAGTGCCCTGTTGCCTAGAGAAGCAGAAGTGTCTTGAATCCAAGGTTAGGGTTTTGCTGGACCAGAGTAGAAGGGAATAAGGGGTTTTGATGAGAGTAAATACACGGAGTCGCTTAGCTCTGGGAAAGGGGGTGGATGATGAATAAATAAGAGATTAGTAAGGGCTCCTAAAGAGCGCATATACTGAGAGGATGCCAAAGAGACAGAAGTCTGTAACCTGAGAATAGGTCACGGAAGTTTATATGTATTCTGCGGAAGTGATACTTAACCTACATTCCTTATAAATTCAATCCTGCTGTTAGATGGAAAGCTGCTTATAGGTAGCTTGAAATTGTTCTTACTGGTCCTTTGTAATGCTTGAGGGAATGAGATTAAATGTGCTCCATAAAATGATCAGTTGAAGAATGTGTGT
This sequence comes from Capra hircus, assembly GCF_001704415.2. Taxonomy (NCBI): domain Eukaryota; kingdom Metazoa; phylum Chordata; class Mammalia; order Artiodactyla; family Bovidae; genus Capra; species Capra hircus. Next base: position 74,382,237 of record NC_030817.1, on the reverse strand, counting down.
ATATTGAATCTCACATATCTGGAAGGAGCATCCCACACATAGAAAATGCCTTTTGCTTGCCCATCTTTTCCTTATGTGATCATATCCCGAGCCGCAGATTGCTGAGGTGTTAGCCAAGTAGGGCTCAGCCTTCATATGGTCCATTCCCATACCCTTCTTGTTTTCTGTCTAAGGGGAATTAATATTCCACTGAGATTTGGGGATAATTTTATATATGTCAGTTCTACCCTGTAAATTCTGATTTAGTCACTTTTGGAGAGGACCTGAGCATTTCCATTTTAAACAAGCTCTTTCGATGATTCTGAAATAGATGAAAGTTACACACCTACTTTTAGAGAAATACTTAATCTTTCTAAGGTTGGAATTACCTTACTGTATTTGCCTTTGCTGTAGAGTATGACCATTACCCAATGTTTTCAGACATTATTGAAGTTTGAAGTAGTGTCTAGAATTTATTTTCTTCTTTCTTAGAAAATTTGTCAGCAGGATACTAATAGGGATCTTTTTCTTAAAAACACAGACAAAAGCAGAGGCATATACTTTTCATATTTGAGAAGTCAACAGCATTAACCTCTGTTTAAAAAAAGATTAATTTTCTCCCTGTTGAAGAATTGTTCAGTCATTTGAAATGATATAATTGATAAGAAATTTAATTATTCTAAAAATGCTTTAATTTAAAAAACTGGGAAGCCATAACATGCTTCATTAAATTTTATAAAATGCTCTGTTTTTCTTCAACACAAGTTATAGCAATGTTCAACATGTGTTGTCTAACAAATAAGATTTAGAAGAAGGTTGCTAGATTTAAAACATCGGTTTGATTTGAAAGTACTGAGGAGGGGCTAAATGAGCTTAAACATTTATGGTCATTTTAAAGAAGCTTCAGGAAAATTTTAAAAGGTGATTACTCTTTTCCAGGTCTGCCAGTTGTTTCTGCGTTGCTTTTAGATACTTATATGAATCTGCTTTTACATAAGAAAGTTTAAAGTGAAATATCTTACTTCGTTTTTTTTTTGTTGTTGCATAATTTAATTCTAGAATAAAACAGGTACAGAAAACTGCACAGAATAAATTTATAGCTTAAGCACAAGGCAGATACCCTTGTGATCACCACCTGGGTCAAGAAATAAAACTTCATACTCCAGAGTTCCTTGCACACCAGCCTCATCATAGCCTAGTCCTTCTCTGTGTTTGTAACCATTGTATCGATTTGTAGTAATGACTTCCTATGTTTTCAAAAAGTTTTTTTTTTTTTTATACCCAAATGTAGCTCTAGACATTATGTGTGTGAATTTGCTTCAGTCATGTCCAACTCTTTCGGACCCTATGGACGGTAGCCCACCAGGCACCTCTGTCCATGGGATTCTCCAAGCAAGAATGCTGGAGCAGGTTGCCGTGTCCTCCTGTCGGGGATTTTCCTTCCGCAGGGATCGAACCTGCGTCTCTTAAGTCTCCTGCACTGGCAGGCAGGTTCTTTACCACTAGTGACACTTGGGAAGCCCCAGACATGTAATGTCTATAAGCTAGACATTATAGTTTAGCTCATTTTAAAACATTAATCTTTTTTTTAATCTCTTAATGGATAACAATACTATTCAATAATAGGAGCCATTTGTGATTTTAAGGTTTTTAGTAGCTAAATTATAAAAAATAGGAAGAAAACTCCAATTAATGTTAAAAATATATTTTAATTAGATATATTCAAAATGTTATCATTTCAACATTTAACCAATGTAAAAATAACTGAGGTATTATACACATATGTATTTTGGTGGGAGAGTACTAAACATTTGAAATCTGTTTTTTAATACTTATAGCACACTTCAAATTATCTTGAATTTGGTCATTTGGAAGCCCCTTTTAGCTAGCTGCTGTATGCTTATGATATGCCTGCTAGTTTTGCGGGGTACTTCCTTTCCATCATTCAGGATATTCCAAACTCATCTTGAACCTGTGCTCTCCCCATCCTGGAAGTGGCTATTTGTCTCAGGGGCTCTAGTTCCTGTCAGTGCCGATGGTTTTAAAGACCAAGATGTGGTGCTAGGTGTGCGCATTGCTCCCGGGGTGCCTTGCCTAGGTGGTCAGAGGTAGGGCACGCGTGAATGTGTGTATGCATTTAAACATACAGCAGTACACACATAGGCACGTATAGATCTCTACAGATATCTTTTTTCTTTCATGGTCATAAATTCATACTAGAACTTCGAATTCCGCCCTATCCCCAAAGCTCCTTGCTTTTTCCTTCATATTTGTATGTTCCTTCTTTCACAGTGAGAACTCTGGCACTCAGCAGTATTAACCCATTCATTTATTTGCTTAGTCCTATAATTCATCTGGTACACTAGTCTAATTTCCAAACCTCTTCTCTCATTTTCCACTACAGAAATCAAAGCCACCAAAAGGAGATGGGGATTTACTTGCTGTTTCCCCCCACAATTAAGAGTGTACAGTCAAATATGGTATTTATAAATTTCCTTTTTATTTTAAAATGAATATCTTGAGTCAGTTATTCCTCCCTTCCCTGCTCCTTCAGTGTGGTTATGATATTTATTTGAAATATAATACAAAGAAGTTTTTTTTCCCTCTGTTTTAGATGCTTCCTCTTTTACCCACCCATACTAATTCAGTTGTATGTATAACATTGCTAAAGCTTCCAAAGGTTAAGACTTTGGTGCACGAGGTACATCCAAAGAAGCCTCACTCCCTTCAGTGTCTCTTCTACCCTGCTTCTCCCACCCCTTGTGGATAATTTCCCTCACTGTTTTCTTGCTTGTCTTTCTCATGTTTCATTTCATAAGGATGGGAATATTATGCCTTCTCCATTTCCCCTTGCTTCTCACACACTGTGTTCAGAATAGGCACATCTCAGAGACTGAAAGGAGTAAAGACGTGGTTGCCTAGGGCTAGAGTCTGGGGGTGAATGAGAAGTGACTGCTAATGGGTACAGAATTTCTTCCTGGGATGATGAAAGTGTTCTAAAATCATAATAGTGGCTGCGGCTACTAAAAGCCGTTGAATTATGCATTTTAAATAAGTGAGTTGTATGGTGGTGTGAGTTATATCTCAATAAAGATTTTTTTAAGTAGCAAGTTATATGTACTCTTTTTGCACTTTGCTTATTTTGCATTCAACAGTATTTCCGGGAAATTACTTCATGTCAGTTCATAGAGATCTTTGATTTTTAACTAGCTACTTAGTACTCTGCTGTGTGTATCGAAAATAGTTCGCTCAGCTGTTCTCCTGTTCTTGAACATTTAGGTGGTTTTAAATCTGTTTCAGTTATAAATGGCCCTGCAGTGAATAACCATGTGACATACACCCTCACACAGTTGAGGATCATCTTCAGGGTACCTTCCTTGAAGTGGGATTACAGGATCAAAGGGAAACTGCATATGCAGCTATATTATAATGCGTTTCTCCTCTATTTTGCATTCTCACCCGCAATGACTCCCATAATTTTACCAATGAAGTATATTATCAAGCTTTTTAAACTTTGCAAATATGGTGGCTGGAAAATAGAATCTTACGATTGTTCAAATTTGCACTTCTCTCATCATGGGTCAAGTTGAATATCTTTTCATATTTTGAGGGACATTTTATATCTTCTTGTGAATTGTCTTTTCCTGTTTTTCTGTAGGATTTGTATTCGTGTTCTTCCTCTGTTTTAAAAGCCTCTTGGTTGTAAGTCAACTATATTTCAATAAAATTTGAAAAATTAAAAGATATTAACCCTTTTATATTAGAGGATGATGTTGTTCAGTCGATCAGTCTTATCCAACTCTGTGCAATCCTGTGGACTGTAGGTGGATTTGCATGCCAGGCTTCCCTGTCCTTCACCATCTCCTGGAGCTTACTCAAACTCATGTCCATTGAGTCGGTGATGCCACCTAGCCATCTCATCCTCTGTCATCCCCTTCTCCTCCTGCCTTCTGTTTTTCCCAGCATCAAGGTCTTTTCCAATGAGTCGGCTCTTCTCCAATGAGTTGGCTCTTTGCATCAGGTGGCCAAAGTATTGGAGCTTCAGCATCAGTCCTACCAATGAATATTCAGGGTTGATTTCCTTGCCGTCTTCTCCAATACCACAATTCAAGAGCATCAGTTCTTCGGTGCTCAGCCTTCTTTTATGGTCCAACTCTCACATCCATTCTTGACTACTGGAAGAACCGTAGCTTTGGCTATATGGACCTTTGTTGGCAAAATAATGTCTGTGCTTTCTAATACACTGTCTAAGTTTGTCACAGCTGTGCTGTGCTGGGCTCAGTGTTAACCTGTTATCTCTGTAGTATGTTACAAATATTTTTTCCCCACTTTGTCTTTCAGTTTTGCTTATGTAAAAGTTTTTATGTAGACAGATTATCAGTCTTTCTTTCCTTGCATCTGGATTTTAAATCCTTTCTAAGAAGCCTTTCTCTAGACTCCTGTTAAAGAGGAATCCACCTATAGTCTCTTCTAGTAGTTGTTGAGTTTCATATTTTACGTTTAGGTTTCTGGTGGATTTGGAGTTTATTCTCCTGTATGGTTTGAGGAATGGGTCTCATTTTATCTTTTTTCCAATAACTATCCATTTGTACCAGTCCTGTTTTTTCAAACAACTATCTTTGCCTCAGTGGTTTGAGATACATCTCCCTCCTATGGCAGAGATGGGTTTATTTGTGGACTTTCTGTTCCAGGGGCATCTCTGTGTATTTGTGTACTCCATACCCTTTTAATGAAAGAGGCTTTTTCTTTTGAAATTTTATTTAATTTTGGTTGTGCTGGGTCCTTGTTGCTTTTCCGGGTTTTCTCTACTTGCAGCAAGCAGGGTCTATTTTTTGTCCCAGTGCTTGGGCTTCTCATTATTGTGGAGCATGGGCCCTAGGCACATGAGCTTCAGTAGTGGCGGTTTTTGGGCTCTAGGGCGCGGGCTCAGTAATTGTGGCAAACTGACTTAGTTGCCCCATGGCTTGTGGACTCCTCCTGGACTAGGGATCAAATTCTCTGCGTTGGCAGGTGGATTCTTATCCACTTTTGCCACCAGGGAATCCCCCAAAGAGGCTTTTTAATGTGTTTTAATATTTTTTCATGACTCTTTCTTTTTGATGTCCTCCTAGCTGTTCTTGTATCTTTATTTTCACATTTGAACTTTTTTTTTTAAAAAAAGAACAACTATAAAACTACTGTAAAAAAAAATACTGTAAAAGAGCTTATTGCCATCTTGGGGGGTTTCCTGAAGTTGATACATTAACTTAAGAAGAACTGACATTTTACTCTTCAGAGTCCTCAAATGTAAATTTAATCCCATTCACTTCCTCCTCACTGTTTGTGCTATTGTTTACTTCCACATACAGTAATGAACTCCTCCTTAAAATGTTGTTACTTGTGCTTTAAGCATCAGTTGTATTTTCAAAATTGAGAGAAGAATGGTGTATTATGCTCCTCACCTATTTACATTGTCTGTAGGTCTCATTTTCCATTCTGGTACCCTTTGATGATGCTGAGATGTCCTTAGCAAGAGCAGGGGGCAGCTTTTCATGCACTCAAGTCTCCTTTTGTGTTCTCAAAGTGATGGGAGAGGGCATTCTTGCCTTGTTTCTGATTTTATGGGAAAAGCACTCAAGATGCCAAGACTAATTATATTATTGGTCATTTTATTATGACTCAGTGGGCTGAGTATAAACATGTAAACCTTAATGACTTCAGGTGATTTGTATATGAGAGACTTACTGTGTTAGATCTCCTCCCAGGCTCCCTGCACTTGCCACTTAAAGTATTGCTAGTCATACCACCACGAGGCTGAGGAAATACTGCAAGGCAATTTTAATATTAGATTAAGCAAAACATAATTAGGAATGTAAATCTGCTCAAAGCCCCTTATGTTCTATAATGTGCTGTACAGTCCCAAATTAATGATGTTTTGATTTTCTCTATTAACCTTCTTCCTTAATTGAACAATTGTAATGCTTACTGTTTGGTAATCAGTATTATTTGGCATCTATATGTATATTTATACTCTCTTTAAAACCAGTCAGTTCAAAAGTTGAACATTTGGTTTCATCCTTTGTTTAAAAGGCTCAGAGGTTAAAGTGTCTGCCTGCAGTGCGGGAGACCTGGGTTCGATCCCTGGGTCGGGAAGATGCCCTGGAGAAGGAAATGGCAACCCACTCCAGTACTCTTGCCTGGAAAATCCCATGGACAGAGAAGCCTGGTGGGCTACAGTCCATGGGATTGCAAAGAGCCAGACACGACTGAGCGACTTCACTTTCACCTTTGTTTTAAAGTAGACATGGCTGCTATGTTTAAGTTAAAGCCCCTTTATATTTTTCCCTTTTATGTCTTTTATGCAACAATATCTAAATAATATGTTCAGGCTATAAATGAGTATTTTATTTTTACTAACGAATTTTAGAAGGATCTTGCCAAATATGGATTCTAGTCACTGACCTCTAGGACTCAGGTTTTTGCCTGTGCCATAAGGACATCAGTCCATCAGCATCGTACACGTGAGTGTCGTGTGTCATCAGTCTGAGTGTGATGATTGATTTGGTCAATTAGCAGTGAAAGACAAGCTTCTTCCTTCAAAGAGAACATGAAAGAGCTAAGATTAGAACAGCTAAGCATTCCACATGGGCAGAACAGCAACTAAGGTGCCCTCTTTGAGAGGAATTAGGTTACGTGTTGAGGGAAATCCATACTTGGTAGTGTGTCATATTGTAGTTTTGCCCTTTTACCAAAAATTGTCCCTAACATTTAATTATGAATAATAACATATTTTATATAGTATTAATAATATATAATTATAAATAATAACTTTGTGAAGAATCTCAGATGCCTATATTTAAATAACCTTTGCTACGAAATGTTTTCCATTTCTTATATTAAAAATTCTTTTTCATAAACCAAACTTTAATAACTGCCGTCCCATAACTGATCATTTTAAAATAGTAAGTAAAAACTACCAAATTGCGCAGGATGCCTTCCAGCTGTGGTCCGTTACCTTGGTAAGTGGTGAACAGGGAGAGCATGTAGGGAGCACTAACGACTGTGCTCTTCTGAAAGATTCTGTGTTCTTTCGCTTCTGCTGGACTCATTCTATGAAGTAGATAGGTTAACTCTTATTTTCCAGATGAGAAGGTTAAGAGATTAGTTAACCTTACGGAGGTCACAGAGCTGATGAGTTGTGGAGCTGCATTTCAGGCACACGTCTCTCTCATTTCCTTTCCCTTGTACAGTTTCAGCTTCCAAAGACCCACAGGTAACTTACACCACGCAGGGAGCATACAAGCATCACAGATCCTTCTTGAAGCCTAGGGTTTCTTCCCTTTACTTCCTTCAGCTCTAGTTATTGGAAGATCCACTCTAAAAAGAGTAAACCGACTTGGGTTTCATCTCTCTCTCTCAATATATAACTGAGAATAATCAAGGAAACTATGTAAGTCATCAACTAGTTGTCAGCCTCTAAGGATTGGGAAGTTTGCTAAGATGATTCTTAATTGCCATCCCACTTTTCTGTGTAATTTAGAAAAAGAGTTTAATCTTCTCATATTGCCTATTAGACAAATACGCAATGGCTTCTCAATGTTTAAATAATATATGCTTTAACTTTGCAAGCTTCATGATATTAACCATTGTGTTTAGCTTTTTAACTGTCTCAGTTTATGATGCAGAGCTTCTTATTTTAAGACCCTGGCCCCAGGAGTGCCTTAGATTTCAAATGTCACATATGCTTTTAACAGAATTATTCCCGTTTGGTCTTGGCATATTGGATAAAATGCCTCTTTTTCCAGGCATTGCATTATTTCGGAGTCATTTTGAAGGAAAGATGTGCAGTGCCCTGTGAAAGGCTATGTAAAATATTTGGTCTAAATGTATCTCATCCAAATAAAGGCAACACAGAGTGTCACAGATGAGAGAGACAGCTAAAGACACTGTTGATTTTGCTGAGCATGTCGTGCCTGTGGTCCTCTCTTGTTCCTCACAAAGTTTCCAGTGCTGGTTTTTATCTCCTGCCTTCGTGGTGATAATCCAGTCTGTGGAGCAAGCTTTAGCCATGTGTTTTGCTTGACCCCTAACATAGTGTGGGCACAGACAGGGTTTTGATGCTGAGAATGCTAAAGAAAAGTGGGAGTGCTGGAGCTGGTCCCCAGAGGAATAAGGAACATTAATTTAATATCTGTAAGTGTTGTGAGAGGGTTTTAATGAATTGGATTCAGTAGTGCAGTTTAGTTGTTGAAATTGTTTTTACTGCTTTGGCTTCTCTCCCCTAATTCAGTGCTGAGTCATGATTCATTTGTATAAGGTTACTTTCCTTCCAAAGAGCTCAAGGCACTTTAATAGTAGATGTTCATGATCTTGATATCTGCCCAGAAATAGGCAAATAGAGAGTTGAAACGATGAGTGGTTGGCAGTGGTGGTGGAACTCGTGTGTCCCCTCCATCTTCGTCAGAGCTGCCTCCTCTTGGCTGGACTTTGGACAACTCTGATTTCTTTTCAGGTCTGTCCCTGTAGCAGTAAATGCCTCAGTGCACTCTGCAGAATGTTGCTTTTATTCCAGCCTCACCACTGTGTCCCTGATACAGATCTCCTTCTGGCAGAATGAGTAAGGCTCCTTTTGGTGAGTTGGGCATTTATGAGATGAGGTGCAGTCAGTCACCTTCTAAAATCCTGGAGCAGAAATTCCACTAGTGTCTGTGAGAAAGGAAGCCTCTGCTGGTGTCGCTTTAGCCACGGGACAGGTAAATAGGCACCAGTGCTGGGAGCATGATCTTCAGGCCCCATAACTAACGTCCATCCGCTTTTCTCCTGATTCTTAGAGCACCAGGCCCAAACTTTGCAGATACTGGATATGTGGCAAATGGGTTTGCTTTGTATTATTTTTTTGTTTCTCTTCTGATCTTCCCTGGGACTGATTTCTAAATAGACAACTCAGTAGTCTTCCGACAAAGTTCCCAGCCAACTCACAACTGCCCACTTTCTCTGATCTTACTACCAGGAGCTCCCTATTAACAGATCTCAGAGAAAAAGAAGGAAGGTGTGCCTCCCACAGAGGCCAAGGGGACCCCTGAAAGAGACTCATTTTAATAGGCAGTACCTTGCTTACTCGGGCTTCCCAAGTGGCTCAAGTGGTAAAGAGTCGACCTGCCAGTGCAAGAGCCACAGAAGATGCAGGTTTGATCCCTGAGTCGGGAAGATCCCCTGCAGTAGGAAATGGCCACCCTCTCCAGTATTCTTGCAGGGATAATCTCATGGACAGGAGCCTGGTGGGCTGTAGTCCATAGGGTCATAAAGAGTTGGACACGACTGAAGTAACTGAGCATGTGTGTGCACCTTGCTTACTAAGCATAGGCTTCTAATGCTTAAAAAGAGGAGTCCTAAATGTAAAGGTGTGTTTATAATTTTATATACCTTTTAGATTATAGTAATTTAGTCATTCTAAAAGTGTATTGATTTTTAAACACTAAAAAAAATACATAGATGATTTTTAACTGGTAGCTTGACAGGGGTAAGAATATAACTGACACTTTTTAGTATCTAGCCAAAATTCTTTCACTTCTAAAGCTAAATTGCTAATTCCAAGGAACAGTGTGCTGACAGTGCCTGCAATTAAGAAGCTCTCACCTTTGTAGATGACAATTTTGTCTCTTCCAGCAAGTGTTATTGTTAATGGGAAGAAAAGATTCCTGCTTTCTGGTTCAAACCCTGAACTAGTAACATGTCATTATTCATTCATGTTACTGTTAGTGTATTAATTCAGTGTAAAATCATTTTATAGTAACAAATGGGCAAATAGTTTATTTATGTGAGAGCTCTTACTTCGCCTCCCGTGTTCCCTAAGTATTCTACTTTAGTATTTTTCTCTGAATTGCTTGCCTGTTGCCTAGCTTTCTGCCTCTCTCTAAAGTAGAAGGTACGAAATGTCTTCTTTGTTCCTGGTAGGGAAGTGAAGCTGTTTCTACTGTATGCCTTCTTGAGGAATCTGGAATTTTGCAAAATCACACTCTAAAATAATAAGGCTTAAGGGAAAAACAGGTGTAGGACCTGGCCACTCAGAACTTAGGCAGGTTTGTGACCAGATAACTAACTGCCTCAAGCACCAAAAAAATAAGTACTGCTTGGGGAGGTCATTTGAAGGACAGCCCAGGAGGCAGCTCAGAGTGGTGGCAGGCTGTTGGAGAGGATAGTAAAAATATGCGAAGCGCGTTAGTCCCTGCAGCGTCTTCAAAACTCAGCAGGCATTGTGAGAGGGACACGAGTCACGTTTCAGATCTCCAGCATTGTCCCTCCAAACCTACAGGACTGCTCCTGTCTCAGCTGGTATTTCTTCCCCAGCAACAGTCCTCTGCAGGAGCTGGGCTCTTAACCTCCTGAGTTTTGTCCATTAACTGGATTCTTTGTCTTTTAAAAACATTGACTTGTATACAGTAGCTGGTATATGGAAACCGAGTAAATGACCCTTGAATGAATGGACAAAACGTGGTGTAGGGACTTCCCTTGTGGTTCAGTGACTAAGAGTCCACTCTTTGAACTTTAGGGGGCTCAGGTTCAATCCCTGTTCAGGAAACTAGATCTCACATGCCATGGTTAAGAGCCCACACATGGCAACAAAGATATGGCTTGCCTCAATGAAGACCCATCATAGCCAAATAAAATTCTTTAAAAAACCAAAACCCATGTGGTTTATACATAGAATGAAATGTTACTCAGCCTTTAAAAGAAAGGAAATTCTGACACATGCTACAACATGAATGAACCCCGAAAACATGCTGAATGAAATAAGTCACTGAAAAGGACACACATAATTGTGCTTGCATGAGGTTCTTTGAGTAGTCAAATTCATAGAGACAGAAAGTAGAATGCGGGTTGCCAGGGGCTGGGGAAGGTGGGAGTGGGGCTCATTGTTTAACAGGTACAGAGTTTCAGTGTGGGAGGAGAAAAAAGTTCTGGAGATGGATGATGTGATGGTTGTATAACAGTGTGAATGTACTTAATACCACTGAACTGTGCGCTTAAAGATCAGAATAGTATGTTTTGTGTTGTCTCTATTTTGCTATTTTAAACATTTTTAAAAGTTGATTGATAAGGCTTACGTTGTAGAAGGTGAGCAGTCTTCATCTGCTGTGTTGCGGCTGTTTCTCTCTGTTGTCATCTGTCTTTTGACTTCACGGCTTTTGTCTATACAGATGCTTTACATGCGGTGGCGTCATAGGCATTTTGTATCATGTTTATAAAGGTCATCTTCACCCCTGAGTTATAAGGATAAGTTTTACCCATGTTTTCTTCTAGCACTTTCACCTTTTAAAAAATCTTGTAATGTTGGGAATTGAGAGGTTTAGGGGAGTACAGCAAGTGCCTCATTACTTTCAAGGATTATCAGGACCCGAGAGGAACAACCTCTGCGCTCCGATTCTTACAAACAGCTGAATTTAGACTTGTATACCCTTGGGTGCGACCGGCACACTTAGCGCAGCCAAGCGGAGCTACCCCACATCCGAGGTCAGGGGCAGAAGCCAGGAGGACCATGCCCGAGGGGTGGCAGCCAAGAGGAGTTACCCAGCGTCCGAGATCAGGGGCAGCAGCTGAGAGTGCCAGGCTGTGACGGTGCAGGAATGGCCGAGAGGAGCTACCTCACGTCCGAGGTCAGGGGCAGAAGCTGGGAGGACCCCATGCCCGAGGGGCAGCAGCCAAGAAGAGCTACCCCATGTCCGAGGCCAGGGGCGGTGGCCGGGAGGAGCCACCCTGCGTTCAAGGAGCGGTCTAGAGGAGCTATTTCCCACGTTCAAGGTCAGGAGGGGTGATGGTGAGGAGATACCCCTCGTCCAAGGTAAGAGAAACCCAAGTAAGACAGTAGGTATTGCAAGAGGGCATCAGAGGGCAGACACACTGAAACCATACTCATAGAAAACGAGTCAGTCTAATCACACTAGGACCACAGCCTTGTCTAACTCAATGAAACCAAGCCATGCCCACGGGGCAACCCAAGATGGGCGGGTCATGGTGGAGATGTCTGACAGAATGTGGTCCGCTGGAGAAGGGAATGGCAAACCACTTCAGTATTCTTGCCTTGAGAACCCCATGAACAGTATGAAAAGGCAAAATGTTAGGATACTGAAAGAGGAACTCCCCAGGTCAGTAGGTGCCCAATAAGCTACTGGAGATCAGTGGAGAAATAACTCTAGAATGAATGAAGGGATGGAGCCAAAGCAGAAACAATACCCAGCTGTGGATGTGACTGGTGATAGAAGCAAGGTCCGATGCTGTAAAGAGCAATATTGCATAGGAACCTGGAATGTCAGGTCCATGAATCAAGGCAAATTGGAAGTGGTCAAACAGGAGATGGCAAGAGTGAACGTCGACATTCTAGGAATCAGCGAACTAAAATGGACTAGAATGGGTGACTTTAACTCAGATGACCATTATATCTACTACTGTGGGCAGGAATCCCTCAGGAGAAATGGAGTAGCCATCATGGTCAACAAAGTCCGAAATGCAGTACTTGGATGCAATCTCAAAAACGACAGAATGATCTCTGTTCATTTCCAAGGCAAACCATTCAATATCACGGTAATCCAAGTCTATGCCCCAACCAGTAACACTGAAGAAGCTGAAGTTGAATGGTTCTATGAAGACCTACAAGATCTTTTAGAACTAACACCCAAAAAAGATGTCCTTTTGGTTATAGGGGACTGGAATGCAAAAGTAGGAAGTCAAGAAGCATGTGGAGTAACAGGCAAATTTGGCCTCGGAATGCAGAATGAAGCAGAGCAAAGACTAATAGAGTTTTGCCAAGCAAATGCACTGGTCATAGCAAACACCCTCTTCCAACAACACAAGAGAAGACTCTACTCATGGACATCACCAGATGGTCAACACCGAAATCAGATTGATTATATTCTTTGCAGCCAAAGATAGAGAAGCTCTATACAGTCAACAAAAACAAGACCAGGAGCTGACTGTGGCTGAGATCGTGAACTCCTTATTGCCAAATTCAGACTTAAATTGAAGTAAGTAGGGAAAACCACTCAACCATTCAAGTATGACCTAAATCAAATCCCTTATGATTATACAGTGGAAGTGAGAAACAGATTTAAGGGCCTAGATCTGATAGAGTGCCTGGTGAACTATGGAATGAGGTTCGTGACATTGTATAGCAGACAGGGATCAAGACCATCCCCAAGAAAAAGAAATGCAAAAAAGCAAACTGGCTGTCTGAGGAGGCCTTACAAATAGCTGTGAAAAGAAGAGAAGTGAAAAGCAAAGGAGAAAAGGAAATTATATAAGCATCTGAATGCAGAGTTCCAAAGAATAGCAAGAAGAGATAAAAAAGCCTTCCTGAGCGGTCAATGCAAAGAAATAGAGGAAAAGAACAGAATGGGAAAGACTAGAGATCTCTTCAAGAAAATGAGAGATACCAAGGGAACATTTCATACAAAGATGGGCTCGATAAAGGATAGAAATGGTATGGACCTAACAGAAGCAGAAGATATTAAGAAGAGGTGGCAAGAGTAAGAACTGTACAAAAAAGATCTTCATGACCCAGATAATCACGATGGTGTGATCACTTACCTAGAGCCAGACATCCTGGAATGTGAAGTCAAATGGGCCTTAGAAAGCATCACTATGAACAAAGCTAGTGGAGGTGATGGAATTCCAGTAGAGCTGTTTCAAATCCTGAAAGATGATGCTTTGGAAGTGCTGCATCCATTATGCCAACAAATTTGGAAAACTCAGCAGTGGCCACAGACTGGAAAAGGTCAGTTTTCATTCCAATTCCAAAGAAAGGCAATGCCAAAGAATGCTCAAACTACCAAACAATTGCACTCATCTCACACGCTAGTAAAGTAATGCTCAAAATTCTCCAAGCCAGGCTTCAGCAGTACGTGAACTGTGAACTTCCAGATGTTCAAGCTGGTTTTAGAAAAGGCAGAGGAACCAGAAGTCAAATTGGCAACATCTGCTGGATCATCAAAAAAGCAAGAGAGTTCCAGAAAAACATCTATTTCTGCTTTATTGACTATGCCAAAGCCTTTGACTATGTGGATCACAATAACTGTGGAAAATTCTTCAAGAGGTGGGAATACCAGACCACCTGACCTGCCTCTTGAGAAATTTGTATGCAAGTCAGGAAGCCACAGTTAGAACTAGACATGGAACAACAGACTGGTTCCAAATAGGAAAAGGAGTACGTCAAGGCTGTATATTGTCACCCTGCTTATTTAACTTATATGCAGAGTATATCATGAGAAACGCTGGACTGGAAGAAGCACAAGCTGGAATCAAGACTGCTGGGAGAAATATCAATAACCTCAGATATGCAGATGACACCACCCTTATGGCAGAAAGTGAAGAAGAACTAAAAAGCCTCTTGATGAAAGTGAAAGAGGAGAGTGAAAAAGTTGGCTTAAAGCTCAACATTCAGAAAACAAAGATCATGGAATCTGGTCCTATCACTTCATGGGAAATAGGTGGGGAAACAGTGGAAACAGTGTCAGACTTTTTTGGGGGGCTCCAAAATCACCGCAGATGGTGACTGAAGCCATCAAATTAAAAGACGCTTACTCTTGTTTTTTTTTTTATTTTAAAATCTTTAATTCTTACATGTGTTCCCAAACATGAACACCCCTCCCACCCCCCTCCCCATAACATCTCTGTGGGTCATCCCCATGCACCAGCCCCAAGCATGCTGTATCCTGCATCAGACATAGACTGGCGATTCAATTCTTACATGATAGTATACATGTTAGAATGCCATTCTCCCAAATCATTCCACCCTCTCCCTCTCCCTCTGAGTCCAAAAGTCCGTTATACACAGCTGTGTCTTTTTTCCTGTAAAAGACGCTTACTCTTTGGAAGGAAAGTTATGACCAACCTAGATAGTGTATTGAAAAGCAGAGACATTACTTTGCCAACAAAGGTCCATCTAGTCAAGGCTATGGTTTTTCCAGTGGTCATGTATGGATGTGAGATTTGGACTGTGAAGAGAGCTGAGCGCCAAAGAATTGATGCTTTTGAACTGTGGTGTTGGAGAAGACTCTTGAGAGTCCCTTGGACTGCAAAGAGATCCAACCAGTCCATTCTAAAGGAGATCAACCCTGGGATTTCTTTGGAAGGAATGATGCTAAAGCTGAAACTCCAGTACTTTAGCCACCTCATGAGAAGAGTTGACTCATTGGAAAAGACTCTGATGCTGGGAGGGATTGGGGGCAGGAGGAAAAGGGGACGGCAGAGGATGAGATGGCTGGATGGCATCGCCTACTTGATGGACGTGAGTCTGAGTGAACTCCGGGAGTTGGTGATGGACAGGGAGGCCTGGCATGCTGCAATTTATGGGGTCACAAAGAGTCGGACATGACTGAGCAACTGAACTGAACTGACTGACCCTTGTCAGTATGGCGGGGTGAAGGGAATGGAAACCACAGGGCAAGATAAAACCTGTGCTTACAGGGTGGGCCACTGCATAAATGATGAGGATGCTCACAGCATGTTGGCCTAAAGCACGGCTACATTTCCTTTGTTCCGGATGGACCGACTTAGCAGAAAAAGGTGCAGAGGTTTGGCCTTGTCCCTTAAGAACCAATGTATCATTTAAAAAGCATAATCCAGTTTGGAAGCAAGGTAACCTTGGTACCCCAAGCTTTCCTGTGTGGTACCCCTTAACATCCCCAGAGCCTGTCATGATCATGACTTACGTGTCTGCCCTTGAGACTTGCAGTGTCTGAATGGGGAGAGAGGCAGATGGCCTTCAGTTCCATCATCTGAAGGCTCAATTTTAAGGAGAGACCAGCTAACTTGGTGCCTTGTAGGTGTCAGCAGGGAATTGGCTTTGGACGAGCAGGGGTACATTCTGCTGATTCCTGGAATGCTGTAATACAAGGCTCTGTGGTCCTCATGCTGATGGGGAAGACACTCCAAGTCCCTCATCATTTTTCTTATCATGCATGGTTTGGTGGGGAAAGCTGTGAACTATCCGTAAGAACTTGGTCCTTAGCTCTGTCATTAACAGTTGCTTGAGTTTGGAAAGTCAGTTGACCAATGTGGACCTCATATTTTATGTCTGTAAAGTGCAGCAGTTGAATCAGAGGATTGTGAAAACCTCGGGTGTCTCTGATACTCTCTGGAATGCATCAGTGTGGAGGGCTTCTCCTTTCTGTAGCTGAATGTTTCATTTCCTCCTTAGTGTTTGTCTTCCCTGCCCTTGGCCCACCCCGCCCATCTGACAAAGCAGGAGGACAGACACCCATGCACTTGACTCCAGGTCCAATCAAGTCAAAGGAAGCAAGCACCTACTCTTAGATAATTGAGTGGCTTTGAACTCGGCCTTAATCATTTTCTTTTTGTTAGGAGAGCTACATTACAAAAGTCAAAGTTAACAGCTTAATATAAACATGCCTTTGTGGATATAAGGACAGTAATTCATGTATAGGAGATACTCAGACAATCTAGAAATTAGAAAGAAATGTAGGGAAGACAGTGTGCTTACTAGTGTACTAAGCATACAAAGGGTGTTGTTTCACCGGGGTCGGTGCTTTGGTTAGACTGGGTCCACGGTTGAGTTTTACTTTCCTCTAGCTGGGAAGAAAGAACTCCTGGAGATGAGTTTGGATTTGACATTGGCAGGATGGACAGATCGTGACGGTAGAACTGTAAAAGTTTATTTAGCACGGATACATGTCAGATCCTAGAGTAGGTGTGTTGGCTATATTACCTGTCATCCTACAGGATGAGTGTGATCATCCTCATTTTTTTTCCAGTGAGAAAAACTAAGACCCAGATATGTAAATAACTTCAAGATTTCACAGCAAATAAGCAATGAAAAGTAGTTCTTTCTGACATTAAAGTTCATATTATTTTTATGTACCGTGTGATTTGTAATTAAAAAATACATATTTGATTTTCCTCCCTGTTCCTGGCACAGAGCTCCTAAAACTCCTGGAATTTCCTAAGCAACTGAGAGCCGAAGTTTTTCTTTTGTTTATATCAGTGAAATGACTTTCAGACCCCACCTAAGGATAGTCGCTGGTTGCTAGGAGTACCAACCCTGTGATTAGAGGGTTGGAACTTTCAGTCCACCCTCCTGACCTTTGGGGAGGTTAGAGGGAGGGACGGTCGAGTCTGTTGCTAATGCCCAGTGATTTAATCAACTGTGCCTATGTAATAAAGCCTCCCTAAGCTCCACCAAAATGAGATTCAGGGAGCTTCCAGGCTGGTGAACACTTGGAGGTGCTGGGAGGATGGTGCTCCCAGAGAGAGCCTGGAAACTCCAAGCCCTTTCTCCATACCATCTCTTCCATCTGCTTTGATCTGTAGCCTGTATCATATCCTTTTATAATAAGCTGGTAAATGAAAGTTATGTTTCCCTGAGTTCTGGGAACTGTACTACCAAATTAATTGAATCCAGTGGAGTCGGGCGGGGGGAGGTCATCAGAATTTCCAGTCTATAGTGGGTTGCTTGGAAGCACAGGTGACAACCTGGGCTTGCAGCTGGACTTGTGTGTGTGTGTGTGTGTGTCTGTCTGTCTGTCTGAGGGGACAGTCTGGTGGGCTGTGTGTGTGTGTGTCTGAGGGGACAGTCTGGTGGGCTGAGCCCTTACCTGTGGGATCTGATGCTGTCTCTGGGTACACAGTGTCAGAATTATGTTGAATGGTAGGACACCCAGCTGGTGATGCAGAGAATTACTTGTTGTGAGGAAAAACCTCCACATATTTGATGACTAGCAGTGAAGTGTTTTTTCTAAAGGTAAAGGAAGATGCAAAAGAGAATGGGATTTTTCCCTATATAAAAAGGAAAACAGCTGAGTTTTTCCTTGATAGTCATTCTTTTAGAACAAATGAGCATCTATTCACTGCAAAGAGTTAATATTATATATATATATTTTTTTTTCCCCTGAATCTCTTCTGCTTACATAGGATGCTATCTGTGGTTTATAGTTTATATTTACAAAGTATAACTATGTTGTTATAGTTTATAGTTATCTATAGGAAGACGGTAAAGCATGTGTCTACAATGTGGGAGACCTGGGTTCGATCCCTGGGTCGGGAAGATCCCCTGGAGAAGGAAATGGCAATCCACTCCAGTACTATTGCCTGGAAAATCCCATGGAGAGAGGAGCCTGGTAGGCTACAGTCCATGGGGTCGCAAAGAGTTGGACACGACTGAGCGACTTCACTCACTCACTCACTCACTCATAGGAAGTTTATAGTCAGTGAGATTATATAATGCCCCAAATACCCAAAATTAAGTAGATCAAGATACTGTATCAATCAGGGTCTTAGTTGTAAGGAATAGTAACTGACTTAGGCTAATTTAAAGCAGAAAAGGAGTTCATTAGAAATGTACTGGCAGCTCCCAGACTCTCTGGAAGGGGCTGATAACCAGGCCCGGGGCTAGAGGGCCGGGAGCAGGGCCTCAAATTACCCTGCAGAACTGATGGAGCTGCTGCCACTGCGCCGAGGGACCCTGCGACTTGCACCACCGACACCAGTGTTGCCCACACCAGGCACTGCTCTGTCCTTCTGGAGCCTGGTTATAGCTTTGACCTCCCAACACTAATAATGGGTTCTGAATAATGGTCCCTTATCTTTGTCACTAGCTTTTGATTCAAGTATTGGGATGAATATTTGTGATCAATGTGGCCTTGTTTACGTGCCTATGTTTTAGAGAAGTAAAAATGGAATAGCTGGCATTTTCTGCTTTGATTGTAGGAAGAAGATAGTTTATAAGGAAGGGGATTCAGATCTGGTGACGTCAAATAGGTGGCAGTGCTTTAGCAATTCTGGGAGGTTGTTGGGGGCAAATATCATCCAACGACAGGAGAGACAGCCAAAGATAAGGACATAAGATTAAGGCAGAAATTATTTTACTTGAAATGTAAAAGCAAGCACAATCTGGGTTCAGAGAAAACAAAGCAGTATTAACTGTTCGCTGAATAGATAAAATGTTATGTTCATGCAGGGGAATATTTGGCATTAAAAAGAAGTGAAGCGCTGGTATGTATTATAATTTGGATGAACCTTGGAAACATTGTGCTAAGTGACAGCAGCCAGTCACAAGAGACCACAGATTGATTCCTTTTATATGAAATCTCCAGATTAGACAAATGCAGTGAGAGAAAATGTAGTAGTTGTCTAGGGTTTGGGGTGTAGGGAAGAAATGGATGTGACCACATATGGGTACAGGTTTCCTTTTGTGATGATGAAATGTTCCAAAATTGATTATCATGATGGTTGCACAACTGTGTGAATATTCTTTAAAAAAAATGAAATGTGCTTATTAAGTAGGTGAATCGTATAGTATATGAATTGTATCTCAAAACTGTTGTTGAAAATGAAGTGGGAAAATTTAGAAAACAAGGCTCTCAATTGAGGGCAGAAAAGTCACAAAAAATATGAATCAATGGCTTATCCCTACATGATTTCCATGGTAGGAAAGGCATGAAAAATATGAATCAGTGGCTTATCCGTACATGATTTGTATTTGCTTTTGAAGTCCATTTAGAGGGACATACTCAGATTTCTTTGGCTCACCACTTCCTTCTCCCTAGCCCCAGCCTGGGCCATCTGTGTGAGAAAAGGAGAGAGACGTCTTACAGTTCCTACTGAGGAAGATATAAGCTAGTCACTGGTAATGCAATTGACTGATGCTGCCGTTTGTGAAGTTGATCGATTAGGAGTTAGAAAAAGAATTTGATTTAAACTTTTTTATTTAAAAGTTTATATTTTTTATCATTCTTTTCCTTTATAAAAGATCTCTGTCACTTGTAGCTGAATGTGAAGCTTTAGTCCTTAAGAAAATTATGTTGTGGTGGAAGAGAAATAGGACACCAAAATGAAACGATATTTTAAGTAACTGATTCAGCTATATAATCAGATTTTTTGTACTTAAAATAAATAAAAATGTTTCTCCGTCTACTTTGCTGTACTAGAGTTGCTCTGGTCTCAGAGAATTGAAAACATTTGAAAGCTACACAATATAGCTTTGTGGGAGAGGTGACCTTCTAAATCCAGAGGGTTTCAAGGACTCTTTTCTATAGAGCAATTGCAATTACATAATCCTAGAAGAGGGCTTAGAAGAAGTGGGGGTTGGCGGGGAGAAGGTTCTTAAATACAGAGATGGGATGCTAGACAAGAGGACAGGCAGTAGTTGTGACCTTGGCGTTCCCCCTGTGAATTTCAGCAGAATCATTGTCAGCTAGATCCTCTGCCCTGTGTGCTTGTTTGCACATGACTTTCTCCCTGTTTGTAAAAAATAACATAGCTATGGTTTGAGGATCCTCAGCTTTGTAACTCAAAAGAATGAGTTGGTTTACACTCCAGAAATACCCCTTTGGAGAGAGGAGTTACCTACAAAAATTGTTCTCCTGTGAGTTAGAAACCTTACTAAATTTTGTTTGCTAGCTTGCAAGTTAATACTAGAGAAGGCTTTTACTGAAGCAAGTAGTGTAAACACTTTTGAATGAATGTTGCATTTTCAAGAGGAAACTTGAAACATTTCAGCAGATGAGTGAAATAGACTACAGGTAGTCACAATGTTTGGGGCCCTACAGCTGTTTCTAATTCTGATATTAGATGATAGCTGAATAAGTAGGGAAAATTCTTAGCCTGGGATCAGTAAGTGCTCCCTGAGTGATATGAACAGTCCGATAACTACTCAGTGGTAAAGAATGTACCTACCAGTGCGGGAGAGGTGGGTTTGATTCTTGGGTTGGGAAGATCCCCTGGAGGAGGAGATGGCAACCCACTCGAGTACTACTGCCTGGAAAATTCCATGGACAGAGGAGCCTGGTGGGTTAGAGGAGCCTGGTAGGCTAGAGGCCATGGGTTGCAAAGAGCTGGACACGACTGAGTGACAAGCACATACTACCTGGGCGTGATATGAACCGTCCAGGGAATTACTTTGCAAAGTCTCCTGTCATGTTACGTGAACCTCTTCCATGTGATAACCAGGCAGCGATGATAAAAGAGGGCTCTTTCTACCATTTTTTAGTCCCTTGGTGGCCCCCAGGCATCTCCTGAGTGTAGTAAGACTCCCCATTTTATTTGTGTATTTATTTATTCAGGCTTCATTGACTCTTTGTTGAGGCTGTCAGGCTTCGCTCGTTGTGGAGCACAGGCTCAGTTGCCCTGGGGTGTGTGGGATCTTGGTTCCCCAACCTGCATCCCCAGTATTGGAAGGCAGATTCTTAACCGCTGGACCACCAGGGAAGTCCCCAGGCTCCTCATTTAGATATCTGACCACTTGCTACCTGGTTCCCACCTATCTTTTCAATGTGTCACACTTAGAGCTAATGCTTTCACCAAACTGGCTTCCTCTCTGCTTATCCACCCTTTCTTGCCTCTGGTTTAAAACATCATAGCATTTCTTCCCTTAACTTACAATGTCCCACCTTTCTGCTGCATATCTGCTGACACAAATCATACTCTGCTGTTCCAAGACTGTCTCAAACACTTTAGTTCATATACTGTAAAGCCCTCTCTTAACTCCACTAGAGCTTCTGAATGAAAGTACTTTATACTTCTTATTGTATTATTTGTCATATTTTGCCTTGTTTCATAACTACTTGTGAGTGTTAGGAATTGAATTGTGTCCCCTCGGAAGATATGTTCAAGTCCTGATAGCCGCCCCTCCCGCCATACACACCCAGTACTGGTGAATAGGACCTTATTTGGGAATAACGTCTTTGCAAATACAGTTGAGTTAAGGTCATACCGCTTTAGGATGAGCCCTAATCTAATGAGCTTAAAAGAAGAGGGGAATTTGGACACAGAGAAGGGAGGCATAAGGAGGGAGGCCGGTGACCACAGATGCAGATGTTGGCGTGGTACAGCTTCAAGCCAAGGAATGCCAAGGACTGCCAGTAACTTCAGAAGCTAGGAAGAGGCAGGCAGGCGTCTTCCTCTAGAGCCTACAGAGAGAGTGTGGCCGTACAGCCTCTCTGAAAGGATTCATTTCTGTTAAGCGACCCATTCTGTGCTCCTGCCATGGAAACTGAGATTCCGAGAAAGGCCTGTGAGTGCCTCAGTGTTCTGGAACCAGTGTTCTCTCCTTCTGGAAATGTGATAAGATCCAGCAGCTTCTTCCCAGTTCTCTACTCTTAGGAGCTGGTGAAGAGCTTTTTAAAATTCTTGGCATTAGGATTGTTCCTCCTTTCCGCTCTTTTCTGTGGGAGAAACCTTGAGAAGGAACTTGGTATCATTGGTGAAACCCTATCGCCATGCTCTCGCCAAACTGCTTCTTCCATTTATTTTACATTCAGTGGAAATCAGAAGTAGCTGCTCAGAGGTGTTGCTGAGCATAGAACCTAAGGGGTGCCTGCCCACTGCTGCAGTTCCTCCCATCAGCTCGGAGGCATCTCAGACCATTTTCATTTTCCTAGTAGTGGTGACCACAGTTTTTATTCAGGAAAGATAAAGTGCAAAAAGAACAAAAGGAAGTTTCTGAAGAATTTATATTAGCTCATTATGTATGGCAAAACATAGTTTAAAAGTAAAAAATCTTCTGGAAAATACTGCTTAATCATACAAGTAGGACTGGTATTTGCATGAATCTTCTATATATTAAGGTTTCTAAAACTTGCTTATTAATAACAAGTAGAATATTTTATTTCTTTTAAACGATAGTTGATTCACAGGAACTATATGTTTCCTGTGTAAGCAAAGTGATTAGTTATACATTCCTACAAACATACATATGTATTATTTTTCAGATTATTTTCCATTATAGGTTATAACAAGACATTGAATATGCTTCCCTGTGCTGCACAGTAGGTCCTTGTACAAGTGGAATATTATATTTTTTTAAAATTGTGTTTATTTATTTTTGGCTGCACCGGTCTTCATTGCTGCATGCGAGCTTTTTCTAGTTTGCTGCGAGTGGGGGCCCCTCTCTAGCTGTGTTGTGTGGGCCTCCCGTTGTGGCGGCTTCTCTCGCTGAGCAAGGACTCGAGGCACGCACAGCTTTCAGTCCCTGTGGCTCTTGGGCTCTAGGGCACAGGCTCGGTAGTTGTGGCGTACGGGACTAGTTTGCAAGTGGAATATTTTAAAGCTGTGTTTTCTAATAAATATTTTAGTGTTTTTCCTTTTTATTTTAATGATTTCCCCCCCACAGCTTTCTTGTGAATATAATTGTATATATTTAAAGTGTGCAATGTATTGATTTTGCTGTGCATAAACATTGTGAAATGACATCAAGATGATTAATGTATCTATCACCTCGCATAGTTTGCTGTTTTTTCCACCCCCCAATGGTGAGAACACTGACTACTCTCGACAGCTATCAAGTATGCAGTACTGTATTGCTGACTATGGTTACCATGCTACACGTTAGATCCTTAGAACGTATTCTTTAATTTGAGAATTTGTATCCTTTGGCTTATATCCCCCCCAGCCCCTGGCAACCACCATTCTGCTCTGCTTCTGTATGTTTTCCATTTTAGATTCCACATGTAGTATTTGTATTTGTCTGTCTGGTTTATTTCACTTAGCATAATGCCCTCTAGCTTCATCTATGTTGTTGCAAAGAAAAGGATTTCCTTTTCTTTTTTAATGGATTAATATTCCAGTATTCCAAACACCACATTTTCTTTATTCATTCATCTGTTTGAGGATGTTTAGGTTGTTTCTGTATCTTGGCTATTGTGAATAAAGCCGCAGTGAATGTGGATATGCATGTATCTCTTTGA
The DNA here is from genome assembly GCF_001704415.2 of Capra hircus. NCBI lineage: Eukaryota > Metazoa > Chordata > Mammalia > Artiodactyla > Bovidae > Capra > Capra hircus. The sequence goes on along the minus strand of NC_030817.1, from coordinate 74,358,586 downwards.
GATTCTGATTTAATTTCATTGGGCTGTACTGATACCCCAGAATGGGTTTGCTGGATCATATTATAGTTCTATGTTAAACTTTTTGAGGAACCACCGTATTGTTGTCTGTAGTGGGCTGCACTAATTTACATTCCCACCAACAGAGTACAAGAGTTTCCTTTTCTCCAAATCCTCACCAACATTGGTTACCTCTTGTCTTTTTGATAATAGCCATCCTATTAGGTGCAAGGTGATCTCATTGTGATTTTGATTTGCATTTCCCTGATAATTAGTGATTTGAACACTTTTTCATGTACCCTTGGTCATTTGTATCTTGTCTTTAGGAAAATGTCAGTTCAGGTCTTTCGCCCATTTTCAAATGGGTTATTTGCTTTTTTCATATATATATATATATATATATATATATATATACACACATATATACATATACATACATATACATGCCCCTTAACAGATACATGGTTTGCAAATATCTTCTCCCATTCCGTAGGCTGCCTTTTCATTTTGTGGATGATTTCCTTTGTATGAAGAAGCTCTTTAGTTTGATGTAGTCCCACTGGCTTTCATTGCCTATGCTTTTGATGTCTTACCCAGGAAATCTTTGCCAAGACCAAAGTCAAGGACCTTTTCTCCTAAGTTTTCTTCAAGGAATTTTCTGGCTGCTGGTCTTAAATTACAGTCTTTAATATATTTTCAAGGTAGTTTTTTGACTGGTATAAGACAGGGGTCCAGTTTCATTTTTTTGCATGTGGCTGTCCAGTTTTCCCAGCACCATTTACTGACAAGACCGTCCTTTTCCTTTGTGTTTTCTCACTGTCCTTGTCAAAAATTAGTTGGCTGTAGGACTTTTTCCTGCAATGATCATATTCATAAATTTGTACCATTCACTTGCCTTGGATGGTGGTATTACAATATTTTTCATTTTGACTGGGCAGTATAAGTGAATTTCCAGTTGAAAATCTCTGTAGCTTCTCTTCCTTCCCACTTGTTCTCAGTTGAGGTCCTTGATTTAACAGAAGGTTCTGATTGCAAATATAATTCTGCATTTTATGTTTGTGCCTTAACTTCTGGCAAGTTTTATAAAAATGAAATGTTTACTGTTTTTCTCATTTCTCTATCCTCTACGTTCTTTATGTCACGTAGATTCCTTGTATCATTTGCTGGCTTGTTCTTTGATTTGTACGTTACTCATTTGCTTATTCACTCTTGCATGCACAGGTTTATGCATTATTCATATAGTAAATACGCATTTACTGACTGCCTACTGTTGTGCCAGAAACTGCACCAGTCGCAGGAGGACGTGATAATGAAAACAATAAGCTCTGATGGTTACTGTACTTGCGATGATTGCTTTAGAGAAGGTGTGTGTAAGGTGCAGAAATGACCTTGGCTTTGCATGGAGCAAGATGAGGTGGATCCCCTGCAAAGATCAGATCATTTGCATCACCCCTTTGCTCTCAAGGAACAGGAAAAAAAAAATCACATTATCTAAGAATAAAAACTGAGGCACTATCAGTGATGCGCTGACACTACCAGTGAGGTCAGTGTGATTCATGAGGAAGGGAACTTGGGTTAATACCTTATGGTAGATTGGTTTGGGGTGAAGTTCAGTGTTGCAGAACACTGAGCTTGCAGCTGCCTTGCTGTGCCCCTACCCCAGTGTTGGAAAGTACATTTGTTTGCACGTAATTTTCACAACCAGGCTTTGTGATTACCACTGCTCAACCCACTCCTATGGTCAAATTGGACACCAGACTTTCTTTCCGTGTAGGTGAGGGAAAGGAACCATAGCTGCGTAATAAGTCTGGAAAGACTCGACCCACGGAACACCACAGTTCTTACATTATTTGCTTTATTTTTTTGACAGGAAGGCAAAACCAAAACTGTAAAGATTCAAATTACCCTGCATATTATTTGACCATTAAATCATAGCTCAATAGAATAATACTTCAGGGCTTCCCTGGTGGCTCAGATGGTAAAGAATCTACCTGCAATGTAGGGGACCCAGATTTGGTCCCTGAGTCAGGAAGATCCCCAGGAGAAGGGAATGGCAACCCACTCTAGTATTATTGCCTGGAGAATTCCATGGACAGAAGAGCTTGGCGGGCTAAAGTCCACAGGGTCACAAACAGACACGACTAAGCGACTAACACTTCACTTAGTGTTTTTCAAAAATAAAAATAGAAGTAAGGAAAATGTAATGGGATGAGAATACAAGTTGGACACTGATGGTTCTTTCCACACAGAAATGTATTTCATATGCATTGGTTCGAATAGGATAAGGCAGAAAAACAGACAGTTCTGACTTATATTGGCATGTGAGAGGGTGAATCCAGGGGTCAATGTGAACTTCTTTTTTTTTTTTAATCATATTGATTTATTTTGGGCTTCACTGGGTCTTTGTTGCTGCGTGGGCTTTGCTCTGGTTGCCGAGGGGGAGGCTGCTCTCCGGTTGCCGCACGCTAGCTCCTCGCGGCGGTGGCTTCCCTTGCTGTGGAGCGTGGGCTGCAGGGCCCTCGAGCCCCAGTAGTGGCGGCATGTGCGCTCAGCAGCTGCGGCTCCAGGCTCTAGAGCGTAGGCTCAGCAGTTGTGGCGTGGGCTGATTTGTTCCAGAGCATGTGGGATCTTCCTGAACCAGGGATCGAACCCATGTCTCCTACACTGGCAGAAGGATTCTTTAGAACTGAGCTGACCTCATAGTGTGTGCAAAAATAAGCAACAAAGCCAGACTTCACAAGCCAACAGTGGAGAGGGCAGAAAAGCTGGAAGTCTGCTGGATGCTAAAGGAAGTTATTTTAGTATTGGCTGGAAATGGTTCGTTACACTGATTTAGATTAAAAGGTCATCATTACAGGATGAAAAAAAAAAGTTGCTCAGTCATGTCTGACTTTTTGCGACCCCATATACTGTATAGCCCGCTAGGCTCTTCTGTCCATGGAATTCTCCAGGCTGAATACTGGAGTAGGTAACCGCTCCCTTCTCCAGGGGCTCTTCCCGACCCAGGGATTGAGACTGGCTCTCCTGCATTGCAGGTGGATACTTTACTGTCTGAACCACCAGAGAAGCCTCTCACTATACGATAATGGGGTACTGACATTGTGGAATGTAATATATTTGTCACTCAAAGTCTTTGTAGTGCAATAGGTAAAGAGGCTCATGTTAATAGCTTTATTAATAGAACAGATTCTTTATGTTTTTACTTTTTCTAAATGGCAAATGTTCAAAATGTAAAATATGATAATTAAATATTTTCTGAATGGTAAATTTTCTTGTATGTATAAATTAAAAGAATAATCTCTTATAAATATCTGTAAGAGTACATCTTACCTGAGTACCAAAATAGGCAAAAAGCAGAATTCCCAGTGTATTTCCTATAGATGATACCTTAAATTCCTCAAGGCTAAAGCTATTGAATAAAAATGCCAATTTGGCTTATAAAGTACATTTACAGATTGTTTCAGGTCCTCTCACAATCCTGTGAAGAAAGGGAATGACCCATAATCATTTAGTTACTCTGGGCTCAGCCGCTCCTCACATGTGTGAAGCATCCTCTTGAGGCTTTGCCGGTTTCCCTTCCTCTTAGAATGCTCTTCTTCCAGAAATCTAGACACTCCCATCCTTGCTTCCTTGAGGAGGCAGCACAGTGCTAACCATCAGAGAGGCCTTCCCTGACCTCTCCATAATGACTTAGCAGTCCACCCTCCCTCCCTGGTCCCAGCTCTTCATACCCTGCTTGTTTTTCTGCACAGGACTGACCGCCGCTGGACAGACTACGTGTGTGGACAGAATGTCAGCTCCAAGACAGCAAGGCCTTTGTTTGATTCACTTCTGCATCACCCCCCATCTAGGGCAGTGTATAATAGGTGCTCAATAAACATTGAACCAATATATAAAAGAAAGAATGACGTTTCCAGATGAGACAATGGAGTTAGTGAAGATGGAACTAGAACGTGGTTGTCCCAACTCTAATGCATCTTTTTCCCAGCATGTGGTTCGCTTTTACTCTTCATGGTTGTACAGTGTTAACAAAGTAGGCCTGGGATCGCTTACCTTTAGGACGGCCTGCCTGCCAGGTTGCCTGTTGGCTGATTTCTGGGAACTTGGAATTTGGGAGGATTTTCACCATTTCCAGAACTGATTAGAGTGGCTCACCGTAGCTAAGTTTTTTATACAAACAATATAGTTTATGATAGACACCTGCTACCCTCTGGATATCTGGAATATTGGAGCAGGCCTAGGCAGTGAGTGCCTTTGTGATCAGCTGCCAGTAGTTTCCCTGGGCACCAAGTCCCTAATGAGTTTCCCCGATGGACAGTATTTTACATGTATTGTCACATTCGTAACTGGAGGAATTAGATCCAGGTGATTCCACTGGGAGAGCACTGTCGGAGCTTGTGCCTCTGGACTTCATCCATGCCTCTTTTTCCTTGCCTGATTTTGCTTGTGTTCTTTTGGTGTAATAAAGCTATGGGTACAACTGTATGTTGACTCCCATGAGTCCTTTGTTGAACCTGAGGGTGGTCTCAGGGACCCCTGATATAATGGTGTTCTTAGCTTGCTCTTTTGATGCTTCAGTGCACTGCAAACGTCCAGTTCTGTGTTAATTATACAGACCTATCTCATTCTTTTTAATGACTTGATTGATATTCTATGTTAGGGATCTGCCATTGGTTATTGCTTCAAGTTTTTCATTTTTATAAACAATGCTTGCACATATACACTGAATTCTAAGTAGATTTTCTTTGGTCAGTTTTAAGGTGTTGCCGAGTTACCTTTCAAAAAACTTGTTCCAAGGTATATTTCTACTAACAATATACAATGCCCCATCTCTCCACATTCTAAATAATCCTGGATTTATCAGTTTTTAAAATTTTTGTGTCTCATGCTCAAAAACTGGAGTGGTCTCTTATGATTTTTAAACTTGAATTTTCTGGCAACTAGTAAGTTTGAGCGTCTTTTCCTGTATTTACTCCATTTGTCTTTTCTTTTGTCTTCAGTTGTTCTGTTCTGAGTGTTTTATTTTTTGCAGCGTGTTTTCTGAACTGGTGTGTTCGTGCTCTCAGTATATTAATGATGTTAGCCTTGTGTATGTGGATAAGAACACTGTACCACCCACTGGCTATTATGTTCTTTCCCCACTGATTTGAAATGCCATCTTCATCACATACAAAGCTGTATGTCTGGGTTTCTTCCTGAAGTGTGCGTTTCATGTTCCTATTCCTCTGCCAGGACTGTACTGTCTAATGACTCTAACTTTACAGGCTGCTATTTTGATTTGATAGGTAGGGCTTATTCTTCCTTTTTATTTAAAAAATTTCAGGAAAGTCTCAACTGCCCTGACACATTTTACTGTTGCAGGTGAAACGGGAGAGTGGACACATTCTCCCTCTCCTCCAAGCTGGGCTTTTTTATTGGAATTGCATTGAGTATAAATACTGGAGAGAAACTGACATTTTCACAATTGTAAGATTTCATCTAGTAATGTTATTTTTCCATTTATACCTTTTCCTTATCTTTCATTACTCCTTCCTCAAATTGATTGCTCCAGTAACACCAAACTGCCTGTGGATACCCACAATATCTTAATTTTTTCACTCTCTCATTTTGACAAAGCTTTGCCATCTTTCAGATTAGGCATCATCTCTTCTAGGAGTCCTAACACTGCCCAACCTGAATTAATTATCCCCTATTTCCCCCTCCTCCTAGTACTCCCTTAGGATATTGTGTCTTTCATTAAATATTGTGATTGCTTATTTATATAACCATGAACTCAAGGGGGCAATGTCCTATATAGTGTTGTACTTTTGGCTCTTAATACAGCCTATTGCTATGTAAATTTTTGTTAAATGAATAGACAAGAATCTTTTTACATAGTTTTATAATTTTCTTCATGTAAGTCTCACTATACATTGTTAAATTTTGTTGAACTCATGAAGGAGTTCTTTTCTCCTCCCCACCACTGTGTTTATTGACAGTATGTGGAAAAGTTACTGACTCTTTTTTCATTTATCTTATAATGAGCCTTCTATTGAATTTCTCTAGTTTTTCAAGTAAACTCCCTTGGCTGGTGTTAAATTCTTGTTATTATAGCTTGGGAAGAGGCAGCTGCAAGTGACAGACATAAGTTTTAAAAAATTATTTATTCATTAAAAAAATGCTTTCATAATAAATATATTGATATGTTATTTCAAAAGATATTTTAGTTTCCCTTTGCATTAAGTCAATTAACTATTATCTAAGTAAGAAGTAAACTAAATTCATATTTGGTCACCTTATATAGTGTTTTTTTTACTTCCCAGCAAATCTTAGCCAAGTGATTTGGTTCAGTTCAGTTGCTCAGTTATGTCCAACTCTTTGCGAACCCATGAACCTTAGCATGCCAGGCCTCCCTGTTCATCACCAACTCCTGGAGTTTACCCAAACTCATGTCCATTGAGTCGGTGATGCCATCCAACTATCTCATCCTCTGTCATCCTCTTCTCCTCCCGACCTCAATCTTTCCCAGCATCTGGGTCTTTTCAAATGAGTCATCTCTTCGCATCAGGTGGCCAAAGTATTGGATCTTCAGCTTCAACATCAGTCCTTCTAATGAACACCCAGAACTGATCTCCTTTAGGATGGACGGATTGGATCTCCTTGCAGTCCAAGGGACTCGCAAGAGTCTTCTCCAACACCACAGTTCAAAAGCATCAATTCTTCGGCAGTCAGCTTTCTTCACAGTCCAACTCTCACATCCATAAATGACCACTGGAAAAACCATAGCCTTGACTAGATGGACCTTTGTTGACAAAGTAATGTCTCTGTTTTTTAATATGCTGTCTAGGTTGGTCAAAACTTTCCTTCCAAAGAGTAAGCATCTTTAAATTTAATGGCTGCAGTCATCATCTGCAGTGATTTTGGAGCCCCCCTAAAATAAAGTCAGCCACTGTTTCCCCATCTATTTCCCATGCAGTGATGGAACTGGATGCCATGATCATTGTTTTCTAAATGTTGAGCTTTATGCCAACTTTTTCGCTCTCCTCTTTCACTTTCATCAAGAGGCTCTTTAGTTCTTCTTCTCTTTCTGCCTTAAGGCTGGTGTCATCTGCAGATCTGAGGTTATTGATATTTCTCCCAGCAGTCTTGATTCCAGCTTGTGTTTTCTCCAGCCCAGCATTTCTCATGATGTGCTCTGCATGTAAGCTAAATAAGCATGATGAAGATATACAGCCTTGACATACTCCTTTTCCTATTTGGAACCAGGCTGTTGTTCCATGTCTGGTTCTAACTGTTACTTCTTGACCTGCATACAGTTTCTCAAGAGGCAGATCAAGTGGTCTGGTATTCCCATCTCTTTCAGAATTTTCCACAGTTTATTGTGATCCACAGAGTCAAAGGCTTTGGCATAGTCAATAAAGCAGAAATAGATGTTTTTCTGGAACTCTCTTATTTTTTTGATGATCCAGCAGATGTTGGCAATTTCATCTCTGGTTCCTCTGTCATTTCTAAATCCAGTTTGAACATCTGGAAGTTCATGGTTCATGTACTGCTAAAGCCTGGCTTGGAGAATTTTGAGCATTACTTTGCTAGCGTGTGAGATGAGTGCAATTCTGTGGTAGTTTGAGCATTCTTTGGCATTGCCTTTCTTTGGAATTGGAATGAAAACTGACCTTTTCCAGTCCCATGGCCACTGCTAAGTTTTCCCAATTTGCTGGCATATTGAGTGCAGCACTTTCACAGCATTATCTGTCAGGATTTGAAATGGCTCAACTGGAATTCCACCACCTCCACTAGCTTTATTTGTAGTGATGCTTCCTAAGGCCCACTTGACTTCACATTCCAGGATGTCTGGCTCTAGGTGAGTGATCACACCATCATGTTATCTGGTTCATGAAGATCTTTTTTGTACAGTTCTTCTGTGTATTCTTGCCACCTCTTCTTAATATCTTCTGCTTCTGTTAGGTCCATACCATTTCTGTCCTTTTTTGTGCTCATCTTTGCATGAAATGTTCCCTTGGTATCTCTAATTTTCTTGAAGAGATCTCCAGTCTTTCCCATTTTGTTGTTTCCTCTATTTCTTTGCATTGATCACTGAGGAAGGCTTTCTTATCTCTCCTTGCTATTCTTTGGAACTCTGCATTCAAGTGGGTATATCTTTCCTTTTCTCCTTTGCTTTTCACTTCTTTTCTTTTCACAGCTATTTGTAAGGCCTTCTCAGACAGCCAGTTTGCTTTTTTGCATTTCTTTTTCTTGGGGATGGTCTTGATCCCTGTCTCCTGTACAACGTCACGAACCTCCATCCATAGTTCATCAGGCACTCTATCAGATCTAGGCCCTTAAATCTATTTCTCACTTCCACTGTATAATCATAAGGGATTTGATTTAGGTCATACCTGAATGGTCTAGTGGTTTTCCCTACTTTCTTCAATTTAAGTCTGAATTTGGCAATAAGGAGTTCATGATCTGAGCCACAGTCAGCTCCTGGTCTTGTTTTTGTTGACTGTATAGAGCTTCTCCATCTTTGGCTGCAAAGAATATAATCAATCTGATTTTGGTGTTGACCATCTGGTGATGTCCATGTGTAGAGTCTTCTCTTGTGTTGTTGGAAGAGGGTGTTTGCTATGACCAGTGCATTCTCTTGGCAAAACTGTATTAGCCTTTGCCCTGCTTCATTCTGTACTTGAAGGCCAAATTTGCCTGTTACTCCAGGTGTTTCTTGACTTCCTACTTTTGCATTCCAGTCCCCTATAATGAAAAGGACATCTTTTTTGGGTGTTAGTTCTAAAAGGTCTTGTAGGTCTTCATAGAACCATTCAGCTTCAGCTTCTTCAATGTTACTGGTCGAGGCATAGACTTGGATTTCTGTGATATTGAATGGTTTGCCTTGGAAATGAACAGAGATCATTCTGTTGTTTTTGAGATTGCATCCAAGTATTGCATTTCAGATTCTTTTGTTGATTATGATGGCTACTCCATTTCTTCTAAGAGATTCCTGCCGACATTAGTTGATATAATGGTCATCTGAGTTAAATGATTAAATACCATTAAAATATATGTGTGTGTATAATTGTGAGCAAATTTGGTTATATTACTGTAAATGAATTATGCAGATGAGCAAGATGAATATGTGGCTGATTTGGTCATTGGAACGATAATTGTGGGTGAATTTTGTGTCTTTCCTTCTTATTCCAAAATAATTTTCTGGCATGATGATAAATTATATACTGATATTTGATGTAGAGCTATTTCTAGGTAAAGAAAAAGAAATTAGTATTTTGTATTTATATTTTTCTTTTTATTGTGATGCATGAATAACTTACCATGGTTTTGTCTTTGTTTTTTAACATCAGTGTACTGAAAATACTTTGAATGCCTTGGAACAATGCCAGTTCTTTCTACAGGTCTCATAAGTTAGGCTCAACATTTGATATCTGACAGTAGATGATTGATCTTTTAAGGCAATTACTTATCCAAGTGGAATTTCTAACCACTTTTTTATTCACTCTCATTCAAGAAATTCATTACAGTAGAAAGCACATGTGAGCTTTCAAACAGTCACCATACTGGCTATTACTCTTTCCATTTTATTCAATTCCTATGGTCCCATGGCAAAAGATTTTTCTCTTTGTTGTTTATCTTTCCAAAATTGGTACAGGAAATTTAGCCTGAATAACATTTTTGGGAGAGCCCTGGTAGTGCTTGGCTTTAGGGGGCACAAATATCTCAGGATGGAGCAGCATCATAATATCTGCTTACTGCTTGGTGATTATATTGACATCAACTAAAATTATGAAGCATTTGTTGTCTGCCAGTGGTGACTGTGCATAGGTCATTTAATCCTCATAATCCTGCTAAACTGTAAACTATGATTATCCTCATTTGACAGGAAGGAGAAGGCAAAGGCACCCCACTCCAGTACTCTTGCCTGGAGAATCCCATGGGTGGAGGAGCCTGGAAGGCTGCAGTCCATGGGGTCGCAAAGAGTGGGACACGACTGAGCGACTTCACTTTCACTTTTCACTTTGATGCACTGGAGAAGGGAATGGCAACCCACTCCAGTGTTCTTGCCTGGAGAATCCCAGGAACCGGGGAGCCTGGTGGGCTGCCATCTGTGGGGTCGCACAGAGGCGGACATGACTGAAGCGACTTAGCAGCAGCGGCAGCAGAGGCACAAAGTATCAGCAACTCCCTTAAAGACCCACAGCCACTCAATAGTGGGGCCAGGGTTCAAACTCAAGACAGTCTGACTTCAGAGAATAAGTACTTAACCAGAAAGGCATATATGTGTTACTTATACTTTGATTTACCAAAATAATTTTCTCTAAATTAACATCCCCAATTTTGCTCACTTTAATTCTTTGTTATCTTTCTGTCTTTTTCCTCTTCTTGAAAATTATAAGAATTTGACTTGGTATCCTTAAGGTTGATTTAATTTTTCCCCTTAGCACCCAGTCCTTTACCTTTGAAGTATCATTGACTTCTTCATGATAGAGTATGGTGTCATTGAATCTGTCAGGCAAACCTTTATTTCTTTAAAACATTATGAAATTTAAAAAAAATCGGCCTTTAACTTTTGAATGTGTGCTGTGTGAATTTCCTGTTGTATTCGCAACATCCAGTTACCAAGTCCCTTGTCAGCAGTGTTGGTGTGACATGCTCATTGGGTCTGACACTCTGGAGTCAGATAAGACTCAGATGTGCTATCAGTTACCTAGTGCTGGCAGCGTTGTTGAAAGACCTCTGTCAGGCTGATGGATCATCTGTGGATTCCTGCCCAGGTTCTGGGTAGCAGGAGCAGTTGAGGATGTGTTCTTAGCGCTGGTTCTTAGCATCAGAGGAAACACAGCATCTTGGATCTTGCTTGTACAAGATCATGTGGCCTTGTATGCCACACACGCTGCTCTTCATAGTCCTTGATGGGCAGACCTGCTTTGAGAACTTTGAGAAGTCTTCATAGGAGAGTCCTCCTTTTATGTTGATGGCCTTCTGTATAATGCTGCTCTCTGCCATTTTATTTTGGGATCTGTGCCACGGCTATTTTTTTCTTCACATTGATGGCTGGTGTATATTTTGATGTGGTTTATGAGTATGCATTACTCAGGTGCACCACTGTGAAGCGAGCCTCCTGTGGTCTTCATGCCATTTGGGGATCACAGGCCCAGCAACCAACCCAAGAAAAGCAAAAATTAACCGTGTTAATTAACCAAGTTCTCAGAGAAGTTTTAGTTACAATAACAAAACATAGGTAAACTACATAATCCAATCTTTCTCTAGAGACAGGAATTTACTTGAAGGGCTTTATATCTATAAATGGGATTATTAGCTTTTAAATGTCACAAGTATTAAAAAAAAAAATCTACTTCTTATTTGGCAGGAAGATGGACCTCTCTAAAAAAGAAGCCAAAGGAAAGCAATGCCAGAACTTATTACATTTAAATAGTTTAAAATATATATTGGACTTAGAAACATTGACATTTCTGATCAGTTTTTCCCATATTCTCCACCATAAAAGAGAAAACCTTAACATCTTCTCCTGAAGTGGGGAGGCAATAGAAATTGAAAATTTATTTTGTAGCAAAATACCACCTTACAATTCAATTTCAATTCTGACATAAAGACTTTTAGTGGGATTATAGCTTCACAATGACAGTTGTAAATACATGCACTTGATAGGTATCATTCACTAAAATTTCAGAACACAAAAGGATGCTTAGTACAGTTTATTGGGACCAGCTACATGGAGGAGGGAGAGGTTTAGGTTCCCTTCAGTGTCAGAATCCCTGGATTAGTGTGAGAAAAGAAGGCAGTCTATACATCATGTTTAGGCAGGAAGATGAAAGGATCAGACTTGTGAACCCTAAGGTGGTGTGTGTATTGGAATAGAGGGCCCATATGTGGTGGGTGCACACACCCTTTCTTTTCTCTCCACGTGTGAATTCTGCAGGAGCAAGTCATGCCATTCTGTGAGCCCACAAAGCAGCCAGCCCGGAGCATGGACCAAAGAACCTTAAACAGCTTATAATTCCCCCTTTAGAAATCTCAGTTTATATTTCCATACAAATTGTGAAATGGAGTGAGGTGGGAGGGGGGTTCAGGATGGGGAACACATGTACACCCGTGATGGATTCATGTCAATGTATGGCAAAACCAATACATTGTAAAGAAATTAGCCTCCAATTAAAATAAATAAATTTATATTAAAAAATAAAATAAAAAAGAAATCTCAGTTAATGTTGCACCAGTTTTTGCAATTTCCTCGGACAGAATTCTTCTGAATTTGCCCTGGGCATGCATCTGTTTCTCTTTGTAGTCCATGTCTAAATAACCAAGGTGGAAGAGTGGCATGGAAGCTGGCACTTGTCTCTTCTCCTTCTGCTACCTCTTCTCTTTGGAAAACAAGATGAGTTCAAAACTGGTTACAAATACAGGCCTTCCTTGACTTACAGTGAGGTTACGTAAGCTGCAAGTATTATTAAGTGGAAAATACATTGAATATACTAACCTACTGATCATCATAGCTTAGCCTCCTCCGTCTTAAATATGCTCAGAACACTTAACATTAGCCCACACGTGGGCAAAGTCATCTAACACAAGGCCTGTTTTGTAAATAAAGTGTTGAATATCTCATGTAATTTATTAAATACTGTACTGAAAGTGGAAAGCAGAAAGATTGTGTGGGTACGGAATGGATATAAGTGTTTTTGTCATTTACTTTCATGATTATGTGGTAGATTAGAAGCTGTGGCTCATTGCCACTGCCCAGCATCACCAAGGAGTGTCAGCATATCACTAGCCTGGGGGAAAAGATAAAAATTCAAAGTATAGATTAAGTAGTGCTTTAGCATCATCAGAAAGTAGAGAAATAAGTTGAACCATCATAAGTTGGGGACTGTCTGTATACAGTCATTTCCCTGGCTGCTCATGATCTAATCTGCTCTCATCTGAATGAAAGTTCATTGTCAGTGACTCTGGGTTTTATGTGATGTTATTATGGATGGTCATATAGGTTGTGCATTATTATCGATCACTTTTATAAAACTTTCCCCTTCTAATGGAAGCTTATCTTAATTTCACTGCTAAATGATATTACTGATGAGCAACTTTAGGATATACCCCTTTCCTAAAAATTTCTGGCAAACATAGGGATACTTACCTTCAGTCCAGATAACTCCAAAAACGCAACATTATGCCTTTATCTGAAATTGGATTCTGTCCTTATACATTTCAATTAATTTTCTCTGATTTAAAAAGCATCCTTCCAAAAAATTGAATTTCAGTCTGATCAGGCTTCTAGTTCTAGCTACCAGTTTATAGGAGATACAAGGAATAAAAGAATAGATTAGACAATAATATGAGAGTGCCAATCGGCGAAATACAGCAAGTGAAAGGACCAAGAGGTCAGATGCTCAGTTTTCCTCAACAAAAAAGCTATGAATACTAAAAAGATTTAAGAGACAAATCAACTGAATGTATTGTGGGGAATTTATTTGGATTATGGTTTGAATGCATTAACTATAAAAAAAACATTCTCCCACCCCTCCCCCTCCTAAGAGAAACCCAAAACATTTTATGGGTATACTTAAATATTATCTATGTGTTTTATAATATTATTCTTTAGCTACTGCTGTTTTACATATGATATTATTCCTGTGTTATTAAAAAAGAGACCTTATACTTTAGAGGCATATACAAAAGCGTTTTTTTTTTTTTTTTTAAAGCATGCTGTTTGGTTAATACTCCCGGAAAGCCCCAAGTGGGACTATATTTGCAGATACGAGTGCTGAAAGCATATAGGCCTTTAACTTGCTGAATTCTGCCCAGTGGCATCCCCTGGAAACACAGCAAACATGAAATGGAGCAAAGTTGGTTAATTATGTTAAAAGTAATTCCTAAAACCTGTCAAATGAAATTTAGTAAACAGATTTATTCTACTGGCACCTTATCTAAAGTTTCTTATATAGTTTTGTGTTAAAAAGATTTATAAAATAGTTCTTGCTTTAAAAAAGCAAAAACACAAACCCAACATTTACTACGCTTGCCCTACTTTTAAACCATGAGAGACATATTAATGATTTAGAGAGACTAATAGTTCATTTATGCAGGTTCCATTTTGAGCTTTGAAGCCTTGAAAAGACATTACTACTTTTGACAGTACCCATGAAAATCAAAGTATTTATTCTGAGTATATAATAAAACAGAAACATGAACATCAAATCAGGAACACTTAAGAGTTAGCATCCAAACAACAGATGTTTCTTAATAGAAAATCCACCGATGTTCCTACCATTGAACAATAAACATATTCTGAAAAGTGTTAAGTAAAGCTTTTGGAAATTCAGTCACATTTTAAATATGTCAAGGAATCTTAGTATCTGAATCCATTCATGAATCCTTTGGTAAATATATTTGGTAAATCCTTTGGTAAAAGTCAATAAATAATAGTCCAACTTACCGAGTTACTTTCTTATAACTTTGACTTTATGTGTATCAGATTTTCTTAGAACTCAGCACTCTGTCTTCTGGTGTGGAAAGGAAACTTTAGATAAAAGCAAGCCAAGTATACTCTAATGAGTGAGTGAAGTCGCTCAGTCGTGTCTGACTCTTTGCAACCCCATGGACTATAACCTACCTACCAGGCTCCTCCCTCCATGGGATTCTCCAGGGAAGAGTACTGGAGTGGGTTGCCATTTCCTTCTCCAGGGGATCTTCCCTACCCAGGGGATGAACCTGGGTCCTCCCGCATTGCGGGCAGACGCTTTAAGCTTTGAGCCACCAGGGAAGCCCACCCAGGCAGCTGTAAATAATGAGAATCAACATTGACACTACTGACCTTCTTAAACAGATCCACCCAATACAAGGTAATTTGTGACTTTCCAATACAAACCCTAAATAATGCCAGGATCCCAAAAGTACCCATCAAAATTTGTTCAGTAAAAACAAATACTAAGGCTTCCAAGTATGCCTTTTGCATTTCTGGCTTCATAGTTCTGCACTTAAGTGTTGAACACTTGCCAGCTATCGTCAAAATATGTAGTGGCCATCTATGTGAAGAACAAAACAGCCATGAAATGGATTCCTGATGGACTGGGAGAGGCTGGAAGTCAAATGTCATCAAAACATAGGCTGAGATTCATATTTATTTATTTTATTTATTTATTTACTCTGCAATACTGTATTGGTTTTGCCGTACATTGACATGAATCCACCACAGGTGTACATGAGTTCCCAACCCTGAACCCCCCTCCCACCTACCTCCCCATATCATCTCTCTGGGTCATCGCAGTGCAGTAGCCCAAGCATCCTGTATCCTGTATCGAACCTAGACTAGTGATTCGTTTCTTACATGATAGTATACATGATTCACTGCCATTCTCCCAGATCATCCCACCCTCTCCCTCTCCCTCAGAGTCCAAAAGTCTGTTCTATACATCTGTGTCTCTTTTGCTGTCTCGCATACAGTGTCATCATTACCATCTTTCACCTAAATTCCATACATATGTGTTAGTATACTGTATTGGTGTTCTTTCTGGCCTACTTCACTCTGTATAATCAGCTCCAGTTTCATCCACCTCATTAGAACTGATTCAAATGTATTCTTTTTAATGGCTGAGTAATACTCCATTATGTATATGTACCACAGCTTTCTTATCCATTCGTCTGCTGATGGACATCTAGGTTGCTTCCATGTCCTGGCTATTATAAACAGTGCTGCGATGAACATTGGGGTATACGTGTCTCTTTCATTTCTGGTTTCCTTGGTGTGTATGCCCAGCAGTGGGATTGCTGGGTCATAAAGCAGTTCTGAAGAAGGCAATGGCTAAGAGTCGGGCACGACTGAGCGACTTCACTTTCACTTTTCACTTTCATGCATTGGAGAAGGAAATGGCAACGCACTCCAGTGTTCTTGCCTGGAGAATCCCAGGGACGGGGGAGCCTGGTGGGCTGCTGTCTATGGGGTCGCACAGAGTCGGACACGACTGAAGCGACTTAGCAGCAGCAGCAAGGCAGTTCTATTTGCAGTTTTTAAGGAATCTCCACACTGTTCTCCATAGTGGCTGTACTAGTTTGCATTCCCACCAACAGTGTAAGAAGGTTCCCTTTTCTCCACACCCTCTCCAGCATTTATTGCTTGTAGCCTTTTGGATCGCAGCCATTCTGACTGGTGTGAAATGGTACCTCATTGTGGTCTTGATTTGCATTTCTCTGATAATGAGTGATGTTGAGCATGAGATTCATATTTAAGAGTTGCATCAGGAAAGGTGCTGAGCGAAACAACTGATCTGAAATAGCTAAAGTCTGGGAGACAGGGTTCAGAAGCCAGCGCCAGGCAACACCAGGGCTGGAATCTGTGAGTTAGAGGAACAGAGAACCAGAAGGCTAAATGCCACCTCTCTGCCAATCTGGAACAGGTGATAGGGATGTATCATGTTATGAGGTGTGTACTCCCCAGTTTCATTCTCTTTCATTTCCTCTCCCTTCTGTCACTGACAATGTGAAGGTCTGCCTTCCAGATTAGCAACTCTGGATATTAAATAGGAAAGTGGCATGTTCTTAAGCATGGAGATTTTTCTGTGCCCAAACTTCATAGAGGTCCCACCAGATTTTTCCCTGAGCTAATTACTAGTTAGGATAGCTTGCCAAATTCCTTAGCATCCTAGTTACATTTCTGCTTCTCAGGCATGGCTGGGGGAGATGATGTGTAGCCATGGTAACGTTAATGAGGACAATTATTATTCTATGCAGAGAACTTTTCTATCTTCCACCTTCTTTGTTTTGAAGGTGACAATTTGACAGACCCTGCTATTTTATTTTTAAAATTGTTTTTACTCTTTTGTGTTGTCTTATTAATCTGTAAATGGTAAGGGTACTTGTCCTTGAGAATTAGTATGAGAATTAGGGTGGATACTCATGTAAAATGTGTTTAACAGGTAAGAACTAGCATGAGCTGGATTTCACTAAGCCTGGTTGTTATTGTGAAATACAGTGTTAAACACTGGAACATAATACCTGGTTGGACAGTGTTGCATCACATGAAGAATATGACCCAGCCTGTCTCCAGCCTTGTCTTGCCTCTTTACCCCTCACCATGCTTAAGCCACACTAGCCTGCCTTCTGCTGCTCCAGTGCCCCAAATTCCTTCTGTCTTGAGGCCTCTGCTCATGGGTTTCCTCTGGGGAGATGTTGCCTTACCGAACTCATTCCTGGTATACCCAAGAGCTAGAAATAAGAGAATTTTAAAAAGAAAAGCAAGGATCTGAGTCATGAAGTTAATCAGAACTAGCTTCCACAGGTTCCACATTGCCTGCATGAGTTGACCTCAAAAAAAGTATATCGAGGAAGCAACCTAGATGTCCATTGACAGAGAGTGGAGAGGTACATATATACAATGGAATATTACTCAGCCATAAGGAATGAAATTGGGCCATTTGTAGGGATGTGAATGAACCTAGGGTCTGTCATAAAGAGAAAAACAAATATATTAACACATATATATGGAATATAGAAAAATGATACAGATGGACCTATTTGTAAGGCAGAAATAGAGACACAGAAGTAGAGAATGGACTGTGGGCACTGGGGAGGAGGGGCAGGAGAAGTTGGTATGAATTAAGAGAGTAGCGTCGACATGTCTACGCTGCCATGTGTGAGATAGATAGTGGAGACTGCTGTGTAGCACGGGGAGCCCAGCCCAGTGCTCTGTGACGACCTAGAGGGTGGGGAGGGGAGGGGGCAGGTGTGCATGTGTGTGTGTGTGTGCATGGGGAGGGGATATATGTGAATAAATATATATATATATATATATATATATATATATAACTGATTCATGTTGTACAGCAGAAACCAACACAACATTATAAAGCAGTGAGTGAGTGGGTTAGTGAAAGTCGCTCAGTCGTGTCCGACTCTTTGCGACTCCATGGACTATACAGTTCATGGAATTCTCCAGGCCAGAATACTGGAGTGGGAAGCCTTTCTCTTCTCTAGGGGATCTTCCCAACCCAGGGATCGAACCCAGGTCTCCCGCATTGCAGGCGGATTCTTTACCAGCTGAGCCACGAGGGAAACCCATAAAACAGTTATCCTCCAATTAAAAAAAAAAAAAAGGAAACAGTATATTGACTAATGGTCTTCGGTCTTCAGCTTGGCATTGTTTGTGCTTACTAGAGCTGCCCAGTTGGAGATTTTATGAAGAATATTGTGCTGGTGAGCAGTGAATTCTTATATGATTTAAGACTTTACAGAATCTTAAATGAAAGTAGAAGCTAGAAGGAGAGAAAAGACCAGTCACTAGCTAAAGATATGAACGTGAATTTGGATTTTATACTATGAAGATGTGAATTAGTATCAGAAAGATGAACTGAGCTGATACATAGTAGGAAAATGGTGAAACCAATCAAAGCTAATAGATAAGACTTCTTTATCCTTTAATATATGAGAGTCTGGCCTACATTTAGCCAGTAAACCACAAATTGAAAGTCATTTCATATTCCTGATAGAAAGCGGTTCAGACATTTCCTCTCACAAATGCTCAGTTTTCTCTGAGGGCATCATCTGATGTCTGCTTCATCATGGGATTGCAGTGTTTGGGGATTTTAATTATTTAACATTTACCTTGATGGAGAACTTTTAATTGCAAGAGGAAAACTTGGGCAGATTAAGGTAGAACATAGTATTTATGTTTGAGAGGTGTGAGTGGTAATAGGGGTAGATTGACTTTCAAAAAAAAGTACTCAACATAGTAAAAGAAAATTAAATAGTAGAGAGGAATGGATGATTGGCCAGGAAATTCAGGAAAGGTTTGACTCCACTGTGGGACCAGGTTGCTGGGAGTTTTGCAGTGACCTTTGCAAAGGAGAATGTCATTGTCCTTGTGGGACTGTGCCTTTTTCTGTCCTGCACTGAAGTGGGTGCGGCCATGTGCTTGAATCTGAGTGGCATCCTACAAATACAGGTTGCCTTCTAGATAATGATGATTTGGCATTGATCCGGCTTTTCTTTCTCCTCTGCTCCCTCTGGAAGTGAATTGTATGTCATTGTACGATTGCTAATGAGATTAGGGGGCAGTCTACTCCTTGTGTGCTTAGACCTGGAACCTTAGATTATATGTGTGATGGTTTCATTAGCTGTGATAACCAACAGAGTCAGCATTTTGGGTGTCAGATAAATAAAAAAGCCTAAGGAAAGATTTAGGTGGACCAAATCTTTTCTGAGGAAATTAGCACCCGAGTGAGTTATTTTATGAGAATATATGTTTAAAACAAAGGGAGAGAGTACAAACCTTACTAAAGCTTTGGAAAAGGAATTTAAATGTACTTTTCTTTTGTTTGTTGATTTTTCTGTAGTTTCCTCTTTTCTTGTTGAACTCAGGATTTGAGAGCAAGTAAACAAGGGAGTAAGTCTTCTCTATTTATATTGTTTGCATCCAGTTGTGTTTGACACAATTGTGCTGAAAAAGGTATGAAAGTATGAAAAAAATCAATAAATTTAATGAATGAATTTTTCCTCTTAAAGTCATTGTTGTTTAACATCAGATTATGCTCATCTTCCCTGAGAATGGCAGTAAACAGTATTAATTTTGGATTATGCTGGAAATAGAACTTTATTCCACTCTTAGTTCATAACCTCGAGAAGGGAATGGCTACCCACTCCAGTATTCTTGCCTGGAGAATTCCATGGACAGAGGAGCCTGACAGGCTATAGTCCACGGGGTCACAAAGAGTCAGACATGACTGAGCGACTCATACGTTCACTTTTCACTTTCTTCATAACAGAATTGGGAAAAAGTTGAAAGGCACATTTTGTCTAAAATTAATGTTAACTATAGTTTGAGAAGTTTGAAAATTACAAGAATTTCTCTGAAATCATTGGAAGCAACTCATGCTTTGGTGCACACAGTCACTAACTAGCAGCTGACTCTTACTAATGACCTCTTGAGTAGGACCCTCTCATAGTCTGTCACAGATTGCAGTGGCTTCCCTACCTCATATGCATTCTTCCTTTTTAACTCAAACCCCTGATTGTTATCTGAACACATAGCCACTGGGGAAGAAATTAAGTATCCAGCCTTCCTTGTGGCCTGATAAAGGGATAGATACAGTTCTAGCTGAAAGAGACAGTGGAAATGTTCTGTGGCAGCTTCTGGGAAAACCTAACAGACGGCTGCTGCACGCCTTTTGCCTCTTTTTCTCCAACGCTTCGTCCATCTTGCTGTGTCGAATTTTGCTGGGATAGTGTTACTGAACTAAGTGTGTGGACTCTGCTCAGACCCCAACGCGGCCGAGGCCATTCCTCTGCCTTGGTGGTAAAAGGTTCTTTTTCTGTTTGGGTTTCTGTAGCCAAATAACAAAACCAAAGCTTGAGATCGTTGCAGCACAAGCTTTGTTCAGTGGCCAAAGAACGGAGAAGCAGGAGCTTCGTTCACAGATGAAATTCTTGGCCAGGTGATGAGAGGCACTTTATTTAAAGAGTTAAAGACAAAGAGGAGAGGAGGGTGGCTAATGATGGGGAAGTATATGTATTCATCTAAAGGGAAGGGGCAGGGCTTTAGAGGAAGTGGGATGCCTCTCCCTTTTTATCCATTTTTGGTCCTTGATTTCCAGTCCTGGCTGTGGCAGGTATGTTATTTAATATGCTAATGTAGTAAAATCCACATATAATGAGACTTGGAGTCTTTTGGAGGTCAGATTCATTGCCATCGTGGTTCCAGCTGGTTCTGTCTGGTTTTTGTTTTCCTTGTAGCTTGCTTTCTTATCTCTGGACCCTGTGACTTAAACATTTAGGTTAACGCCTGTTAAAGGTGGGAGTTGACAGGTTTTGCCTTTCATACTTTTCTTGGGGTTCTCAAGGCAAGAATACTGAAGTAGTTTGCCATTCCCTTCTCCAGTGGACCACGTTTTGTCAGAACTCACCGCCATGACCTGTCCATCTCGGGTGCCCTACACGGTGAAAGGGGCAGTGACTCCATAAGAGATAGACCCAGACTTGCCCATGAGTGTCTAAGAGTCTCCAGCAGAGGCTTGGGTCGGCGGTGGCCTGCTGCAGGGTCAGGGGCATTGAGTGGGGCAGTACGTGCACAGGACCTTTTGAAGGAGGTCGCCATTATCTTCATTACCTCCACCATAGTTTGGCTTCAGGTCAAACAACAGGAAAGGAACACAGCCCTGCCTATCAGCAGAAAATTGGATTAAAGATTTACTGAGCATGGCCCCGCCCATCAGAATAAGACCGAGTTTCCTCTTCAGTTGACTTCTCTGGTGGCTCAGACGATAAAGCATCTGCCTACAATGTGGGAGACCCAGGTTCATGGGAAGATCTCCTGAAGAAGGGAATGGCAACCCACTCCAGTATTCTTGCCTAGAAAATCCCATGGATGGAGGAGCCTGGTAGACTACAGTCCATGGGGTCACAAAGAGTCAGGCACGACTGAGTGACCTGCAGGTCACTCAGCGAGGCTCTGCAGTCAGCTCTGGAGGCAGCAGCAGGCATTCTGGTCATCATCACCTTCACTTTTTTTTTTCACATTCCCCCTCAGTCAGTCTCTTCCCATGAGGAAGCTTCCATGAGCCTCTTATCCATATCCATCAGAGGGCAGACAGAATGAAAACCGCAATCATAGAAAACTCGTCAGACTGATCACATGGACCACAGCCTTGTCTAACTCAGTGAAACTATGTGCACAAGGTTTTGTTTGTGCCCTCCAAGAGTCTGTTTCCACAGACCTGTATAAGTTCTGGCATCCGGTCCCATCACTTCAGGGCAAATAGATGAGGAAATAGTGGAAAGAGTGGCAGACTTTGTTTTTGGGGGGCTCCAAAATCACTGCAGATGGTGACTGCAGCCACGAAATTCACAGACACTTACTCCTTGGAACAAAAGGTATGACCAACCTAGACAGCATATTCAAAAGCAGAGACATTACTTTGCCAACAAAGGTCCATCTAGTCAAAGCTGTGGTTTTTCCAGTAGTCATGTATGAATGTGAGAGTTGGACTATAAAGAAAGCTGAGCACTGAAGAATTGATGCTCTTGAAGTGTGGTGTTGGAGAAGACTCTTGAGAGTCCCTTGGACTGCAAGGAGATCCAACCAGTCCATCCTGAAGGAAATCAGTCCTGAATACTCATTGGAAGGACTGATGCTGAAGCTGAAACTCCAATACTTTGGCCAACTGAAAAGACCATGATGCTGGGAAAGACTGAAGGTGGGAGGAGAAGGGGACTACAGAGGATGAGATGGTTGGGCAGTGTCACTGACTCAATGGACATGAGTTTGAGCAAGCTCTGGGAGTTGGTGATGGACAGGGAAGCCTGGCATGCTTCAGTCCATGGGGTCACAAAGAGTTGGACACGACTGAGCGACTAAACCAAACTGACAGGTTTTGAGCGAGGATCTGGTGTCAGCTCTGGCGGCAGCAGCAGGCATTCTGGTCATCATCTGGGATCGTGGCAAGAAGTGCTTCCATAGGAATAGCAGAGCAGTGAGCTGGAGGGAGCCTGGGCCACCATCCCAGCCTTTGACCACCTAAATTTCAAATTCATTTAGTTGACAGAAATAGAAGCTTTTATCTTGTTGCTGGATGTTGCTCTGCTTGCTAAGTTGCTTCAGTTGTGCCCAATTCTGCAGCCCCATGGACAGTAACCCACCAGGCTTCTCTGTCTGTGGGATTCTGCAGGCAAGAATACTGGAGTGGGTTACCATGCCCTCCTCCAGGGGAATCTTCCCGACCTGGGGAATGAACCCAGGTCTCTCGCATTGCAGGTGGATTCTTTACCATCTGAGCCACCAGGGAAGCTCTAAAATGAAGTACTCATCCAGAAATGGTCGAACCCTTGTCTCAGGCTTCTCCTGCATTGGCAAGCGGTCTCTTTACCGCTAATGCCATTGGTAGAAGCAGGAGAGGTGGAGAATAAATGTAGCTGTGCATTCTGAATTACCATAGCTTGATAACAAGCCAGCTCCCTGTCTGCTTGGTATCTTCAGAAAGGCTGTCTGAAGCTTCTGTCTCCCTACACTCTGTTTGGAAGAAAGTATTTGGTGGGAGCTGGGAGCTGGTGGATGGTCAGGGATGACCCTGTAGGACATCAAGTCTTCAGCACTTTTAAGTTGATCAACTGAAGATGTTAGGAAGTTCATCCCATGATAGCTCAGCTGTGACAAAAAAGTCCCAGTATAGAAGGCAATAGGATATTGGTCTGGCCTCCAGGAAGGCACTGGCAGGGCAAGACCTCAAGGGACCCAAGGGATTAGGAGCAATTGCTTCTGATCTTCATGGTCTTTCCAAGCCCCTCTCTTTGTAGCAACAGTGGGGGCTTTATCTTATTAAAGCCAAAATTTTTTGGGTTTCATTACATGCATCCAGACATCACCTTCACTGACGTGCTTTTTACTACAGATCAGTTCTAGCATCTTATGCCTTCATTGTCCATGTGAGGAATAGTCTTCATATTCTTTGATTTATTCAGCCTTGTCTGAACATTTACTCTGATCTTTGAGTTCTACTCTCATCTACCAGAGTTTGGTGTTGGCCTGTATTCTGAAAACAGTTGATCTGAGAAATTTTACTAAATTGTCTACTGTGGAACAGGGTTAATACGGAATATTTGCCAACTGTTTTGGGGAAAACAAGCTAGATTCTAAGTTCCAGAATGTCAGCATCATCCTTTGCTCATAAAGCCCAGAACCCTTCTGTGGTACCTGAGTATATTTGACTTTTCCTTCAATGTATCCATGCAGATGGGGAAGCACCTTTTTAGGGGCATTGGGAAGATAGGCACATCCTGTTATGTAGTGCTCAATGTGGATATTTGATGCTCAAGGGCCTTTGGGGCCCCATACCTGGTGAGAAAGCTAATTATAGGTCACTGTTGAGCTAGAGGAGAGAGTTTTCTAACTTTCTCGATCTTTTGCAACAACCTAACTTTTAAAATTCATCACTGTTGTGGCTTTTATAGTTTTTCTCATAAAGACCAAAGTGTTAGCTGTTGCTTTGTTTTAGGGTAGATACTGGAGTGCTTGACCTGTGAATCTATTAATAGAAAGACTCACCACTGGAAGCTAGAAATTGGGGGTGGCAAGGACTTTTTTGCATCCTTATAGACTAAACTGTGGGTCATCTCTGGATTGATCTGTGTCAGTGTGTGCATTTGGGATCTACCTTGCCTTTCCAAATATGTTATGTCTCATAACTGAGCTAGAGAAATTCAGAGAGAAGAAGGGTATGTTCCATTTTCTATAGCAGCCATGATGTTGACCATTGGGACATAGTGTCTTTCTATGAAGACTGTGAACTTGTCAGCCTATATAGTTGTTTGTGATTTCCCATAGACATGGTGTCCTGACTGAGGGCATATTCTGAGGGCTGTAGAGGATGTAAAGGAAGGTGATCACAATAAAGAAGAGCCAGGAAAATGGAGCTTAACATGAAATGTGTGCATGCCTAGGCACTCAGTCGTGTCCAACTCTTTGCAACACCTTGGACTGCAGCCCTCCAGGCTCCTCTGTTCACGCGGATTCTCCAGGCAAGAATACTGGAGTGGATTGCCATGCCCTCCTCCAGGGGATCTTCCCAACCTAGGGACTGAACCCAGGTCTCTCGCATTGCAGGCAGATTCTTCACCATCTGAGCCAAAAGGGAAGCCCTAAAATGAAATACTCATCCAGAAGTAGTGCTACATTCCTCTTGCTTTCTACAGTTGGTTTCCAAATGGACATACCACAAGGGTCTGGGCCAGGTTGGTAAGGAAAAGATCCAAATACCTAGGATAGATGTCTGTTATGGGAATTGCCACTCCATTGGGTACATTTTCCATCTTCCACATTTGCTCTTTATATACATCTGATCTGTATTTTTGAAACTGAAAGTCTCGTAGGTTTCTTTGCCCAGATAAAGATTGTGCCTGAACATTTACTGGTTATGTTAAGTTCTTTTACTTGAGTGAAAGCTCTTTTATGCTGATATAGCTGAAAGGGTAAGCCTAACATGCAAAGCTGTCTTATCTATGACTAAGGGGTACATTTTTTGATAGCATGTTGGTATTGTGGAAGTCTAGCAGGTTTGGTGTCCACTTTGTCACTGATCCTAAAATTTGTGTTAGACTAGTTTGCAAAGTCAGGCAGAGTGAGTATACTGGGTATACAACCATACAGTGATGGTTGGTGTATCACCTTTATTTCTCTGATGCTACTGCTGTTAGAATACTTAGAGGTTTATAAAAATACTCTTATTTTTTAAAGTACTTACTTACAGGAACCCCTGAAATGATTCCTAAAGCAAGGAATTCTGTTTTTGAGTTTGGATTTTCATATCTTCAAATATTGTTAACATATCAATAGTAGTGTATCAAATGTCACTACTCAGTAAATGAAATATTTATTGAGTATGTTTTTTCCCTAGGGAACTCAGATGGCTGAGCAGACTAGTAGGAATAATGGAAAGAGCTTTGTTATTAGTTATAGGTATAATAATGAATGTTAAGAGTCAAGGTCTTAGTGTTCAGTCGTTAACTGGCCAGTCAGGCCATTGAGCCTAAGTTTCTTTATTGTTCTAGAAAGTGAGGGTTAGAATGAATGACACCAAGTGTTGCAGCTCTTGAAGTCTATGGATGTTTTGTCTTAAATGCATTCTGAGAAGGTCTTTGCCCTTAAGAAGTTTCAGCTTTGTTCTAGCTTTCCTTCTTTTGTTTGGCTCAGTTCCAAAAGTAACACGTGCTTATTGTTTACAAAGGAAAATTCAACTGGAATATGTATTATATGGAAAGGATAAGTCTCCTTCAACCCTGCCCTCTGAGAGAGAATCATTCTTAAAATAGAATCATCTTGACTTATTTCTATGCATGTATTAGTGTTTTGTGATATGTACACATATGTATGTGCGTATATAGCATGTGCATATATGTGTGTGTACATGTGTGTGTATTAGTCATACTGTACTAAAACTTGATTTTTTTCATGAAACAATTGAGATGATGGGCATCTTTCCTTGGCAGTACATACAAAGCTATATTATTTTTTAAATTGAAGTATAATTGATATATAACATTAGTTTCAATTGTACAGTATCATGACTCAGTATTTGTATATGCTGTACAGTGATCACCACAATAAGTCTAGTTAACATCCATCACCGTACATAGTTAGTTTTATTTTTCTTGTGATGAGAACTTTTAGATCTACTCTCTTAGCAAGTTTCAATTATGCAGTACAGTATTACCTGTAGTCACCGTGATGTACATACATTATACAAACTACTTTATTTTTATTTTTTTTTCAAACTACTGTATTTTTAAAAAATGACCTTATAAAATGTCACTAATTGACTATTGTATACATATTAAATATGCATTCTGGCCAAAATGTCAAGTGTTGAATCATATTCAGCTGCAGCTAAAGCTAAATATCACTGTTATAGAATGGATGTACTGAAATACCTGAAAAAAAATCTGCAATTTCAAATAAAATTAAAACTTGCTTATGACAGTTTTTAGTGGCCAGGTTTAATTTTGACCATATAGAGGCATTCTCGTTTCTCACCACTGTCTGCTGTTAAGATTGTTCCTATAGTCTCTGTACCACATCCTACACATTTGTGATGCTCAACAGATGTCAGCTTGGCCGAGGTAGGTGGAGGAGCACATTATTTGGTTAGTTCTGCCAGAATAGAATACCGGTGAGGGTAATGGTACTCCGCACAGTTGTACTTTCTAAGAGTAACTGGATAAAAACTAGGTAATAGACTAGATGAAGATTTATCTCCTCATGAACTGCTGGGTGTGGAGACTTGTTTGATCATGAGTTTCATTGATGGAATCCTCCAAATTGAAGCATTGTGCACTGCCCTTTCCCCCATATTCTTTTCCCTTATGGCTTATTAAACAATGTTGAATATAGTTCTCGGTGCTATAGAGCAGGAATTTGTTGTTTATTTTGCATATAGTAGTTTGTATCTGCTGACGCCAAGCTCCTAATTTATGCTCCCCCAGCCCTTTCCTCTTTGATAACCACAAGTCTGTTCTCTCTCTGTTTCTGTAAATAAGTTTATTTGTATTATCTTTTTAAAGAGCCTACATGTAAGTGATATGATATGGTATTTGTCTTTCTCTTCACTTAGTATGATAATCTCTAGGTCCACCCATGTTGCTGCAAATGGCATTATTTCATTCTTTTTATGGCTCAGTAATATATAACACATGCATACACCATATCTTCTCAATCCATTCATCTGTAAATGGACATTTAGGTTGCTTCCATGTCTTGGCTGTTGAAAACAGTGCTGCTGTGAACATTGAGGTTTATGTATCTTTTTGAATTAGAGTTTTCTCCAGATATATTTCCTGGAGTGGGATTGCTGGATCATATGGTAGATCTACTTTCAGATTTTTTTTAATTAATTTTTTTTTAATTGAAGGATAATTGCTTTACAGAATTTTGTTTTCTGTCAAACCTCTGAATCAGCCATAGGTATACATATATCCCCTCCCTTTTGAACCTCCCTCCCATCTCCCTCCCCATCCCACCCCTCCAGGTTGATACTAAGCCCCTGTTTGAGTCTCTTAGCCATACAGCAAATTCCTGTTGGCTATCTGTTTTACATATAACAATGTAAGTTTCCATGTTACTCTTTCCATATATCTCACCCTCTCCCCCCTTTCCCCATGGCCACAAGTCTATTCTCTATGTCTGTTTCTCCATTGCTGCCCTATAAGTAAATTCTCAAGTACCGTTTTTCTAGATTCCATATATGTGCATTAGAATATGATATTTATCTTTCTCTTCTGACTTACTTCACTCTGTGTAACAGGTTCTAGGTTTATCCATCTCATTAGAACTCACTCAAAGGCATTCCTTTTTATGGCTGAGTAATATTCCGTTGTGTATATGTACCACCGCTTCTTTATCCATTCATCTGTTGATGGACATCTAGGCTGCTTCCATGTTCTAGCTATTGTAAATAGTGCTGCAATGAACAATGTGTCTTTTTCAATTTTGGTTTCCTCAGGGTATATGCCTGGGAGTGGGATTGCTGTGTCATATGGTGGTTTTGTTCCTAGTTTTTTAAGGAATCTGCATACCATCTTCCATAGTGGCTGTATCAATTTACATTCCCATCAACAGTGCGAGAGTGTTCCCTTTTCTCCACACCCTCTCCAGCAGTTTTTGTAGACATTTTGATGATGGCCATTCCGACCAGTTTGATGTGATATCTTGTTGTAGTTTTGATTCACATTTCTCTAATAATGAGCAATGTTGAGCATCTATTCAAGTGTTTGTTAGCCTGATGGCAGTGGAGCAGGGAGAGACTTCAGTGATGCTTACTTGACAGTGTCCGCAGGCTGAAAGGCTGTGCACTTTTTCGTGCTGGCCATTCTGATTGGTTCAAGGTGATATCTCATTGTAGTTTTGATTTGCATAATTAGTGATGTTGAATATCTTTTCATGTGCATTGTGCACTGCTTGAAATATTCTTTCTGATACCTAAGATCACATATACCTAACTTTCTAACTTTTTTTTTTTGCTGCTTTTTGCAATTAATTAATTAGAAATATCTGTCATTAATTTTGGCTCCAGAAATGTGGCAGTAGAGCAATGTTGTTGAACTTCAAGAGACACAGAACTGTTTCTGTATCACCTGTATCTCAGCTTTTATTGCATTACACCAACTTCAGCTTTGTTGCAATAGAATGGGATTTTTATAACACAGGAAAAATGTGAACTCTCAAGGTGCATCAGTTTTGTTTAAATCCCTCTTTTCCCCCTTCCCCCATTTTCAGCAGATTCTAGTGAATAAATTACTTCATAGTAAATAATCATTGGATTTAGCAGGCCTTCCATTTTGCTGTTGTTATCTACAAAGTAGAAAATTATGGGATTTTGTTACCATTGTTCAAGCAGCCTATATAATAAACACTAGCTGCAAAGTAGACTATTATGGAATTTTGTTGCTGTTATTCAAGCACCTTATGCAATAAACACTAGCTTGTCTCCATCTTGTTTGAGAATATGGTGTAAGTAAACAGCAAGGCAGTTCCACAGCCTCTTACACATCATGAAATTAGTCTTTGAAGAAAGTGAAGGAAGAAAATGCTAAACTCGTTTTATGCTTCTGGTTCTATTCATTATGCTCTGCTTTAATTACTTTCTGAACACTCAGCTGGTGAGTGTCTAAAACTTTGAATGCTTATGACTCCTGAGACACATTTCACCCTGTTTATTCCATGTCAGCGACAGTTGGCTTTCCCTGTTCTTCACTGGGTTCCATTCTGTACTTCTTCATTCTGATTCATACTGTTAGTGTGAGAGACAGGAACTCTCTCAAGCAGAGAGTAAAGCAGGAGCAGAATTGAATGCTTTGTGAATACATCATGCTTCCTGATTTAAAGGAATCCAAATGTCTGATGTACAAGATATAGGAGTAACACATTTACTAATACTACCATTGTTTTGTACGTCTCGATATAAGAAGAAGAGTTTTGGTAACATGTTCTAGAAGTACTCTTGATTCTAGGAGTTGTAATTTTGACAAATCTGGACACACTTTCTTCTT
This sequence comes from Capra hircus, assembly GCF_001704415.2. NCBI lineage: Eukaryota > Metazoa > Chordata > Mammalia > Artiodactyla > Bovidae > Capra > Capra hircus. Next base: position 74,329,069 of record NC_030817.1, on the reverse strand, counting down.
TAGTGAGAGAATTAGAGAGGTTGGCATTCTTTGTTGAAGATTAATTGACTGTCGGTATGTGGGTTTATTTCTTGGCACTCTGTTTCATTCCATTGATCCATATATCTGTTTTTGTATAATACCAATACCATACTGTTTTGATTACTGTAACTTTGTATTACAGTATTGTCTGAAGTCTAACAGCACTGTGCCTCCTGCTTTACTTCCATCAGGATTGCTTTAGTAATTTGGGGTCTCTTATGGTTCCATGTAAGACGTTCTTCAGCAGTCATTTAACCAGCTTATTTTTTTAAGATTAGCCTCTATGTGCTTCATTAGGATTTTAAAATTGTGTTGTTTTGAAGTTTGATTACTGTAAACAAAAAGTGCTTAAATATCTATTTTTCTCACTTTCTTTTCTTTGTATTTTTTTATGTGAGTATTTGGCATCAATCAAGAATGACTTCTTGGTCAGAGAGACAATTATAATACGATATCACTTACATGTGGAATCTAAAACACAATACAAATGAACTTATTTACCAAACAGAAGCAGAATCACAGACATAGAAATCAAACTTACAGTCACAAGAGGGGAAAGGGGTTTGGGAAGGGATAAATTAATAGTTTTTGATTAGCAGATGCAAACTATTATATACAAAATAGACAACAACAAGATCCTACTCTATAGCACAGGGAACTATTAATATCTTCACTATCCTGTAATAAACCATAATGGAACAGAAAAAAATGACTTTATGAAGGTCATTGTGATTTTTTATAGTTTTTCCTATTTTTGAAATTTTTACATTGCAAAAAACACAAGATTTGTGTCTGATAACTGGATTTTTAAAAAATGGCTCTCAAAAAATTTTAAGCTCAAAGTTCTCCAAGCCAGGCTTCAACAGTAAGTGAAATGAGAACTGTTCAAGCTGGATTTAGAAAAAGCAGAGGAACCAGAGATCAAATTGCCAACATTCTTTGGATTATAGAAAAAGCAAGAGAGTTCCAGAAAAACATCAGCTTCTGTTTTATTGACTACACCAAAGCCTTTGACTGTGTGGATCACAACAGACTCTGGAAAATTCTTCAAGAGATGGGAATACCAGACCACCTTACCTGCCTCCTGAGAAATCTTTATGTAAGTCAAGAAGAAGCAGTTAGAATCAGACATGGAACAACAGACTGTTTCAAAATTGAGAAAGGAGTATGTCAAGGCTGTATATTGTCACCCTGCTTATTTAACTTCTATGCAGAGTACATCACGCGAAATGCCAGGCTGGATGAAGCCCAAGCTGGAATCAAGATTGCCAGGAGAAATATCAGTGACCTCAGATATGCAGATGACACCACCTTTATGGCAGAAAGTGAAGAACTAAAGAGCCTCTCGATGAAAGTGAAAGACAGTGAAAAAAGCTGGCTTAAAGTTCAACATTCAGAAAATCAAGATCATGGCATCTGGTCCCATCACTTCATGGCAAATAGATGGGGACACAATGGAAACAATCACAGACTTTATTTTCTTGGTCTCCAAAATCACTGCAGATGATGACTGCAGCCATAAAATTAAATGACGCTTGCTCCTTGAAAGAAAAGCTATGACAAACCTAGACAGCGTGTTAAAAAGCAGAGGCATTACTTTGCTGACCTTTGTCCATCTAGTCAAAGCTATGGTTTTCCCAGTAGTCATGTATGGATATAAGAGTTGGACTATAAAGAAAGTTGAACCCCGAAGAACTGAAACTTTTGAACTGTGGTGTTGGAGAAGACTCTTGAGAGTCCCTTGGACTGCAAGGAGATCCAACCAGTCCATTCTGAAGGAGATCAGCCCTGGGATTTCTTTGGAAGGAATGATGCTAAAGCTGAAACTCCAGTACTTTGGCCACCTCATGCGAAGAACTGATTCATTGGAAAAGACTCTGATGCTGGGAAGGATTGAAGGCAAGAGGAGAAGGGGACAATAGAGAATGAGATGGTTGGATGGCATCACCGATGAAATGGACGTTATTTTGAGCAAGTCCATGGTGATAGACAGGGAAGCCTGGCGTGCTGTAGTCCATGGGGTTGCAAAGTTGGACACGACTGAGCAACTGAACTGAACTAAATAATTAGCAGGGTTGAGCATCTTTTCATGTGCTTTTTGTCTGTCTGTATATGTCTTCTTGAGAGAAATGTCTATTTAGGTCTTCTGCCCATTTTTTGATTGGATTTGATTGGTTGGTTGGTTGGTTGGTTTACTCCTCTCTCTCGTTTTCTGTTATCTTGGTCTCATCTCCTGATATACCTGATGGTTTTTAATGAATTTTGGATACTGTATATAATATATAGTAGAGCTAATTCTAGGCCATTGATAATGTCATTTTTCTCCAAAAAGGAATTACTTTTGCTTCTTTTAGTCAGAATCAGAGATTGAGTTGATTCACTCCTTTGCCCCACACCTTGTGAGGCTGGCCTCTTCTCCTTCATCCCTACTTCTAAGATGTAGTCCTCAAGGGTTTCATCTAAAAGTTTTGATTTTCCACGACTCTTCTTCACCCGTGGGCCCTAAACTCCCATTTTTGTCCACCCAGTGCCATAAAACTAGTGGAAGTTCTCGGTAGTTTTACAACCTCCTGGTTATTACTTGATGCTTTATTTTTCAGTCTCTCAGTATCACTTTGGAAACTAAACTCAAAGGGAAAAGCAGGTCTAAATGTTAGACTCACCTCTGTGCTTTTCTTCAATCTGGGAACTTTGTCCCTCACATCCTCACTGCCTTGGTAACTCTCTAATGTCCTCAGGTAGATTTTTTGGGATAGTGGTGGGGGAATGTTCCTAGTTGTTTTCTGTAAGAGCATTGATTTCCAATAAGCTATTTGCCACTGTTGGAAACTTACCTGTATTTGAATATTTAGATATTAAAAATACATAGAGCATGCCTCGTTTGCATTACTGTTATCTAGGATGACAGTGGATGAGATGGTTGGATGGCGTCACCGACTTGATGGACATGAGTTTGAGCAAGCTCCAGGACTTGGTGATGGACAGGGAAGCCTGGCGTGCTATAGTCCATGGAGTTGCAAAGTGTCAGACATGACTGAGCGACTGAACTGATGACTGATGATATCTAGTACTGATTACATAGTATAGGATCCATGCAGTCATAGGATCATTTTTAATATAGAAGTTCATGAATGCCAAAAGTAACACTATTTCATAAAATATTCAGCTGTTTGACCAAGTTTTAAAAAATCTACCAGACTGATTTTTTTACTTATTCATGACTCATTTCATATATACATATTAGCCACTTGCATTTCTTATTCTCACCCCCTTTCCTGTTTTCCTACTAGGTGGTTTTGTTCTGGTTAATTTGCAGAAATTCTTTGTATGTGAGAGATAGGCTCTTTGCCTATATGTGCTACAAATGATCACTGGCAAATATGGTTTGTATGACTGCTACATTTTAGGGTATTTTTAAAGGTTTTTTTCTTTGTAACCTTTCTATAGTCCTTTTAAAATACCAATATTGCACAAATATTTATGAAGTATCCACATAGAATCACAATACATATATGTATACACACACTTATATCCACATGCACAGATAAGACCTTATCAATTCAGATCCTTTATGTCATACTTTTGGGAGATCAAATTGATTTGCTAGTGACTAATGATTGTGATTTTATCCTTCCTCATGATAAAGACTGATGTTCTTGGTCTGTTTTACCTTGAACTTGATCTTGTCAGGTGTTAGATGCTGGAGGTTTTATCTTTGTCTCTTTAATTTGGAATTCTTCCCTTCTTTTCTCCCCCTTTTAAGTTAGAAGTAAAGAATGGATTCCATGGTTAAGTAACCTGAGAGATATCATAGGAGGAGGAAGTGGGCCTGTACCTGAATCTTGAAATATAAATAGGATATGAATGGGTAGAAGTGTGTGGGTCTTCAGACAAGGGAGAAGGATTAAAAGAAAAATGAGGATAGGATAGAAACTGAAGTATGTTCAAAATGTGAAAAGAGGCTGACTCTGGAGCAGAAAGTCTGAAGAAATAGGAAGTAAATGTGCATTAATGAGGTAGGACCACATTTTGGAGGATCCTGAAAGCTAGGTAGAGAAATAATTCTTTGCTTATAAATTAGCTATCCCTAATGCAAACAGTCAGGCAAATACACGTTTACAAAATAAGCCTTGTGTCAGGCTCCTTGTGCAGAATCATCTGTCAAGCTTGTTTATCTTGATTCATTTTCCTTTATTCCAGGAGCTCATGCCCATTCCAGCCATGTGTCATGATTCACATTGACTAATCTAAGGCACATCCTTTGGGTTTTATTTTGCATCTGACATTCTTACCAGGTGATTTTTGGAGTGATGGTTGAGGTTGGTAACCTCACTTCAAAGAGATATTTTAAGTCGTCATATTATGGGTCAGTGGAGAATTGCTTTCCTTCATTTCTGGTTTTCTCCTTCCTTTTCTACTTGCCTACCCCCAAAATTATACATATCAGTTTCCTTGCATACATTATAGAGAGATGAAAATATGCTTAAAATGGGTAGATGGCCATGTCTGCAGGCCTGGACTGTTAAGCTGTTTCTCAGGTGTGTGGGATGGTGGCTTGTTGAGAGTTGAATAAAACAATGAATACAGCTGTCAACAATATTTTCAAGTGCCCCCTACACACAGGTTGCTGTGGAAAGCTGTGGACCGGGACCTTCTATTAAATGGTCAGCTCTTCAGAAACAGCACTTTTCCTTCCAAAGGGAAATTTAGAGAACTGAGTGTTCTCCTTTGGCTTTGATATAAAGTTGTGTGCTTTTTTCTGTTCCCAGGGGACTCCTTCTCACAGTTTCGGTTTGCCGAGGAGAAAGAGTGGGATGGTGAAGTGTCATGCCCCAAACAGGTAAGGCAAAGCTTTGTGTTGAATGTGGGTTAGCTCTTCTCAAGGATAAAGACTAGCATCTTTCGCACTGTTGTTTAGACGGAGTCTTCACATAGAGAAGAGTCTAGTACTTCGTGTACAGTCTCAGTTACCTAAATTGCTCAGAAAGTTTTGAGGGAGCTTAAATTTTACAAGTTCTTGGAGCTGGAGTTGACCTTCATACCAGGCCACTGTGTGAACTCCTGACACAGTTCATCTGTGACTGTAGTTCATACAGACTGGTTGCAGGGTCAAAGGTTATGGTCATGATTTTGAGTGGATTACCTTGCCTTCCACTTTTTCCCTTTCTGTGAAAATTCCTCTTACAATTAGTTGAGAATTCAGGTTTTTTCTCCTGCACTGTTTTTGGTATTACATAAGAGAATCCTTTACTTCATAGTTTTAAATAACTCTTTTATCTATAATTAGGAGCAGAAAGCTATAAAATAAGAACAAGTATCACGGTCTTTCAATGAATCCATAAAGCCCACACACTTTATTTTCTTTGTATTCCTGCCTTATTTTCCTCCCTAAGGAGTTTTGATGATTCTCCAAGCAGGATTTCACTGATTCTTTTCATATGAGAGATGACAGGTATTTTCACCCTGTAAAAATGCACAGAGAATGAATTGAGTGGTGGTTTGGCATACGCTCCCCAACCCCAGGGCTGGAGCATACTGTCGGGTACAGTGATCAGACGGTCCGCCCACAGCTTCAGACAGGAGACCGAGCTGCAGGCCTGATGGGCAAGGTGTGGTCCCTTCCTCCCCATTCTGCTGTCAGCTCAGTACACGCACAATAGGTGACTTGCACTCCTAGGTGGACTAGTGTTATGTTCAGTTGTTTGGGATGGACATTGACTTTTCAGAAAGACAGAGGGGAGGGAAGTGACTTGTAAAATAACTGCCTGTCACTTTACAAAGAGTATGTATTACAACATAGAAAAAGTTGGAAATTAAAAATATTTGTTTATCTTGAGCATGTTTGGGATGTACCTGAGCAGAGCCATTACTTTGCCAACAGAGGTCCGTCTAGTCAAGGCTATGGTTTTTCCAGGGTCATATATGGATGTGAGAGTTGGACTATAAAGAAAGCTGAGCGCCGAAGAATTGATGCTTTTGAACTGTGGTGTTGGAGGAGACTCTTGAGAGTCCCTTGGACTGCAAGGAGATCCGACCAGTCCATCCTAAAGGAGATCAGTCCTGGGTGTTCATTGGAAGGACTGATGTTGAAGCTGAAACTCCAGTACTTTGGCCACCTGATACGAAGAGCTGACTCACTTGAAAAGACCCTGATGCTGGGAAAGATTGAAGGTGGGAGGAGAAGGGGACAACAGAGGATGAGATGGTTGGATGGCATCACCGACTTGATGGACATAGGTTGGGGTGAACTCCAGGAGTTGGTGATGGACAGGGAGGCCTGGCGTGCTGCGGTTCATCGGGTCACAAAGAGTCGGACACAACTGAGCAACTGAACTGAACTGAGTATGGTTTAGAGTTGTAGGACCAGTTAAAAAGAGATTAACAGAATTTAGTGAAAGCCAAATGGCTCGCATTTCAACTCCTTAGAACCATTTTGGCTAAAAGAGAACATTTTAGTTATCTTAAGATTTTCAGATGATTCTAAGGTTCTTCCCTCATCAAAATACTGAGCACTTGTTCTTTATTATGTATTCTATTAGATGCCCTTATTCAAAGATGAATGAGACAAAGCTCATGCTTGTTCACCACCCTAGGCCCCTGGCCTTAGCATAGTGGTAGATGACATGTGGTAGATGATCAATAAATATTTAAATGATAAATGAAAAAGAATGCAACATAAGACAATTGGTGTAATGCTACTGCTGCTCAGTCGCTTCAGTCGTGTCCGACTCTGTGTGACCCCGTAGACGGCAGCCCACAAGGCTCCCCCATCCCTGGGATTCTCCAGGCAAGAACACTGGAGTGGGTTGCCATTTCCTTCTCCAGTGCATGAAAGTGAAAAGTGAAAGTGAAGTCGCTCAGTCGCGTCCGACTCCTAGCGACCCCATGGACTGCAGCCTACCAGGCTCCTCCATCCATGGGATTTTCTAGGCAAGAGTACTGGAGTGGGGTGCCATTGCCTTGGTGGGAGAAATCTGCTTTGGACTGGCAGTAATTGAGAGTAGGAGCATGGGATGAAGATCATTTGAATGGGCCTTGGTGGATGAGTATGGCTCTGGTAGGTCCTCTCTGGGGAACAACAGGAGAACGATGAGATCTGAAAGACCAGGCTGTGCTCAGAGTTGGGAGCATAGCTGGACTGTGGTTTTCTCAGAAGGGGAGGCTTCCAAGGTAGGTCTAGGCCACTTAGTACCAGCAGTTTGGTTTTCATTTTCGTCTGGGGGCAGTTTAGCATGTGGGTAAGAGCGTAGCCTTCAGAGACACAATCCTGAGTGTAAATCCTAGTTCTCATCTGTAAAATGGAACTAATCATTAAGTATATCTCAGAGTTGTCATGAGGATTAGATTGGGTTATAAATAAAAGTTCTGTGCAGTTCCTGATGCACGGGAAACACTCAGAATTAGCCTTTATTCCTACTGTTACTTGTTCAGAAGAGTATTGTTTAGCAAGAAAATGGAAGTGGCTAGATTAGACCTCCACAGTTTTGGGAAGGAGGGACTGAAGAGGTCCGAGGTTGGAGGAGGAAAAGCAGTGGGAGGATATTGTGTTGGGTAACGGGAGGGGTTGTGGGCTGACAGCATGGGGCTGTGGCAGGGAAGACAGTTCACTGACGGATGAGGCTGTGTGGAGGACGAGGGAGAATATGCCACAGGCCAGAGAGGAGACATAAGGACGAGAAAGATTTGCAGGGGCTCTGAGCTCCCCAGCATGATGACGAGGTGAGCAGAGACAGCTGCTGGAGCAAAAGAAGGCAGTCTTGACCATGAGTGTGTTGAGCTGAAGTATGAGTAGGACACGCCCCAAACCAAATTCATCACTTCACCATCGGAACTGCTTTGTGTCCCACTTCACTCCTCTGTTGGTTCTCTTTATTTTTGCTTACTTGAGAGGGAAAAAGAAGAGGAGAATCTGTCTATGTATCTATCTTCTACCTCTCTGTCCGTCTGCCTACCTACCTGTCTGCTTGTTGGCTATCCATCTGTCTGTCTACCTACCTGTCTGTCTGTGCCTCATGTGCTTCCCTGTCCCCAGTGCAGCTGGTGACATGAGGAAGTAGAGCTGACAGAGGGTCCTGGTGAAGCCCCTGGCAGGAGAGTGCCCAGCACCGTGGCTGTGACTGGCCTTCACAAGTCTGTGGCTCACATGCAGGGTGAGGGGGATGCGGCCTGGCAGTCAGGGTCCCTGCTTGAGCCATGTTGGCCCCATTTCTTCAATCCCTGAGTGAGGGTTTCAGACCTGTTCTTTGGACAATGTGGGAAAATGGGAGGAAGAAATGTGAGGTGGCAGGAGAACTTTGTAGGGTGAAAAAATAGGCCCATTATTTTTTAAAAATCATCTGAGGCTTTTTTCTTTTCTTTTTACTTTTCGGTTCTGTTGACTAGTGACTTGTTTATTCCGTAGAGCTTCTTCAAGCACCAGCAAGCACTGGGTGACATGTGGTGGTTCCTGAGCACGTGGCTCCTAATGGCGTATATTCCCTCCCTCACTTCACCCCAAGAGTGCAGTTCTGGATGGGACTCTGTACATGGAAGGCACCCCAGCTTACTCCTAAGTATTGCTTGATTTGGGCACTTCCGCTGTGAAGTGGCCTTGAGTCCCCACATGTGGACAATGAGTTCTGTAGCTGCTGAGGAAGGTATGATGGTCTGATTAGAGGCTGTAAGTGGAGTTTTGAGCTCTTGTAGCTGGACTGCAGCACATCTCAGTGGCCCTCCTCTGGAGGCCTGAGAGTGGTTAGCAGCTCTGAGTAGTTGGCAGGCATGGTGGAGGGAGCAGGGGGTCTATACGTGGTGTCTTTGCAGACACCTCAGCAGTGGGAAGGGTGAGATTTCCATTTTGTAATGAGGCGATTTACTCATGTTTAACACATTCGGGATCACATTTTTCTAGTGGTCTGAGAGATTTTCTTCAAACTTCAAAACAAAGGCTGGCCGTGCTGGCCCTAATGAAGCCCTGTGTGTGCTGAGTGCAGGACTGAGGCAGGGCAAGTGTGTGCGCTGAATTTCCTGCTCTCCTGCCAGAGCTCTGTTTTCCTCCATCCTGCTCCCTAAATAGTCTCTCTATTTTTAGATGTGGGTTGTTTTTTTTTTTTTTTCCAGGGCAAGGGGCCACATCTGCTGCTGCCGGCATTGCTCCCCTAAGAGCTAGCCATCTCCAGAAACTTTCAAAAGGGCAGCTGAAAAGCCATATTGCATTTTTTGATCCCTGTGTACTTCTGTTGTGAGGCTCAGGAGTTTGAGTGAGTCTGGGTTTAGGCTGGGGCTCTTCTTGAGAACGCCAGGAATGGCTCCCTACCTCCAGTCATCATAAACCCATCTACCCAAGTCATCCTTATAGTGGATTTGAGACTCCATGACCCCTGGGTTTTCTTCTCTAACTTGAAGTCTGTGATCACAGCAGAAGGCACAGTTCTACCTAGACCTGTGACAGTCCTTGGTGGATGAGGTGGTTGGTGGTATCTGACTCTAATGTGGTGATTTCACCCACCTTTTAGTTTTTCCCTTCTCTTGGATGGCCAGCGTACCTGGAAGCAGCTGTTAGGGGTCATGAGATAATCTGACTGTGTTTGAGAAGGCATTCCAATTTGTGAAGGCATTGCCTGGAAGGGACTTTGTGCCTGTGAATGGGAATGGAGTCCCAGGGAGTTTTAGTGTTGGCCTCACACATAGAGCTGCCAGCTGGAGGGTAAGTTTCCATCCCCTGATTTCTGTTTGGAAAAGTGTATGCACATGGACTCCTCTGGCTGTGCCTGTCAGCCCCAAGTCACTGTCGAGACAGCTTTCCACTGCTCTCCCAAAGGCCAGCCATCTGAATAAGGAGGAGGTGTCCAGTTACGTTTCATTAAATGCTTTGAATTTTCTCTGTAATTTCAAGAACATCCACAGTTTCCAGGTTACCATGTAGTCTTTTTTTTTTTTTCCCCTTTAGCCATGCAGTGCAGCCTGTAGGATCTTAGTTCCCTGACCGGGGATCAAACCCATACTGCCCCCAGCCCAGTGGAAGCACAGAGTCCTAACTATTGGACCACTGGGGAATTCCCATACCATACAGTCTTGATTCGAGTGATTGCTATCCTGCTGCTACTCTGACCGCCTGAGCTGTGGTTCAAGAAGGTGGTTTTGGTTTTGCTTATCTATCTTCATGCAGAAATGATAGAAATTAGAACCATATCAGGTGTGATTTATGATCAGATTACTCCCAGCTAAAAGTAGTGGATGATTTATTTACAGTTACTACTATCGTCTTGTGCCCTTTTATTTCTGAAAGGTCATATATAGTCATCTTGATTGATCAATTTCTCTGTTTTCTATAGAGTTCAGCATTTTATGTGGACTGTGAGTCATTGGTTCGAGCCCTTCAAGAATTGCCTCTCTCACTCCGACTCAATGTTGCTGCTGAATTGGTTCAGGTAAGAACCCTAATGACATCTTGAGGCTGGTATAAATTAGGGCAGGAGAAGAAGGAAACTGAAAAATATCTCCCTGCAGGATGTCTCAGAATCAGCTTTTCCTTTCAACAGGCTGAGGGTTTTGTATCAGAATTTTGTAAAGTTTTGAGGGAGAATGAAATACTTTTCAAAGTTTTTATCCTGTTTTATTGATTTGGAACATTTTAAAGGATAAAATGTAATGGAATTGAATGAAATGTCAAAGTACGGAGTCTGGCTTGTGTTGTACCCAAAATGTTTATGTGCCAGGCCCTGTATTAGGCACTCAGGTTACAGTGGTGAATAGACTGACATGGTTCTTGCCCTCATGGAGCTTAATCTGTTGGGAAAGATGGGTATTAATCAAGTTATCAAATTGCACTAAGTCCTGTGAAGGATAAGCACCATGGGCTATGAGAGTTTGTAATAATGAACCTGATCTACTTTGGTATGATGTAGGAATGACTTTTCTGAAGAAGTTACAGATAAACTGAGAGCCAAAGTATAGGAACATTTGAGTTGAGATTTAAAGAAGGGTAGCACCCCACTCCAGCACTCTTGCCTGGAAAATCCCATGGATGGAGGAGCCTGGTAGGCTGCAGTCCATGGGGTTGCTAAGAGTCGGACACGACTGAGCGACTTCACTTTCACACACTGGAGAAGGAAATGGCAACCCATTCCAGTGTTCTTGCCTGGAGAATCCCAGGGATGGCGAAGCCTGGTGAACTGCCATCTATGAGGTCGCACAGAGTCGGACACGACTGAAGCAACTTAGCAGCAACCCAATCAGATCTGTAATAGCAGTGCTAGTAATAATGATAACAATAACAAAGAGCATTCTGGCTGCAGAATGGAGAGAAGACTGTGGGATTGGGGTGGGTGTGTTTATGCGGAAGTCTGCATATGCACACCCATGCAAGTGTAGAGGGGTGAGGAGAGGCGAATTAAGCGGCTCTGGCATGGTTCAGGTGAGGAATACTGTAGCCTGGACCAGCAATGGTGGGGAACTGGACTTAACCAAGAACTGAACCACAAAAGTAAAATTAATCGGACTTGGTGAAATGCTGGTGATGGAGCGCGGAGAATTCTTCTGGGTGTTCCAGCTTGTGCGACCCAGTGGTGGCTAGTATCAGTGAGGCTTGGACAGAGTATGAGTTTGTTCTGAGATTTCAAAGTGAAAATAATAGTAAATTGAATGTAGAAACCTATAGTTCAGAATTAAGGGCTAGATATATAAATTTGGGGGTTACAACCAGTGTAAGGTAGGTAAGAGGGCCACTGAATGGGATAAGAGAGGAAAGGTCCAACAGTTAAACCAGAAGGAACTTCAAACTTTCTTTGAGACTTGACTGGATTTTTTTTTTTTTTTAAGTGAAACCCTGGGCAGTACTAAATAGAATCTGAGCAACTAAAATGATCAGTTTTGTTCTACAATGAATATGATGCCAAGCTTAAACATCACCATGAACTGGTTACCCATCCAGTTGCTGTTTCTATGGCACTTAACTTGCCTCAAATTTAGGGCAAGTCAAATTCAGGGCTGGGGGACAGTTTGGGGCTGAGAAGTAGAAAGGCTGGCATTTGCCTCTGATGGGGAATCACCCTGGGGCTTCTTTAGGAATGTTTGGGGTTGTCTTAATGATAGGGCAAGTGTTACTTTTCCTCTGGGTGTCCAGAGATGGTTAGAGTTCGGACATACTTGGTTTGGTCCCACAAAATGAAGAATGGTCAACAGGACCTCATTGGGGTGAAGGTGATGGGGACCCCAGGACTGAGGAGAGAAGTGGGGGGAAGTGTTATGAGAAATCCAAAGTGAAGGATGGCAGGCCTTAAGAGGAAAGTAGTTACAGGAACTTTGAAAACCTGGCTAAATAGTTTTAAAATACCATCCCTCCCCCGTTATGTAGAGCAGTTATTCTCAACTGTTTGTACCTTACTCACCCGGGGAGTGAACAAACAAAAACAATGCTGGACAGCCAGTCCAGACCATCTGAGTGATTACAAGACTACAACCGGGGCCCACATCCCAGCTTCACCCTGCATACTGACAGTGCTGGGTGAGTGTTCACGTGCGAGGCTGTACTGTCTTAAAAGCCCTGAGTAGTCATTAGCAAACTGGATCTGCCCGGGATGCTTAAATGTACAAGTAAGGGGACAGTGGCTCCAAGAGCAGCCGAACCTCCTTTTGAACCTAGACTGCTGCCAGGCTGGTCACCCCAGTCTTCCCTCCAGAACTGTGGTTCACAGTCGTCTTCTACATTACAGTCACCTGGGGGGAGGGTCTAACTCCATTAAATTATAACATGTAGAAAAGTGCACATGTAAACCTTTATAACCATGGAATCACCATCTAGATCAAGAAACAGAATATTGCCACCGCCCAGAACCACCCCCACCCCACCTAGCCCTGACCCAAGGCAGTACTTCCCTGAAACCACTGTCCTGACTCCTAATATTCAAGAGTTAGTTTTGCCTGTTTGGGGAGTTTTTACAAATGTAATCAGATAGAATGTTTTCTTTAGCGTCTGGGAGTTTTTACTCATGAATGACCATTAGTAACATTATTTTTCTTCTTAGTGAATGTGTCCCTTCACCTCTGTATTTGTGCATTTTAGTACGATGAGCAGATCTGATTTACTTGTTACTCCTCCATGCCCTTTACAGATGTCTGCCTTGTCACTTACGCCTCGTCACAGGCGTAAGTGTGTATTCACATAGACCTGTGGTTCTGTCTGATCTCAGGCCAGTAATGGGAACGCATGGGTCTTTTGATTTCAGCTCTAATCTGGTGAGCACAAGGCTGAGGTGGATATAGTGGGGAGGTGTCCCACATTTACCCCTATTAATTAGAAGGGGTGCTGGGGCAAACCTGGATGGAGACACTTTGTGACCTTCCTGTCTGAACTGAATTTCCTACTGCACACAGTCTGATGGCTTCCTCTACTTTAGTTCCTGCTTAAGCAAATAGGGCAGGACTCACAGTTTTAACTCAGATATTGTGCTTCTCTTTCAGACTGCCCTGCCTTTAGAGCTCCCTCAGGTGAAACCAAAGAGAAATAATGATGGCAAGGGACTAGGGATGCAGCTAAAGGGGCCCTTGGGGCCTGGAGGAAAGGGGTCCCTCTCGGAGATGAAATCTACCACCGCCGGCTTCCCCATGTACCCAGGTAAAGACGGCCCAGGATCGGGGCCTTCCAAGGGTTCTCAGAACCCCACTTCCCTGCTGCAGTTGGCCGCAGATCATTTGGAAGAAGAGCTAGATCTGCTGCTTAATTTGGATGCGCCTGTGAAAGAGGGAGGTGACGTCTTCTCAGACCAGACAGCTCAGGACCTGGGATCCGAGAAGAGTGGGCAGGTGGCCCAAGAAGAAGCAGGTACGGTTTTCATTTTATTCCCACCCATCTTGTTGATTCTGGTGGTTTTCTGAGAATAGCTTCACCTTCGTCACATCCCCACACATCTTCATCGGTGTCTGCCATCCATCTGGCCTCATTCACTGACATCTATTTCTGTGCTCACATCTCCGCTCCCCCCTGAGCTGACCTTTCTGACATCGTTCTCACTCGATAATACTGGCCTTCCAAAGCTGCTACCTGCCTGATTGCAATCTTAAACCTGGGGCTACAAATTGAACTCATGCTATAAAAGGCATTTAGAGCCTTGTGGCCTCAGCTGTGCAGCAGCAGACCTTTTAATTGACTGAACAGGCCTGTGGACCAAGTCTGTGTGCTTCTCGCTTGCTATTCTGCTTTTGTTTAAAAAGGAGAGTTCCTCACATGCTCATTCTGTGAGATGGTGGCCCATCTGACAGGGAGAGGCCTAGTGACTGCCCCGTCCATACACTGCCCTTAGGACCCTCTGATGGCTTTCCAGGATCACTGCTTAGTAAAAAGGAAACAGAGCTGTTGGTCTTTAAAAACAAGAAAAACCTCATGAACTGTGAGAGTCACCATTCAAATAAATAGAAGAGCAAATCTACCCCATTTATGAACGTGTTTAGGTATTATTGGATCTTCTTAGGGAGTAGGCACGATGACAGAATGTTTTCTCTTACCGGGAGCAAAGTTAACAACTTGGTTGATTTCTAGCATGGATCAAACCCCAGGGAAGCATTAACCCTCAATTCTAAGACTAACGTGAAGTTAACATTGCATTTATTTTCTTAGAACCTGCAAACCCATCTGTGTTGGAAGAAAAGAATGTGACCTCGGGGCAACCAAGTATATCCAGAAATGTTACCGAGGAAGAGCTTGAAGACTGGTTGGACAGCATGATTTCCTAATGACAAGGAAAGAAAGGGAAAAAGAGAGAGGGAAAAGAAAATGAAAACTGCCTGAAGCCAATTTTGGTTGCCTTGAAAGGGTGTGCAGGCCCAAGGCTGTCCTAGAACAGCTGGTTTACAAGCACGGCCCCAAGCCCATGTGGCCATCACGCTTAGCACAGTAGATGCCTTTCTCCATGTTCAGCAACATCTGAAGTCGACATTTAAGAGGCTTGCTACATTTGTTCTCTGGCTTTAGTAACTGAATAGATGTCTTAAGGGCAAGAGATGTTTCGGCCCTTGTTTCCAGTTTCTTCCTCTCTGTGTTTACAGCATAGCAGGTGCTGCTGATGAAGAGGAGAGAGCTAAGCAACCAGGCATGCGTTTGGCCAAAATAAAGAAACACTGGTCTGTAGATTTTCTTTTTCTTTCTTGTGTGGGGAGCTTGTGCACTATTTGTTACTCCCATGTCCCTTTCCCTGCAGTCACAGGGTGGTTGGGAATCATCCAGAAGGTGGTTCATTACAAGAGGCCAAGCCATGGAGTGGTGTCTATGATGACTTTATTGCAGTGGGCACTTCATGTTACTTAAGGAGATTCACCTAAATAGAGCAGCTCCACTACTTACAAGGGACCATAAAGCATTGCTCAGTTTGGCTTAAGGTTGAGATTTTTTTTTGAATTTTCAGTACAGTACTTCTAATAACAGCAATTGGTAAGCTGTTACTGAAAAAAAAAAAATCTTATGAATAACTTTTCCAGTGCAGTTTCATAAAGGAAGAGAAGATCAACACAACTGATTAATGGAACTGTCCATCTTGAACATAAACATAAAAAACTTGCATAGCTATATCTAAAGAGGTTTTTAAGGCACTTAATCGATATTTCAGTGTCGACAAAGTGGTGGGTTTTTGTTTTTGTTTTTTTCTATTTCTTTAACTGCTTAAAGCTTTTCAAGCTGATTCTGGATACATTCACTAGCGAGTACCATGGGAAAAATTAGACTGCAGTTAAAATGATATTTTTTTTTTGTAGCTCAGACCATGACTCACTAGTGGGTTACTGTCACATGGCATTCAGGTGTTTAAAATTCCAGGTATTATGCATCTAAAACTTCCTACCTCTCCAGCCCTTCCCTCGTGATGTCATCCCAACATACTAGTTAGAACTGAAAAACATGAAGACTTTCCACTAGAGCTTCCTTGATGCTGTGCCATCATTTTGACAGGTCATCTCCCACAGTATAAGTCCATTAGGTACAAAAAGCCAAGTCAATTCCAAAATATCACAAATGTGTAATGAACTCTTCCTTGTGTGGGAGGCCTTTAGGAAATGTCACTTTTCCAATGTGTTGCAGAATTGTCAGAGAAGGGTTTTATTGACCATCCAGAGTATGGTGGAGGCTTCTTTCACTCCCATTTATCCAAGCTGATCTTCATATTGTTTCCGGAAGCAGTCACCAGCTGGGAAGAAATCCCAGCACCTTTCTTGGTACATCTTCCAGACGTAAGATTCCTGAAATAGTGAGAACCAACCACAGTAAGCTGAAACCCAGTTTTCCGTCTCTGCGTCTCCCTTTGGGAATACTGATGTGAATAAGTATGAGGCCCAACTGGCACGTTCTTTCTTGCTCTATTTCCAGCCACCGCTCCCCCCACCCCCAGGCTATTTTGGGAGCAAGAAGTCATTTCTGCCTTCTCCTGACCACCACCTCCCCACCACCATCCCAAACAAAAACCGCCCCCAGTGAAACCAACTCAGTGATTGCCACTAAAAATACTTAAAAGATTTAGCAGTGAGTTGATTCCACATCATTTGTAATCGCGAGGCAGAATGTATGATGAGCGCGCACTGAGTGCCCACTGAGGCCGGGGCCAGGAGGGCCGAGCTAGACACGGATGCCAGTTGCCTTTAAGTGTCTGAGCCATGGTGTTTTCCTACAAAACCAGTAATTTTGGTAACCTGCCTTTTCCTCCCCTGTTCTCTGCCTTTGTTTCTTGTTCATACTTAGTCACAGAATCCCTCTGACTCTCACTCTGTCACACCCCCCCCCCTTCACGTCCCTGAGTCACCCACAGAGGAGGTCGCTGTCTTCCTCGTGCTGTCTCTCCCACCGTTTTACTCTGAGGCGCCTGCTCTTTGCTGCACCGCCCACTCCGCTTCCCACTGTCTTTTTCTCTGTTAACGTCCTCCCCACCTCCAGCAACCCTAAGGGCTTAGCAAACGCCCGTGTCTGCTGGGAAGGATAACCAGGGGGCCTTTTGAAACAGATGGGAGTCGCCTTAAAATCTGACTTTGTAATTCACAAAGAGATGGTATTAACAGTGCAGGAAGCAGTGGGAAAAGGCACAGAAGAGATGGATGGGGTCATTTCTCTACTGTTGACTTAGGAAGGGGAAGCCCTAACACAGGGGTGTGATTCTGTTATATATTTCTCACCTGTCCCGTGTGCTCTGTCTCATCTTTGTTAATCAAATACATGAGGAAGAACCTGGAACGAGGGAAAAAGCTTTACCAACCAAGGGAAACAGTATTAGATACTTTGGTTAGAAAACTAAAGTTCATTTTCTCAAGTGAACTGGAGAGAGGATCAGTATGTTGCTTAGCATCATGTTGACCACTCACTGTACCTTTCAGAATTGGGGAAACGTGGCGTGACAACATACACCATTATTTTCTAATAATATACATAAATCTCAAAATGAGCCTTTCTGTGAAGAGGTCCTTTTTACTATCACCAAACCTTGAGCTAAGATCACTTTTGAGGAACCATTTGTAGCTACCATTTTATTGTTTTTAAAAAAAATCCTAATATAAACAATAAAATGGTAGCCAAAACTCTAACCATATGATTTTTAGTTGGCCAGTTTATTCTCATATAGGAATGCAGAATTGAAATCATGTCTATCTCAAAGATATGTCACAGAAAAGTATTGATAAAAGTATTGACTCTCATTCAGTTGCCCTGATTTTTCCAGAAGTGTAGTTTTATTGTTGTTGTTTTTTACAGACAACGGAGGTAGGCCAGTGTAGTTCCACTTGCTCTAACCAGGAGGCTTGTGTCTAAGGTTTGAGTATGTCTGGAAAACAGAATCATGAGGCTGGGGCTGGCCTCTCAGCTCACATTATGCGATCTCAGAGGCAGCATCCAAGGGAATCGACCTGTGCCCTTCAGGATAACGACCGTGAGGCTGGTGAAAGGAAGAGAAAGCATAAATAGCATCCTTGGGAGGGTGAGGAGAGCTTGAGCCCCAGATTTTGAGTTCTCCCAGGATATTCTTAGGTTTATAGACTCAGATTGTGGCCCACAGTGAAGCAATAACTACTTTCTTTCCTTTTATCAGACTAAGAAAGGAAACGTGACCAGTATCTTGCCATATAGGACATTATTGCTTTCCGAGCACATTTAATTCACAAAGCACAATTTTCAGGGGTGGGGGGAAGTTTTAAACATGAATAAGACCGGTTCTCTCCCCTCAAGCTTGCTAGTGGAGGGGCACAGAGAAAATACACTATTATGTACAGAGTGCCATGGGAAGTACCTTCGAGAGTCCCAACTGTTCTCTATCCACGGGCCTGAGATGAGCCACAGGCTCACCTTTTCTAGAAGTACATCCATCCTTATCACCTCCATGAAGATGCAAAAAACAGTGAACACTCATGGTTCGAGGAAAGGTATGCCCAAGGGTCAGTGATTTTTTTTTTTAAACCTGTGTTTCTGTCTTAAACTCATTTTAGCAAAAAGACATTGTTACTTCTCTTTGACAATAAGCTCCCTCAGTGGCGAGGCCCATTCTATCCTAAAGAAAGATTAGGGTTTTCTAAACAATAAAGGGTAGACACAGAGGGGAAGGGCCAGGCCAGTTAGCAGAGCCCAGCAGTTTCTTTTCTTGAAAATGATGATCACTTACAGAATCTGCATTGTCAGCTGATATATATTCCCTACAAATTCTGTAAGTTTCCTAGGCAGTTTGTGGCACACAATAGATTCTGAATACCTTCTGCCCGAATGAGATATTTATTATTTACCTACTGGGTGCCAGGCCTCAGGTGCTGGGATATAGCAATGTGAAAACACACACATCTTAAACCCAGCCTGGAAATTAACCCTGGAATCCAGCATCGTGCAGGTCAGGGGCCACCTTGACAAGAGCAAATAGGAATTGGTGGGGAGGAAGGCCAACTGCAGGGGAGAGTGAGTGAGTTCTAAGGAGAGTAAGAGAGAGAAATTGGAGACTGTGAACAGGCACATTTTTCTGTTTTTTTTTCTGGAAGAGAAGGAAAAGTGGGGCCATAGCCTTTTTTCTTGGTTTAGGATTAAAAAATAAGGTGCTAGGAAAAATCCCCAAGAGAATAGGACCTTGGGAAGGAACGGGATCTAATTCCAGGTGGAGGGCAGGGTATATGGCAAAGGTACGGCTCATGGGGACTCCTGCAGGTTCTTTCCTAATTGCTCCTGCTTTCCAGAGACCAAGGAGGAAAAGACATTAGCAGAGTGTGAACTGTAAGACATAAACTGCATTTGACTCACTGCTCTTCCCCCACCCCTGTCACCTCCGCTGACCAAGGATACTCACAGGTAGTTGGCTAAGTTGTGCTCTTGCAGCGTGTGTGTTTCAAAACCATGAGGGGTCGTGTCAAAGTAGTCATTGCCAATCCCACAGATGAAACATTTAGTCTGAGAAAAATAACAGAAAAGGCGTGAGTAGGCATGACATTACAGGCAGTTGGAAAAAGGGTGATGATCTCTAACTGAATTGAGAGATATTGAAAAATATTTCCCTTTCGCGCTTCAGGCTGTTAGTCACCTACTCCACAGTGTCACGTACCTAGCTTCTGGCTAGCGGAGGGTACCTGCTCTCGCCCAAGCCTGGGGCATGACAGAGGCAGCAGGGGGAGGGTAGGGCACAGAGGGTGGAGCAGAAGAAATGCCCAGAGCTGGTGGATGGGCACAGATAAAAGGACAGGCATGGAAAACAAACTTGGGTAGTAGTTTTGCCTAGGGCTGAGGAATAGCAGAACCTATTTTTAAAAAATCCATTTGCTGTGAGATACAAAAATGGAGTTGGGATTAGAAAGGTAGGTACCTCCATATCCTCTCGTACTTGTTCCTGCTGGTCTCTCAGCTCCCCAAAAGCATCAATAATAAGACCTGGAATTTTAAATATGAAAACAGAATGCTTTGCATAACCTGTCTAGTAATTCAGAGCAGAGGCCACTTTGTTTTAAAAAATAAAAAGGGGAATTATGAAGCTGAATGATACAATTAAACCAAAATCAGAAAAAAAAAAAAAACACAAGACAAAACCCACTTGTGTTTTCAGATGCTGTATCCTGGTTAATCATTTTTCATGGTTCCTCTTACTCCACCTCTCTGCAATATTTGATGCTAACTACTCACTCCTCCTCGACTCTTTCTCATCCTTCCTTCCTTGTCCCTCTGTTTGCTGGGCTGTTCCTTTTCTTCCTTATCGGCTCTTCCTCTTCTAGCCCCTCAGGCACTGATGTGTATCAACTGGGGTTCCTTCTCTGCTTTTTCGCTTTTGTTTTTGGGAAATCTCTACACCCCCATCTTCAATGACCACCACTAACGGATCCTATTTCTTTTATTTTTGCATTCATTAATACTTACTTTATATGTCCTTATGTAATATTTTTTTACCTTATACCATTCCTGATTTGTCTCCTAAAAAGAGAGGGCTTCTATATAGTAGATGTCTAGAAATGTCTTGTTTGAATTAACAAGTAAGTGAACGCACGGACCTCTTTACAGAAAACAATTAAGTGATAGATGCAGAAAGGTAAAGAGAACTAGACTGAGCCCCGTGCATACAACATAACTGGTAAGCATACCTTGGATGATGGCTAGCAGGATGACAATGACGAAGAAGAAGAAGGTAATGTCAAAAACGATGCGATACATTTCATATGGGTCCCCAGCAGGGTCTTCAATTTCATCCCCGATGCCACCTCCAGCTCTCACTCCCACGTACATGTGGAACAGGTAACACTAGAGAAGAAAAATCATGGCAATTTGAGTAAAAGCTGCAGAGTTTTGTTTGTTGTTATGGAGATGGTCTGATCATTCATGTAATTAAAAATATGACAGCCCTGAGGCAGGAGAAGAGTACACTTCACAATAACATTCATACCGCTAACTCTGGGCTTGCACCCTCTGGTATCTATAAAGATGGAAAGATTGCTGTTCCATGTAGCCTTTAAAAGATATTTTTTGCTCCTTTTCTAAAAGACAGTTTTGAACTACTGGACACACACATGAGAATTCACTCTAGGCGTGTGAGGAGGATGGCAGATATGAATTTTATCTCATTTAAGTGCCAGCCTCCAGGAAAAGTCTGCCCTCCTCCTGCGTTCTCCGCACACCTAGGAGCGCAGGGCTCCCCACAGCATCTCCTCCCAAGCTGCACGCGTGCACCAAGTAAGGCTCACAGACCAGGCTGCCCCCGTCCCTCCTCCTGATAGGCTGTGATGGGTTCGGGATGCAAGTGTGGGAGGCAATCTTAGGGCTGGTAAATAAAAAACCAGGGGCAGCACAGAGCCTGGGCTGGCCACACTGGGGCTTCAGCAACTGTAGTGTTGCTGTCTCAGGGTGCTTGCCCTGAGAAAGTATATGCAGGGTTTTTAGCCAAAAAGTGCCTCCATTTTCTGGAGAAATGATCACAGTGGGGGCAAGAGAGCAGTGTACTGTCACTGGTCTCTAATACACATTCTTTTCCTGAAATCTGGTCCCTATAAATGTCTAGAGATGCTGCTGCAGCTAGGCCCTTCTAGCCCCGCAGAGGCTGCCCTGAAAGGACCCTGCTGCCCCGACCTGATCCCACTGCTATGACATTTTTCATTTGACATGTGTTCTGAAAGAAGGCCCACTGGCTTGCTGAAATAAACTGAGCGCCAGGTTTGTGGGATTCTTTGCTCCCAGCTCTCAAAGGCAAAGGATGCAGACTTGACTTCTGTGAGATACAGACTTGGGTTAACTCACAGCTTCGCCACACACAAACGTGGACAGATGACGACCCGCCTACCTGTGTGCTTCTCCTTCCAGCTGGACCCAGACAAGTGGCGTATTCCACCACTTCTGTCTTTCCAGGGCCCGCCGCGCTTTTGGACCAGACATCAGCATTCCGTGCTCATCTCTGTCTCCACGCTGCCACTCTGCCCACAGCTTCTCCCCCCGCCAGGCTGGGCAGCCCCGCAGGGACTCACCGTCATCATGTCATCACACTTCATGTCGGGCTCGTCGTCGTCTTCACTTTTGTTGTAGAACTTGCGGAAGAAGTTGAAGGCCACCACGGTATAGAGATAAACCACCACGGCCAGGAGACCGACGGTCAGGACCAGCTGGGAGCAGAGAGAGAGACGGAAGAGGCAGTGGGTCTTCCCCTTAAAGGCTGGTGGGAGACTCCAAGGAAACAGGAAAGTGGAACGATGAGGGGACGGGAACGAAGGCGGTGACACTCCAGATGCCAAAAGAGATGAGACCAGAGAAGAAAACAGGCTTGTCGGGAGAAGAGAGTAATGATGGGCTCTTACGGACTGAATTGGGCCCCTGAGATTCATATGCTGAAGCCCTGATGCTCAGCACCTCTGGATGTGACTGCATTTGGAGACAGGGCCTTTAAAGGGGTGATTAAATTAAAATGAGGCTGTTAGGGTGGGCACTGCTCTAATCTGACTTGGTTTTTTTAACAAGAAGAGAAGGTTAGGACTCAAGAGAGATACCAGGTATGCACTGAAGCATAATGAAGTGAAAAAGCTGCAGGCCATGGCGAGAGGCCTCAGGGAAACCAAGCTCCGCACGTCTTTATCTTGGACTTCCAGCCTCCAGAACTGAGACGAAATCAACGTCTGTTGTCTAAGCCTCCAGTCTTGAGTACAGCAAGTTCCCTAGGTACGAATGAGTTCTATTCCAAGAGGGTATTTATAAGTCCAACGAAGTTAGCCTAGATACCCAACCAACACAGCTGGCTATATATTATAACAGGTTTATAATACTTTTCAGATAAATAGTACATAACAAAAAATAAGACATTTTAAATTTCACAGTACCTTGAAAAGTACAGTGGTACAGTACAATAGCTGGCATACAGGGCACAATGACAACGTGACGCTTCCTATGTAGGGGATTTACTGTATATTGTTGCAACAGCCGGGGCAGACTGACACCTGGGGTGCTGCACAGGGGCACTTGTAAACTACAGAGGGATTTAAGGATGCGAAGAGTGATGGCGCTCTAAGGGTGGTTACTTTGGTTTTTTACAGAGAGAGCAATGACCTGCAGCTTCATGATGCAGCTGTTTTTTTTATTTGTAGTTGATTCACAATGTTGGTTTCAGGTGTACAGCACGATGATTCAGTTATACACATACCCACACACACATTCTTTTTCATATTCTCCCTATAGGTTATCACAAAATAGTGAGTATAGTTTCCTGTGCTATAAAGTGAGTCCTTGTTTCTATCTTATGTGTGTGTGTGAGTCGCTCAGTCATGTCCGACTTTTTGCGACCCCGTGGACTGTAGCCCACCAGGCTCCTTTGTCCATGGGATTCTCCAGGCAAGAATACTGGAGTGGGTTGCCATTTCCTTCTCCAAATTTTTTTTTTATATGTAGTCATGTGTATATGTTAATTTCAAACTTCTAATTTATCCTTCCCTACCTGCATTGGTAACTATAAATTCTAATGCTGCTGCTAAAGATAATTAACACATTTGTAAATCAACTATACTTCAATTAAAAAAATATCTTGAGTCACACTGCTGTACAGAAGAAATTAACATAACACTGTAAATCAACTATACTTCGATAACATTTGTAAAAAACTGAAACTACAGATACCTTGGGCTGGTGGGTATCTATCCCCACATCACGATATTTCATAACGAACCATGAACTGGGTAACTGTCACAGCTTTGCTCAACCATAAAAATTCTTACAGTAACTTCAGAGTGACATCTTTCGTAATGAAGAAACCTCCTTGGACCTTTGCTGGAGTCATAGGGCCTGTTTGTTTCCTGGCTTTTAGGAAGCACCATAAATGAGGTCTACAGAAGACCTGCTCATCTGGCCTACACCAGGGAATAGGTGCTGGGCTTCATTTGATGGAAGATCAACAAGATAAAATCTTTGCCCTCAAGTTGCTACACAAAAGGAAGCAGGCAAGATAAGTACCAGAACTGACAGATTCAGTGACTTCTTGAACAATGAATTTAGTAACTCATATCTTAAATAGCAGACTTCACAGAGAGAAGCTGGTTTAGAAGGGCTAGAGTGCTCTTGCGTGAAATACTTAGCCTCCCTTGAGTCTCAATTCTCTTTCTCAAGTGAGCATAACATCTACTTTGGTAGATGACCATCTACTTTGGTCGTGAGCCTGTTGCAACACTTGGCACAAGCTAGGCACATTTTTTAAAAACCATCTTGTCAGAGTTTAGTCAGCAAGCCCACATAAAAAGTGATTGTTCATCCTTTTCATTTAAGGTGTACTTTTGCTGTGTAATGCCACTAAGCCAAATGAACAAAATGTGAGCTTTCAATATCTGAGTAAAGGGGAAGAAAATAATTCTGTTGATTTAAAAAAAAAAAAACATATTGGAGAACTGGCATTCCATAAATCACCTTTTGGGAGAGGCCACTTTTATAGGATAAAACTTCCCAAGACACATATGGAAAAGTAATACACAATGCTATTTCTCTACAGATCCTATAAGGAAGAATTTACCACTCTAAGCAAACATCTGTATCACCGGTTCTATTATCACCTCCCCAAACTTTTAGCTTTTGTGGCAAATGCAAATGTCTATCTCTACCTTCCCTCCATTCTTTTTTAGTGTCAACCAAGAAACAACCAGGAAACTGTTGCTGCTACCAGAAGCCTAGAAGAAACAACCCGTCATCATATCTGATGACCTAGCACCCTTTCATTTTAGAGCACTTAAAATATAACTTTTTTTTCTGGTTGGAATTTTCATTTTTTAAGGTGTGCAATGTGATGACTTAATACATGCATACATTATAAAATGATCACCATGCTCAAGCTAATGAACACGTCCATCATCTCACACATTTCCTGTATGTGTGCTCTGAAAACAGTGAAGAGCTATTTTCTAAGCAAATTTCAAGTATACAATTCAGTAGCTTTAACTGTAATCACCATACTTTAGATCCCCAGTGCTAATTTATTCAATAACCAAAAGTTTGTACTTTTTGACCAATACTGCCACTTCCCCCAACACCCCCTGGTGACTACTGCTCTACTCTCTGGTTCCAGAAGTTTGCCTTGTTTATATTTCACATCAGATGACACCGTACAGTATTTGTCTTCCTGTGTCTGGCTTGTTTCACTAAGCATAATGCCCTATAGTTTCATCTGTGTTGCTGCAAATGGCAAAGTTTCTCTTTTTACGGCTGATATTCCGCTCTATGTCCGTTACAAATTTTGTTTATCCAGGATGGATATAGGTTGTTTTTATATCTTGGCTATTGGGAAGAATGCTGCTTTGAACATGTGGAATATAGATATCTCTTCAAGATACTGATTTCATTTCCTTGAGAGAGAAATACATGCCCAGAAGTGGAACTGCTGGATAATATGGCAGTTCTATACTTAGTTTTTTGAGGACTTGCTCTACTGTTTCCCATAATGGCACGGCTGTAATTAACTTCACCTTCTTTTCTCCTAGAAAGATTTAGAGATGTGAGGAAACAGGTCTCATTCGTGGGTTTGCACTTAATGAGGAGTGAAAAGCTACAGAGTTTGTTGACAGGAGGAGCCATTTGGGAATTTTAATGAAGGGATTGACCCTGACAGTTCTGTAGTAGACAGACTGGATACTGATGAGACTGGCTATAGAGCAAGACTATACAGATATATAGAGACGTATACACATAGATGTATATATAGCTATGTATGTCTGCATATAGCTGTATATATGTGTGTAGATAAATATCTATGGGGCTTCCCTGGTGCTCAGATAGTAAGGAATCTGCCTGCAATGCCAGAGACCTGGGTTCGATCCCTAGGTCAGGAAGATCAAGGGAATGGCAACTCACTCCAGTATTCTTGCCTGGAGAATTCCATCGACAGAGGAGCCTGGTGGGCTACAATCCATGGAGTTGCAGAGTCGGACACAACTGAGCAACTAACACTTTCACTTTCATAGATACCTGTCATTGGTTCTTAATTGGAAGCGTGTAGGCTACAGTCTATGTGGTCACAAAGAGTCGGACACGACTGAGCAACTTCACTTCCATACTTCCATCAGAAGTACCTAGTGACTTTTCTAAGTACATACACTGATCTAAATGTTAAAGGTTTCTGAATCAAGGTCTTCTGCCTTTTAATTGGCTGTAATTTTGCAAAACCACTCACCATTGAAGCGTTTGACCACAAAAAGCACATTATACACTATGACACATATCTTCCTGTCATACACTAGTGTACTACCTGTTATTGGTTATGATTTTTCCTATCCGTATCTTGGTCCCTCCCATTCTGCACCAGTATAAACCCCA
Organism: Capra hircus; assembly: GCF_001704415.2. Classification (NCBI taxonomy): domain Eukaryota; kingdom Metazoa; phylum Chordata; class Mammalia; order Artiodactyla; family Bovidae; genus Capra; species Capra hircus. Next base: position 74,302,827 of record NC_030817.1, on the reverse strand, counting down.
TACCTGTTTGCCATTGTGAGTGACAGATGACAGAATAGTCCTCAGAGTCTTGAAGCCCATTGCGATATCCAGAAGATGAGCAGCGAAGAAAAAGTTGTTGTAGTGGCCCAGGACTGACATGGTTGTGTACCAGGCGAGGTAGAGAAAGGACTGGGGAGTGGAAGAAATTGAGCAGCTTTTCAGGCATTCATGAAACCCACTGTTTCTCATCTTGGGCTGTGAACTGACCCAAGAATTGCCAAGTGAAGCCCCCTTCTGCCTTATACTATTGCATGAGAGAGAAGTGTCCCCCCACAGCCTAAGGGTGTCTGTTTTCCACGAGAACTCCCTGCATCTTCCTGGGCTGCCTCCATAGCTTGTTTCTTTGTAGCATCTAATGACATCCCTAGACTTGGGGGCACAGGATTTCACTTTCCCAGATGCCATACTTACATTGTCAGTAAAAACAACTCCCAGCTTCCAGACATGGTACTTCATGTCGATGGAACTTAGCCTAAAGGGGAACAAGTCATTTCAAAGCTTATAAATGTCAAGATTTAAGTGTTTAATAAGGGGAAAAAAGTTTGTTCTTTTCTCTCTCAGGGTTTAATAAATCTATAAATAGCTCTGAGCTTTATGAAGTTGTATGTGTTGACCATGAGAATGAGAGGCTGAATCACACATCCTGAAATTTTAATGTCTGTCTCCTTCAGCTCTATCAGGCATGAAAGCTGCCTTCACATTTTTTTTAAAGCAGTATCCCCCTGCTGCCCCAATATATTAGAACCTAGAAGAAATACTTAGGCTAAACCAGAGCCTGAGACAACAAAGCCATGATTACAAGTTTTGCCTCCAGCATAGGGAGGACAACTGGAAAGACAAAGGGTCTAGGCAGCCAGACTCTGAGGTCTGACTCCTAAGCTCTGTACCATGACACCAGGGAGGCCGCCTCTGCTTTGGTCTCTTCCACTGGGCTAAAGTCAAGGGCATTTTTGTCCAAACCCAGGAGTTCAGCAATGCGCTCTGCTCCGTAGAGATCTCCATATTTGTTGATCACCTAAAGCAGAGAAGAGAACAGGGTGAGCTCAGGTCATGCACCACCATCAGTGTGTTCTCCAGCTCCGATGTCTCCAGAGCCGTGTCACACTCTGGGCTCTTCCAAGGGGTTGATATGAATCAAAATGCAAAAGAAAATGAGTAACCCCCACAGAAAACAGAAGCAATAAAGACAAGTGAAAGCTGCTTTTCTGGCTATCATTTTGGAAGGGAGGAAAAAACCTAGGACATAGAAAAGTGATTGTGTTAAGCTGTTTAAAGCCCCCAAATGACCTAAGTTCATATAAAACCCTTTCTGTTGACTTACTCTCCTTGTGATACCATCATAAAAGCAGCATTAAATTTATCCATGTTTGTTAATGGAGAACTTGAAGAAATTTACATTTCTTTGGAGGTCATGGAATTCCCCTGCCACCCTGACAAGACATACCTTTCTCTTTACAAACTTGTCCCAGTAGTTATTAGGAAAAGATCTGAAAAAGAAAATGAAAAAGGAGATTTGCTTAACATCAAGGCAAGCACATCAAGAAACTTGGCAGTTTTCGAGTGTCTGGACCTATGATCTTTTTGGGTTTTGTCCTGTTCATTGAAGAATTCAAGACTTGATTGAAGTTCAGAGTCACCACAGGTCTACCAGATTTCTGATCTCACTTTGTGGTGAGTTCTCATTTGAAACACCTGAAGAGCTACTTTGCATTTTCTACTTCAAAATTATGGTTAAGAGCCAGGAAACACATGCAATCAAGCTTCATCAAGTGCCCACTTTGGGCTTCCCTTGTGGCTCAGCTGGTAAAGAATCCACCTGCAATGCCAGACAACTGGATTCGATTCCTGGGTTGGGAAGACCCTCCTGGAGAAGGGAAGGGCTACCCACTCCAGTATTCTAGCCCGGAGAATTCCATGAACTGTATAGACCATGGGGTCACAAAGGGTCGGACACGACTGAGTGACTTTCACTTTCACTTCAAGTGCCTACTTTACAGCTGTAATTGGGGTAGGTGCTGCAGTCACAGTGGTGGGAAGTGTGGACAAAGTTCCTAACTGTGAAGTTTCCAGTCTGGAAATCCCCACTAGCTAATTACATGGGGGTTTTCCTAATGGCGTGTTCTTCTCCTCTCTTCTCCCTTCCAGCATAATTCCTGTGGGGTACAGCTTCCCCCTTCTCCAGGCATCAGATCCCTCTCTCCTTCGGAGATGGTCCCTACACCATCCAAACCTTAAGCCCACGAGGGAACTTCGTTCTTCTGCTGGGCAGCTTGTACCAGCTCCACTGCAAATAGCTTATTGTTAGAGTCAAGAAAGAACTGTTACTTTCAGGTGTGTTGGCAGAAACCATTTAAAATATTTTGCTCCTATCCAGAAAGATTAAATCCTACCAGAGAGGTTCCATCTGAGTCTAGTTTGCAGCCAAGGAACCTCTGCCCTTGATGCAAGCATTCTTTCTTATGTCTTCCTTCATTTAAGTCATTCTTGTTAGCTCTAGAACACAACAGACCCCTATTCTATAGAGGCCACCCAAGTTGGTGATGAGGAAGGGGGCCACCCTCTGTCCACGGACCTTTCAGAAGAATAACCCTGAGCAAATGCCACCTCTCTCACAACAGGGTGGCAATCTTAAAAAAAATTTTTTTTGGATATTTGAAACAGTCTTGCTTTTAAATGTCCAAATGATTCTTAAAAGCAAAAAACAAATGCTGGGCTTACAAAGTAAACTGCTAATAGATTTATCTATGGAAGATGGAAATAGTTATTTTGATTTTCTTCTTTGTCCATTTTTCTGCTACTTGGCATTTTTCATGTCCTATATTTAGAACCTAAAATAAATAAAACAAAAATAAGCCACCCTTCCTCTAGCCATACTGATATCTCCTTTCTCTTAAATGTTATACAAATTGTCTGTAACGTACAACTCAACCTTGGCCACATTTTGGCATAAGTGGAGGATTCCACAAGTGATGTTGAAGGGCCAGTGACAGAAGGCTTTGGTCAAGCCCCTTTCACAAATGTGATCTTACTTTGATCTCAATATTCTTGTCCCCTGACTAGGCATGTAAACTCCTACAAGGTAGAAAGCACAATTCCACTTGGTAATATTCCTTTAAGTGAGGGGTAGGCAAAGAACCTTCAGAAGGGAAATGCATAAATAAGTGATACTTCTATATAGGAATGGTCAAGGAAAGTAACAAGAGGCTCAATCTCTTAGAAATTAGCAAAATGCACAAGAAGATGCTATTACACACATCTATAATGCTATTTCCAGATTAGCAAAGTTATCTGAGGACAAGTGCTGACAAGGAGACAGAGAAGCAGGAACTCTCACAGGGTGCTGTTTTAATTTAAATCAGGATAAAATCAGGATAAATATTTGCAGATCCTACTATTCAGCAAATTCGTCTCCTGGTCTCTAGTCTAGAGAAACTTTTTTACTTGTGCACCAGGTATAAATATATCCTTTAGAGCACTGTTTGTAACAGCCACTAGTTGAAAACAGCTGAAGTATCCACTGTCAGGAAAACAGCTAAATATACAAAAATATACTCACCAAATGGAAAGTGCCACAGTTTTGAAAATGACCAGTTACAGCCACACACATCAACCTAGTTGAGTTCTTGAATGGCGTGCTGAACAAATGATTCAAGTGACAGTACAATGCGTATAGTTTGATTCCATTTATATTAAGTTCAAAACTAGTTAACCTGAAACCACATGTTGAGGGACACATACCTAAGTGGTAACACTATACACTAAAGCAAAACAATGAGTATCACTAAAATCAGGAGAGTGTCTAGCTGGGGTCTGGGGAGGACAGGGAGGATAATTTCTAAGGCTTCAAAGTTTTCACTGATGTTCCAATTTTAAAGATTTGTAGTTCGTTTTATTACTTTACTTTAAAATAGACATGCATTCTATATCTTCTCCTACATGTATTTAACAACATAAAAACATGAAAGCTCTCTATGACATAACAGTTAACTTTAAAAAAGCAGGTTACAAAGTACTACATGTACAATGATACCATTATTGTGAAGAAAAAGGTTCACTGATTGAAATGTTTTCAAACAGCTGTTCTCCTTATACATGCATTTCCCTATGCACGGGTATTTCAGCCATTTCAAATAAATGTTAGCAACCATCCTTGTCGAAACAGTTTAGTGTGCTTGTCTCATTATCTCCTGAGGATAAATTTCTAGAAACTGCACTGTCTTTTTACTGGGACTCTAAGGCCATATCATCCTGTGCCACAAACATAAGCGTTAACTGATAAATGATCTGTCTTTGGTAAGCTTTCTGTAATTAATATTCAAAATTTTTGTACTATAATAACGAGGGCTCAGAAATTAGTCTTAGTAGTTTCCCTTAGTTTTAAGTGAGGAGATTGGCAGTGACCTACAGGCAGAGACATGCTTTTGATTTGCAGGCTCTCACCTTTTTTCCCCTAATAGTCAAGCCTTCCCTTACTAGGGACTATTTTACAAAGCTCAGCGGTGCCTTTGCAAAGCTGCGTCTCTCGATTTGCTTAACTAACTTTGGATAGGCAGCATTTTCTTCCCGCAAGAGTCAGGGCTGCTGCTTCTAGATGTACATATTTTACTGGTGCAGCCATGTTTCAAAAGTTACCTTTGTTTATATACTCAGCCCTGCTGCTTTACTTTTCTTTCAGCACATTATCTTACAGGTCTCATTTTCCCTGTTGTGAATATACTGGCATTAGAGCATCACCTTTGCTGGTGGTGACGGTCTTCTCTAAATTTTTACTGTGGTTAAAATATGTATAACTTTACAATCTTAATCATTTGACTATATTTCCTGTGTTGTACAGTATATTCTTATAGCTTATTTCACACCTAAACATTTTGACTTCTTACTCTCTTACCCCTAAATTACCCCTCCCCCCCTCCTCTCCCCATTGGAAATCACTGCTTGGTCCTTCTATCAGTGAGTCTGCTTCTTTCTTTGTTATATTCACTAGTATGCTATATTTTTTAGATTTCCACATATAAGTGATATCATACAGTATTTATCTTTCTCTGTCTGACTTATTGGTGACGGCCATTTTTTTGTTTAACAGTGGAGGGAAACGTACAGCCAGCCACGTGACATCCCGGGACTGTAGGAGGTCTATTAACAAAGAGGAAACTGAGGTTTATGGAACTTGAGTCCCTTGCCCTAGGTCACAGAACCTAAGTGACAGAGCTGACTCAGTACTCTGCCTCTCTGCCTCCAGAATCAGTGCCTTTATACACATGCAATTATACACATGCCTGCCAAGAAGGCCGGCTTAACGCCACAGGTCTTAACATCATCACCCAGACGATCCTATTTTAGCTGCCCATGGAGCTGCTTATTAAATTCTATTGGGAGGAGTTCTGGTATCCACTAGGCTATCTGTTTTAGGAGAAGACTTCTGAGACTGCTGTCACAGGACTGCTGTGCCATTTAGGGACTCTGAAGAAGCTGATCAGCTTGATCTCCAAACTCCTGGGCCAAGGAAACACTGTAACTCAAACATGGAGAATTAGATTAAGTAGTATTGTGCTGGACTGTCTGGTGTTAATTAAATATGCTAAGCACCTTCTGATAATATCCTGTGTCTGCCATTAAATGCATAGCATACATACAACTGTTTGAGGAATAAGACACTACTTTGTGAAAAGGCAGGGGAGAAAACAAGTCCCAGAAATCAAAGGAAGGCTTATATTAATCAATCTCCAGGGCTGCTGAAAAGGTATTATTTTATTTACAGTAGAAACTCCTTTTTCCTTTTTGGGGTGGGGGCAAAACTTACGGCGTGTTGATGACCAAGCGATCCCACTGCCCCTTGATGTCATCTTCAGAAGGCTGTTCAGTGATATACAGGCCATCAAACTCCAGCTTCCTGGCGATTTCTTTTTCTCTTTTGAATACGACCAAAGGGACCTAGGAGCAGGAAGACACTGTACTCAGAGCAGGCTTTCTAATGGCAGCATCCTTTCCCATGCGTATCTTACAAATGGGCCTTCCAATGTCAGGGCAGCAATCTCTTTGCAGTGGGATTCTTAGGGTGCCTAATTGTGGGTCCGAGGCTAAACAAATCACCTTTCACTCCTTTGGCTCATATACCTCCCTCTCCAGAGCTGATCTGATTTGGGCCAGGCTTCAAACAGCTGACAGTACTACAAACTGGACTTTCTGGCTTGTGCTGGTGAGAAGGCCATATGTAGATGAACCACAGGGCTGAATGAGTTACGTCTCCTAAAACTCTTTAGGCTGGAGGTTGACCAAGATTTAGAAAGGACAATAAACTGTTCTAGTTCAATCAACTACATTGAATAGCTGGAATAATATGGTAAAAGTTCCAACTACCTTCAATGGCTAGGGCCATATTCTACCATGTCTTTGAAACTTGGTTAATGAAATATGGTTTAATAGAATGACAGGACCCACTGGGCTCTGTATACAGTCTTTTGCTACTGAAGTTTTCTTCCTGACGTACCTTCTGAGAAGAGCTCCTGCCTGGCACATTTACTTGTTCTCTACCATTGCTTCCCATTCTCTTATAATTATGACTTTGCCTCTAGCCTAGAAATGGCGGCACATTTATAAAGACCTACCGCAAAGGAGGTACGTACACAGGGAATACTGGGGAAATAACCCACTTGTCCCAACCATCACCAGACACACAAACTTTAGTTAGTAAGGTCGGAGGATACCACTGGAATCCCAGGATATAAGAAGGCAGGATAGTCAGAGCTCCACAAGCCACAGAAGCTTAATTCAGATAGAGCCAGGGCTTCTCATCAGCTGGGAAGCTACTAGTTACTTGGCAACATCCCTGAGACCTTGGTCTCCAGACTGTTTTTTGCCAATAATGCTTTCTCAGATCTCATGATCTCTCTATCCCTCACACTGCTCCTCTATTTCCAAGACAAAAAGGCAAATTTTTGATAATGATTTGTAAAGAGTTACTGCTTACTCTTTTCTTCTCCTTTATTTTTAAAATTTATTTTATTGAAGTATAGTTGATTTACAATGTTAATTTCTGTTATATAGCAAAGTGATTCATATATATATGTATATATACATATGCATATATATACATACACATACACACATTCTTTTTCATATTCTTTTACGCTTTATCACAGGACATTAAACACAGTCGCTGCTTACCCTTTTATTAAAACAAGGAAACAACACTGAGGAAATAAAGGACTCAGGATAGGAAGGTGGCAAAGGCTGATCATGAGCACTGCACAGTGCAGAATCAATGACTGCTGTTGGTTCACGGATGATGTGGGAGGAGAAGCAGAGAAAGCCAAGAACTATATTCAGTACCCTGTGATAAACCATAACGGAAAAGAATATGAAAAAACGTATGTATGTATGTGTGCGTGTGTATGTGTATATATATGAATGAATGAATGTGAATATTTTCATATATATGATTGAACATATGAATGAATCACACACACACACACACACACACACGAATGCATTACTTTGTTATATACCAGAAACTAACACACTTCTTCCCCAAGGGTTCTCCTGGCAACTTACCTTTAGGCAGTAGTAGCCCACCACGCAGACCAAAGAGATGACGGTGTGGATGATGGCCAGGGCCCGCAGGGCTGGCGCCATGTACCCAGTGCTCTCCTGCAGGACAAAGAACACCACCGCCTCTTCCTCTTCCTCGTCATTGAAGGAATTCCACAGGTTTGCAACATCCTCTGTCTCTTCTTCTAAAGGTTCTTCGGTGACCTGGTCCAAGACACCCTCTTAGAAACATCAGAAAGACCTCTGCCACTAGGCTCTCCCCATATATTTTATATTGCTGGCATTTGCTGTACAAATAGTAGTGACTCCATATTACCTGATGAGTGAATAAGGTTTTTAAGTACTTTATTCCAACAATATTTTTAAGAGACAAATCCTCACTCTTGAAAAATAAGCCCCAAACTTAAAAGTTAGGAACGTCTTACTACCTATTCTGCAATCCCTTTGCTGCAGGAGGTAATCTTTGAAATGCTATGGCCTGGGAGGAGACTTGAGACAAACACGTGTGCACAAGTGCACACACAGCACACACAAAACATTTCTGTTCTTTCTTAGAGGCTGTTAACGTCACAGCCGTCCTGACACAGTGACTCCCAGGTCAGCGCCTTTGAGGCTGTCACCCTGCAGGTCCCGCTGCCTGCTGCCTGTCTGCACCTGCCTGCCTGTCTGAATCACTTCAGTCTCAATGTGTTTAAAGCCAGGCTTCACCATGCCCTTCAACACAGTTCCACTTTTCTACCATGGGCAATAGCAAGCCATTCATTTGTCAAATGCAAGACTGATGTGGGTAAGAGCATGTTTTATAGAAAGTAGATCTGTGGTTTTAAATAGGAAGGGAGAGAGGCAAGTGACAACAGCCAGTTAAAGACTATGTCAAGAATCCAGGACCTATGACACTCATTAATTCATTCTACTAACATTTATTAGGCACCAACAGTGACAAGACTCACTCACCAATGTTTAAGATCTCCATTTATCTTGATGAGTCCCTCTCCTCCACATCCAGAAACCAACTTCTATTCATTCTTTCTTTGTAATTGTTCTAACATATGGGTCAGCTATCACGGCTGACTGTTACTTTTATTCCTCACAGAAAGACCTGTATTTATTATTCAGTTTGAAATGCCTTATAGCTCCTAATATACGGTCTAGCACATTGCAGACATCCAACAAATATCTGAAGAGTTAAGTAACAACTAGAACAATCCTGAACGACTGAAATGGTGCCCTAACTGGCTTCCCTTGCAACCTGTCTCCATTCCCCCTGTTGCTAAAGGGCAGTATCCTTTTTTAGAAGCTAGTGTCTTAGAAATTTCCTTAGATATTAGAATTGTTGCTTAAATTGAGAGCATAACTCCTTTTACTTTTTTTTAAAAAAGCATATAATCTATTCAGCAAATAGCCCCCAAATGAAATATCACCTTGTAAAAGAGCAGGATGAAGTTGATAGCGAAGGCTACAAACAGAGCAAGGAACCTCAGGTTGTAGAAATTCCTGGCCAGGTAGTGCTGAAAAGAAAAGGACAAGCTGCAGTAGGAGAGTGCTGGCAGAGGGGGGGACCTTCCCTCTCTCACAGAGGGTCTTCTCAGAGGAGAGCTACACAGGGCTAGTCCTGCTCTTCTGTAACCACTCATCAAGGACAATCCTGGCCTTCTTACGACTTATTTGGTGGGGGATAAAAAATGATTTTTTAAAAAACTGCTTAGAATGATGCTCAAAGGAACCCTGCTTAGTTTAAAGCTCAGGAAACCAAACACCTAAACATACCCTTAGCAAAGGTCTCAAATGCTGCTATGAAGGGTGTCTGTGTGTGTGTGTGCACGCACGTGTGTGTGTACTCCACAAAGGAAGTAGTCAATTTGGAAATTATGAGTGATCTAGGCCCACAAAAGAACCCTGCAGCTCCCACCCCAACTGGAGCCAGACTATGGCCGAGAGTCCTTGTCCTTTGAAAGTCACAGCCCAAGTTCCCCTGCCTCTCTGCCTTCCCATGCCCAGTGGGAACACCAGCACTTGAGGATGGGAACGGCTGCTGCTTGCAGAGTGCTCGCTCTCCGTGGAAAGGGCTCCCACCAGTGGTGCTGGGAGGGTGTGGTCCCGGCCTTTAGCAACTGGCCTCAATGGGCACTTTGCCAGAGAAAGGATATTACAAGCTGTGCTGAGGACCTGTGGAGTAACAGAGCTTTTGAGAACTAGTATGACAACCTACCACACCACAGGAATGTTCTTTCTGCATCCAAATGATCTCACTACTTCTGAAGTTTCTGACTGGCATGGGTCAAGTCCCCACAGGGCACACATACAGCTCTCCCTCCTGGAGAGAGTGCAGGGCATAGGAGCTAGAGTGCTTGCATTTCCCCTTTTCTTTTCCCTCTAACTGTGCCTCAGATGGTAAAGAATCTGCCTGCAATGCAGGAGACCTGGGTTTGATCCCTGGGTTGGGAAGATCCCCTGGAGGAGGATCCTGGGGAGTTCCATAGACAGAGGAGCCTGGCGGGCTACAATCCATGGGGTCGCAAAGAGTCAGACATGACTGAGTGGCTAACATTTTCGCTTTCTCTTCCTTCCAACACAGAAGGGACAAGCAGGTAATCAAGAAGAGGCAAGGAAGAGGAATGAGAAAGATGAGGAAGCACAACTAATTGAATAGTGAAACAAAGGCAGTGGCCACCTCTCTGAGGTCTGCCCGCGCCAACGCCTGCACCCGAGTGGGACAGGGGCAGAGTGCTTACCAGCAACTTGGTCTGATAGATTTCCAGCCCTTTAAAGAAATTGGCCATGAAGGCTTCAGGCTTCTCAACCTTCTGGCCACATCGTCGCTTCTTCCTTTTGGTCACGTCTGCCCACAGGGCCTCGGCCTGCTCTTCTTCTTTGGCTGTGTCCTCTTTCTCCCCATCTTCCATGCTGCAGGAATGACAACGCCACTCAGCACAGAGGGCAGAGGGAGGCCTGACCCTGACAGGGGGACTAAAGAGAAATCTGGGCTGAGAGGGTGGGAGACACATTATTCCCTGAGCCCGGGAATCTCAGGTCTTGATTTTCTGCTTTGATGAGTCATGGTCACAAGTGTGCATATAAATTTAGTAGTCTTCTGGAAATTTGCCTTATCAAAATTTTCCCCCTTCAGAAATGCTGTCCTTTATTTTCCAAGCTTTCATGAGAATTGCCAATAGTACCTATTTCAAGTTTGTGTTAGGAATTAAATGAAGTATCGCATAAAAGAACTTAGCAAAAGGCCTGGTGTGTAGCAGTTATTCAGTAATTACTATCAATAGATAGCACCATCATCAGCATTATATGAAGTTGCTAAGTGTGAGTGTTTGATCATTTGCTTGGTCAGACGGTGAAACCCTGATCTACTATTTGGACTGTGAAGTGAACACAACTATTAGAATGTGTTTATTGTCTAGCTGGGGTAAAAAAAAAATGTATCCACCCATGAAAAGATGATCAACATCATTAATCGTCAGGGAAATACAAATCGAAACCACAATGAGCTATCATCCCACACCTGTCAGAACGGCTATCATCAGAAAGAACAGAAATAAATGTTGGTGAGGATGCGGAGAAAAGGGAACCCCTGTGCACTGTTGGTGGGAATGTAAATTGGTGCAGCCACTATGGAAAACAGTATGGAGATTCCTCAAAACACTAAAAAGAGAGCTACCATATGATCCAGCAATCCCACTCCTGGGTATATATCCAAAGAAAACAAAAACAATAATTCTAAAAGATATATGCATCCCAATGTTCACTGCAGCACTATTTACAATAGCCAAGATATGGAAGCAACTGAAGTGATAAGTAGAGGAATGAATAAACACACACACACACACACACACACACACACACACAATGGAATATCACTCAGTCACAAAAAAGAAAAAAAGAAATGTATCCAAAGCTTGCACAATATCTGTTCCTTTTGTTAACAGAACTCAAGCTTTCTATGTACCATAGCCACAGAATAGTAGATAATATTGAGAACTATCGATCGTAGCAATTAGAATAGCTACCAAGAACTTACTCTGCCTTCTCAGACTCTATTTTCCCTTCTGCTTCATGAGCTGCTTTCATTTCTGCTGCCTAGACAAAAATAACAATGAGTTAAACTTTCTTCAAATAAATATGTTCATGATGATGAACCATATCACTAGCCACTGTGCATGGTCAGAAATCCCAATGGCTCTCTCTTTTTATGCTTTGGCAGTTCTCCGGATCACAGAACATAAGTGTCCCGCTATACATTACATGGCTCTGGAGAGATCAAAGATTTCAGGCTTGAAAATATCCCTGCTATTATTCAATCTAAAGAGAAAACTTGTGCTAGGACATTGCCTGAGCCCTGTGGCAGTGGTCCCACTGCTCCACGGGGTCAGGGAGAGATGGAACACAAGTCACGGTAGGTCTAATCCAGAACCCGCTTCCATCAGACAGCATCCCTGCCCTGTCTTCAGTCTTCTGCCACTACCCCACCCTCTCTGATGGATGACCATGGCACTGAGAACAAAATTCAAGCTCCTCCGTGTGCTAAGCTGTTTCAGTCATGTTCGACTCTGTGACCCTATGGACTGTAGCCCACCAAACTCCTCTGTCCGTAGGATTCTCCAGGCAAGAATACTGGAGTGGGTTGCCAGGTCTTCCTCCGGGGGATCTTCCCAACCCAGGGATCAAACCCATGGGTCCTGCATTGCAGGCAGATTCTCTACTGCTGAGCCATCAGGGAAGCTCTCAAGTCCCACATTAAGGCCTTTAAAGCCATTATGATTATGGCCTTTCTCTCCATCTTCATCTTGTACCATCTGACTCATTTCCAATACAAACACCTAGACCTCCTTTTCTTTCCTGAGACATACTTCCCTGTACCAGAACCTTAGCACAAGCCATATCCTCGGCCTGGAATATGACTGTCCTGATTTTTGATGTGCCTGCCATTCTTCAGGACTTGGTTCAGATGACACATTTTCAGATGCACCTTGAGCATCCTATTTATAGCAGGGCCCATAATCATTCTGTAACACACAATTCTGTTCATTCATTTCAGCATGTGCTCCAAATGGTAATTACTTATAGGCTGTCTTCTTCCACTAGAAGTTAAGCTCCATGAAAGCAAAAATGTCTTTCTTATTAACCAATGTGTTCCCATATCCCAGGAATACAGCCTGGCATATAGCAGGCCTCGAATGAGTCCCTGTTATGTTTCAAACTCTGCTCTAATCCCTGGGTTACACCAGGGAGCAAAAGAGAGTAAATCTAGTAATACTGTCAGAATGTTTATGATTCTGAAGCTTCCTTTCTTGATGTTCCACACCTCTCCTACACATCTCCATAGCACTGATGGTCCTCCTTCTTAATATTCTCCATGCTTGTACTGACTTGTCCAATGCCAACCTTTTTCACTAAATCACAGGAACAATGCATTTCTCATTCACCATTGTATTCCCAGAGCCTAAAACAGTGATAAGTGTACATCAACTATTTGGTAAACAGTAATGTAGTTCATGAATAAAGGCTGTCTTTGGGCTCTGATCTCTTCACACTTCGCTCCATACTCTACTACTGCTAGAATGATGCTGTGAGTTGGATACTGCAACATCCAGAACTTTCGATGGCCAAAGGGCTCTGAATTCTTGCTATCTTATTCACTCAATCTAGTCCGCTGACTCAAAGTCCAAATTGGATAGTGGGGGCAGCACAAGGATGAAAATGTCCCCAGCATGACAAAACTACTGGGCACTGTGTAAACTGTATGCTAACATCTGGATCCTTCAGGAGACCGCAGACATATGACCTTATCAGAAAGGGCTCCTTTTACGGTGTACCTGGTTTTCTACTCTTTCAGTCACTGAATGAACCTGTGTGCCTTGCAAACTAACCTAATAAAAGGTGTAGAAGCAAGTGGCAGGTCATGGATCACCCTGTTTGAACTCTTACAATGTAAACTGGAAGACCATTCAGCAACTAGACATTGAGACAACCATCTAAGTCTCTTCTCTTCAGACACGACAAAGCTGGCATTATCAGATTAGGGTCATCAGGGAAGAGCTGGTGTCTAATACACTATCTGCTCCTAGAGAACTGGTATCAGTATTGACTACAAGGTAAAGTGGCAAGTCTTTTTCTGGGGATAAGGAAAGGTGATACAGACAAGTCATGTGCTTACCTGTGCTTTCCTTTTCTTCCGGACAGTACTCTCTAAGGTAGGGGGTTCGTCTTTGCCAATAATCTCAGAAAGGTCACCCAAACCCACTTCGGGCCCATGCTTTAGGCCACCTTCTTTCTTTGGGTGGAGTCCAAAGAGGTCTGACATGATGTCCGCATCTCCCTTCTCCCCCTTTACGAAGTGCGCCAGTTCCGTGGTGATGCCTGGCTCCAGCACTTCTGCCCTCTCAGCTTCCACAGCATCATCGTGGATGCCAAACTGGGTTGGGTCAGGCATGTCGCCCAGGATCTTGGTGACTCTTATATTCTTTGCCCCTTCTATGAGTCCCCCTCCGAACACTGTGCCCCAGAGGACCTGAACGATCCCTCCCACTATAGTGAAGAGCAAGCGGAAGAGCCCCACGAACAACGTCCAGAAGAAAGAGAAGAGCAGCTTCACCAGCTCCTTGAAGGTCATCTTCTTCACCTTCCTGTACTGCTTCCTGAGGTTCTTCAGGGTGGCCCTCTTCAGAAAGTTGGCCACGCTTCTCTTCGCTGAGGCGCAAGCCATCGCAAATGCAGAGGCACACTCCAAAGACTTCTCCTCCTCCTCCTCCTCGCCCTCCACTTCCAACACGTGCGAAGAGTCTCCCTCTTCGTCGTCCTCCTCGTCGGGCCTGTCGGCTGAGTCAGATTCCGAGATCTGCGATGCTAACTGCATCTCGAAGATGGTGTCCTCACAGAAGTTCACGAACAGCTCCATCTTCTCTTGCTCCCCGCCTTCGTTGACAACGTCAAAGATGAACTGTCGCTTAGACTCCTTCACCTGGGGCTTCTCCCACTGAGTTCGGCTGGACTCACTGATCTCAAAATAAACACGCTCAATTTTCTTGGCCCCACCCATGATCTCAATGCGTCCCAGGTATGGTTCGAAGTAATTGAGTACACTTTCTGCTGGGTCCAACAGACACTTCAGGCGAGAATCGTTTGGCATATGCTCAGAGAGGTTTGTCAATAACACTGCCACATTAAACCCTATGTCCTTGGCTGGCTCATGGAACCGGTCCACAAAATCGATGTAATTAAACATGTCGTTTTCATCAGCTTCTGCGCACGAAAGGAGAAAGTCTATCTCCGACTGTGTGTACTGCTTTTGCCCTTCCATGGCCTTCTGGAATTCCTTTTTGGAAATGATTCCTTTCCCGTCGGGGTCATATTCTTTGAAGGTGTCTGAGCTGGTTAAGTCTTTAAGTTTCAAGAACATGTCAAAGAATTTCAAGATCATTTCTACATTGGTAGATGACTCTACCAGTGTGTCAACCATCTGCTTGCCAATGGTCCCATTTACCACATTCCCTGTGAGGCAGGTTCAAAAAGACACACAGATACATAAATAAACCCAAGTCATCATGGAACTGGTCAGGCAGATATTTTTAGAAGACTTCTATCCCAAATTGGTCAGCTATTTTTCTGACCATGATGATCTGGAAATGGGCAGGAGGGAGCAGCAAGCCATAAAGACTATACCACTAGGAGCCAAGGGGAAAGAAACACAGGGAAGGAGGAGATGGCCAGGCCAGTGCCTTTTACCTGGCCTGGGGCCTGGAGAGTGGCTTTGTTATCAGATTATCAGGGACACATAGGGATAAGTGGCGCCCCTCTAATCCCCTTAGACCTAGGAGGGTGCCCAACTAGATGGCTGGCATACACACTGGCAGCCAGATGTATTGAAAAGCAATGGGGAGAGGAGAGGATAGGGAAGAGCAAAGCTTGGAGGTTTTCCCCAGTTCATTCTGGCTTTCCTATTGATACAAAATGAGTTGGTTTCAGGCTTTGTCCATCAGGCCATGTGCCCCTCACTCATTTTCTTTTGTTTATTTCTGAAAATTTGGTTTTCTAACCAATGTCATCTGGCATCAATGACCTGCCAGAAGGATACTCTGCGTGATTAGTACGGTTAGTGCTCAGACCAATGACAGTCGTGTGAATGCCTAGTTATACCAAACAGCCCAACCTTCCAGGAGGGACAGAAGCATCACCACCATGTCCTGAAGGAGATCCAAGAGTTCCTTCAGCAGCTCGATCTGACTGGAATCCTAGAACAGAAACAGGAGATACCCCTGAGCTATCTGATCCCTCAGCAAAGTACAGGGCAGTGAGCAAGGAGAGCCTGCTCTGGGAAGGTCAGGTGAAGGCTGTGTCCATCTCCAGAATGAGCTCCCTTCTCATGGTGGATGCAGACATCTTAGCATCCTCTCTTTGCAGCATCAGGAGGCTCGCTGTTAACAGGGCTCATCCAGAAGAGTTCCTTTACAGTTTTCCTTTTAGCACAACATTGTCAGATACACCAACTGTCCAAAACTACTGAACAACCCAATCCACCAAAGACCCATTAGGCATCTCTAGTAGCTTAGGTTGCCATTTTTCATACTGAAGAATTACCAGTGAGCTTTTGGGGAATACTATTGCAATCCAATTAAATTATCAAGGTTCCAATCACCAAATGGGTTCTCCTTTTTTGTTTAATTTAGGTTCTCTTGATTCTAATCGGTGGTGATCTGGGTACCATTCATCCCTTAAAATGTTGTATCATTGAGGCTATTCCTCCGGATGGTTTTGATACCAGTCTGTTTGGTTTTCATTTCAGCATGGCAGACAAGGGCATTGCCAAGTGGGCTCTGGGTCTGATACCTGTGTCACAGAAGGGAAACAACCCTTGGAAGGTCTGAGGTGGGGAATCTGAGGGTGAGATTAAATATATGGATTCTGGGCCACACTTCTTTTACAGATGCTATCTCACCAGGACACAGTTCTTTAGCTAGCCCTTCAGATTTCAGAAGGCTTTCCTCCCACCTTTTGAGAGTGTCACAGATATCCACAAAACATCACAGAAGTGTAGACTGTTAGAGCTAGAGGAGCCCTCTGAGGTCATCATCTAACTCCCAATATTTTCTAGATGATGAAAGTAAAAACCGGAAAGGGGAAGTGACTTCCCGGAAGACACCCATGAGGAGGTGGCAGGGTCAGGATTTTGTCTCTAGAGACTCTGCACCACGCTGCCCTGTGGGGTTGACACAGCAGTGGATGTATGACTGCCAAACTGGCAGCCCTCCCAAGAACTCTCTCTTCCCATAAGGCCAGAGTCAAAAGGGGAAAAACGAAAGGGGTGAATAGCACATTCCAAAAGAGAGAGGCAGATGTGACAGCCTTGAAAATTTTAGGTACACATTATTCACATGAATGCTGCCAGTGTGACTCTAATCAGCCTGAAACATATCCTAAAGCTCTCCCTCATGTGTTGCCATGGAGAGAGGCGATCAGCTACTACAGACACTACATTTATTTGTTCGTAATAAATGCCCTGAGTGATTCCAATTCATCTTGCCAGAGAGATGGGGAGTGAGAAGGAAAGGCAGAGATGGGGAGGAGGGGCAGCAAAGGTTGAGAGAGAAGGGAGATGTGAATTAAAGACATGCAGACATTGGACAGATCAGACAAGGTGGTGGATCATGTTCATAAACTGTGAAACAGTGACAAGGAAGCACAAGGGATCAGCACCATAAAAAGCAACTGTTGAGGCAATGATGGAAAGGATTGGTGGGAGGTACACAAAGGGGGAAGCTGTGTTCATGCAAAAGCCTGTCTGGGACCCCCCAAGAGCTGTTCATTCCCATCTCCCATTGAGGCCCTCGTTTTACAAATGAGATCTGATCTGCTTGGCTTTTCCAGGCAGTTGGTCAAGCAGCCACATCCACAGTGGGAAGACCAGGGGGTGGGGACTGACTAAGCAATTCACATCAATGACACATGGGGAATGGGGAACAGGCCACAGTACCTGGGAGAGTTTCATCTGCATGTTAGCAAACACATGGAGGAAGCCGACCACTGCGTCCCACAGCCTGCTGTGAGCCAGGCTCTGCTGGTTCCCAATGCAGGGGCCCTGGGGAGAGGAGGACATTCTTGTTTCACTGAAGCATCACAAGCTGCTCTGAAATTTGCCTTAGTAAGGACATCTGACATCAGCTCTTTCCAAAGGTCACATATCTTGTAGCTCAATATTTTCCCAGGTTACTTATTTCTTCTCCCCCACCTCCACTGTGTGTGCCCCACCCCACAACCCATCCTAAGATCCTATTTTGAGGAAAAGTCACTAGGAACTTCACAGTGTGATGATTTTCAGAGATTTTCTTTAGCATTTGTTCTTATGTTAAAAAACATTATTTTAAAAGTAAATGCTCTGTTGCTAGGTTGCAGCAGATGAATGGAAAAGAAAGCTGTGGTACATTTACACAATGGCGTATTACTCAGCCATTAAAAAGAATACATTTGAGTCAGTTTTAATGAGGTGGATGAAACTGGATCCTATTATACCGAGTGAAGTAAGCCAGAAAGAAAAACACCAATATGGTATACTAACGCATATATATGGAATTTAGAAAGATGGTGACGATAACCCTGTATGAGAGACAGCAAAAGAGACACAGATGTATAGAACAGTCTTTTGGACTCTGTGGGAGAGGGTGAGGGTGGGATGATTTGGGAGAATGGCATTGAAACATGTATAATATCATATATGAAACGAATCGCCAGTCCAGGTTCAATGCATGATACTGGATGCTTGAGGCTGGTGCACTGGGACGACCTAGAGGGATGGTACGGGGAGGGAGGAGGGAGGGGGGTTCAGGAAGGGGAACACGTGTATAGCTCTGGCAGATTCATGTTGTTGTATGGCAAAACCAATACAATATTGTAAAGTAATTAACCGCCAATTAAAATAAATTAATTTATATTAAAAAATAAAAGTAAATGCTCTGGTTGAAACAGGGCTAAAGGATACTCCTGCCAACTCCAGGCCCCACCTTGGCCTAAGAGGAGTTCTGAGGAGCTCCAGGGTTCCAAGGAGCACAATTTGAAAACAACGAGGCCCATGTGTTTCCATTGTCTGCAGGCAAAGCTACTCATTAAATGTGATGGCCACATGGCTATTTACTCAAGTAAAAAAAAATTCTGAATTATGAATGTTAAACTACTTTTAGGATTTTCTTATAATTAACCTACATGTCAGGTATATCATGTCTATCTTTTCTGAAAGCCAAACAGGGATGACTTGATGACGACTCTGCATTTTCTATGTTAATAACCTTCCCTACTTTTGAAGATCATTATTGAACCACTGTTTCTTTTCTTTTTAAAAATAAATCATTTGGAATTCTTCTGAATGGAGAGTTGTCTGTTCTTATTTATTTAGCACTTATTTACATCAGTATAGACTTCATGTATTCATTTTATGCTTTGGGTTTTAATTCAATATGACTTTATTTACATTATTTTGTAGCTCTAATTTTTCTAATTTTGGCCATTGGGAGCTCTTTCAGTTGGCTCCTGTATCCCTTTGACATACCTCCACCATTATTTTTTTTAGCATTTTCTTGCACTATAGGATTCTCCAGGCTCATCTTGTATGTTTCTTGCTCTAGTTCTAGAATCGGCCATTTCTCTAAGGAGCCTTATTTCCTTTCAATGGAGAGTGGTATTAGGAACCAAGAACTAGGCTCTAGTTGTATTTGCTGCTACTGGGGTATCATTTTTTTAAGTCCTCCTGGATGACAGAGCAGCAGAAATAGATGTGTTTTACTAATCCATGTATATACACATATCCATAAATATTTCCATACGTAACCATTTATATCTATGTTAAGATGAACATGAGTTTAGCATATGGGTGTCTCTAACTCTCCTTCATTCCCATAGGGATCTTCTAGTCTCCTCTGCTTGCTCATCAGTGAGAAACCTGGCTCATTACCATTATATTAGATTAGCCAAAAAGTTCATTCAGGGCTTTCTGTACAATTATACGGAAAAATCCAAATGAACTTTTTGTCCAATCCACTGTATATACAGTTTCAGAATTATTAACACATACCCACATAGGAAAAACGTCAACTAAAGTGCTTATTCTTGACTTTGGTCTTTCAGACTGTTTTCATTTCCAAGGTTTCTTAGGCCAGCATCTTACTCTCTACCTCTTCAATGAGACTATTTTATGTATTTTTTATACATTGAGTCTTCTGTCACATTCCGCCTATGTTCCTTATGCTTTTTCCTGTATTTTTCTACCCTTTAATTACTCTCCAAATCATGCAATCAATTTTCAAAAGGAACACTGATACTAGTGGTCTAGTGTCAAGTTCTAGAAAAGGCTTGGCTGAATTCCCAGGGAAGAGGTGAGCAGGAGAAATTTTGCCTACATCCCTAAGTCAACTAAGCATGTTTAAAATTCACTGTTCATGTACCTGTGGTATGTGATCCCAAGATGCCTCTAGATTCTTTTTTGAAATAAAACTGACTGTTAAAGAATCTCAGATTCACCCCAAAGAAGGGTGAATCTTCTTTTACTTTTGGGCTAAGTGCTCCATGAAGTTTTCTGGAGCTTAGGATGGGTTCTATAGAGAGCAAATCAGATGCTCGTCAATCTGTTCAATGATCTTCACGTGCCGTGAAACTTCAGCTCGGTCACACATTCCTAGCTGTATCTCCCTATCTTTTTTATAATCCTTGAGTAAAGACGGATCAATCTCTTCTTGAACTCCTTCTTCTTTTCAAGTCTTAGTCTTGTGTTTGTTTCAGTAAGCAGATACGATCTGAGTGTGGCAGTTGGCTCATCATATAGATCTTAAAAAATATCTTACATTCCATTACAGAGGACCACGATATGATTACGGATTTTACAGCAAATTCTGCCTGAGGACGTCCTCTATTCCTTTCATGAGACCACTGCAGGCAATGAATACATGATGCTGTAAGATGTAATAAAAAATGCTGTAAGATGTAGATATTCACCCTGAAATTCACCTGTTGATTTGCCCGTCACTATGCTTAGCATATGTGCTTCTGAAGTTCCTTTTCCATAGAGCTGATTTCTGACAAATGAGTAGGCTCTCATGAACTCTGTTTTTAACATCCAGGCTCAAGATAATATCACTGATCCCTTTATTCCTTCATACTATCAATTATTTCTCCACTCCACTCTCCATGCTTACTGAACACTTACGATGTGCCACACATGCCAGAAATGAAGAAATTTAAAACACCTAAGACATTTTCTGTCTGCAAAAAAATTTCAGTCTAGGAGGGAAAGCAAAACGTTAACTAAATCAATGCAAATCAAGTGTGACAATGCTATATACAAGTGATAGTTGGGTCCATAAACTACAGCTTTTCATAGAGTGTAGGTACTATTGGTTCCTGTTGACAGATAAGAAATACTGTCATGCTAGAGCTGGATTCACAGTCCACATGTGCAGCCAATATTCTGCAGGGAATACAGAATATGGGAATATTAACAACGTTACCTTCGTTTGCAAGCAAACACTTCATAGCACATACCTGGATGTATTCTGTAAGCGAATTGAAGATCTGCTTGGTGACCGCCAGGGCTTTGGAAAAATTGTGCTGTCCAGATTCATCAATGATGTCCTTCCCTGAGTAATACCAGTAGAAATCACTGATTGATTCCTAAGAACAAACAAGAAGAGTTTAGTATGTCTCACATATTAGTAAGTGAAGCTAAATCTCGTGTTCAGGAAGAGTACAAGAGCATCCTACATTTCCGTGACCACTTTGTTATGACAGGAGCCTGGGACTCTATGAAAAAGCACAGAGACATCAGATCCCAAGTACAGATACTTCCCCTCCGCAGGAAAGAACAGGTGAAAGAGAGGACAGTGTTCAGCCGGAGCTAAGTGACCATGTTATAGGACAATTTACTCACAATGCAAAATGTTACATTAAAGATAAATATGATCACTCAAATACTCAGCAACATAATAGCTGGCACTGTCAGTATGAGGCACTGTTCTGAGCACATTACATGTGTTAAACCTCTTCATCAGTACACTCCTCATTTTATAGATGAGGAGAATGGAACACAAGGAGGCTCAATAGATTGCTCCAGGTCATGAACTGGTAAGTGGCAGAACCAGGCTGAGAAATTAGCAAAGAGAAAAGAGAATCCTTTTTTATGTTTGTGTAGATCTTCTTGAAATTATTTGGATTTTCCTTCAAACAATGAAACCAAGTGATGTCTGAACACTCATTTCCCATCACTTTGTGTATCTCTTTTTCCTAGGGAAACTCTGTTTTCACTCACAGACTGTTTTATAGCTCTGGAGCACTGTGGCTAAGTTTACACCAGCTAAAATAAAGTAAACCAGCAGGCTAGAACAGATTTCGTATTTAACCGCTCCCTCTTATCATGTCAGTCTTCAAACTCACATTTAGGTATTTGATTTCCCATAAGTGTGTGGACATGGATTACAGTATCTTCTGCACTCAGGCTGGACCATATCCTCAGTTGTCCCTGGCCTTCTGTAACTGTCTTTAGCTTCCAGAAGAGTATACGAGGTGTGCTACCATCAGGCACCCACTCACCTGCAGACGCAGAAGGTAGTCCACGGTACTGATGATGACATTCACGGTGGTGGTGTTGCCCATCTGAGTCCTCAGGAAGTTCTGGAAATCTGAGAACACCAGGGTTGGATCAGAGCTCATCCCTGTCATGGCTGAGGAGCAAGTCTTACCCTCTCAGCTAAGCTCAGAAGAGACACACTATGTGGAAAGCCTGACAAGGGCACCCTGTTTGGGTCCTGGCAGGTGGTCACAGCACCACCCTGAGCCCACCCATCCCAGTGACACCAGAAACTGGACTTCATGAGCTCTGAGGAACTTGACAGCAAGGGGTGGGCATTTAACTTCAACGTTTGAAGGTTGAAGCAACTTAAGGAAGCAACTTAGCCTGGATGGCACTAAATAACACTAGCCATGAAGTTTAAAACTCATGTTACATTGCGTTGTTTAAATTGAGGAATGGATTAACTGTTGTCCTTGAATTAGCAATTGGTTGTGTTAAGGGTGGCAACACGAAATGAATCATAATTTTGCACCTGAATGTTGTTTTCCCTTGACGAATCAATGTGTTCCACTTACCACTGTTGTGTCCTTCACAAAGTAACTGTAGGAATCTAAAGAGATCTCGTGTAAACTCGTCATTCTGGAGTACTTTTTCACCTTGAAAACACAGAATATGGGCAAGCATTTGTTTGCTTTTTCAACATAGAATACCTTCGGATACACATGACTGCAGAAATGCTCAAGGAACTGTATCAGAGCTGTGTGGAAAGGCAACTTTGGATGAATGGTGACAAATCCAATTTAAATGGGAACTGAGGCAATGCCCAACAAAGCTAGGATTGTCAGCCCTGGGATGCATTTGGAAGGAAAACAACTAGGCTGCTGGCAGTAACGGTTCACAGTCCACAACCCATGCTTTAGAAGATGGAAGACACTTCTTTAATTAAATGACAGACTGCTGATTTAAATTGAACATGCAACCACCAAGCCGAAAATGTGTCTG
Source organism: Capra hircus (assembly GCF_001704415.2). Classification (NCBI taxonomy): domain Eukaryota; kingdom Metazoa; phylum Chordata; class Mammalia; order Artiodactyla; family Bovidae; genus Capra; species Capra hircus. The sequence goes on along the minus strand of NC_030817.1, from coordinate 74,279,705 downwards.
TGCTGGGCCAATTAAATAAGATCCCTTAGGACTCACACACACGGCAGGAACTCAGGCCAGAGATTCAAACTTACCACGCTCACGAACAATGACTGGTGATAAGAGAAAAACAGAAGAGCACAGAGTAAGAAAACCACGAACGTCAAGATAGAGCGTCTTTAGCTAAGACTGGTTCTGTGAACACATCAGCCTGGATGTGCTTTATCAAAACTAAGGATGGAAACATCTTGCTAAAATGGAGCAAGTCCTTGGAGGTTAAGTAGCAGTGAGCAGGAACTCTAACCATAAATAGTTAACCAGGATTTTAATCGGAAAGAGAGCAGCCTTCACCTTCGTCAGTTACTTACGTGTTCCTTCCTCAGTAACCATCCCCAGGCCTTCAGCTTTATTCTGCCTCTCAAATGCATTCAAATCAAGGACACTTGTAACAGACGAAAGAAAACAAGGTTCAGGGCTATGCACACTGGGAAAATGGGTTTTTAATGTCAATGTAGCCATCAACTAAGAATATCCTGTCCTTGTATTACCATAAATTACATTACAGTGCAATTGAGTCTAACGGTTCTCTGGGTTTGTGACAAGCAGTGTCCTCTTGACACGTGCGAGGACAGGGGTCAGACACACTTACAGTCACTGTTTGTCCGGTTGGAATCCTTTCTTATGGTTGAAGATTTAGAAAGGCTTTCCAAATAAAGAAGGAATAACCTGCATCTAAGATTTCTTAAGGGAAAGATTACTTTAAACTGCACTAATTCACATTCTTCCCACATTCATCTACATTTTTTTTTTTCCTGAGAAACACAAGGAATTGTGGCTTTTAGTGCTTAGGATAAAAATCCATGGAGAGAGCAACAATTTCAGATTCTGAAGGGCCACCTCCTTTACTCTATGCTTCAGGAGCCAATAATAGCCAAGATAATGCTTTTGAGAGGCCATGGTGTCCCTATGTGTTCCTGATCCTGTGACAAGTTGGTTTTCATTTGGTCCTCACCTTCCGTAACCTTCCCAGTCACAACCACCACCAACTCCTGCTTAGCCAGGAACCCCTAGGTCAACCACAAAGCTGTGGCCATGAGGATAAGGATCATATGATAGCCAACTGAGGCTCACTCTGTTTCTCTAATAGAGTCTATCTCTTTCTACAGTATGAATGATTTCATAGAACTCAAGACCACAAGGTTTCACAAGAATATAGACCTTAGGGAAGCCTATGGCAGAGCCCAGTAAGATTCTGTAAACTCCGCTCTTCCTTTAACCACTGGGCAAAGAAAATGACTGTTGGCTTGAAAAGACTCTAGAGAAAAATCCAGCACCCCCTCTCCCCCTTTTAGGGAGTCACATATGCTCTAGAATTTAGATAAATTTAACAGAGAAAGTGAAAATTCCTATTGCTCTCATGTTGGTTTTTCCCAGATCCTGCTGTAAAAAGGGTCTGTAAAAAAATAATATAACACCATCCTTTAATTTTGGGAGGAGAATATGGACATAGGACATTTGGACATAGCTGCTGTGAAGCATCACTGCTGATTCAGGAGACAATCTGTGTAGCAGACATTTCTGACCTTTATTCCATCCCAAAATACCCATTTCAAATTTTAATTTCTTGAATGGCTCACTATTTTACAAATATGTATTATTTTTATAATCAGCAAAAAGCCATTAAAGTATCTTAAAACTTCTGGTAAGACTCAGTTGGCCTCTAAGAGTATGTCACCTATCCCTCTAAGACATCATTATAAATTAGCTTAGCAATATTAAGTGCTACAGACTACTAAGGGAGCTCAGAAATTTAACTGAGAATTTCATGAGCAATATGGAACTGAATTGCCTTGATTTTTGCCATCTTTGAGTCCACATGTACTATTTTATCCTCAGTGAGTCAGGTCTGGCAATATTACATTTTCTTTTCCTGAAATAAACGAATTGGCTGTTGGTGAGGGAAAAATGGAGCTGAACACAAGGGATTGTACTGCAGCTCAGATATGTTCCCTACAACCCAGGGGTACAATATTTAGCCAAGCCAATATGACTAGCAATATTATGAAGTTCACCGAGTTAGAAAGTCCATCTCCCAAATTTTCAACTGGACCAATGTTCCAATTTTAAGAATTATTATTTGGAAGCAAATAAGCTAGGTAATTATAACTCTGACTTCTTTTGGAATGAGTTGCAGATGATTCAATATATATATATGAATCTTGAATAAGCTGACACTTTTCTTAGAAAGACTGCTAGCTTGTTTCTGAAACAAGCGAGTATGGTAACCTTATGACTTTTGGTTACCTATTGTTCATCTGTCAGAGGGGAGGCTTACACAACTGGGTAACATAAACGGAAAATTTAATGCTTTTTCAGACAATGTCAAAATGTTCCCACATCAGGATGTACCTCTGTCAAAATATGTACCCACTAAATATTTCTTCAGGCTCAAAGAATTGTTAAGGATAGAGATTAACAAAGTACCTAATGGATCTAATGAACACAGAGCCTTGAGTCACACTGAGGTATTCCTCTTTTCCACTCTTTGCTAGTTTGACTTACGAGTATACAGGTTTAATAAGAGAAACTCACACTCAGCTCCAAAGAAAACAACGTAACGAAAAAGGAGGTAAGAGCAATTCAAACACTACACAGATGTAGACAGGTAAGCTGTGTGTGTGTGTGTGTGTGTGTGTGTGTGTGTGTGTGTGTTACATTTTCCCTTCTGAATGTTATTTGAAGGTAATCCTGAAGGCTAGAGGAATAATGCCCATCCTCTTCTGAAGTAGGTATTCTTTTCTCAGTAATTCCACAATAAGCCAGTTTATGTGGCACTCTCCCATCCCATGCTCCTTTCCCTGAACAGTGAATAATTTCTAAAAAGTGCTATGGTTGGTTTTCCCATATTTACCTGCAAGACTGCATAAGACCAGAAAGACTTTGAAAGAACCCAGCATCCTTTTTCTCCTTTAGGTAATCTAGCATTTTCTGTAAGGGAGACACATTTGAAAAGGAAAAGCAATGAAAACTCTGGCACAAACATTGACCAAGTGAGATTCAGGAGGTGGTTTTGTAACCCTGGGTAAGCATGAAAATATTCCACCTGTGGACTTAAGCCTTTCATGTGCCTGAGCCCCACTGTCTACTTAAAGAACTAGAATCTCTTAGGGCTGATGTTTTATTTTATAAAGGTCCACTGGTGTTGATGGTACAGTAGATCTTTGACGTCAAAGATTTACTGTTTGAAGCCTCTTCTCTTTGGAACAGGTTCTAGGACTAGGCTCTAGTAATGTTTATGGTTACTGAGGTAAAATCTGAACAGCTCATGCAATGTTTAATGCATTGGAGGAAGGAGCTTAGCTAGTAATGAAACTAGTTGAGGGCCCAGTGTCTCTCACAAAGAGACAGTTTGCTTTGTTCTCTATTACTGGCAAGCTAGAAACTTGGTCTGGCATAGTAAGAATCTTCTTAGCTTTTTTAAAGGCTCTCTAAGAAAGTCAACTGATGGGGTGGTGATGGAAGAGAATAGAAAGTGAGGGGTGCCTTTGAAATGGTAGTTCTTAATGAGAAATTTGGTTTGTGATGAATTAAAGCCTGGGAAAAATTATGTGCAATAGTGGTAGTTATGGATTTGGAAATTCTCAAAGGCCCTGGGGATGCCAGCAGTCTTTGAAATTTCATTTTCCTGTGCACACAGATGCTTTTATTTTTAGCTAGAGCCTGGAGTGCTCAGGAGACACTACTGCATGTCTCCCATCTGCAGCCAGTTCCAGGTCAGATCGTTGAATGAATTCCATGTGCCAGGCACTCCACTGTATATCTCTGTGTGTTCTCTTTTAATGCATGATGGCAGGGAGGTTTATTTTCATGATCCACTGCTACATCCTCTACCCACAGAAGAGAGCCTGGCCCTAGTACATAGTCAGTGATCACTAAGCAGCTGTTAATATGAATGACTGAACAAACAAGTGTGTGGGGTTATGAATGTCACTTAACTGATCAAGCTTCTTGTTCACAGTAAGGCAACTAATAAATGAAAGTGTTGAAATAAAAACCAAAGGCTGAGAAAATTTCCTCTAGAATATATTTTTTCAAAAAATCACCTAATGATGAAACAAATGTAATGTTTTTCTTTTTGAACCCTAGATAACCCTTCTTTAGTAAGCACATATTTGTCTGCAGACTCCCAGTCCTGGTTTTATCTGTTTTCAGCTACTCAACGTAATTGGCCACTGAGGACAAAACTCCAGCAAAGGTGATTCTCAGTGGCCATCCATGCAGCAGAGTCAACCTCTCTTCCCCAAAGTGTGACAGCTGTTAACTGGAAATACCCCAGGAAGTCTGCACCACCTCCTGTGAGCCCCCATTACCTGCTGCACACCGGCATTGCCCCCATTCAGAATGGCGATCCCCAGCTTCAGAGTCTCCACCACCATGGGGCTCATCTCACCTGTCGAAGTAAAGATTAGATGGAATCACCAAGGAAACAGGGTAAATCACACCTACTGGGCTTTATCCAGATTCTTTAATAATGACTTCATGTCACAGGGTGACATCTCAGTGTTAGTTAAGGGACCCATGCACAAGTCTCTGAAATCACCTTTGCTGGCGCTGATCATCTGAAGGACCATCTCGGCGGCTCCACGCTCATGCAGCCGGGCTTGCTGATAGAGGGTTTTCTGCTTTTCCATTTCTTTCTCCTGGAAAAAATAGCAGGGCGGAAGGGGATTTGTTTACCCCCAGAGAATTCACTGTAGTCAGATGAGTTGAGAGAGAGATTCTTTACTTGCCTAGGAAGGCAACACACATAATTTTGAACAAAACAGATCTTGGAAGTTTATTTTTAGATGTGACCCAGTTTTCCAAAACTGTCCATCCATAATTCAGTCACATTTTGATGCTGAAATTTCCACTTTCTGTACTGATAAGTACAAAACACAGCCCATTCTCCAGTGACGCTATGATTATAGAAAGTGACTTCAGGGACTTCCCTGGTGATCCACTGGTTAAGAATCCACCTTCCCAAACAGGGGACACAGGTTCGATCCCTGGTCGGGAACTAAGATCCCACATGTCATGGGGCAACTAAGCCCACGTACCACAGCTGGAGAAACCTGCATGCCCCAGTGAAGACTCAGCAAAAAAAAATAGTGACCTCAGACTAAAACGGTTTGTTTTCAATGTTATTAAGGACAACTTGCTGAGGGCTCAGCTGGAATTCATCTGAGCACAGCATACGCCTACTTATCCAGAAAGCTCAGACCACACTTAACAAATGTGACATGCTAGAAGCCAAAGTTTTCCAGAACTGTATCCATTTATTTTAAAAAAATACACATATTTATTTGGCTGCCCTGGGTTTTAGTTGCACCATATAGGATCTAGTTCTCTGACCAGGGATCGAACCCAGACCCCCTGCGTTGGGAGTGCAGAGTCTTAGCCACTGGACCACCAGAGAAATCCCTGTATTCATTTACTTCTGCTCTTGAATACTCGTCTATAAAACAGTACAAGAAAACTAATGGAGTTTTATTTTGAGAGACTCAGGGTCCCACACTGCCCCAAATCAAGATCGTCATTAAGTACATTTACAGAATAATAGTGCAAAAGAGACACTGGATGCAGTGTCTCCACTGCTGTGAATTTTCACTTTTGAATGTTTGAATGTGCCCTCCCATGGCCCCATACTTGGGTTGATGTAGGAGATTTCCTACAAGAACAAACTTGAAGGACCATCTGTTTACTGGCTGCCTGCTACCTTTCCTTAGGCCAACAGACAGCAACCACAGGCAGTGCACTCATCCAGGCCGACTTGCATACTCGCCGCCTGACAACGGTGGGTGAGTTGCATGGCTGATGTCAGCATCCACCCCCGAAGGCCCTCCTGGTTGGCTTCAAGCTTAGTGAGAACTCACTTCAAATGTTTTCTCCTTGTCTTCCTCCTCGTCTTCATCTTCCCCACTCTGACAACTCTGGATTCGATGCAGCCAGGAGAGGAGGAGGCAAACAGTTAGGTTAAAGGTGGGCTTAGTAAACAGGACTCTGCTCTACTGTGTGAGGGCAGAGGACGGGCTGTAATTCGCAGGCACCTCAGGACCTCAGCACTCTGTAAAACTGAGAACATTCGGATCCCAGCAGGCAACACTCTACTCTAAACACCACCTTTGTGGTTACCAAGGAGTTCAGAAAAGAGAAATGGGAACACTGAGATCACATAGTCAAAGGAGACGTCCCTGGTTTAACCACAGACCCGAACTCTCCTACTTAAGAGAGTTCTGTAAAGTTCTGATGTAAATCAAGAGATAGGGGTGCAAAGAGCCGGCCCATTCTCAACATGAATCAGAGGCTTGGCCATAAGATTAGGGAAAACCAGGATGTGAATCCCAAAGTGACCCCACAGAGCACCTGCCAGAGGACTGGGTGCTCCTGCACATCCCCCACACACCCCCATCTCTGCCCGACAGGAAGTGCTCCCACCGGAGAAGCAGTAGGTTTGCTCAATCACTCAGCATTCCAGAGGCCACTGACCCCGTGTGACCTAGGAACATCCTCTCTGGTCACTTCCTCTCTTCTAGAACACTAGCTACTTCCTCTAGTTTCTAAGCCTGTTTTCCAATGTACTGCATTTCCTGCACCTACGGACATGGTTGAACTGTTGGACGTGTTCTGAGCAGCGAGTGAAAATTCGAGGATAATCTGGATGTCTGAACCCTGTGAAGCTGGCTGAGAAGTGTCATGTGAACCCAGGCACCAGACCCCATTGTTTCTTCAACATCGTTTTCACAGGATGATGGTAGAACAGTTTACTAATGTTGCCTGCAGAGCACGTGAATTGTGCAAAGCCTAGAGCCCACGCCATGACCCAAGTCCCAGGCCAATCGCTCAATGTGACAGTTTCCACGTGCCTGAAGAGGTCAAAGGGAAGCAGGAAGACTGCAATGACAGGAAGAAAACCAAGTGTACCTTGGCCATCATGCTGGCATAGGAGGTGTACAAAGGGTCGTCTTCCAGTTTGCTGGAAAGAATGGAGGAAATATTTAGTAGACCGACTTTGACAGAGTAGAAAACACTGCGTGGCATATAAATCCTAATATACCAGTGAATTAATTAGAAGCCCTCCTCCCTTACCCCAGTTCTTAGAAACCACTCTGAAAACCTGAATCATTAATGGCTTGACATGGAATTCAGGGATGAAGTTACTGTTTCAGGCTGCTTCATCTTCAGACTCAGTGTCAGGCATTATGATGAAACGGCTATGGTTTTTGTATTTTCCTCTAGAGGTTTCTTGATGGCCAAGAACAAGCCAGCAAGGAGGGCTGTTCAAATCTGGCACCCGCTCTGTGCACACTGCCACTTGGGGAGGACAGCTTGGGGAGGACCCAGCCATGCCTGGGATGTGAGCAGGGCGCTCCACGGTGCTGACCTCCTCTCCGTGAGAGCGTTGCGGCTAAAGTGGAGGATGATCTGATGAAGCGGGTCTGGCTGCTTTTCCACCTCCTCCTCCTCCTCTTCTTGAACCTTGGGAGATTTCTACACAAACCGAGGCAGATAGGTTTCAGGCATGAATTTCTGCACGTGGCATACCACCGCACGCGAACAAAGGTGAAGCACCAGGCACAGAGCGCATCAACTCAAAGCACATAGAGAACCGTGACGTCATACGTTTATTTCAGGACAGAAGCCCTAAGGATGCAAAGTCTGGGAGTGAAATGTATATATATATATATATTTTTTTTCAGCCAATTAAATAAACATTGCAACTTTGGGTTAAAAACAAAATGGAAGAAAAAGCAAAAGCTTGACTGCAGGGGAGGCACTCCAGACTCCAGTCAGCAGAAATCTCATGCAAGCTCTGGGCACCCGCATTCAGGAGGGAAGCCCTGGAGAGTACCGAAGAGGCTGTATCTCTCCACCAACACCTGACATTTCTCTTGGAGAGGTGGGCTGGGAATGGGGTTGGGGCAGGAGTTACAAAGCACCGGGGCCATTTGGGCATCTACTACTATCCTAGACTGAACCCAGTGAAATGCTTCTCTTTCCTGAATTCAAACTTCATCCCCAAAATCTTGCTGTCCCGGAGAGATGCTATCCTGGAGCTGTGAGCCTTGCAGTTTCTCCTCTGAGAAAGTCTTTTCTCTGTCTCCTTTTATAGAAATAGCAGCTGATGCCAGATGAATAAGTTGATTTCCCAGCAGTGGTAGAACCAGCAGGGTGGACCATACTCAGTATATTGGTGAGAACTACATAGGTTGTGTGAATGGTTCAGAAGAAGGGGAAGGTTGAAATGATGCTCACTGTCAACTTCACACTAATCAAGAAACTGGGAAAATCAAGCAAACGTCTTTCTCATTGATGGGAACGTATGAAAAGATTGATGGGCATAAAGAGAAATGGAAAGAGAATGAGTGAGAAAGGATTAAAGGACAAAAGACAGGAAGAGGAAAAGAAGCTGAGGGAGATGTAAAGAAAAGTGAAAGTGAGGTTGCTCCGTCGTGTCCGACTCTGTGACCCCACAGACTGTGTAGCCTATCAGGCTCCTCCATCCATGGAATTTTCCAGGCAAGAGTACTGGAGTGGGTTGCCATTTCCTTCTCCAGGGGATCTTCCTGACCCAGGGATCGAACACAGGTCTCCCGCATTGCAGACAGACGCTTTACCTTCTGAGCCAGGGTGAAGGGGAAATACAGAAAAAGTCACATGGAAAGTATAAACATGAGATACACAGGGTAAGACTAATGGAGACTAGAGATGAGAGAAAAAGGATGGGAGAAATAAGGAGAAAGAGGAAGAGAACTAGGGCTTGGCCAAAGGAGAGGAGGGTGTATTTTCTTTCTGAACCAGGATGAAGGTCAGTGATACTGCTGCAGTAAGCTTTACCCCTTGCGTGTTGTTTCAAGTAGTTTAAGCACGTGAAGCCTGTGAGAGACGGGGCGTGGCCAAACACAGAAATGTGAGATGCAGGAAGGGCGTTTAGATGTGCCTTCCCCAAAGGGGAGCCACCCACCAGAAATGCAGGGCCTTGGCTAGGGCGGGCTGGCCTCCTGCAACCAAGGGTGCTCAAAACTTAACTTAGCATGAGCTTTCCAAGGCACAGCTGCGCATCCCAAGAAACATTAGTTGTTAATAATAAGGAGGAGGATGATCACAGGACCAGCACCTCCAAGTGAAATTCATCCTCTGGCTCTTAGGACTATTATTAGCGGGGCTTCCTCTGAGAATTCATACGGTTAGTTCCTTTCAAATTTATACACCCAATTCTTTGTGAATCTTTCAAAGTTATAATGCACACACATGAATACAAAGATCAAACTCATTCGCACCCATATCTGCTCCCAGTTGAGTCAGTACTTACAGCCAAATCCTGTACTAGTTTCTCTTCAAAGGAATACTCCTCTGTTTCTATCCAAAATCTCTGATAGCCATGGAGGAAGAGGTTAATAGAGCGGTGCCTGAGCGGAAGGGGTGAGAATGAGGTCAAGAGGGGTCCACGGGACACCTTGTTTTAGTCTGGGCGGTTAACGGTTAGTAAGCAGTTTTGTACAATTCTTATCTTCTGATTGGTCAGGGTAGCCAGGAGCACACTGTAAGCATTTATTTCAAAGAAACCAGAACCTGCTAACATAGCAGATCCTGAATATTTAGACGGCTTTCTGAATGAACTAACAATGGTTAGTTCAAGACCTGGAGGTCACATTAACTGTGTTCTGGTCTCACTGGGTCTTTATCACGTCTCCCCTCTAATGAGAATTCATTAGGTCGAGGAACAGCCCTGAGTTATCTGTGAACATGGCAATTTGGTGATTCCTTTTGACTGATCACCTGTCCAGGTAATCCAATGTAAATTATGCTGATGGCGAGCAGTGTAGTCTCAGATAGACTCAAAGCAGCAGAGTGTCCTTCTTTACAGGGCCTCTGAGGAACCACAGCTGCAAAGGCTCCAGTCTGTACTCAGGAAATAAAGCTTGGGCGTGTTGTACTCATCAGCAAAACTTCTGCACGCTTCACGGGTTCCAGTGCTGGCCCTGGCACCTGGGAACACTGAATGAACTGGCACAAGCCACTCCCTCTCTACAGGGCATGACGGACTTCTGGGAATATTAACCACTGAAGAGCAAGTAAGCGGTTACCAAAATGCGAGGAAGACCAAAGAGAAAAGGAAGGTCAAGACCAGACTCATCAAGTCTTGGTCATAATTTCTGGTAGAATATAGCCCTTACCATCTTTCTTCAAAATCTGACCAATCAGAGGTGTTTTTTTTAAAAAATTGTACAAATTTGTGTTTTCATGATCATGTTAAATCATGGTCAAGGAAGGAGAAGTGTGCAAAGAATGAGCGGGTCTCTCCACAGGTTACATTACCATTAAAATGAGTATAAGCCTGTCATACTGAGTTTTTTCATTAACCTTTTCCAGCCAAACCCGTTGAAAGGTGCTCAGGAAGAAATTGTTAATTGTGTGTCTGGGGAAAAGCATACAGGTTTTCTTTTAAAAACTCACAGCAGAGAAAGTTTCCACATGATAAAAATAAATCCCTTTAGCCCTTTAGTTTGGAAGACTCCATACAGTTTCGATTCTCATAAGATGGAGAAAAGGCATGGTACTGACCACTAGCTTCTTGTTCATTTTTATTGTTGTTATGAAATCTATATATAATCCTCCTAGGGATATAATCCTATGTATAACTTCTAGGCAGAAATCCAGGGCAGCCTCTCTAAAACAGCTGTGTTAGACACCGCTACATTAAAAATGGATAACTAACAAGAACCACTGTAAAGAACAGGGCACTCTGCTCATTGCTTTGTGGCATTCTGGAGGGGGGCAGTTTGGAGGAGAATGGATATATGTATATGAATGGCTGAATCCCTTTGCTGTCCACCTGAAACTACAACACTTAATCAGCAATACTCCAATGTAAAACGAAGTGGTTTTTCTTTCCTTTTTTTTTTAAACAGCTGGGTTAGGGGTGGAGGTGGCCATGTTTCATCAAGGAGACAGTGGATTCTTGGACTTACCATTATCCATTCAGTGGCAGAGTTCTTGAAGGAGCAACCAAAATATTAAAGGATGGTACTATCATTTTCAGTGAATTTAGAAAAAAAATGCTTGTTTTTGAGAGATGTAATTGCTGTCGAGCTGGCCTGGGAGACACGAGCTTAAAGCTGAGCCCTCTGGAGGTCATGTTAAAGGACACCGGGAATGGCTCTCTATCAGAAGGGGAAGCGAATGCCTTCTGATGTTTTGCCACTTTTAGAAAACAGACAAAAATTCTAGGCAGTTTTGCTTCTTCTACTGGGCTATAAATTTCATTTGTCTGCCAAGACTTCAGCAACCTTCAAGCCCATGACTGCCTGACTTAATTTTTCAGTTTTCTTAAATTAATGAATTCTATTTGATTTGTGATGCCTCAACCTTTCCAGAGACACTAGTCTATTTTCTCAAGAGACCTGTAGGAGCAGGGGTGTGTCTCAGAGGCCATGATTCTCCACCATCTTCAAAGACCCTAACTCAGAGAGCTCAGTTGGCCAGCTGGCTCAGGACAGGGATATGGGACACTCTGGGCAAATGATAGCCAACATACACAATTTGATGAAAGCAAAATGTCAAGCACAGAATAGTCTTTCATCTAAGATTCCAAAGAAACACATGTATTTACATGTGATACAGAATTTACTTGGCCAAGTCAGTGTCTTTTTCCTGACCAGGTGAGGCTATTCCGATTGACTGGAAGTTGATCAAGCAGTGGCTCTTCAACCACCAGCTTTGTGTATTGATCATAGGCCCAGACTTACTGACTGCAATTAGTCTGAGGATAGGAATGCTGCCACACCACCAACACTGAGTTGGCCTCAGTGGTCAACAATAAAATGAAAGTGAAAGTGAAGTCGCTCAGTCGTGTCAGACTCCACAACCCTGTGGACTGTAGCCCACCAGTCTCCTGGGTCCATGGGATTCTCCAGGCAAGAATACTGGAGTGGGCTGCCATTTCCTTCTCCAGGGGATCCTCCCAACCCAGGGATCAAACCCAGGTTACCTGCATTGCAAGCAGATGTTTTAACCTCTGAGCCACCAATGGCCCAGTCTATACCAATACTGTCCTTTACTGGCACAGCACATGTTTACACACATGCCAGAAAAGCCTCCACATATTTTTGACTTCAGAGTATAGACTAAACATCCAGGTAAATGCCTTATGTTCATGACTGGCCTCTTAGGACATCTCTAAACAGTTTCCTAGTTTCATCTTGAAGGCAAGTACATGATGCTGAAGGATTCTTGGGTTACATTTCTGTACTTGCTAAGGAAACATAATTTCGGTGTCAATCAAGTGCTTGAACATGGAAACATTGCTTCATCTATGGATGGAATTTGGGGTAAAGTCTTTTAGAAAAGTTTCCTTTTTCTAGTATGGCTTTACAGCTGCACAAAGAATGCTACCTAGGTAAAACTAGAGAGCTTCCATATGCTTACACAGCTGACTTTACAGTGCAAAAAGGTGAAGTGAGGCAGGCTTGGGGGCCCTAGGAAATCTCATCTGTTTTCAGGTTTTACACTTACCAGTGTAGGCCAGTCTACTATATGTAGACTGCAATGGCTCTGCAGGTGAAGGACTCCAATCTCTACCCCTGGGATCATGAGTGTCAGAGCCAGAAGAGAACACAGCTATAGGAAGATACCTTAATTCTCATCTCTGACTCACATGCCAGGAGAAAAAGATAGAATACTTGCCTGGGCAAGTTGTAGAGAGGGGCCATCCTGAAACAGGCCACCACTGCCCGTTTCCGCTGCTTTGATAGCAGTTTGTGCCAGACCGCCTTCTTGGACCTCAAAGGCTGTTCCACCTATGAAGAAATCACATGGCTAGGTATACACTAAGCTGATCTGGGTGGCAGAAAATACCAACAGACTTCTCAACCCTGGAAGAAATCTGATTTCTCAACTGTGGTCAATCAAAGGTACTCAGCGCTAAAGGATTCAGTTTGTAAAAGTCTTAGGTTTTCTTTCTTCTCCCAATTGTTTTTGGTTGCTTACTGCTTCATAGTAGCGTTACAAATGAGCAGGGAACTTAGATAGATTATTTGAACTAACGGCAAAAATTTGTAAAACACTGGAAGGATTAAGCATTAAGGAGTCTTGCTACCATGAGGCACCAAGATGACACTTTGGGATGACCCAGGATGATCCTTACTTCTTGCTTTCTTACAAGGGTGCTTACAGGGTGTTCGAAACTAAAAGCTGAGTGTCAAGAGAAATTTTGTATAATGCAAGGTGGTCTTGCTTCCTCAAGCCTCAGGGTAGACGCTACTTACCTGCTCTAGGTGGAAGACAGCTGCTGAAATTCTCTGCACACGCTCCACTGTCTTTTCTGGGTTGGAAGGTTCTTCACTCTTTAAAACATCCTTGTATAGGTTCAGCTGCCACTTTACAGCTGGATCATCAGACTGCAGATTGAAACATATATACGAGATGAGCAATCTCTTATACCTCTTATATAGAAAAGGCCTTTGTCTCCTATAACGGTTCCATAGTATTCAAGAGTCTTTTCTATGAATTCCTCTCTCATTTTCTCTATCATTTCTCTGTTTTTCTGGAACAATGTAGATGCTTCATAGGAACTTTTCATTATAGCCTATATGTCTCAACCCTTCTGTCATATTTTCCATCCCTTTCTTTCTGTGCTGCCTTATGATTTCCTTAAATCAACCGTCCAATTCATAAGTTCTCTTTTCAGCTGTATCTACTACATTTTTTCACCTATATATGGAATTTTTATTCCTAGTTTTTTTTAAGGAATCTCCATACCGTATATAGATGGAATTTTTAATTTCAATGATTATTTTTAACTTTGTAAATCAGTGAGGTCTTTTTTCAATTCTACATCCCCTCTCCTTTCTTTACAAAATAATGTCCAAGTTGTGATTTATAGCTTATATGGCTGCCTTTATCTCTTTAAATATTTCTATAATACTTAAAAAATTCCTTTCTGTAGTTGCTTAGGCTTGAATTCTTCCTTTTGTTGATTTTCTGTCCAATAGTCATGGATTTCTTTTCACACTGTGTGTTTTTTAAAAATATGAACTTGTATTCAGGAGTTTTGTTGACTGGCCCATATTCTAGCAGGTAGAGGCTGAGTGGTTTCGTGGCTGTTTTTACAAGCAATTCATGGGTGTCACTGCATCAAGAGTCACTTTACATAAGTTTCTTGCTCTGCTGGTGTTGTTCAGTCGCTAAATCATGTCAGGCTCTTTGGGACCCCATGAGCTGCAGCACTCCAGGTCTCCTTGTCCTTCACTATCTCTGAGAGTCTGCTTGAACTCATGTCCATTGAGTTGGGGATGTTTTCCAAACATCTTAGCCTCTGTCACTCCCTTCTCGGCCTCAATCTTTCCGACCATCAGGGTCTTTTCCAATGAACCAGCTCTTGGCATCATTTGGCCAAAGTATTGGAGCTTCAGCTTCAGCATCAATCCTTCCATTAAATATTCACGGTTGATCTCCTTTCGGATTGACTGGTTTGATCTCCTTGTAGTCCAAGGGACTCTCAAGAGTCTTCTTCAGCACCACAATTTGAAAGCATCAATTCTTTGGTGCTCAGGCTTCTTTATGGTCTAACTCTCACATCTGAACATGACTAGTGGAAAAACTGTAGCTTTGACTATATGGATCTTCACTGGCAAATGATGTCTTTGTTTTGTAATATGCTGTCTAGATTTGTCAGCTTGCCTTCCTTCCTTTCAATTTCGTGGCTGCAGTCACCATCCGCAGTAATTTTGGAGCGCAAGAAATTAAAATCTGTCACTGCTTTCACTTCTTCCCCTTCTATTTGCCATGAAGTGATGAGACTGGATGCCATGACCTTAGTTTTTTGAATGGTGAGTTTTAAACCAGCTTTTGCACTCTCTTCTTTCACCTTCATCAAGAGGCTCTTTTATTCCTCTTCACTTTCTGCCATTAGAGAGGTATCATTTGCATATCTGAGGTTGTTGATATTTCTCCTGGCAATCTTGATTCTAGCTTGTGACTTATCCAGCTTGGCATTTCACATGATGTATTATCCAGCTTGGCATTTCACATGATGTACTCTGCATATAAGTTAAACAAGCAGGGTGAAAACACAGAGGCTTTATGTACTCTTTCCCAACTCTGAACCAATCAGTTGTTCTATGTAAGGTTGTAAGCGTTGCTTCTTGATGTGCATACAGGTTTCTCAGGAGACAGATAAGGTGGTCCGGTATTCCCATCTCTTTAAGAATTTTCCGTAATTTGGTGTCATCCAGATTTGATCTAAATTTATGCCAAGCATGGGAAATTTGGTCCACACTCCTCTTCCAGATTAGTAAAATCCTCATCCTCTATGATATGTATCTGGTCAGGAAAGCTCTATGAGTTTTCCTCACTTCATCGTCTTCTCTTCATTACTAAGATTTAGACTGCCCTCTTTTTTTTCTGGCACTTAGAATTTCTTTTTCTATGGCACCCCACTCCAGTACTCTTGCCTGGAAAGTCCCATGGATGGAGGAGCCTGGTAGGCTGCAGTCCATGAGGTCGCTAAGAGTTGGACACAACTGAGCGACTTCACTTTCACTTTTCACTTTCATGCATTGGAGAAGGAAATGGCAACCCACTCTAGTGTTCTTGCCTGGAGAATTCCAGGGACAGAGGAGCCTGGTAGGAGGTCGTCTATGGGGTCGCAGAGAGTCAGACACAACTGAAGTGACTTAGCAGCAGCAGCCACAGAATTTCTTCTTACTGCCTTTTTTTGTAGTCTACTTTACCCACCATCCCTATATAGTTGGGGTAGAAAGGAGAGGCTGTTTGTATCATTTTAGTCTTCTATCTTAGGGCATAACATATTTGGGGGAAAAGCTGTTCAGATTTGCAGACCTGGAAAAATTTTAAATAGCCTTAAAATCAAGATTGGTCTTGATTTTGTCTGATTTTGGGGTGGGGGTTATAAACTCAGACACAAAGTTACTTTGTTCACAAATCTCTAAAGCTGAAAGTGCTAAAACTTCCCCCAGCTTTCTGTTACACTCTAACACACCTCACAGTCTGTAAATTCTGAGACCTAATCTAACCCCCTTGCCATGGTTTGATGTTCACACAGTGGGAGGTGGGGAGATATGTTTTACTGGACCTCCTTGCAACTGGCAAAGAAAAAAGCAAAAAGCAAGGACCAAAAAATGAAAAATTAAAGGCAGAGAGTTCTACCAATTCAGCACAAGTACACTGAGACTGGTTTCAGAACACATTAAGGAAGTATGAGTAAGCTAAGTGGGTGTGAGGCGCCCTGCAGCCAGAAAGAAGCCTGCGTGAGCTCTCACTGTCTTCCCGCTACATCACCTTTTCCTGCAAGTGCAAGTTACTCCGCAGATGCTCCTTCACCTCTTCATCTGTGTCCCTCTGTGGAAAGAGATGTGAAATTTTATTCCTATAGGTTACCATGGAAATGTAAAGTGGGGTGCAGGGATGTACTAAGAGTTTTGCTGGGATCTTTACTACAAGAACAAAAGGAGAGAACAGGCAGAGACTTATCCGAAAGAGCATGTGCTGACTCCCAAGTCAGCTGTAAAGATGATGGTGTGTTGCTTCTGCGCACCTTGGCTTCCGTTCACTGATCCCCAGGGACGGAGGGCTGAGCACAGACCACCACCACCTGTATTAAATGCTCCACCAAAGCAGATGGGTGACTTACATAGCTGTACCGTGATTTTGCGAGGGAGATCAGCTCCTGATCGCCTGGGGTGCACATATTCAGACCAATGGGCAGCATTTTCTTGAGCGCAGCCACGATGAGGGAGGTCTGGATGGAATAAAAGTCTCCCCTCCGCTTTGTCTTCTTCCGCTCCTGGTCCTGTCCTCCAGACTAGTGATGAAGTTGAAACAAACAGGGGCTCAATGATTCTGAAAGGCACTGCCTCACGTTGGAGGCAGCCTGCCTCCTATATAGGTCCTCCCTTGTATAGGTCGGGCCTTTCTACATTTTAGAGGACAGTAAAGGATTGTGATACGCAAAGCCAACCAAGGGGCCATTCAAGGCCAGCCCTGATGCTCAGACTTCTCTTTGTGCGCATGCTCACGGAACCACGTGACCAGACACATAACACCGACACCCACGGTCTCTGCTCGCTTGCATCTGGATGGAATGAACAAGTGGTGTTCCTACAAAAAGAGTGACTTGCTGACAAAATGACTGCAGAAAAGAACTGAGAATCCTGATGTGAGCAGCACTAAACAAGTGAGAGAGCATCTGCCCTAAAATACTAGCTCCTGGTCAGGGCTGGAGCGAGCATTTTGGGGCACAGGCATCCTAAGGTCTGCAGGAAAACGGGACCGCCCAGGTTGGTAGGGCTGCTTTGGGATCTGGCTGGGGCAAAGTTAGGAGAAACGGTGCAGAGAGATGAAGAGGAACCGCCCCAAGTCTGGGAGAGTCCGCCCTCCTTTGTTTATACTTTCTGGACCCTTTCCGGGGGCATTATTCCAGCAAAGTGGGAGTTTTGCAAGAAGAGGCCAATGCACTGGGTTGTGGCAGCCCCAGGCAACCAACTGAGGACCCTCTGCACCCACCACAGAAGGTGGATGTGGCTGGGCCCAGGAAAACAAGGCTCTGCCCTGCCCATGTGATACCTCATCGCTGGACTCTGCCCCAGCTGAGTGGGCGCCTGCTGGAAGTGAGGAAGGGCTGGGAGGCCAGAGGCAGAGATTGAAGTCAGGGTCCATGATGGGGGAGAACTGGGGCTTATTAAAGCTTTTGCTTTATGAGGTGCCCGTGAGTGTTTGCAGCATCCTTGTAGTTGCACAGTGGCTGGCAATGACAGAAACACTCCGCGCTCTGGGAGCCGCTGAAGGGCCAAACCGCTCCTTTGAAGATGGCATGTAAGACCTGGGGCCCCTGGCTGGAGTAGAATTTGCTTTATGGAGGATTGGTTTTCTGAGAGAAGACCAAGTAGGATCAGAATCACACCACCTTAGCGCCAATCTGTTTACTTTCCAAAGTGTGATGGAGGAGTAGTATTAATGGGTATTCTCAAAACGGAGGTGACTTCTTTTACCCAGCTTGTGGTGGCTAAGCCTTCAAGTGGTTACATGGCAGAAACCACAGTGAAATCCCTGTCAGGCAAAACCCAGTCTGACCAAATACTGCCAGACAACTCTTACTTGTGTCTGTTGCTCCAGAACAACAGGTCAGACCCAGGACAGCAGTGGGAGGGTGCAGTGTAGGAGGGTGGGGTTGAAGCAAGATACAAAGTGTCTTGTATTCTAGTCACACAGCTAGAAAACTGATTCCTACAGAAATTCCTACCTTTACTGAGAGCTTGCTGGGTTCCTTAGATGTTCTAGTATCAGGTCTATAATACTACAGGTTGTGCCTAAGGCAAAACTCTTAAGTCTAAATCACCCTTGAAAATACCTCAAATTGTCCATTAAGGATAGAACCCAGTTTATATATATATATATATATATATATATATATATATATATATATAAAATGAGGTATAGTTACATCGACATTATGTAAGAGGTAAATAGTAACATGCATATACAAAAATATGCAAAATTGTGGATTTGCTATACAATTTAAATAATTTCTTGTTTGCTATTTTCTTTGGCCAATCTCATGTTGTTCTAACTATAAATGCTGCATATATGATGTGGCTCCAATTTGCCTGGTACTTAGATAAACCATTTGTGATCTTCCCAACAATGCTGAGATAACAAGAAGTCAGTTATATAAAGGGGAACATGATGCTCGGGGAAGTTAAGTGATGTTTTCCTAAGGGCACACAGCAGTTCTGAGTCTGGGCCAACATCTAGACTGCCATCTGCCTGGCCATGGATCCATTTTTCTTTACTGAGAGCTGCATGTGACCTGGTTCCTGCACATCTCCGTGTCTCTGCTACAGACCTGGGGCAAAGGTCTTGGGACAGTGGCAGCAGACATATGTTAATGGAGAGAAAGAGAAATGCTTCCAAGCAATAACCTGTATAGGATACTTGAAAATTGTCCCAGGGCTTATTCCACTGGGTGCACATTTTATGCAAACACGGCTGTTTCAAATGCTTGCTGATTTCAAATCCTTGACTTTGATCCTTGGAAAACTCTCTGACTCTTTGGAGTCCTGCACAAGAGCCAGACATGTATAGTGTGGAAGGGCTGGGACCACTAACAGTAGGTAAGAGGAGGGAGTCTCCTGGGCACTGAGAGCCCTGGTCAGCGTCCCTATCTCTGTTAGTGTGCTGGCTGCAGAGTGGGCAGCCGGGAGGGGAGCAGAGATGGCAAGGAGACCTCGGATAGGGCGAGGCTTGGCTGGCTTCCCCGGCTTCCCCCTTCCAAGGGTGGGTAGGCCTACATTCACTCTTTGACAGGCAGTTGTCTTCCCTGGAGCAGGCCTGGGGGACCTCCAAGTGGGAAAATCCATTCTGGACCACCCCCACGGTGATCACAGTGCAGAAGGTAGCCAGAGTCTGGCCCCTCTAATACTAGGACAGAAAAGACACGTCATGCATTTGACCTGTACCTTTACTTGCATGGCCTGTGTGGAAAGATAAGAGAAAAGAAACAAGGAGAAGTCAGTCAGTGAAAGCAGGGGTCCAAAGCATAAGCATGTTAGTCACAGCTCTTCCACCCCCATTCCTTAGCCAACACGACAGAAAACCAACCACTCTGGAAGCCAGTGGACCATGGCATGAAGAGGGGGCGGGAGGTTAGGATGGAGGTTAATTGGATCGAAAGGACTTACACCCAGAACAAGCAGTACATCATCTCAGAGACCAGCATTCCAGAGTGTGTGACGCTCTGCACACATTCCAGAGTGTGCAGACCCAGATGGTCTTCAGATCTGGCCACCCAAGTGACTCTTTAGATTGCGCGCCTTCTCTCCTCCCCCCTCCATCCTGTTACCTGGGTGGGCTGCAAACAATCTGTCACATAACCAAAGACCCTGATTTTCTTTCTTCCTTCCACCCACCACACTATCACCTCCAGAAGATCTATGGTTACAAAAAGAGTGAGGAGAACTGAGCTAAGGGGCCATGTATGTGCGTCCCCTAAATAAAGGTTTGCTAAAACCATACTCTAGGAATATTCAAGGTGGTTCAGGATCACCTCATGAGCCAAAGGACGGGGCATCTCCCTTCTTGTGCTGTGACCTTCAAATATACCTTAGGTCAAAGGCTCCTACGTGCTATAAGTTCTAATTTTATTCCTTTCCTCAGATATTGCTAAGATTAGTTAACTCAGTGCATTTCCCTAATGCTTGAAATGCTCTCTCGTGCCTGCTCTCTTTATATATTTTAATCTATTTTTAAATGTTAGCTGAAACTTTTCATTTTACAAACACATCTAGAAATTCCTATATATTCAAAATCACTTCATTTCTACACACTTAACCACTAATAGTTTATGATCAAATAGCCAATTTATGTGTGAAATTAAGGAAAAAACAGAGACTCTTAAGGGAAAGGGAGTTGGAGGAGTGGAGGGAGGCTTTGGAACTAGGGCAGAGGTGTGCGATCTGAAGCGCTCATTCCCAGGGAGAGGGTAAGGGAGGTAGAGACCATTCAAGTCTACACTGGATAGTAGAGAGAAAGATGAATTTCCAGCAGCCAGTCTGAGAATGAGAAAGTGTGTGTGTGTGTGTGTGTGTGTGTGAGAGAGAGAGAGAGAGAGAGAGAGAGAGAGAGAGAGAGAGAGAGAGAGAGAACAAAGGAGGGAGGGTCGTAAGAGAAGAGAGAAGGATAGAGGAGTGAATGGTGGGGACAGGGAGGACAGAGAGAGGAAGTGAGGGGGGAGGCGGGGTGGGGGTCGGGGGTGGAGGGTGAGGGGTGGATAGCAGGGGGAAAGGCTGGAGAAAAAGAAAGGGAGAACAGGAAGTGGGAGAGAGAAGGCGGGCAGAGGGACAAAGAGCACTTGAACTGTACAAGTGCAAGAACAAAGAGAATACAAATGAGAAAAGGTGGAGGGGTGGGGGAATGAGAGACAGGTGAGTGACCAACTGGGGGGTCACTGAGGAGGAAGAAGCAAGCTCACAAAAGCCATTCTGCAACCTTGAGGAGCATAACGATGTCTTTCAGCACGGCCCTGTCCTTTCTCAGTATGCTGAAATCACACTCACAGGGTGGAGAGGCTTTAAACAATGAGGCACCCTAACATTTCCTGCATCACAACTCTTTTGTTTATAATCTTGGTCAAAGAACTGACATTTCTTGGGCTAAACGTGTTCTAACTTACCTTTCCCCTCTGAGGAAGCTGTTGCCATTTTTCCAGAAAACAAAACAAAGTTTAAAAACAAAACAAAAAACACATGCTCAGCTCAGTTATGTACAGCTTGACATATCTGCAAACCGGAGTTATATAAACAAAATATACAATGAGCTCTCCTCAAAATGTGCTTTCGCTGCTGGAAAAAGGACATCTCTTTGAACTGACCTTCCATTAGTCAAGTGTGAACAGTGTGGCCCCCTGTATATTTTTTCCACTTCCTTTTTGTCTGCAATGGCATGTGTGGTGTGTGTGGGCATGCAGTTTTCCAGCTCACATCTCTCTGCCATATGCACTGAGGCCAAGATCATTTATACAACACCAGAATTCAATTAAGAGAGGAGATGAAAGTAAGCACAGGTGACTATTCAGATCAGGTAGAAGAGAGAACATTTAATTTCAGGGTGGCAGTGGGGATTCAGCTGATACTAAAGAGAACACTCTCTCTCCATCCTCTCAATCAGTACTTTTACATCCCCGAAATACCAGAAATAGCTATGAGTTACTGTCTTTTGGAGGCATGGTATCTCCCTATCTGAAATAATGTGCTGTATTTATGTAATATTATTCAATTCAAGAGATGCATTTAAAATTTACTTTTTAACAGGGCATACTAATAGAGTTGGGAGAAGTCAGGCAGTAAGCTCAAGCCCATTCTACAAACTGGTAAACTGGGATCTAGAGAAGTTAAGTGAATGATGCAAGGCCGTCCTTATACTCATCATAAAGCCAAGCTGGGACTTCTGTTTCCTTTGGTATCTAGTTCCGTTTACTACCACACTTTGTGTCTCAACTGAGGCAACTGGAACAATACGAATATTTGTTACCCTGAGGAGTACAGCAAATGTTATTTAACATCTAGGGAGTGTTCTTCCATCCACTACACTGTAACTTTCACCCTTTCCAACATCACTCAGAAAAAAACTGGCATACGATGTCAATGGAAATGAAAGCCTTTGCTCCTGTGAACTGACCTTACCAGCAGGGAAGATGCACCTAAAGACCCTGATTTTCTTTCTTCCTTCCACCTGAATTCTGATTCAGGTTTTGATTCTGATTCACTATCTTCTGACAAGGCTAATGTACTCTTTTCCTCATTCAATGATGTGAATGATCAATTTCAGGTTAGTTTGTTAGTAGGTTAGTTTTAGAACATCATTCTTGGTCACCTCATTCTTTCCAAGCGTAAACCCAAGGACCCTGAGTATCTACACATCACCAGGGGGTTAAGGCATCTTTGCCATTTCTGCTCATCTGGGATCCAAATCCCTGTATCAGAGTCATTTCCTTTGCTTTGTTGTCATCTGCTGACAGTAACAATGGATGCTACCTGGTTCCATCAAAGGCCAAAAGATCTACCCCCAAGTTGAAGGAAGCAAGGAATCTGAGCATCAGTGACTTTCTGTAGGCGACCAGGGTCAAAGGAGAGCTTGTAATGACTGTAAGAAAAGTCTTCAGAGGAACTGAGGGACAGATGTCCAGAGATCAGGAGTCTGAAAATATCCTTCCTCCTGTACCTCACACAAGTAGCCGTTTTCCAGAAGTTGAATGCAAAATAAACTCTGGAAAATCAAATAAAAATTATCTAAAGCACAAAAGGATACATCTTAAGTAAAATCCCTTTGCAGCAAAGATTCCTCTTGACTGTGAATATATATATACCTAATCTCTCTGCATTGTAAGTGCACAATTTTATTTATCAAACTTTACTAATCAGCATACATCAGATTCTAAACTCTGAGAATAAATTTTTGGATGCTGGAAGAAGTGTTAATCTCAATACAGCTTAAAGATGGAAGGGATAGAAAGTTCAGAGTGACTGCAGCTGACCAGAGCTAGACACGCTTTGTGAAGTTTTGGGTGCTGAAGTTTTCACGTTTGGTGTCATACCAGTCTCGGATCTGGAGCTGTGCATACAAAGATCTTCTATCGCAAATGGTTATTTGGAAAGATGTCCCAAGGGCTTCACTATCAACCCATGACTATCATCTTTCCAGAACTGATTCTCACTTCTGAGAGGTCCCCATGCAACCTTCACCTTCCTGATTCCCAAAGGCAGCACTGTACCAGCCATGAGAGAGGGACTTCTCAGGTGTCACATACCACATCCAGCTGACAATACAGTCAACCCTCATCAAGGGACACTTCTCAGGGGAAGAGTGTTCAGGTAAGCCACAACAGCTGGGAATCAAACAGCACATTTAAGCAAGCCTTGCTTTTGTGTATACCCCCGAAGGAGTATGTCTGAGAATTCTCTCCCATAAAATGGCAAAGCCTCATTGTACAGAACTGACTCAGGAGGAGCAGGGGGGCCAGCTCCCGCTCCTCTTTTTTGGCTGTACCCCTCCCTGTAGGTGACTTTGCTTTCAGACAGATGTTTGGAATGCCCTCTTTCAAACATTTCCTATAGTGGGATGGATAAATGTTTGGGTTTCTGAGTGCAACTTGTATGGAAAATAAATAGAAGGCATTAAGAGGTCAGCACAGCTGAAATAAAGCAGTTATTAGATGTTCCAGATAGGAGGAAAATGAGTGCATTCTAAGAATATGTGCCAACAACATCTTCAAAGCAAAAATAATGTCCTTACAGCTAATTAAAAGGTGGCTCTAGGCCCGAGTATTTTTTGTAGCTTTTCTACACAGGAAGTACTTCTACTTTACAAAAAGTAAGAGCAGCTTTGGTTTTGCAGACCTCTCAAATGCCTTAGGCACGTCTCAAAACAAACTTTTTGACACACAAAGGAGCTACTTATTCATCAAATGTGATGCCCATGCTTATTTGAGAGCAGTTTCTTCTGGCTCATTCTCAAAGAAACAACAGTGGAGATTGTTGGTTTTGTGTGATTTGACCTGAACGCAGTAGGGGCTTATCCATTCACATACCCAGGACACATAGCTTGGTTCAAGGCTGGAGAGCCTTTGGAATTGATTTCTATGGACTTACTTTCGACATCTTGCTTTTGCTGTCTCCAGTTAAAAATGCCAAATTATTAATTTCGTTCTGAATCACAAAATTTTGCTCTTCCCTCTTGAAGTTCTGAGTTGGGGGAACAGAAAAGCAAACATTACAAGAAAGTTTTCCGAGGTGTGTACCTTTCACTGCGGACTCCAAGCCCAGGGCCCCCGTGTGTGCTTACGTGAGATTTACACCACAGGATGAAGATCTCTGCCACCATGCGGAAGAGCTGGTCCGAGTCTGCATCGGGGCTTTTGAGCCAGTTAGATCTGAGGCGAAAGATAAATGAGCACACATGTGGAATTCCTCAGTGATTGAAACAGTCACACTCTAAAAATTATACCAACATAGGCTGCACACCTTTATCCAGATAAAACTGCATCCCCACCAAAGGCACTCTTCAGACAGGCTAAATAACAATATACTCCTCGCATGCTTAGAGACAGACATGCAATTGTTGTAGGTATGTTTGAAGGACCTACAATAGTCATTTCCATTTTACTAAAAGATGCCAGGTTTATCTTAGCAAACAGACGTTAGAAATCAACATTTCAAAATGGTCAAAAGTAGGGTTTTTTTTGTCCTTTGAACTGAAGAGATGATTAGAGTTACACTCTTAGTTTTGTGACTAGTCTCCTTTAATCCACAAGGTTAGCAAGATCAGGAAAGTCTTGGTCACTGTGACATATAATCTTATTGTGGACATCTGTTACTGTCAAGCCTCTGAAATTGTGAGTACTCTGTAAACAGTTCAGGACTCACCTATTTTCCTTTCAAAGCCACTTTTATGAATGAAATTTGTAAGAATGTTTTTCACTGATATTTGAAGTGTACATGCAGAGACCAATACTCCTTTGCTCTCTGAAATGGTTTGGAAATTCCCTATCTAAAATGCTAGCCTAGGTTAAGAAATTTCACAGTGGTGGCAAGAAGGCTAAACTACAATAGAATTTAGTCACTTCCTTTGACTGTGTGGATCGCAATAAACTGTGGAAAATTCTGAAAGAGATGGGAATACCAGACCACCTGATCTGACTCTTGAGAAACCTATATGCAGGTCAGGAAGCAACAGTTAGAAATAGAACTACCTTATGACCCAGCAATCCCACTTCTGGGCATACACACCGAGGAAACCAGAATTGAAAGAGACACATGTACCCCAATGTTCATCGCAGCACTGTTTATAATAGCCAGGACATGGAAACAACCTAGATGTCCATCAGCAGATGAATGGATAAGAAAGCTGTGGTACATATACACAATGGAGTATTACTCAGCCGTTAAAAAGAATTCATTTGAATCAGTTCTGATGAGATGGGTGAAACTGGAGCCAATTATACAGAGTGAAGTAAGCCAGAAAGAAAAACACCAATACAGTATACTAACACATATATATGGAATTTAGGAAGATGGCAATGACGACCCTGTATGCAAGACAGGAAAAAAGACACAGATGTGTATACCAGACTTTTGGACTCAGAGGGAGAGGGAGAGGGTGGGATGATTTGGGAGAATGGGAATTATAACATGTATACTGTCATGTAAGAATTGAATCGCCAGTCCATGTCTGACGTAGGGTGCAGCTTGCTTGGGGCTGGTGCATGGGGATGACCCAGAGAGATGTTGTGGGGAGGGAGGTGGGAGGGGGGTTCATGTTTGGGAACGCATGTAAGAATTAAAGATTTTAAAATTTAAAAAAAATAAAAAATTTAAAAAAAAATAAATAAAAAAATTAAAAAAAAAAAAAAAAAGAACTGGACATGGAACAACAGACTGGTTCCAAATAGGAAAAGGAGTACCTCAAGGCAGTATACTGTCACCCTGCTTATTTAACTTATATGCAGAGTACATCATGAGAAATGCTGGGCTGGAAGAAGCACAAGCTGGAATCAAGATTGCCGGGGTAAACATCAATCACCTAAGATATGCAGATGACACCACCCTTATGACAGAAAGTGAAGAGGAACTAAAAAGCCTCTTGATGAAAGTGAAAGAGGAGAGTGAAAAAGTTGGCTTAAAGCTCAACATTCAGAAAACGAAGATCATGGCATCCAGTCCCATCACTTCATGGGAAATAGATGGGGAAACAGTGGAAACAGTGTCAGACTTTATTTTTGGTGGGGGCTCTAAAATCACTGCAGATGGTGACTGCAGCCATGAAATTAAAAGGCGCTTACTCCTTGGAAGCAAAGTTACGACCAACCTAGATAGCATATTGAAAAGCAGAGACGTTACTTTGCCAACAAAGGTCCGTCTAGTCAAGGCTATGGTTTTTCCAGTGGTCATGTATGGATGTGAGAGTTAGACTGTGAAGAAAGCTGAGTGCTGAAGAATTGATGGTTTTGTGTTGGAGAAGACTGTTGAGAGTCCCTTGGACTGCAAGGAGATCCAACCAGTCCATTCAAAGGAGATCAGTCCTGGGTGTTCTTTGGAAGGAATGATGCTGAGGCTGAAACTCCAATACTTTGGCCACCTCATGCAATGAGCTGACTCATTGGAAGAGACTCTGATGCTGGGAGGGATTGGGGGCAGGAGGAGAAGGGTATGACAGAGGATGAGATGGCTGGATGGCATCACTGACTCGATGGATGTGAGTCTAAGTGAACTCCGGGGGTTGGTGATGGACAGGGAGGCCAGGCATACTGCAATTCATGGGGTCACAAAGAGTCGGACATGAATGAGCGACTGAACTGAACCAAAAAGTTGTCTTGCCTCGAATCATCTTGCACGTTTGAATTAAATTATATTTATTATTTATTTATTTTTATTAAAAAAAATTTTTTTTTACTTTACAATACTGTATTGGTTTTGCCATACATTGACATGAATCCACCACAGGTGTACATGAGTTCCCAACCCTGAACCCCCTTCCCACCACCCTCCCCATATCATCTCTCTGGGTCATCCCAGTGCACCAGCCCCAAGCATCCTGTATCCTGTATCGAACCTAGACTAGCGATTCGTTTCTTACATGATAGTATACATGTTTCAATGCTATTCTCCCAAATCATCCCACCCTCTCCCTCTCCTTATATTTTGAAAGGGGTGGATGATTTGCCGCTTTCAAATATCTGTGTAAAGTAATGCATTAGGAGTTAAATTGTGTATCATCTTTCTTAAAGAAAACTGTGGCTCTCATGAATGGTTTAAAAAACTCCATGTCCCTTGGTGCCTGCAGGGGAATAGCTATCAAAAGCCAGTTCCCTACACCTGGGATATCAGACTGAGTTGTCCTGGGCCGCCTGTGCCTCTCTGCCCATTCTGCCATTACTAGGCTAAGGAAGAAAGTAAAGACTCGTAAGGCCAAGACCACCTGTGGCTGCCTCTCTCATCTCCTTAGTTCCTTACTGCTTGAGTTCGAGCTTCACGGATGCCTCTGTTTAACCTTTCTTGTTTTCTACTTCAACTAGCCTCTGTTTCATAGGTAGATACTGCAGGGGATCTGCCCCACATTTATTCTCGTCTTCTTCCTTAGGAAGAAACCCCCATTTTACCCTGGGTGGTACTGTGTGCTGCTAAGATCACATTACCCAGCCTCCCCTGAGGGACATCTGTGGAACTACACTCTGATTGATGAGTTGGAAGAGGAAGTTGTTGGATAAGCCTCCTGGAAAAGCTCTCTAAAAAGCGTCAGATAGCTTAAGGTGCCCTCCTGCCTTTCTACTTCCTCTCTGGGATGAAAATATGACAGCTCAAACTCTAATTGGCATGTTGCACCATAAAGTAACTTTGAAGATGGAAGTCAATGTTAAGGACAGGAAGAGAGAGGGGTGAGGAGCAACAACATTGGCCATGGGTTGGATAAGTGCACTTTTTTTGTGTGTGAGATTTAACTTCTACTTTAAGCTACTCTATAAGGTATCTATCACTAGGGGCCAAATGCAATCCAAACTTGAGGCTTGAGATTGGTAATGCTTTTTGATTTCTTTCATATTGATTTTTCAGAGTCAAGTGTCAAGTTTTATCAGAAGTACCAGCTGTTCCTTCTGCCGAATTCTGGCTTAAATGAGCTTTATAGGCTTGCCCTATGCCTCTACTGGGAAGAGACGAGGGCACACATCCTACCCTGCCGAGGAAAAGTCCAGCCACAGGGAATGTGACCTGCAGGAACGCTGAAAACAAAACATCAGGTGAACATCTGCTCACAGGAGAAAGCAGCAGCTTTGGATATCTTGGCTTTCAGCTCAGTGAATTTTGTTTTGAACATCCTTCTTGCAAGAGACAGATTTTTTACTCTTTGTTTTTAGTGAGGGTCCTTCTTCAGGTTCAGAATGGTGGGTCACATGAACCCACCATTAAATGCTTTCTCCCAGGCACATAAATTCTCTGCTCCTCTCAAACCAGACTAAGACAATATTTGCAGGAGGGCAGAAGATTCCAACCTTGCCTCTCCATTGTGTCCGAATCTTTTCCTACCCCCAAATGAAGTAACGAGGCTCTGTCCCCGCTGCTTCCAGCCTTCCACAGATTTCAAGATCTCTCTCAACATTCAGACAATTGATCCTTTCGGAGGTACTTAACTGATATGTGGGTTTCTTTTATCATCTGCTCTCTGTGCTGCCAAAAGGCAGCTGGGAAATGCAAGGCTGTAGGTGGGGAAGAAGGTTGGATTTAGAGGTAAAACAGAAACAAAAACCAGGAGAATAAAATCTTGGAGAAAGGCAAGAGTGAGAAGAGTTAGACTGCTATTTTCAAAATGACAAGTCATCAGGTTTTTGAAGAAAGTAAAGCCAGTTATCAGGCTTTTGAAAGAAAGTAAAGCCATGCTTCTATATTCACGGTCAGGTTGTCTGACTAAGCCCTAAGAGCTTATCTGTGCCTCGTTCCTGAGCCTTTTGTAGAGGATTCAGCCTGAGGCAGTCACCGCACAGGATTTACCTGGATTCCCTTCAACAGTTTGAGAGATGAGTTTTCACTCCAAATAGCGCTAAAGCTGTTCGTCTCTGTTCAGTGTCTCTGATTTCCAGAAACGAAGCTGAGAAGCTGATTTGTGTAGAGAGGTTTGTTGAACCTATGTTGATTTCTAAGGTCCTGGGCTGAGGAGATGGAGGCCTGAGTTACCAGGCTATGACCACAGCATGCCTGGAACTCTCACTCCTTCTGGGTCATTGTCAGGCTGATCACTGACCCACCAAAACTTCTATTCAGATGTCAAAGAGACCTGCCACACTGCTGTGACAGGGCTGAAGGAAGTACAAAGATTTAACACAACAAGAGAAAACAAGGGAAGACAGGGCAAGATGGCTCTCTTCAATATTTAAAGAGCTGCTTAGGGAGAGACTGGAGTAGTTTTGTGGCTCTAAAGAGCAAAAGCAGAGCTGATAGGAGTTACAGATCTGAACTCAACATAGTTCAAAGTTGGGGGACTTGGATGAAGGCAGTTCAAGGTATAAACATCCAGTTATAAGATAAATAAGTCCTAGGGATGTCAGGTTAAACATGACTCATCTGATTAACACTGTATGTTACATGAAAGTTGTTGAGAGTAAATCCTAAGTTTTCTCATTACAAGGAATAAAGACTTTTTTGTCTTTTATTTTGTACCTGTGTGAGATGATGGATGTTCCCTCAGCTTACTGTGGTAAGCCTTTCACGATGGATGTAAGTTAAACCATTCTGTTGCATACCTTACAGAGGTCTTTGTGTCAATTATGTCTCAATAAAACCAGAAGAAAAAAATGAATGAGAAGGAGTTGAAAAAAGTGACTTGAAATGTCTGACACTAGAATGGGAAGGCACGCACGGGTCCAGCTTTGTCTGTTGTCCATAACCGTGGTGGATAATGAGAGGAGGGAAAGGCACCGCTAGGAAAAAGGAAGGGGGTATTTATTTGTCCAGTTAGATGAGCGGACCTCTAATATTCCTGCCCACTCCACAGTCCTGTACTTCCAAGCCAGCCAATTCTTTAGGGTGAAGAAAGGACTCGAGGAAGGTAAAGCACACACATAGGAAGGAAGTATTTATAGGTGAGGGTCAGATAGCTTTAATGCTCCCTGGTGTTCAGGGAAGAACAGGCTGAAAAGTGGGGATGAATGAATTAATGATGATCTCAAAGACTCTCTGACATTGTCATTTTTAGCAACTTTCAAATACTACGTAAGTGGAACACACTCTGTCTTGAGTCCTGATTGTCCATAGTGGTAAATGCAGTTAGAGAGCTATTTCAGGAGCAATCTTACTCTACTCTCATTCTTGCTCTCACCTCAGACTGACAAATTCCTTTGCCAACCTGCTAACATAATTATGTTATCGGAAATGACTAAAATGATGACGCTGAGGGCAGGATTTCTTTTGAGAAAGTGAGCAAAACTGCCCATAGATAGTTAAGGAATTATATACACACATACACCTATACAGTGTGCATACGTTCATTCTGCAAAGCTAAATATAAGTAATCTTAAGTAGATATTTTAAATAGTAAGTATAATTTACCTTATGAAATAAACGCTAAAATAGGCATATCCAGACCTATTCCCTGCCCATGACAGAATGGCATACCACTCAGAAAGTTAGCAGTGTTCCCCCAAATGTCTCTAAGTCTTTTCAGTATCTACGATGGGGTATTTTAAAATTAAGCCACTCCAAATTTCCATTTTAGGTCTCGAAGCTCTGGGAAGGTGTGGTTTAATAAAATATCTATTTGGTCTTTGCCTTCCACTGGGACCAGCTCTTCTTTGTTCCTTGGCCTGCTCGTGAACATAAGGTTCCTATGCTTTCATTTCCTCCTTCTTGTTGTTGTTTAGTGGACAAGTCTTTGCGACCCTATGAACTGCAGCACACCAGGCTCCTCTGTTCTCTGCTATTTCCCGGAGTTTGCTCAAAATCATATCCCTTGGGTCAGTGATGATCTAACTATCCTTATTCAGCTTAAATTGCATGATCAATGTTTATAATTAGCCTATTATATACACCTTCATGCCCTAACCCATTTTTCTTCATCATACTCATTTTGCAAAACCCCAACCAGAGTTAAATCCAACTCTCTACCTAGTCTCAGCCTGTACGTGGCAGCCAAGTTGGCTGGAGAAAAACACAACTTGCTGATGGTCCCACTTTAAATCCACGACCACAGATCTCAAGTGGGGCCACTGATGCTGCCTTGCAACCATACCGCACTCCTCTGGTCCATCCACTCCCCCTACTTGCCAAAGCCATTGCCCCAGATCTTCTGCTTCCTCCTCAACCCTCCAAGTACATTCTCCCTACCCTCCCTCTCAGTTGATGTTCTTGCTTCCCACTTCACTGAGAATGGAAACAACCAGAAAAGGACTCCTACAGACTGCCAGCCATAATACATTTGGGTGTGTGTGCGCGCACGCATGTGTGTGCATGTGTGTGCGTCTGTGTGTCTGCCAGCAGCAGCACCCATGCACCCTACCCTCCTGCCCATCACTGTAGATGAACGATCTCAGGCGGATCCTCTGCCTGTTTGAATGCATTGCTTTAGAAATTCTCTCTCCCTCTCACCTCATCAATTTCTCTTCTCTCCAGTGGCTCATTCTCATTCATAAAGAAACAAGTTGAAAAGTCTCACATCTTAAAAACTCTCCTCTTGAACCTATTCTGCATCTAGCTAGCAGCCCACTTCTCTCTTCCCCTTTATAGTGAAACTCCCTGTGGGACTGCCGTAATGTTCCAGTGGTTAAGAATCTGCCTTCCAATGCAGGCTACGTGGGCTCGATTCCTGGTTGGGGAACTAAGATCCCTCACGCTGTGGGGCAGCTGAGCGCACACACCACAGCTAGAGAAGCCGGCGCACTGCAATAAGATGGCAACAAACAAAGCCCATGCAGGGCAGCTGGAGAAGGCCAGCACGCTGCACAGAAGACCCGGAGCAGCCAAAATAGTTAAGAACGAACACCTCCCTCAGCAAGCTGTCTGTAGTGCTGTCTCCAAGCCCTTCTCTCCTATTCTCTTCCACCCTACTCCAAAGAGGCCTTCAACTCCATCGCTTTATTGAAACTGCTCTTGTCAAGGTCACCAATCAGTTATTCATCATTCTTTCCTCCTGGAAATCCTTTGTGGAATTGGTACCTAGGACACGGCATGCCGTTGGTTTCCTCCTGTCTCACTGGTGGCTTCCTCTCAGTCTCACCCGTGGCCCCTTCTCTCCCGCCTGACCCGTGTACAGTCTCACCCACGGTTCCTTCTCTCCTGCCTGACCCGTGTACAGTCTCACCCGCGGCTCCCTCTCTCCCGCCTGACCCATGTACAGTCTCACCCGTGGCCCCTTCTCTCCCGCCTGACCCGTGTACAGTCTCACCCGTGGCCCCTTCTCTCCCGCCTGACCCGTGTACAGTCTCACCCGCGGCTCCTTCTCTCCTGCCTGACCCGTGTGCAAGGGTTCAGTCCTTGGAATGCTCCTCTCTCCCTCTCAAGCCTTGATTTATCTCCTTCAGTCTCATGGCTCTCAAAGACCACATACCAATATGTAGGCGACTCTCAAATTCTTAGGTCCACACCAGACCTCTCTTATGAACTCTGGACTCATGTAACTGCCCACTTTCATTTTTATATTGAAGAGGCAACTCAGATTAACATGTCTGAAAGGGATCTCTTTGTCTTCCCCTAAAAAACTTCCATACCCACAATCCCCTCCAACTTAATTGTTGGGAACTCCCTCCTTCCATTTGCTCAGAATCATCTTTGACTCATCTCTTTTCTCTTATTTCCAGTCTGCATGTCCTCAAGGCTCTACCTTTAAGATGTTGGGTCTAGAATCTGACATATTCTGTCAACCTTCATTGCTACCAGCCTGGTCCCAGCCACCACCAACTCTTTTTTTTTTTCTTTTAAATTGTAGTAACATACATGTCAAATTACTCATTAGCAACATCCAGTACATTCACAGTGTTGGACCACCACTATGACTATCTAATTGCAGGACATTTTCAGGACTCTGAAAGGAGACCCCAGTCTCACTAAGCAGTGGCCTCATCCCTCTCTGCCCCAGTTCTGGCACCACCAGTTTGCTCTGTCAACTCCAAATCACCCTCAGCCCTTGACTGGGCCACTGTGAGCCTCCCAGCCAGCCTCCTCACCTCCTTTATTTGCCCTGATCCATCACCACTGTGCTTGAAGACTGAGTCAGATCACATACAGTGTAGCTTCAACACTGCACCAACCTCTCATCTCACTCAGAGGAAAAGCCCTGTGCTCTCAGCCCCCTGGCCCACCCCTCAGCTCCTCTCTCTCTCTGGCCTCCCTGTGATCCCCTAACATCCCCACCCGTCCCTCCCTCAGGGATATTCCTTCTTCCTGGGGACAGACCTCTTCCCCAGATCCACATGGCTTCTGGCCTTACCTCCTTCAGGTCTCTGTTCAAATGTCACCTTCTCAGTAATATTCTTTTGAAACTGCCACCTGGCGCTCCTGATTCCATTTGCTTTGCTTGTATAATTTACTTAGGTAAGTACAGTGTACAGGTAAATATACAAGTACCAAGGGAAGTATATTGTAAATGTCTAAGTACTTTGTTTATCATTTGCTCACCCCACTCTCTTGCCAGAGTGAAAGCTCCCTGGGCCAACATCTTTTTTTCTGTAGTGTTCTTGCCTGTCCTCTTGAACAGTGCCTGGCACACAGTCAGTAATATCTCTTGAATGAGTGTGTGACAGAAGAGCAGAGGGGCGGAAGGGGTTGCTGCCGCCCTTCTTCAGAGGCCTGTGAAGATGGACCGGGTGGCCATGCCACTGATCATACAGAACCACTGGGCAAGGAAAGCGCTGCCCAGAGGTCCCACAGCAGGGATGGAGGCAGGGGGGTGGACTGGGGGGACGCTGCTGGTGGCAGCCGTGACCTCCCTCTCTCGCCTGTAACAAAACCCAGTACCACCCCTCCATCGGGGGCCAGCCCTGCCCAGGAGCCTCTGTACCTGCTGTTGTCCACGTAGCGGATGAGCATGGGGTAGAAGGCATAGAGGTCTCTGCAGAGGATAGCAAACTCGTCCAGGATGAGCAGCTCGGCCTCCTGCGTGTCGCCCTTGCTGTCCGCTCGCAGCTGCTCCTCCTCCTGCACGGTCTTGATGGCCTTCTTCTTCAGCTTCTCCAGGGTCGGGATGAAGTGGCTTCTCAGCAGGTCTGGCCTGGCTTTGCTGATGATCGGTTGGGCGTACACTGTGTTTGCAAACAAAGGGTCTCCCCCTCATTCCACAGGTTATGACAGTCGAGAAAAGGAAAGAAGGTGAGGCTATGGAAAGCCCTTAACTCAAACTGGCACCCTTCCTTCATCTTCTTCTTGGCATGTCTGTCTCATGAAGTCACAGTCGCTGGGGTGGGGTTGGGCATGGATGGAGCTACAGGAGAAGGTCCCTAATTCCTGTTTTGCTTCTTCAAGTTATGAGAAGAGCCACCCCTGAACTCTTTAGGCATGGCCCTTGCTATATTTCTGAGCTCTTCATAATAGACCATCCTGTTTCATTTTAGAAGAGTGACTTTGGCTACATTATAAACTCCTTGAAGGAAGTCTTTTATTTATATAAACCGTAGTGTGCTGAGTCAAGAGTACATACTTAACACTATGCTTTCTGGTTATTTTATAGAGAAATCTCTAAAAAATACACAAACCTAACTATAGTTCTCAGCCCCCAACACTTGAGAACTGCCAGCCTATTATCTTGGGGCTCCTCTAGGCCCCAAGAAAAGCAAATTACTATCATCTATAATGAATTGAGAGGCAGGCTAGGGTGGCCACTAAAAGTCAATGAGCAGAAATAAGCCATCAGTAGGACTTGGGACTATGATTCTGGACCTCTTAAAGAGAAAGATAAAACCTACATGTCTCACTGACTTTTTAAAATGCAATATCCTATTGGTCTAATTCATAATAAAGGTAAGAATCAGAGTAATTATTTAGATATGTGAAATAAAATTCTCAAGAGTCGTGAACCATTCACAAAGTGCAATATGTACTTTGTGTATTTCAAAGTTCTTTAATGTAGGGCTTGTCAGTTGGAGACAGCCTATATCCCAGCACTTTTAAATCTCACTGTGCCTTATTTTTTGCTTTCATAAAAAAGACTTTTTTAGAAAGAGAAGGTGAAGGCAGTTCTCTGTTGCAATGTGTTAATCAAGAAGTCGAAACTTAGTAGTATGATGGCTCACATTTAATACCTCGGTCCTCACCTGGGTGCATCTCTGCTTTGGACCTGGAATCAGAGGGGTTCTTCCAGATATGGGTGATTTGAGGTTGCTCTTGAAAACTGACTTTGTTTACACACCAGGAATGAAGTGACCTGACTGAATGAGATCTGGACACACTTGTGAAATAACAGGCCAAGTTCAGTTCTCATCAGTGTGCTGTGACTTCTTTCCTTTGTACCCCTGGGGAATCTAAGGGAGTTCATTCTTTGATTTCCTTCCTTCCCTTAATCTAGATTTACAAATGTAGAGCCCTCAACAAATTACTTTAGGGTTAACAATATTCTTGGGCTAAAAGGTAAGAAAGGAACACCAATTTACCTATTCACATGTTCCCAGGGGCCTATACTATCCAGGAGCCATCAGTAACCAAAGTATTTATTAATATAATTTGAATCTCAGTTCATTTCAGAGACAGGAAGAGGGTAGGAAGTTTACTTCCTTGGTCTTGCAGAGGGGTATCTACTCATTTGTCCAGGAAGCTAATAGTTCCTATTGACCCAATGGCTGTGTTTCATGGTCCAGGAAAGTGTAGGGGTGAAACAGCTATGGTGAAACTGTGTATCTAAATTGCAGGTCTATCAAAGGCAATGACTTTAGCTTCTGTCTCCTCTGACTTTACTGTGACAGAGGACCCTAAAATCTTCATGGTTTCCTGACTGTGGAAAGTGTGGTTATTAATTTTCCAAGCCTCTCCTTTTTTGAGAACAGAAAATCAGCAAGTAACTAAGAGCCTACTGCATGCAAGGAGTTCTAGAGGAATACAAAACAAACCCAAAATCCAAGTGATGCTACTATGAGCCTAAATCAGAGAGTGTCTTAGAAAGCATAAAGTGAGACACAAATGCTAGAAACTTACAGTACAGCCCAGGTGGGAGTGAGTTTCGTACATGTGGAAAACAACGCAGGGTCACTTACCCAGAAAATATGAACACTTATTACTGTAAGAGCAAATGGGATTCTTAAGTACCAAAAGCAAATGAGCAATCATCATCAGAGTCTTGCAGAGCTTATTAAGAAGGGCTTCCTGGAGATTTGAGGGGCTGGATTAGTTGGGGAGTCAGGCAGGAGCATTTGCTCCAGGAAGCCCTATAGGGGAATAAGTCAGTTCTTTTTACTGTTAAATATCTAAGGTGGGGAGCGGGGATAGCTTAATGATAGACTAAGAGAAGAAAAAGAGTCTAGGCATCTTGATGCCAGGGCTGAAAGACATGTGTGGTACCTGCAATGCGCTTCATCCAAGAGGCCTCGTCGATGCCCAGGTTGTTGTTGATGATTTTCAGAATGTTGCCCAGGATGACACTGAGGTGTTCAGACGTGACCTTGGTGCACCAGGGCCCTGCACTGGGGGGCAGGTGCTCGGGCCCCCGCTCCCACCAATAGGATAGGTAGTTGCACAGCATGGGCAAGATGACCTCAATGACGTGGGGCATCTCTGTGTACCGGGCCCCTGACTCAGCCAGGTCGTTGATTTCCTTCATCAGGCCTTCCAGCTGGGGGATGTCGGGGCACATCTCCTCCACTGTGTCTGGCATCCCCAGAACTGACCGAGAGGGTACAGGAATAATAAAGGGACAGTGATTCAAAACAAACCTCTCTCTGTCACCCCTCCTTTGATCTTGAGACATAATTTTCCACCCCAGAACCTCAAACAAATAAGCACTGGATATGTAGGAGCTATTGTAAAGGCTGCAGCTTCCGGGGGCTGGGTTATCTTCTAGATGGTCTATTCAGGTCAAGCTCAAGTTTAAGTTTATTCAACTTAAACTGAATCTTAAAGGAACATAACAGAGACACAGCTGAGGGACATTTCATAAGACTTCTCTGTGAAAAAGTCAGTCTCTTGGCTTCTGTCTCTTGGCCTCAGTGCACTCACTGCCAAAGGAGGACCCAAGCAGAAAAGCAACCCATAGATATGGAGCTGCCAATTTGTGGTTCAGCCACCTAGATCATGTCTGTACTGTTTTGAAAAGGAAAAAGAAACCTCTTGCATCAAAGATTCTTTTAGCTGGACCAGAGACAACGCTTTCCATCCAGTTGAAACCTGTGGGGAGCAGGAGACTGCATGTACACTGATTTCTGCATTTACAAAAGAAGTTATTGATGATGTGAAGTAATCTTTGCCAAGAGCTCTTGTCAATCACTTAGACCTTTTTGTTTTTGAAGGCTTAAAGGCAAGGAATAGTGAGTTAGCCCTGTCTTTTCCTCACAGTGAATGACTGAGGTCACTTCACTGAACAAGGACAGACAGGATGAGATGATTACAGAGTTCAACATGAAACGTTGTCAGGAAAAAGCCAAGAGGATATCTGTCCTGTTCTTCTTAAGGCAAAGGACACTCTTTTCCTCCAAGATGGGAGGAGAGACCAGAAGCAACCTGAACTTGCTGATGGGTGAGATGCAAATAAGGGCTCTGTGTGGCAAGGCATGGCCTAGTTGAGAAAGAAACATGAATCAGAAGCGCTGCAGAGCATGCTGGTCGGCAGCTCATGTGCAGACTCCAATCACAAGCTAAACTTCTTAGCGTGGGGCCAAAGCATCAGGCACCATGGAACCTAGGGAGTCAGAGAAGCAACGGGAAAATGTGGTGCCTTTTAGATCCACTAGTGGGGCACATTGGATCCACCAGAAGATTTGAGGACATTATTTTTGATATTAAAAGCAAAGCGCAAAGTTCTCAGGAATTTCAAAGGAAAAAGCAGGAAACTTCAAATAAAATGTGACATTTAGTGAGCTGGGTTCTCCCTTCAGGCCCTGTGCCATGGGGTTACTGCCAGTGTGAAATCTCTCTTTTCTAGATTTTAAGTCCATAGGAATGGAAGGGTTAATGAAGAAAAGGCCACAGCAAAGGCTTTGGCTTTTAGGAGTATCAGTCAATTGAAGGGTCTGTCTTGGTTTCCTTCATGATTGTACTGCCTGGAGCAAAGATACAGAATAATCCTGTGAAGATAGACTAAGAGATGAAAAGATAGTACAGGCATCTTGGTTCCTGGGCTGGGGTGGGGAGGAAAGGCATTTGTGGTACCTTCATCCAGGAGACAATGAATCTGTAGCTGATACAATTGGTTCTACAGGATGGCATGCAGCTGCAAATCAACGGACTCGGAAGAGCCTCCCTGCTATGGAGTAGGCCCTGCCGGGGGTGTCCTAACACTTGCCCTAATTATGTTTTTTTCTTGCTATTGGTATGGCCTTTGGTAAGAGGAAGGCTGATTACTCTTCTTTGGAAGTTAGGAGTAAAGCAATGTCCTTTAAATCCAGACAATTCAAAAGGATTAGCAGCACAAAGGCCAAAGAATATCAAACTTCTGTGATTTACAGCAAAGGGAATTATACGGGTCAGACACGATCCATCGCCAGTGCTGGTCGTTTGTAGAGGATAAGCCTGGACTGTACCTTGCCACAGAGCAATAAAAATCAGGGGTGACATCAATGTGGGGTCTGGGGAGACTCTCACAAACAAAATCATTTGACACATATGGTGTCAGATAATAGATACAAATGGTGAAGTCAAACATTCTACCTTCAGGCTCTGCACACAGAGCAGTGTCAACTGCCACAGACGCAACTGAAGTTTACAACTGTTGGCTATAAAATTATACATGAGAAGGCTCGGAGCATGTGTGTGTTTAAATGTCACACAGACAATCCATCGTCACAGACGCTTTTTTCTCCTCCTGCCTAACTCAGAGTTGCTTGAGGTTGCTTCATTGGAGTCATTATAATGACCTTTAAAAGTTATTTATATGTAATTGGTCCTCGAGGGGAAGAAACATTCGCGATTCCGGTGGTGTTTCGTACTTCAAATGCCGCATAATAAACCGGCAGAATGAATGCTGCTGAGTTATCTACCTGAAAAACAGCTCAGTTGGGTCCTGTTAGAATCAGACTCAAGACTGTAAGGGGGAACCATTAGAACACGCTGTCCTTTCATCTTCCATACCAGTGGCTCTCAAAGTGAGATTGTCCTGCCAGCAATGGCAGCATCACCTGGAAACTTGTTAGGACCTTTGGAATCTCGACTTCCTGAATTAGAAACCCCAGGGGTAGGACTTGGCATTCTTCAACAAGCCTTTTGAGTGATCCTCATACATGCTATCAAGAGAGAACCACTGGGAAAGACTGAGTTAGAGTCCACAGCTGTACTTTTTTCACCAGGCAGCTCTTCCCTCAAGATGACAGCATCAGAGAGCACCACTTCTGTAGTATTACATGGAAACCTACATGGAAACTGGACCTCCTTCCTCTCTGGTTGATCTTTTCCAATAAGGATTTGAAAAGTAAACTTGGCTGGTGAGTAGGATGTTTTGGTTAATCTATTATCCTGACTGGGCTTTCCTAGTGGCTTAGTGGTAAAGAATCCACCTGCCACTGCAGGAGACGCATATTTGATCCCTGGGTTGGGAATATTCCCTGGAGAAGGAAATGGCAACCCGCTCCAGTATTCTTGCCTGGAAATCCCATAGAGAGAGGAGCCTGGCAGGTTATAGTCCATGGGGTTGCAAAGAGTTGGACGCCTTAGCGACTGAGTATACACACACAGAGATCTAATTCTACTCACGAATGGAGTCAACAACAACAAGATTCTTATTAATAGACTACTGCCACACGTAACCAAAGACTTCATCTAGCACACAGCTAGATAAGCCTTTTCTAGACATATCTTAACAATTTTGAATGAGTTAAAAAATGCTCCAGGATGTTACAGGATAGAAGAGGTCCTAATATGAGTAACTCTGCTAGCAAAATGGACTACAGCCCACCAGGCTCCTATGTCCATGGGATTTTCCAGGCAAGAATACTGGAGTGAGTAGCCATTCCCTTCTCTAGGGATTGAACCTGGGTATCCCACATTGTGGGTAGATTCTTCACCATCTGAGCTACCAGGGAGACTCCACTTATTGAGATGACCAATTGACTGAAGCCTGGATAAGTCAGTTCCTATTGTATTTCTCAACCAAAGACTCACATCATCTGTCACATTCCTCTCCTTCCTCCCTCAGTCCCTCAGGCCACCTACTGTGTGTAGTGAATGAAGTCTACCTTTTCAGAGTCCAGTCATTGTCTGGCTCCAGGCAAACATGGTTATCCCAGAATACATATTTATGTACACTCTGCTTTTCGAGAGCTGGACACATCGTCAGAATTCACTCTTTGTTAACTGAACGATGAAAACTATGGGCTCAGAGGACTTGGGCCCTGAGTCCACAGTGTGTGACTGATGCATGAACAACAGTGTCGCAGCTAATCACAACCTTGTCCCTTCTTCCTTACGGAGAATGCGATGACAGATACTTATTTTTAATTTATGAATATGTCTTACTAAATCAACATAAAGGTATATAAGATAAGAAGAAACATTTCTAATAGCCCTTGAGAACAATGGGACACAGTCATTTCCTTCCCTCCAAAGCCAGTCTAGGCTTTCCTCCATCTGGGTCAATTTCAAATTTGCCTGCTACTTTACCTCTATGTCCCATTGCTTCATGGCAACTAGATGGGGAAACAATGGAAACAGAGACAGACTTGATTTTCTTGGACTCCAAAATCACCGCAGAGGGTGACTGCAGCCATGAAATTAAAAAAGACTCTTGCTCCTTGGAAGAAAAGCTATGACCAACCTAGACAGCATATTAAAAAGCAGAGACATTACTTTGCCAACAAAGGTCTGTCTAGTCAAAGCTATGGTTTCTCCAGTAGTCATGTACGGATGTGAGAGCTGGACCATAAAGAAAGCTGAGTGCCAAAGAATTGATGCTTTTGAAGTGTGGTATTGGAGAAGACTCTTGAGAGTCCCTTGGACTGCAAGGAGATCCAACAGTTAATCCTAAAGGAAATCAACCCTGAATATTCATTAAAAGGATTGATATTGAAGCTGAAGCTCCAATACTTTGGCCACCTGATGCAAAGAGCTGATTCTTTAGAAAAGACCCTGATGCTGGGAAAGATTG
Source organism: Capra hircus (assembly GCF_001704415.2). Taxonomy (NCBI): domain Eukaryota; kingdom Metazoa; phylum Chordata; class Mammalia; order Artiodactyla; family Bovidae; genus Capra; species Capra hircus. The sequence goes on along the minus strand of NC_030817.1, from coordinate 74,238,422 downwards.
AAGGCAGGAGAAGAAGGGGATGACAGAGGATGAGATGGTTGGATGGCATCACTGACTTGATGGACATGAGTTTGAGCAAGCTCCGGGAAATGGTGATGGACAGGGAAGGCTGGCATGCTGCAGTCCATGGGTCACAAAGAGTCAGACACGACTGAGCTACTGAACAACAACTACCTCTATGAGTTCAAGAGCAAAGTAGATCTCTCTCTTTCCCAAGGTGCAAGCTCTACACACTGGTGACACAGACAGAGACACTTTTTCTTGAATCACAGCTGGAGCAGAATAAATACATCAGTATCCAGCTCTGTCATAAGGTTGGGGAGCAATATCTTAGCTGGCTTCTGTCTACAGATGCCACAGCCCTTCCTCATCATTACCAAAGCCTGCTCTGTCGTTTAACTCCTACTTTAGCTGCAAGACATAACTCATGTGGAATCATAAGACAGCAGAGAAAAACAAGGTTGGGACTATAATTTTCCTAGTCCATGAAAGGGGAGAAAGGGTGAGATGAGGCTGAGGGGATTGGGGAATTAACTGAGAGATGCCATGTGAGACTTTGGAATGTGGAGGCAACTTGGCAATATATCTCTTTCGATGAGCTCTGAGAACACTGGTCTCCACAGTATTTTAGCTCAACAAGAGAACTTTTAAAAGCAATTTTGTCTAAAATGTCCTGGTCATGTTTACTGGGGACCAGGTGCTGCTTTTATCTGAAGTGGGAGAAAAGCTGCCAAAGCTGCCAAAGCTTAGCACTCTGGATTCTCAGATGGAAAGAAGAGTGACAGAGAAAAATGTAGCAAGAACCCTTCTTCCCTCAGGACTCTTAAGACCCACGACAGTTTGAAAAGAGGGCTTGAACCAAATGGAGCTGAAAAACAGTCTAGTCATCTGCTGGTCCTGTGTGCCAATATGTTAAGAAAATACTGGTTAAGAACAGAATATACCTGGTTTGAAATGGTTTGCTATGATTTTTTTGGGGGGGGGGAGTCCTGCTTTTCTTAACATCAATCTAACCCATCATGTGGTAGCTTTTGCTTCATGTTACATCAAGTCAAGGTAGTTCTTTCCAGTTGGAGGCCAAGTTTCATTCAAGGTTCCTATTGGAAGAGCCTCTGATCTACTCCATTGTCCTACAGCAGGATCACACTTATCCATACATGGGGACTCTTCTCTTCCATCCCCCAGAAGCAGGTTTACCACCTGCCTTGGATTCCAGTTCCAGGTTATTCTAGAAGAGGGGGGTGGGAAAACTTTTCCTATAAAGGGGCCAGACCGTAAATATTTTAGCCATTGCAGGGCCAACAGTCTTTGCTGCCACTACTCAACTCTGTCGCTGCAGTTGAAGGGGAACAGAATGGGCCACCTCCAAATATGCCCCTTTGGATTACTTTGAGCTGATTACTTTTAAGAAACTGAAGATCCAGGAGAATGTCTGAAAACAGAGTTACCCTTTTGTAAGGGAAATCTACCTTTGTAAACAAAGTTTACCTTAGTTACGGGAGCCTGTACGAGAAGAGAGCTCTTACCAAAAGCACGGTGAGGCACACTGCTTACCAAGCCCTTCCTCTTCTCACTTTCCCATGGATTCCCACCCCGTCTGAAGCCCTAGACTCCTAACCTTTTCCTCAGGATGGTATATAAGTCTCAAATGTTGGGCTGGCTTTTGAATCTCACATTTTTTGGGGGCTCCCTTATGTACACACATGTCCATAATTAAGTGTTTTTTTCCCTCCCATCAATCTATTTCAGAGGGGAGGTCTCAGCCAAGAACAATGAAGGGTAAAGGGAAAATTATTTTTCCTTCCCTACACAGTGCTGAGGCCTTCCCTGGTGCCCAGTGGTAAAGAGTCCTCTGCCAATGCAGGAGAGGTGGGTTGGATCCCTGGGTTGGGAAGATCCCCCTGGAGAAGGAAATGGCAACCTACTCCAGTATTCTTGCCTGGGAAGTGCCATGGACAGAGGAGCCTGGTGGGCTGCAGTCCATGGGGTCACAAATGAGTCAAACACGACTCAGTGATTAAACTACACAACAACAACACAGTGCTAAAGCAGCCACAGACAACATGTAAATGAACGGATATGACCATGTTCTAATGAAACACCGTTTATAAAAATCAGCAGTGGGCAGATCTGGACCACAGCCTAGCACTGTTCTAGAACTCAGTATGCCAACACTCCTGTCAACTTCTCTTCTGTGTAGAATTTCAATTCCTTCTTGTGTTTTTCTATCCATCCTTCATAAAAATGAAGAACGCATGGTCATCATCCTTGGAAGCACAGCCTCGCTGTGGACTTGAAGAGTATACCAAGGTTATCAGTGCAGCCCTGTGCTACCCCCTTGCTCCCACTCTCTGGAGAGGACAGAGAAGGACAGTCACATCCCCAGGTGCAGCAGACAGGAGAACCTGAGCTCTTAGGATTCAAGGGATGTTGAAACCAACTGCACCATCTCCTCTTTTCACAGAAAGAGGAGACCCAAGTCTAAAGAAAACAAAGAACTTGCTTGTGAACCCAGTTTTCCAGCAAGATGGAGACCTCCCACAGGGCGCCAGTTCTGACCTCCTGGCCCCTCTCAGACCACATGAACCAACAGGACTGGGGGCTGCTGTCCTTGTCTTTCTGGCTTTCTCTCCCACTGCTTTCCTCTAAGTACATCAGTGATGACCTCTGATGGATGGTACTTACTAGACCTCTCCCTGGGGGTTTTGGTGTTGAAGACGGAGAGCGGGTTGTAGCGGTTAAGGGTAGGCTCCAGGAATGCCACTGGTATGGCGGCTGCCAGTGAGGCCAGGCATTCTCCAAGGGCAGGACGCTGCCTGGAAACAAAGAAGTCCATTTAGAAGGGGTGCCACCTCCGTGCTGGCCCCATGCATTGGTGGACCAGGCCTCTTTCCCAGGATGTCTCAGGCCACTTCCCCACAGATGGCTCCACTGGACATGCTGGGCCTTGAGCTCAGCTGGATTGCATGTTCTTCCCTTCCCTCTTTTTCTAGACACTAACCAATGGTTTACAATGGCCTCACTCCCTGCTACCTAGCTCTTAAATAACTAAGGTGATATATACTATGTAGTTTGTTCTCTTCCAGCATCTCTGAGAGCAAGTTCGGCTGGCATCCAGACTGAATCAGATCCTCCCGGTTCTTAAAATGTTTAAATATCTTTCATGGAATTTCTTTGTCTATTCCCTGTTATAAGCAGAGCTTGTGTTGACCAATGGGAACTGTAGACAATGGGCCCAAAACACCAACGACACACCAAATTAAAGTTCTGCCTTGCAAGATAAATGACATGTCCAAACCAAATCGCTTGATGGAGACAAAAGAGCTGTAACACCTATTACTTCTCTTTCTTCCACAAACACTTGAGTGTCCACCATGCACTAAACTTTCGTTTTTAAGTCTTTCTGTGAAAGACACAATCAATCAAAATCAAAATGCTTGGGATTCCTAGTTCAGATTTCTAGTTCTCCGGCTAAGAGGACTTACACTTACCTGCAGGATAACCAAGGCTGCAAGAGTGAGTGATGGACCACAAGCCACCAGCTGGTCAAAGCAGAGCTAGTACTGAAAGAATGCGTCCCCTCTCAGACCTGGGCTTAGCCTTGGATTTGTATTGTCTAATCCAGCAGGTTCTTTCTGCTACTGAGATGATATACAGTCATAGCGCTGGCTCACAGGGCCCCATAAGGGGGCTGACATCTGTTGCTTCCTGATGAATGGGACACCAGAGCCATCTGTTTTCCACCCATCAGTATCTTTTCCCTGCCACTGTCTGGCATTCGATCACACACAGACTACACACACCTGCCTTGTGAGTTACATATGTGATGCCAGTTTCCAAATAAGAGGAAGAATTTCTTCAAATAAATCAATAATGTGCGTCCTTTGTTAGACATGATACAAAGGTAACTAGTAGAAAAGGTACACATTAGGTCAATAATTAAGAGATGAAAAGGGATTACAGGATTCAAGCCCCTCTTGTTTGTCTTCCTCTGTGACTGATGAGCTTCAACTCATCAGTATGAATGTGGATACTGTGCATGAAGCCCACCAGGAGAAGCCATGGGGGCAGAGGATGTCAGGCTGCACATTGGGGGATATTACAGAGCCATTATGGAGAAAACTGTCAGCTAGAGGGGGCATGCTTGGAGCCAAGAGCAAACGCGTACCGCACTATGGCAGTTCTGCAGAGACAGGAAGGCATTAAGTTCTCATGGTTACCTTCAGTTCCCACCAAAACCCATGCCCAACAGCATGTACACTCTGCTATATTTAAAACGGACAATCAACAAGGACCTACTGTACAGCACAGGGAACTCTGCTCACTGAGGCGTACCAGGCTGTTATGTGGCAGCCTGGATGGGAGGGGAGTCTGGGGGAGAAGCAATACTATGTGTGTGTGTGTGTACACACACACACACACACACACACACACACACACACACACACACATATATATATATATATAAGTCCCTTTGCTGTCCACCTGAAACCACCACAACATTATTAATCTGCTATACTCCAATATAAAATAAAAAGTTAAAGAAAAGTGCTATGAAAAGGAAAAAGAAACTCATACCCAGCATCCCATTAATTGTCCTTCACTATGACAACAGCCAACTTCCCTGGTGGTTCAGACAGTAAAGCGTCTGCCTACAATGTGGGAGACCAGGTTCAATCCCTAGGTCAGGAAGATCTCCTGGAGAAGGGAATGGCAACCCTCAAACTACCACATAATGGCACTCATCTTACACACTAGTAAAGTAATGCTCAAAATTCTCCAAGCCAGGCTTCAGCAATACGGGAACCGTGAACTTCCTGATGTTCAAGCTGGTTTTAGAAAAGGCAGAGGAACCAGCGATCAAATTGCCAACATCTGCTGGATCATGGAAAAACATCTATTTCTGCTTTATTGACTATGCCAAAGCCTTTGACTGTGTGGATCACAATAAACTGTGGAAAATTCTGAAAGAGATGGGGATACCAGAACACCTGACCTGACGCTTGAGAAACCTATATGCAGGTCAGGAAGCAACAGTTAGAACTGGACATGGAACAACAGACTTGCTCCAAATAGGAAAAGGAATATGTCAAGGCTGTATATTGTCACCCTGCTTATTTAACTTATATGCGGAGTACATTATGAGAAACACTGGGCTGGAAGAAGCACAAGCTGGAATCAAGATTGCAGGGAGAAATATCAATAACCTCAGATATGCAGATGACACCACCCTTATGGCAGAAAGTGAAGAGGAACTAAAGAGCCTCTTGATAAAAGTGAAAGAGGAGAGTAAAAAAGTTGGCTTAAAGCTCAACATTCAGAAAACTAAGATCATGGCATCTGGTCCCATCATTTCATGGCAAATAGATGGGGAAACAGTGGAAACAGTGGCAGACTTCATTTTTTGGGGTCCCCAAATCACTGCGGATGGTGATTGCAGCCATGAAATTAAAAGATGCTTGCTCATTGGAAGGAAAGTTAAGACGAACCTAGATAGCATGTTCAAAAACAGAGACATTACTTTGCCAGCAAAGGTCCATTTAGTCAAGGCTATGGTTTTTCCAGTGGTCATGTATGGATGTGAGAGTTGGACTGTGAATAAAGCTGAGCGCCAAAGAATTGATGCTTTTGAACTGTGATATTGGAGAAGACTCTTAAGAGTCCCTTGGACTGCAAGGAGATGTAACCAGTCCTTTCTAAAGGAGATCAGTCCTGGGTGTCCTTTGGAAGGAATGATGCTGAAGCTGAAACTCCAGTACTTTGGCCACCTCATGCGAAGAGCTGACTCATTGGAAAAGACCCTGATGCTGGGAGGGATTGGGGGCAGGAGGAGAAGGGTATGACAGAGGATAAGATGGCTGGATGGCATCACTGACCTGATGGATATGAGTTTGAGTGAACTCCAGGAGTTGGTGATGGACAGTGAGGCCTGGCGTGCTGCAATTCATGGGGTTGCAAAGAGTCGGACACGACTGAGCAACTGAACTGAACTGATGACAACAGCCAATAATTCCAGTAGTACCAAGACACCAGACTGTCAAAACTGAAGAGTCTCTGGATAGGATAACAAGCATTTTCTAGGGGACAGGTAAGGGAGGTAGCTAGGGGAGCCACTGTTGTCTGAGAAGTAAGCCAGGTAGTAAAGAATCCACCTGCAGTGCAGGAGACCTCGGTTTGGTCCCTGGTTTGGGAAGATCCCCTGGAGAAGGGAATGGCTACCCACTCCAGTATTCTTCCCTGGAGAATTCCATGGACAGAGGAGCCTGGCAGGCTGCAATGTGACAAAATAGCATGTCTTTATGGTCTTATTATAAAGGTTAGAATCAACTTGCAACTTCATTATGCATAGCGAAAGGATACACATTTGAGTTGGGTTAGAAATGTGATCTTAACTGGTCCTGAAAAAAAAAATGCCTTGACAAGACTATCTAGGGTAGAGTCAGAATGTGTTGGGGGCTAGCCTGGGGGTCCACAGAACTGTTCTGCTTGAGATGCCAGAGGAGTCTGCTGGACCAGAGAGAGGGAAGAGGGAGAGGGTGGGTGAGTCTCGATAGAAAGCTGTGTACTCCTTGGAACTTCCATACACTCCTTAGCCAAGTTATCAAGCCTAAGACAAATGTGATCTTTTAATTACTTTAAAAGAAAACGAATACATGTGATTTTATCCCTTCTTTTCTATCTTATTCTTGAGCTCAGCTTTTAGAGGATTAGCTGACAACTGATTTGGCCTGAAGTATTTGAGCTTCCAAATCATTTTCAAATCAGCCTCCAGCAAGCAAGAATGCCCTCAGCCAGGTAAGCACTTGTTAGCTAACAGCACAGCCTTGTCCTTCTGCGAAAGATCTGATTGTTAAATCATCCCATCCAGGTCTGCTCTGGAAGGTCTATTTGGGAGCTGCATCAGTGGTGGAAGGGGCTTCCCTGCTGGCTCAGCAGGTGAAGATTCCACCTGCAAGGCAGGAGACGCGGGTTCGATCCCTCAGTTGGGATTGCCTGGAGTAGGAAATGGCAACCCATTCCAATATTCTTGCCTGGGAAATCCCATGACAGGGGAGCCTGGCAGCATCGCAGAGTCAGACACGACTGAGCCCATGGCACGTTAGTGGTGGAGGAAGGGAGGGGGCGGGGCTGGGGAGACGGCAGAGCCCAAGGGTCTTCCAGGGAGCTCTGCAAGGCTGCGTCATCTCTGAACAGGCCCTGGACAGTCCTGTTCTCCATCTCTCCTCCTCAACACCTCTTCTCCTCCCACTCCTTTGCTTCTTTCTAAGCTCATGGTGGTGGTGGAAAGGCCAACCCTCAGGACAGCTGATTGGAGTGAGGGCCTCTGCACATTGAATATGAAGAGCCACATGTCTTCATGTGACAAGGGGTGATATCAAATCTGAGAGCAAATTTTTAATTGGGGCAGGGAGAGGAATCCAGGATACAGCTGGTCCTGGGCTGTCTTGGTACTAAATTTACCCATTCGGTTCAGCTCAGTTGCTCAGTCATGTCTGACTCTTGCAACCCCATGGACTGCAGCGTGCCAGGCTTCCCTGTCCATCACCAACTTCCAGAGCTTGCTCAAAGTCATGTCCATTGAGTCAGTAATGCCATCCAACCATCCCATCCTCTGCCATCCCCTTCTCCTCCTGCCCTCAATCTTTCCCAGCATCAGGGTCTTTTCCAAGGAGTCAGTTCTTCACATCAGGTGGCCAAAGTATTGGAACTTCGGCTTCAGCGTCAGTCCTTCCAGTGAACATTCAGGAGTGATTTCCTTTAGGATTAACTGGTTTGCTCTCCTTGTAGCCCAAGGAACTCTTTACTTTAATTGATCCATACTACTTCTCTTGTCTTTCACTCACCAAAATTGAAGTTATGATCTCCCCAAAGTGGATTTCTAGAGTTAGTCTGATGAAAGGCAATCGTTGGGGGGCAATGGACGGTTCTCTGGTGTTACGCTGACTCCCTGACGTGAGGGAGAGGGACAAGCACGCTATTTAGTTACTGACAAACTGAGTCTCTGCCAGCTCACCACAGGCATTTTCTAGTCTGGAGCACACAACGATGCTAATAAGCTGGAGAGGGAAATAACAGTGCTGGCCTCACTGACAAAAGCTTTTTCTGTAAAAGCCCAGAAGTCTGCCAGTTAATGCTCCTGGCTGTGAAATACCAGAGAGATGACCTTCGCCTCCAGGTCCAAGACCAACTGAGCTAGCCAAAGGTGAGGTGAGGTGAAGTTGCTCAGTTGTGTCTGACTCTTTGCGACCCCGTGGACTGTAACCTACTAGGCTTCTCCGTCCATGGGATTCTCCAGGCAAGAATACTGGAGTGGATTGCCATTTCCTTCTCCAGGGGATCTTCCCGACCCAGGGATCGAACCTGGGTCTCCCGCACTGGAGGCAGACGCTTTAACCTCTGAGCCACCAGGGAAGCCTAAACTTGCTGCTAAAATACTGGCGGTGATTAGCACCTCCCAGGGGGCACTGTGGGTGTGGACCAAGCAGAGAGCAAGGGCTACAGAAACAGCTCCCTAGCAACCAAAGGGCATACTGGAAGAGTTTACCCCTCGATAGAGAAACACCCTCTCCCTGCAAGCCCCCTCAGTTATTACTGTTAAAAACAGTACTTTTCATATAACAGTACTTGGTCAATGCTGACAGACTGAAGAGACTTCAGTTGTTTTTTTTTTTTTCATTAAATTGAAGTATGGCTCAGATGGTAAAGAATCTGCCTGCAATGCAGGAGACCTGGGTTCGATCCCTGGGTTGGGAAGATTCCCTGTAGAAGGGAATGGCTACACTCCAGCATTCTAGCCTGGAGAATTCCATGGACAGAGGAGCCTGGCAGGCTACAGTCCATGGGGTCACAAACAGCTGGACACGACTGAGCGACTTTCACTTTCACAGTTGATTTACAATGCAAAGTGATCTTGTGTGTGTGTGTGTATTCTTTCCCATTATAAGTTATTACAAGATACTGAATATATTAATAGTTCCCTGTGCTATACAGTAGGTCCTTGCTTACCTATGTTATACATAGTAGTGTGTATCTTTTAATCCCAAATTCCTAATTTATCCCTCCCTCTCCTCATTCCCTTTTGGTTCAATTTGTATTTCAGGTTTTGTTAATTCCTAAGTCAGTCTCTCAACTTTTTTTCCATGGATTGGGACCTGCTTCTCAACAGTCTATCATCAGGGATATAGGCCGAGACAAAGTCATTCTAGTAATAATAATTAGGCCTGCACATATCTGGTGCTTTGCAATTTTGAAAGTTCCTTTGTGTAAATTCCAGAGGATGCAAAAGAGAGGAAGCAACAGGTAGCAAAGGGGCAGAAAGTGGAGGCATGGCAAGGTTCTAGACAGCAATACCAGTGATCTCCGCAGTTTGGGGAGAGCAATGTTTGATCAGGAAAGAACTGGTCAAAACAGGCAGAGCAGGAAGGCAGATATAAATATATCTAAAGTGTGAAGGCAAAAACAAAGTTTTAATTTGAAATAAAATGGAGATTCAATGCTTAATGTGGTCAATTACCAAACTTAGTCTTCTTGATCCATCCCCATCAAATGCTCTATCATTTCATCAAAGTAGGGACTTGCCTGGTGGTCCAGTGGTTAAGAATCCACCTGCCAAAGCAGGAGACACAGGTTCGATCCCTGGTCCAGGAACTAAGATACCACATGCCTTGGGGCACCGAAGCCCATGTGCCACAACTACTGAGCCTGCACTCTAGAGTCCTTGTTCAATAAGAGAAGCCACTTTAGTGAGAGGCCCACATATGGCAACTGGAGAGGAACCCCCCCTACTCACTGCAACTAGAGACAGTCTGCATGCAGCGAAGAAGACCCAATGCAACCAAATGAATAAACATAATAAAATCAAAGTATATTCAGGTTAAAGAATTTCAAGCATTCTTCATGCTTAAATACACATGGTAAAAGCCTTCATCCTACTCTGAAATGTTGTATCTGAAAATTTACCTGCTGGTGACTGTCTCAGTCTAGCCTCAATTAGAAAATATTCCCCCCAAAAGGTCTCTAATCTGTTTCAATGACTTTTTTCCTCCTCACAGTCAACCCTCTCATGGAGGTGTCTGGAATCTTTTCTATTGACCATGCATTCACGCTATAGTTGGAAACCAAATATTGAGTGGTTCCTTTGCAACCCTATAAGACATTTGCTAGCCAAGAAACTTCAGTAAAACATGGCAGAGAAACGGTAATGGTAGGTTTCACTGTATTTTCTCCCCTCTAAAACCCACAAGAGCTGGGGGAAATTGAGGAGAAATTTAGACCTACGCTGAAATTAGAAAATGTGTGATAACTTCACACTGAAAAATACAGAAACCAAATCAAAACAGTTTTAGAAAAGAGCAATTAGCTAAAAGTTACTACAGAGAAAATGAGGCAGGAAGGTTAAGGAAAAAGTCAATAGACACAAAGAATTTCCCTCCTTGAACAACAGCAGGGACCAAAAACCTCAGCAACAATATAATAAAATTGAAGATTCATTAAATAAAGTAAGATCTAATTCTGGAACCTGAGAGGGGGGGTATTAAGTTCTGAGAAGAAGTCCAGGGGTTGATAGGGAAAGGACAACTCTGGGACATGGTACAGGGAAGTGACAGAGCTTCAAGACAAAGAAAGAACCCAGTGAGCAGCAGCAAAGTCATGTGTGCAGGGAACAAATCGCCAGGTCCCGGGAATACACACTGTCAGACCACAGAGAAGCAAAGTCTGCACGCTTCTGAGGGAGGCAAATTATGGCCCAAGGATTTTATACCATGCAAACTGTCCACATATAAAGTCGACGGATGATATTACAAAATATGCCAACTCTCAAGAGTAAGCGCTCTTACAGAAACAGCAACATAATATGAATCTGGCCACCCAAGAGGTAAACCAAAATAAAAGTTTTAGAATGGGCTAATCACAGTTGAGAAAGATTGGCTACACACTGCGTCGTTCAAATACAAACCAAAGCAAACAGCTCAAGGAATATTAGTCCTAAAATATTCCAGGGTGAAGTGTGTGTGTTATAAGGAGTCACACAGCAAAAAATGAAAGGCAGAAAGGGTTCAGTTCAGTTCAGTCGCTCAGTCGTGTCTGACTCTTTGCAACCCCATGAATCGCAGCACGCCAGGCCTCCCTGTCCATCACCAACTCCCGGAGTTCACTCAGACTCACGTCCATCGAGTCAGTGATGCCATCCAGCCATCTCATCCTCTGTCGTCCTCTTCTCCTCCTGCCCCCAATCCCTCCCAGCATCAGAGTCTTTTCCAATGAGTCAACTCTTCGCATGAGGTGGCAAAAGTACTGGAGTTTCAGCTTCAGCATCATTCCTTCCAAAGAAATCCCAGGGCTGATCTCCTTCAGAATGGACTGGTTGGATCTCCTTGCAGTCCAAGGGACTCTCAAGAGTCTTCTCCAACACCACAGTTCAAAAGCATCAATTCTTCGGCGCTCAGCTTTCTTCACAGTCCAACTCTCACATCCATACATGACTACAGGAAAAACCATAGCCTTGACTAGACGGACCTTAGTCGGCAAAGTAATGTCTCTGCTTTTGACTAGGCTATCTAGGTTGGTCATAACTTTTCTTTCAAGGAGTAAGCGTCTTTTATTTTCATGGCTGCAGTCACCATCTGCAGTGATTTTGGAGCCCAGAAAAATAAAGTCTGACACTGTTTCCACTGTTTCCCCACCTATTTCCCATGAAATGATGGGACCAGATGCCATGATCTTCGTTTTCTGAATGTTGAGCTTTAAGCCAACTTTTTCACTCTTCTGTTTCACTTTCATCAAGAGGCTCTTTAGTTCCTCTTCACTTTCTGCCATAAGGGTGTTGCCATCTGCATATCTGAGGTTATTGATATTTCTCCCGGCAATCTTGATTCCAGCTTGTGCTTCTTCCAGCCCAGCGTTTCTCATGATGTACTCCGCATATAAGTTAAGTAAGCACGGTGACAATATACAGCCTTGACGTACTCCTTTTCCTATTTGGAACCAGTCTGTTGTTCCATGTCCAGTTCTAACTGTTGCTTCCTGACCTGCATATACGTTTCTCAAGAGTCAGGTCAGGTGGTCTGGTATTCCCATCTCTTTCAGAATTTTCCACAGTTTATTGTGATCCACACAGTCAAAGGCTTTGGCATAGTCAATAAAGTAGAAATAGATGTTTTTCTGGAACTCTCTTGCTTTTTCAATGATCCAGCGGATGTTGGCAATTTGATCTCTGGTTCCTCTGCCTTTTCTAAAACCAGCTTGAACATCAGGAAGTTCACGGTTCCCGTATTGCTGAAGCCTGGCTTGGAGAATTTTGAGCATTACTTTACTAGCGTGTGAGATGAGTGCAATTGTTTGGTAGTTTGAGCATTCTTTGGCATTGCCTTTCTTTGAAAGGGTAGGAAGTGCCAGAAATGCAAATGTACTAAACTTGGTAATCTTTTTAAAAGTAGAGAATTAATAATTATTTTAATTAATGATAAATTAAAAATATATGAGTTGTATGTTAAAGAAATTCAGTTTTTAGCTTCATCCAACAAGACAAAGTTATAAAGCAATATTATGATCCTAACATGTGTAAAGGTAGGCTACAGTCCCTGGGGTCGCTAGGAGTCGGACACGACTGAGCGACTTCACTTTCACTTTTCACTTTCATGCCTTGGAGAAGGAAATGGCAACCCACTCCAGTGTTCTTGCCTGGAGAATCCCAGGGATGGGGGAGCCTGGTGGGCTGCCATCTATGGGGTCGCACAGAGTCGGACACGACTGAAGCGACTTAGCAGCAGCAACAGCAACATGTGTAAAAATGTACACATGTAGAAAATGTCTAGAATGGTATATACAAACTGTTACTAGGTGGGGTGATCTGGGGTGAAGAAAGTGGCAGGCTTTTAACTTTACATAGGTCTGTACTGTTTGATTTATTTTTTAAAATAAGTATGTCTTACTTTCACAATACAATAGAAAATAAATAAAAGTCACTAATGGTGGCAGCATCACAACTTGAGGATTTTAAATCTTTATATCCTAGTTGCTTCATTAACTAACAGACAGACAATAGGGGCAGACTTGATCTAGGTGCTTCTTCAAGTCTGGCTTTCTGCCTGTATGGAATATAAAACACAGGCACCGATATTCCCAGCGCTATGAGTATATGAATAAAGTATAAAACGTCATATGAAGAATAGTCTCTTTTCTGGTCTGACATTTCAGAGTTGACCTTTCTTTGACTTTTGTTTTTTTTTAAACAAAAGAGAGTAATGCATAAGGTTTTCAAAAAATTGTACCAAAAAAACACATATACATACAGACGCATGTACATACATACAAGGATCTCCCCAGGGGGCACTAGTGGTACAGAACCTGCCTGCCATTGCAGGAGACATAAGAGACGGAAGTTCAATCCCTGTGTTGGGAATATCCCCTGGAGGAGGGCATGGCAATCCACTCCAGTATTCTTGCCTGGATCCTAGGGACAGAGGAGCCTGGTAGGTTATAGTCCATGGGGTAGGAAAGAGTCGGACACTACCGAAGTTAAGTTAGCATACACGTACATACATATAAACCAAGAGAATAAGAAAAGATGTTGAGAAAATATTCACAAATGCTCAATGAAAGTAAAGACACCTTCCCTAAGTGAAATTCTGTATTAAATATTAAAAATTTTAATTCTCTTGATTTGGTATAAAATATGTGTATAACTTTTGTCTGCCCAGTTTCTATTAAAGGATAAGACTATTTATATTTCATATAAAACAATAAGGAAAGCTATGTAACTCTAAGGAATTAAACTCATAATCAAAATAAATTAGCTGTTAGTTCTTCAATTAATTTCTTGAACTCTAGAAGCTATTTAACAGTTGCAATTATGAAGACATAGACATTTCTTCAACATGCTTTTGTTATTAGCACATGATTTCAAGTCATCAGATCCTAAGTTCTTCAAGGAGCTAAAGTCCTTTTTCGCTTTATTGAGAAACTGCAATTAGAATTTATGTAAGTTTAGATATGAAACAGGGATTTATCGCTGGTTTGTTTGATAAAGGATCATAAATTGAGGAGGTCTACAGATCATGGGTATCAACAGGATGTTTAGATTAAGCAATTTTAAGCACAGATCAAATTCTTTCCAGTTTCCTTATTTGAAAAGGCAAAAAAGGAAAAAAAAATCTTCCAAGGATAAGTCTAAATCTAGAGTTTGGCTAACACTGTGTTTATCCTTCTGATCTTCTCCATGGATTTAAACAGAATCACACAACACATGACATTTGATTCTGAAAAGCAAGGGGTGGCCTAAGGCCTCCATTGCTCCCGGCAGATTAGAGAGCAGAGTGGGAACTCAAACACCTTGGAAAGTCAGCCTGTTCAGATTCAAGACCACCGAGTAGCTGTTTCCAAAGTGTGGACTTTTAAAAAATTATAGTTAATTTGACAGCCAAGAATGGTAAAGGTCCAGGGCCGTATCACATAGAAACTCATTAAACACTAAAGCAACTGCCTCACGTCCCTTGAGCTTCTCAGCAAGCTTTAACCACAGGAACTCTGGAAGCTCTCTGAAAGCTGTGATTATAAAGAAAGAGATGTTTCTTCAACATTTTTTGGCCACCAGCACATGATTTAGTTTGGCTAGATTGCTCCTCCAGCCACATAACATTCTCCAGCTATCTCCATGGAAGTCATACATCTTAGAAGCCTCATTAACACTCCTAAATACTGCCATAAACATTTCATAAGCGAGGCTCAAAATCACTAGGCCATTTCAGTGAGCATTTTGCTTCTGCTGGATTGGAAAGATGCTACTGTTAAGTGTTTAAAGACTTCAGTGACACATTCAGCCCGAACGTGTTAGCCTCTTTTGTTCACTCATTACCTTTCAACATAGATGTTCTTTCCTGTCCCGAGGGAGTAGAGGCTGCACAGTATATGGTAGCACGAAAGCTGAACATCACCCACTGAAAAGAACAAACAAGAACTGTCATTCTTGTGCATCAACCCCAGAGGTCCACCTCCTGCACACAGCAAGGGTCTGCAAACAGAAAACTCGTTGGCTTCACTCAAGAGCCAAAGACCTCTCTTTCTGTTATAGAGCCCCTCGCTTTTCAAATGCCAGTTGCTGAGCTGGAAGAGAAAACACCAAAAGGAAAACACCCACCATTGTGCCATCCCAGGTCCTTTGTGGAACCCTGGATACAGATCACACAGCTCAGGGAAAGGAATCATTTGACCAGTGAATCCTTCCAAGTGGGTATTTTTTTTTCCCCTCCAATAGAGGGAGGCACTGCAGTCAAATTTTATCCAGAGCACTATTTCCTTTTTTTGAAAGGAAGAATGAAAGGAATCTGACGCTTGAGGGAGCTTTTTGTTCCTTTTCCAGGGAGATGTGTACAATGTCCCTACTTCTCACAAGACAGAGCAAAATACCTCATGTCCACCTGTCCCAGCTTCTCTGATAGATGTTTTGCAAAAGGTAATTCAATTGTATTATGATTTTGCCATGTTTCTCAAGGGAAGAGCATCTTTCACTTAGGCACTCAGAATTTAATGGGCAGGCTACGTGCCTCTATTAATGTGTGGAACTCACAGTAAAGCTGGAACTAATTTAACACAAAGAACTAGTTTAATTTCTTATTTTTCAACAAGAAAGTGTGTTGTTTCCACGACACAGAATAATGAGTTTGGATGTTCCCCTACTTCTCCCCCTAACCCCAAGGAAATAACTGATTTTCACTACTGAGGGCTATGGAAGACACAGCCTTAGCTATTGGCCATTGGTTAAACTAATTCAACCATGCACCACCATTTACAGTGTGAAATTGAAGCTTGGTGGCAGAATAAGAGGGCTGAACATGGTACTAAACACAAAGTAAAACCAACCACCTATGGTCTTTCTTCTGGTGGCTCAGACACTGGGATGTTAGCAGTTTTCCTTTGCTCCTGATATACAGTGAATAAATTAAAGCTTCTTAATAGGAAAATTGGTGTCTGGGAGCAAACCTGTATCTCGACAGATTTCACAGATAACCTTTTCAAATTAAGAGAGCACACAATGGCTGAGAGTGAAACCAGTGGGTGGAAGACTCTGGTCCTGAGTACAGTGGGAAAAGGTGAAGTATTTATAAACTGATATTTGGGGATCTCGTCTCCTCCAAGAGTCTACTCCTTTTTTTTTAAATTAGGAAGGAAAAAGTGTGGAATGGTTGTCTCTACTCTGCCCTGAAGGTCAGCCTAAGGGAATAAACCACACACTTCCTAAGGATCTGCAGCTGGGTACACATGAGTCCATGACTGATGGCAGGTCAACTCACAGAGTAAGTCCATCCCGAACTGATGCTGAGCCACGTGCTCAAAGATGGATGTCAAGATGGGGAGCAGAGCCACCGTGGTGTAGTTAATATTTTGAGAGACACCTTTGATCTGCGTTCTGGAATGGGTAAACTTGCCGAGCTTCAGGTTTTCCAAAGTCTTCTCTAAGTCTTCCGCTGCATTTTCAAAGAACGCCCGTAATCCAGCTTTCACCAGCTCTGAGCCTGACTTCATGACCGTCCTGTAAGCAAACAATGTTCAAAACCAGAAGCATAACCCGAACCTTTAGCCAACTCCCTTCTTGAGTCTGGGAACTTTCAGTGCAACTGGGCAGACATTTGACACCCCTGTCACTGCAGTAATTATTAGCATCCAAAAAGAAACTAGGATCACAGAATCCTGAAGCATGGGCCAGCAACTGGAAGGCAGGCTTGATCTGAGGGTATGACTGCTCAACTCCTGGGACTCCCACATGGCACGGTGGTGAAGAATCCACCTGCCAATGCAGGAGATGCAAGAGAGGCAGGGTCAGTCCCTGTGCTGGGAAGATCCTCTGGAAGAGGAAATGGCAACCCACTATAGTATTCTTGCCTAGAAAATCCTATGGACATAGGAGCCCGGCGGGCTACAGTCCACAGGGTCACAAAGAGCTGGAAGTGACTGAGTGCACACACATATACTGGTAGTACTGCTCTGGGTTGCTGTCTACACTTTACATTGACACACTGCTCAATTCTTAGAGAATGGACAGGACGACCTAGAGAGAAACTGATATTGGTCACCTGCTATCTATATAATATTGCAGCTGGCTACATTCTTCTGGAAATAGCTAATTAAAAGGATAGAGAGAGAACTTTTCCTCAGCTCCCCATGGGCTCAGCAACTTTTATAAGAATTAGTTAGAAATCCTAGCTCTCCTGTGATGCAAGACCTCTTAGAAAAAGAGGACAAAGAATTAAATTAACTGAAGCTTAGGTTTCTATCACTTTGCAGGGATGTTCCAGCTTGGAGAAGGGGAGGGAAGAAGGGTTACCCACTTTTAAAACAGCTTACTCAGACCACTGAAAAAACCATGTGGGAATGGAGATTAGCTATGGGTATCTGGGGCTTTCCCTCAAAACTATCTTATAAAACTCAGAACTGGAACAAAGCCTATCAGTTATCTTTTATTTTCCGTATTTCTACATCTTATTCACAAGATTATGACAGGCTTGCTACAAGGCCAGATGCTTTTTATCTACAGCATTTTCACAATTATCATCCAGCCAATCAGAAACATAAAAGCAAGGAAATAAAGTCAGTGAGGCTTGTTCCTATTCTGTAAGTATTTATAAACCATCTTCCTCAGATTTTCTCAGGAATGACTATGAAACACACTGACTTGGGTTCTGTTTAGTTTTGCAGGAAGAAAACCCACTCTTAAGGCATTTTGCAAATTTTGGGAATAAAGATTCCTCATCCCAACTGCACCCCTGGAATGCTTTGGTCTGATCCTGCAAATTTTGTGCTGTTAGTACCTCTGGGCCTCCGAGGCGGTGCACTGGTAAATAACCCGTCTGCCAGTGCTGGAGATGCAAGAGATGTGGGTTCGGTTGGGAAGATTCCCTGAAGTAGGAACAGGCAACCCGCTCTACTATTCTTGCCTGAGAAATCCCACGGACAGAGCAGCCCGGCAGGCTACGGTCCATGGGGTCACAAAGAGTTGGACACAACTGAACATGAACAAGCGTGTTAAGAGGTTTAGTACCTCCACAACGTGTTTCTCTCCGAAAACCTGAAAATCCCCTCTAAGTGCTCTTAACTATTTTTTAAAGCCATTTGTAGTTTATAGAGGTTTTCATCATCTGGCCGCTCTTTTAGGTTGTTGCCTCTCTTCTGCCTTGGGTTTTGGGAAGCATGTTCTCCCGACTTTGCGAAGAGTCCTACTTAACGCGTCTGTTAAGGAAAGCTCGCTCCAGTTCTTTGCACTGCCTCCCTTTTTATCTCATCAAATACTTTATACTATCATAATATATGTACACACACACACACACATATATCTGATGTTATATACATAATGTTATCCATAACATCTTATTAAAAAAACTCAAACGTTTTGGCCACTCCAGTACATGAAAGGACAGAAGACTTCCTTTCTTGTTCAGCCGTCTTTCCTACAGACCCTTAGGCCACCCTCGGGCTGGAATCTATCTTTGTCTTTGATCTTTCGGTAATCACGTCCCGTCCTGGGCCATTTTGAACTCAGAGTGCTGTGAGTCCCTATCCCAGGATCCTTACGGCCTCACCACCCATCAGATAGCTTTTACTATTTTTGTGGAGAATTAGGTACTAAGTGGTATTTTGCCACGTTGTCTGTTTTATCTTCTGAAAGATGAACTTCTCAGTCAGAGAAGACAAGAATTGATCAAATGCTCAGCTTTCAGCATTCAGTATCTGCCACAACAGTGGCTCTCCATCCTGAGCTGAGAAACAGTGTGCTGGTATCAGGGCGATTTCCACCTTTTCCCTGTCTTCCCTTCCCTCCCTGGCTCCTGCAGAGCGGTGGCCCATCTCCTCCTCCATCCAATAATAAGTGAGGAGAAAGAGTCAGAGGGGGAGTCCTGAGAAAATGCTGGAAAATGCCGGGCACACTTACCTTGTGTCAAGTGTCTGAGCTAAGATGTGAAGACAGCTCACCATTGTTGTCGAATCGCTCCCTAAAACCAAACATATCACCTGTTACTCCCCAAGCCATTCAGCCTGTCATTTAAACCCAATCTTCTCAATAAGCACAAACCACAGCCCAGCATAATTGACCACCAATACGCAAAGTGCCAGGGCTCTGTTTGGGGCCAAGGCATTTATCTCTGGCTTGACACATGGCTTTGTGATGGATGTTAGAAGCAAAGCTTAAAACATTCATTGGCGTGGAAAATCTAAGCTGTTTGAGGGGTGCAGAGGTCATTTATCATGCTTCAGCCCTATTTCCTATGGCAAATTTAGGTGACACCTTAGTCCTAAGCCTCAGGTTGTCTGTGGGACACGAGTTCAGGGTAATCACAGGACATGCAGCCTTTAGCAATACCTCTCTTACCGAAGAGGGAAATCCTGTGTCGAACCAGAGCAGCAAGTTTGCAGAACAGGCTGAAGCAGAAAAAAATGTAAGTGGGAAAAGGACAGAGATTCAAGACAGACCCGTTTAACCCTCATCCCTCAGCCCCCAAACGGCAAAACAAAGTGCACAGAATGTCCCCCCGCCAAGGAAGATGGACTGTGTTTCCCTCAAAGGGTCCTCTGGACCACACTAGGAAAACATGCGGTTCCCCCTGTTTCATTGGAGAATCATGAAAGGTACCTTGCAGGCATCTACAATGTTACAGAAAACAATCCTTCTGCAATAGCTACAATATTTTTGCAATGAGACAGCTGTTGCAAACCATCTCCTGTTATAGAGTACTAAAAACATTCATTTGGATAACATCCACATTTGGATAAATGAGGATTCTGGAAGGAGTTTTCCACTGTTGCAATGGCTTGCAAGCCATTTTTATTGTCTTCACTGAGTGAGGCCTTAGCTGGGAGGTGGGCAAGATGGCGGGATTAGAATAAAGATTCAGGTATGGGCAATACTGTATTGCACCAGAAACATTTCAAGGAATGGCTTCTCTCTGTCATCTCCACTAGCCTATAGGCTTAACTGCTGTCTGATCCATGTCTTTGAAGCTAGGAAATCCCACCTGCCATGCTTTCGTGTTTTTTGACCCTATTCCATGCTTTTACCCATATTTTCTACTATGGAACCTGCTGGCGTCCAGTTGTGTCTTACTCTTTTACTTTTCACAGTGCCTAATAGATTGGAAAAGACTCTGACACTGGGAGGGATTGGGAGCAGTAGGAGAAGGGGACGACCGAGGATGGGATGGCTGGATGGCATCACGGACTCGATGGACATGAGTCTGAGTGAACTCCGGGAGATGGTGATGGACAGGGAGGCCTGGCGTGCTGCGATTCACGGGGTTGCAAAGAGTCGGACACGACTGAGCTACTGAACTGAACTGAACTGAATAGAGTGCCTTGTGCAGTCAGCAAAGAGCCCATAGGTGCTTCTGAACACTATCCTGATGGCTCCCCTTCTAGAGCACTATGGCCATCATTTGACCTGTGTTCCTGGAGGAGACTACTGAGAATGCTGACATTATTTGACATTGGCACATCTAGACAAGAACTTAGCAACCCTTTCAGAGAGCAGCCCTTCCTGAGGAACAGGAAGAGGGAACGTAGAATAAAATCACTCAGCACAGGCTGTGGGATTCTCAGATGAGATCCAGTTGAAGTCCTTCCCATGGTCTTAGAACTCATGCTCTAACACAGGGCAGAAGTCTTTGTGGGAAAGTCAAATGAAGAAGAAATCCATCTAAGTGTTGGTGGGGATGAAAACTTATTCACTTCTAAACGGTTCTCAGTGAATGCCCTGAGCCTTTCTGGGCTGTCTGTTGGAAACCAGAGCCAAAGTCTCTCCTGGTTAGTCATTTATTTTTGCAGTGGAAATAAGTTGGAAACCCTGGCCTCAAGCTTAGGAGAGCTCAGAATAAGTTAATAGAAACTTGGCAGGCAGCAAGTGTCAAATTAAATATGGACTGGGGCCTTTTCTCTCTTCCAAGGGTGGTTTTTTTTTTTTTTTCTGGAGTTATGTATCTGATGAAAACTCATGGAGTTGGCAGGGATCCTGGAGGAATATGAGTCCTGTGTGTCTGCCAGGACTAGCTGGCTGTCATGATGAAGCCACCTCACTCCTCTGTGCTTTAGCTTTCTCATCTGTAGGCAGAGACTCATCACATGACCCTCTTAGTCTGCAGAATTAGGGGCTGATAAACTCAGTTATTTCTGGCAAAATGCTTCCATGTGGACCTACTTTGTGCAAACATTTTTTAGAGCTAAAGCAGATCCTTGGGTTGTTTGATTCTGATACAAATGTGGCTCCCTTTGCTGTCAGAAGGGCTCTCAGGCATGCCAAGGCCAGGGCCTGAAATTTCCAAAGGCCCTTTCTTTGGGGTCACCTTTGGGGCCCACCATTTAAGTAGAAGCACTGTTCTTTGCCAAGAGTTATGAGGTCCAGCATCCCCAGGCACCTCAGTCTCCTCTCAGAGTTAGAAGGTGATGGAGAGGTCCCTGGGGAGAGACTCTGGAAAGCACTGACACATGGCATCAGATGCAGGAGAGGCGGGGCACAGGTGAAGGCTGGGGACCAGAGGGGCCTGAGAGTGGGAGTGTGTTCAGGGCCAAGATGACCACAGCTGTGGGAGGGTGGCAGGCATGCTGATGGATCTGAAAGCTATTTGCAAGGCTGATCAGCTCCAGGTTGTATTCCAGCCATGACAAATGGTGCCTGGCTGAACAAATGTTACATTTCCATGAATCTAAGAAAAATAGATGAAGAGAACAGACACACCTGCCCTCTGTTGGCTTATCTGAATATATCACTTGGCACCTCATTTTCCTTCTTACAAAATACACTAGTGCATCGTGGAAATATCTACGAAATGTTAGGTCAGTAACTGGTTGTAAGTGCATCTCATTTTGACAGCATGGGCTTCTCCCTGTTTAACAAATATCAGTAAATGAAGAAAATGCTCCTCGATCTGGAGGGGTGGGCTTTCATTCTTGCTCTCACTTATTATCTGGGGTCACTTTAGGCACTGGAAGGAACCTGCTCAAACCTCAGTTTCCTCATCTGCAAATGGAGATCATAATACCTGGGTGGTTCTTAGAAATTAAAGCACTGTGGTGTTTCACAATGATCCTTCCACAGGTGGGCAATTATTTGTGCATATCCTTAACTCTCTGCTCTTTAGAAATCTAACCCATCCTTTTGTTCCTCATAAATCATAAACCTGAGGCATGGTGGCATCCACCTCAAAGCCTGATCATGAATCACCCTGCCTTGTTCTCAGTTCTGCTGAGACACCCCCATGTTTCACCCAGTGGAACGAGAAGGCAAGCTGACACTTTTGATTAAAATTTGTTTCCTGTTAGAAATTTAAATTGAATTATGCCAGCCTAGATTTCAAATCTCAGATCATCCATACCAAGATTTGTAAAATCTGATTCCTTAAAAGCAATTTAATCTTTAAAAACCTGATAAGAATGGGATTGAAAGCAGTGTTAATCTGTTTCTTCTCAATGTTGTGTGTTTGCTTTTCCCAAGCTTCAGAATTACCTTCACCTTTTTCTAAATATATTTCAGGATGGAAGCTGACCTGAGTATATAAATCCAGCCCCTAATCCTACTGATACGCACAAACAGCACACTTCTCTTGGTTGCCAAAATAATACACAGGTAAGTGTGAATAAAGTCACTTTCAGAAAAAAGATGATAACGAAAACCTCTGAGCTGCCAGTTGTCAGGCCACAGCTCATTTCTCCATAAGATTCACCATTTAAGCTCCAGGAATCTGGGGTTTCATGGAAATCACATCAGCACCATGCCCTTCTCTCCTGTAGACTCACCTGGCCACCATTTCTTTCTCCTTATGGGAGGCATACCCGCTGCTGCTAAGGGGCTTCAGAGGGGAGGACAGGAAGTAGAGGCGATGATTGGTGAAGTACTGGTCAACCAGTGGGAGGAGAACCTGCAAGATCCACCAGAGATGAACTGAAAGATCTGCTAGAGATAAACGTCTAGGAAGCTGGCAAAAGTCCTTCCTCTGGTTCCTTTGAACAAGTTCCTTCTCAGTGAGCAAAAAGCCTCTGAACACTGGTTCTGGAATTTCCAGGAAACCCTATCCTGTGGATCTCAGTTTCCAACACATTTTCTTTTCCTATTCCTGTAACCAAAGGCCTTGGGTACATGTGAAGGGATAGAGCAAGATACTAAGCACCCAAAGAAGTGCACAGGGGTTCCCGAGTCAACACTTTCAGAGTTGTCCTGTACTTAGCCAGCACTCAGATGTGGCTTCTTGGGTATGGCATTCAACAGTATACTTGAGGATGGGCTAGCACCACTAGACTGGAGCATCCTGGCTCTGCTTCTCAGGTTATGTGGCTGAGACAGCTCACTGGCCTCCATGTTCACTCTCCCCTTCTTTCTCGTAGCTGTACAAACCCCTGTAATTTAGCTGGGAATGGGGCCACCTGCTAGAAGATGCATTACCTGCCTCCCTTGCAGCTAGCTGAGGCTAAAATGATTATGTTCTAGCCACTGGGATAGAACTTTAATAAAACAGCAGCTTTCCTTCCCTTTTCCTTTCCCCCTTTCTCACAGATGTGATACAGTTGTGTCTATTTGGACCAAACTGTCAGGGATTACATTCTAGGAGATGGAAGAACATCATGAGAGGAAGAACCCGAGTCCCTGGGTGATGGCATGGAGCAAAGCAGGCTGCCCACCTCCTTGGACCACCAACCTGCCTCAGGACTGTTCCACAACAGTTCTGTATGATCAAAGCCATTACTGGAGTTTTGAGTATCTTTGTTGAATCTGTGCAACTTGTACCCTAATTTGTGTGGCTGCCAAGGAGAAAGTAGTAGTTAAATGCACAGGGTCACTTACTTTGGCAAAGAATTTGATCTCCTGGTCATGGGGAGACTTTTCATTTTTCCCACTGCTGACAATGGCTTCTACAAAGACAAAAGTGACACAAAGTTGGCCCGAGCAAAGAAAACCAAAACAGTCACAGCGTTTTAGAGACAGAGCAACTTTTCATCATGAAAAGGCCATTCGATTTTTACAAAATATCTAATATTTTACAAAGTACTTGGCAGTGGTGAGAGGTGGTTATTTTTTGTGTCAATTCTCTAGAGTATCACCACCCATTTCACCACCTTAGTGATGAAAAGGCAGCTTCAGAGAGCTTGAGTCATAATCTCACAGCCACGAAGCAAAAAGATGGAACACTTAGAATAGGATGAGTTATATTAAAAATGACAAATGATTCAATCAAATCCAGAAGGAAAACCAGACAAAGCTGATTTTTTTTTTTAAAGTGGGGTGTGTGGGGGAATATCTCAGTCACTGTGTCCTTCCCCAAACCATATGCCTAGAAGAATCATGAACAACTATGGTATGAAAACATCCTTCCTTGAAAAATGAATATCAAATTCTTTTTGATATTAGGAGAAGCACACATTTTTGTGACATTTCACAATGATACTTACCCAAATGGGCAATAAACTCTTGAGCCGAATCAACATATTTCAGAACCTTCTTCAAAAACTTATAGGCAAACCTCTTTTCCATGGAGGAGGCATCCAGCTCCATATCCTTCATACCTCTAGGTTGGAAACGGGCAAACCCCAGGGGGGAACAGAGACAGCTATGTGACTTCAGTGCACCAGCAATTTTCCCTGTGTCAACTCTGTTTTCCAAATGTTAATGGTTTTTCTGGCTTAGTGATCTGACTCACCATCTGACTCATTTCCCCTTGAATTTGGAACTTGCCTCCATGAGCATGCAACATCCGAGCTACAATAATTTCTGAAAAGACTTTTCAGAAAGATCTGCATCATTTATTCAACAAATGCTGAGATGGAACAAAAGCAGAGATGCAAACAAGAATCCCCTGTGTTCACGGACCTTACATGCCAGCTATGAAGAGACATGCTGCTGCTGCTGCTGCTGCTAAGTCACTTCAGTCGTGTCTGACACTGTGCGACCCCATAGACGGCAGCCCACCAGGCTCCCCTGTCCCTGGGATTCTCCAGGCAAGAACACTGGAGTGGGTTGCCATTTCCTTCTCCAATGCATGAAAGTGAAAAGTGAAAAGTGAAAGTGAAGTCACTCAGTCGTGTCCGACTCTTAGCGACCCCGTGGACTGTAGCCTACCAGGCTCCTCCATCCGTGGGATTCTCCAGGCTAGAGTACTGGAGTGGGGTGCCATTGCCTTCTCCATGAACAGACATGAACTCTACATAAAACAAAGCATAAAGTGCATGGAGTGATAGAGGTTAATAAGCTTTGTGAATAAAAGAAAAACTAAAGTTAAAGGATGAAAGGGTCCAAGAGCGCCTAAAGTAGGAGGTGAGCAGACTGTTGTGTTAAATCAGCGCTGGGCTTATTAGAAGGATGACATGGGAAGGTGAAGACATAGAGACATCAGGGGAGAGAGCTTTCAAGGCATTGGGAGCGAGGGTGCAAAGGTCCTGAGGTGGGAGCAAGCATGCTGAGTGAAGCCAGTGTGGATGGAATGAAAGTGAGTAGTTCAGAGGGGCATGGGGTGGACAACGGGCTCAGTCACTAGGATGCCATGGGCCGTCCTCAGCAGTTTGCTTTTGCTTTGAGATGGGAAGCTACTGAAAGTTTTGAATAGAGGAATGACATGATATGATCTATATTCTAACAGGAGTACTCTGTTGAGGCTAGAGGTTGAAATAGGGAGCATGGGAAGGAAGCCCTTTCAGCAATGATAGCGACAGCATGAAGGTGAGAAGCAGCTAGATTCTGGGTATCTTATAGGGAGGACCATCAGGATTTCCTGAAGAAGTGGGTGCAAGTTGAAGGAAAAAGAGAAGAGACAAGGGTTTTGGCTTGAGCACCCGGAAGAAAGGGCTGTCATCAAGTTATGGGGAAGCTGAGGATGGGGCAGATTTGAGGTTTGGGCAGCAGGAACCAAGGGGTTCTCCTTGGTGACAGGATGTCGCCTCCTCATCGGCATATTCAAGTGCCCATCATAGGTTCTGGCACAGGGTAAGCTGCTAAGGGATATGTTTGCTGAACTAGGTGATCTTTTTCCTTCTCCTCCCTGTTTTCTAGATTTCCTTATCATAAAGAGGAATTTTTCATTTCTGTGAGCGAGTTATTTATTGGCAAACCACAGTCTGCATGCATTGCAGTATTAGGAACAGGATTAAAATGATGATGGGAGTTTTTCTCAAAAGCTTCCCCAGGGGCTATCCCCTGTTGCCTGACCTTTCCCACTCAACAATATGGCAAATAAGCTTTGTTATTCTTTCATATGAGCTACAATAGAAATATTTGTATAGAATTTTATTGGGGTTTCTGCCATTCAGTGGCAAAAATTCTGTAGGAAACCAAAAGAAGAAACAGCAGCTGGCTCGGCGGACATTTCTTTCAGGAGAAATGGCTCATCAGGATGGGACATTTGCTTGTTTTTCATTCTACAAAGGACTTGGCAAGCAAAGCCCACTGCTGATACTGACCAGCAGGAAAACAGATTCTAACTTTAAGACTTAAGCAGCCCAGACCATCCTCATCTAAAACCTTCATCTAGATGATTCTGATCAACATAAGCTGGAGATAAAGTCTTCAGAAATCATGGTTCACTCAGTCTCTCCAGGAGCTGAGTCTTTTTTTGAGGGTTGTTGATGTCAGTCATGGTCTCTATTGTAATTATGGCATTTTATTAAATACCATAGAAAACATTAAAATACAAGTGTGAAGAGAACTGGTGATTCTGTGAGAACTAGGTTGCATGTTTTACAAAGACTTGCAATTGTAAGTTCCCACATATAGAGTTTTAGAACTAGATGTAAGAAAACTGTAAAACTTAGAGAGGAAGTTGAAAGAAAAAAAAAAAAAAACACCCTAGAATGCGGCACTTACAGTGTTTTGTATGTGCCTTAATTCTCACCGCTCTTTAGGGAAGCCCAAGTTTCAGATGTTTGAGGATGCATTATGGATGTGCTTTATAATTCCAATCAATAAAACAACAAACTAAAATGAGGTCTGGGGCCTACAGTACAAGATTTGTGAACGAATGCATATTTGTATGTTTTAGGTTAAAATTAAACATTTAAGGTATGTACGTATAATTTGTCATGATTCTTTGCTAGGTTCTTTGCATGCGCCTTTGATTTTTTAGAAATTGACATCGACCAGTCTTATTTATGACAGAAGAGAGGACTTCATGCTCCAAAACATTCACCTACTTCAAAAGACCCAACAGCTGTCCTTACTCTGATCTGCTGTGCAGGCAGGTGATTAACTATTTAGAGCAGGAGAGACCACACCAGCCTGTCCCTGTCCCACTAACATCACCTGGAAGATGACTTACCTGGAAACCACAATGCCATTCACTTGGAGGAATTTAAACAGGTCCTGGGCCTTCTCTCGGTCTCTGAACTTCTCCTTGGCAGTTAAGGTATCATAGGGTACCAAAAGAGGGTGACTGCCGCCACCTGGGGTCAGTAAAGTGAGATGACAAAATATTTGGCTCTTCCTTTGCTCTTTTGGGAAAACACACCTGCCCCCCAGCTCACCTTCTGTGGGGGACGCTGTGAAACTAGCTCACCTTTGCTCTCCAGCTCCAGCTTCTTCTTCTTGGCCCAGATATTGTGATAATTCTCAGCTACCACCTCCACCATCCCCTGGGTCCCACCAGGGAGATGATGGTCAGAGAGAAAGCAAGCAAGAAAAATGGGTTCATATCTGCCAGGCTATTTCAGGCAGCCTTGGAAACAGAGCACCACCAAATGCTAACTGCACATTGCTAAGTGTCTCCTGTCATTAATTAGTCTGTGCTTATGCACCTCATTAGTTTTCTATCTTCCCATACAAACAGAAAACAATTTCTAATTCGGTCCTTCCCTGGTAACTTATTATCTTGGCAGTGTGATGCATTTCTGAGAGAACACACATTTCCATTGCAAACTGCATGGAGTTGAGGGTCTTACTCCTGACCTGAGAAAGCGAGCTGTAAGTGGGAGGTCAAGCAAAAATCTAGAATCCCCAAAGCTTTCAGCTTAGCAAACTAAAAAATGGCTCCATGTTGGAGAAAACTGGGGCAAAAATGAGATTTCTCAAATAGAACTCATCTTTACAAGACTCATAAGATAGTGACCTGGAATGAAGGGTGTACTTTGGAAAGGAACTTTCTCTAGGGTACAAAGGGTTGGTCTGATGGGCGCTCTGAGGAGTAGCTGCCTCTGTCACAGTCACTGGTGCACAAGGTGGGAGGAAGCCACTTAGGGCTTTTAATCTCATTCTCTTGGTTTCAAGTCCTGATATCCTGCAATGACGACTCATCTGCACCATTGCAGGCAACCTGAGTGAATCCACCATAGAATATACAGTTGTCCTCAAGGATGGGGAAACCTACTGTGACCAGGCCAGCACCCCCACCCAGGGGCGGCTCATAGGTTTTCTCCTAGTTGTTATTAGTTTTGTTACTAGTTATTTCTCCTGGCTCTTATAAGTTCTGTTTTGGGTTTTGGTACAGAAACTTGCTGTTTGTTCTTCCTCTTAGTGAGTTATGACCTGTTTTGATGTCCCAAGAAGTGCAAAGCCTCACCTCCTCTGACCGTTGGTCAATTCTGCTAAGACTGTCTCGTATGAGTGGCCTCTGCTCCGTGTGGCCCTCCCTAATTTTGATATTTCAGTGGTGATATTTCAGGCATTCTCTCCCTTCTGTTTTTTTTCTTAAACTCTCTGGAGTTTGACATTCCCTGTACTTGAGGGGTTTTAGAAAGTAGGTTACACTGGCTCTGAAGGCATCAAGACTGACCTGGAGCTCTCTGGAGAGCACGACATTGGAGAGATCCAGAGGGGCAGGGCTGTAGCTGTTGCCCTAGGGAAGTAAAGGCAGAATCATTCTTATCAGCATCCCCAATGTCAGTGGTCAAAGGTTTGTCCCAAAAGATTCCCAGGGCTCATGGGTGGTGAGCCTCATCTCTGCTACCTGGGCAGAGCATTCCCAGATTCTCCACGGGTTCTACTGGCCGAGCACTGGCCTTTGGGCGTGATGGTCGTACCTGGCTGGCCTGGGACACGCTTCGAAGCTTCTCATTTTCCCGCTGTTGAACCAGAGCTTCTCCCTCTTTGGTCCTCTCTACAGTCCAGCCCACAGCCAGCATGGTTTTCAGGGACTCTCTGGCAGGCCAGCGATAAATTTCCTTCTCCTGGAAGAACATTGGAGCAGAAGAGCTGTGTAGGGCAGGCTCCAGCACTCTGGCTGGCCTGTCTCCTGGAAAAGAAGTTGGAGCCCACAGCGGAGGAGGCTAACTGGTTTAAGCTTCCTCTCACTGGGTCAAAACACCCTCTGCAGCATCCCATCTGAAACACATCCTCAGCCTTTTGGAGGTTTTTAAGTAAAAGACGCTACAGTTTGAGGCTTTTAAGGGGAATGTGCCAGACATTACCCACAGTTTGTGGTTAAAGAGAAGCAAGAAGACAATGAACTCTTCCCTTCCCCTCTCCCCACCCCACTCCCTCCAGCACTGCCACCTCTGCCTCCTCCAGGCAGCACTTACTGCGCAAGCGTCACCTGCCTGGGCCCCGCCTGCTGGGAGCCAGCACGGGAGATCCCACCCATGACAAGGTCATGCAGGACTCGAGGGAATCCCTGGGCCATCCGACCCATGACAAGGTCATGCAGAAGAGTCCTGATGAGCAAGGCCTCAGGACTCAACGGGCCCCCTGGACCTGCTCGAGCATCTACCCCCGAACCAGAATCTGTCTGTCTTATTATTTTATGTCTTTCACCAGCTCTTCTGACATTAGCAGGGGTCTGTCCCTGACCAAAAGAGTTAACTTTGGGCTTTACTTTCTAAATCTCCTGGGCATGAAAGGAGTGTTTCAAACCCTCTGTTAGCATTCTAGCTTACATGGCAGCTTTATCCAGACTCTTGCAACGTTGTTGGGCCTATGCAATGCTTGCTGCCAAGTTCTCACATCCCTTATCCATTGTGTTCCTGGGAGTGCATATAGTCAGGATGTAGAAGAAGCAAGTAATAGCCTTAGCATTAGCAACATTAGACTTTGAGTTAATAAGTTCTTTCTTTGCTGTAACCTGCTGAATCTTTGCTCCATAAGAATGTAACTCTATACTTTAAGGGTGACACAGGCTAAGAATTTAAGAAGAAACACTTTAGGAAAAATCATTGTTCTGGTATTCTGGCTGACCAACCTTTATCAAAAGGAGGTCATGGAATATCAACAGGCCTCCAGAATAGAAGATGATGTACAGAAAATAAGACTTTTGCAGGAAGGAATCTGATGTCGATAAAAGTTATTCCTGATGGAATGTTGAGTTGACTCTGCATTTTTCACTTTGTTGTATGTATAACTCAGGGTATAAAAGCCTGGAGAAGAATAAAGTAAGGGGCCTCACTTGAAGAAGCTTGGTCACCCTGTGTCTCTTTCTTTATCTCTTTATCTATCTTTCTTCATTCGCCGACGTCGTCCATCCTGAGGATATGCCTGGACTCTGCTGAGGCTGGACCTCAGCACCCGCCCCTTTCTCTCAAGAGTGACTTCTGTTCTCTGGAAGGTGTTTAAGATGGTGCACATCAAAATGCATCTGCACAAAGCTCTCCTCTGAGCTTGGGAACCAGATTTCCTTAGATGTACAATTCTCTTTTGAGTCATACACAATTTGATAGCCAGTGAATATGCATATAAAGATATACATATCATCCTTTACCTGTGACAGTAAATCTTATGCCTACAGAGAACTCTTACTGATGGCAAGATAGGAATTCAGAGTTAAGCTGAACCAAATCTCATAATTAACAAAGCAAACCAAACTATGAGACCTGTTCATACTTCCCTGGGGATTCTCTCCTCTGTTCCTGTCATCCTTTGTGATTGGAAGTCCTCTCCATCTGAATTCATGTCTCCCCCTCTAAAAAAATCTAACAAAATAATCCCCCCAATAATCTAACAAAAGCACTTCCTATTTCAGTTGCCAAGTGAACCACCAAATGTATTTTGGTAGAGCTTCTGAGTGCTGACCAGTGTTTCTTTCTCCAACGGGCTCTTCAAAGCTGGTCCTGGGGCCGTGGGTCATAGGCTAGCTCCTGAGGAGCTTCTTGAGTCCTGAAAAGTCTCTAAGGAGCTGGACCATGAATGTGCCCTCAGCTCCTCTGCTGGGACGTAATTCCTGGGGAAGGGAAACCAGCACGGCCACTCAGTGGTCCTTACCTTCTCGGTTAATGTCTTGAAAGGCCGGATCAATGGATGGGTCTTCACATTTTCATCCAGGGAAATGCCGTATTTCCATCCATTCTGACTCTGTAGAAATGTTCTCAGTTCAAATATCCTTGGCATCCTGAGAGCCCTGCTATGTGACCCACAGCCCAGCTTCTATTTTCACTGAACAAATAGAATAATGGAATGTGACAGAGCTTGGAAATTTCCCCCCCAAATATCTAATTGATCTTTTAAGGCTGTCAGGCTCTCTGCCCCCTGAGTTTTGAACCCTGCTCCTTTATTTCTTCCTGTTTTAGTGGCTGTCCCCTCCACTTACTTGCTTGTGTTTCAGGCCCTTTACAGACAGAAAGGATACTTCAAAAGACCCGAGAACAATGCTTTTCAGGTCAACGTGTCACAATCACAGGCAAGGACAGTTGTCAAGGCTGAATCCTTGTGATAAATGGATCTACTGGCCATGGCATGGAGGAACTGATTGGTTTGCTCCCCTTGCCCGCCAAGCCCAGAGCAAAACTGTAGCAAAGCACGCTTCCTAGAATCATAGAAGTTGACGAATTTCAAAAGTCATTCAACAGACATTGGTTGAGTGTCTATGACAGTAGGTTGTAGACTCTGTCCCAGGCACTGTGGATACAGAGATAAGTCACGGTCTGTTTTTCATAACCTCACCACCCAGAGACTTCTGGCTGCTCTTTCTCAGTGTCTGCTTCCTCCCACTTGTTAATGGGGAGTTTTTCAAGCTTGTGTCCCTTCTCAGGGCACACTGTTCCTGGGGGTATGTAATCTAGGCCCCGGTCCATAAGTAAATGAATACCAAATCAGTATCTGCAGTCCAGACCCATAACTTCCACATCTATCTGAGCTCTGCTTGGCTGTCTGCAGGTACCTCTCAACATGCCAGAAAGAGAATCCAGCATTGCACTTCTCTAAATGGCTCTTGTTCTTGGGGTCCCTGTATCTCCATGAACAGCATCAGCCTACACTCACTTTCCAAGCCAGAAACGTGGGAGCCTTCCTCAACATCCCCTTCACTCTGTACCTGTTCACATGTGTTCAACCTCTCAGACCTATCATCTGCCTTGCCCTCACTTTCTTGCCAGTGCTTTGGCCCAGGCTGCCATCACTCTCCACTGGAGGAGGAAATGGCAACCCACTCCAGTATTGCCTGGGAAACACCATGAACAGAGGAGCCTGGTGGGCTACGGTCCATGGGGTCACAAAGAGTCAGGCATGACAGCAACTCAACAATAAGAAGCCACCTTTGGGCATTCTCAGGTGGCTCAGTGGTAAAGAATCTGCCTGCCAGGCAGGAGTTGTGGCTGTGATCACTGGACTGAGAAGATCCCCTGGAGAAGGAAATGGCAACCCACTCTAGTATTCTTGCCTGGGAAATCCCATGGACAGAGGAGCCTGGTGGGCTAGAGTCTGTGGAATCTTGAAAAGTCAGATGTGACTTAGCAGCTAAACAACCATCAGCTGTCACCTGGATTACGTGGATGGGTACCTGCCTCCAGTCTTGCCCTCTCTAATGGATTCCATTTTCAATACCACTGTCGGGTTATTTCTATAAAATACTCTGATCAGAGCACTCTGCTGCTTTAAAATTTTCTGATTCACAACTGCCATCACAGTAAAAATCCAAGCTCTTTCTGGCCTCTATGGCTGCAGCAAAGAGCTTGTTGGCCCCTTTAGGATCGTGTCCTGCCTTTCTGCCCCTGCCCTACTCTGTGACCCCATCATGTTGAACCAAACTTCCTTGAAAGCCACCACACACTCTTGCTTCTCAGGGTCTGCACCCATTGCTTCCACAGCCTACACAGCATTTGCTCCCCTGTGTCTGAACAATGTTTTCTATCACATACTGTACATGTCATCAGCTCGAGGAAGCATTCCTGGACCCCCTTCTACTGGGCTGGGGTCTCCTGCAGATGCTCTCACCCAGTGCTCATGCCCATCACAGCATAGCACAACCTGTACAACGGCTGGTTCATTTAGTTCAAGGACCCCACAGACTGTGGGGAAGGGGAAAATACTCTACTCCTTGTCAGATTATCAATGCCCACCTGGCAACAGTGAGCAAATGTGAAGCTTCCAGGATAGTGGAAAAGAGAGATTCATCAAATACCACACCAGTAAATGCATAGCTCATAACTGGTGTATATAAATGGATAACTGTTATGAATAGAACCATATCAGACTATTCTAAAAATATTGTGAAGGAAAACAGCAAGGTGCTAAGAGGGCCTATATTTGAGAAATCAGGGAAAGAGGTGTCCTAGGAATTCACACTTGGATAGATTTTGAAGGAGGAATTGATGAATGGTGTTTTCACCTGAGTACAGATGGGTACCTGGCTCAGACAAGGTGGATCCAGGCTTATGGAGAGTGAGAGAGTGAGAGAGAGAGGGAGGGAGGGAGGGAGAGAAAGAGAGTGAGAGAGAGAGGGAGGGAGGGAGGGAGAGAAAGAGAGGGGGAGAGAGAGAGAGAGAGAGAGAGAGAGAGAGAGAGAGAGAGAGAGAGAGTGAGAGTGTGTGTGTGTGTGTGTGTGTGTGTGTGTGTGTGTGTGTGTGTGTGTGTGTGTGTGTGTGTGTGTGTGTGTGTGTGTGTGTGTGTGTGTGTGTGTGTGTGTGTGTGTGTGTGTGTGTGTGTGTGTGTGTGTGTGTGTGTGTGTGTGTGTGTGTGTGTGTGTGTGTGTGTGTGTGTGTGATGGGGGTGGGGAAGGGAGGGAAGGAATGAGCCTAAATAAGAGGCACGTGGTTGGAAGGCAGAGGATGAGGGGAGAGAGATGAGGCTAGAGATGGTGGCAGGGTCTCTCAGACCACAAAAAGGATTTTCGCTTTTACAATAAAACAGTTAGAAGCTATTAAGGGATTTTAACAAGGAAAAGGGACTGGCCTGGAGAACATGATCTGTTTGGGGGAATCTGACCAAACCTGCGTACTGCAACCATTGCTTGTCAGCAGCATGAGCAGCAGACTGGATAAAATACACATGGGCAGACTAGTTGAAAGGCCATCACACTGTCTGGGCAAAAGATGAGTGCAGCCTGGTCTAAAACCGTGGCTTGGTCAGACAGAACTATATAAATTCAGGAGTGACTAAAAAGGTAAAACACATGTGACCTAGGGATGCACTGGATGATTCGTGGAGGTGTCGCTGTCCCTAAGTCAAAGCTGCCCAGATGGGCATCTGAAGGCGTGCTGAGAAAACACAGATGCTCTAGTGCAACAGTCAGCAAGCTACAGACAGCCCTTGGGCCGAATCCAGCTGAGTCCCTGTTTTAGAAATACAGTTTTTAGTGTATTACATGGGCTGCTCCTTCATTACATGTTGGCTATGGCTGCTTTTGCACTACCACAACAGAGATGAGTAGCTGCAATGGAGACTGTCTGGCCCACAAATCCTAAAATGGTTATTATCTGGCCCTTCATAGAAAAAGCATGCCAACCTCTGTTCCAGAATCATGAGCCCATTCTACAGATACAATGATCATTGTTGTCATGAGCCCCAAACAGTAGCTCAGGTAAGAATCAGAGCTGAGCCCAGCTCATGACAGAGGCTGAGCCAAGGCTTCAAGCTATATCTCATCCAGCGTGCAACCAGGGAGGTGGTTTCTGCAGTCGTGCTGTGGAGGTGGGTCCACCGTTTCGGGCTGTAAACAGCAGCTGAGCAATGGCCCCAGTGCTTAACTGGCTGCCTACAGGACTCCGGGATGGCTTTGGCACATTCCTCTTCTTTTGCCTGCCAGCATTAAAGGGCTGACAGAGCAATTAAACTTATTAAGCAGCCTGACCTCATGTGGTGAAGAATTTTAAACACCAGATGGATGGGCTTATTAATAAGGGAGAGTCTGGAAGTTCCAGCACTGCCTGTCATGGGAAGATGGGTGTCCTCCCTAGACCAAAATTCAGCTTGCTGGCAAAACGTGAGAGTAAAGCTTTCCATTCAATTTTCCCTTGCCTAATGCTACATTTAAAAAAAATTGAATAAAAGCTTCTGGCCCCACATTAAGCATTTATGTCAAACATACATAAGCATGTGCTTGAGCACCAACTCCAGGAAATGCAAAGGGGAAGAGAGACAGCAGCCCTCCCAGAATCAATCATTTTCTTGAGAGACAAGAAAAGCTGCACCAGCAGCTGCCACCACCTATTTCCAGGACCTCCACCATCCCTGGGAAATGGCCACTCAAAAATAATGAATACTCTTGCCATGGCAAGTCTGTCACTTAGACGCGTCAGGTAGATTTCCTGGACTGAACACTTTAATGTTCTTGGGCTGGTTATTTTTACCCCCCTGACAACTGTTGGCTGGATGATAATCCCTACCTTGTCACAGGCCCATTTATCATGGGAGTGCTCAGCATACTTGGTGACGATGTATTCCAATTTTTCAGGCAAGGAGAAGCTGTGAAAAGAGGGGAAAAATAAAATTACCACCTCCCCAAGCACTTCAGCCAGATGTGCTAAAAAGATAGTCAGAACTAACAATCAACCGACAGAAGCTGGATGCGATCAGCCAGCTGACTCCAGATGTGAAGCTGAACACCAGACTCGGTGGCCTTGCTGAGCTCCAGGTGTGGCATATTCAGGACCAGATCACAGACACACCCACGGCTAATCAGAGGGCGGCTCTGCAGCAGCCTCTGCGTCTCAGGCGGCCTTCCTCCAGCTGCCCCAGGTTCCCTCGGCTCCTAAGAACCACTTCAGCTCCTGGGCCAGACTTGTCCTGGCCAGATTGTGAGAATGCATTCATCAAAGACACTGCCCTGCCATCTCACAACTCCAGTCGGGGGATGGTAGGGGTGGGTAGCCAGAGTACCTAGGTGTCCAAAAGAGTGCCTGTCTACCTTTTGAGGTCTGGTGATTCATGCTTAAATGCTAGAATCACGACAGTCCAGCGGACATCTGTCATCTCTGTTAGCCGCACAGCTTTACCCCTTCTGTTGGTGATACACCTTTGCTTCCCTTTAAGGAGCAAGTCCTCCTGCATTGTATGTAGTCTTACGTGAATTGTCATTGAGGACTGGCTCTGATGAGGCCAACTGGACTCATTCTCTCTGGAATTCGAATCTTTTTTAGGGGGAGGGCTGTGCTGTGCAGCTTGTAGGCTCTCGCTTCCCTGACCAGGTGCTGAAACTGGGCCACAGCAGTAAAAGTGCAGAAATCCTAACCGCTAGACCACCAGAGAACTTGTAATTTGAATCTTGAGTTGAGTGAGACCAGGACAGCAAACTCTTCATGGTGACACATCCAATGGGGACACCTGGAGAATGTCCATGTGGTCACTCTGCTTTAGTTCCTGTCCTTGCTGAGGCCTGCTTAGTCAGCCTTTCCCTAGATTTTAATAATGACCCTGTATCTTTTTACAATAAGGTCCTTTTTTGTTTAAGTTTTGGTCAGAGTTAGTCTTCATTATTCATAGTACTCAAAGAACCTCTGATGTCAGAAGTCTATCTGAAGAAATCAGAGTTCTCAAATTAGCATGGAACAAGTCATCATTAGCACACAATTGCTAGAGTTTCACGCTGTCTTATAATGTTTATAAAAGCGTCCATGTTGTCACACCTTTCGGCATCCTTTGGCCCACTGATGTTTTCATGGGGCCAAGTTCTCCAAAATCAATACCTGCCTTCCCTTTGGCCAGCCTGAAGGTATACCACATCCTTTACCTCTTTCTTACAGCAGGTTCAGTTCTATTTCCCACCATTTATTCAGCTCAAGGTTCTGCTGATGGAATGTGTATTTAATTTGCCCAAAGATGAATTTTATATGTTATCAAAACTGACAGCTCCAGAGAAAGGCTCAGACTATGGCTCTTATCTGAGAACTACTGCCGTAAAACAGAAGCCCAAGGGGTCCATAAGAAGATGCCTGCTTTTCCCTGCTCATACCACAGCAGGTTTGGAGCTATTCACTGAAAATGCAGCTGGAGATGAAGCCTGTATGCCCCATGACCCATAATCATAATTGGGGCAGAACTGCCAAAGGCAAAATCGAGTAGATCTTGTCTAATACTTTGTCCATGGCCTAACCACCACCAGTGAGGCATGCTGGAGAATCAGTGGGAGAAATTAACAGGAATTATTGTACAGTCATTCCAAAAATCCAGCATTCATTGGTAAAGAGCAGGTCCAGGCTCTCAAATAAGGACCCCCCGGGGCTGTTCTGCCCTCACATCCTGAAGTCTTGTGGGAGTTCAGATGAGTGTGATTTAAGGAGGGGCTTTGATGTATGATGCTATTAGTACTGTACAGGCCTAATTCACAAAGAGCAAAGATTTTGTCAAAAAACTCATTAATAAATTAATTGCATCATTTGTCAGGACACTTACAATGCCTCGGGAGACATATGTGGAGAGCATCCATTTTTTGTAATAAATAAACCAACTCCACCCTCCAAAAAGAAGTGCAGAATAGAATAATATAACATATAATCAGATATGGATGGAATAAACCTTCAGGAGTTGAGGTCAAAATCCAGCACCTGATGTGACTCGCAGTGTTAAGGGACATGGCGAACAGCGTTGGAAGGGAAGGGAGAGAAGGGAAGGAAGTGTAAATTTCTGGCTTTCTTCTGAAAGAGAAACACTGGCCATGGGGTAAAATAGAGGACCAGCTTAGAGATGACTCTGGACTCACTTCACAGTGTTGATGGGTTTGGGGTCAAAGTTGCCATCTGCGTCCACTGAGACCTGTTTCTCCAATGTGGCTGAGATTCTGGTATCTAAATAATCTGGTGGCAGGGCCCCCGCTATTGCACTGAGACAGGGCAGGGCCATCCGGAAAAGATCTGGGTCATACCTCTGTGAGAAAAGACAGAGACCGCGTTAGCACAGCTCCAGAACCACAGCCACCGGCAGAACCACTCACCAATTGGCTTGGGGAAAAAAAACCAACACATGCATTTTCCCAGGTTAACCAAAATGGGGAATATGTAAGACCTATAATGCATTCTGGTGGAAACTGAGGTATCCTTGTCACAGAATAGTGACAGTCTGTAAAGCCTTCAAGTCACCATTTGCTGGAGGTTGCTAAG
Source organism: Capra hircus (assembly GCF_001704415.2). Classification (NCBI taxonomy): domain Eukaryota; kingdom Metazoa; phylum Chordata; class Mammalia; order Artiodactyla; family Bovidae; genus Capra; species Capra hircus. The sequence continues at coordinate 74,200,235 of NC_030817.1, read as the reverse complement.
TCACTTCAGTCGTGTCCGACTCTGTGCGACCCCATAGACAGCAGCCTACCAGGCTCCCCCATCCCCGGGATTCTCCAGGCAAGAACACTGGAGTGGGTTGCCATTTTCTTCTCCAACGCATGAAAGTGAAAAGTGAAAGTGAATTCGCTCAGTTGTGTCCGACTCTTCACGACCCCATGGACTGTAGCCTACCAGGCTCCTCCGTCCATGGGAGTTTCCAGGCAAGAGAACTGGAGTGGGGTGCCATTGCCTTCTCTGTTGCTGTAGGTTGAGGAACCTTAAATCAAGGTTTAAATCAGTATCTCATAATTAGCTACTTGCAGGAATATCTAAAGGTTAAAATGGTTCTCACTAGGCCAGAAAAGTCTACAAACTTGTCGGCCATAGATGGTAATAGACACTGACCCAGCCTGTGCCTGGAGAGGGCACAGCAGCTTGGCTGGGCCCCCCAGTAGCCAATGCGGGCACACTCTGATAGTGTCAGCAGATTGCTCGGTATCACCATCCTCTCCTAAACCTCGCCAGGAAGGAATCTCAGCTGAAACACGTACGGTGAGAGACAATATTTGATCTGCTTGTAGCAGACCAAACGGAGACAGGCGCGAAGATCATTTAAGTGCGGGTGGCACAATGGTAAAGAATCCACCTGCCAATGCAGGAGATGCAAGAAATGGGGGTTTGGTCCCTGGGTTGGGAAGATGCCCTGGAGAAGGGAATGGTGACTCACTCCAGTTCTTGCCTGGAGAAAATTTCATGGACTGGGGAACCTGGTGGGTATAGTTCATGGGGTTTCAAAGAGTCGGGCATGACTGAGCACATACTCACAACCAACACCAGACTGGAGCTGTATTGCTGCTCTCGACTTCTGTATGAATACCCCAAAACTTTAAAGGTGGTGACCTGTCTACGGCCACACCATCCTGAATGTTACTGACTTCGTCTAAAGCTGGTCACGTCGCAAATCTAAATATATATTAAGGGAAGGGGGGCACGTGTGAGATCGGGGCTGTGTTCCAATCAGACCGCACAGGAAGGCTGGGATGCAGAGGCCCTTAGTCCTCCCCCAAGCTCCTCCTCCCCAGGGGCTGGACAGCTCCTCCCCTGAAAGGTCTCCTGGGAATCCCACGTCCCCACCTCAGCGCAGATGCTAGGACTTCTCTAGGCTTGAACTTGGTGAAGGCAGGCTAACGGGGGCCATATAACGTCAGCGGGGGTCGGGGGTGGGGGGCGAGGAGGGAAGGAAGGGAATGAAGTCAGTCCTTAATCCTGGAACCTGCAGGTATTCTTCTGATTTACTCTGAAAGTACTCTCCACATGTTAACTTTGTGAGTCTGGCAAGTTACCAACAGATCTCCCACCTGTCAAATGAGGGTCAGGGTAGTTGGGATAATGCATGTGATCCGCTTGCAAAGTGCTTGGCAGAGTTGCAGGCACATGGCAGAGGGTGACTGGGAACCAGCTATTCTTATGTGCAGGTTCTTATATCACCGAGGTCCGGCCACCCTCACCCCGCTCTGTTCCAGGAGTACTGCCATTACCTTATGGGAGAGGGAGTCAAAAATCCCCCAGAAGAGCTTCTCTGTCAGATGTAGCTCTTCCTCCACAGCCAGACCGTAGCTCCCCCAGCCCGAAGGCAGACAATAATACTTCCAGCACTGTTCGTAGTGATTTGTCAGAAGCTGGCAGGTTGAGAACAAGTATGCACCAGCGGGGTGGGGCAGAGATGATCCACAGGCATCGACAGCACACAGGGGAGAAGAAAACAGCACAGACCCACCAGGAGAGTGAAACCAACAATGCAAATAGTTAGGCCGTCTACAGAGAGGCCCCCGGACGCCACTGGGAATGGTCTGCTCTTGTGCCTCACGAGCTTCAGCCCAAACGGAATCTGCCCCATTAACTCTCATGCCTCCTGAATCACCCCCAGAGGCTGCTATAAAATAGGAGAGGAACTGTTACTACTCCAAATGGGAAAATGCTACCCTCTGGAAGTGTCTGTGTTCCAGCCAGCCAGGCCTGAAGAAAATTTTTTCTGAGATCTTTGCTTGTAAATCTGGTAATGCTGATATGAGGAGGGGTGGGCAGGGAGCAGGCTGTGGGTCCACAGATTTCTCCACATTGATTCCTGCCCCTGGCTTCCCTTCCCTTGAGCCTTTTGATGGTCTAGCCATGTTACAGCAGTTCCCCATGTGGCCAGTAGAGAGGACGCATACACTGCCAAAGGTCCCATCCCAGCAGGCGGGATCCACATCCTCCAGGAAAAATCCCGCTGATCTAAGGGGTAAAAGTGAGCTTGCTGAGTGCTAGTGATGATGTCCCTTTGGGAGCCAGAATTCAGCTGATGGCACAGGCATTCCAAGGAAGCAATGCCAAGCTGAACTGTAAAAACTGTGTTTTTTATCTAAAGGACTTTTTGGGAAGAAAACCGAGAGTTTTAGGGTTAGACAGGAGAATAAGCCCATGGAGGGCTATGGAATCTCTGACAACATACAAGCTGTCTTCTACCTGGCATGGAACAAGAGGATGGACTAAGGGCCTCTTGGAATTCTGTTTATCCCAGTAAAACACTTCCTGAAATCTTTGCTTAGATTATTTCTGAAAAGAAGGAAAGTTCTGTTGAAATCACTAGGCAGAATTTTCAGGTGTGGCTGGAAACTGCTGACCCTTTTGAATATACAACTAGAGCAGGTGCCTCAGAGGTAAAGGATGAAACACATTGCCCTTGTGGGTGACTGATTCTGGTGTCTTCTCAACCAGGCCGGAATGCTCACCATACCAGTAATAAAATGTTGGTAATTTGTGAGAAAATAGGGAACCAGAGGATGAAAACAGGGCTCTGTGGCCTTACCTTTTACTAATAAGAGAAAAGAAGTGAAAAAAATTTAAAGATCTGTTATAAAAGGGAAAAAAAAGGGTAACATAGTATGGAAAAGAAAAGGGACATTTTACTTTCTGTACCTAAAGGAAGAATCACAGGACTTCAAAGCCTTTTGAGATTAAAAACTTTCTGAAAACCTAATTAGGGCAGGAAAGTACAAAGATTCAAGTCCCTTCACTAACCTCTGCTAAATAACAAGTAATTGGTGGAAATCGATTAAGGCAAATTGGAGCAGTTAATGAATCCAGCAGAATTATTCTTTCCAACCTCTACACTCAAGAAGCTTGTATGTTGTGTGTTGACAACAGCTTGTATGTTGTCAGAGATTCCACAGCCCTCCACGGTGCTCTAGGGAAACTTGGAGGAGTGGGATGGGATTGGGGGGTGGGAGCTTTAAGAGTGACGGGACATATGTATACCTGTGACTAATTCATGTTGATGTATGGCAGAAACCAACACAATCTTGTAAAGCAATTATCCTCCAATTAAAAATAAATAAATCATAAAGAAGAAAGGGCTTGATTTTGGAGGTTGTATTCAGTTTGTTATCGACTCAAAGGGGTAAAACCCATTTCAGATGTATTTTGCTCCCTCTGTTGCGAAGATCATGTTTTACAAGGTACGTTTCCTGTGCCATAGACTGTGTTTCTGTAACAGAGAGGTTTACCTTAAGAGGCATTTTGCAGTATTCATTGAGTTGGGGCACATCAAAAACTAGACGTCGCAGGAGTTGCTGTAACATGGAAGGCCTCAAGTGACTGCAATACAGAATAAGAAAAACAAAGGATGTAATGAAAAAAAAAGGGGGAGAGAGAGAATGAAAGAAATACTCAGCAGTGAGAGAGAATGAAAGAAATACTCAGCAGCGATAACCGTATATTAAGAGCTAAGCTTCAAAACACTTAGCCCCTAAATCACAAGATCATGGATAAAACCACAGTCGATGGTAAAAGACTTTAAAAATCAAGTGTAGTTAAAATGCAGAAAGAGAGAGTGGGGCTCACGGCTTGAGATCTTTAAGGTTAAAATCTAATCACTGTGTGACAAGATGTTCTAGGGTCTATGACACTCAATCAAAATACAGCCACTGACTATGGGCAAAGAAATATATATATAACAGAAATACAACAGAAAGAAAGTTCCAGGTGATTTCAGAACTCTCTCTGCAGACCAACCATGCTCCTGAACTCTGCCAAGGAAGAAGCAAGAGGTGACCGGCTGCACAGGTGGAATCTGAGGACACCTACTGGTGATTTGAAGGGTGCTCTGAGTTACTGAACCTGAAATTCTCATTATTGAAATCATGTCTTTGGGTTAAGAGTTTGTCCTTAAAAAAAAAAAAAAAACTTCTTTAAAAAGCAAATTGAATAATTAGAGAACAATGTATCAAATTATCAAAGCATTCATGGCCTTGGTACTGGTACAAGTAAAATCTGAGAGAAAAGAGAGATAAACCAGGTTGATTTAGCCATTAGCTTTAGATTGCCAAACCTTTTAAAACCCTGTGGAACCTCTGGATTCTTCCCAGATAAAATACACACTTAGACACAATTTGGCACATAAGTTCAGCTCACAGGCCCCTTTCCAGAGATGCCTAAGAGACAGGAGGCAAAGTTAATAACTCTGATCTTGGATTTTAAAATGCCACAAAGAGCCTCAGAGGCATCTACAACAAGGAGGACAGATGTGAATGGAGATGGACAGCATAGCTCGTCTGTTTCACAAATTTTTCTAGAACTGGCCTTGTGATAAAAATCCCTGGAGTGAAAATGTCAATCATGATGTATAGCAAGTAAAAGCTTGTCTCTAAATGTAATAATCATAAACATATAAAATTGTTTTTTTACACTGTTTACCTAATTAGCAGTATCACCTTAGACTAACAAATAAAATCAAGGAGTAAAATAAATCTCAAACTGAATTAATTCCTGACTTAATAAATAATAATGCTCGTTAAGTATCAGTTTGTCTGCTGTTTCTAGAGCTCAGATGGCCAAGAAGAGGGGTGGAGAAGCTCCTAGGAACATAGGAATAGGGCTGTAAGCTCTAATTTTGGTTTGATACAAAATTCTAATTTTCCCAACATCTGGTCTGATTCTTTAAAGACACTCGTGGCGGATTCATGTTGATGTATGGCGAAAACAATACAATATTGTAAAGTAATTAGCCTCCAATTAAAATAAATAAATTTAAATTAAAAAAAAAGACATATATGCTAACAACAAAGCTCGTCTGTTGTTAAAAGCTTTGTCTCCCCATTACTTAAAAAAAACAACAACTAGGGACCAGCTTATCCTGGGAGACAGGACTTTTGGTTTGGTTCCCAAGATACCTGGTGAGTTCAGACCTAGGAAAAGGTTGAACAAGACCTACAGTTGTGATGGATGTAGCTACCATCCAATTATAGAACCAATGCCAACAGGAAGGACTTCTGTGCAGACTCACTGTTTATTCCCTTGGCCACTACTCAGGAGAAAAGTAGATGCCCAACCATATCCACCAGTCAAGGGGCTCCTGCTCCTCCTTGTGAAGTGGTGGCATGGAAACCTTAGTCACCCTATTAATTCCTAGAGGCCTGTAGTGTGTTTACCAAGCTTTGTTTCCCTTCCAGGACCAACAGCATCCAAATAAGCTTAATTCTCTGCCAGTTCTAATGATACTGGAATGAGTGAAGTGCAGTCAGAATATAAGAGCCTGATTTTGGTAGAGGATCTCAAGAGAAAGCCCTTTTATGGGGCCTGGGAGGATGGCCCACCGTCTCCACTCCACATCCTAGGCAAACAGCACTGTGCATGACACAGCTTAACCCATGAAAGTATTGGGTTGGCCAAAATGTTTGAGTTTTTCTATAATGTCTAGCAGGAAAACCCGAACACACTTTTCAGGCAACTCAATAGTTGAGGTCTATAGGCCTTAGATGACAGACGGCATTTAAAGGTTAATTTTAATAAAGCATTTAAAACAGAAGGACCATGTTACATTTGAAACATAAATGTGAGATGGCCTTTTAATTTGATGTCCTAAATGGACTGACCAATTGCTTTTTTCTAGGCAGCCCCAGTCCTACCACTGCACAGTCATCTCTAGTGTGACTAGGAAACAACCCACTCAGCAAGAATCAGGGCCAGACCCAGTTGGCCACTAAAGGGATGCCTGCTGGGCTTGACTCCAGGACAACCTACAGCAGTGACTCTCAGTCTTGGCTGCATCATGGAGTTGTCTGATGAGCTTCACGAGCTAGGAGCCTGGCTCCCATCCCTAAAGGTTTGGATTTTGAGGACTGAGCTGTGGCCTGGACACCCAGGTGATTCTAATACATAGCTGAGATGGAAAACCACTGGCTTAAACAGCAGAGCCTGGTCCTGGACTGTGTGGCTGAGGCTCACCATTGGAAGAGCCCTTCTTCCTTTGACCTCATGAGATCTGATGTAGTTTTCTGCCAATTCTGGGTCTCAGGGTGGCTTGACACTCTGTCCCTGGTTGCCCATCTGTGGCAGTGAGCACCCCTGCCTTGATTCCCCACGGGGACTGGAGATGCCTTCTTTTGTTTGTTTCAGGTCTTATGTGGCCTAGAGGTGGGCTGCTTTGACGCATGCTTTTATAGTCTAGCCTCTGTGTAAAGGTCTACTTACCCAGAAAGGAAAACCTGCTTCTCGCTCTAGTTTAGGAACTAAAGCATTTGTTCTTTTTTAAATTTTTTTTAAAATTTATATTGAAGTATACTTGATTTTAGGCTTCCCTGGTGGCTCAGAAGGTAAATAATCTGCCTGCAATGAAGGAGAACTGGGTTTGATCCCTGGGTTGGGAAGATCCCCTGGAGAAGAGAATGGCTACCCACTCCAATATTCTTGCCTGGATAATTCCATTAACAGAGGAGCCTGGCAGGCTACAGTCCACGGGGTTGCAAAGAATTGGACACAACTAAGTGACTAACATTACTGCTGCTACTATAGTTGATTTACAATGTTGCCTTAGTTTCAGGTCTACAGCAAAGTGAGTCAGTTATATACACACACACATATTCTTTTTCAGCTTCTTTTCCCATATATTACATCCATTATTACAGAATATTGAGTAGAGTTCTGTATGCTATACAGTAGGTCTTTGTCAGTTATACATTTTACATATAGTACTGTGTAATCCTAACCGCCTAATTTATCACTTCTTAATCTGAATACTCCAGGCCTGAAAGTTGGTCTCATCTTCTGGCCTACCAATCCTCAGGGCTGGAGCCTGAGCAGCCAGTCCCATCACTTCCCCAGAGCAAGAGATGAGCTTCATCAGAAAGAGCCTGTGGATAAATTAGGATTTTATTACACATGTGTGTGTGTGTGTGTGTACGCATGCACACACATGTGCATGCTCAGTCAGTCATGTCCGACTCCAGTCCCATCACTTCCCCAGAGCAAGAGATGAGCTTCATCAGAAAGAGCCTGTGGATAAATTAGGATTTTATTACACATGTGTGTGTGTGTGTGTGTGTACGCATGCACACACATGTGCATGCTCAGTCAGTCATGTCCAACTCTTTGTGACCCCATGGACTGTGGCCCTCCAGGCTCCTCTGTCCATGGAGTTTTCCAGGCAAGAATACTGGAGTGGGTTGTCATTTCCTCCTCCAGGGGATCTTCCCCACCCATGAGTCAAAACCACATCTCTTGCATGGTAGATAGATTCTTTACAACTGTGCCTCCTGGGAAGCCTGTGTATGTGTGTGTGTTTGTGTAATATATATATATATATAAACAAGGACCTACTGTGTGACACAGGGAATAATATCTTTTAATAATCTACAGAGGAAAAAATCTAAAGAAGAATATATATATGTGTGTATATATATATATATATCACTGAATCACTTTTCTCTACAGCTGAAACTTAACACAACAATGTAAATCAACTATATTTCAACAGAACATTAAAAACAAAGAAAGAGCCTGTGGCAAGTAGGGGACCCAGCACAATCGTAGAGTCTGAGCGTACCCTAAGGCTAGATTTACCAGGTCTAGGGTTACACAATTAAATGCAGCTGACACAGATACATACACAGAAGTGAAACACATGGGAGTGTGCACTTACTTGCAGATGGCCAGCAAACACTCCTCTATGGTGTCCCTCTGAGCTTTGGTGAGGGATCGCCCCTTGGAAAGCCTGTATATTGTCTGCAGTGTAGAGTCAATCAAAGAAGTGCAGTGCTCTGTCCCGGCAAAGAGAGGGGCGCATCTTGTGAGGAGTGGGAGCACTGCAGAACATATGTACCTGTTCAGTGCCAGTGCAGCCTCGGTGGTGCTTAGGGAAACCTAGGAAAAGGGGATTGAGATGCTGGTCAGTCTCCTGGGGAGGACAGGGCCAGGCTTCCCCTGTGCTGAGCTCATAACCAGCAAGGCAGGGAGGTGTACTCATATGTGTGTTTCACAGTGAGAGACTGAATAACTGCCTACTCTGTCTAAAGAGACCTGTTTATCTTTTGCATCTTAAAGGAAAAAAAGAATCAGGTTAAAAGAAATAATAAACAAAAGAAAAGCAAAGGCTGACTGGTGCTAACTCATTCCAAATGGTCCACAAACTCCTGTTTCATTCAAGAAGAATTCCAAACCCTTGTTAAAATGAGCTGATGACCAATCTAAGCCAACACCCTTGTTGTTTGCAAAGTCCAACTTCCAAGTTTCTGTATTATTATTTATAATATTATTCTGGTTCTCCATCTCTTTTCTCTCATTACGGAGACTCACAAGCTGTCCTCTTGTGATTTCGAGATGAGAAAATGGTTACAGGCTCCTTGGTGACTCAGCGGTAAAGAATCTGCCTGCAATGCTGGAGATGTGGGTTCGATTTCTGGGTAAGGAATGTCCCCTGGAGAAGGGAATGGCAATCCATTCCAGTTTTCTTGCCTGGAGAATCCCATGGACAGAGGAACCTGGCAGGCTACAGTCCATGGGGTTGCAAGAATTGGATACGACTTAGCAACTAAACTACCACCACCACAGACTCAGCAAGCATGCAAACACTGGTTTTGTGACAGTTTCACAGGGAGAAAGTAGAGCTCTAACCCCATCACCTGGTTTATGAGCACTGTGAGCAATCTGAAATCTGATAATTGGCATGAGGGTAAGACATCACTAAAGGGAACCCACTTCATGGGAAAACGTGTAATGGAATAGAAACCTACGGCCTTCTCTAAAACTCTGCTGAGGTCATCACTCACAGCGTTCTCTCTTGCTCCTTTAGACAGGCTGGATTTAAGGAAGGCCCACTTAGTGACATTAAATATAGCCAAAGCACGGTTAACTGTCTTTTTTTTTTTTAAGGGAAGAACTAAAGAAACCTTGCGGCCCACAGAGATGAAATATCCTTATTTCCTGTGATGATTACAGCCAGTATATCTGTAACACATTTCCTATAACATGATTTGATAAACTGTTTTCTTTGAATGGTACATATTTCTGGGTATTTCTATTAATTATCAAAAGTTTGCCTTCTAGGAGCTGCAGTAATCATATGGAAAGAAATAGCTAATCTTCCACATTTATCTCTTTAAAAGACAGAGTTTTTAAAATGAGGAAGAGCTTTGATGCCAGTGGCTTAAAAGTTTTCAAAAGAGAATGCATGAAAATGCATGTGCTGAGAAACTGAATACAAAGCTTCTTTTGGGGAAGTTAGTGTGTAGATAAGCCTATGATTTGAACACCAAATTCTAGAAGATTATTTGCTGCTTATCTGATTTATAAACAAAGTGAACGCTTTGATCAGGAAATTTGGGAATGTCCCACAAGTTAATCATTTTTTATTTTTTAAATCAAAGAAAGATTAAAAAAAAAAAGCAGTGGAAGCTTTTAACTGTTTTAATTTTACAAAACAGCCATATGCCCCTAATGCCTTCATGGATATACCATTTCTTATCTCCATGCCACAGCTAGGGATGGAATGCCCATTCAGATTGGGGCTCATACTGCTTTCCACTTCTGGGTGACTCCATCCATTTCTGAGTAACTCGTTCAAGTGGCATTCACCCCAATTAAGGTACTGGCTAGCTGACCACCCCTGGAGCTCAGACTTCTACTGCTGTTGGACACCAGGTGGTGCCTTTGAGAAACTTTACAACTGATCAAGAAGGTATGCCACTGGCTCTTTAAAAACAACCCTGAGGGTCCAGTGGTTAAGAATCCACCTTGCAATGCGGAGGATGCTGGCTTGATCCCTGGTGCAGAAGATCCCACATGCAGCGGAGCTGCTAAGGCCATGTGCCACAGCTGCTGAGCCTGTGCTCCAAAGCCCTCGAGCCACAGCTGCTGAGCCCACGTGCACCTGGCACAGCTGCTGAGCCCACGTGCACCTGGAGCCTGTGCTCGGCAACGAGAGAAGTCACGACAGCAAGAAGCCCGGGTGCCGCAACGAAAGAGTCGCCCACACGTGGCAACAAAGACCCCGAGAAGCTAGATAAATGAATAAGTAATGATACAATTCAAAAACAACCCTAGGCTGGTCACTATTTGTTTTAAAACTTAAGCTGATCTCGTTGGTCTTTCCTCCTTAAACCCAGAACTTCTAGCGTTCTATCTCTCTGCTTCGTCCTGACCTGGAGCACCTGGCATTCTTGTTTTCTAACTCCTGGGCCTCCTGTCTTGATGTCTGTCGATGATGGATTACCCTACCTCACACTTGACTGCCAAACTTGGATTTGTACTTGGCCTGTTACATTGACCTTGTCATGCCCTGAGCTTCAGACTATTATCCTTCCTGATGGTCAGTGCATATAACATAAGGAGTCAGAGTAGGAAGGGTATTTCCAGCCTATCATGCTTGCCAGCCATCCTTCTTCATAAGTGGTAAAGCCATGGTTCTCATGCGAGGGTGGCTGTGTCTCCCAGGGTACATCTGGTGAATTGCTTTGGGGGTGTGCTACTGGTATGTGGTACCAGCAGAGGGCAGGAATGATGCTAAACCCCTGCAATGCACGGGATAGCACCACTCTCTGCCACCACCACCACAGTGCCGAGGAAAGGACACTGCACTGGACCAAGCTAGACTGAATATCTCAGGTCCAGTTTACCCACATTTAAGTCTCTGAACCAGAAAATTCAGATCCTCCATTTCTTGTTTCTCTATCTTCTCACTCTTTAAAGCAAGCTACTAATATGTGATCAGGGAGTGGATAGAAACTTCACTTCTAACTCCAATATTAATTGCTTACAATGATGAAAAAATAATTTTCTTATTTTAACCACTTACTGTATCTAGAGAGGCAGAGGCTCTTAGGTCAGGTAAAAATCCAACTTCCAGCAAGTGGAGCAGAAAAGTTTGATCCTTGATGCCGTACACACGGTCCAAGAACAGTACCATGGGCGCCTTGTGGTCAGGGCAGAAGTTGGCTGCCATATCTGGCTCACTGACCGACCCATCTGAAAGAAACACAGAGAATGTCATATTCTCTCTTCTATCTCCACAGTCTCAATGGAGCACGGAGCTTGTCTGTCTGTGGCTTGTTCTCCTGACAAGAAATAGGAATTTTTGAAATAATACAGTGTGCTAGAGTCAGTTTATACTGGCTTGGAAGAGTTGATTGCTAAAATTTCAGGGATTTAGTGAGCCTGATTTTAGATATGTCCATTATTAAAATTATAATTTGTAATTAAGTATATTATATTTTAAAACAGGATAAATAGTCAAAGCTTATCACTTCCCAATTATTGTACTATAATCTATATTTGCAGAGAAGGCAATGGCACCCCACTCCAGTACTCTTGCCTGGAAAATCCCATGGATGGAGGAGCCTGGTAGGCTGCAGTCCATGGGGTCGCTAAGAGTCAGGCACGACTGAGCGACTTCTCTTTCACTTTTCACTTTCATGCACTGGAGAAGGAAATGGCAACCCACTCCAGTATTCTTGCCTGGAGAATCCCAGAGACAGAGGAGCCTGGTGGCCTGCTGTCTATGGGGTCGCACAACGTCGGACACGACTGAAGCGACTTAGCAGCAGTAGCAGCAATCTATATTTGATTTTATTTACATCTATTGTATTTGTATGTTGGAAATACAGTACAGCAGGTGCTATGTGAATTCTCTGTCCAACTCTATGCTCAGCGATATCGCATTGGGAGCTTGAGGTTGGTGAGCAAATGCCAGCAGTCAGGGCTTGATTTACTGCTTTGTTCAATGATGACATAAAAAAGGGAGGGAGAAAAATGTAAGGCAGATTAAATTAAAAAGTATGTCATGCTTATAAGCATTGCAATCTAGATAGCACAAAGCTGAGGACATACTCTTTCAGTATTTAGTGAGTATTATCTGGTTTAGGTGAAATTCAGATCAGAAAATCATCCAAGAATTGTAACCTTATTTTCATAAAAAGGGTCAAAGATAAAGTGAGGGAAATGCCATGAAGAAAAAAAAAATTTCTTGACGTGGAGAACAGAAAGGATCTCTAAAGGGGATAAAAAAGAAAAAGTCTTCCTCCTACAGTTTAGTTAAGACCAAAAACTAGAAAAGAGAGCCCCGGAATGATCAAGCTAAAGTCACAGCTTATGTAAATTCTGTACTTCATAAGGCACTCTGAGAGTTGTAAATATTTGGTGCTATCCAGCCCAAAAACTAATTCAGCCCAGGCATCTATGCAGGACTCTGGGAGAGCAAGGACGCTGCCTGCGTCTCCTCCCCTGAGCACTAGGGGGAGCTGTTTATGAACAGGGAATTAATCTCTCAAACATCCAGTATTCTGAAGACAGTGCTTTGCCCGGATACTAATGAGCATTCCGTGTTCAAGGGAAACACTGAGTTCAGCATTTATCTTCTTTACCACATGATTTCTCAGAAGCTTCATGAAGTTATAAAATGTGATACATTCGAGAATGACGTCACCAAGATGGGGTGGGGTAGGAGATTACAACCTTGATTTCCCCACAAAGATCGGCTCTCCACGGGCAACACCAGCTTTGGGAGGGCTTAGGGAGGGCCCCACTCAATAAACTGCGGCAACACTTGCTGTTCAGTCACTCAGTCGTGTCCGACTCTGTGACTCCATGGACTGAGGCACACCGGGCTTCCCTGTCCTTCACTATCTCCAGGAGTTTCCTCAAACTCATGCCACTGAGTCGGTGATACCATCCAACCATTTCATCCTCTGTTGGCCACGTCTCCTCCTTCCCTCAATCTTTCACATCATCAGGGTCTTTTCCAGTGAACTGGCTCTTTGCATCAGGTGGCCAACGTACTGGAGTTTCAGCTTCAGCATCAGTCCTTGCAATGAACATAGTGGAATAAAATATCTGAGAGTAAGTGCACAAAAAGGGAGGGAAGGGTGGCTTCATGTTGCCTGCATTTTCAGGCTGGCCCTGCTCAGCCAAGAAGGAAACTCAACTAGAAAGAGTTTCTTTTGCCAGTTAGTGAGAGTAGGGTGTGTGATTGGTTTCCAGAGCCTTCTGGGGCACTGCATGAAGGACAAGCTTTGGTTTCACCCACCCAGAGACTGGCTGAGATGCCTAGAGACATCTAGGAACACGAAAGAAGGGCAGGGGTGGCCAGTATCAGCCACACAGTAGGAGATCTGTGACCTGCTTGCTGAGGACCCAGCAGCTTTCGCCACTGAAGAAACCAAAAGCCAGCACAGCCACCACAAAATCCAGATTTCACGGGATTCTGTCCCATGGGTCTGTGTGTTCACCGATGCCCAGTCACCTGACTCTCTCCCCATTGCTCCCCAGCAACAGCCAGAACCCCGAATCTGCACCAGCAGCCAGCCCCAGCCCCTGTGATTGTGCAAGCATGAGGCACCATTAGACTCCTTCAGCTGCAGGGTTACTGCCCCAGCTGTGCACCTGCACACTGCCCGCCCAGCTCCGATTCCGGGCCTTCACTGCCGTACCTGCACCCAGGTGAGACCCAGCAGGGTCTCCCCACGTGCCAGAGTACCCACAGCTGGCTCTGGTCTTTGCTGCTGGCCCCGCCCTTGCCACTACACATGAGTCTGCAGCTGGTCCCTGCAAGTGTATGTACCGCTGGCCCTGCCCACCACCACCACTGCCTGCCCTGGTCCCTAGCTGCTGGACCTGAAGCGCTGCTTAGGGACCTCGCAGCCCTGTCAGCCACGGGCAGCCCCAGGCAGCACTGGTCAAGGACCACGCAGTCGTCAATACTGTTGACCCCAGGGGCCCGAGTCAAAAAGACATCATGTGCTGTCTGGACCTGAAGTTGCCTTACATTCCTATACCGGAAGAGCCCCACCTGAAGGTGAAGGTCTTTCCTTATCAAAGTCAGTCCATAGAGTCTGGAAGAGGTGACTGTTTCCTCAAATGCACAATACCTATGCAAGGCTACAGGGCTCGTGCAGAACAGGAGAAACATGTTCCACAAAAAGAATACAGTAAACGCCTAGTAACTGAAACTAAACAAACAGCGATGCATGAATTGCCTGACAAAGAATTTTAAATAGTTATCCTAAAGATGCTTAGAGAGCTACAAGAGAATCCAGATAAACGAATTAATGACACAGAGAAAGCAAGAACAAAAATATAAGTTCAACAAAGTGATAGAACAAAACATAAAGAAAGTTAAAATGAACAGAAAAGAAATATTGGGGTTGAAGAATATAAAGACTAAATGGAAAAATTCAATAGAGAGCGTCTTCTGGACCAAGCAGAAGAATCAGTGAACTCAGAGACAAATCATCTGAAATTATTCAGTAAGCAGAACAAACAGAAAAAAGAATGAAAAAGAATGAAGAAGGTCTACAGGGTTTAAGGGATACCATTAAGAGAAATAATTTACCTATCACTGGAGTCCAGGAGAAAAGAGGAAGAAAGAAGCAGAAAGCTTATTTTAAAGACATAATGGCTGAGAATTTCCCAAACCTGAGGAGATATTTGGACATCCAAGTTTATAAAGCTAATAAGTCACCCTCAAATTTCAATCCCAAACCATCTTCTTGAAGACACATTATAATAAAATTGTCTAAAATCAGAGACGAAGAGAATTTGGATTCCTATCTTACACAAAAGTTTATCGCAAAAGTTGACTAGAAATAGATTAAAGACTTAAATGTAAGAATAGAAACTAAAATTCCTAGAAGGAAACACAGTGGGTAAGCTCCTTGATAGGGTCTTGGCAATGATTTTTCTGGATATATGGCACCAAAAGTAAAAATCAACAAGTGGGACAAATGAAGCTAATGAGTTTTTGCATAGCAAAAGAGACAATCAACAATATGAAAGGCAGCTTGCAGAACGCAATAAAATATTTGCAAATCATATACCTAATGAGGAGTTAATATCCAAAATATACAAGGAACTCAAAAACTCAACAACAGAAATAAATGATCTGATTTAAAATGGGCAAAGGACACAGACAGACATTTTCCAAAGACATACAAATGGCCAACAGATACATGAAGAGATGCTTAACATCACTCACCATCAGGGAAACGCAAATCAAAACCACAAGGACATATCACCTCATACCCATCAGAATGATTATTGAAAAAAAGAAAGGGATAAAAAATGTTGGCAAGGATAAGGAGAAAAGGGAACCCTTGTTGTTGGTGGGAATATACATTGTGCAGCCACTATGGAAAAAGTGTTGAGTTTCCTCAAAATCACCAACAGAACAACCAAATGATCCAGCAATGTCACTTCTGGATATATAGCCAAACGAAACAAAATCGGTATCTTCAAGAGGTATCTGCGTCCTTATGCTGATTATGGCATTACTCACAATAGTCAACACATAGGAAAAAACAGTCTAAGTGTCCACAGATAGATGGATAGAGAAAATGTGGTATCACAGACACACAGAGAGTTACACTGTTTAGCCATAAAAGAAGGAAATCCTGCCCTGTGTGGCAACATGGATGGACCTTGAGGATATAATGCTGAGTGAAATAAGTTAGAGAAAGACAAGCATTGTACGAGCTCACTCATATATTGAACTCATAATAATCGAACTCATAGAAAGTAAGAATAGATGGATGGTTACTACATGTTGGGGGAAGGGAGGGAAATGGAAGGTGTTGGCCGAAGGGTACAAACTTGCAGTTATAAGATGAGTAAGTTTGGGGGAATCTAACGTACAGCATGGGGACCATCCTTAACAACGCTATATTGTATACTCGAGAGTTACTTTGAGAGTAGAACTTAAATGTTCTCACCATAACAGCAACAAATGATAATTATGCAAGGCGAAGCATGCATTCACTTAATTTTGATAAACATCAAATCATCACACTGTACATCTTAAACTTATACAACAGTATATGTCAGTTATATCTCAATAAAGACAGAAAATGTGGTATATCCCAAGATTTCCCAAACTTATTTGACTCCAAACACCTTGTTAACATGTACAGCAATTAGCATCCTTTACCAAAATGTCTCACGGAACACCAGTCTGCGAAACACTGCAGCAGCATCATGCTATCTTTTCAACTTTTCCATCAGCCAGGGGGAGACTAACTGGATAGTAGGGGGAGTGCCATGGAGAGCCTCTGTGTTTTGGGGAGAGTATAAGTTTTGTAAGGTTAACACAGACTGATGCCCAATGTCAGGAGAAGCGGTGGGAGAAGCCCCTTTATGGTCCATGGCCGTGAGGTGCATAGCACAATGGCCAAGGGAGCCTGGGGCAGACCCTAGCCTTCCATTGCCCCAGCTCGCTGCAAGTTTGGGGACACAGAGGCAAAGGAGATGAGAGGTTTGGGGAGAGCTCCTGTTGGTCCCAGTCCATCAGCCCCTCTCCAGACGACTGCAGTTCAGAAGACAGTGAGGTCTGGGCCAGCCGTATTTATAGGACATGAAGTAGGGAAGTCTCAACCCAAAGGAGCAGAGGAGACAAGCAGCCAGCTGGGGCTGGGAGGAGAGAACTCCTCACCGCCAGAAAAAGAGCAAGATCCTGTTCCTGTGAAGCCTGACCTGCAGTAGGAGGTAAGGAGGATCCCTGCTCTACACACAGGGTCCTGCTGTGAGCGGGTGGCCCTGGGGAGGCTGGCAGGACTCCGTCTTCAGCCATTCCCTTACCTTTGTTCAGGGAAGGCAGTTTCAAGGGGATGCTGATGATTCCAACCAAGTCCTCAGTGGGAACCAGGGAGCGCAGGATGGACCTGATCCGGATGGCTTCTCCCTTTCCTGTCTGGATAAGCTGCAAGGTAGGGTTGGAGAGTAAGATAAATGAGGTTCTCATATGCCCACTCCACCCCACCTTCAAACCTTGGGCTGTAAAATGATTCTCCTTGTGGGGGGACGGGATGGGTACACTTCTTTGTCTTCCTAATTGTTCTAGACATGGGTGGCCACAGGGAAAAAGAAGCGCCTTCTCTTGATTTTCTAGAAGAGGTGCTACTGAGGGAATAACTCTGGCCAAGAAGGGCAAGTGGATTCCTTTGCTGTGATAGCAATAGTTGTGTAGTCTCAGCAGTGAAGGCAGCCTGCTGTTGAGTCTCAGTGTGACTGCAGTCCTGGGAGCTCTAGGTAGCTATGGCAAGTGGGGTGACAATGTGGCCATGATTCCAGACCCTGGAATTCTGCTCAGTGTAGACATGACTTAGGTGTTTTGCTTTCCTAAAAAAGTTTGATTAATGCTGGGAATAGGGGCAACAAGAGGAGTATAGATGATGTCAGAGAGAGCTTCAGCATCTCAAGGGAGTTATTCGGGAATGGATAACCTGATTCTTACGGCCACGGTGGGCATGTATACAGTCACATCCTCCTGGATGTGGGGGCAGCAGGCATGCTTCTGGGCACAGGCTCTTAGCTGGCAATGGAAGTGTCATGAGCTCAGGACTGAGCGTACCTAGGAGGTAGGTGGGTGACATGCTGGGACACAAGAGACAGGGGGACACCTATGTGTGAGCCTAGCTGTGAGCACAGGGGCAGCTGTGAGTGATGACTACATCATCCCTTCCCCTTACTTACACAGGAGGGGTCAGGGGAGAAGCATGTTTATGTTTATGAGGTTGGATCTGAGGGGCAGTAAGCAAGGAAGAAACTCTCTCCCAGGTGGGGCTCTGAGGGTTTAGCTATCCCATGCAGCCAGTCTTCCTGGAACTAGGCAAACTGCGTAACCTGCTTTGTGAAGAGATGACAGGTGATCAAGGGAACTGACCCCCCACCCTAAGACAGAAGGACACCTGAGAATTCCCCTAGCTCCCTTTCATTTTCCTTTATTTGTTTAACAGCACAGAAATGGAAAGATGGGCCTGTGTGGGTAAGGTGCTAGTTCCACAGTAGGAACTAGAAACTATTACAAGTTAAGAATTGTGATCAGCCTCCCCTTTGAAGATTTAGATTTTCTTTTCTCTACAGTACTTTTTTGGAGAGGAAATGGCAACCCACTCCAGTACTCTTGCCTAGAAAATCTAATGGACAGAGGAGCCTGGTGGGCTACAGTTTATGGGGTCACAAAAGCACACAGTACTTTTACCCTAGATTCTTCCATACTGGAACAGTTCCCCTAAACACTTGCAGATGGATTTCCAAACAGGCTACATTGTTAAGTAGCTAACACATGACATACAGGAAAAAAGATAAGGGTGAATGCTTTAACGCAGTGTCTTTCAAAATGTAGTCTTGACCAACTAGTGGGTTGTAAAATCAGTTAGTGGATTGTCACCAGCATTAAAAAGCATGAAATATATTAGAACAGAGTAGAAACTATTAGAATGCATTATCCATAGCAAGGATAAGTTTTGTGTCTGGAACATATGTATACTAGGTTGCAGTGTAAATGATATTATGTTGGTCAACTAGTTTGTTTGGAAAAACTTGTTACAGAAAAACCCAAATGATCTTGTTAGCCAACCCAAAATTTCTTACTATGATCAAAATAATTTTTTTGGTCAAAAAAATTTGAAAGCTACTACTTAAATCAATGCTATTTTTTTTCATTAGCATTAAAGGCAACATATCCACTGTTATGTCTGTGACCAAATATATAACCTCATCAATACCAGAAACCACTATTTATATCACCCTAGTCTGCATTGCACCCCACTCCAGTACTCTTGCCTGGAAAATCCCATGGGCGGACGGGCCTGGTGGGCTGCAGTCCATGGATTTGCTAGGAGTCAGACACAACTGAGAGACTTCACTTTCACTTTTCACTTTCATGCATTGGAGAAGGAAATGGCAACCCACTCCAGTGTTCCTGCCTGGAGAATCCCAGGGATGGGGGAGCATGGTGGGCTGCCATGTATAGGGTCGCACAGAGTCGGACATGACTGATGTGACTTAGCAGCAGCAGCAACAGTAGTCTGCATTGCAAGTACTTTTAGGAGACACTGGCATAATCCAAATGCAGTGAACACTGTGGAGAGAGCACCTGAGCCCTGGATGAACAAAGTTCTATTAAACAGTTACCAAGTACTTTTAAAATATAAGAAGCTATGTTTTCTGTTTTCCTACAAGCAGTGATTATTTCCTCTCTCACTTAATAATGTGAGACTTTATGAGAAATAGGGCCAGTATGTGTCTCCACCCCCAGCAGAGATGAAAAAGGGAAGGTGAAAACACAACTTTGAATACAGAAATTCAGTTTGAAACTGAATGTTTGAGAAGACATCTCATAAAAATAGAATCATCTTTTCCAGTATGTCTGCAAAGCTTACCGCTGGGAAATAATCAAACATGAACCTTCCTGATGCCTAACACCATGGTCATCAAGAAAAGATTTTCCATGTGGAGTGTCCTGACAGAGATAACCATGAAATCAAGTTGGTCACATGGAAGTGTAAGTTTTGAAGGCTTCTGAGACAAGAATACGTGGCAGATATGCCCTACTAGGGGCACAGAGAAATCATAAGACACAGAGATTTTCCCAGGAGTCATTCCTCAGAAAGTTGTAGAATCAGCTACCAGAGGCAGAAACTACTTTTGATTCTGGCTAGAAGGAACAGAGGGAAAGGCACGTTCACACGTGCCAGGGACAGAAGAAGAAATGACCTTCACGAAACCCACCATGTTCCCGATTCAAGTCCCTCAAAGCTGCTCTCTGGGCACTCATCACTTACGTGCATCTCAGGAGCACAGCGGCCCAGCAGGTCTATAAGGGCCGAATAAAACGACATGATTGCATTGCCCATGTGCACAATCTCTTCTTCATCTTCATCGTCCTCCATGCTGCTGAGACAGAAGCAACACAAGGAGCCGTAAGGAAGTCAGGTAGGCGGCACCATGTTCTAGACACGATATGGAAATACTTTCTCGGTTCACCTTCGGCATCACACATCCTTTCCACTGGACTCCTTCTCTCCCCCCAGATGTCAATGAGGTGGTTTAACTCAGCAAGCTCAAATGACCCAGATATATTCCCATGAACTTAACTGCCATCAGTGGATCATGCAGACCACCCACACTCATGGAGCAGCACTGTGGCCCCCAAACGGCTGCCAACAGTTCCATCATTTTCCTGCTAGGCAGACGTGGAAAGCTCATTGGACAGGAGTCAGGAAGGCCAAGTTCAGGCCCTGGCTCTGATGCTAAGAAGCTATATGACTCTGGGCCTCAGTTTTTCTTACGTTACATGAGCAAGTTGGGACAGCTTATGTTTTGGGTTCTAACTCTACCAGAAATGATGACCATAAAAAAAAAAAAAAAAGAAGAAAAAAGAGCCCCTGGCTGGAGTTATATCCCAAGCTAAGCTGACTTATATCCCTTCTCTAGATTCTGGGGTCTAATCTAGAGGCTGTGATAAAAGGGAAATGGTCACAAGACATAGTGAAAGGAAGGTCACAAGGCCGATAATGTACTAACTATATATTTAACTGTGAAATTCCAAGATTAGTAGAGCTGTGATTTTTCACATTCTGCAGCTTTCTTTTTACCTCAAGAATCAAATCAGACACTTTCAGAAGAGGAAGTGGAGGTTGCTCCCTCTTTTTAAAAGTATGAGAGGTATGAGGTGAAACACTGGGGTTCGAAATACTGAAGGAGACGGGCTGGAGTTAGACAGTGACTGGAGCCTGTTGGTCCAGGCCTTTTAGCCTAGACATAGTTTCCTCTGGTGGGAATGCCACGGGGATGGGGGTGGGGTGTGGTGGGGCCTGAGGTTGTGACGTCTCGATTTGCCAACTGACCTGACTGGAGCAGGGGAAAGGGAAGGCAGGGAAGATAGGACTGATCACGAGGATTACTGGGAGAGTCAAGATGACAAACTCACAAAGTGATCTAAGCTGTTTGAGCAATAGCTGTAAAGAGCCTGGGCTGCTTCCACCAGGGAGAGGTTATTGACACTTGCTTTATTATGCATGTACTGAGAATACTGGGGGGCTCACCAACCATACGGGGGCGGGAAGGCAATTCTATTCACTTACACTTCCCTCTTGTAGCCCTGTGAGGGGAGGTCGAGGGCCGGGTTCTCGGAGATCTTAATGGCACCTTGCATGGCCGCCAACAGGCCGTTTCCTCCTTCACCCCGCAGGGCGGGGCCGAAGCACTCGGGGCGTCTGATGAGCAGCTTGACCACCACACTAGCATTTTCTTCCACACTTTCACCTAGGGGAAAGAGGCATTATTACCATCTCACTGGAGGGGACAACCTCAGGACTGATTTCATTTTTTCGGCCATGCCATGTGACTTACAGGACCCTAGCTTCCTGACCAGGAATTGAACCTGTGTTCCCTGCAGTGAAAGTGTGCAGTCCTAACCACTGGACTGCTGATGAAGGTGCCCAGAATTGATTTCTAATTGATAAGGCCAGAAGAACAGTTTTGATTTAGCTTGGTACATACTCTTAAGATTAGTAGGTAATACTGATGCAGAGAAAGCTTTGATAAATTAGGTCAGAATCTATTTATCTGAAGTATTACAACTAACCAGTATTAGAACAGAGTCTTGCTTCTCAGTTCGGGATTTTATGCTGTTCACATTATTTCACTATATTTAGGTCCTCAGAGGGCAAGAAATACACGACTGCATCTACCATGGATTACTGATTAATTCACCAGTGACTTAGAGAATAAAGGACCTTTATGTCTTATTAACTCCCTTGGGGTGCTTAACAGGCATTTCCTTGCTTCCTTGAGAGGAAGTAATAGGGTAGCTCAAGCTGGTGTGTTTCAGTTAGCATCTGGAGAGGTGACATGCCTCAGCTGTTCTCTCTGGGGTATGTCTCTCTTGGGGATGACAGTGTTAGTTGCTCAGTCGTGTCTGACTCTTTGAGACCCCATGGCCTGTAGCCTGCCAGGTTCCTCTGTATCATGGGATTTCCAGCAAGAATACTGGAGTGGGTTGCCATTTCCTTTTCCAGGGGATCTTCCCAACCCAGGGATCCAACCCGAGTCTCCTGCATTGCAGACAGATTCTTAACTGTCTGGGCCACCAGGGAAACTCTTGGGGATGGACCTCAGGGCATTTCTGAAATCACTTATCTGGGTAAGAATCTACTTGGTAAAGTTGTCTTGGTTATTCTTAGAATTGCTGTGTGGGGAGCTAAAGATTGGACGACTGTATTTGCTGGTATTTCTCTTTGGAAGAAACCGTAGATAACCAAGACAAGGTATCACTTCCCAAAGAAGTGATTAAGCAGTGAACTGTCACATGTGGACAGGGATCGCCAATGCTTCTCAGAGTCAGATTTACAATCCAAAGTAGTTTTACAGCTTGTTCAGACAACTTCCTGGGACATACTTTTTGTCTCATTGTCTCACACGAAACCTTAACTTGCGTCTGAGAATTCACCCCTGGGCCAAACCTCAAAGACAAGACTTTTTGACACTGTGTACTGGATGAAACCTGAAGAAAAATATTTTAATGAAATTACTAGATATTATTGGAGGATTCAATTCTATAATAGAGGTTGCATCTTGATACGCTGTTGTATTAATTATTTATCCTTGCATTAAAAATTATCTTCAATCTTAACAGGCTAAGACTAACTATTATCTCATAGTTTCTGTAGTTCAGGAATTTGGGAGTGACTAAGCGAGGCGGCCCTGGCTCGGGATCTCCCATGAGGCTGCGGTAAAAATGTCAGCCAGGGCTGCCATCTTCTGAAGGCTTGACTGGATGTGGAGTATCAGCTTCCATGCTTACTCACATGGCTGTGAGCAGGAGGCTTCAGCTCCTCACCATGAGACCTCTTCATAGGGCTACTTGAGTGTTCTCATGACATGCCAGCTGGCTTCCCACAGAACAAAGGATCCAAGAGACAGCGTCAGGGAGAAGCTGAATACCTTTTACAACCTTGTCACATACTGTCACTTCTGCTATATCCTACTCATGAGAAGTGGGTCACTGAATCCAGTTCTCACTCAAAGGCAGAAGTAGGCTCCATCTTTTGGAGGGAGGTACAAGGAAGAATTTATGGATGTATTTTATCACAAGAGTTTAAGTTCTGTGTAATATACAGTTTTATGAATCAACTTAAAGTGGCGCATTAGCATGGGAACCCATAAAGCCTGGCTTCTCCTCCAGATTTTTAGCAAATCCCTGTGTGAGCAGGCACACTGCACCAGCTCACCAAGTCTCATTTGTCCTGTTGAGATACTTGTGACTCTTCTAGTTTTAGGGCGAGTCTATTAGTCTTACTCATGTGCAGAGATTTCTTCCATCATGTCCACAGCATTAGAAGGGCTGAGCTTCCCTCCAAATACTTGAAACTAACTTGTGCCCACTCAAACTCACATGTGAACACACTGCTGTGTCTCACAGCCCTGGACAGTCTGCCAGTATTCCTGGTCTAAGCGTGGCCTGCTGACACCCTTTCTTACCGCTTGACCTTCTATACCACAGGTAAAATTCAACATAAGTTTTACAACCATGTAATTAGATTCAGAATAGAGTTTCATTAAACTGAATTTATACAGCCCATCAGCATGCATTCACTATTTTATAGCTCAATCCTTCAAGAAGAGACTAAATGTTTTTGTAAAGAACACCCATGGCTGATTCATGTCAATGTATGGCAAAACCAATACAGTATTGTAAAGCAAAATAAAGTAAAAATAAAAATTAAAAAAAAATAAAAAAGAAGTTTTTCTTCAAGTTTCATCTAATATAGTATCAAAACAGAATTTGTTTTTAACTAAGCCAGAATCCATGTGAAGAAAATTCTCAGGAGATGCTAAAAGGGTAAAATAGTCATACTAATGATATAGTGGAAAGAATCAGGAAGGACAGGAACCCAAGGGGAGGCTGACATTGTACTGTTTACAAGAGGAGTTCAGATAAAGAAGTGATGCTAGTTCTAAGGACATGTTTTCCATGAGGTCAACCTAGCATTTATACATGATAGAGTTTATTCACAGTGAAATACTTAAAGAAAACCACCAGGAGAATCAGTATACTTGAAAGCAAATATTTTTAGTTATAGATGTAACCCACAGTTGACGACTTTCAAATATTGTTGGCCCTCAACAGCTATCAGGTAGCACATATATCTACACTCCCAGTTGTCATTTCCTATTACAAGAATAATGAAGCTAAAACTTTGACATTTTAAGTGTCAAAAATGGAGGAAAAACTCAACCCTATTAGTCAAGCTTATTTAAACACTGTGCTCAGATTCTTTCAGTTCTCAGAATGGAAACATTTATGGGTCAACCCTTGTCTTAACCAGTATGCTGAAATTAACTTTGTTCTTTCCAAAGTGATCAGTGTCATGAAGTTTGATGGAACGTGGACCACAATGTCCAAAAGGATTTGAAGAATTAAGACTGTGAGTTCTGTACTGAGTATGCTATTGAAATTCATTTGCCAAGGTAGTCTTATTTTATCTGAATCTTATGTCTTCAGTTCAGTTGCTCAGTCGTGTCCGACTCTTTACGGCCCCATGGACTGCAGCATGCCAGGCTTCCCTGTCCATCACCAACTCCTGAAGCTTGCTCAAACTCATGCCCATCAAGACAGTGATGCCATCCAACCTTCTCATCCTGTGTCATCCACTTCTCCTCCTGCCTTCAGTCTGTCCCAGCTCCAGGGTCTTTTCCGATAAGTCAGTTCTTCACATCAGGTGGCCAAAGGATTGGAGTTTCAGCTTTAGCATCAGTCCTTCCTATGAATATTCAGGACTGATCTCCTTTAGGATGGACTGGTTGGATCTCCTTGCAGTCCAAGGGACTCTCAAGAGTCTTCTCCAACACCACAGTTCAAAAGCATCAATTCTTCAATGCTCAGCTTTCTTTATAGACCAACTCTCATATCTATAAATGACTACTGGAAAAACCGTAGCTTTGACTAGATGGACTTTCGTTGGCAAATAACGTCTCTGCTTCTTAACGTGCTGTCTTGGTTGGTCATAGCTTTTCTTCCAAGGAGTAAGCGTCTTTTAATTTCATGGCTTCAGTCACCATCTGCAGTGATTTTGGAGCCCCCCAAAATAAAGTCTCTCACTGTTTCCATTATTTCTTCATCAATTTGCCATGAAGTGATGGGACCAGATGCCAGATCTAAGCTAATTAGGTTGGTTGGTACAATGGACTCAGGAAGCTATAGCTTGATCACTGGATATTGGTCATCCGTTGGGGATGCAGAGAGGACTCTGCAAGAGGAAGGAACTGAAGTGCAACCATTGATGCTAGTTGGAGAGGGGACCAAGGAAAAGCATTTCTGAAGGTTTCACAAGGTAGAAAGTTTGGTCTGATTAGAAGAGAACAGTCTCTTCTAATTACCTGTAGCTCAGTAAGCTGGGCTGCCAACCAAATCCCCAGGGGGAAGGGGAATACTGATCTTGAGGGCATTTTTCAAGGCAGAGAGAGATCTGAGGTAAACTAGTTTTGTCCAACGGCTTACAACAGCGTTTTTGCTGGAGTTCCAAATGAATAATAAGCTTGATAACTGTGCACGTTCAGAGCTTCTCTTCAAAGTCTCTCAACACTGCCTTTGTATTACCACCTTGATTTCAATGTTCCTGAGAAGTTAGATGGAAATGGATTGATTCTCCCCATTTTAATCCTAAGCAGTCATTCTCATCACAGGAATGATTAATAAGAATGTCATGATTGCCCATTGCTTTTCCTACTGTCTGTATTCTAACCACAATCCCTATTTTAAGTTCTTTTGCTTGGAATGCTCTCTTCCTTTCCATTCCTTTGACATAAAACCTTGACTTATGCAACTCCATTTTGCCCTTGAGGATCAGCTTAAACTTGAAATTTCCAGAGGATCTAATCCTCCAAAACACCCCATCTTCTTTCTTAAAGCATTGTACACAAGTGTAATTAATGAATGTTTTGGTATCAGTATTTTTCATACTAGACTGTGTATTTAATGAGAACACGGTCCATATCTGACTTATCTAACCCTGTATGCTCAGGCCTCTTGTTAATATCATTTAGAGGCTTGAAAGGATCAAATGGAACGCTGAGGGTGATTATCCATCACTGCATTACCAACGCAATTATCAGCTGTTGTTTGCAAGAACTGAGGCTGTCCATTTCCTAGGATTATAAATTTGACAACAAGAACAAAATCTTAGACATTTTAATCTTAACTATCCCCCGTCATCAATACCAATCACAGTGAAGAGTGGTTATTACATTTTTTCTGACTCTAAAAACATGAATACAGAACCAGCTGATTCTTTGAAGCATCTGTACCTACTATGCCCTTCAAAGCTAACATGCTAAATTTGTATTCTGGATCCTAAAAGACCTTTTTTTCAGCATTATTGAGATATCAATGTCATACCCTAAAAGGTTTCTGGCTCCCAGCTCAGCGCCTCTCAGTATGCTCTCCCCTAACTACTCTGTTAAACTAGGTCCATTTCTTTCCTCGGGTTGTTGTTCAACATCTGCCTTCTTCCCCAGGCATTCCTATATTCCAAGATTCCAATAAGCACCATCCTTTTTGGCCTGCCGACAGCCACGTGTGGCACTATGGAGGTGGGTGTAGTTGAGTTTTTAGTAGGGATGTAATGTTTTGATCATTTTTCTTCGGTTTGCTCTGCTTGCTGCTTTGACTTTCAGTGACTTCAGGGTAGAACGTCTCGCGCGTGTCTCCTGGCACTTCTCATAGCCCCTCGTGTACTCTTCACATGTCACACGATGGATGTCCGAGTTATGATCAAGCTGCCTAGGGAAACAGATTCAGTGAAGCTGGACACACTGTGTTCTTCAGATTAGTTTGCAGCCTGAGGAAGATACACTAAAACACTCCAAGGACTCTAAGGAGGCACAGGTTTATTTTTCCCCTTCTTTTTCTTCTTTTTTTTTGGACTGTGCCACATGGTCTGTGGGATCTTAGTTTCCTGACCAAGGACTGCGCCTGGACCCTCAACAATGAAAGCACCAAGTCCCAACCACTGGGCTGCCAGGGAATTCCCCTTCCTCTTGTGGGTCTGTAAGGAATCTTTTCCTACTTAGGCAGGGATTAATCACACACCCAGACACATCAGTGTCTAGACAGGCTATAAAGTTTGTAATTGCTGGGTTAATAGAAACCTCTCAACTTCAGTCCTCCCAGAGTTAAACACAACCCAAGGTTTCCCAGCAAGCTAATAAAAATAAAGTGGAGAAAATTATATGCTTTAAGAAGTTCTCTTAAAGACAAATCTTGTTTAAGAAGATTTAACACCAATATTAAGAGAAACTAGTAAAATAATGTTAGAAGAGAATTTTCTAATTCTATTATTTTGATATAGCAAGAGCTTTTGATTTGGCTTAAAAAAATTTTTTTTTTTAAAACAAACACTAGCACCAAACAGAAATTAAACAATTCCACAATTTTTGATCAACTCAAAGGAGAAAATGCTGTTTCTCCTTGTTCATTAGGGAGACAGTGTTTACAAGGCAATGCCATATAATGGTTTGAGTACAGTTTGGCTTCTGGAGCCAAACTGTTCTGGTTCAAATCCTCACAAATGTCTACTAGCTGTGTGATTCTGGCAAAGGTACTTATTAATGGCTCTAAGCATCAAGGTGTTTATCCATAAAATGATGACGATAACTATATCTAACTCTCTGGGTTGTTATATAAAATGAATCAGTTTGCACATATGAATCCTGCTCTGTGTACTCCCCTGGACAGTCTGTTCTTTCCATTTCAACTGCGAGTGACGTGCAAGTCCACTTGGTCCCAATCTGTTGCCTGATTGATCTCTATTCTATAGCCTCAATTTGGGGCATCTCCATTTGGGGGGTCACACACTGCAAAATCCTTCCCCGAACCGCACAAGCCCATGACCCTCCATCTCCAACCACTTTGTCCTTCCGACCACCCTTACTTCTTTTCTCCCTTAAATATCTAAGCTCTAAAATGACCTGTTTTTTCCCTTATGTCAACATATCCAGGACTCAGCCATTATAATCCTCACCACCAGCGAGTCCTATAAATTCGGTCCATATTTTTTATTTCAAATGGATCTCCTCTATCCCATTCCCATCACTGCCATTACAATTCAGAAACTCATTATCCTAACCAGGGCACAAAAGTTCCCAGTGGTTGCCAGTCTTTCTCCTGATGAAAAGGTTTCCCAGTTCTCTGCACACTGAGTCAAGACTAAACTTCAGCCTGGCATTTCAATTCTCCCCCTCAGAGCCGCCTACCTACCTTTCACACCTTGTCTCTTAGCACGGTCATCCGTGCATCTACCCTCCGAGACCGGCTGATCGCTGTGTTTCCTGAGCACATGCGCTTTAGCCCTCGGGCCCCTGCTCAGCTGGCTCCTCTCCTGCATCTCAGCATCTGGAAATCTGACCCTTCAAAGCTCATCTCTAATATTACCTCCCCAACAGGCCTTTTCTGATCTCAACAGGATGTGAGAGTCCCCTCATGAAACCCACTAGTACTCTGTCCCTACCTTACTCCACTCCTTATTATAGTGACCTCTGTCCATGTCTGTTCCCCTTACCAGACTGTAAATTCTTTCAAAGCAGAAGCCAATAGTCTTTGCCAAAGCCAAATGTGACTCTCACCGGATAAGAGACATAATAAAGGTTAAAGTGCACCTATCTTCCTACTGATGGTTTAATAGATTTGCAGGAGTTTATTGCATTATGAAATTGTCCTGTAGAGTATATTAAAAAGGCATAAAACAATCTGAAAGCAAAGAGGGTGGACCGAACATATTGTTTCAGAGTTTAGTTGAGTATGGTTGTACCACATAAGCAAAAGCAAGCGTTGGCCATCCAGGTAAGAAAACAGCCAGTGGATTCCTCAACCTTCATAATCCAAGTAGACAGTCCCACTAACTGACTCAAAACCCTTGATCTTCCTGTGAAGTTGGCCAAGATGAATAAATGGGTCTTTCCTGGATCTGGTATATGTCACACAGTCTATTGATAGAATTTGGTGGCCTTTATGAATCTTTAAAATCTACATAAAATCCCCTTTATTACCACAATAACGCTGCACTAATTCGGGATATGCAATCATCTGGACTAGAAGTAAGACAGGCTACCAGAGGATACTCTGAAACTGGCGCAGAGGAAGAAAATGGGAGTTTAGCAATGCCGATGATGAGCAGACAGTAGATATGGAACAGAGGGAGGCAGAAAACCCAGATCCCTGAAAACCTGGCTGGGCTGAGTCCTAGGGGGACAAAAGACAAGCATCTCAAGGTCTGTGACCAAGTCAAGAAAGGGAAAAAACCGGGACACTGGAAACCATTCAAACATTAAGGACAGAGTGCATTGTGATGTAGGAAAATAAGCAGGGGGTTGGGGAGAAGGAGACAAGAAGAGCACATGGCAAGACAATGCCCACGTGATACCAATACATTTTTAGGTGAATTCTCATAGAACAATCGGCACGACTGCTTATTAGCAGAAATCCCTCTCTGCAATCACTAACTAGCCCAGCTAGGTTTGTTAGCCAGAAACTCTAAAATAGGAAAAGGGAGAAAGGTTGTAACTATAATGTAAATACAAGTAAGCTGGTATTAATATCATAACGCAATTTTGGAGACAAGGTACAGTTTTAAGAAACTACTCATTTTATGCAATATTCAGCATATTAAACTAGTAGAAATGCAAAATTTGTGTCAACTTGGAATTCACTATAAATGAGAGGTGGTTTGCATTAAGAAGAAGGATATTTAGTGTTTCTATAGCAATTCTTTTTTTTTTTTTCCCTACTGGGAGTTTAGTTATCTTTAACAGCTATCAGCTCTTCCATGTTTTTATTCATTCATCCACCCATCCAATCATCCACCCATCCATCCCACCATTCATCCATCCATCCAAAACTCTAAGAATCTGGAGACACACTTGCATTTAACTCTGGGAAACAAGTGAGATCAAGATATTAACAAGCGCCCTCTTTTAGAAGAAGAGGTACGAAGAGGTGACAAGCCCAGGCCGATGTAGTGAGCTTCTTGTAGGCTCTGGTCCTAGCTTTCAGGACTGTCTCCCCTGGATTCCACTCTTGATCCCTGTCTAGCCTGATTGTCCCAGAGGTTTTCCTATCAGCTGCCACCTACCTATACAATCTATTGTGTATAAACAATATATATAAACAAAATATAGATAGGAAGCAGCACAAAGAATTTCCTTTTCTTGGTACGCAGTGCTTTTGTGCCATCCTAGGTCTGAAAGGCATGGGAAACTGAGACTCACTGTTCACGAAGACGGCAAACCTCAGGAAGGACAGGTAGCGCTCCCCTTCAATGGGGTTCCAGCCGACATCAGGGTATCCTTTGGCTAGAAGCATGGGGCAGCTCTGCAGGCCACAGCCTGCCAAGTAGGTCACCACCTGCCAAGAACAAAACAAAAGTTAAGTGCCCAGGTGTTTTTTTTTTTGAATGGAAGTTTTTTATATAGCTGGTAAGGCATGCACAATTCTGGGAACTGAAGGGTTTTCATTTCTCTAGAAGCTGGAGACAGCCCACTACTTTCCAAGTAAATAATTTAGCAGATTTGAAATTGGAACCTTTTACTCATTTTTGTTTCCAAGCAATTGACAAGACTGATGATCACTGCTATGTAGATATAAGCCATATGCTATGATTTCCCGATTCTGGCAAGAGGGACATGCCATTTAAAAGTTCTGGCAAGAGGGACATGGGATTTCAACATAGGCCTAACTAAGGCGCCATGGGGGAGACAATGTTGGGTGCAGGCTGGGCCTGTTCATTTGACCATGGGATTTCAAAACCAAAATGTCCAGTCACTGGTTGACTGGGTGGGCTGTCCTTCTCCTCTACAGACTTCCCTGGGTACCCTCTCTCTCTCCTCCCTGCCTCCTGGTCTCCCTTCCGAGGGAGACTCAGGGTCCCTGATGAGCAGCTATCATGTGAACAGGTGAATGTGACTGAGGGTGGGCTGCTGAGCACGGCACCCTGGGGCACTGTCTTATCGTGCAAGAATCATCACCTAATTTTAAATACAGGTGTCGGTTAGCATCATATCACCTAAATGAAAACTGAGATATTTATTGCTATGTAAATGGATGAATACCCAAGTCTGACTAAACTCTGTCTCGGAGGCAGAGGCCAGGAATGCCCAGGGTATTCACAGAACAGCAATCATGAAACTCGCTGCTGGGTGCACAGCTCCTGACTTCGTGTGTGTATGGGGTGGGGTGGGGTTTGTCTTGCTTCTGTTCCAATCACTTCTTCCTAAAACCAGGACGTGTTCCAGAACATAAAAAACGGTGTCGTGTTTCTCCGCTGCTTGAACCCCTCCAGTGGTTTCTGTGGCTCGAGGCTCTAGAGTGAGGACCCGTAACATCACAGGTAACAGCACAGCCTCCAGAGCCCAGCTCTTTCGACCCTGGCTCTGACACTCGGACCCGATGACTCTGAGGATGCTACCTCATCTCTCTATGCCTCAGTTTTCTCTCCTATAACTGGGGCAATGATAAAAAAGGCTTGTCTGAGGATCACGTGACTCAATTCTGAGTGGGGCCTGGCACACAGTGATTCCACAGGTGTATGGACCTCTGCGATCAGCAGCAACGGCAGCATAGGACCCAGTCATTTCTGTTTCTCCTCCCCTCTCAGCACTCCCCGCAAGCTTCGGGGCTCTGGTCACAGCCAGCTTTCTGAAGTTCAAGCACACCATGCTCTCTTCTCTGAAATTCAGACATTCCTGGCACACGCTTGTCTTCAGTATGACTGAGTAGCTTCTGCCCACCCTCGAGGTCACCTCTTTGCTGACAGCCCTTCCTGATCCCCTTGGTGGGGTCAGATGCCTACTCCTAGCTGCTCTCAAACCTACCACACAGTGGACAGCCCTTTCCTTGTCACCCTCCTCCTGACTAGACGGCTCCCCTCCAAACTGAGAAAGTGCATCGTCAGTCTCGTCAGCTGTCCAGTCAAGGAAACAGTGAAGACAGGATAGGAAGAAGGTGAAGGTGTCTGTGGAGCTGGCAAGTCCTGTCCACAGCAGATGCTCCGGTCCTAATTATCACACGGTTCCCAGGACTCACATCCCGCCACACTTTCCTTACACGCTGAAGAGGCTCTGATGGAGGCTCAGCCTTTGGTCTGCTTTCCCTTGGCTTGGCTGTACTATAAGCAGGGGAGAGCGAGCACAGCACCTCCCCAAGGCCAGTTACCTTCTCGAGGTCTGGCTCCTCTAAGCCCAGCGCTAACTCATTGTTGTCCATCACGGAGGAAGCGGCCACATCCAGCGGGGTGGATCCTCTCATCGAGGGGGAAGCTGAGGAAGAAGGAGAGAAGGGGAGAGAAAGGGAGAAAGAGGCCACCCGGCGCTGAGCTGAGGTTGCAGTGCACAGTAATGGCCAGGAGAGGTCAGCAAACACAAAACCTGGATACATCGTTGTCCTCAAAGGGGGGCTGCCCGCCCAATCCAAGAGCAGCTTTCTTTTCTTTTCTTTTCTTTCTTTTTTTTTTTTTTTTTGAGAGAGAATGAGTGGTTTATTAGGAAAGGAGGAAAACAAAACAAGAGCAGCTTTGTTTTCTATCCTTCCTCCCCGACACTCATTACTGACACTCATTACTGACCGTGAATATAGCTTAAGTTAGAAAATCACTTCATAGGAGCAACTGGGGCCACGTATTTTCAAGTGCTTTTCTAACATGGAAGTTCTTGGGCCATCGTTCTTGAGACCATTCAAAAGTCTCAGATGTCACTTGATAACCAAGCTCACATAACTTGGTCATTTCTGGGGTCACCACCTAGGGTTTAAAAATAACCTGAAACAGATTAGCTCTTAGAATTACATCAGGTCACCAACATTGTCTTTCATTTCCCTTTGTTTGGTTCTTAGGCTAAAATTGAGAAAAACTTTAGGTGGCATTTTATAAAAAGGTTGGTTAGTCTAAGCTTGTGGTTGCTTAGTCCCTAAGTCGTGTGCGCCTCCTTTTGCAATCCCATGAGGTTGCATTTGATAAACAGGAAACCCGAGATTTCAGATTTCACGTGCACAGAATGTATCTGTGTCTTCCACAGATTCATTTAGTTCACATACAGAAGAGTGAGTAAGACAAGTGCCTGCACTGGTTTTCTAGCGGTGGTGTTGGATTTACAGTTTGTCCATAGTTGCTCCTGGCCTGGCCTTGCAGCTATGAAAGCACTGGCTGGTTAGCTGATGGGACAGGCATGTCGCCTGCAGCCAGCCTGCCAAGAAGGGATTGGATCCATGACCTTGGAATTATTAGCACTGCTCCCTGGTCAGCTGAATGGGCTTGGAGGTGCTGGATCTCCAGACTACATCCATAATCTCAGGTAGCATTTCATGAACCCTGGGTCCCCAGAGAGAGGAAGCAAAACTATGTGTGCTATGTGACTATAAACTGTGTGCCTAAGCCAAAACAAATCTGTCATCGTTACTGTCATCACGGCCCGTTGGCAGCGACTTCTCTCCTTAGGTTGGAAGGCAGAGACATGGTATTATTATCATCTCACATGTTTTGAGACTAGGCAGGATTCCTTCTTCTATTTAAAAATACCATAGCACACATGTGACTTCTCTGCTTTTACTGCCTAAGTGGCCAGCAAGGGAAGGGTAACCCGAGCCAACTGCAGAAGTTATAACATGACCTACCTAGGCCAACACTGCTGTTCTCCAACAGGTAACTTAGATGCTCAAACATGGCCTTCTGATTTTGTCGGCTGATTCGACAGAAATAGCATAGGAAGCGGCAACAGCTAGCAACCATCTTTGGAAAGGCAATCTGTAGGGAGACGTAGAAAGTGTCACAGGGAAGAATCTATCACCAAGCCTTTCTGAAAAGGCTGACTTCAAAGAGTCTTAGGTGGGAGCCTTGCAAGCTGTGAACAGTTGGGAAAAAGAATTTTCTCCTTGCTTCCGGTTGTTTCCAAGACATTTTCATAGGAGCGACAGAGAATAGACACCTAATAAGAGGCTTCTAAAAATATCGAGAGCTAATTATAGCTCCTGAAGTATCTTTCTTTCAAAAAAAAAATAGATGTCAAGCCAGAATTCTAGTCATCCTCAGATGTCATGTGAAATTGTTCAACCCTACATCAGACCACTGTTTCTGAGTAGGGGACAGAAAGGGAGATGGCTGATCACAGAAAACAAGACCTAGCCCTGTATCAAACCCGAGTCTTCTGGATGAAGATCGGCCTCTCCCGCTGGAGAAGCCTCAACAGCATCACCCTTTCAGACTGTGAGCCTCCCCCAGTTACCTCTGTCCATGATCACCACTCTCCTATGGGCTCCTAGAGCATTCATAACATGATTCTTACAATTTAGCACCAAAGTGCCAACTTCTATTACCATCAAAAGTGGTTGGCTTCCCTGCTTAACAAAGTAATTAGCATCTCCAGGGTCTGGCCACATTTTCTGTTTGATCAATCATGCTCAATAAATGGTGTCAGTGTTAACCTTGGCTCAGGATCCAAGAAAGCCCTTGATTTCCACTTTTAGAATCATGGAACGTGCTCTAGGAAGTAAGATTCTAAAAGTTAGTCTGTCTGCTTGCTGAGGCACACAGGTGTTTGTTCAGAGGTCTTCTGGGGAGAGTCCACTTTCCTGAGAGATCAGAGGGAAGCAAATGAGGAGCAAGGTGAATGGAGCTCCTGGGTTCTTCCTTCACAACGCTCACCTGTCAATATCGGTGGCACTGCTTTCCTAGGACCAGGTACTCTAGAATTTCCAATATTTAAAAACATCCCCTATCTGTTGCCTTAGAACCTCTCTGACTCTGAGAAGGACCTGGACAAGGTGCAATGCCTGCCCAGGTGGGCCCTACTGGCACTCCCCGTCCCTCAGCAGCAGGAGCTCCCGGGCCCCTTATGGCAGGGCTGGCTAGGAAATCGACATCGTCAGGAGCTTGGCTCAGACAGGAAACACGTACACTCCAGTGGGAACAGTGCCAGGATCGTTATTAAAATCCTGTTCTCCTTTAGAACTGCCTTCTGACACAGCACCAAACACACCAGGCTCCTAAGTGGAACCCGGAGGAATTCCATCTTGGAAGGAGCAGGACTGCAGAAGAGGATGCGAAGGAGACTGAGCAGCCCAGTGAAATGACTGAGAATCCTTACACTGGCTGGGTCCCATCTCCTTGCTCCTTCTTGGCTTTGTGCTCATCCCCGTGCCTTCCCTGGGAAGAATCAGTAGGCAGTAGGCACTAGCCACGTGCAGGGGTCAAATTCAAGATAGACTCCCCTTGGAGCATTACCTGAGACTTTTCTGCACCCAGCACGTTCACCATCACCTCCATGACTGTCTCATGCATGCCGAGGACTCTCATGAGGTTGGGGTGCTGGTAAAACACCTTGTTGTTCATTATGTCTCTAGGATGATTGGAGAGAGAAGTCAGCCCTTGCTTATTTCAATGCCACAACAATTCAGCGTTGAGCATACACAAATACACACGCATACACATTCAGGGTGAACTAATGTATGAGTTTGATCCCTGAGTTGGGAAGATCCTCTAGAGAAGGGAATGGCTACCCCCTCCAGTATTTTTGGCTGGAAAATTCCATGGACAGAGGAGCAGAGGAGTCAGGCAGGCTACAGTCCATAGGGTCACAAAGAGTCAGACACGATTGAGGGACTAAAATTTTCACTTCTGATGTACATGCCATCTGCTGGAAAGATGGTCAGAAGGCACTAGGTTGGTGGGATATATATGGAGGGATGTTTTTAGCTGATAGGAATATTTATGCTCATATATTTCTACTTTTTTCTTTTAAATATTTCCTTCTGATGACATCAAGTAGCTGCCCGTTGTTTTTTTTTTTTTTTTTTGCTTGTGATAGTTTTGAGATAGCCCAAACCACTGAATTTCTCTTCCTCTGTGTA
Source organism: Capra hircus (assembly GCF_001704415.2). Taxonomy (NCBI): domain Eukaryota; kingdom Metazoa; phylum Chordata; class Mammalia; order Artiodactyla; family Bovidae; genus Capra; species Capra hircus. Next base: position 74,164,264 of record NC_030817.1, on the reverse strand, counting down.
TTAAGGGTCTTCTATTTTTTGTTCTCTTGCCCTTATATCTATGTCTCTATGTACTTTAGTTATCCAAGTGTTAGGGTAGGGTTGTGCCCTTTTCTTAAGGCAATTGTGTATTAGGTGCCAACAATATTTTGGGACAGTAGTGCTCAATAAAATGATCAAAATGAAACATAAAAAGAATTATGTTTTTAAGTCATTCAACATAAATCACATATTAAAGCTGCAGGCAAATCAAAATACAGAGGCAACCTGTGACCTGGCTGTGTAATACCTTGCAAGTGGTTACTCTCAGCCCATATCCCTTTCTCCAGAGGGTGGCAGCTGTTAAAAGGAGACACCACTAGGTCTTAGTGGAGCTATGTCTACCACAAGGGCTGGGAGAAAGGCTAATTCTGCAGCTGTTTCCTCTTTCCATAAAAGTCTCTTCACCTCTATTGTAAGATTCCTCTTTGGAAATGAATTTAAGGAATGCATGTATCCCCTCGTCCTGCCTCAACTGCCAGTGTCCCTGTTCTGGGTCTCAGTGATGCTCCTTTACTTTGCTGGTTTGAGGGTGGTATGATGACAATTCCATCAGCAGGAAGACTATGGTTCTAGTGCTTGATTTTATTCAGGTAAAACTGTGGGTTCAGTTCAGTTCAGTCACTCAGTTGTGTCCAATTCTTTGCAACCCCATGAATTGTACCACGCCAGGCCTCCCTGTCCATCACCAACTCCGGGAGTTCACTCAGACTCATGTCCATCAAGTCAGTGATGCCAATCAGCCATCTCATTCTCTGTCGTCCCCTTCTCCTCCTGCCCTCAATCCCTACCAGCATCAGAGTTTTTTCCAATGAGTCAACTCTTCGCATGAGGTGGCCAAAGTACTGGAGTTTCAGCTTTAGCATTATTCCTTCCAAAGAAATCCCAGGGCCGATCTCCTTCAGAATGGACTGGTTGGATCTCCTTGCACTCCAAGGGACTCTCAAGAGTCTTCTCCAACACCACAGTTCAAAAGCATCAATTCCTTCTTCACAAACTCTCACATCCATACATGACCACTGGAAAAACCATAGCCTTGACTAGACGGACCTTAGTCGGCAAAGTAATGTCTCTGCTTTTGAATATACTATCTAGGTTGGTCATAACTTTTCTTCCAAGGAGTAAGCGTCTTTTAATTTCATGGCTGCAGTCACCATCTGCAGTGATTTTGGAGCCCCCCCAAAATAAAGTCTGACACTGTTTCCACTGTTTCCCCATCTATCTGCTGAGAAGTGATGGGACCAGATGCCATGATCTTAGTTTTCTGAATGTTGAGCTTTAAGCCAACTTTTCCACTCTCCTCTCTCACTTTCATCGAGAGGCTTTTTAGTTCCTCTTCACTTTCTGCTATAAGGGTGGTGTCATCTGCATATCTGAGGTGATTGATATTTCTCTAGCAATCTTGATTCCAGCTTGTGCTTCTTCCAGCCCAGCATTTCTCATGATGTACTCTGCATAGAAGTTAAATAAGCAGGGTGACAATATACAGCCTTGACGTACTCCTTTTCCTATTTGGAACCAGTCTGTTGTTCCATGTCCAGTTCTAACTGTTGCTTCCTGACCTGTTACTCAAGAAGTTTCTCAAGAGTCAGGTCAGGTGTTCTGGTATTCCCATCTCTTTCAGAATTTTCCACAGTTTATTGTGATCCACACAGTCAAAGGCTTTGGCATAGTCAATAAAGCAGAAATAGATGCTTTTCTGGAACTCTGTTGCTTTTTCCATGATCCAGCAGATGTTGGCAATTTGATCCCTGGTTCCTCTGCCTTTTCTAAAACCAGCTTGAACATCTGGAAGTTCATGGTTCACGTATTGCTGAAGCCTGGCTTGGAGAATTTTGAGCATTACTTTACTAGCGTGTGAGATGAGTGCAACTGTGTGGTATTTTGAGCATTCTTTGGCATTGCCTTTCTTTGGGATTGGAATGAAAACTTACCTTTTCCAGTCCTGTGTCAGTCAGTGAATTTATTTTTTGGGGCTTTAGGTTTCTCATCTGCAGTATAGAACTATGTTACCTAATTAAAGGAAATCTTTTTGATATCTAAAATGTGATCTTTCTTGTGGTGTACATATACAGTGGAATACTACTCAGCCATAAAAGATGAAATTTTGCATTTGCAGCAACATGAAAGGACTTGGAGGGCATTTTGCTAAGTGAAATAAGACAGATAAAGACACATACTGTATGATAGCACTTATAAGTGAAATCTAAGAAATACAAGAAACTAGTGAATATAACAAAACAGAAGTAGACACAGATTAGACAGCAAACTAGTGGTTGTCCGTGGGGAGGAGAGGATGGGGCAATATAGGGGTAGGGGAATGGGAGGTACAAACTGTTGGCTATAAGATAGGCTCAAGCATATATTGTACAACACAGGGAATATAACCAATATTCTGTAATAACTGTAAAAGGAAAGTAACCTTTAAAATTGTTTAAAAATTAAAAAATTTAAATTGTGGAAACAAAAACAAGCAAATAAATAAAATCCAATCTTTCTAGTGATGTGGCTTCTAAGGAAGATCTACAAGCTATTGTCATGAGGAAACACATTTTGAAGAATTGATGACAATGACTCTACTCCCAAGAAAAGGGAGGAAAAAGGCTATAATTATTCAAAGGGAAGCCTCAGAAGATTTCCAGTTAAAATCTTAGGTGCTCATAAGTTTCCCTCTTTTGGGGTTGAACACATTGTCCCTTCCTTTGAATTTTTTCATTGCTTCCCTGGGACTATTTTTATCAGATTCAAACTAAATATCTGCTTTTTTCCAAGATTCCTTCCTACTTCTGGCCAAGGCCCTTCACCCCAAGTAGCCCACTGTCTGGTCTCTGAGGTTATTGAAGGGGACTGCTTTAATGAGCATATATCCCAAAAGGAGTGATATCAGGATGGGGAACCCAGAGGTTTTCATGTGACTTGATTTCAGAACTGTCTCCTCTGCAAGCTTGCCCTTGATGGGAATGACCCACCCCAGCCCGTTGATCATGAGTAGCTCCTCCTCCTTGCCCATCCTGACGCTGAGCAGGCAGCGAATTTGGCCCAGGGCAGCTAGCAGGCTGATGGTGTCGCTCACGGAGGCCTGGCTGATGGTATAGGTCTTGCGCAGCGCCTGCAGCAGCTCCCCGATGCTGTCGTACTGCCGCCGCAGAAGGTTGAACATCATCCGGACCAGCTCTGCATCCTGGATCTGGTCCTCCTGGGCCCAGCGGATCATGGTCTGTGAGATGAGCTCCTTCAGGGTCGCTGGAAGGACAAGGGGAAGCACCAGTACTGTGGCTGTCGAAGCTCAGGAGCACTGTGCACCTCTGTCACTCCACTCAGTGATAACGTACAAAATCAGCTGGGTAGGGTTAAAAACATTCTTAAAGGTGGATTATGGCACACAGAGAAGTAGAACGCATACCAAAAGGCAGGTTCATGAGCCATATTATAATAAAAGATATCTTCAATTTGAAATGAGAAGGCCTAATGTTCTATTTGGATTAAATGGCATTCAGTGATGTTTGAATGATGCTGGACATAGAAGACAAAATAAGATGCCTTCTTGCCGTCAGGGTGCTCACAACTTTTCATTTTGACTTAAAAGCTACATTTTATCCTTATTTTGTAATACAATGCAATACACACCAAGGTGGGGTTGTGTATAAGTGCAACAGGATAGAGTGGGGAGTGATTCTGGATGGACGAAAACATAAGACATTGGGCACTGCCTCTTGGGAGTAAAGCACCATTAAGTGCTAGGATTTCTCTACCATAAATACATCCTCAAAGTATTCTAAAGATACTATCTACCATTATAGATAGTATAATATCTATATATTCAGTTCAGTCGCTCAGTCGTGTCCAACTCTTTGCGACCTCATGAATCGCAGCACGCCAGGCCTTCCTGTCCATCACCATCTCCCAGAGTTCATTAGATATAGATACTATAACTGCTGCTCTTATAACTGCATCCAAGTCCAGCTCTGCCTGCCACATTCCTGCAAGGTATGGATAGCACCAAGATTCTTAATTCAGACCAGTGATAAAGGCAGAGCTCAGGGGCTGATGAGGGTTACGCAGTCCTTCAGTGAAAGCACTGGGAATAAGCTCAGATAGGTGCTTTCAGTAGCCTGTGCCCTGTCTTACATAATGTTCTACCTCTGTGACACTAAATATGGCAGGCGTCTTCTCTACATACAATAACGGCTCATCATAAGCATATGAAAACTGAACTTTGTTACCAACTGAGTAAGCCATACCACTGATTCAAGAGCTCTAAAACATATTTGAGATAACACCAATATAAAAATACATTAGGGGATAGAGCGAAGTAGACTGAGAACCTTCTATTAGGCCCAAAGACTTTGCAACCGGACATGTGAGCATCACCCTGAACTGACTGTGCTGTCCTGGATCTTTGGCAGGAGTCAGCTGACACTGTGTCAGATGCTTCACAAGCATCAAGGGAGAAACCAGCATGAGTGAATGCAGGACGTCTCAGGGCTCATGCTGGTTGCACAGAAACACCGCTGGCTGCACAAGTAGAGGAAAGATGGCTTAGGTGGGAACCAAACCAGCACCGGGACCTTCACAGGTTGAACTGAATGGCCCCTGAGAAGTGCCGATGGGCATCGGTGTGGGAAGATGACCAAAAGGGAGACGCAGATCTGAGCAGGAGGACAGTGTGATAGGGGATCCTGCCAGAGTGTCTGGGAGGCACTGCTCACCCCCCTCCATGTCATACACATTTCCCGAAGATGCTGTAACGCAGTGAGACACGCTGCTCTTATTACTGCGTCCAAGTCCAGCTCTGCCTGCCACACTCCTGCAAGGTATGGATGGCACCAAGACCCTTAATTCAGACCGGTGAGAAAGGCAGAGCTCAGGGGCTGATGAGGGTTACGCAGTCCTTCAGTGAAAGCACTGGGAATAAGCTCAGATAGGTGCTTTCGGTAGCCTGTGCCCTGTCTTACATAATGTTCTACCTCTGTGACATTAAATATGGCAGGTGTCTTCTCTACATACAATAATGGCTCATCATAAGCATATGAAAACTGAACTTTGTTACCAAAGCTCCAGAAGAGCTCTAGACGTAAAGGATTAATTCACCTTACTTCTGTGTCCATCACCCCTGGGGGAGTTTTAGGTTTAGACAGGAGACACAAGCTAAAAATCTAAAAAAAAAAAAAAAAAAAAAAAGGATACCCAAGGCAGAGAGAAGCACAGTTAAAAGATGTTCCTAAGAGATCTCACTAGGCAGGGACTGCTGACTAACATTTGTTAGGTTAGACAATACCTGAACTTTCTGGGGGAGAAAAGTTAGTTACCGTCTAAGCCTGGTCTCCTCTCAGGAACTCGTTTCCTCAGCAGTCAAATGTGAAAGTTTCTGTTTCTCCTACTTAATAGTCACATTAAAGAGTAAAAGGAGGACAAAACCATAGATGTTCTTGCATGCAACATAAGCTTACCTGGGCCTGTACGTACAGTTTCCTCTTAAGCCTGACTTAGGACTGAAAGAATTACAGTGCTCAATACTTACAACCAAATCCTTTGCAGAGATAATACACATAATCACAGTCCCTGCCACACATGAAAAGCAACCAGAAGTATTAACCAGCTCAAGAACCATCCTCTTTTCAACAGGGAATTCTACAGAGTCACAGTGAAACCATGTAAATATTCCCTTAACCTGTCTTTCGGATTAATTCAAGATTCGGGTGAGCTCTTAGCCACACACTGACTTATCAATCCAAATCAACATTTATAGCCTAGAGAATGGTTCATTTCAGCATAATACCTCATGAGAGGGCAAATGGGAACAGAAATAGCTATATATATATATGTATATATATATTTTTTTTTTGGAAAGGGCAAGATTTTATTTTTGTATAGTTGATTTACAATATTGTGTTAATTTATGCTGTATAGCAAAGTGATTCAGTTATGTGTATGTATGTATATATATATATTATATATACACAGTCTTTTTAAAAATTTTCATTTCCATTGTGGTTTATCACAGAATATTGAATACAGTTTCCTGTGCTATACAGGGGACCTTGTTATCCAATGTGTATGTAATAGGTTTGGACCTGCTAATCCCAAACTCCCAATCCTTCTCCCCTATCCCCTCGCCCTAGACAACCACAAGTCTGTTCCCTATGTCTGTGAGTACATTTCTGGGAAATAGCTCTTTAACCTGAAAGGGCAGAACGAGAAATGCCCCATGGATTCTTTGTCCAGGTCAGTCTTTAATGTACATGTGGGGCAATGAGCTAAACAATTATCTATGTGTGACCAAGCTGATGCTCAGTTAAAAAATTGTGACTCCCAAGCTCCTGACAGAAAAAGCACCTCTTCATTGTGTATTGATGCTGTTGCTGCTGCTGCTGCTAAGTCGCTTCAGTCGTGTCCGACTCTGTGCGACCCCTTCGACGGCAGCCCACCAGTCTCCCCCGTCCCTGGGATTCTCAAGGCAAGAACACTGGAGTGGGTTGCCATTTCCTTCTCCAATGCATGAAAGTGAAAAGGGAAAGTGAAGTTGCTCAGTCATGTCTGACTCTCAGCAACCCTATGGATTGCAGCCTACCAGGCTCCTCCATCCATGGGATTTTCCAGGCAAGAGTACTGGAGTGGGGTGCCATTGCCTTCTCCATTGTGTATTGATAGGCAGATGTAACTCAGTAGAAGGCACAGAATTTAAGACCATCCTTGTTGGACAAGGTTTCAGATTGTGAGACCAAGGTTCAGAAAGTGAGAGAAAGTATAACTGTGAGATGAAAATGAACTGGGGACAGGGAGAGAAACATTGTTAAGAGCCCTGAGAAGCACGGCATACTTTGCAGCCTGACATACGCTGGAGACCTAGCACCCACCAAGCAAACCTAAGCTGAATCATGAATTTTTAAAGGTCTGAACACCTCTGGGACTGAGAAAATGGAGCTTTATACCCCTGGCAGCAATGCAATTGAAAATTGCTCAGACTTTAATTAGCTCCCATGAACCAGCAATGGAGCAGCATAAATGAACCAGGGTAGAGAGGTTAAAAAGAACACATTTTCTAGAATGTGATAGGTTCTTCATGTAACTGCATACCCGGGGATTAAAATAATTAATGCACATAACCACCTCTGGCACAAACCATGGGCTTAATAAAAGGTAACTCTTATGCTATCTGTGCCAGTAACTATAAAAGTTGGGTTCACAGACCCCTGGGGTCTCCAAGACCCTTCAGGCAGTTTGCAAGGCCTGTTGTACTTTCATAATAGTTCTAAGATGCTATTTGTCTTTTTCATTGTGTGATTAGCTGCACTAATGGTGAAAAAGCAATAGTAGGTAAAACTAGTGGGGCAAAAACAAACAAACAAAAACAACAGCTGGGTCCTTAGCACAAAATCAAGACAGCAGCACCAAACGCTATGCTTTCCTGCTGCATTACCAGAACATGACCAGTACTGCTTGCATCAGAATGCTCTGAGTGGCATAGAAAGATTATTACTTTTATTAACAACAAACAACTGATGCTGAAGCTGAAACTCTAATACTTTGGCCACCTGATGTGAAGAACTGACTCACTGGAAAAGACCCTGATGCTGGGAAAGACTGAAGGCAGGAGGAGAAGGGGACGACAGAGGATGAGATGGCTGGATGGCATCACCGACTCAATGGACATGAGTTTGAGTAAACTCCGGGAGTTGGTGATGGACAGGGAAGCCTGGCGTGCTGCAGTCCATGGGGTGGCAAAGAGTTGGACATGATTGAGTGACTGAACTGAACAACAAATTCCTGAGTATACATATTTCTAAAGCGCTTCTGTTGTACAAAGGCCAGTGGTTTTCCTAAGGAAAAACACCTGTGTGATTGTCATGATTGTTGCTAGCTAAACTAGCTGCTTCTTTCTTGGAATGCCATCTTAATTAAGAGAACAACAGACAAGCTATGGTTAATCACACTTGAGTAACTGACAGATATTTTCTTAAAAATGAAACAAGCCTGTCACTTCAAGGAAAACAACTCTTAGGACTTCTTGCCAAGTTTAAAATTCAAGCTTTCATGAGAAAACTAGAATTTTGGAAAATGTTTATCTGCCACTGTGAATTTGACAGCTTCCCAACATTTAAAGACTTTTTTGATTAAGTTGTTGATATTAATGAATGTAATTTAAGAAATAGTTTATAATAAACTGTGTCAACATTTGAAAGCTCTGTATAATTCAGTGAACCAGTCATTTCCCAATGATCAATGTGTAGTGTTACAAAAACATCATGGATAAAAGAATCCATTTAACAAACAAGATAGACCAATGGATTGTTATTTAACCAAATGAAAAGAAAGTCTTTACTATTATTTCAAATTCCACACAGCAAATAACTTTTGAGGAACTATTCCTTGCTGAGACTTAACATAGTATCAAAAGAATATCCACAATTATCTGAAAAGGCTACCAATAGTACTTCTTCTCTTTCCAACTATATATCTGTTTGAGGCTAATTCTTTAACCAGACATAAGAATAAAAAAAAAATCCAGCTATCTTCTAAGTCAGACATAAGAGATTTATAAAAATGCAAAATATCACCAATCATTTTTTTGAATTATTAAACATTTAGTTGTTTTTCATAGAAGTTTTTTATGTAACATGTAATGGGTTTACTCTATTATTATGTATTTATTTAAGTACAGTTAATTTATAATATTATAGTAGTTTCAGGTATCCAATAGACTTATTTGATATTTTTATAGATTATATTTGATTTAAAGTTATAAGATAGTGGCTATATTCTCTGTGCTGTATACTATATCACCACAGTTTATTTCTTTTTTTTTAAATATAAATATATTTATTTTAATTGGAGGATAATTACTTTACAATATTGTATTGGATTTGCCATACATCAACACGAATCCGCCAGTTTATTTCATTCGTAAGAGTCTGTATCTCTTCCTCCCGTATCCAATCTTGCCCCTCCCCTCTTTTCTCTCCTCACTGTGCCCAACGCTAATCACTACTTTGTTCTCTGAATCTGTGAGTTTGTTTCAGTTTTGCTATATTCATTTATTTTTTAGATTTCACACATAAGTGATAATACACTGTGCTTGTCTTTCTCTGAATTATTTCATTAAGCATAAGTGGGTTTCTTATTTTTCAATGAATTAACAAATATTTTAAAAATCTCAGTTTTAAATTCTATTTTAGTTTCACTTGTGTAATATAATAGATACAATCCTCATAAACTAAGGTATATTGGGATCCTTGGTAAATTTTAAGAGCATAAAGGGGCCTCAAGGCTGAAATTTAGAGGATCACTGTCTCTATAAAAGGGTCTACCTTAGGGGATGGCTGTTACTGGAAGGCAAATCATTCCCTTTGGCTAAGATAAACCCTGTTCCATTAGATTGTGATTCTAATCAAGTGGTTGAGACCAGAACCTTGAAAACTGTGCCTTAGGAAGCTTTCTCTGTTTCCGGATGAGAGGTAAATTAAACGAGCATAAAGAGAGTAAGACAGCTCACGTGAGAAATTAAGTGAAAATTAAAGAATCATTATTTTGAAAATTGAATCCTGGCAGTCAGCAAGGGGTCCGGCCATTATTCACTCATTACCAAAGGGCTCCCCACCAGCCTGAAGGGCCCTAAGCTTCCCTCTTTCATTTGGGTTGAAGATGAGTCACCTTGGGAGCAAGGAGGAGCCAGGTATCTTTGACACCGAGGCAGCCAGGCCCTCTGCAGCCTGCTCTGCAGCCAGTACAGTGAGACACAGAGAAAAGGAGGGCTGCAGGCTGTAGAGGGAAGCACTGATTTTCTGCCCCTGACATTTGCTGACTCTTCAGCAAAGACTTTATTCTCAGCAACACCTGAAACCAGGGTGGTCTGCTCTAGAAGGGTTTGCTCTGGAGGCCACGTGTATCCACACCTCAGGACACACCTCACTCATCCATTTCTGCCTGTCCTCATCTCAGAGGACAAGGAAATGGCAACCCACTCCAGTACCCTTGCCTGGAAAATCCGATGGATGGAGAAGCCTGGTAGGCTACAGTTCATGGGGTCGCAAAGAGTCGGACACGACTGAGCGACTTCACTTCACTTCACTTCATCTTAGTAGGTGAATTACCTCCGGTTATGTCCCCCTAAGTTAGCTTATCAATTGAATGATATTTTCTGTTACATGACCAATACTGAGTAAAGTATTCTATATGAAACTATTTCAAGACACAGTTACTACCCACAGCAGCCTAGCCGGGAAAACTAAATATGTAAGTAAAGTGTAAAATAATGGGGAAAACTGTATTTGCCCAGGACATTTAGAAACGAGACCATTTATAAGAAGGTACAACTTCCGTTATAATACACACGCCCGAAAGAAATCAGAGAAGAGAAAGGATCAAATCTTCCTCTCTTACTTTTCCCCTTAATGATGAGTCCTTTATCTGAAGTTCTTTATATTTCTGGAATAAGTCCATATTGCTGCTGCTTTTTAGTCGCTAAGTCCTGTCTGACTCTTGAGACCCCAGGGTCTGTAGCCCACCAGGCTCTTCTATCCATGGAAATTCCCAGGCAAGAATACTGGAATGGGGAGCCATTCCTTTCTCCAGGGGATCTTCCTGACCCAGGGATTGAACCTGCCTTTCCTGCTTGGCAGGTGGATTCTTTACCTCTGAGCCACAGGGGAAGCTGTAGGTCCATATTGCATGGAGACTAAAGAAGCAAGGAAGAAAAAATTCTATCATGAATTTATCTTCCAAGGGAAATATGAAATGATCTGAGAGAAAACACATTCCGATGGTTTGCAATGCCATTTCCTTTCAAAAGATAATTTACACAAGTAGTCATGTAGTAAATACTTATTTTTGTTGCTGTTGTTCTGGTATCAGTGGGAGAGTGCTGACAATTTTGGGAGGATTTTCAGAAAAGCAAATGGAGATGATTCTCAAGAATACTTGAATCTCTTTCTTAAGCAGAGACAGATACAACTAAATACTGATTTCACTTCTGCTGTTTTTCTAAGTTCATCTTTGGAAATGCTGCCCTTTCATGACTGAGAACACTTTGGTGTTCATAGGAAAAACATCTCTAAGTCTGGAAGTCTTGTTTCTCTACTTAGAGAATGAGCCTAGGGTTACCAGAGGGGAAGGGTTAGGGAAGGGATAGCCTGTTTGGGATTGACAAGTATATACACTGCTATATTTAAAATAGATAAACAAACACCTACTGTATAGCTCAGGGAACTCTGCTCAATATTCTGTAAAAACTTACATGGGATAAGAGTCTGAAAAGAGTAGATACTTGTGTAGGTATGACTGAATTATTTTTCTGTACACTTGAAACTAACATAACACGGTTAATCAATTGAAGATAAAATTGTTGAAACTACAAAAAAAAAAAGGGAGAGCGGGAGAGAGAAAAGAAACACACCTCCTGAAGGGGGTGAGGCTCTAGGCAAAACACAAAGTGAGGTGAAGAGGTCAATCTGCCATTTGTCTTCCTGTTTGGGCCCCTCTTACGTCTCCCACATGTGCACAGACGTCCAACTGCTCCACTTAGAACCTCCCCACCATGTGATGAAGTTGCTTCCACAGTCTTGGTTGCAATCGCAGGCTTTTTATCCACCGATTTATCTGTTCCAAGAAGGCCTTGCCAAGTGCACTGGATGGTTCAGCTCATGGGATTTTAAAAAAGCTATAGTGCTTTTTTTCAAAAAGGAAAAAGAAAGAACGATATGGAACCAAGCTCTTGTTTTTCTGATGAGAAATAAAATCAGCTCCTATGAAACAGAATGCCTTTGGGAAGCTAGAGGTATACGCGTGGTTTCCTTGATGATTATAAATGGCTTCGTTTATGAAATTATTAACTATCTGACTCACACTCCACTGTTGTAATTAGTGTAATTAGGGATAGTCACATTCAGGCAATTATATCAAGTATACAATCTAGAAGCCACATTTTAAATGACTGCTCAGGTTAACTCAGAGTGGAAATATTTCTAAGGCACTGTATTGTTTAGGGAGATTTGATGACTGAAAGATAGTCTAAAAGAAAAACAGCTACTTCACTACTTGATTTCTCGACTAGTCAGATACTCCATATAAGAAGAAAGGATTAGAGTGTCTTCAAATTAGACCTAGGTTTAATATGTTAGTTTGGGAGCCCAGTATTTATTGGTAGGTTGCTTATTTCCTTCCACTTGTCACTTTATAACTAGCTATTGAACCTCAGAATCTCAGGTCCATTATTCTGTGAAACTTGCAAGAAAATTCTCTAGGGAGTCACCCATCATCCTTAGTATAACTCTTTTCTAACTGGTCAAATTACAAGCTTTGCACTGCCAACTATAATAAGAGAAAGGTCATTTATTCTCAAGGTACAGGTTTAAAGTTTTAGGCTTCAGAGGTCTGGAAAGAATCTTTTTGTCCCTAAATTTAGACCACAGTCCAACTGGCCATCAAGCAATGAGGTGCATGCTTAATATCAAACAGCAGATATTGGCCACTGGCAAAGCAAATCCCAACATCTTACATATTCCCAAGCCTAGGCTGGTGTGACATTTCTTTGAGTGTGCTCCTAAACCTGGGTCAGTTTGGAAGAAAAAGTATTCTGATAACATTGTGGAGAGGGAGCCAACAAAACTGCACTGTACTTAGTTAACTTAGAAAGCAATTTATAATGCTCACACTTACAATGGGAAAAGAAAAATAATTATGCACCTCTAAATTACATAGACTTATTTTTAAATTCTAGGTGATTAAAAGTCAGCTTGTGGTATGCTGCAAATGCTCTGGAGGCATAACAGGTGGTAGATCAATTTCAAGTGGAAAGAACAAGTGTATTTTGACCTCTGCTTTCTTCCTCCCTGAGGTAGCCTGAATAAGGCCCCTCCACCCCACCGCTAAGATGTTCAGCTCTGAATTCTCAGAACCTGTGACCTTGTTGCCTGACAAGTCAAAGATGCTTTGTAGATGTGATTACATTAAGGATCTTGAGATGGGAAGACTTATCTGGGCGGGCTCAATGTAATCACAAGGGTCTTTATAAGAGGGAGGAAGGCGGGTTAAGAGTCAGAGATGGACCTGTGATGACAGAAGCAGAGGCTGGACTGGTATCTCTGCTGGAGGGCCACTAGTCAAAAATACAGGCAGCCTTTCGATGTTGGGAAAGGCAAGAAATGGATTCTCCTTAGAAGAACTGTAATGCTACTAACTCATTTTAAACTTACGACATCTAGAGCTGGGTGGTAATGAATTTGTGCTGTTTTAAGCCACCAAAAGTGAAACTGAAAGTCGCTCAGTCATGTCTGACTCTTTGCAACCCCATGGACTACACAGTCCATGGAATTCTCCAGGCCAGTATACTGGAGTGGGTAGCCTTTCCCTTCTCCAGGGGATCTTCCCAGATTAGGGATCAAACCCAGGTCTCTGGCATTGCAGGCAGATTATTTACCATCTGAGCCACAAGGGAAGCCCTTAAACCACCAAATTTGTAATTTGTTACAGCAGTTCAGGAAACTGACATAGTCTCATGGATAGAAAGTCCTGGGTTGAGGATATTTGATTCCTTTTCTGAAGATTCATATCAGACTGGAGCATTTCAGTGAGCAAGCACTACAGACATCAGGCCTGAGAGAGAGCTAGTTTTCGAAGTTTTTGCTGAGGCAACTGGAGTAAATAAATGACAGCGTTGCTGACACAAGTGAAGACTGTCTGGATCTGGCCCAGGGCTTGTGTCAAACGCGAATGACATTAAACGCAGAAAGTACTCGCCACAGAGCCACCATGGCCCGTTAGATAATGCATACATGCTACAGACAGCACATTCTCTAGTTTCTGTAACACAGCTTTTTGGCCTCTACTCCCTTTCTGAACATCAAGTGCAGAGCTGCATACATCTCAACACTACCCACCGAATAAATGAAAGATGCTGTAGGTGATGACCATCATGGCATATTGAATATTCCTGACCACTGAGTCGGCATCTATTTGACCCTTCTTCCTTCTTAACAGAACCCTGCTTTTGTACAGATATCTGCCTCTCTACCTCATGGCCATGTTCCTCTGTGAAAGGACCCAACCCTCCTCCAAATGTGGCTCTGGTGACGAAGTCACCAGCACGTGTTATTTTCTAGGTCACACCCATTGGTTCAACAGTTGACCCCTGATCAAGTTCTCCAGTCAAAAGTGATCTCAGGATTCTTGCCTTGAATACCAGAGTAGAAGAAACCTTCTCACCATTCCCCTGAACAATGTTGTTCATGGATGAGGCCCAGAAATGCAGTCACCATGTTGGCTGTGGAGGTGAGCAGGGCCAAGGAATTAATTCAAGAAAGGGACTGGGGCCATCATCTCTTGATACACCAGTCATAAAATTCCTTTATCAGCTACTCCATCTGAATTGGGTTTTCTGTTCTTTTTTCACCGAAAGCACCCGAAATGATAAACATGGAAGTGAAGTTCTTATGTATGAACTATACCTTTTATATTCACTGCAGGAGCTGAAAGGTATACCAACTTCTAAGTACCAGAACATTAAACTGAGCACCGCTTTACTGAATTCTTATATTCCCTTCTCCTACCCTGTGAGAAAGGAACTATTATTATTCTCTTTTTACAGACAAGAAAACTGAAACAGAAAAGTTCCAGAAATTTGCTTAATATCATAAGCAGTAAATGACAGAGCTGGGAATCAAACCTTGCCTGCTGGAATCTAAACCCATCTATGTTGCCATCTTAGTGCTGCTTACTCTCAATAGCTTCATAAAATTCAGAAAAATAGTTATCTTTATTAATGCTTTAAATTTATATTATACTGCTAAGATGCTCCTTCACAAACTCCAAAATGGATTCAGAAATAAATCCTGAAAATTATAAAGCTTTAGCTCTTTTTCTAACTCTGAGCTGGGCAGATTAGTCATTTCCCCAGAGGCTCAGATTCTTCACCAATAAAATGAACAATATGAAGTTCATGTTGAAGAAAATGAATGAGCGTGTCGTCTAGTGACAAGAGTGCTGGGTACTTTGCTCCTGCTCTGCCTGTGTGACCTTGGTCAAGATGCTTTACCTCTCTGTGGCTCTGTTCACTTGTATGAAGTCAAGTCACTTGCAGTTTAATATTCTACAATTCTGTGTCTATCCAGCCCACTGAGTTCTTGAAAGGGTTGTCCTAATTTATGAAAATGTGAAATGAACACCTATGTCTTCATTGAGTTAAACTGATAAGCACTAAGAATTTCACCACTGAATTTTAATGCCAACTGGCCTTATCACGATGTTACCCAGCTTGCACTTGCTAATAGTAAAATCTGAGACTGAGGAAATAAAATCTTTAAATGCCAGTGGTTACTGACCCTGGTGAAGAAGTGGTCATTATCAAAGCTTCACCGCACATCGCTAATCACTTACATCGAGATGAGCTGTGGCAACTTGATGGCCTTTCTGATGACTGTCCGGATTGCTGGTGGAGAAAGAGCCCTTCCTGTGTCAGGGGTCAGATGGCACAATAACACCCGCTAGATTTAGTTGGGAAGATTTACTAGGGAGAGTGTCATGCCCTCTGTGTTCCATGCTCCAGAGCTTCCTCTGGGCTGAAAGTCTGCTCTGTGTTATAAAGTGGCCAAATACCTACAACTTCTTAGCAGAAAAGGTCAGAGAGAAAGTTAAATCCATACATTTCAAGGAGATCTGGAAAATTCATCATGCTAATATCTCTGGAGTTTCCCAGGTGGCTCATCAGTAAAGAATCTGCGTGCCATTGTAGGAGGTGCAGGTTTGATCCCTGGGTCAGGAAGATCCCCTGGAGAAGGAAATGGCAACCCACCCCAGTATTCCCGCCTGGGAAATCCCATGGACAGTGGAGCCTACAGTCCATGGCGGGCTACAGTTCATGGGGTCGCAAAAGAGTCAGACACAATTTAGAAACTAAACAACAGTTTCTCTGAGCTTTCCTGGTGCCTCTCTGGCTTGGGCTGTGGACTTGGTATCACTTTCACCTTATTTCAGTAGAACAAGGATTCTATAGAGATCCCCGAGAGCAAGGCTGCAAGGCTCTGAAAACCTGAAAAGCAAAGCCTGCAAAGACAACTGGACATTGTTCCCCACTGACAAGTAAGAACCACTCTGTTTATGTTGTGTCATCAGGGCCCAATGGACAGGCACTGGCTGTCCGACCCCCAGAGGCATGTGATGTGCAACTCTCCCACTCCCCCACCTCCCCGGGCTCCATGGCAAGCAGCTGAACATCTAAGAAAGCACCCAGCTTTCCTTCATCTCAGAGCTATATTTAATTTGTAGACATGCACACTTGTTTCCTTCTCTTTTGGCTTCCCTGTCTGGGAAATAAGGGTAAAAGTTTAGGCAGCTTGCTAGAATACTCTATTTCTCATCACAGCAGTAGTAGCCAATATTTGCTAAGAACTTCTTGTGAGTCTGACTCTGTGCTAAAGGTGGTACCTGAATCATCACGTAACTCTCCAGATCATCAGGTAAGAACAGAAAAGACAGATGTGGTAGGAATTAAGTTTCCCCAACACTGATGGCTGTTGTTAGACTAATTCTTGCTTTACTTTTTATTTAGGCAAAGAAGCACTACAATTTAATAAACAAATCAAGGTTCCTGTCTACAGATGGTCTATAGGCTGAGGCAGCATGGGAGTTAGGGCTATACAAGAGATGAGCCTCTCCCGTCGCTGCACAATTGGACCCCACAAAACTCCCAGTCCCCCTGGTCTGGATGCCCTTGACCTTGGCTCTCAGGGCTGGTCGTGTGTGGACAGTCTCCTGGTGTTTGACTATTTCTGCTAAATCTGTTTCCCTCTCTCAGTGGTTTTCTACCTTATCTAGAGCCTCCCCACTTGTGAAGCAACTGTGTCACCCCCAGGACCATTTCCCCAGATGGCCGGACACCCATTCCCATCAGAGGCAGCCTCACAAAGCATCCGTGAGACTGCACTTCTGCCAGCCCATCTCCACAGCCTCCTGGGGTCTCATCCATCATATGCAGATAATTAGCCTGTTGTTTCTGAAATCAGTCAACCAGCCTCATAATCACTTTCTCGAAAACATTCAGGCGATTAAATGACCGATGATGACAACAGGGAAGAGAACACAGAGAGAATAGATGATGTTTGCTGATGTGCTAGGGAGGGAAGCCCCTGAAAGCCCTGGAATGAAGATGGGACACAGATTGGACAGCAAAAGACTCAGGGACCTGGGGTCTCTGTCTTTACCCTGTTGGGAAGGTAATCAAATTGCTTTTATTTTAGTGTCTATGTCTATTCAGTGTGGAGAATAAACTGATGCTGAGGCAAGCCTAAGTGCAGGCGGCTGTGACTGGCGCACTAAGATACCCCTCATCCAAGGTAAGGAGCAGCGGCTGTGCTTTGCTGGAGCAGCCGTGAAGAGATACCCCACGCCCAAGGTAAGAGAAACCCAAGTAGGATGGTAGGTATTGCAAGAAGGCATCACAGGGCAGACACACTGAAACCATACTCACAGAAAACTAGTGAAGCTAATCACACTAGGACCACAGCCTTGTCTAACTTAATGAAACTAAGCCATGCCCGTGGGGCAACCCAGACGGGCGGGTCATGGTGGAGAGGTCTGACAGAATGTGGTCCACTGGAGAAGGGATGGCAAACCACTTCAGTATTCCTGCCTTGAGAACCCCATGAACAGTATGAAAAGGCAAAATGATAGGATACTGAAAGAGGAACTCCCCAGGTCAGTAGGTGCCCAATATGCTTCTGGAGATCAGTGGAGAAATAACTCCAAAAAGAATGAAGGGATGGAGCCAAAGCAAAAACAATACTCAGCTGTGGATGTGACTGGTGATAGAAGTAAGGTCCAATGCTGCAAAGAGCAATATTGCATAGGAACCTGCAATGTCAGGTCCATGAATCAAGGCAAATTGGAAGTGGTCAAACAAGAGATGGCAAGAGTGAACGTCGACATTCTAGGAACCAGTGAACTAAAATGGACTGGAATGGGTGAATTTAACTCAGATGACCATTATATCTACCACTGTGGGCAGGGATCCCTCAGAAGAAATGCAGTAGCCATCATGGTCAACAAGAGTCCGAAATGCAGTACTTGGATGCAATCTCAAAAATGACAGAATGATCTCTGTTCGTTTCCAAGGCAAACCATTCAATATCACAGTAATCCAAGTCTATGCCCCAACCAGTAACATTGAAGAAGCTGAAGTTGAATGGTTCTATGAAGACCTACAAGACCTTTTAGAACTAACACCCCCAAAAGATGTCCTTTTGATTATAGGGGACTGGAATGCAAAAGTAGGAAGTCAAGAAACACCTGGAGTAACAAGCAAATTTGGCCTTGGGGTATGGAATGAAGCAGGGCAGAGACTAATAGAATTTTGCCAAGAAAATGCACTGGTCATAGCAAACACCCTCTTCCAACAACACAAGAGAAGACTCTACACATGGACATCACCAGATGGTCAACACTGAAATCAGATTGATTACATTCTTTGTAGCCAAAGATGGAGAAGCTCTATATAGTCAACAAAACAAGACCAGGAGCTGACTGTGGCTCAGATCATGAACTCCTTATTATTAAATTCAGACTTAAATTGAAGTCAGTGGCACCCCATTCCAGTACTCTTGCCTGGAAAATCCCATGGACAGAGAAGCCTGGTAGGCTGAGGTCCACGGGGTTGCGAAGAGTTGGACACGACAGAGCAACTGCCCTTTCACTTTTCACTTTCATGCATTGGAGAAGGAAATGGCAACCCACTCCAGTGTTCTTGCCTGGAGAATCCCAGGGACGGGGGAGCCTGGTGGGCTGCCATCTATGGGGTCACACAGAGTCGGACATGACTGAAGTGACTTAGCAGCAGCAGCAGGGAAAACCGTTAGACCATTCAGGTATGACCTAAATCAAATCCCTTATGATTATACAGTGGAAGTGAGAAATAGATTTAAGGGCTTAGATCTGATAGATATAGTGCCTGATGAACTATGAAATGAAGTTCGTGACATTGTACAGGAGACAGGGATCAAGACCATCCCCATGGAAAAGAAATGCAAAAAAGCAAAATGGCTGTCTGGAGAGGCCTTACAAATAGCTGTGAAAAGAAGAGAAGTGAAAAGCAAAGGAGAAAAGGAAAGATAAGCATCTGAATGCAGAGTTCCAGAGAATAGCAAGAAGAGATAAGAAAGCCTCTTCAGTGATCAATGCAAAGAAATAGAGGAAAACAACAGAATGGGAAAGACTAGAGGTCTCTTCAAGAAAATGAGAGATACCAAGGGAACGTTTCATGCAAAGATGGGCTTGATAAAGGATAGAAATGGTATCGACCTAACAGAAGCAGAAGATATTAAGAAGAGGTGGCAAGAATACACAGAAGAACTGTACAAAAAAGATCTTCATGACCCGGATAATCATGATGGTGTGATCACTCACCTAGAGCCAGACATCCTGGAATATGAAGTCAAGTAGGCCTTAGAAAGCATCACTACGAACAAAGCTAGTGGAGGTGATGAAATTCCAGTTGAGCTATTTCAAGTCCTGAAAGATGATGCTGTGAAAGTGCTGCACTCAATATGCCAGCAAATTTGGAAAACTCAGCAGTGGCCACAGGACTGGAAAAGGTCAGTTTTCATTCCAACCCCAAAGAAAGGAAATGCCAAAGAATGCTCAAACTATCGCACAGTTGCAGTCATCTCACATGCTAGTAAAGTAATGCTCAAAATTCTCCAAGCCAGGCTGCAGTAATACATGAACCGAGAACTTCCTGATGTTCAAGCTGGTTTTAGAAAAGGCAGAGGAACCAGAGATCAAATTGCCAACATCTGCTGGATCATGGAAAAAGCAACAGAGTTCCAGAAAAGCATCTATTTCTGCTTTATTGACTATGTCAAAGCCTTTGACTGTGTGGATCACAATGAACTGTGGGAAATTCTTCAAGAGATGGGAATACCAGACCACCTTGTGAGAAATCTGTATGCAGGTCAGGAAGCAACAGTTAGAACTGGACATGGAACAACAGACTGGTTCCAAATAGGAAAAGGAGTACGTCAAGGCTGTATATTGTCACCCTGCTTATTTAACATCTATGCAGAGTACATCATGAGAAACGCTGGGCTGGAAAAAGCACAAGCTGGAATCAAGATTGCCGGGAGAAATATCAATCACCTCAGATATGCAGATGACACCACCCTTATGCCAGAAAGTGAAGAGGAACTAAAAAACCTCTTGATGAAAGTAAAAGAGGAGAGTGAAAAAGTTGGCTTAAAGCTCAACATTAAGAAAACGAAGATCATGGCATCTGGTCCCATCATTTCATGGGAAATAGATGGGGAAACAGTGAAAACAGTGTCAGACTTCATTTTTGGGGGCTCCAAAATCACTGCAGATGGTGACTGCAGCCATGAAATTAAAAGACGCTTACTCCTTGGAAGAAAAGTTATGACCAACCTAGACAGCATAGTCAAAAGCAGAGACATTACTTTGCTGACTAAGGTCTGTCTAGTCAAGGCTGTGGTTTTTCCTGTGGTCATGTATGGATGTGAGAGTTGGACTGTGAAGAAGGTTGAGCGCTGAAGAATTGATGCTTTTGAACTGTGGTGTTGGAGAAGACTCTTGAGAGTCCCTTGGACTGCAAGGAGATCCAACCAGTCCATTCTGAAGGAGATCAGCCCTGGGATTTCTTTGGAAGAAATGATGCTAAAGCCGAAACTCCAGTACTTTGGCCACCTCATGCGAAGGGTGACTCATTGGAAAAGACTCTGATGCTGGGAGAGATTGGTGGCAGGAGGAGAAGGGGACAACCAAGGATGAGATGGCTGGATGGCATCACTGACTCGATGGACTTGAGTCTGAGTGAACTCCGGGAGTTGGTGATGGACAGGGAGGCCTGGCGTGCTGCGCAGGGTGTCGCAAAGAGTCGGACACGACTGAGCGACTGAACTGAACTGAACTGAGGCAAGCTCCTGGCCATCCATCCTGGATCTCTGAGCTTCTCCATCCTCCCCTGCCCCCTCCCCCCCCCCAACAGCATCCCTGCACAGTTCTCAAAAATCAGGGGCCCTGGATATGGAGCGTGATTCTCATCTTGGCCTCTTTTTCACTTCTTGCAAGAACCTTGTCCACATCATTTCGCTTCTCTCAGGCTTGGCTGCCTAGCGTACAAAACAGGAACCTGGCTGCCACTATATCTGGTTGTTTGCTGTGGGATAAACAAAGATTTGAATTTATATGCTACCCTCCGTGTGACTCTGGAAAGTTATTTAACCTGTCTTTACATCAGTTTCTTCAATTGTAAAATAGGAAAAACATTGTTGACTGCTTATTTTTGTTGGGAGAATTAAATGAGGTAATACTCAAAGAAGAGCCAGGGCAACACTCAGGACACAGTGGGTTCACCACGTAAGTGTCAGCCCCTCCCTCCTGGCAGCTGTAAGGCCAAGTAGTATAAAATACATGGTAACAACAACATGTCACACTCTGAGACTGTGAACCACTGGAGTTTCCAGGACACGCTGCTGTAACACACCCTGCCTTTCCTACACTTCCTCATTCTATTCCTTTTACAATTCAGCCAATCTCAATTCACTGCCACTCTTGGAATATGAATTTTTTTTTTTTTTTGCCTCTGGGCTTTGTGGAAGTAGCTCCTTTCATCAAAAATACTTTCCCCTCTTCAGTTCAGTTCAGTCGCTCAGTCGTGTCCGACTCTTTGCGACCCCATGAATCACAGCACGCCAGGCCTCCCTGTCCATCACCAACTCCCGGAGTTCACTCAGATTCACGTCCATCGAGTCAGTGATGCCGTCCAGCCATCTCATCCTCTGTCGTCTACTTCTCCTGCCCCCAATCCCTCCCAGCATCAGAGTCTTTTCCAATGAGTCAACTCTTCTCATGAGGTGGCCAAAGTACTGAAGTTTCGGCTTTAGCATCATTCCTTCCAAAGCAATCCCAGGGCTGATCTCCTTCAGAATGGACTGGTTGGATCTCCTTGCAGTCCAAGGGACTCTCAAGAGTCTTCTCCAACACCACAGTTCAAAAGCATCAATTCTTCGGCACTCAGCCTTCTTCACAGTCCAACTCTCACATCCATACATGACCACAGGAAAAACCATAGCCTTGACTAGACAGACCTTAGTCGGCAAAGTAATGTCTCTGCTTTTGAATATACTATCTAGGTTGGTCATAACTTTTCTTCCAAGGAGTAAGTGTCTTTTAATTTCATGGCTGCAGTCACCATCTGCAGTAATTTTGGAGCCCCCAAAAATGAAGTCTGACACTGTTTTCACTGTTTCCCCATCTATTTCCCATGAAGTGAGGGGACCAGATGCCATGATCTTTGTTTCCTGAATGTTGATCTTTAAGCCAACTTTTTCACTCTCCTCTTTTACTTTCATCAAGAGGCTTTTTAGTTCCTCTTCACTTTCTGGCATAAGGGTGGTGTCATCTGCATATCTGAGGTGATTGATATTTCTCCCGGCAATCTTGATTCCAGCTTGTGCTTTTTCCAGCCCAGCGTTTCTCATGATGTACTCTGCATAGATGTTAAATAAGCAGGGTGACAATATACAGCCTTGACGTACTCCTTTTCCTATTTGGAACCAGTCTGTTGTTCCATGTCCAGTTCTAACTGTTGCTTCCTGACCTGCATATACGTTTCTCAAGAGGCAGGTCAGGTGGTCTGGTATTCCCATCTCTTGAAGAATTTCCCACAGTTCATTGTGATCCACACAGTCAAAGGCTTTGACATAGTCCATAAAGCATAAATAGATGTTTTTCTGGAACTCTCTTGCTTTTTCTTCTACCAATTTTTAATCTTTATGGAGCTTTCACTCCCCTCCTTTGGCCACCTGCTGTCCCTTC
Organism: Capra hircus; assembly: GCF_001704415.2. Lineage (NCBI taxonomy): Eukaryota > Metazoa > Chordata > Mammalia > Artiodactyla > Bovidae > Capra > Capra hircus. The sequence goes on along the minus strand of NC_030817.1, from coordinate 74,141,431 downwards.
TCTGTGCTTTCATCTGTACCATAGCACACCCAAGCTCAGGCTATATGGAGTTTGACTGTCCACACCCATTTCCTCCTTTCTGTGTAAGGGCCACTATTTCTTCATCTTTGTGAGTTTCAAATGATTAACACGTATTAGAGGTGGAAAAGATTTGTGCTGATGAGGTGAATGTAGAAACGAGTAAGATATGGTCTCTGTGCTAAGTCCCAGTAACAAATTCTTTGCCTAAGGGGGCATGACTTTCCTGACGTTGCCCTGTTAGACACATGGCAATGTTAGAAATTTGTGTCATGCCCTGGATGACACATGTCTTATTAGAAATTTTGTGACAATGTGGCAGGGGCAGGGAGATGGAGGATGAGGTGGAAAAAAAAGACTTCCTGAAGGACGTATCTGTGTGTATATGTCTCAGGGAGAAGCTGATTGGAGAGAATCTAAGGTGGCTTAGAAACACTGCCAGAGCACCACAGATACACCTACTGCCAAATTATCTTACTTTGTGTATATCTGTGTTGGGGCCCAGGATTTATTCTTCCTGAAGGATGTATCTTTGTGTGTATGTCTCAGGGAGAAGCTGATTGGAGAGAATCTAAGGAGGCTTAGAAACACTGCCAGAGCACCACAGATACACCTACTGCCAAATTATCTTACTTTGTGTATATCTGTATTGGGGCCCAGGATTTATGCTGGGGGTGAACAGTAGACTGTTTTCCCTCCTCAGCATGAGAAAAGGCTGCAGCATGTAAGCGGGGGAGAATCTGGGGCTTGGGCCCTCAGGTTATTCAGTGACTGGGTGAGAGCTGATATAGGCAGCAGCTTTCTTTGCAGAGAGAAGATAGTGTGAAAACCTGCCATAGGGAAAGCACCCAGTGAATGACAGAGGTCAGGAAGGCACCGACTTTGAGTTGTGAAGCGACAAGTGACTTTCATTTTGTTTTTAACTTAGAAGTTAGCAGAAAGAGCTGGTTGGCCTTTTCTGGAGGAAAAACTCAGTGGTTACAAATTTGAATTCAAGGAAACTCTACTTAAATTTTAGTGTGTTTCTGAGAAGCACCGGCCTCCAACTAACAGGCAAAAGATTTTCTGGACAACTTGCTCTATTGGGATATTAAAAAAAAATGCTGCTTTGTATGGTGGGCTGCTACTATTTTTCTTAACCTCTTCATTATCATATAAATTTTTGATAAGATTGTAGCAACTTCTATCACAATATGGGTTGCAATTACTTTGGGCAAATCCCTTTAACACTGAACCAGCTAGCAGCATTCTTATGGGTTTCAGGACACTGTTCTTTCTCTTTCCTAAATGTTGAGGTTCCCCTGCAGGTTATCAGGCCAACACCAATTGCTCATAGAGGAGAAACTGCACCACCTACCCTGAAAAGCCCGAGTCCAGATCTTTGGCTGGGTCAATTTTTTGATGTTAAAATTCTGACCTCTGTTGGGTTCAGATTCCTACACATAACAGTGAGTCACAGAAGTGAGTTACCTCACAGATACAATAAGCAAGATAAAAAGATGATGGTTTCAAGAAGGCATTCTGTATGTAATATGTAGGTTGGGGGCTCATCATATTAATATATATGCTGATAAATTCTATGGCAAGCTTCATTGGATGATGGAAAGAGTGTGGAATCAGAGTCGGAAGACCTCGATCAAGTCACAGCTTTACTCATTGTGGTTACCTTGGGCTGTTGACATCAAGCACCTGGAAATTCTAGAACCAGGTAACAGTGGAAAGAATAAGTATCCTTTAACTCTTCTGAGTCTTATGTTCATCAACTACACAATGGAAGAGTGACAAAAACTCACAGCAGTAAACTAATACATATGAAGTACTTTGGGAATTGTCAGTGCACCATAGCATGCTATTTTCATCATCTAAACTTTTAATATTTTATCAAACACAAGGGTAAGGGAAATCACAAGCAGTAACATGGGTGGCGTTACCAGTATTTTAAAGGATTAGAATCCTTTATGGCAACTGGGTATGTATTCAGAACCATCATTTCCATTCAACCAAGTCAAAAACAATCTTGGGGGAAATATGGCAGTAAAACCATCTCCAAGATTTTCTTTTAAAAAGTCAGCCCTGATTGAGGAGCTTTGTGTCCCTGGAACACCTGGCAGGGAACCCATATGCTGACAACCAGACATGCTCGGCCAGGATGGCGGGATAGGAGGCTTATGACACAAAGTCTGAACCTCTCATAATGCTGCTTGTGGAAGGGAAGAAGTGTGGGGTGAACCGTGGAGTTTTATGCTGGAGCGGCCTTCCAGGTTGTTCCACACGTCCTGCCGGAACAGATACAACATAATCTTTCTGCCTGAACCCCGGGGTAGCAAATGCTCAACACTGTAGTCCTTGGAGCTTGAAAACCATTCTTAGAGTTAGGGAGACTTCAGAATCAAGTGAGCTAATCTAAAGGACTCTATTTACCTAACATGAAGTGGTTGCCTTGGAGGACCCCTGGTCATGACATAATGTCTTAGAAAGAACATCCATTTTAAAAACAGAGTCTCCGCAGGTAATGTGGGTCAGTTCAGTCTGTTCTTAGTTCTGCTTTGGCAGTAACCACAAAGGAACTCTAAGCTCACTTTTCTGAACCTTTGAATCATGCTGGCATGTTCTCACCAAAGACCTCCCCTCCTCCATGGTGAGAAATACCACCGATCAAGGGTTGCCAGTACAACTGCTGCCAAGTACCCCAGACACTCTTTTGAGGCTTCAACACTTCTCCTGATAAATGGGGATGATTCTTTTCCTTCAGAGATAGTCTGACAAAGATGGAAGGTCAATAGAAAGGGCAATAAGATGTATGAACCCCAAAGTAGTGTTTTCAGAAAAACTGATTGTATCTTGACAGTCTATTGCTCTAGTCTATAATTTGAAAGCATGTTCTAAGATGCATAGGAACAGGGAATAAGACAGCTACATTAAACCTGGAAAATTCCTTCTTCTTTAGACAAGTAAAATATTTGCATAATTTCATAGTACCGGGCAGACTGATTATAATATGCAGACAATCTTCCTCTTGAAGTATAAATAGTTTATGGACAGTAAACTGTCTTGTACTACAAACAATGATCTTGTTTCAAAATGGGAATAGTTTCAATGGTAGGAATTATCTGTACTATAAGGATTAGAGAAATGATTTGAACAAGGTTCAGGAAAGTTGAAAGATAGAAGGTCCAAGTCCTCTAGGGTGTTGTATTAGGAAAATCATAGCCCCTAAACGAAAACAAACTCCCCTGCTCCAAACTCCATAACCTATTCCCTTTGATTGCTAAGGGGCTTCCCTGGTAGCTCAGACAGTATGGGGCAATTTTCAATGCGAAGGAACCACAAACGAAAATGACAAGAACAATGAGGGTCACAAGAGGAAGACTATGAACACGTAAAAGAAAGAAAAACAGAAATCTGTGTTCAGGTATCAGGCATTTAAAAGTAGACAGACAAGAGCAGACCTACCAAGCAACTGATCCCTTTCAGAAGACTCTGAGAGTAAGCTCCTTAAGTCAGAAGGAAAGCAGACCCCCAAATATAGAGCATTAAGAGCACCAATTATAAAAGAATGCCCAGATGCTTCCTGGAAGCTAAGCAGCCCTTCTCCATCCCACAATATATGTTTAGGAAGTTCATTACCTTAACTAGGGGCTTCCCTGGTGGCTCAGACAGTAACAAATCTCCCTGCAATTCAGGAGACCTGAGTTTGATCCCTGGGTCAGGAAGATCGCCTGAAGAAGGGAATGGCAAGCCACTCCAGTATTCTTGCCTGGAGAATCCCATGGCAGGCTACAGTCCATGGGGTCGCAAAGAGGTGGACATGACTGAGCAACACTTTCATTTTCACTTTACTTTAATTATGGCTTAGAAGAGCCCTGGGTTGGGAGCACCATGATCGAAAGGGATGGGAACTTACTAGGGCATCTCTCTTCTTCCTCCGTTGGTTGCTCCTTCTCTGGCTTGGGAGGGCCTTTGATTCTCTGCACCAAGGCACAGATTTTTCCAGTCCAGGAGGTATCCTCTTCCTCTTCTTCCTCTTCTTCCAGGGGAACCCCTAAGCAAGCCACAGAAAGAGGGACAACCTCAAACAGTACACAAAGCCACCAGATAATTGAAAGAACATAGAAACATTGCTTTCCATCCTTCGGAACTTTCTAAATATACTATAGGCAGCGTCCTATAAATATTTATCTACATGTCTTTTGGCTAACTTTTTAAATGATAATTTCTTGTGTACAAAAGCATAAAGTAATTTCAATCCCAAGACTTAATTTTTTCTAACCCATACCCCAAATGGGCTCCAGAGTATCTAGAAAGAAACAGTTAACAACCTGTTACTTCAAATGAAAAACTCATCTGTTATCCACATAGCTCTCAAAAGAGCACAATTGCTGATGGGCACTTAAAACCAGCAGATACACATCAGAGTAGAAATGGCCGGTTTAGAATCCTTAAGGGCAGGTATGGTCATACTCATTTCATTGCAGAAGCTAAAAAGCAAAGGTGATCAGAATCTTGGTTCACCTGGGAAGAGCGTCCCAGCTATCTAACTTGAGATAAATTGGGTGAGGTTTATATAAAGATCTGTTCTTTTCTTTCCTTCTTCAGAGACCCAGTCCCCTCTCAGATCTCAGCAACATTTCTTGTAGACGGAAGGAGTTTCAGTCATGTATTATTCTAGGATGATGTCCTATATCTTCTCTGACCCAAATAGTTTGGAAAGAATCATTTCTTGGACAATTAGCACTATCATTTTAAACAGAAACTAACTTTACAACCCCCCATGAGCTTCTAACCAAGGAACCATGAACAGCCTTGTCTTGGATAAAGCTTTTATCTGGAAGCTCACCGCAGTGAAGGAGAAGGTCCTCATGGAAGTCGTACAGCTCTTCCCGGATTTCTTCTGGGCATGGGCAGTTCTCCCCCAGTTGAAAGTTAAGAAGCATGTTGATCTTGGAGGGGCGAAAAAGATTGGCTTGTTGGTTCTCAATGTCTGTCTAAAGAACTCAGATCCAACCTTAGACACCTAACATTCTTTGCAAACTTTATTTAACTTGATTTTGTGTGTGTGTAAAGATAGCCAACATTTAAAAATAGCTTTTTATAACTGAGTCACTTTGCTGTACACCTGAAACATTGTAAATTAACCATACTTCAATAAAAAATTAAAAATATTTTTAAAAAGTGCACAAACTTCCAGTTATCAGATGAATAAGTCTGGGGCTGTAATATAACAACACTATGCATGAAAACTGCTAAGATAGTATATCTTTTCTAAATTTTAAATTGGAGTATAATTACTTTACAATGTTGTGTTGGTTTCTGCTGTACAGCAAGAAGAATCAGCCATAAGTACACATATGTCCCCCCTCTTCTGAGCCTTCTTCCCACCTCACTCCTGTACCCCCATCTCACCCCTCTATGTCATCACAGGGCACTGAGCTGAGCTCCCTGTGTTACACAGCAGCTTCCCACTAGCTATCTATTTTATTTTCTCCTATTAATTCTTATTAATTTAATTTGGCAACATACACAAAGTTAAAAAAGAAGTACAAAACACACTCAGTTTTTCTCTCTCTCTGATTCCTTGTTGTTCAGTTGCTAGGCTGAGTCTGACTCTTTGTGACCCCATGGACTGCAGCACGCCAGGCTTCCCTGTCTACTGTCTCGTGGAGTTTGCTCACACTCATGTCCATTGAGTTGGTGATGCCATCTGACCATCTCATCCTTCTCTAGTTTACGTGTAGTAGTGCGACTTTCAGTGCAACTTTCTCAACTTGTCCTGCTCTCTCCTTCCCTCTCTGGGAGAATAGATCTTAAAAGTTTTCATCGTAAGAAAAATAATTCATAACTATGTGAGGTGATAGAGTGAAGTTGCTCAGTCGTGTCCAACTCTTTGCGACCCCATGGAGTGTAGCCTATCAGGCTCCTCCGTCCATGGGATTTTCCAGGCAAGAGTGCTGGAGTGGGTTACCATTTCCTTCTCCAGGGGATCTTCCTGACCCAGAAATCGAACCCGGGTCTCCCACATTGCAGGCAGACGCTTTACCGTCTGAGCCACCAGGGAAGCCTCTAGATGTTAACTAAAATTACTGTGATGATCCTTCTACAATATAGACATATCAACTGATTATGGTTGTACACCTTAAGCTATACAATGTTCTGTGTTAATCAAACCTCAACAATGGTGGGGGGCGGGCACCCCACTACACATGCAAAAAAAAGGAAAAGAAAATATTCTAGCCATATTGCTTTACATCACCAAAATATTGTCTCTACCCTCCTTCTTTGGAATAACTATTTTGGTGACTATGGCTCTAATCCCTGCCTTTAAGAAGGAATGCATGATTCTGAGAAGAAAGTCATGCATTCAGGGCATGCATTTTAAATGATCTTTGGAGAGACGGGTCATGAGAATACAAAGACGTAAATAATACACTAATGAAATAAAGCCATAAACTGTGAGTCGCTAAAAAAATAAAAGTAGCTTTTCCTTTTTTCTGATTATAAAGGTAATATAGAACTTGATTAGCTAAAGAAGAAAATTTACTGAGATCTCCCCACTGAGATAACTGCTGTTTATATTTTAGTTAATATTTTTATATAGGCAGATTGAGATTACAATCTAACTCGACATTTTTGAACTTAATTTTTCAACTTAATTTATCTCAAGCATTTAAAAATGTTCTTACCCTGATCTCTTACAGGTGCACTGCATTTCATCACAAGGATGAACAGCGATTTATATAAAATGTATGTAAAATTAATGATCTGCTCTGAAATATCTCAGTTGCTTTCATTTTTTACCCCTGTAAATAAAGTCACTTTGAATTTCCTTTTATGGAATTTTTGTTCACATCTCTGTTCACTTTCTTAGGATAAACCCATAGAAGCAAAATGCCTGGATCAAAAGGTTTGTACATTTTAATGGCTTTTGATATGAATTGCCAGATTGCTCTCCAGAAAGCTCACAACAGTTTGCATTATTACCAGATTTATACAAGAGTGTGTATTACTTTGCCAACTCCATTACATTAATGAGAGTTAACATATTTTCAAATAGTTTCCAATATAATGAGTAAAAAATGTCATATCCCTGTTGCTTTAATTTGCATTTAATTGGTGAGGTTGAACTGTTTTTTCACATAGACGGACTGTTTTTATCTCATCATTTATAAATTTCCCATCCATGTTCTTCCTCCATTTTTCTGTTGTGTGATTATCTTTTAAAAATTAATTGGCAAGTGTTTTGCACATCTCTATAGGTTATTATCTCTTGGTAATATATATTCCTGGAGAAGGAAATGGCAATCCACTCCAGTACTCTTGCCTGGAAAATCCCATGGATGGAGGAGCCTGGTAGGCTGCAGTCCATGGGGTCGCAATTCCAAATACATTTCCCAGTTTTTAGTGAGCTTTTAATTGTCTTTACATAATTTTTTTTTGACATGTCAGTTTTATGTTTTGAAGCCAGCCTATCATCCTTTCCTTTACAGTTTTATGTCAGAGATGTTTCACTGTTTCTGGGCCATGGACTACCCTGACTTTCCCGGTGATTCACTGGAAAAGACTTTGCCTGCCAATTCAAGAGATGCAAGTTCTATTCCTGTGTTGGGAAGATCCCTTGGAATAGAAAATGGCAACCCACTCCAGTATTCTTGCCTGGAAAATTTCATGGACAGAGGAGCCTGGCAGGCTATAGTTTGTGGGATTGCAAAAAGTCAGACACAATTGAGTTACCGAGCATGCATGTCCTACTTGGATAGTCTGGTGAAACTCATGGATGTTTTTCTCAAATTAATATTTTAAATATCTAAAATAAAATATAAGGAATTACAAAGAGAAACAGGTATAATGAAATCTAATTATCAAGATCATAAAAATGTATTTGTGATATAGTAACATATATACTTATTTATTAATTCATTAGACAAAAAGATCTAGGGGCAGCCCTCATACCCACTGTGATCTTGAAGCAGTGATGAATGTAAATGATATCACCAAGTATTAGAACCACTGTGATACCATATGAAAAAATATACAACCTCTGTGGGTGACAAAGTCAAGTATTTGCTTTGCTGCCTACATCAATAATTGGAAGAACTGCTATTAGAAATTAATGAAAATTTGGTAAAAATAAATAAATAAATAAAGCTAACACTTAGATTCCTTGATGTCTAAATTTTTCCACAGACCCATGACCTTGGTTAGTAAATATATGGAGACACTGAAGTAATAACTAGAGATAGGACTTCCCTGGTGGTCCAGAGGTTAAGAATCCGCCTGCCAATATAGGGGACACAGGTTCAATTCCTGGTTGGGAGGATTCCACATGCTGCGAAGCAACTAAGCCCGTGAGACGCAACTGCTGCACCCGCATCTACTGGCGCCCATGTGCCGAGAGTCTGTACTCCACACAAGAGAAGCCACTGCAATGAGAGGTCCGCGTACCATAACTAGAGAGTAGCCCCCGCTCGCCACAGCTAGAGAGAAAGCCCCCGCACAGCAACAAAGAACCACTGTAGCCGTAAATAAGTAAATACAAACAACCAGAGGTAATCTTGTCCGTTTTACTCTATCATATACGGTAACCCAAACACGAGGCAAAGGGGTATTTTCTCCTTTTGTTTGGGATTTCTAGGTGAAAACAGTTATAATATCTTTTATTAAACTATGAACCTTACTTAATATTGTTAGGAAGATCCTTATTCAAAGCTTCTACTGCAAATAACTTTTTGAAAGTAAAGGTATTGCTTGTATAATAATAGGTTGCATAAAACAGGTTGGAAATGTTATTTTTGTAGTTGTTTCATGATGGTAAAATTGGTTGAATTATGGTAACTGTATCAGCAACATATATCAATGAGTTGTTCATTAAAATAAGATCTGAAGATCTGGTTCCAAGAATCAGAAAGTTAATTTCTTTACTGAAAGATTTTCCTTTTGGTAGAACATTTAGGAAGCAAGTGGGAGCCCTCAGGGGATAACTAAAAATGGGAGTGAGCTGAATTTTAGGCTGTAGGTCATACCCTCTAAATGAAGTCCTTTTCAAAGTGAAAGGCTTGCTGACTATGCTTGGATAATTTGCCAACAATCACTGGGCTAATCCTAGCTTTACCTACCTTTATACTTAGTTACACCCCCAAGTATGTTTCTATTTCATCTTTTTAAACAGTGAATGGATATAGGGCTGAAAACCTCTATTTTATTCTCAGAAGTTACAGAAGAGTGAGATAATCATATCACTGTTTTAAAATTCTAATTCCTATGTATCCTATTTTCCAAGTGATCTTGCATTCCTATGCCCTGAAATTGATTGAAATCCTCCAAATTCTTTATTAAATTCTTAATTACTTAGAAAGTTCTATTGGCAGATTCTTCTAGAAATGAATACTCGGGAGGGGTGGCAAAGGAGACTCCTGAGTTTGGAAGAGTGTCCCTTCTTTTCCTTCCTTTCTGGACACCTCAGCATCACCTGAAAACTTGCTGAACATGCAAATTCTCTGGACTTACCCAAGACTTACTGAATTAGAAGCTCTAGAGGTGGGACCAGCAATCTGTGTTTTATTAAGTCTTCCAGGGATTCTGATGTCTGCTCAAGAATCACTGGTCTAACACATAAGGAAAGAAGTTCTTGAGACTTCTGAAAGGGGTCTGAAATGATTGTTCAGAGGCCTGCCTACAAGGTTGAAGGAGGAAGTGATGGTGAGTCCCGAGGATGGCAGAAGAGAAGGTAAGGAAGAGAATGCAGCAAGAGTGAAAGGATTCTTCCAAGAGCCAGGATCATGAGCTGCGTTGATAAAGATAATGTCAGATGGACAATGCAGTCCTGGTTGAGCTGAGGACATGCCAGAAAACATGTGTAAACTCTAGTCACTGGGTCACTGACAGAAGGTCATAGAACATGGTTTAGTTGCTAAGCCGTGTCTGATTCTTTGCAACCCCATGGACTGTAGCCTGCTGGAGTGGGTTGTCATTTCCTTCTCCAGGGGATCTTCCCCACCCAGGGATTGAACCTGGGACTCCTGCATTGCAGGCAGATGCTTTACCAACTGAGCTAACATGGCATGAGGCAAAAGCAAATACCTCTGACACTATAAAGCTGATGCCAGCTCTTCCTACTTATAGAATGTTTACTACGTGGCTGATTTCCTGCCAAGCAATCGACGTGAATTACTCATGGGATTTTCACGAACATTATCTGCATTTTGCAGCCTGAAGACACTGAGACAGAGAGAAGTAATATGTTCAAGACTACACCATGAGTGATGGCAGAGCCGGAATGGCAGCCAGGCTCTGCAGTCAACACTGGTGTCTTAATCACCACATCATCTGCCATCCCATTTTTCACAAATGTGAGTTAGCAACTGCCCAGCTGAAACAGGGAATGTTCACACCTGTTGCCAGTCTAAAAGCAGCCTGACAACATTTGTAAAGCCTTCAAGAATAATTCACCGCACTTTGCTCCCTGCACACTCACTCCGTTTTCCTTAGCACAGCACAAAGTATCTGCTCTCATCCATCCACAGGGCCTCTCATTTTGCCTCTAGCAAAGGGTTGTGATGGATCTGCTCTTTATCAAGGCCACTATCATTCACAGGAATCTTAAAAAATCCAGAGAGGCGGTTCCTTTTTAAGCCAGTATAAATATCTGTAGCCTATAAAACAGGTTTAAAACAGGTTTTAGGGAAGTAATTGGACCAAGTTGTGGTGGAGTCGTTAATATAAAGTGGTGGTAATTATACTGACAACGATTTATGGATAGGCTGCTTACTGAATATGTATAAGATCCAAAGATTTGGTTTTGGAGACAGAAAATGAATTTCTTCCCTGAAAGATCTGTCTTTTCCCTTGAACGCTGAGGGCGCCTTGCTGAATGGCTTTACAGGATATATGTGAGCAGCTGAGCAGCAGGGATGGCTGGAAACTATCATTTTACAGGATGTCCCTCTGTTATCTGCAAGTTTCTCAAGATTTTCATTCTTTTCCAAGCAGCCTTTCCATCTGAGTGAGGCCAAGGCGGGGACCACAGAGGATGGAGACAGAACATCACAGGAGGGACTTCCTCACCCAACTGCTGCTCTCCAGGCTTCCTGGAGCTGGAGTTGGGGGGCAGTTTCCAGGGGGGTCTCCATAACTGGGTGAGAGGTTTGGGCCCTCAGATGAGAAAGACTGTGCACCTGCGCTCATGAATCAGGAAATGCTGACCATATTCTGTTGCTCTCTGATAGAGAGGAGTTGCTTTTGGATGGACTGGACAAAAATTCTTCTAAAGGGTGAAACAGGATGCTGGTCTAGTGATGTGATGTGATCTGGCCTTTGCCTTACTGACAGAGGCCCTGGCATGTGGGATGGCAGGATGGGAAAAGGCCTGGCCCCCTCCCCATGCGGTTTCAGAAGGTTATCTTCCCACCCAAGGTGCTTGGCAGATGCTTATCAGCTCAGCCCAGGACTAGCCTGTCTGCTGGTGCTGGCTGGGGTCTTTCCATCTCCCTTAGCTCTCATGGCTGCCCACCCCCTTTCACATAAAGGCTGTGTGTATCCTGCTCCAGAGGGTGCAGTTCTTTCCTAGGAACAGGCTGGAAGGTTCTCACCTGTTCCTGTGGGGGCGAGCGGAACTCCCTGGTCTTCCGGGCGGTCAGGGCCGCAGACATGTTAAGGGCCTGCATGAGCTCGTTGTAGCGGAACTTCTGATTTTCCTGGAGCTTGGAGACATAGATGTCACCGAAGGCCACAATGGCCTCCACCCGGTGCTGCAGCTCACAGTCACAGAGATAGCTGAGCAGCTCACACATCTGTAAAAGTGTACACACGTGAGAATATAATAAAACTTCATGTCCACTGGTGATGCAATTATCATTCCCAATCTACAGATGGTAACACTGAGGCTTAGACAATTTGAGGAACTTGTCCAGTGTTACACAGTAACCACAGAGCTATTACTAGAGTCCAAGTTGGCTATTACTGGATGACTCTGGAGTAGTATTTGAACCTAGAGCCCAGTTCTTCACTTGCTGAGACCAGAACTACAACAGGAAAATGAGCTCATTAGACACAGAGCACGTCTGCCTGTGTAGACAGAGTCGACACGTAGGAGAGTGTTCTCCTAGGGCTCTATGCTCAGTGCAGAGACCACCATCTGAGGACTGAGTCTCTTTCCTGACGTCTTCTGGTTCTAGGTGATAGGTAAGTGAGTCTTCAGTTTCTCTCAGAATCTTTCATTGCTTTTGCTTATCATTGGCACTGTTTGATCAATTTATCGGGATTGCTATAGCTAATCTTATCATATTAGAATTTATACTAATAAGAAAAACAATAGCTTACTGAGCACCAGCTATTTGCCAGAAACTGTGCCAGGCACTTGCCATACCTTATGTGTTTTTTGCATATTTTTACTAAAGCAGAAGTTCTATTCGCCCATCTCCACTTAACACCACACATATGACTAAGGAGCACCCTCTGGCGTGTCTGGGCACAGGCAAGGCCCCTGGTGATGGGGTGCTGTCGCCCAGCAGGACAGCCTCTGCTCCCACCAGGTAAACTAGGACCCATCTCTTACACCCATTCTACTTTAATTACCATTTAAAGTCACGTGGGTCAATAAAATAGGAAAACGAAGTTGAGTGACTAGGGAGCATCTGAGAAAGGCAAGTTTTTTTTTTTTTAAAACAAAATGCTAAAATTGAGTGTTAGAACTGATTCAAATGTATTCTTTTTAACGGCTGAGTAATACTCCATTGTGTATATGTACCACAGCTTTCTTATCCATTCATCTATCAGTTCTGTTGAGATGGATGAAACTGGAGCCGATTATACAGAGTGAAGTAAGCCAGAAAGAAAAACATCAATACAGTATACTAACACATATATATGGAATTTAGGAAGATGGCAATGATGACCCTGTATGCAAGACAGCAAAAAAGACACAGATGTGTATAGCGGACTTTGGGACTCAGAGGGAGAGGGAGAGGGTGGGATGATTTGGGAGAATGGCATTGAAACATGTATACTATCATGTAAGAATTGAATCACCAGTCTATGTCCGATGCAGGATACAGCATGCTTGGGGCTGGTGCATGGGGATGACCCAGAGGGATGTTGTGGGGAGGGAGGTGGGAGGGGGGTTCATGTTGGGAATCGCATGTACACCCGTGGTGGATTCAGGTCAATGTATGTTGAAACCAGTACAGTATTGTAAAGTAAAATAAAGTAAAAAAAAAAATTAAATTGAGTGTTAGACAAGTATAAAAAATTAGGAAAATCATAAACATCCAGAAGCATTTTGCACTCAGCTTGCTTTGGATTGCCTCTAGATCTCACAGTACCTTAAAGACCCTAGACTGGCGATCATAGATGGTTCATGACAGGTAACATCCATGGAGGAGAGAACTCTATGTGCCAGTCAGGGACTCACATTACAGAAAAGGTCTTGGCCCTCCACCAGAATAGCACATTTATATATTTTAATAAAATGTTTAAGGTACATATGGGAAATTTGTTATGCTTCTGCTCTATATTTAAGGCTTTGATGAAATCACCACCACCACATTGGATAAGAGAACTTAACTGCAGATTACTTGTTATAATATATTTTATACTAAATATATTTCAAATTATAGTTTATAAAACATTTTAATATTGTTTTATTATATCATCATCCACATTTTACAAATCATAAAGCTAAGACTGATGAGCTACTAACTTGGCAAATTTATTCAGCTAGTAAGTGGCCAAGGAGCAGGAATTAAAATCCAGGGATGCCAGACCAGGCTCACTCCTCTAAGACAAACTCCTCTCCTCTATTTTTCTTTTTTTTTACTCTTTAAAAAATGTTTTTCTTAAAAAAATATAAATTTATTTATTTTAATTGGAAGTTAATTACTTTACAATATCGTATTGGTTTTGCCATACATCAACATGAATCTGCCACAGGTATACACATGTTCCCCATCCTGAACCCCCCTCCCTCCTCCCTCCCCAATTACTGAAGTACAATTGATTTACAGCACTATGTTAATTTCTCCTCTATTTCTTTTAATTTCTCTTTTCTCAATGCTGAAAAGACAAAGTCACCATCATCCCCAGTACATCACTGATGCTAGCTCATGTCTAGTAAGACTATGTTTTGAGAAATATTGAGGTTCCTCAGGTGATGCCAAGGGGGCAACTCTAAGTGAGTAGGACTTAGCTCAGATGGCATTTTCTTTGAATGCCAGTATAACAGGCCCACATCAGCCTGGTGATCAGGGTATGGCAATGCATGAGAGTAGGTGATGTGTGTGGCCATCCTATAACCCAGTTCCTTTGGTCAACTCCACAGCCAAAGGCTCCTCCCTGTCTCTAGACAAGATCTCACCAACAAACCCTTTAGTCCCAAGGAGTAGGAGATAATATCAGGGAAAATCTATCACTGGTACCAGAAAAACAATTCTAAAGCAGGCACCTTATTGATGAGGGCTGGTATTCTCATTTTGGTTTAGGAAGACTTGGTAGCTCAGACAGTAAAGAATCTGCCTGCAAAGCAGAAGACCTGGGTTTGATCCCTGGGTCAGAGAGAATCCCTGGAGAAGGGAATGGAAACCCACTCCACTATTCTTGCCTGGGAAATCCCATGGAGAAAGGAGCCTGGCAGGCTACAGTCCATAGCGCAGCAAAGAGTTGAACATGACTGAGCAACTAACACTTTCACTTTCACTAGAGAGTACCTTCCAGCTCAGAAACAAGCAGGACCAGGGGGCGCTCTCCCTCTCTCTTTCTGCTCCACTCCACATTCAGGCCCATGTCCACAGTCCAATCCCCATCACCAGGCTGCCCTGTCTCCCTCCCTAGTTCTTTCCAAGGGCAGGATGCTGGCTGCCCCGGGTTACCTGCAGCTTGACGGACTCCGGTAATCGGGTCTGCAACAAGCCTTTGATGGGAGCCTCCCTGCTGGCCTTTTCCCCAGCCTCCACAGCCTTCTCCTCCACCTGCGTCACCTCCTCCTTCTCTGCTCCCTCCTCTGTCTCCCCACTGTGCTCCCCAAACACAGAGGGGTCGATGAGGAGGAGGATCTGCCGAACGTCATCATCATCAAACACCCCCATGACCAGCAGGGTTCCAATGAGCTTCAGCACAGGCACAAACTGGAACTCCACAGACCCCCCGACAGGGTCCCGGATGTGAGCCCCGCTGCACTGCACTGCCTCCGTCAGCATGCCCAGCGCCTTCGTCTTGAGAAGCTCCAAGGGAATCTCGGGGCTCTGCTTCTGGTGCTCCTCGTTGGTGGTGATGAAGCAGGGGGTGGAGAACCTGAACCCTGGCTTGAGGCACGTTCTCGGGCCCACCCCAGGGAGCCCATGCCTCTTGGACTCATCCGGGTACAGGCGGATTTTCCTGGTGGTGCTGGTGATGGGGATGATGTACTCATTCTTCATCATCAGCTTCCTCTCCTTAGCGCTGGCCAGGTGGATGCTGATAAGCAGGTCGTAGAAGCCTGAGCGCAGGAGGCCAGGGAGGTACTTGTTGTCAATGGCATAGAAGAGTTGGGAGAGGTCCACATGGCTGCACAGGGCGTAGGCCACCCGGCTGTTTCCCAGGGCACACAAGGCGCTGTAGAGTCTCAACGTATGGTAATGGAACCGCATGAGGTCCTCCTGCTCGCAGAGCTCCAGGATATCCACACACCTGAGGAACAGAAAAGTAATCAACTGCTCCATGTGGAGGAAATGTGAATTTCCTCTGTGTGAATCCATGTGCCAGGATTCAGCAGAGTGCTCACTATAGGAATCCCCAGATTTCCCCCAACGAAGGCAGAGCAGATAGAGGTCTTATAGGTTATTATTCCTCTTGCAGTTCTGGTCCATATCCCAGCTCCTGATAATCCACTATTTCTAACTATAAAGGTCTCAAAAGTCTGAAAGAGTTAAAGAAGACACTACTACTACTACTAAGTCGCTTCAGTCGTGTCCGACTCTGTGCGACCCCATAGATGGCAGCCCACCAGGCTCCGCCGTCCCTGGGATTCTCCAGGCAAGAATACTGGAGTGGGTTGCTATTTCCTTCTCCAATGCATGAAAGTGAAAACTGAAAGTGAAGTTGCTAAGTTGTCTCCGACTCTTAGCGACCCCATGGACTGTAGCCCACCAGGCTCCTCCATACATGGGATTCTCCAGGCAAGAACACTGGAGTGGGTTGCCATTGCCTTCTCTAATGCATGAAAGTGAAAACTGAAAGTGAAGTTGCTCAGTTGTCTCCGACTCTTAGTGACCCCATGGACTGTAGTCCACCAGGCTCCTCTGTCCATGGGATTTTTCCAGGCAAGAGTACTGGAGTGGGGTGCCATTGTCTTCTCCAAAAGAAGACACTAGCTTACCAAATATCCAAGTCCTCAACATTAGGGAAATGTCCAAACCTCAATACTGAAAACATTCATCAGGTCCATGCCAGGTGACTCTGCCTTCTTATTTGTAGGCTCAAGGACATCCTCTGCCCTTGAAGAAGATGTAGTTAAAGCTCTCCATCAATCTACCATCTGCCTCATCTATGTAATCTCTAATTTACCATCAGCCATAGGGACTTCCTTTTCCTGAAAACAAACACATGCCTGGACTCTTGTCCAGAGAGGAAACACTTTCCAACCTGAGGTGAGCTGGTGTTGTCAGTTCACTTTCCCCATCCTGGCTGTAGCAATCTTTAGCTATGTATGGGTGTGGGGGGTCCAGGGCATAGGCTCTGATCTCTGCTTAGATTTTTCCATTTTGTCTTCTCACTGAGAACCTGAGGACCCTTTGCAGTTAGCTTACTTGGCAGGACTCCTTTCTGCTCCTTCCTTACAAGTGCCTGTGCTGCTGTTGCTGTCCACGACCCAGTGGAATACCTAAGTGGCAGCTACATGTATGTCAACGTAGCTCTGCCCTCCATCTTTTTTTTTCTGTCTAAGTGATCAAGGGGTAATAACATTTACAAAAATAAAACTTAATTCTATGTCCATAAACTGAACTCACTCATCTCACACACTAGTAAAGTAATGCTCAAAATTCTTCAAGCCAGGCTTCAACAATATGTGAACTTCCAGATGTCCAAGCTAGTTTTAGAAAAGGCAGAGGAACCAGAGATCAAATTGCCAACATCCGCTGGATCATCGAAAAAGCAAGAGAGTTCCAGAAAAACATCTACTTCTGCTTTATTGATTATGCCAAAGCCTTTGACTCTGTGGATCACAAGAAACTGTGGAAAATTCTTCAAGAGATGGGAACACCACTGACCTCCCTCTTGAGAAACCTATATGCAGGTCAGGAAGCAACAGTTAGAACTGGACATGGAACAACAGACTGGTTCCAAATAGGAAAAAGAGTATGTCAAGGATGTATACTGTCACCCTGCTTATTTAACTTATATGCAGAGTACATCAAGAGAAATGCTGGGCTAGATGAAGCACAGGCTGGAATCAAGATTGCTGGGAGAAATATCAATAACCTCAGATATGCTGATGATACCACTCTTATGGCAGAAAGTGAAGAAGAACTAAAGAGCCTCTTGATGAAAGTGAAAGAGGAGAGTGAAAAAGTTGGCTTACAGATCAACATTCAGAAACTAAGATCATGGCATCCAGTCCCATCACTTCATGGCAAATAGATGGAGAAACAGTGGAAACAGTGGCAGACTTTATTTGGGGGGGCTCCAAAATCACTGCAGATGGTGACTAAAGCCATGAAATTGAAAGATGCTTATTCCTTGGAAGGAAAGTTATGACCAACCTAGACAGCATATTAAAAAGCAGAGACATTACTTTGTCAACAAAGGTCCATCTAGTCAAGGCTATGTCTTTTCCAGTAGTCATGTATGGATGTGAGAGTTGGACTATAAAGAAAGCTGAGCACTGAAGAATTGATGCTTTTGAACTGTGGTGTTGGAGAATACGTGTGAGAGTCCCTTGAACTGCAAGGAGATCCAACCAGTCCATCCTAAAGGAAATCAGTCCTGAATATTCACTGGAAGGACTGACACTGAAGCTGAAACTCCAATACTTTGGCCACCTCATGCAAAGAGCTAACTCATTTGAAAAGACCTGGATGATGGGAAAGATTGAAGGTGGGAGGAGAAGGAAATGACAGAGGATGAGATGGTTAGATGGCATCATGGATTCAATGGACATGAGTCTGAGTAAGCTCTGGGAGTTGGTGATGGATAGGGAGGCCTGGTGTGCTGCAGTCCATGGGGACGTTCCCGCTTCCCTCCCAGGCTTGCTGGGTCCTGGTGTGCTGCAGTCCATGGGGTCGCAGAGTTGGACACAAGTGAGTGACTAAACTGAACTGAAACTGAACTCGATTTTACCTACACAACTTCCATTCTTCCCTCCCAGCAATCCATTTAGTGAGCATTGATCTCACTGTATTGAAGAGGAGACTGAAGCCTGGGGTGTATCAGATCACTCAAGAGACACAAACAGCAAGTGGCAGCACTCAACTGAACCCAAGCCATAAAACAGGAGCATCTCTTAATGAGGAGGGGGGCCAGGAGCCTGATTCTTGGTTCTCCAAGCAATCTAGGCTTGCCTCATTTTTCCCAGTATTGCCATCATAACAGATTCCTGAACCATGCTTTTTAAAATTTAAGGCATGGAAATGTCCCTGAGTGCAGAACTCAGAGCTACAGTGAAAGCCCCATGGCTGGCACATCATCGTGAATATCCTCCTCCTGTTTCTGAGTGAATAGTTAAAGTGGGGAAGGGAAAGAGAAAAGAAACCCACCCTTCTGGGCAATCAGCAACCACCCTGGACCTTGGCCAGTGAGGACGTTCCCGCTTCCCTCCCGGGCTTGCTGGGTCCTGCCTCCGCCTCCCCACCTCCTGGCCCCTCCTCTTCCGCCATGGGCCCCTGTACTACCTGTTCTCTTCCGGGATGTGGAGTGCCATCATCTGTAGGGGCTCCAGGCACTGCACCACCCAGCCATGGCGCTCGCTCACCCTCTCCGTCTCCACCTTCAGGAAGCTGCTGGGCATGCGGCTCCAGAGCACAGGCTGGATGGTTTGGACATCCAGCCGTGGCGGGCACTGCGGGACGGGGTTCTTCTCTTCACTCTTAAATATGGCTGCCGACAGGGGCATGGCATTCTGGGGCAAGGCAGAAAGGCGTCAGACACATGCAATTCAGAGATGCTCAGTGACTGCACACTCCACTCGGCCCACAATAAGCAACAGTGAGCCATACATTAAAGTGAACTGTACATCAGAGAGAGAGAATGCATCCAGGGACCAATGAGGGCTTTTCCAGCACTAATAAAGACCTGACATAATGGGTTATAGGAGCACCCATTAATCCTTTTGGAACCCAAAAGAAGTGGGAGAAGGGGAAAATGGGAACCTATGTTCTGCTGCATGAATTTCACATGGACATGTAGAGGTTTGTAGAGGGGGGCATTTGAGAAGGAGGAGGTCACAGATTTCCTGGTTTCCTCATGCCTGAGCTTCTCCCCATAATGGCCTGTGCATCTTCTTATGTATAGCCATTAGACAAGGGACAGATAAATACCTTCAGCTTCCCAAGTTCAAATTGAAACAGAGAGGTGCTTGTGGGCTGCAGGAAGACGGCTGGAAACACTTTGGTATTGGGCTCCACCTGGAAACCAACACAAATCCAGAGGTTTGCCCAGAATTATAAAACCCTAGGGGGCTAAGTCATGAGTGTTTCAATCAACGCCCTCATTCTAACTTGAGGGGAAAGAGGAAAGCTAACTGGCTGTTCACGGGGCACTGTTCAGAAATTCCCAGAGACCCGGTGCCTACTGGTAGCTACTCTCACTGTTTCTAACTTCAGTACTCCTCTCTCCACTCAGGGCTGAGTGATCTCACATTCTTTTATTTTCCCTATCAGGTAACTGAGAAGCCAGCAGCTTTCTCCAGTGCACAGGAGGGCAGTCACAGGCGGGAGCTACCATCTGCCCACCAGAGGCTGTGCGTGCTCTGCTCACAGAACAAGGTAGGGTACTTGCTCTTCACAAGGAGACTCCTGGCCCTCAGGGAGCACCATCATGCATTACTCCTGCCCATGGGAGGTGACGAGTGAGGGCAGTGAGGTGACTTCAGCATTCTTTCTGAAGGCACATGGCGTTGGTCAAGCAAGTCTGGTGGAATTATAGCAGAATGTCCCAACCTTGGTCCTACTGATGGTTTGGCCTGGGTAAGTCTCTATGTGACGGCTGTCTTGTGCCTTGTAGTTACCAGCATCTCTGGCCTCTACGTACTAACATGTCAGTAGTACTCTCCACCCCACTACGGTCATGACAATCCAAAATGTCTCCAGAGATGGTCAGATGTCCCTGAAGGGAGAATTGCCCCCACTCGAGAGCCAACTTTGCAGGCAAGGACTGCTGGTGCTTCCATGAAGAAGCTGCCCCCAGAGCCTGTCTCCTCCCTCAAAACCTCTTCTCCTCACTTGGCTCCTCTAGACTTCTCTCCACCCCTTCCTCACTCATGATTTTACTTCTTGTATTAAATAGTGTGAGATTCACCAACTGCCTTTTAGCTGGTGTTTAGATGAGGCATGTGATATGTTTATGACATCGAGGGCTTCATTTATCACTTATTTACTTTGATGTGGAGCTTTTGATCAGACTTGGAGAACCACAGAAGAAGAAATACGACTTTAATCCCACCAACTAAAGTCCTTTGCTGCTGCTGCTGCTAAGTCGCTTCAGTTGTGTCCAACTCTGTGCAACCCCACAGACGGCAGCCTAAGCAATTCACACAGTAGGATATGCTTACAACTCTCCAGACCCATCAAGTTAGGGCTTCTGGGTGTTGTGGACATACCCTAAAAGTGTTCCCCAGTGAGTTACTCCCCTGTATAGTCGCCTCTTCTAGAATTTGTGTCTTGTTTCCAGCAAACAGGATATGGCAAAAGCTAAAGGACTGCCACTCCCTTGATTGGTTGTATTATACAGACGATTCCATTTCAGCAGACTGGAGAAGTTGCTTCAGATAGCCTTAGAGAAGTAAGCTGCCATGTTTTGAGAGGGCCATGTGGCAAGGAGTTCTAGGGGGTTTCATGGGGCTGAAAGTGGTAAGCTCCTGGCTTCAGCCAGCAAGAAATGGAGCCTGAGTTTTACAAATGCAAGCAACTGAATT
This sequence comes from Capra hircus, assembly GCF_001704415.2. Taxonomy (NCBI): domain Eukaryota; kingdom Metazoa; phylum Chordata; class Mammalia; order Artiodactyla; family Bovidae; genus Capra; species Capra hircus. The sequence continues at coordinate 74,120,322 of NC_030817.1, read as the reverse complement.
TCTGCCAACAACTACATGAACTTAGAAAAGGACCCTAAGCTCCAGAAAAGAATGCAGCCTGGCTGACAACTTGACTGCAGCCTTGGGAGATGCTGAGCTTGGGACCTAGATAAATTGTGTCCTGACTCCTGACCCATGGACACCATGGGACAATGAATGAATGCTTCTAAGTCACTAAAGTAAAGTGAAAGTGTTAGTTGCTCAGTTGTGTCTGACTCTTTGCGACTCCATGGACTATAGCCCGCCAGGCTCCTCCGTCCATGGAATTCTTCAGACAAGAATATTAGAGAGGGTTGCATTCTTTTCTCCAGGGGGATGTTCCCGACCCAGGGACTGAACCTGGGTCTTCTGCACTGCAGGCAGATTCTTTACCATCTGAGTCACCTGGGAGGCCCTTTAAGTCACTGAGTTTGTGGTAATTTGTTATGAGGCAATAGAAAATGAGTACAGTGATTTTCCTTTCTGCCAGGATATTTGTTACAGGCTTCCTGTAAATAATAAACTTTCTCAATGCATTTAGACATAATATTTATAAACACATTTTTAAGACTGGAAGTGACTTAAAGGATTGTCTGGTTCAGAGCTGTTGGCTTATGATGAAGAGGCCAGACTGGTTAAATACCAGGCTTGTTCCCAGCATGTGGCATTCAAGCACACTGTAGTGAGCTCACATTTCAGATAAGACAGTTGCTTTATACCTGATGCTTCAGGTACCTCTGGATGATTATGAAAGGATGATGCTAGTAAAACTAATAGGTAGGGATGGAGCTGCTAGAACTGCCTGCTGCTGTTAAGTCGTTTCAGTCGTGTCCAACTCTGTGCATCCCCATAGACGGCAGCCCACCAGGTTCCCCCATCCCTGGGATTCTCCAGGCAAGAACACTGGAGTGAGTTGCCATTTCCTTCTCCAATGCATGAAAGTGAAAAGTGAAAGTGAAGTCACTCAGTCACGTCCGACCCTCAGCGATCCCATGGACTGCAGCCTTCCAGGCTCTTCTGTCCATGGGATTTTCCAGGCAAGAGTACTGGAGTGGGGTGCCATTGCCTTCTCTGAGAACTGCTTAGGCTATGTCTAAAATAAGCTTTGCTGAGGACATTCAACAGTTATTTAGTGCCTATCTCATACCTGCTTTGTGCCAGGATCTGGGTTTATGGGTGAGAGACACAAATGGAAAATTCTGATTTGCTGCTGTGCTACTTTGGTCACAAGGCAAGAGTCATCTTTAGGCTGGCCCCAGATTTCTCAAATACTCTAACAGGTAACAGTCTAGAACAATGTGTGCCTCTCAAGTCATTGCAACTTGAAGCAAGCAGAGGTCTGGTGGGTGAGAAAACTTTGCCTGAGTCAGCCAGGTGGAAGAGAGAGAAATGCACTCACTCAGAGATTTCTGATGCTGAACTAAATTGTACCATGATGGGGAGTGACAGGCTAAAGAAGGTGGCACATTTTTAGGTCCCTCAGGAGTGATCCCTGCAAATGTCATAAGCTACCCAGTCAAATGGCAGGGTCCTCCTCAAACTTCCCTGCAGAGAGGAGGTCCTTGAAAGCATGTAGGATGGATGCTCTGGGGTTGGTTTATTTCTACCCTCAGAGTACATTCCCACCACAATGTACAATGGAAACTTTTCTTCAATCACTAAAATAACAAGAACACACAAGTGTGAGCACCTGATGGGCGTCCATAAGGAAAGAAACTGCAACTGATGGTGCGGTAAGTGGAATATCCTAGACAGCCCTCCTGACCCCTCGGTTAGTCCTGTGATCCTGGATGTCATGGGGCAAAACTGATTCTGTTAGCAAGGCTACTAACAAGCTGACCTTAAGATAGAGACAATGTCCTTGTGGGCCTAATCCAATTGCACAAATTCTTAAAACCAAGTGTTTTCTCTTGCTGGGGGCAGAAGGGAAAATCAGAGTCAAAGCATGAGAAGAACCAGGTGTGCCCTTGTTGGCTTTAAGGATGGAAGGGACCATGTGGGCAGGAATGTGGGCACCTTTGGGAGCAGAGAGGGGTCAGCCACCAAGGAAGTGGGGACCTCGGAACCTCTGCCCACAGCCACAACTGGGTCCTGCTGACGACATGAAGGAGCTTGCAAGGGAGGTTGCCCAGAGCCTCAGGACAGAGCCAGCTCAGTCTGGCTGACACCTTGATTTTGGCCTTGTGTGGACCTGGGCAGAGAACCCAGTCAAATCTACAAAACCATGAAATGATAAACGGATGCTACTTGAAGCTGCTAATTCTGTGGTAATTTGTTAGGCAGCAACTAAAAATCTAGTGGGTTCCCAGCCAAGTTGGTCGGTTTGATAACAAATACTTAGCAAGCACTCCCTGGGTGCCAGGTACCACAGTCTCATGTGCAGGGATACAGGAGTGAACCTGCCAGGGGAGGCAGCCCCTGCCCTCAAGGAGCTTATTTTCTGGAAGGGGGTACTGCAGCCTGACAGAATAAGCAGACAGAATAAGCAGCCTGCAGAATAAGCAGCGAGTCCAGATTTGAGGCTGCCACGAAGTGCCATGGACTTTCTTCCCTTTGTGTTTAAGGTACTTTTTATCGCTGGCTGATCTACTTTGTCTTTGCAGTGATGGACATTCTATCTCTAATCATGTGTGAAGGTCAGGGCGTAGGTAACAGCCTGAATTGAAAGGTAACCCCTCTCGTAAATCTGAATCTTACAGCTGGCCTCTGCTCGCAGAGCTGTGCGGCTGGGATGGCAGTAAGTGAGGACTATCTCTTGAACATACATTTTATTTCTCATTTCTCCCATGATTACATTAAGTGAGACAGAAAAAGCTTTTCAGATTGTGTAGCAGTATTTAATGGGGAGGTCTGGAAACCTTGGAGAGAATCCCTCTCTTATTATTTTGGTTACTGGTCCTTTCTGAACGGAAAGCCAGTGTATAAATATTACTACCCTGCTCTGCTCAAGATAATTGAAAAATGAAAATGGCTACAACTGCAGAATAATAATTATCCCAGGGCTGGGAGACCAGACACATGGCTGGACACGTTAACTGTCTCGCCAGGAATGAGAAGGGGGCTGGGTGGGTGGAAGTTTCTGGAGGGTCCCTGCTCAGAGCCCTGACCTCCTCCCCATTCCCACCCCAGGGTGGGAGCTGGTTGGAAGCCCTGAGCAGAGTCATGAGGATTTACACACGTGGAGTAACACCATCCACTCTGGGGCGCAGATACCAATTAGCAGCTCAGTAAACTGACCAGCTTCACATCATCCAGGAACTGCTGTGAAAGATAGCACACAAACGGCACAGGATCTGCTCTTTGTCGTAACATCTTCTTATCATCATAGGCTCTTTCCTGAAGCAGGCAAGTCGTTGCTGCTGCAAATGCCGTGGGTTGGGTTTTATTTATTTATTTAGGGACCTTAAATGTGATTAGATGTCTTGGAACTCTCAGCAGCTCAGGGAGGACCCTTTAGTCAAACTCATTTCAAAAGTTAATGGAAAAAAGCTAATGGATTCTGAAGGATGGTAGTAATGTATATAAGCCTCCTCTCAGGGGACTTAAGAGGGGAGGGGAAGGTGGAATCATGAGAAAGTACTGGAAGAACAGTACGTTACTTTCTGCTTCAAAGTCCGAATTTGCAAAGGCCGCTTTCTGGGAGCAGTTGGTGGGGTCCCAGCTGCTGGGTAGTGGTGATGATTCCACTTCTTTCCAGGAAGATGAAGAGCCCCAGTGTAGTGTGCAGGGGGCTACCCACTGCAGGAGGTCCTGGGGAAGACCGCCACACTGGCAGGCTGTCCCTGGCCCCCATAAAGGGCTCTGCCTGTGTTTTCAGTCACTTAACATTTCAGGTTTGGGGCAGCTACAGACCCCTGCTCTCCAACCACAAGCCAGACAAATGGCTGCCTAGCAGCTTTTCAGCCTGCAGGCTGTAACCTGGGGCTGATTCTGGAATCTGGGGTTTAGCCATTGACACAGGAGCCATTTACAGCAGAGCTTTTTATCTCCTGTATTTGGCTGAGCTGGAGAAGGAAATGGCAACCAACTCCAGTATTCTTACTTAGAGAATCCTGTGGACAGAGAAGCCTGGTGGGCTGCTGTCCATAGGGTCGCATAGAATCGGACACGACTGAAGTGACTTAGCATGCATGCATGCATGCATTGGAGAAGGAAATGGCAACCCACTCCAGTACTCTTGCCTGGAGAATCCAAGGGATGGAGGAGCCTGGTGGGCTGCTGTCTATGGGATCACAGAGAGTTGGACACGACTGGAGCGACTTAGCATGCATGCATGCATGCATTGGAGAAGGAAATGGCAACCCACTGCAGCATTCTTGCCTGGAGAATCCAAGGGACGGAGGAGCCTGGTGGGCTGCCGTCTGTGGGGTCGCAGAGTCGGACACGACTGAAGTGACTTAGCAGCAGCAGCAGCAGTTGGCTGAGCTCTCCTCAACACTGTTTGCCATTGTCCTGAGAACTCTTTCGGAGTTCCTCATTGCTTCCTAATTCCTCCCTACCTTTCCAAATTTGTTACCACCAACCATTACCCATTCTAATCTGTTCATCATTCCTCAAACATAAACATCTCTTATGCCTTCATCTCCATTATGCTTCTGTGCCCTTCCTTCAACCAAGTACATGCCTCTCTCTCTCTACCTGGAAGTATTCTGTTTCATAATCGAGATTTCTCTGTAATAAATTTTTCTTGACCACTTTCCATGGAAGCAGACTCTTCCTTCTCTGAACTTGGATAACACTCTATCCATACATATAGGAAGCTTTCCATTCTACCTTAGAAGTGTCAAGAAGTTTTAATACAGATATTTAATTCCTTAACTTAGCCTTTCTCATAGTATGCTCTGTAGAACTCTGGGCTGATAGGATATTACTAATTATTAAATTAAAAAAAAAAGCTTTCTTGATTAAATGAGAAATGGTTGGCTAGGTTTCTTTCTGAACCATTTCTTAAAGTTTTCCTGTATTAACACTTAAACTACAAAACTTCCAAAGGAAGATATAATCTGTGGCTTTTCCCAAGCTTACTTGGCCATCAAAGGTGAAAAATCCAACTTAAAGCAGATTAGCTTTCTTGTGGTTAATGACAGGTAAACCTACATGTATATAGTTGATAGTTTCCCCAAGGAGTTCTGTCAGTTTATAGTCAGTGAAAGACGGAGATACATTATTTACATAAATGCAGTTTTTTAAGGACCCCGCCAAGAAGCCATAGTGAATGAGAATAACCTTTTTTGCAAAGGGAATACTCCCTGGCAAATTAATCAGTTTTTATAGGTCTATATTTTGAGCACAGAAGTTTCTTGAAGCGAGGACTATCTCCGTTGACCTTTTAGACTTCGCATCTTATACAGTGTAGGTAATGTGAACGGAGCACAGGAAATACTGATGGAATTAATGAATAGCCTTTCAGAGCCCAGCGCCACAGAAAAGCCTTCTCATCTGCTAGAAAGATGACCAGCATTTCCAATCAACCAGTAAATAAGATCTTTCCCTCTCTGAACAAAATGAAGTCACTTTGTTCTTGTCTGTTTTCCTAGATGGCCTTGGCCCACGTAGGTACATCAACTCCATGTGTTGTGGTGAAGATGCCAACCACACAGAAGACAGGAGCAGAGCCCTGAGCACCCGGGCCTGGGATGCCACTGTCATGGTCCCCGAGGCCACTCCTACCTGGTAGCAGGTGCCAAGTTCCCTCCCGTTGGCTGAAAAGGACAACATGCCCATTGCCAGATCCACAAGGCAGCCGATCTCCAGGTCCACATTGCTGCGACTCGCTCTTTGGGATGTAGCCACGATGTCCCCACCCCAGACCATGTAGCAATTGCTGCGTTTCACGCTAGGAGCCAAAGAGAGCAAAAGACAAAGAATAACCTGGACTGGGGCAGTTTGCAGTCAAGACTCAGGTCTGAAATGCCCCCAAAGCCTCCAGGGAAGCTTTCCCATCAGCCCTCAATAATTGTTTATCTTAAGTGAATTCACTGAGTTTAGGAATGTGGCAATCTATCTGTTTCAAAGAACACAGTGTTCAGGTAATCTGTTTCCTGGCTCATTGTCAATTCACGTTTCTGAAACAGCTATCAGGGACCACAGTATTAGAGGGGAGAACTAAAGGTGCACGTGGACTTAGAGGTTTGGTATAAGAGGTAGGAACAAAAAGGTCTGTGTCCTGAGCCCCGGCCCAGTGCCAGGGCAAAAGGCCACTGGACACTTGAGATGCAGGCCATGTTCCCTAGGATGGCAGGTCTGGGCCACGGAAGACTTGCAAAGTAGATAAGGTCAACCTCTGATGTCCTCTCGCCTCCTGACCTGTACTACCTGCCCTCCCAGCTGTCTGGAGTCCTGCCTTCTGCACCCTCACCCTTCCACACCTACGCACTTGGGTACCTTTCTCAGCTAGCTGGCTACCACTCCCATGAAGAAAACTCCATCATAGGCATTTAGATGAAAATGCCAACTATAATGACCAAAAGATTCTGAAGCCCCAAAGCCCAATTTCTTAATGGTAAGATTTCAACCACTGGATGGGCTCTGGAGAAGCAGTACATGAGTTCCCAGAGCTGCTTATGACAGCTGAGGGCAAGCCCAGCCCTGGTGTGTCCATCTGAGGGACCTGATAACTTAAAGTTGCATCAAATGACTTATCTCAGGCTAAAGGACTTCCCTGGTAGCTCAGATGGTAAAGAATCTGCCTGCAATGCAGGAGACCTGGGTTCAATCCCTGGGCTGGGAAGATCCCCTGGAGGAGGGCATAGCAACACACTGTGGTATTCTTGCCCCGAGAATCCCCGTGGACAGAGGAGTCTGGCGGGCTACAGTCCATGGGGCTGCAAAGAGTGGGACACAACTGAATGACTAAGCACACACAAAGGAGAAAGTGACTCTACATGGACACTACATCAGCCCTTTAAACTTCCTAAGGTCGATCTGATTTTGCCTTGGAAAGCCAAGAGTTTGATTAGAATTCTTCCAGGTTCTTTCTGATTCTCGAAGTCTATCACTTTCCCCAACAGCTAGAAATCCCCTTGATAAGCATGCCGTCACCTCCCCTGCCTGCCTCTTCTCTAGGGCACCAGTGGGGCTGGTTTCCCAGTGTAAAGACCCTCAGGCAGAGCCAGTGCAAATTGCTCCTTTCAAGTGAGTTATAGCCATTGCTAGATTTTCATCAAGGTTAAACTGCAGCTGTGTTACTACTACTGTTCAGTGATTAGAGTACTAAGTACATTGATGACTACAGAATCCAGTTAATAACGTATGAAAGACATGGGAGTGTGAAGTGCTACACTTTGGTCCTGTGTTAAAGGGCTCAAGTTTGAAATGCTCAGAAGCATCTGAAAATTGATCCCATGTTTATTTCTTATTATACAAGACAAAGAACCAAGTGTTACTGAAGTGAAGTGAAGTTACTGAGCACCTACTATTTACTGCCTCTTATTCTAGGTGCCAATGTGTCACATACTTTTCTCAGTGAACGTGGACTGAGGCTCAGATAAATACAATTATCAGTCTGGTGTGGCACAGCCAGAAAACTGGGGCAAGAGACCCAGCTGGGGCAAGAGACCCAGCTGGGAGGAGACCGTCTGGCTTCTTGTTCTTTTGGCTGAAGAGTAAAGTCTGGACTGGACAAGGGCTTTCACATACTTTTCTTCGTAACCATACCAGATGTTGCATTTGGTTGCAGCCTCTCCTCTGGGTCTCATAACATGATGGACACTCAGTAATGGTAATAAGAGTGATGTTTATTGAGTACTTGGGTCAAGGCACTGTTGTAGGCACTTATCTATGTTTTACCTCAATCGTCATAACACTCTGTTAGATTAGAACTATTATTCTCATTTTATAGATAAGGAGATTTAGACCCAAGGTGGTTAAGTAACAGGCCCAAAGTCACACCTCTAGAAAGCACTGGAACCCAGTTTAAAATGGGGGCAATTTGCTTCCAAAGTCTGTCCTCTTAACTACCCACCACAATGGTCTCCCAGGACACAGCAGTCCCGCCTGACCTCAGCCCTTAGTCTTTGATGAGCAAGTAGCATCTAAAGAGCATTGATTGCAAAACATCCTGACTTTTTAGGGATAAAGGTCAGCATGACGACCAACTTCTTACATTTCTATGTAAGTCTGTATGGGCAAGGACTCTGGCAAATCTCACTGAGGTGGAAATAAAGTCTGCTGGTTCATCTCTGGGGCATTGCTGGCCAAAGCCAAAGATCTCTTTTCTGATGGCAGTTCTAGTGGACTGGTGGGAGGATATGGGTGTACCTAAGACATGTTTTTCTTTAAGATCCCTAATTCTTACTGCAGCCATGAAATTAAAAGACGCTTACTCCTTGGAAGGAAAGTTATGACCAACCTAGATAGCATGTTGAAAAGCAGAGACATTACTTTGCCAACAAAGGTCCATCTAGTCAAGGCTATGGTTTTTTCCAGTGGTCATGTATGGATATGAGAGTTGGACTGTGAAGAAGGCTGAGCGCTGGAGAATTGATGCTTTTGAACTGTGGTGTTGGAGAAGACTCTTGAGAGTCCCTTGGACTGCAAGGAGATCCAACCAGTCCATTCTGAAGGAGACCAGCCCTGGGATTTCTTTGGAGGGAATGCTGCTAAAGCTGAAACTCCAGTACTTTGGCCACCTTATGTGAAGAGTTGACTCATTGGAAAAGACTCTGGTGCTGGGAGGGATTGGGGGCAGGAGGAGAAGGGAACGACAGAGGATGAGATGGCTGGATGGTGTCACTGACTCGACGGACGTGAGTCTGAGTGAACTCCGGGAGTTGGTGATGGACAGGGAGGCCTGGCGTGCTGCGATTCATGGGGTCACAAAGAGTCGGACACGACTGAGTGACTGAACTGAACTGAATTTCTACTCAGCGGTAATTATTCCAGAATTGGTCATGTCTCTTTGATGGTCTTTATTCTTCCAGCCATTGCCACCCTTTAGGATGGGGAGTCCTGAGTTGATCAGCTGCCGTGTGTGACGTGCTACATCTTTTTATTTCTTTGGAACTGATTTCCCTCAAGCACCTGAGGATTTTTCTCTGCCTTTTTCTAATGTTGCAGAAATTGGGACTTGCCCAGAAATCACAGAGAAAAGACTTAGAGGGAGCTTAGACCTCTCACTTGTCCATCTGTATTTCCCATTCCTGGGTCATGTTTTATATATGTAATGAAACTGCCCTTTATTCTGGCTGATAATAACTTCTCCCACCATAGTACGCTCTCCACCACCCCACCCCAAGCTCATTCACTCAAGGATTTTAAGCCTGTGCTTTTTTTTTTTTTTCCCTCTTTAATATAGAAGTTGGGATGTTTCCTTCTTTGAGTTGTGAGCAGAGAGAGGAAAAAGACTGCTGGATGAGGGAGGGAGGAACCTGATGGCCAAACCTGCCCCTTGGAAGTCCTCTTACCTTTCGTGGACTCGGCCTCTTTCGTCCCCCAGAGTAACAGTCACAGTACAGTTTTTATTCAGGTCAAACTTTTCACTGTACAAGTGATAATCCGGAGTCACCCATCCGACCCACACGCAGGAAGGATCCTGTCCGGCAAAGATGCGGATTGCATAGTAGCACTGCTGGGGAGAGACCACAGATGGAGTGAGTGACCCCAGCTGCGGGGAATGGGCTCAAGAGGTAGACATTACACAGCAGCCCACTTGTCCCCTTTTCTTAGAAAGTACACTCTGCACTGGAGGTGTGCCACTGCTCTCTGAATCAGGGGCAGGGCTGATGCAAGAACTTGGCTTCCTTGTTTTCCCGCTTTCTGTTGTGCTTTAGCACCTAGACAATCAGGCACCTAATCTGTCACCCTCTGCCCAGAAGATGCTGCTGCTGCAGAGATCAGGGGCAGCTGCTCAACGGTCAACATAGAGCCCTCACTGTCTTCTGGTTCCCTGGGCTGCTGGGGGGAGCTGGGCACTGTCTCTGCCTTCAGAGAGAACAGTCAAGGTTCAGAGAACAAGCCCACTTGCCACTTCTGCAGGGAAGTCCAGGGATATATTTTTTCAAGTCTTAAAAAGGATGCTACAAAAGAAAAAGCCCACATTGTGGCCAAATGTGCTTCATATAGCCATTAGGCTCAGTGACAGGCAGGGCTGACACCTACAGCCATTCTTAGGCAGGCACTGTAACAATTTGTGAAGTTTATCACTACGTTGTGAGAGCAATTGAAGCACTGAGTTAAGTGACTGCTTCATCATTTTCTTTATGAAACTGAACACACTTATTCTAAATGAAGTCCTCATATTTGTTGTTATCACCAGTTTTTTGATTGGAAGAGAAAAGAGTCAGCCAGATACCACCTGTGCTGGAATCTTGGCCCTGGCAGCTATTAATCGTGTGACCTTAGACAAGTCATTTGTCTTCTGTGCCTTGGCGTGCAAGAGATTGTTCATCTCCCAGGGCTGCAGTGGAAATTAAGGGGGAAGCTGACACGGTGCACTCAGTGCAGTGCTCAGCACACAGCAGGTGTGTGACACGCCAAGGCAAGAATCTTATGCCTGACAACCTATGAATCCGGGTTGCAGGATAACTTTATCGAAGGGGTGACATGCATTTCTTACAAAGAGTTTTTTTTTTTTTTTTTGGTCAGGTGCTAAAGAAAGATGAGTTGTTGTTGTTTAGTTGCTAAGTGTCTGGTTCTTTGCAACCCCATGACCTGTAGCCCACCAGGCTCCTCTGTCCATGGGATTTCCTAGGCAAGAACACCAGAGTGAGTAGCCATTTCCTTCCCCAGGGGATCTTCCTGACCCAGGGATCAGATCCGCATCTCCTGCATTGGGAGGCAGATTCTTTACCACTGAACCACCAGGAAAGCTCAAAAGGGAGAAAGAAATTAGGAAGCATTGCTTTCTGACCACTGTTTATAGCAAAAGAACCAAAAGCAGCCTCCATCTTCTGGGCTGGCTCCCTGGTCCTTGTTTTCATTTGACTGCTTTCAATATCATTCCTGGCGCTGCTCAGAGAGATGGGAGAGTTGATTCACAGAAGTTTACATAAAAGAGCAAACAAAAGGATTAAATTAACAGCCCCCTTTTCCCCCCTCAACTGATGTTCCTTTCAATCAGAAAGGCAGTGCTGGGTCCCTGGTGGCAAATAGGCACCAAGTACACAATGAGGCCCAATTAGATGCTCTAGGTAGAGTTCTATTTTGCACTGAATAACTGTTTTTCTTTCCCCCACTTGAGAGATGCCATAGATATGTTCTGGAAGCATTCAGATGGATATTAAAAGGCAGAGTAATTGGCAATTAAAGAGGATCTCTAGACAGATCTTTGCTGTAAGGGGCATATTACCAGGCATGGCAAAGAATCAAATAATTAAAACCATAATTGAGCACATTTACTTACTGTTGTTGTGTGAGAGAGTATTTCTTGCATCTGTTTCCTGGGGGGAAGATAATCCATGTTTTAGTTCTTCAGCTCTATAAAGAAGCCCACAAGTCTGACAGGCAATTGATCTACCTTTAATGATGAAGACAAGTTTAGGAAGCTGGGTGTTTCCCACATGTGAGTGATCCCAACTGATTTTGGAACTTTTCATCTGCAATCTGCTACCAGCAGGCAGGACTATGCCTTCCAACTTTTGTCTCTCAGCCCAGATGTAAGGTAGGGCAAGGGGGAGGCTGGGGAGATGGTAATAATATAGGCAGGGATACCCTGGGATACATTATCCTGTTCTCTCAAACAGCTTTGCTTCTTTAAAGCTTGGTAGATAGTAAAACTCTTGAGGAAACCCACACCAGCCATACATCAGCGATTAAAAATAGACATGAAAGGGAAGAAAGACAGCAAGGAATATATTTCTTATCAGGCAGAAGGAAGTCACATTACTCATGAGTCACACAGCTACTGGGTTGGACACTGGCCACAGTTATGCAAAGAAGGTAGTATTTGCCTACAGAAGCTTCTAATTTCACACAATGGCAACAACAATTGCATCCTCTCATGCACTTACATTCTTTTCTACTCCAAAACATGGGAATTACAGGTTGCAAGGAGGCTAGGGACTGAGAGAGCTTGAGAAGGGCAGAAACGTGTCCACTGGATGTGACGTAATTAAGCTTGATTGGCCCCCTAATTATACACTGTGTGCATACACACACATGCATGGGCACACACACGTGTGAGCACACACCCTTATTTCTTTCCTGACTGAAAGCAGAGGGAACCCTACAGACCGGGCTCCAGCTGTGCCATGGTGCAGTGAGAAGCAGACAAAGTCAGTCTTGCACCAGAAATGCTGAGCACCTCTGAGAGCTGGAGCCACCCCCTCCTCACCTTTTCTGGAAAGCATCACTGTCCAGACAGGGGCTGTGACTGAAGGAGGAGTGGCACTCGACGGGCACGCTCAGGCGGCAGTAGATCATGGTGGCACTGCTGTTCTGGGTGCCGAATGTCTTGTGGGTCACCTTGAGGCATGGAGGGGTATCCATGGTGCCGTCGATCCTGACGACCTGGAAATGCCACCATCCTCACGTGACACAGCCGACTCCCGCCCACCCTCTCTCCCCTCCCTGACTACCTATGTAAGGCTTTCCGCAAACTGCAAAGGTTGTCATGAGTGGTAATCCAACCATTACACTTATCCTAACGAGGACCCTGCCCAATAAAATATCATAGCCCCAGCTCCGGCTGGGGAGATTAGGGACTTGAAAACAAGACTGCTGGGTTTTCTGCAAGGTCAGGGGCGCCAGGCAGCAGGGCTGTTGCAGTGTGCTTGTTGATGCTGACCTTTTAGGAAGGCGGCAAGTGGCTAAAGAAGAAACTTTCCATAGGTTTCCCATGTCAGTGGGCATGAGAATTTCTAAGGGAGAAGGCACCAGAAAGCCCAAGACTCCAGAAGTGACATTAGAGTTTCCTCAGAGGAGCCTGTCTCCCACCCGGTGGGCTTCCCGCCTTTACCACAGTTGCAGCCTGAGTCTCACAGAGGCTCCTGACAAAGGAGGAAATTCCCAGCTCCAGGGCGGGAGCAGTTCGAGGAGTGCAGTGGAGGAGGAAAGATCACAATTGGGTGTTTGAAGTGTATGTGCGGGGGTGGGACAGGGAGCAGAGGAAGTGAGCACGCTTACAATGATGACGTTATGATCTGAGCACTCCTCGCTGCATTCTAGAGCCAGTTCCCATCCTGCGGTCCATGAGCATGCTTACCTAGGTTTGTGGGGTCTGCATATTTCTCTAAGTGGAGGGTCTCTAGAGCCCACCGGCTTGTCAAAAGGGCTCATGACTTCCAAAAAGGTTATGAGCCAGCTTTCTAAAGTTAACTATCAGGTAGAAATCGGAGAAATTCAAGTCTCTACTATTTAAGGGTTTGGGGGAAAAGGGAGGATGAAGAGCTGATGCTTGCTGAATTCGGATTGGGCGGTGAGTGAAGGAGACTTACACTCTGATGGAAGCAAGCCCTTGAATCTAACGCTTCAGTGGAGTTGATCTGACATCCCATCGGCTCCCACCTCACCCTGACAGCATGAAAAAAATCGTGGTGTGTGTGGGCGACGCAGGGCAAGGAGATGTAGAACCAGAACCCAAATCAGGATCCTTACAATCGTTGGCTTCTCTGCCTCTCTGCTCCTCACACAAGGTACAAGCACCATAATCAACTACTGCGCCTCCACCTAAAAAGCTGGAGATGGTTCTGCGTGAATTAAACACAGCCTAAAAGACATTAAGTCCCGAGCAGAGGAGAACAATGTCCGGGACATATCATCTTAAGTGCAGGTACTGAACTATTTTAGAAAAATGACATTTAAGGACTCTAGATACTGTTTTGCTCTAATACTACTATAGCAACATCTGGAGAAAATGTAGTGGCCCACAGATTTGGGGATATGGACCTGCAAGGTGGTTGGTTACCCCTTGTAAAATGCCGCTCAGCTGCCGCAACTAAGGTGCCTGTAATGACAGCTCTGGAGTCCAGCAAGGAGGTGACTGGGGAGCAGGGCGTGGACTTGGGCCAGCACCAGCTATGACAGGAGCATCAGTGGGAGCTCAGTGCCTGGGTCCCCCTGCCCTGCCAGGGCCCCCCACGATGTGCACGTGTAGCATACCTCTATCTGCGGATGATCCTTGGGCACGTTGACAAATGTTGGGAGGCGTTTGCTGAACCACATGGCCACGTCGCGATTCATGTTGACAGCAAAAGGCTCAAAGCCCTCTTGGAGACCGCACATGGTATAAAACTTGAAGGTGCTGGCGTCCATCCCGAGATTCATGCGGCCGATCTGAGACAGCCCCAGAGAGCAGATGGGCACAAAGCCTGCAGAGTGGTGAGAGAGCCTGGTCAGCCTGCAGGACTGTCCCGGGAGGCTGGGAGGAAGCAGAACCCTTGCCTCCTTCACAGCTTTGAGTCCCAGTAGAAAAGATAGGACAGCATCCTTTTCTTTCTTCCTGGCCCATATACTCAACAACAGGAGGCTGTGTGGAGTTGATGGCTGCCCTTGGTATATGGGAAAGACAAGTGAGTCTGGTTCAAAATGATTGGCAGAAAAAATAATCATCCAGCCAAGATGTAAATAAATGTCATCTGGAAAAGTAAAACCAATAAGAGAAAAAGTGATATTCTTTGTGTCTTAGTTAAAATTGATATTACTTGTGTGCTAAGTCACTTCAGTCATGCCCGACTCTGTGACCTCACGGACTGTAGCCCACCAGTCTCCTCTGCCCATGGGATTCTCCAAGCAAGAATACTGGAGTGGGTTGCCATGCCCTCCTGCAGGGGATCTTCCCAACCCAGCGATTGAATCCGCGTCTCTTATGTCTCCTGCATTGGCAGGCAAGTTCTTTATCACTAGCACCAATTAGGCCCTGGGTAATTTTATGTTATTTATCTCTGGAGATACACTTTCTTTTAAATTGAGTTATAGTTGATTTACAATATTATATTAGTTTCAGGTATATAACATAGTGAATTAATATTTAACTAGATTGTATTCCATTTGAAGTTATTACAAAACAATGCCTATATTTCCCTGTGCTGTACAATATATTCTTGTTTATCTCTTTGATACATAGTGGTTTGTATTTCTTAATCTCATACCTCTATCTTGCTCCTTCTCTCTACCTTCTCCCCACTGTTTATCACTAGTTTGTTCTCTGTATCAGTGAGTCTCTTTCTGCTTTGTTATATATATTCAGTTGTTTTATTTTTTGATTTCACACATAAGCGATAACATACAGCACTTGCCTTTGTCAGATTTATTTCACGAAACATAATACTCTCTGGATCCACCCGTGGCGCTGCAAATAGCAGAATTTCATTCTTTTTTGTGGCTAACTAATATTCGTGTGTGTGTGTGTGCGTGCGGACATAGATATATACATACATATGTATATACGTATACAGACACATCATCTTTTAATCATTCATCTGTTTATAGGCACTTAGATTGCTTCCATGTCTTAAACCCTGGGTAATTTTAAATTTTGCCCCAAATAAAACAACGCAAGAAGCCGAAAGAATGACTTGATGTAAACTGCCAAATTTCTCTAGGTCCCAGCATCCCAAAGAATGACTTGATGTAAACTGCCAATTTTCTCTAGGTCCCAGCATCTTCTCCAGTGAAATGAGAGGTACAATGGCTCTTGTCATTTGAGAGTATGCTAAGAAGTTTTGGATGCTAGCACTATGACTGCTTGTTTACAAAATATATCTTACAAATCCCATCCTCCCAGTCTACAGTTACAGTCCCCGCCTAAGTAGGAAAGTGAGATTTTCAAGCAGGAGCTGTAGAAAACTGTTCACTCCTACAGTTACTGTCTCTCTAAGCTCTTTTCTGTGTCCTCATCATAATAAAGAAAGCATTGCCATGCAGAACAGACCCAAAGCAGAAGTTCATCGCTTAGTGTTCTTGTTTGTGGGCTATTTATGAATCATAATTGTGGACCAACAAATCAGCAGAGTTGGGAAAGCACTAATTATCCAAGACCTGGGAAGACATGAGGCAGGCAGCCGGAGGGCAGCTGAAGCTGCAGACTGCTCGGAAAAGCACGAAGGGCTCAGAGGCTGGAGGCTAAACTACGGCTTGGAGCCCCCCAAAAAGAAAACCGTGTCACTCCTAAGGAAGGAGTGTTTATGTGAGGGACATTTAAAGGTCAATTTTGGGAGAATTTATGTTCAACAGTAAGTCACTCATAGAGATCAAGGCCAAAGTTCACTCTTCCTAAAGCCAGTGTGTATATACTGTTACCTAAATCACAAAGTTTCTATGTAAATAAGTCATATAAGTGAAAGATAAATCCCTCCCAAGCTGAGTTGGTTGTTTTCAGAAACTATGAACTTATTTAAGATACTATGTGATACTTTTAATACTATTTCTAAGTAAGAGAGCTACAGTGAAATCCTAGCAATGAAGGTGATGTCTGTACCAAGAGCCTCCACCCAGGACCACTGGTGGTGGCCCCATCCCTTGGGAAGGTGGAAAGTCTGGTCGATCAGATTCATGGACCTTCCTGAGTATTGCTTTGCTTCTGAGACTATGCTTCATAGCCTTTGAGACTATAATAGATGAAACTACCCCCTTCTATAGACAGAGATTTTTATAAGTAAAGAAGCTTTGAAGATGTGACTCTAGCATGGAATAAGGACTACTTGTTGGCACAATTTTGGGGTGCCTACTGGGACAGAGGGCTCTGCTTTATGCTATGAGATGTGAAGGAAGGAGATTGTCACGGGCTTAGAGAAATGAGGATGACAAGTGGGATGTGGAAGAGTGAATGGTGTGTGGTAAGACACCCCCACTTGCAAGACAGTACTTTTTTTTTCCAACCTGGACAAGTACCACTAGAGTAGCTTTATCTGGAAGACCTGATTTTGAAGCATTCCATCCCTGATGTGAGCAGAGACATGACATCTTAAAAAGGTCTCTTGGAGAAAAAGGAACTCTCTGACACTGTTGGTGGGGAACGTAAGTTGGTGCAGCTATTATGGAGAACAGTATGGAGGTTTCTCAAAAAACTAAAAGTAGAGTTCCATATGATTCAGCAATCCCAATCCCAGGCATATATGTGGACAAAATTATAATTTAGAAAGATTTTTGTGCTCCTATACTCAAAGCAGCACTATTTGCAATAGCCAAGACTTGGAAGCAACCTAAATGTCCATTGACAAATGAATGGATAAAGAATATACAGTACATATATACAGTGGAATACTACTCAGCCATAAAAAGACAAAATACTGCCATTTGCAGCAACATGGATGGACCTAGAGATTATCGTACTGAGTGAAGTAAGTCAGAGAAAGGCAAATACCATAGGATATCACTTATACATGGAATCTAAAATATGACATAAATGAACTTATCTACGAAACAGAAACAGATTCATAGATAGATATACAGAACAAATTTGAGGCTGCCAAGGGGGAGGTGGGGTGAGGAGGGATGTTTAGAAGTTTGGGGTTAGCAAATGAAAACTATTATACACAGAATAGATAGACAACAAGGTCCTACTGTATAGCACAGGGAACTATATTTGATGTCCTATTATGAATGATAATGGAAAAGAATTTAAAAATACACACATATATATACATACACATATAGTATATATATATATGTGTGTGTGTGTAGATATAAAACTGAACCACTTTGCTGGGCAAAAGAAATTAACACAATATTGTAAATCAAGCATACTTCAATAAAATCAGTAAAAAAAAAAAGAGAGCCACTCTTTCCCTTTCTTCTCCAATAACGTGAATGATAGGATAAGTAAGCAGCAGATTCAAAACATGAGGACTTCTGAATAACTTCAGGTCACATCAGTGACTTCCTAATTACAGACACCCTGACAATGTAAGATGCATGCAGAAAGGGAAAAAAGGTCATATTTGCACAAAGCACTTTTTCTAAGGAACTTGGGCTCCTCATTGTTCCTAAGACATCACCAGAGGGGACAGTACTTTGCTGTCCCTCTGAGTCACAGACCAGCTGCCAGTCAGTGGGCAGGAGAAGCGGGGAAGGTTACAGGGGGTGAATGCCCCAGATTTAAACAGCAGTCATGTCCTGGGGCAGAGGGTTGCCCTCATTACAGAGCAGAGCACTGGCCCTCTGGGGCAGAAGCCATCGCTACAGGGGCGAGCTGAACACTGCCTGAAAACAGGCTCCCCAGCAGCAGCAAAAGTCAGGTAAGTCAAAGCAACCGGAGGGAGTGTCAAGGACCTCCTGGGAGCTAAGTGGGCTCAGCGGGGCAACTCTGTACAGTGGCAGACGAGAACCTAAATCCCAGGCTTGCATCAAAGAAGCGAAACCCCAGAAAGGACTGAGAGCAAAGCGACATCCTCAAAGGCACCAGCACTTTCTCCCGGGGAGGAGTACTTTAAAACTGGATCAGCTCCCTCCACCTGGTAGAGAGGCTCCAGCTAAGGATCACTCCTTCTCCGCAACTTCCTTACTTGAGGCACTGCAACTTCATGCAACTCAGTAACTCTGCTTGATAGACAGATGAGGGAGGGACAATGATGATAAACCACACCAGCTAATATTTATCAAGTACCTTCTAGGTGTCAGGCCCTGGGCTTAGCACTTTATGGATATATTATTGTGACTGCCTTACAGTGAGGAAACTGAGGCCTAACAAGTTGAGTAACTTGCTCAAAGGACTGTCTCCTGGAGCGTATGCAGGGCCAGCATGTGAACAAGACTGCCAGAGTAGTCCAGAGTGAGCAGTGGGGACTGAGGCCCAGATGCCTGCTTTCTAACTCATTTCCAGTGACTGGCTTTGTGATGAACTCTTCCTTCAGTTTTTGGATGATTTTCCTAAATGTCCTATAGTTGACTAGTTTGCCTCTAGGTCAGGCAGCGGGAAACCTTCGACCACAAAGCACTCCAGGCCCCCAGGAGAAGGGCTGCCTGTCACAAGTGGCCACATGGCTCCCTGGAGTTGGTTTGATCTTACCTGGATGGACAGATCCACTTGGTAAGGCCACATGGCATCACCGTGAACAATGTCACCTACACACAAGGATCCACACTTTGTACACAACTCAACTATAACCCCCAGCTCAAATGAGACAGGAGATGTAACAAGAGGGAAAAATAAAGGTGAAAAACAATACTCCATCCCGACATGCAGACTAGTAGATGCAATTAGGCTGACGTCACTGAAGAGGTCTGAGGAGGAAACTTGCAAACGGCATTATTTGGAACCTAGATGTACACAGCATCCCTGTTTGAGCAAAGGAATGTCAAGAACATATTCATTTAAATGCTGCAGAGGACCCCAGGTTCTGATAAACTTTGTGTCACAAGGCCTCATAGGGTTGTGTGATTAGGAAGAGGGACGCCCAGGAGGTCATCTTCTTATAATTCAGGAGCTTGGAAAGAAACCAGTTGTCTAGACCACACCAACCATGGATCCTTTTTAGAATCCACGTCAAACTGAAGAAATTTACTGAGAGCCAATCACTCCCCAGTAGTGGAAAAACAGATCATTGGGAGAAGTGGTGAGACGGCAGCCCAGACCATTCCTGGGGTGTTTCCTCAGAGTCTCCATCTAGCAGTTCATGTTTTATCCACTAATTTTAATTTTCTAAGCCTCACAAAGATGGAGTTCAGGGACAGCATTGAGATTGTCACAAGCTCTGTAGAAAACACGGAACAAGAGGCCGCGTTCCCCTGCCACAGCCACTTCCTGAAGCATAGCACCCACTTGGGGAGAGAATGACAGGGGGGCTCTAGGTGCCAGCGTGTTTGTGCACAGACGACAGTGACTCTGCCTGCAAGAAAGTTTCATCTGCTGCCTGTGGAAGGGCTGCTGGTAGAGCCAGAGCTGGGGGATCTGTTAAGCCCTGACATGCTGCTAGAGGAAGAGCTTGGGAGGCTGTCCCTGCAGACACTGAAGCTATAGTGAAGCAGGGTGTGCCCAGGCAGTGTCTGGCAGCAGCAGCAAGGGAGACCAGCTCTAAATTAAACTCTTTCAGACATCATGTTCTGAGGTCCAGAATGATGTTCAGAATTTTATCTTCCTTTCCTTTAAATGGGATCAAAGAGAAGACTAACAGCAAAGGTTTCTCTGTGAGAGCTTCTGAGCTTCCAGATGCCTTTCAGTGACAACATTGAGAGCTGTGAGGGTGCAGGCCAGGGAACGCAGTAGAGAACAATGATTAGGAAAACGAAGCCGACAAGAGCATGTCATCTACGATGCAGACGAGGATGGGGATGACAGCTTATAAATCACCCACAGAAAAAAAATCAGCCACGAATTGTAGTGCCTGCTCCCATTCCCTCCCCCAAAGGACTAAAAATACTTACCCCAGCAGGGTAAACGGCCTGAATCAAGGCTGGGATGTTGGCGACCAGAACACACACAAAAACAGGGGGTTTTGCTTTCTGAGGGGCTGTAATGCACACAATGTTTTATATTCAACAGATGGTTTTCCTAACAGCTCAAGGCAAGAATTGCTGCCTCTTTCCGCTTTATGCAGAGATGCTGTATGGTTAAAGAGCGGCACTACTATGGTTATTCTAAGCCTCTGGGTTATTGTCTTCAAAGAATTGCATGCAGACTCCCTTTCAATTGCCCTTCCTCTGACTCCTGAGCCATCACAGAACTGAAAAGGCCTCCCAATTATCCTGTCTCCGTGTTATTAAAGTGCAGTGTGATGCTACAGTACAATGTGTTAACATAATACAGTACAATTCTATTATAAAACAGAGTCCTAATAATAGACTTTGTTATTCTGAAGGTCAAATCATGTCTCTCTATACAAAGGGTCGATGAGGCATCTCTTTCATTACAGCACAGACGATCTCTAAAAGCAGAGTTCTCCTAAAGCATCCCCTTTCTTTATAGTATTCTTCTGCTCAAACCCTAGGACAGCCCCCCATGTCATAGAGAGTGGAGTCAAAGAAGAGTGGGCCCAGATTAGACAATACATTTTCCTGAATAAAAAGACCAAGTCTTGGTATTCAAGGCTATAATCTGTAACTTCTCATTCTTTCCAGTTTTGTCTTCTATAAATTCCATACACAATCATGCAAATGCTATCATCACTCTTTTCTGCGGTTT
The DNA here is from genome assembly GCF_001704415.2 of Capra hircus. Classification (NCBI taxonomy): domain Eukaryota; kingdom Metazoa; phylum Chordata; class Mammalia; order Artiodactyla; family Bovidae; genus Capra; species Capra hircus. Next base: position 74,099,348 of record NC_030817.1, on the reverse strand, counting down.
CCTGATTCCTCTCTATTACTCTACTTACACCCCCCTCCCCTGAGAAGAAGACCCTTCTTAGAGGTAAAAAGCTCATCAGTAGTTGCTGAGACAGTTCACAGTCTTCATTTAACTTTCAGTTCCAATTCCAGTCTTCTAGAATTTTCATCCTATATTGGTCAACTGCCATTTCTGACCTATCGCTTTGTATTGGTAGTTACCTTTCTGTATTTTCATTTTATTTATTTTTTGAACTAGAAAAGTAACTCCTTAATTTTGCTACTATTTACAGTTGTGTATACTTTAGACCACTGCTTCTCATACTTCAAAGTACATGGGAATTGTCGGAGTATCTTGTCTGAATGCACTTTCTGAATCAGTAGGACTAGTGTGGGCTCTGAGACCCTGCATTTATAACAAGCAGATCACACTTTTAATTATCAAGGCTTTAGACCTCATGGAGTTCTTAGAACTCTGAACACTGACAAGATCTTTTTCTCTTCCTTATGTTGAGCCAAAGTCTTATAGACAAGTAAGCTCCCCGAGTCCACAGGGTCACAGGACTTTGGACTCTGCCTACTCCAGGAAGCTCCTTTCCTTGGCGATGAGCCTAAATTACCTAGTTCTTTGTTCTTCTTCAGCCTCACTGAAGATAGCCTCAGACATGTAGATGATACCAGTCTAATGGCAAAAATTGAAGAGGAACTAAAGAGCCTCTTAATGACGGCAAAAGAAGAGAGTGAGAAAAACTGGCTCAACATTAAAAAAATTAAAATCATGGCATCTGGTCCCATCACTTCATGGCAAATAGAAGAGGAAAAAGTGGAAGCAGTGAAAGATTTTATTTTCTTGGACTCCAAAATCACTGCAAACGGTGACTGCAACCATGAAATTAAAAGACACTTGCTTCTTGAAAGGAAGCTATGACAAACCTAGACAGCATATTAAAAAGCAGAGACATCACTTTGATGACTCCAAAAAGATCCAAACAGTCAAAGCTATGGTTTTTCCAGTAGTCACGTATGGATGTGTGAGTTGGACCATAAAGAAGAGTGAGTGCTGAAGAACTGATGTTTTCAAATTGTAGTGCTGGAGAAGACTCTTGAGAGTCCCTTGCAAGGAGATCAAAGCAGTCGATCCTAAAAGAAATCAACTCTGGCTATTCACTGGAAGGTCTGATGCTGAAGCTGGAGCTCCAATACTTTGGCCACCTGATGTAAAGAGATGACTCAGTGGAAAAGACCCTGATGCTGGGGAAGATTGAGGCAGGAGAGGGGACGACAGAGGATGAGATGGTTGGATGTATCACCGATTCAATGGACGTGAGTTTGAGCAAACTCTGGGAGATAGTGGAAGAGAGAGGAGTCTGGCGTGCTGCAGTCCGTGAGGTCCCAAAGAGTCAGACACGACTTAGTGACTCAACAACAACAACATGAAGAGAGCACTGCCTGTGCTGGTACTTGGTGAATATCTGTTTCCAAAGAGCAGTGACAGAGGATGGCTCGTCCCCAAGGCCCTCCTTTCATCAACATGTTTCCTCCCTCTTTGCCTCGGAACCAGTACACGGGCCATTCTTTCTGTAGCAACTTCTTTCCCAGTTGTTTCCAAAAATATATTCTTTAAAACTCGGATTTTAAACCTTTTTAGAAGGCATGAAAACATGACCCCATATTGCTTCAGTCATCCTGTCTTTCTAAGAAAATACACTGACTTGCAGCTTTTCTATTATCCCAAATATATGGCTCTTAGAAAAATCTTTAAAGCTCTTTTAAGGTCCAGCTGAGATGCATATTGAAGATAATAGGTGTCTGTACAAAGTATGAAAATGATTTATAAAGCTAAAACACATTGTAAAGAATACTTTATATGTATTAAAAATATGCATGCATGCTAAGTTGCTTCCTTTGTGTCCGACTCTTTGCAACCCTATGGTCCATAGCCAGCCAGGTTCTTCTGTCCATGGAGTCCTCCAGGCAAGAATATTGGAGTGGGTTGCCACGCCCTACTCCAGGGGATCTTCCCAACCCAGGAACTGAACCTGTGTCTCTTATGTCTCCCGCACTCACAAGTGGGTTCTTTACCACTAGCATCACCTGGGAAGCCCCAATTATATGCTCATTTATTTCTGCTATTCTTGCCTCTGCAATTTTCTCTGTTTTAACATTTGATGCAGGGAGAGGAAACTGTCTCTTTTTATAAAGTGCCAGAAATTTAGAGCTACCCGGAATCCTAATCATTTACAGACGGGGAAAGGAGGCACAAAGAGGTTAAATAAAGTCAACCCGAGATGTCACAGGAGGGGAAGGACAGAGGCAGGAAGGGAACCCAGGTCTTTTGCCCTAGAGCAGCCTATTCCCCCTCAGCCTCCTTGCCCCCTCGCCTCCCCCTCCTTTGTACTGCAGGAGCAGAGAGTGGCACAGCACCAGGACCAGAGGTGTGATCACAGCGGGTATTAAGTCACTGCCATAGACTATTACATTTGAGGAGGATGTTGGCATTTATATGGTCTATCATCCTGTTTCCTGGTACAGATGAAGGCGGCAAAGCCCAGAGAAGTCAAACCAAGCCTTTCTGAGAGCCCACAGCTTGTTAGGAGCAAGCCAGCTGACTCACAGTCCAGTGTCCCTACTCCTGGTGCCAGCAGCCTTGTGTACATAAGGGAGTTCTGTAGACAAGAAATAAGAAGCACCTATTGCCCCTTTGTGTAGCTGGAAGCACCAACCTGACTGTAGTCTATTCCCGGCCATTAACAAGTGCAACTGTGCTTGGGTTTCACAGCATGTTTGAGTTTCAGATTAAATTCTATTTCATTCAAGGAACAGCTAAGTCAACTTCCATGTTTCAGTGATTCTCATCAAAACATTAAGTTCAATTATACCAACATTCACAATGACAATTCAAATCAGAATAAGAGGGTGATTCTAATTCATTGACTTTTCTCTCCTGCCAGGGACATCAGTGCACATGCAATCAGCACGTCCTTCGTGATCCTGAGAAACCTGGGGAACATCACCATGCCAAGGCACAAGGCAGGGGATTAGAGGGGAGTGCCTTGGTCATTCTATGCCTGTATCTGGCTCAGATGGTACAGAGTTTCTGCAATGCAGGAAACCGGGGTTCAATCCCTGGGTCAGGAATATCCCCTGGAAAAGGAAACGGCAACCCACTCCAATATTCTTGCCTGGAAAACCCCATGGACAGAGGAGCCTGGTGGGCTACAGTCCATGGGGTTTCAAAGAGTTGGACACAACTGAGCAACTAACACTTTCCTTGGTCAATTTCTCTGGAAGTTCAGACTTACATTTATGCTGCATATATCAACTATCTCTATTATTTGTCTTGATTCTTCAAAAATGATAGTATAAGAGCTGTCTTCACCGCAGGGCTTTAGATCTGCAAAGGTCAGTGTGCCATGAGTGAGGAGGCAGAAGATCTCACCCCGCTCCCTGGAGCTCCCTTCACCTTGTGGACATGGAAAGGGGTGGGGAGGTTGGTGGATTTACCATTGTCAATCTCGTAGTCAGCAAAGGCAAGTTCAGAGCCTTTGTTGGTGATCAGCAGCTCCCCATTCAGCGTGAAGATCATTGAAGCATCATCCAGGTTAATCATACATCCAACCACATCTCCTGGCTGCCAGGTCCGTCCGAAATACCCACTCCCTTGATGCCACCGCTGGCCCTATAAGACAAGAGCCCAGGGATTAGAGAAATGGAGGTCCTAGAGGCCCCTGTGCTGCTGGAGAAGTGACCCATGAGTAATTTCTCCTAATGGGCAGTGGTGCCTGGTTTTCACATGATACTTCCCTTTCTACCAAGGACAGTGCTCAGGGAAAAGTGGTCTATCTACAGATGTGGGAAACCAAGGTATACCAGGCTCATCAGTAAAGGTGGCCCAAGTCTCCCAATACATAGTCAGCTATGTAAATAAGCTGGACTCCCCCTAAGACAGAGTGGTAAGATTGCCCCACATGCTTGGCTGCACAGGGTTCTGTAAGCTTCCCAGCAGAGGGCGCTGTGGGTTCAGGGGCAAGGCAGATATGGAGGTGATTACAGAAAGAGCTAGGGTGTACAAGCCCTCCCCTCTGCCCTACAGCAAAGGGACAAACACTAGGTGGCGCACTGCGGTCTAAATCAGTCCACGTGGTGGCTCCTCCCTTTCGAAGCCAGAGCTCCAGATACTCAGCACTGCTCACTTCTGCAGAAATGTTTGCAGCAGAGAAACCTGGACTGAGGAGTGTGAACACCAGCCAGACTCACCCTGCTGCCTTCAAACACGAAGGCTTGGTCATCCACCCCCAGCTCAATGTCTGGTCGGCAGCCTGGCCGGGCCCAGCCAACACGCATGTCGCCTCCGGTCACCACCTCGAACTCGAAATACCACTTTCCCGATCTCACGGCATAAGAGCGCTCTACCCGGAAAAAGCGGATCTTGTCTATGCTGACTTTCTCCACAGCTGGGTCAGCTATCAAGAAGGAAAGGGAGGAGAGGTTGCCAGAGCGGGAGAGAGAACACAGGCTTTCAATATTTAGGGAGGACTCCTCGAAGGATGTTCAACAACAAAGGCAAATGGCAGATCTCCTGCTAGTCAATATAACATAAAGTTCATGAAAGAATCATCGCTGTCATCATGTCATAAAAACACAAACTACCATTCACTGTGTGAGTGTTCCGCAGTAGAAACTAAATCTCAGTGTTTTCCTCCCAATAATCCTATGAAATCAGCATTACTGTCTTCATTTTACCAATGAAGAAACAGGCTCAAAGAGGTTCACTTGTTCAAGGTCATACAGCCAATAAACCGAGGAGAGCCAAGATCTGAACTGAGGTCTGTCTTGCTCCAAATCCATCCCCTTAACCACTTTTTACTGCCCCACGTGCCTATGGTATCCCCTGGGGTATGAGGTGGCAGTGACATATTAAATACTCGTAAGGTGGTGATTTTAATCAGTGATAGAATTCAGCTGAGAGATGACATTACCTGCCCCAACGTGAGATGATATTCATGTTTGGAAAATAAGAGAAATAATGGTTAACTTGGTTTTGGGACCAACTATTCTGAAAAGCTCAGCTATGCTGGAGGATAACTTATTCCCTGTGGGGCTGGGTCATAGATGTGCTCATTACAGAAATATCTGGTCAATGGAACACAGCTCTATGATCAACATGGTTCCCTACTTCCTAAAATTCACCATTGTTTTTAATGTTCTTTAGCACCAACAGTATTTCTAACAGTGCGAGTTAGACCTATTGAACATCAGTATTCCTCCAGAAGACGTGTTTCGCAAACTGGAGCCAGAATGAACCATCTGCACTCATTACCTAGCTCTTGGTCTGATGGCTCAATGTTATAGCCATAACCAACAAACGTCCGGACAGCTTCACGAAGGCTGTCCCTGTTTGACTTCTTGGTACGCTCATCCAGCAGTGAATATGGCACCAAACGTGGATTTCTTTTGTTCTTTAAATCCTACGTGAAGCCAGAGAAAAGAGGATCTGAGAAAATGCATTTCATCTTTACAAAGAGCTCGTCCCACTCACACATTCCCAGCAACAGTCCTGGTTTCCCCATGTGACTCTGCCAGCTCTTCTCCCAGTGCCTTGCCATTTACCAATGAACATATTTGCCACTTCAGGATCAAATGAGTACAAATGGAAAATTGGCACTAACACTCAAAGCCAGCAGTAAAACCCACATTTTAATAATGCCAGCCTGTGAATAAAATGAAGTGTCATGAAATTAGTTAGACGCCTCCATTCCCAAGGCGAGGCAGATGGGGATTTGCGTAACTATTCCCCTATGAAAGATCAGGCACGATTTAAACTGTTATGGCCTCCTCACAACAGATCCTTCATAGAGAGGCATCTCTGCTCACAGAGAAACATCTGAAATAGTGGCAGAGCCACGGCGGGGCTGTTGCACCGTAATAGCGCATAGGTGTATGAGCCCTCCTTCAGTCCTCACTGGGGACTAAGAAGACAAAGACAACAGCAGTGATAAGTCATCATAATCTGACATGCTGTTTTGAATTCCCCACTCCCTTCCCCGCTATGGTTTCCTAGTTGTCATCTTCTTGGTTCCAGACATGTGTAGGCTGAGAGGCTCAGGAATGAATGAGCGCGTGTGCACACAGCCATCTGTGAACTTCCCTGATCCTGAGCCTTACTGAGATGAGGGGGTTATTTCAGAATGAGAGGTGCACCAGGTGGGTTAGGGCTGAATCATGGTTCTAAACTCCACCTAACTTCTTGCTGGGTTCTCATGCTGCCTTTGGATGAGCCAAGAACTCTGCCTGGGAATTCTGGCCCTGTGGACTGAAGTAAGGGGACACAGGCTTGTTGTTGGGCTGGTCTGCCCCTCTCTTGGGCTAGTTTCCCCTTCAGTGGTACATACTTGGGACCACTCCCAAAATACTACTGAGCTGTGATGCTGATTCGTGTGAGCCTTACATTGGCCTTGGAGAGTGCGTGAAAGCTCAGCTTTCCATGGGACAAGCAGCAAGACAGGGAGTCAGAGAAGATGCAGCCAGAGGCCATATACACAAGGCAACCTGATCACAAGTGTACTGGACTAACAAATGACACGTAAGCCTATGCACTGCTGGAGTTAATGTCAACATGCCCATTGTGAATTCCATTCAGCCCCATGATTCTATTAATAACGAATGTGCTGAGGGATGAGCAACAGACTGCAAAGGCAATCTCCATCTTCCAATCTAACACCCACCAAAGCAAAATGCCTTTTTGATAGATGATCACATCTCCTGGCTTCTCCATCAGGCCTGACTCAGCACCTCTCACCTGTTGAATGCCATAGGTCCATCCTTGTTTTATTCTGTCTTTTGCCCAGACATTGTGTGCATTTTCTGCAAGCTTATCCACTAAAATTTCTTGAGGAGGTAACAGCTTCACATCAGACAAATCCAAAGGGGCTGGCTTATAGCCATTGGACATCATGTAGCTACAAGTAAATGCAAAATATATATTTTGAACAGAACTGTAAATCTCCCCCATTTCGGATTTTTGACCAATAGCACAGGTCAGAATACTAGAAAGATAAGGCTACAGTCACAGGTTCTATGTGTTTTCCAGATGGCTCAGTGGCAAAGAATCTGCCTGCAATGCAGGAGACAAGGGTTCAGTCCCTGGGTCAGGAAGATCCCCTGGAGGAGGAAATGGCAACCCACTCCAGTATTCTTACCTGGAGAATCCTGGGGACAGAGGAACTTGGCGGGCTACAGTCCATGGTGCCACAAAGAGTTGGACATGACTGAGCAACTGAGCATGCAAGCACGGGTTCCCCCCTTGGCAGAATGGATAGCTCAGTTTGATTTCAAGTCTTTAGATGCAGCCCTGAATTCATCATCTATTTTTTGCCAATGTGTGTTACAGATCAGAGGTGAATAGTGGAGAAAATGGATGGTCTGTGCAAACCCATCCTTATTTCTCAGTGTGCAAACCACAGGCACACTCAGTATAATTCAGCATCACCCAAAGCTCCTTTGCCTCACTTCACAAACACATAGGTTATGACACACGGGGCAAGGACGTGACCTTGAGCCAAATGATTTCTTATAAAGCATCAGAATATGATTGCTCAGTTTTAGAAAACTAAACCTTCACTTTGAGAATTAAAAAAAGAAATCATAGCATCAGAGAGTGTGAAATGACCATCATGGTTTGCTGTCCAGTCCAGGAATCACAGCCACAGTTGTCTGTAATTTGCTAGATAATGTGAGGATGGGAAAAACTCAGCAGGAGCCCAGGGAGATGCGTCATGTGAACGGAGAGAAGCAGGGTCCATGTGGAGTGACTCACAGGAGAGCAACTGACCATCGTCATGTGAGAATGTGAGTTCAGAGGCACTCACGACCCCAAGCCACTGACCGCTCAGCTCAGGGCCAGAACCTGAACATGACGACTTACAGACTGGTGCTACTCTACCCAAGAACCTCAGAGCAGTAGGAGATGCGAGGTCTACCGTAGCATGATGCTGTCCCTCATCCACCTTCCAGGGATGCCTGACCTTGGGCAAGGTCACCATGTGTTGATCACTGAGCCCAGCCACCCCTCTAGCTGCTGCCTCTCACACATGTGGCTCTTGGCCCCAGGAGCTGCCTCTGAGAGTGGAGCTTGGCAGCCTGGGGTTTCACAGGGAGGAAGGGGAAGATAAGCATTCAATTAGAGCTGGCATTGCCTTGGCTCTTAAGTCATGACAACACCTGGGTGTGAATGTGTGTACCCCCAAGGCTGGCACATGTGTGAGTGAGCAAGTGAGCCAGGGGATGTGCCAGCAAGCCCATATCTGAGAGTGTGAGAACACATGACGAGTGGATGTACGGATGAGAGGGAGAGAAGGACACATGCAGATTTAGGGGCTAAATTAAATCTTGGCAGAGAGGCCCATTTCTACAAGATTTGCAAGCCTGGCCCAATGCCAGAGGAGTGAATCTTTGCTGTGGCTACCGACCATATTCAAGTTCTCGTGCCAACTGCTATTCTTATAGACTATGACAGCTTATCCTTCTGAGTGCCACATCTTCTGGCTCAAAACTCACAACAGTAGATAGTAGTGTGGGTTCAGGCAGGAGGAGTAAAAAGAGAGGAAGCCTGGAAACTCTGTCCTTCAGCTGGTTTGAGTGCAGTCTAGGCACCTGGAGGAACTGCCTGACCTGGTGCTGGAAGTATCTGGGGCGGTTCCCTGCCTCTGTGCGTGGACCTCCTGTCCTCCCAGTTTAAACATGAAGACTGAAGCATTAAAGTTGCCAACCATTAAAAGATCACCTACTTTTTGGGCAATTTGACCTTCTTGAGATCGTCCTCAGCAGCTGGGTTAACATGAGCAATGTGGCACCCCAGGGCCAGGAGAGTTCTGTGATGTAGTGGACAGAGAAAACAAAGGTCAGCAGCAAGGTAGAGGACAGTGAGAGCCCCCACCTCCATCAGAAGTGATAAAAACAGACTATATTCACTCATTTAGACCAGAGGTTGCCAAATGTTTTCTTACAGGTGAGATAGGAAATGTTGTAGGCTTTGTGGTCCTTGGGTCTCTGTTACAGTTACTCACCTCTGCCACTGCAGAGGGGAAACACTCAGACAAAATGCAAGACAATATGAAGAGCCTGCCTTTGTTACAATACACATTTTTTTAATAACCAAAACAGGTGGCTGGTTAGATAAGTTTGTGGATCTTAGTTTGCCAACTCCTGAATGCATAGCATAAGAATGCAACAAAAAGTTTGTTCATTCTGGGAGACCTTTTCTAGTTTATGAATCTGCATTAGGATTGTATCCTGATTCTCTGATTCCAGAGGACAGATGGGACCCTAATAGCAAACTCAGAAGTCAGCAAGCATTTCTTGGGTGCTCCCTGCACACAGTGCCTTGGGCTGTGCTGGACACCATGAGGTACCAAAGCCCCATCCTTGAGGAGGGTCGCTGTGATGGAAGACATTTCACATGGGTTCCTGTGAGACAAGGCATCACTATGCCAGCAAACCTGAAGTTAAAAAGTTCTGTACTGACAAGGAGCAAACAGAGAAATACTAGGCAGAGAGCACAGGCAACAAGTACAAAGGGATTCAAGAAGGGAGACATAAACTTGGGCTAAAAAATTAATGACGATCTGAATCAATGTTGAAACTGCCGGTGGGATCATAGAGAAGCTAAAAGTTATTTCTAAGTTGAATGTTAGTTAATTAAACTATGCTTTCCCATTGATTTTTAGAAATGATGTATCCTTGTTTTTTAATGTTCAGCATCTCATTTAACCATTACAACAATTATGAAGAGATAAGAACTATTACTATCCTTACTTTCTAGATGAGAGAACAGAGACTTAGGTTAAGTTGTCCAGTTTCAATATGACCTAGAATCTACTATATATCTTCTTTTCTTAATGATACATGAACTAAAAGCGGCAATTCCCCTGGAGAAGGAAAAGGCGGCCCACTCCAGTATTCTTGCCTGGGAAATCCCACGGACAGAGGAGCGTGGTGGGCTATGGTCCATTGGATCCCAGAGTTGGACATGACTTAGCAACTAAACAACGAAAGAGACAATCAGTCTTTTGCAAGTTTCTCTTCCTTTTTTCTGCCTACATTTCCCTTGTCCCCGGCAAATAGCAAATGGTCTCTAAAGAACTATATATGCTAAATAACAACAGTGGATGTATTATTCACTATGCTAAACCCTTTTGTGGCATGACTAATCCCCATTCCTGCTAATTTGTCAGACTGCATCATGTTTCCGAGGCAAGAGACAACAGGTTTGTGGTTTAGTTATAAGGCATTAAATCATCTACTCACTGTTCAATCCAAATTCAATTAAGCACTCACTTTAGGGTTTCAGTTGACATTTGTAGGTTATAATTCTTCTCAGTTTCGGGCAGCTTTGAAAACTCGACAAGGCAGGGGTGCTGTCTTTTATTGTCATCCCGCATCTAGGTGACAACATAAGAAAGAATATGATTTTAAGTTTTCACAACCAGCACTGCCTGGGGACACAGAAAAGGACACACTCTGAAACGGCCCAGGCGAGTCGCATCAGGCAGAGCAACGACAGCTATTTGCTGACAGCCAAATAGACGGTCTTCTCTCTAGTGAGTGACACGTGCAGTCCCCGGGCTGCTGGCGGCTTGTGTTCTGGGCACTGCTTCCAGCCAAGCGTTTGCCTTCAGAACATACTTTCCCAGAGAAGCAATTTTATTCCTGGTCCTGCCTGTCCCAAATTCATAGAACCCTGGTGCCACTGCAGGGTAGCATTCTGCAGAACATAAAGGACCACAGACTCTGGACCAGCACTGTCTGATGGAGACTCAGAATCAGCCACCAATGGGAACTGCGTTCGCAGTTTCAAATTTCCTAGTAACCACATGAGAAAACCAAAACAACAACAACAGAAATCCCCCCCAAACCAAACCAAAACAAACAAAAAAACCCAAACCAAACCAAACAAAAAAACCCCAAAAAGCAAAAGCTAAAACCAGGTGAAATGAATTTTAATAATGTATTTTACTTAACCCAAACCCTCAAAACGTTACCATTTTAACAAATAATTAAGAAATTATTTCTGAGCCATTTTATATTGGCTTTTCATAGAAAGTCTTAAAAAGCCACCATGTACTTTCTGTTTACAGCACATATCAATTCAGGCTAGTCACATTTTAAGTGCTTAGTAGCCACATGTGGCCCACAGCTACTGAACAGTGCAGATCCAGGCAGTAACTCACTCATTCATTTGTTCGTTTATTTCACAAACACGTGCTGAATGTCTGCTAGGTGGTGGGCTGTGGGCTAGACCTTAGGAGTCAATGGTGAGCTGGGACAGGACAGTCTTATGGGCAGTAATACAATCATCAAAGAAGTAAGTGTTTAATTGCAACCGTGATTCATTCTCAAAGGAGAAATCTGTAACATTACAAGAGTATATAGCAGAGAGGGGGTCACATATAAAGAGAATATTTATGAGCTGTATCAATATGTAAGTGCTGGGGTGCAGGGACCCTTTCAGTAACTAAGCTGGATGGTACATAATTTGAGAGTGTCAGGGTCATAGGAAGCTTTAGAATCATGGATCCTTCTGCCTTTGGATATGACCTTACACAAATCACAGAAGAAAGTCCATTTACATCCTCTTTGAACAAGGTTCTCTAGTGAAAGAGATTTCTTAACCTCCTCTGAGTGTCCATGAATCTTAGTGATACATCTGAAAACCACAATAAACAAATTCTGATTCACAACAGCCTCTTTTCACCAGCCATGCAGAGAGGACAGCTTTTTCTGAAGAGAAATAAGATGTGAGGGCACTTAAGGGGGAGATGAGGGATGACCGCACTTGATATTCCCTGAAGAAAACACCCAGCATTTGGGAGTAAGGAGGAGACGGACCCCTGGGTCGGCCTGTGCAGAGCCGGTCTCCCTGGCACACCTGACCACAGTTCAACAAACTTCTGAGCAAGGCTGCTGGACACAGTGAGAGCTGGATGGGACTCAGTAAGAAGTAGGTTTGGGCTCGTGAGGTTTTTGTTTTTTATCATTTGAGTCTTTGAAGAACTCTTCCAGGTAAAAGGCAACCCTCCCTGCCTCCACTCTAGCCAGGCCACTCAAACACATACCTTGCCAAAAGTCCAGCCAAGCTCTATTTTATTCATTCCCCAAAGCTCATGAATGTTTTCAGCCAGCCTGTCTCGGATTTTCTCTAGATGAGGTGGTAAAACAACCTAAAAGGAAACAAAAAATGAGAAGTCAGAACTATGAGAATCAATTTTATTAAGATCTTATCATTAAATCTAGGCAGATCAGATACCCCAGTTGAATTCACTACATGTCCTAAAGGAAATTAACCCTGAATATTCATTGCAGGGACTGATGCTGAAGCTGAAGTTCCAACACTTTGGCCACTTGATGTAAAGAGCCAACTGACTGTCAAAGACCTGGGAAAGATTGAGGGCAAGAGAAGAAGGTGGTGACAGAGGATGAGATGATTGGATGGTATTCCCGACTCAGTGGCCATGAGTTCGAGCAGAGACTGGGAGATGGTGAAGGTCAGGGAAGCCTGGTGTGCTGCAGTTCATGGGGTCACACAGTTGGATACGACTTAGCAACTGAACAACAACGTGTCAGTCAAGAGGGGCTGTTTTCATAGGTTCCTTCCTCTCTCGGCTTCCTCTGGACCATCTCTCCCTTTCCATCTCCCCTATGCTCTCTTCTTTTTTTTTTTTTTAGTTTTTTATTTTTTAAATTTTAAAATCTTTAATTCTTACATGCGTTTCCAAACATGAACCCCCCTCCCACCTCCCTCCCCACAACATCTCTGTGGGTCATCCCCATGCTCTCTTCTTGAGCGAGCTCCTCCATCTGCAGCTGGTCACGCCTGGCCATCCAGCCTCCATCCATGGTCTGTCCTGCAGTTCAGACACACTATTCCAACTGCCTGCAGGATTTTCCCACCAAAGTGAACTCAGTATGTTGCTCAAAGCAGAATTCATTATTTTCCCTTTAAATTTGTTTCTTAGTTTTAGCTTCTCTCTTTTGTTGAATGAATGTGTCCACTATTGCCTTAAACCTGAAAGTCATCTTAGTGTCTTTTGTCTTGGCGTTATACTCCCACTTTCACTGCCCACCCCCAACCACACCTAATCAGTCACAAAATCCAACATGCTTATTTCCTAAACATCTTTCTGAAGGTTCCCCTCCTTCACATCACTCAACCTTGTTATCTTCTACCGGGACCATTACAAGACCATTCACAGTTGGTCTCGCCAACTCCCACCAATGTGACCAGATGAGCTGCCAATAATACAACTGCATCAAAACACTCTCCTCTTGAGCATCCCCAAGTGCCCCTCGACTAAGACACAAGGATTGACCAAGAATACAGCACCATTCTCCAGTCCTCTCATCACAGTCCTCCCAAACACATCCTTTCCAAACCTCCCAAAATTCTCCCCAAAGGCCACACTGTCTCACAGTTCTGTGCCCTGATATATGCAACCGTTATTCTTATTAGTACTCCCCATAATACACATAATATGTGTACTCTCCCTGCCCCATGCCACATGACAAATGACAAAGACTCTCTCCTTGGCCCAATCTCTAGATGGGTGCTTCTGAGCTATTTTTTTCTAGGCTCAATCCTTGGGCCTTGTCTTCAGGATTCCAGTTTTAGCAAGAATCTTGCTAATTCAGTTTACTGACAACCCACACCCTTGATATCTGATCACCCACCATGTCTGATCAAATTTATTCACCCCCAATCCTCCCCCAGGTGATATCAGATCACTCAGACCTGCCTTCAGTGAGAATTGTTAGGTCAGTTTATTAAGAATCCATCCCAACCCCAATGTTCCACTTACTACTTTTGCATCACTGACATGCCCACCCCCACCCCACCCCCACCCCCACCCCGTTCCTTGGCTGTAAATATCCACTTGTCTGTGTTGTATTCATAACTGACCCCAGCTCTATAATAGAGTTCCCTTTCCTCTATTGCAAGAGTTTCTATGTAAGATCTGTTTTTATCTCTTTAACTGATGCCCAGCTCTGGTTTTAATACAAGTTCAGTTCAGTTTAGTTGCTCAGTTGTGTCTGACTCTTTGCAATCCCATGGACTGCAGCACGTCAGGCTTCCCTGTCCATCACCAGCTCCCAGAGTTTACCCAAACACATGTCCATTGAGTCGGTGATGCCATCCAACTATCTCATCCTCTGTCATCCCCTTTTCCTCCTGCCTTCAATCTTTCCCAGCATCAGGGTCTTTTCAAATGAGTCAGCTCTTCACATCAGGTACCAAAGGATTGGAGTTTCAGCTTTAGCATCAGTCCTTCCAATGAATATTCAGGATTGACCTCCTTTAGGATGGATTGGTTGGATCTTCTTGCAGTCCAAGGGACTCTCAAGAGTCTTCTCCAACACCACAGTTCAAAAGCATCAATTCTTTGGCACTCAGCTTTCTTAATAGACCAACTCTCACATCCATACATCACCACTGGAAAAACCATAGCCTTGACTAGATGGACCTTGGTTGGCAAAGTAATGTCTCTGCTTTTTAATATGCTGTCTAGGTTGGTCATAACTTTTCTTCCAAGGATCAAGTGTCTTTTAATTTCATGGCTTCAGTCACCATCTGCAGTGATTTTGGAGTCCCAAAAATGAAGTCTGACACTGTTTTCCCATCTATTTCCCATGAAGTGTTGGGACCAGATGCCATGATATTAGTTTTTTGAATGTTGAGTTTTAACCCAACTTTTCCACTCTCCTCTTTCACTTTCATCACAAGGCTCTTTAGTTCTTCTTCACTTTCTGCCATAAAGGTGATGTCATCTGCGTATGTGAGGTTATTGATATTTCTCCTGGCAATCTTGATTCCAGCTTGTTCTTCATCTAGCCCAGCATTCTTCATGATGTACTCTGCATGTAAGTTAAATAAGCAGGGTGACAATATACAGCCTTGACGCACTCCTTTTCCTATTTGGAACCAGTCTGTTGTTCCATGTCCAGTTCTAACTGTTGCTTCCTGACCTGCATACAGATTTCTCAAGAGGCAGGTCAGGTGGTCTGGTATTCCCATCTCTTTCAGAATTTTCCGCAGTTTGTTGTGATCCACAAGTCAAAGGCTTTGGCATAGTTAATAGAGCAGAAATAGATGTTTTTCTGGAACTCTCTTGCTTTTTCGATGATCCAGCAGATGTTGGCAATTTGATCTCTGGTTCCTCTGCCTTTTTAAAATCTAGCTTGAACATCTGGAAGTTCATGGTTCTTGTGTTGTTGAAGCCTGGCTTGGGGAATTTTGAGCATTACTTTACTAGCCTGTGAGATGAGTGTAATTGTGTGGTAGTTTGAGCATTCTTTGGCATTGCAATGAAAACTGACCTTTTTCAGTCCTGGGGCCAATGCTGAGTTTTCCACATTTGTTGGCATATTGAGTGCAGCACTTTCACAGCATCAACTTTTAAGATTTGAAATAGCTCAACTGGAATTTCATCACTTCCACTAGCTTTGTTCATAGTGATGCTTCATAAGGCCCACTTGACTTTGCATTCCAGGATGTCTGGCTCTAGGTGAGTGATTATACCATTCTGATTATCTGGGTCATGAAGATCTTTTTTGTATAGTTCTTCTGTGTATTCTTGCCACCTCTTCTTAATATCTTCTGCTTCTGTTAGGTCCATACCATTTCTGTCCTTTATTGTGCCCATCTTTGCATGAAATATTCCCTTGGTATCTCTAGTTTTCTTGAAGAGATCTCTAGTCTTTCCCGTTCTATTGTTTTCCTCTATTTCTTTGCACTGATCAATGAGGTTCTTATCTTTCCTTGCTATTCTCTGGAACTCTGCATTCAAATGAGTATATATTTCCTTTTCACCTTTGCCTTTCACTTCTCTTCTTTTCACAGCTATTTGTAAGGTTAATAGAGTTTTGCCAAGAGAACTCACTGGTCATAGCAAACACCCTCTTCCAACAACACAAGAGAAGACTACACATGGACATCACCAGATGGTCAATACTGAAATCAGAGTGATTATATTCTTTGCAACCAGAAATGAAGAAACTCTATACAGTCATCAAAAACAAGACCAGAAGCTGACTGTGGCTCAGATCACGAATGCCTTAGTGGCAAATTCAGACTAAAACTGAAGAAAGTAGGGAAAACCACTAGACCATTCAGGTATGACCTAAATCTAATCCCTTATGATTATACACTGGAAGTGAGAAATAGATTCAAGGGATTAGATCTGATAGACAGACTGCCTGAAGAACTATGGGTGGAGGTTCGTGATACTCTACAGGAGGGAGCGATCAAGACCATCCCTGGGAAAAAGAAATGCAAAAAGGCAAAATAGTCGTCTGAGGAGGCCTTACAAACAGCTGTGAAAAGAAGAGAAGTTAAAGGTTTTAATACAAACTCCCCCAATATTTATCCTTCTGTTGTCAGCTCAGTGTCAGTGTCTTCCCCCGGACCTTCAGGGAAAGTTTCTCTATGTTTTCCCAGCACTTTGCTCCTCTCTCCACAGAGGTCACAAACTGCGGACTCAAGTTCTCTTTTCTCCCCCTTATTTTCTCTAATTGACTACTACTACAGTAACAACAATAAACAATTACTGTTTTCATTTATTAGTTGGTAGGTCATAAGAAGTGCGCGAGTTCATATAAAAATTCAGATTTCTAATATCTCCTGACCAGTTGGAAGACTCGAACTTTGGCCTGACACTTTTACTTGGCTATTTAAGCTAGGGCTAAGAAATCGCCACCTGCTTTAGAGGGCCTGCACCCTTGACCTGCTTCCTTTCTGTGTCACCTCCCTGGCTCTAGTATAATGGTTATTAGTGTTTCCATTATTTACAAAAATCCCAATTATGTTTGAGGAGGGGAGCTCACGGAGAATTTTTTTTTTCTTTTTAGAAAAAGTATACCAAGTCAGTGATATACAAGGAGACGACAGAGAAAAGTAGCAATAAAATATTTAAGCTATGTATAAAAGGCACTATTTGATTTTTGACTAAAGACAGTCTTTTAAAAACATGTCAATGTATGGCAAAACCAATACAGTATTGTAAAGTAAAATAAAGTAAAAATAAAAATTAAAAAAATAAATACATCTAAAAAAATAAAAATAAAAAAAATAAAAACTGACTTATTATTGAAAAGCCAAAGTTAAGTGGCATGATATTTTGATAAGGAGCAAAATTGGGGAAACTATTAGCAAACAAATGACTACTGTATTTGGGTTTTACTGGTTCAATAAGATAATCTGTTTAAATTAAGTGCTCCTTAGTCAATCACAGCCTGAAAGTCAGACTTAAAATAAAATGACACATGTGCCTTTTTTTTTTTTTTTGCTTATTTCTTCAACTTGGTTGCGAATTCCCAGAGAATCTTGACACACTTCTGCTTGTGTCTCACAGAGCCTGGTACAATGCCTGGTGTGTAGCAAGTGCTCAACTTGTTCATGGATTGCAAAATCCTTAGACTTCAATTGTCGCATATGGTGGAAATGTATAGAATAATGGCTGTTCATATATCACAACAATGCTACAAAAGGTATGGTAAGAATGGTTCAATGGTAAAGAAGCAAGGAGGATTTAACCCTATTACATTATCTCCATGGGATGCCTGCTGTTGGCAGCTTGAACCTACCTGACTGGTATCTATGGGGCATGGGATGAAAGAGGCTTGGGAGAGGAACTGGGTGGTACCCAACAGATCTCGAATTCCTTCAGCATCACGTTTATACTCTTTGACAGGCTCCAATCTCATCTTTTCCTTTGGAAGTAAGGCTTCATAGCAAGGGGCATAGCCAGAGGGAGGCAGGAACTTAAATTCTCCATGACGTCCACCCAGCAGGAAACGTACTCTGTGTTATTTGGAGAGACCAGGAGGAGAGAGGTTAAAAAAATAATACACCAGCCCAAATGAGTGAAAGTTAAAGATCAGCTCCCCCCATCCAAATTATTTTTTTGGGAAGTGAACGATGTCAGATTAATCCAAATTATTTTTTTGGGAAGTGAATGATGTCAGATTCATCCCAGTAAACACCCTAAAGTACACATCATAGTAAACACCCTAAATTGGAGATAGAGCCAAGTATCAGTTCAGACTGCCCACAATTCTCAATTGACCACGTCAGCTAAGTTCTTAAAAATGAAGATACAGTAAAACTGCTAGATATTTTCTTTTTCTTAATTGGAGTATAACTGCTTTACAGGGGTGTGTTAGTTTCTGCTGCACAATGAAGTGAATCAGCTATATGTATACGTATATCCCCTTTCTCTGGGGCCTCCCTCCCACCCCTCTAGGTCATCAAAGAGCGCTGAAAACAACCAAAAAATGGGCAGAAGATCTAAATGGACAGTTCTCCAAAGAAGACATGTAGATGGCCAAGAGGCACAAGAAAAGATGCTCATCATCGCCAGTTATTGGAGAAATACAAATCAAAACTACAATGAGGTATCACCTCACACTCATCAAAATAGCCATCATCAAAAAAGTCTACAAACAATAAATGCTGGAGAGGGTGTGGAGAAAAGGGAACCCTCCCACACTGTTGGTGGGAATGTAAATTGATACAGCCACTATGGAGAACAGTATGGAGGCACTTAAAAAAGTAAAAATAGAAGTATCATATGACCCAGAAATCCCACTCCTGGGCATATATACCTTGAGAAAACCATAATTCAAAAAGACATACACTCAATGTTCATTGCAGCACTGTTTACAATAGCCAAGATATAGAAGCAACCTAAAGGCCTATTGACAGATAAATGGATAAAGAGGATATGGTACTTATATACAATGGAATATTACTCAGCCATGAAAAGGAATGAAACTGTGTTGTTTGTAGAGATGTGGATGGACCTAGAATCTGTCATACAGAGTAAAGTGAGTCAGAAAGAAAAAAAAAATCATATATTAAAATCACTAGATTTAAAAAAATTAAGTTCATCCTTACCCTAGTTGGAGAATCATTACTATAGATAACATTAATATAGATATTATTACTATAGTTTGAAAAGAGTAACAGTGATAATGCCAGATTCTGAAAAGATCACATCGAAACAACAGCATGAAAACTTCAAGTCTTTTTAGTTGAGAGAGATTACTCACACAACAACGAAAGAAAACATGCTATAAATATTTGGGGGAAATAGGAAATTCCTAGTTTACGGTGCAACAAGATCAAGTAACACGAGAATATTAAACAGAAATGGTATACATGGCAGGAGATGTTAATAGAAAAGATACACTGAAGAGGCTGCAGTTCCCAAAGTAGCCATATGAGGGAGACTGTGAGAAAGTATCAGCAGGTGGTTACAGCCATGGGGGCCAAATGGGCATCCAGTTTGCTCATTAGGGTTCCAGAGCCTTCTAGGGGGCACCACTGCCTTGCTGGCATCCAGGACTAATGCCCTGGCCCACTCCAGCAGTGCCTACAGGGACCTCCCAAAGAAGAAGGGAGAATCCTTGTGGGGCCACAGTCACAGCTGGCACTGATTACCAACAAACTGAAATCTTTAAAATATTTTAATTTTGCATTCTGGCTAATATCAGCCCCATATATATTGTTAGGTTAGGGTTAGCGCACAAAGTTCCTCTGCAAGAAGAGAGTGAAAGTGAAATATTTCAACATGACACTTTATAGGTTTTTAGGTTTGAGACTAGATATACAGCTTTTGCAAATCATCTGTAACCATGTTGATGAGAAAATATGACGGTAACGTTAAGTAATTAAGACATGACAAGAGACACAGTCCTGCAGGATCACCAATAATCTTACACAGGAAAAACCCATCCACACACATAGCACCTACACGTATTCACTCCCTCCCACTTCCCCTCAGCAAAACCAACTATATTTACTGAACCCACATGAACTGCACTGCTCTCTGCACTGTGGACCAACAATAAAAAGAGAATACCCTGCCCCTCGTGTCACAGAGCAGGCATCAAACGAGGCAAACAGTCATAACCACTGATTGGGAGGCATTTGATGAGGGAATAAAGAGGGAGACCGAAACAATTCAGGGAAGGAGGGAGGTGCTAGACTGGGGTCTAGAAAGGCTTCTGTGACGGGGAGATATTTCTGTTAACCCTAAAGGAAAAGGAGAAGCCAGTGAGTTCAGAATCTGGAGGAAGAGCGCTCTGGGTGAAAGGAAGAACATGTGCAAAGGCCCTGAGGTGGGGATGCTGTGGGCGGAGGGCGGTGTGAGTGAGAGCATGGGGAGCCCAAGGGGTAAGAGCCGCGGTGGCAGGGGCCAGGGCTAAATCAGGCAGGGTCTGTTTCTTTCAGGTGAGGAGCTTCTGAGGGATTTAAGGAGAAGAAACACAGAACTGGTTTCACTGTCTTATGTAGACAGGTCTGGGACCAATTAGGAGGCACCTGACATCAATCTAGTCCCAGTGAGAGATGAGGCTGGGTTGGAACAAGATAATGAAGACCAAGCTGGAAAGCAGTGGTTAGATTCCAATTTTGTTTTGGAATTTGGCTTGTTAGGAATTGGTGATGGAGTAGGGCTGTGGGTGTGGAGGGACATGTGGGAACGTTATGATCTAGCAAAGCTCTCACAGCAATACTCTCTACTAGGTCTCACTTCCTTTAACTGGAATATTCTAGTAGGGGGAAGCCTTGCAGCAGAGTCTCAGTGTTGGCTGAGTAACTGTGATTATGAGCAGCTAATGGTAAAACTTTCACAGAAAGTGAAGAACTAAAAAGGCTCTTGATGAAAGTGAAAGTGGAGAATGAAAAAGTTGGCTTAAAGCTCAACATTCAGAAAACGAAGATCATGGCATCCGGTCCCATCACTTCATGGGAAATAGATGGGGAAACAGTGGAAACAGTGTCAGACTTTATTTTGGGGGGCTCCAAAATCACTGCAGATGGTGACCGCAGCCATGAAATTAAAAGACGCTTACTCCTTGGAAGAAAAGTTATGAGCAACCTAGATAGCATAGTCAAAAGCAGAGACATTACTTTGCCGTCTAAGGTCTGTCTAGTCAAGGCTATGGTTTTTCCTGTGGTCATGTATGGATGTGAGTTGGACTGTGAAGAAGGCTGAGCGCCAAAGAATTGATGCTTTTGAACTGTGGTGTTGGAGAAGACTCTTGAGAGTCCCTTGGACTGCAAGGAGATCCAACCAGTCCATTCTGAAGGAGATCAGCCCTGGGATTTCTTTGGAAGGACTGATGCTAAAAGCTAAAACTCCAGTACTTTGGCCACCTCATGTGAAGAGTTGACTCATTGGAAAAGACTCTGATTCTGGGAGGGATTGGGGGCAGGAGGAGAAGGAGACGACAGAGGATGAGATGGCTGGATGGCATCACTGATTCGATGGACATGAGTCTGAGTGAACTCCGGGAGTTGGTGATGGACAGGGAGGCCTGGCGTGCTGCGATTCATGGGGTCGCAAAGAGTCGGACGCAATTGAACTGAATTGAACTGAATGGTAAAACTGGAAAATAAAAGTCTCTCCAAGTAAAAGACAATAAATTTCTTCCCCCTCTTCCCAACATTAACAAATTCTTTATTCAAACAGCATTTTATAAAATGCTGTTTTAAAATTAATTACAGAAATCATATGAAGCCTCCCACTTTCCCATTTTAAAGTACTAAACAACAATAATAGAGAATTAGAACCACAATTATTCCCTGTGAGTGTTCCTACATTAACCGTTATATAACAGGACACGATCTATGTGTATTAAGAATACGAACAATGATATTGGAACAAAATTGAGTCATTAGCCTGCAATGTTACTTATTTAGTAAACCTTCAGGAAATAATAATTAGGCCTTAATATTTGTGAACTTTCCAAAATTCAGTTGCAACAGAACAGACTGGGTTATGGACGTGCTGGAACAGGCTGGAACTATGGGACAAAACTAAATCATTTTGGGACAAAACTAAATCATTTTGAGCAAAGAATTGTGTGGGAAGTTTTCTGCTTTTCCCTTCTCACTGAGCATTCTTTCAGTGAAGAGCTGAACACCCAAGAGGAGCTTGTACAACTGATGTATTTCTTGTTACTCACTAGTGTATGGATTCTAAGACCAACTAAATGATCTGTTACCAGGACGTCTAGATGGACTTAATTATTCATAAGCCCTATTGCCAGTTATGTATAGTTTTAACATTTTTCTTATGCTTTAAAATCTGCTATTGTCCTCTGGATAGAGAACAAATCAAGAAAGGTAGAAATCCATGTAGCACTTAGGGAGAACAATGCTGCTTTTATATTCAGTTATTAAAAGGAGAATGATAATTTGGTTATAAATTTTAATCTTATCGCCTCGAATGGCCACAAAGATAGTAAAATAAAAAATTAACATGTTTACTGCTTACTGAAGCATTCATCTTCCAGTGCCACTATGCTGTGCTTCGGTGGGTAGAAAGAAGGGTTCTGGGTGGCTTCCCAAGCCCTGTCAGATGGGAGCCCTGCTCCCCAGCAGGCGGGACTGGGCAGGAGCCCGTGCGGGCACACTGCCATCTGGGCTCCTCCCCTCGCTGCCTAGAGTCTGCGGGAAGGGCTCCGACAAAGCACCACGAAGGCCAGTGCTCCTCATAAACCCTCTCCCGGAGACCCCAGCAACCAGGTCAAAGGGAATAATCAGGGATAAAATACAGGTGTCAAGGGAACAACCAAAAGCAAGAAAGAAGATACCTGAAACCCAATTTAATGATGGGAGGATATTAAAGTGGGATCCCCCTTTGTCTCTGGTTTAGCAGAGGTCCCAGATGCTAATAATTCAGAGGATGCCAATGTTTTCTAATCCTGAAGTGAGGTGCTGGACCAACTATGAGGATCCATGAAAAAACTGTGAAATCAGTGCAGCTTTAGCCCACCCCTTACCTCCACACTAATAAGAAAGGTAAAGAATTCATTTGGAGAAAGTTGTCATGAAGAAGGGGATGGGAGTCCTTTCCAATCTGGAGTCAAATGAGGGCTTTAAGGAACTACTCAGAAGCTTGTGAGTGTTCCTGGAATGTAGCAAGGGACATGTTTGCCTAGTGATGGCACAGAGCAGAGGGACAGATGAGCCAGCTGCTAGCCATCAGAAAGGAATCCTGCCTGGAAAGGCAAATGACTAAGCAGAGATCAGAAACTCAGGGCTTGGGGGAGGCAGGAGGCCCACATAGCTGGAGGAGGAGGGGGAACGGAGGAGGCTTGGGGTCAGCCAGAAGGGAGCAGCCAGCACAGGTGGGGAAGCCAAGTTAAGAGATTTGCAGTTGGATGCTCCCAGCCTGGGGCTCTCCAAGAAACCTACCGAAGAGCCTCAGAAGAGAAAGATGCCGCAATTATGTAGCAGCTACAAAAAAGCTGATGTCACGAGGCAGCTGAACCAACTCCATGGAATGTGCTCACCCTTCAGTTATCTTGAGTCTGGGCTGGACCCTAGGCCCTGGAGGGGCCTGAAACAGGAGCTGGTGGCTGAGGAGGGGCCTCACTTCAAACTGCAGGGGGAGTAGGGGAGGGCTCAAATGATAACCGGATACAAATCTGGAGTTTTTATACTTTTCAAAAGATGGAATTTTTAAGTATTGGCAAGATGGTTCCTGGTCTTAAAAGGAGTAATAAGGGCTACAGAACCTGCCCAAGAACTTATCCAGGAGTCCAGAGAAAGAATTTAAAGGTGTGGAGAGAGAGACAACAGTTATACCTATCTAGTCTACTTTTTCTAATAAATCTGTTATCTGGCACTTACTGTTAATCTTTTAAATCCTTTGGCCTCATTCATCGATGAGAAATTTTCAATTAGAATATCAACCTCTCTTCTCTTGGGGTATTCTTCCCTGCTCCTTGGGTTCCACTGAATATCTTAGTATCACAAAAAATATTAAAGTGAAAATAAAAAGATAATTTAAGAGGTCATTAAACTTAGTTCTTCATCCTCTGATTTTTCTCTACATTAATAGATTTTAAAAATCAATTTCATTAATCAATTTCTCTTCCACTAAAGCACTTGTATCATCTTCTAGGGTTCTTCCTATAACTCAGACACACCATCAGCTCTCCAAGGTTTTTTTTCTTCCTAAAGTGATTATGATAAGGGAAGCTTCCTTAGATTTCTCTACTTTAAAGATGAGCAATAGATTCAGTAATAGTCACCTGGGAGTAGTGAAGTTTGAGGATGCATAGAGGAATTTTTTATTTACTAGGCTAATTTTATAAACAGAGAAAACGGCATTAAAAAAATCCCCACTAGCATTTGCAATTTCATCTTTTAAGATTTGTGCATTTTTACTTACCAATTTGCAGAAGAGATGAGAAAACCTAACATAAATCCCTAAGTTTGAAAGACTGACCCATGAATGAAAAATAGAGCAAAAATCAAGACAAAGCTTTGCCATACTCAAAAAAGATGACCAAGTTTCCTTATTCATACTGTGCTAGCAAACTGTGAAATCATTTTAGTCTTACTAGATGTCTCACTATTCTTATTGAATCCCTCCCAGGAGTTGGGACAGTGTCCCAAAGAAGAAAAGGATACAGGCTGTGGTTAGCAGCAGAAAGAAATGGCAAGCTTTTGTTGACCTGAACTCAACTCATAAGTCATGATTCATAATTGCATCTTTAATCCACATTGCTAAGACAGGAGAACAATTTGAGTTATGTACATTCCCACATTCATATTTCTTTCTGGCCAGTGTTTGATGAAAGCCCAGGGCAATTCAGCCAGTGCTCATCATGTTCTTTGCAGAAGTATATTTATCTCAGCAATAATTTCCACAGCATTGACCACAGCAAGCTGGAAATAGCTAAGCTATTGGTTACCTGAATTTTAGCCAAGGCTGGTGCGGAAAACAAACAGCAACCACAAATACCAACCATCTTTGGAGAGTGTTGTTTTTATAAATTAGAAAGGCTGGTAAAAGACTTACATATGAAGATTAAATAGATCAATGGGGAATTTGGGATTCCCAGGTGGTGCCAGTGGTAAAGAACTCACCTGCCAATGCAGGAGACTAAGAGACTCGGGTTTGATCCCTGGGTCAGGAAGATCCCCTGGAGAAGGGCATGACAACCCACACCAGTATTCTTGCCTGGAGAATCCCATGGACAGAGGAGCCTGGTGGGCTGTGGTCCATGGGGTCACAAAGAGTTGGATATGACTGAAGTGACTCAGCACACACGCAAGGGGAATTTAACCATAGCTATAAAATATACTCTACTACAGCAACTTAACGGATCAATTTTCTGCAAAACTAAGCACCCAAATCTCACTATATACTGTTGCTTTAGTGCAATGTTCTCTGTGTGGCACACACCATTATGCCATTTGGCAGGGTGAGATTACCTTTTAATAACAGCTTTCTGATATCTAAGTAATTCAACCTTTTGGGTGGGCTCCAAGGTACACATGCTTCATCCCAAATTCTGTCCTAGAACAAATAGGGTTGTTACACTGAGGGTCTGTTACACTCATAATACCCTCCACAAACAAACTAGCATGAGAAGGAAACTAAGGAGGCACATTTATAATGGTTAGAAAAGAGAGCACATATTGATTTGTGGATTTTGTTAGTAATTACTCATACTGCTTTTGACTTCACTGTGGGTAGATCTAATTGAAAAAGATTTTTGCTCTCTGATGCCTCTGGCAGGGACATCCTGATCAGGTACTGTTAACAACATAGTTTGTAATTATAAAAATAATTGTGGGATCATAAATTCAAGACTACAACCTCAGTAAAGACCAATAAAGAGGAGGAAACGAGAGGAGTTAAATATGAGAAACAATTCTGAGTTCTTGTATGATGGGAGAAAAATCTCTGTCTAGATAGGAATAACCTTGCATCTTGCTGAGAACGACATTTTAAAACTATTCAAGTATTCTACTATATTGGGTGCAAACACTAATTTCTTTTCAATTTTGTCATTAAACACATTTATTTTCAATAAGATACTTTACCTTGGAATTAATATCTTGCTTTCTTTTTCTAGCTTTTTGCACAACTGAACCAAAGTAATATAGAGGGGAAGGGCTGGGTTTCAGTACCAAATGATATTTTACCAGTTGATGTGAAAGAGTAAGTACAGGTACGTTCATCCCATTTGCTCAAAAGTGAAAATAAACAAACTTGTTACTTCAACAGAGGACTGGCATTGACCGTGAGTAAAGACATCCTGTGACAGACTGGATGTATTTCAGTAAAATGTATTCCCCACGCATGCAACCCACTGTGATTCCACCTCTGCTCAGACCATGTCATGTTCTGAGAACAAAAGATAGGCATATGTCACAGGCGATATTTTTCCTGATAGAAAGGAGCCTTAGGAGACATCAAGTTCCTGAGTACCACTCTTCAGTTTATGCTCCTTAAATTTCTATAAACAAGTTCTGATGTTGAAGATGTTAACTTCTTAAGTCAATGTATCTGGACTCCCCTCTCTCAGATTCTCTCAGCAGTTATGCCTTCCAAATGGGTTAGATGTCTCATCACTCTTATCCTGGAACTTTGCTTCTCTTTCTCCTGTGCACTGAGAAGGATGCATGTCCCACTGACCTAGTCACAAGATACTAGAAACATCTTCTCCCCCTATCTTTTTCAGCCCCCTATCTCTTTCCCTGCTAGCCATGACCTTTACCAAGAGAAAGTGAAAGTGGAGTTATGTCCGACTCTTTGCGACCCCATGGACTGTAGCCTAGCAGGTTTCTCTATCCATGGGATTTTCCAGGCAAGAATACTGGAGTGGGTTGCCATTTCCTTTTCCAGGAGATATTCCCGACCCAGGGATTGAACCCAGGTCTCCTGCATTGTAGGCAGATGCTTTACCGTCTGAGCCACCAGGAACTTTTACCAAAAGAAGATTAAAAAAAAAAAAAAAAAGATCCCAAACAACAAAAACGTACATACTCAAAAATCCTGTCTCATGCTCTGAGGGAGACTGGATGGATGGGTTAATAACTAAAAATCATGTAACATGTGGGATCAGATGTATTGTTAGCTAAACACAGAATGCACAGAAAACTCCATTGGCCAGCAGATTGGAAAAGACATCTTCTCCAGAGATTTGACTACAAGCTAAGCACTTTTCTCACATGGGATTCTTGGGAAGTAGGTGGGCTTTCTTTGAAAATTCGCAAAACCCAGAGAGTTGGATGCGGTCAAAGAAAACAGGGATGGCACTAATGCTGGGTGACCAAGGCCACTAGCTACTCAGGGAAGCATGGACCTGAGAACTAGCTGATCAGTGACCTTGCTTCTCCAGAGAGGACACCGAGCCAGCAGGTGGATGATCCAAATGCTGTTACGTTGGATTTAGATTTCTGCTCATTCTCTTTACTCCTGGGAAATGGAGTGGGAAAGATGTAGAGTGGGGCTTGTCCTGGTTTTCCCTGATTGCCAGAGAATCTTGCCCAATCAATCTTCTTTGTGTTTATAGTGCCTGTGTCTTTCAATAATGTTTTCTACATGCTCCTTATGGATTGCAACAGAAATGATAACATTCTGTTACACTTCAAAAGGAAGAACTGGGGTGACATTCTCAAGGAATATTCTCAGCACAGAGAAACACAGGTAAATAACTCTTAACTCTTTAGAATATAGTTTTTAATGCTGATGTTAGCGTCTCTGGCTTGAACCTGTGATGGGCAGATTTACAACCCTAGTCGCCAACCAGGTGGCTCAGGGGTAAAGAACCCACCTGCCAAGCAGGAGATATGGGTTTGATCCCTGAATCAGGAAGATCCCTTGGAGAATAAAATGACTACCCACTCCAGTATTCTTACTTGGAACATTCTATGGACAGAGTAGTCTGATGGGCTACAGTCTGTGGGGTAGCAGAAGGGTAGGACATGATTTAGCAGCTAGAGCAAGGTTTTACTATACTTGTTCTCCTTTTGTTACAAGAACCTCAAACAATGAAAATGCTTAATTTCAATCTATTATATACATCTGCATGGCTATGTTTATAAATATGCCTGTACATGTGTATGCGTATGAGTGCTGGCATGTGTGTTTGCAAACATACATTACAGGTGTACCTTGGAGATATTATGAGTTTGGTTCTAGACATCACAAAATCAAGTATCACAATAAGGTGAGTCACATAAATACTTTGGCTTCCAAGTACATATAAAAGTTACATTTACACTATACTGCAGTCTGTTATGCACAACAGCATTCTGTCTTGAAAAACTATGTACATACATTAATTTAAAAATAACACTGTTGGAAAAATAGACTTGCTTGATGCAGGGTTGCCACAAACCTACAATTTGTAAAAACTGCAATAAAGTGAAGTGCAATAAAACAAGGCACAACTGTACTGCCTACTAAGCATGCATGTATGCTAAGTTGCTTCGATCATTTCCATTTTTTTTGCAGCCCCATGGACTGCAGCCCACCAGGCTCCTCTGTCCATGGGATTCCCCAGGCAAGAATACTGGAGTGGGTCGCCATGCCCTCCTCCAGGGGATCTTCGTGACCCAGGGATTGGACGTGTGTCTCTTATATCTCTTGCGTTGGCAGGCAGGTTCTCTACCAGTAGTGCTGCCCGGGAAGCCCGATATCTGATACATGTTTGCATATCTGTGGCAGATTCCAAAGGCTAAATATTCCATCCAAAGGATAACTCTTTACTCCTAAATAGTTTATTTACCTGAAATTGAAAGTCATATCCACTTTTGGGGGGCGGAATACTTGCATATGCCTTGGTTTATCAACCTTCGGGAGGCACTAAGATACATCACAGTGGCATCACTCTGGAAGTCCCAGCACTAGGGAACTAGAAGTTCTCAGATGGATTTTTTTGTGGTCCCAACTCTAAACATATGCTCTCCACAACTCTCCTCTTTTCATGACCCCTTTTTAATGGACATCAGCATGATTTTAACTGTATTTACTCCAGTTTCCCACTCAACTATGAGCTCTTTAGCAAGCAGGGATCAAGAATGGATAAGAAAATTTTGCAACAAGAGCGTTATAATGAAGTCTTGCCTTAAAAATGTTAAAATGTATTCTCAGACTAAAATAATACAGCATCCAACTGGTACAAGGAAAGGGACAGAACAAGGAACATGATAGTTGGCATTGTTAAAGTATGAAGGACAACAGCAGGCATAGGACAAGCCCAGTGTAATGTAAGATTATTGAGATGAATAAATAAAAAGTCATATGATTATCTCTGGGTGGTACAATTATGGGTTCTTGGTATTTCTTTTCTTTGGACTTGCATTACTTTTGTAAAAGGGAAAAAAATAGGAAAAAAAAACACTCAGTGTTAAAAAGGTAAATCACAAACTGGGAAAATATATGGAAGCAATAATAGTTTAATAACCTTAATATATAAAAATTGCTCATAAAATTAATACCAGAAAGTCAGGGAAGACAAAATTTAAAAAAATACTGGGCTGAAATAGTATGTAAGAGTAGTAAGCATAAAAGATGTTAAACCACATCAGTAATCAAAGAAATAGGAAGCTAAAACTTTAAGGTACAATTTCTTCAAACTGGCAAAGATTAAAAATAACCAATAACAGTAAAAGTTAATGAGGAGCCAATCAGTTGGGTTACTTTAAGTGATACCACAGGCACAAATCCTTTATCTGAAATTTTTGCAGCTGTTCTTCAGACTTGGGACTTTAGATTTTAAAAAATACAGGGATTTCCCAGGTGGTCTAGTGGCTAATACTCTCTGATCCCAGTGCAGGGGCCAGGTTCCACCCTTGGTCAGGGAACTAGATCTCACATGCCACAGCTATAAGTTCTGCCAAAGCTAAAGATCCCGCATGCTGCAGCTAAGAAGATTCTGCATACTGCAGTGAAGATCCAAGACCCCATGTGCCATAAATAAGACCTGGAGCAGCCAATTCAAATAATAATAATAAATAAAAAAGACCAAAGATAAGATGTAGTATATATTAAACAGAACCTCCAGCTAGGTGAGGGGCTGTACTCCATAATTAAACACACTGATACTTTTGCAGTTAAATGTAAATATTCACAAGAAATAGAATACACGAAAAATTGAAAACAGTCTGATTTCTGTTGATGACGGTTTTTGCCATAAAATGAGTTCAGGTCAGATTTTGCAGTGAAATCCGTTAAAGAACAAATGGATGCTTTTCAGAGCTTCTTAGATTTTAGAATTGTTGATCATGAATTCTGAATGTTCATACAATCTTTCTGAAGGTCTCTTCAGCCAAGCAACTATAAGTTTAGACTTTAAAAATATTATACCTTTTAATCTGCTTCTGGGAGGAACTAAACAGAAATGCAGATAACGAGTTATCCTCAAGGATGTTGACAATAATTTCATTTGTGACAATAAAAATGAAATCAGCATGAAAGTCTAACACAAAGTAATGGTTATATTATGGGATGGCCAAATAAAAGGGTATTATTGGCCATAAAAATCATTTTGAGGAAGATACTTAATAACTCAGGAAAATACTTACTACTTATTGTTGAATGAAATATAATCAAGGCATAAAACTTCCTAGTGTGATGTTAATTAAAAAATACATGTATCTATAGTATAAAATCTTGATA
Organism: Capra hircus; assembly: GCF_001704415.2. Classification (NCBI taxonomy): domain Eukaryota; kingdom Metazoa; phylum Chordata; class Mammalia; order Artiodactyla; family Bovidae; genus Capra; species Capra hircus. Next base: position 74,068,882 of record NC_030817.1, on the reverse strand, counting down.
AAAATACAGCAAAATAGTAATAGAGATTATAAGTAAACACTGGGATTATGGGTGGTATTTATTGTCTTATTTATAGCGGTATCTTTTAAATCTTTTTATAAAGAGCATAAAATACTTATAATTATGAAGGTCATTTTCTATGTAAGATTTATATTATTCATCTTACTATTTATCAGAGGACATTATATATAAACCCTGCAGGAGGTATGTGTTCAAAAAGTATATACATGTGACTCTTAATTGCTCCTCCCCTTTCACCATTGCTTTCTTGGGGGAGTTTGGCTCACGGTGCTGAAACCCTGAAGAAGATTACCATGCTCGCCAGGTCATAGGAATGATGGGGAGGTGGGGGAACAACGACTCTCCATAAAGTCACAGCCATAACTTACTTGACACCTGCTGAGAAGCTCACCACAGGGAAGAAGAGCCCATCCGTGTTGAAGTTCTCAAACATCCCCTGCACAGGCTGCCCGTTGATGCGGAAAGAGATGCTGGGTGCCCCCAGGTCCAGGCAGCAGCTTACCACGTCGTCTGACTGCAGGAGGTGCTGGCTGATGGAGGCCACGGTTCTGGGTATGCGACCTGGTGGGCAAAGAACAGGAGGAAGGCATGTGGGACTCTGGGGAGACATTCACAGGCCACCCTGGCAGGGAGGAGGGACGGAGGTCTGGATACACGGCATTTAAATGCGACTTTGCCTTTCCTGTGAGAGGTGAGCAATGAGAAGTGGTTTCCTAAGCTCTGCGAATGGACAGCCATGATGAGATGAGTCCCAGAGGAAACGGTCAGGCTGCCAGGAATGAGAACAAACAAGAATTCAACCCATTTGATGTGTGCTCAGATTCTGGCATGGTGTCTAACGGGCAAACTGAGTTGCCAGGGATGGCTCTGAGAGAGAGAGAGTGAGTGTGTGTGTGTGTCTGTGTATTCACAGATGCTCAAAGACCTTTCTCTCTTTCCTGTCCCCAAAAAGACATCGCTGCTTCAGCACTGGATGAAGGAGCTGTCCAAGTGAGTAGGGCAAGACTGTCTAGTCACGAACAGTTTACTTGCTAGTTCTGAAGAATTTTATTACTTTACTGAGGCAGGGAAACCCATTGTTTGTTATTTGCTGTACTGCTCATTTCTTTTATTGTTGCTTATCTTTTGTAAGATGATTTAACATTTCCTGACCTAACTTGAAGTAGTAAATCATCTCTTAAGTTTTCTATGTTATACCATCTAATTCTGGAAGGTTTAGAAGCAAATTATTGGAACCACTCTGCCCATCCCCCTACCAACTTTTCAATTCAATTGGGGGCAATGAAGGGGCAAAAGCTTTCGTCAAAAACCCTTGAACAGGGTTTCAAGCAAAACACTTAGAAGTATATATCTTGTTTCTTGATCATGGAAGCAGTACGCATTCATTATAAATGTTAACTGTATATATAGAAAATTATAAATAAGGGAAAAATATAAAATAAAAAATTTTAACTTTTTCATATATATATTAATATTCAAACTGGGATATTGTAGGTTTTGTAACTTGTTTTTCCCATTTATCACATTGCAAATATTTGATTTTATAATGGAATATTCATCATAAAATAGATTTTAATGACAATAACACACCATAAAAGGTAATTAAAAAATCCCTTTATGATGAGTATATGAGTTGTTCATAAATCTTGTACATACATCTATGCTATGTAATATTCCTAATCTCTGTTTAGAACTCTTTAATGGTTTCAGTGGTTATTGCTATTCTAGTAATAGATTCCAAACCAAGTGGTGGATTTTAAAATAGTGAAACTACTACATTCTCCTTAGTGAAAAATTAGGTACCCACTTCTGATTATTTTGGGTAATTGACAAAACCACACTCTATTCCCTCCCACCCTTCCACAAACAGTAACGAGGCAGATATTGTACCTGGGGCTGGGGATCAAAGACAGAGGACCCAGTTCCAGTCCTGAAGAAATTCATAGTTCAAATAAAGAACTACAGTTCAGTGTAACTGTTTGAGTGAAGGTGTACATGATGAGATGTCTTTAGAGGCAGAAGATGCTAGTCAGCCTGGGAGTGTGGAACAAGTTTAAAATGAAGAAAGAAAGGTTCACTAGATAAATGAGAAAGAAATGAGCATTCTAGACAGAAGGAACAGCTTGTGCAAAAGAAGTATATGAGTATATGACATATTTGCAGAATGGCTAGAGTTTGGAGAGGCTGGGCTTGATGAGGGGTGGTCAGGGAATAAAGAACCTGGACCACCAGCACAGTAACAGCACAATAGCATCTGAAACATTCGATGCACACTGGCAAATTAGCCTGGGATGGCCTCAGACTCTGTTTTTGTAATTTTACACCTTGTTGCATTGCTGAGAATGGAGAATAATTTCCTCACTGTAAGACTTATGTGTATGCTAAGTTACTAGAGTTGTGTCTGACTCTTTGTGACCCTACGGACTATAGCCCACCAGGTCTCCTCTGTCCATGGAACTCCCTGGACAAGAATACTGGGGTGGGATCTGTGTCATCCTCCAGGGGATCTTCCTGACCCAGGGATCAAATTGCGTCTCTTATGTCTCCTGCATTGGCAGGTGGGTTTTTTTTACCACTTGGGCCACCTGGGAAGCCTGTAGGACCTACAATCAACACTATTAAAACAAAAAAATCTTGGCAAAATTGATGAGTACATAGGTTTGATACTTTTCCTGTCTCCATTTGACAAGACTGAGACCTCTCAGCTCCTTTTATGGAGTGTAGATACCCCAGGGTCCCAGAATTTTCCTTCCTTGTCATATTAACTGTTATGAAAGGAACCTATGGTATTAAAACTCAGCAAACCTAGCCATAATTGTCTCATTCTTAAGAGCTCTTGTTTTTCCATTAAAAACCAATCTTTCCTGCTTCAACTGTTTCTTTTTCAATTAGTATAACTTCTGGAAAATATCACTGCAGTCATTTGAATAAATCCTAAGAGATTTCTATGGATTTGTGAAAACCAGGAATTAATTGAAATGCTGAGTTAGACAACTAACTTCAAAAGTATCCATATCCTTGCTGGATAAAGATACAAATGAAGGGACTTCCCTGGTGGCCCAGGGGTTAAGAATCTGCCTTTCAGGGCAGGGGACGTGGGTTCAATCCTTGGTCAGTGAACTAAGATCCCACGTGCTGAGGAGCAACTAAGCCCGCATGCCACATTAGAGAGAGCCCATATACTGCAATGAAAAGATCCCATGTGCTGCAACTAAGGCCTTACACAGCTGAGAAAACAAAGATACTAACAGATCTCACCTTTCTGAGATCCACATTAACTAGGACAAAACTGACCGTGTTGACTTGTGACTCCGGCGCCCTCTCATCCCACCCTCTCAGCATTTGCTCCTGGCTTTGGTGCCAGTCTGAGACTCAGCCAGTAAGAGAGGACAAGCAGCCTTCATGGCGGATGTCCTTCATACAGCAGTGCTTTGATGCCATCAGAAACCAAGCTTCCAAGCTTTATTGACACCACAGCACCAGGGGCCTTCCTGAGGAAGGATGGCTGGGAGAGTATCTGTCCAGTGTGCTCCCCCGGTTGAAAACCACCAACAGGATGAGCAACTGTGCCCTTGTGGTGAAGGACATTGTCTTTTATCTCCCTTATTTTAAGAGACTGCGAGCCTAGTAGCAGTTGCCATTGGAACACTTGTTAAGAGCATCTGTAGGCAAGCTGAAATCGTAGTCTGAGCCTATATTTAAAACAGAGAGAGAATATAGAGTCGGGATCAGTGTTATCCAGAAACTGAAGGGAGACTGTGATTAATCACTGGATATGAAGTATGTGCTTAGCAAGTGCTTAGGGCAATGTAATGAGAAGTCTATTTGAATAAGAGAGTCCATTTCACATAACATTCATGTTGTAAAAGGTCATTTGATAAAGTACATCAGCTCTAAAACATGAGTAAAGATTGGAAACTAGAAAATGATGGAATTGTGAGACTGCTTTTGTACATTCTGTTTCATAAAACTGTTCCCATCTGGAAGAAGCAATCTCTACCTGAGGAGGGTTTTAATGACTCCAGATGATTCTGAAGGGTCCTACCTCCACATTTAAACAATATGCTTGTTTTCCCAATTGCCTGTAATGAGGTGGCAAGGGGGTCGGGTAGGGGTGAGAGCAGTCTCGGAGCCACAGAAAGGGCTGAGTTCAAATACCCAGTCTTTATCTGCTGTGATTTCATTAAAAAATCAGCTTCTATGTCCATAAAATGGGGACAGTAATGCTCACAGTGATGCTGTCAAGAGGTTTTTAAGGTATGGTTATTATTCCCTAGAGAAGGAAATGGCAACTCACTCCAGTATCCTTGCAGGGATAATCCCATGGACAGTGGAGCTTGGTGGGTTACAGTCCATGGGGTTGCAAAGAATCAGACATGACTGAGTGACTGAGCACAGAAAATTATTATTCCCATGATTCTGACAAGACAATGACTTATGTCCTGTGTATCTCTCCAGAGGCAGTTGCACATAGCAGTAAAGGGTGTTTCTAGAACCAGGCTCCCTGGGCTTGAGTCCAGTGCTGCTATTTACTGTGTGAGCTTGGGCAAGTCACTTACCTTTGCGGACACAGATTCCTCATCCATCTAATGAAAATAAAAATGTCCTGGGGTTACTGTGAATTTTGAATTAATTATTCCATGAGAGTAACTGGAAGAGCCTGACACAGTGCAACCTACAATAAATGGTATTTCTATTGCTCGTATAACTCCAGACACTTCCATTACTAGGTTAACAGAAGATAAGCTTACTAGCATATTGTTTGGATATTATGTCCTTTATACTATTAGGTAAAAACAACAGTACAGAGAATCATAGCATTGAGGACTGAGTCCAGGAAATTGACTTGAAAACCGAGTTACTGAAAAATCAGTAAATCGCCATTGAAAGACCATGCTCTAAACAGGCACTTTCAAATACATTTAAAATGTTCTGGATGCTTTTTGGCACAACCAACAGGAATGTGATGCTGTAGAAAGGAGAGGCAAATATGACATGGAGAGTTTTTCTAAATCGCTTTAACTGCTTTGCCAGATATTAGGAACTCTGAGTGATCCTAGAGACCACCTATTGGGACAGGCTGGGAAGCCTTGTGGCTTCTGTAAGTCTCAAGAAAATCCCTGACTTATAGGCTCAGGACCATTGGAAGGTCCCAGAGGGCTTTGAAAGGCCATTTCAAGCCTAGCATTTTTAAGATGAAGGAAAAAGCCACCTAATCACATGCCACACATCTTCAAATGAACCTAAGGATGTGTTACTGCAGGCTTTTATTTCTTCCGATGAGTCATGTAGACAAGTGGAAACACTGCCACGCAGCACTTCCATCGCCCCAGGCACCGCAGAGTTTGGTGTTGTAACATACACACAAATACTCAGGCATGTGGAAACAGAGAAGACTCAAACAAATCAAAACTGTGCTGTCCTACAGCTACTTCTTGAATCCTCTACATATCGCACTGTGGTTGGAAAAGTCCAAGTCACAGTGGGCTGTGTTTTGATAGATGAACCAATACCCTGGAGCTCATCCTAGTAGGGAGGCAGGCGCCCTGTCACCAAATTGTCCTGATGAGTCAGAAGTGCTAAGGAATCAGGAAAGAATTTTATTCCATTCATCTACTTTCTGTATCACTTTATCTCTTAAGAAGGTGAATTCCTTTGCTTATTCAAAATTTTCAAGGGGAAAATTTACAACAAGGGAAGAGGGGGTGTGATTTCCTCCTATGAAATTGCTCCCTAACCAGCGATATATTATATGGCTGTGTATGTGTGTGTGTATATGTGTGTGCATGCTCAGTCATGTCCAAGTTTTTGTGACCCCATGGGCTGTAGCCCGCCAGGCCCCTCTGTCCATGGAACTTCCCAGGCAAGAATACTGGATTGGGTTGCCATTTCCTACTCCAAGGGATCTTCCCAACCCAGGGGTTGAATCCCCATCTCTTGCATCTCCTGCATTGGCAGACAAATTCTTTACCACTGCACCACCTAGAAGCCCTACTCTATAGGCTCCTCTGAGCCAAATTCACCCCAACTGCAGTTCTGAAAGGCTACATATGTAAAGGCTATATCGGGAGAGGGAAAGCGATGCCAGGACAAGGAAAGAGCCATTCTTCTGAAAGGATATTCACAGTGGCTGAGCTGACTCAGGAGTCTGTAGGGAGGGCTGGGCAGGGTTCAGATGGGGGATATTTGTACAGCTGATGATCGAAAGAAACTTCATAGGCTTTGGTGAAGACCTACGAAGGCTGCCCTCCTCCTACACAGAGGAAAAACTCATTCATATTTCCCAGGATGTCACTTTGAAACCTTCTTCCTTATTCAGCATGGAACCTGGGCTCTGTTTCCTCTCAGGATGGAGCTAATCTCATGGTCTCGAGGGAGATGCCCGGAACTCTGCACTTGGTCTCTATGATAGTTGACTTCATAGACAATAAAAGTAGGGAAGAGATATTTATTTTGCATTTAGTGTGTGTCAAGAACTTCGCATCCTTCATCTCATTTACATTTCCTAAAAGTCTTGTATCATCTTCATTTTATCTGAGGAAACCAAGTATCTGGGAGGTTAAGTAATTTGCCGGGTGTCAAAAAAACCAAGTAAGTGAAGAGCTGGGATTTAAACCCAGGCATCACTCCAAAGTCATGCTGCTGCTTCTTAAATTTCTCTATTGACAAAAGTATTAGGGACTCTGCCATCCTTTCCAACTTCAGCAACATCCTTTGTGCTTTAATAAGTAGTAAAGTCCAACTCAAGGCTGTGGCTTAATTTATGCATATAGATAAGTTTAAAGGTAATAGACCATCCACGCTGTGGCAAACGGCATCATTTTGTTCTTTTTATGGCTGAGTAATATTCCATTGTATATATGTACTGTATCTTTATCCATTTATCTGGCAATGGATATTTAAGTTGCTTCCATGCCCTGGACATTGTAAAATATGTGACTATGAACAGTGGGGTGCATGTATCTTTTTGAATTATGGTTTTCTATGGGAATATGCCCAGTAGTGGGATCACTAGGTCAGTTCTAATTTTAGTTTTTTTAAGGAACCTCCATACTGTTTTCCCTAGTGACAGTACCAATTTACATTCCCATCAATAGTGTAGGAGGGTTCCCTTTTCTTCACACCCTTTTCAGTATTTATTGTTTGTGGATTTTTTGACGATGGCTACTCTGACTGGTGTGAGGTGATACCTCACTGCAACTTTGACTTGCTTTTCCCTAATAACCGTGATGTTGAACATCTTTTCATTTGCCTTTTGGCCATTTGTTTGTCTTCTTTGGGATGTCATTTAGATATTCCACTCATCTTTTGATTGGATTATTCATTCTTTTGATATTGAGCTGAATAAGCCGTTTGTATATTTTGGAGATTAATCCCTTGTTGGTTGCTTCACTTGCAGACATTTTCCCATTCCTAGAGATTGTCACACTGAGCGAACTAAGTCAGACAGAGAAAGACAGATACATGATGTCACTCATAAGTGGAATCTTAAGAAAAAGGGTACTAATGAACTTGTTTACAAAACAGAAGTAGAGTCACGGATGTAGAAAACGAACTATGGTTACCAGGGGATTGGGGTGGGGAGAGATAAATTGGGAGATTGGGGTTGATATGTATACATTACTATATACAAAATAGATAGCTAATAAGAATATGCAGTGTAGCACAGAGAATTCTACTCAGTACTCTGTAACAGTTTATATGGAAAAAGACTCTAAAAATAACCCAAGTGGATATATGTATAACTGACTCACTTCACTGTGCACTTAAAACTAACATAACACTGTAAATCAACTATACTCCAATAAGAAATACAGGCAGTGGACCTGGACATTTACATCTCAAGAAAGGAAGAAGAATGGTCAGACCAGCATCCACCATTTCTCCCTCGCCACCCTCTATTCTCTCCTGTAGTAAGTTGGAGCATCACTTCCACTCCATTTCTACATCAACTATTACCTTTTCATCAGACAGTCCAAAATTCACTGCTGTCCTGGTGGAGTCATTAACAGAAACCTTATTTCTCCCACTGGTGCGCACGCTGACATATTTACCTGTTTTGTCTTCTGCAAGATAAATGTTATCTGGGTGCAAGCTGGAGAATTCAGGATGATGCCCAGACCCAAGGAAGCTTTGTGTTTTAGTGAGCATAAAAGAAGCCAATTTTTGGATGCTGGTTTCTTGACATCTCACCAGATGCTGAACATTGAGTGATGAAGATCCCCAAAGTGCTCCTAGGTGAAGTTATATTACTATTGGGTAATATTCACCTGGCTTTCTGGTCTTGAGTGGATAAGAAGGAAAAAAGGAGCACTGTACATTCCTGGAATGATACACAATAGGATGGATTGATCCTACAATATGATGGATGTCCAGGTTCTGAAATGCACTGATAGCAGTGCTTTCTGGATGTGAATGAGTGGGTTCTCTGCCTCCTGACTCACTGATGCATTTATTTTGTAAATTTTTATAAAGGGATATGTCAAGTGCCCCATGGAGGGCTGTGAAATCTGGAAAAGATGGAATAAATGTTTTCTTTTGAGAATGGCTGCTTTTCCTTTGAAACTAGGGGCCAATTTGCTCCATCCAAGGGTCTTGGTGGACTTCATATTGCCTCAGTCAATCCAGAGTTCTCCATAAGTGCAGCCCAGGATCCAGAGAGGGATTCATTACCTCTGCACCACCTGGGACGCCATCTGCCAATGTAGGAGGCGCAAGAGATGCAGATTCGATCCCTGGGTCAGGAAGATCCCCTGGAGTAGGAAATGGCAACCCACTCCAGTATTCTTGCCTGAAGAACTCCATGGACAGAGGAGCCTGATGGGCTATAGTCCATGTGACTGCAAAGAGTCGGACACAACTGAGCGCATACACCTGGGATCCAGAGAATATGCATGGGTCGTGGTGAAGAAAGCGCAGGAACCGAGCAGCAACCAGTAGGCAGTGGGCAATGCTTTTCTCTCCTCAACCCCACTCATCCCCCTACAGGTTCAATTTTATTAAACTCAGGAGCTGTAGGTATATGAGAAGAGTCATTCATTCTTTTCAAATCACTTCCCCAGAGATAACTTTCCGAGATCCTTATGCCATCTGATGACAACCTAAGCTAAAGGTTACTACAACTGTATGACCACAGAAACAATGGCTCTATAGTGGGGCTCTGAGAATCCAGAGAAGACCCACCTTCACCCCTCATGAAATGGAACCAGGGAAAGTTAAACTGGGAGGATAAGAGAACAAGACATTCACTTCACTCTATCATCCTGCCATTTTGTACCCACTTTTGTGTGCAACACACTGTCCCCTGGGATACACAAAACACAGAATCAGGCAATTTCTTCTTATAAATGATCCCAGATACATATATAAACAAACACATTTGCACCATTCCTAAGAGGTAAAAAATGTTTATACTGAATATAAAATAGCACAAAGATTAAAAAATATTGATCAGTTGAAAGTAAAAATCAACTGTAAGAAACATGTCACTAGGACCTGAGCTATTGGTTTTAGCTGGAAGCTAAAGGAAGGAGGAAAATGTGATGGATTTTGTAGTTCTCAGTTACAAAAGAAAATACATAGGTCTGCCTTGTACATACAAACTTTTCCCTGGTACTGGATTTAAGGAAGATTGTATGTTCTGGTTCCTTATGTAAGAGGCACACAGCACAATGCTTACCATAGAATTTCTATAAGGGACACAATATCTCCAGTTCCAGTTTTGCAAAAGATACAGATAAGACAAGCTGTAGATAGGAGAGGGGAGGGGTAGAGCCTCTGCTGTGGATAAAAGTTTGAGGGTTAGTCTTACATTTCCACCCATTCAGAAGCCAAATCACTCCTCCACAGGCAACCACCGCGGACATTTCTGGGGAAAGCATAAATGTATATCTAAAAGGGAAGTTTTGAAATCTTTGAAGAGATTAGCAACTACCGTGTGTCAGGTACAGATCCAGACACCTTATAAAGTGTATTACAACACAACATGTTACAACCACAAGATGACAGGCTTGTAGTCAGATATGGAGACTTCTCTGTGTGACTGCGAATAAGTTAACTAAACATCTTTGTGTTCAGTTTCCATGTCTGCAGTATGAGATCAATATTATCCACTGTAGGGGGTCATTGTAAGGATAAAATGAAAGAAAAAATGTACAAAAGATATGCAGCTTACTGCAAAGTCAATAAATGCTCAGTCTTTTTCTCCTTTCCTGTTTGCCCACGTAACCTCGACAAATCCATGCAATTAGGATTGTAAAGAAGCAGACACTGAGCTTGAGAAAAGTTAAGGGATCTGTGCTAGATGCTGTAACTGAAGTACAGACTCGCGGTTTAAAAGAGGACAGTCTCAGGCTTCTCTGGTGGCCTAGTGGTGAAGAATCCACCTGTCAGTGCAGGAGACATGGGTACGCTCGCTGGTCCGGGAAGATCCCATAGGCCTGGGAGCAACTTGGCCTGTGTGCCACAACTACTGAGGCTGTGCTGTAGAGCCTGGGAACTGCAACTACTGAGCCTTAGTGCCACAACTAAGCTGCGGAAGCACATGCACCCTACAGCCTGTGATCTGCAGAAGACAAGCCACCACAGTGAGAAGCCTGTGCACCAGGAGAGTAGCCCCCACTTGTCACACAGCTGGAGAAAACCCCATGCAGCAGTGAAGACCCAGCACAGCCAACAAACCATAAAATCATATATACAAAAAAGCATGGCAGTCTCATTTCAGATGTGATGCGCTTCCTACTTAACCATCTCCTTCGTTGAGACTTGAGTCTGCATCGTTTCAACAAGAAGTAACCATTTCCATCTGAACAATCAGGGGCCGAAGCTCCGGCAAGGTGCTCACCTGACCAGAGGTGAAGTCCATCAAAGCCATAGGAGTATAGGTCATCACCAACACCATTGCCTCCCCATCCTTCTCCACCTCCGGGGTAAGGAGCGTAGCCAGAGGAAGAGGCCCAGCCCACCCGCAGATGCGTGGGCTCTGCTGTGAGGAAGGGGTCCACCTGGTCGATGATAAGCTCGAAGTACCACTTCTTGTACTGTGCTGAGCCTTCAGCAACTCCCAGGAAGATGTTTGGCCGAATACTGAAATTAAACATGAGACAGGTGGCGCCTACAGACTCTTAAGAAATAGGAAAGCAAACTGAACCAGACCATAGGAGGCATGGGCCCAATTAAACCCAAAAGTGAAAGTGACGTCGCTCAGTCATGTCTGACTCTTTGCGACCCTGTGGACTATAGCCCACCAGGATCCTCTGTCCATGGGATTCTCCAGGCAAGAATATTGGAGTGGGTTGCCATTCCCTTCTCCAGGGTATCTTCACAATCTTCACATCTCTTGCATTGAAGGTGGATTCTTTATGGTCTGAGCCACCAGGAAAGCCCAATTAAACTGAGAGCAAGAGCAATTTCATGATTTTTCTCTTGTTCTAAAGCAGAATAATCTTCAAGCCTCCAACACTTGATCAAGTTCTTAGTGGGAGATGTCAGGACAACATTAATTCTGTTATAAAATATAAAAGATATATCTTCCAATATTCAAGGCAACACACATTTATTGAGTGCCAACCATAAGTAAAGATGCTGAAAACATCATGTAGAGTTGTATGATTGCAAACTCCTCTTTCTGTAAGTGTAAGAAATGACTCACTCAGGTTCTGGTAAATTGGTTTAAGCTTTTCCCCATCGGCCTTAATAATAATGGCCTCTTAAAAGCATTAAGAAGTCACTATTAGAAATAATCCAGACAAATACTGCATGGTATCACTTACACATGGAATCTAAAAAAAATAGTCCGACTCCTAGAAAGAGAGAAGTGAAAAGTAGTTCTGGAGAGTAGGGGCAGGGGGAGAGCGAGAAGTTGGTAAAAGGGCACAAATTTCACTTATCAGACGAGTAAAGTCTGAGGATATAACATGGTGACTTTGTTGATAATGGGCTTCCCCTCGTGGCTCAGTGGGTAAAGAATCCTCCTGCAATGCAGGAGATGCAGGTTCAACCCCTGGGTTGGGAAGATCCCCTGGAAGAGGGCACAGTAACCTACTCCAATATTCTTGCCTGGAGAATCCTCATGGATGGAGGAGACTGGTGGGCTAAAGTTCATGGGGTCACATGGGGTCACATGGGGACATGACTGAAGTGACTGAGCATGCACGCACACACAGGTGATAACACTGTATTATAAAACCGAAATTCACTGAGAGTAGGACTCACATCTCATTTAAAAATGGTAAATGTGTGAAGTGATGGAAGTGTTAATTAACTTCATGGGCAGAGAGAATCCTTTCATAATGTTTATATGTGTTGAATCATCACATTGTACACTTTACATATCTTACACTTTTGTTAATTATACCTCAATAAAGCTGAAAAAAATTCAACTTCTATGACAAAAAAGGTGGGGGGCAGATACATCAGTATTAGGCAATCTTGTTGAGAAATAGAGATTCTAGTGTATCCAGAAGAAAAATGGTTAAAAGCTTGGGACAAACCACTTGGAGTTGTTCTTCTTGGAATCCTACTCTTAGAGGTCCACTGTCCTGGGATAATACCGTGTCCATTTTGGGTGGGCAAGGGAAGAACCATACTGATACCTAGAAGAAAGCCTGTGTGGTGTCTACAGACCTGAGCCTGCTCTGCACTTTGCAGGGGACATTATTTTCTCTTGTTGCAGAGCAGGGAGGGAGCCCAGGTTGCTGAAGTTGCTCCCTAGTCCAGGTCCAGGGAGTTCATGACTCCCAGGGTTCTTCATGAGCCCATTCTGGCCTTCACAGATGGCCCTGGGGGTAAATGGCCAAGTGCCAGAGGATAAAAGAAACCGTGGTCTCAACATGGGACATCCACTCTATCAAAAGAGTTTTAGAAAACAATGTTGGTACATCAAAATAAAATATGTTATGAAGAAGATATAAGATATGCATTTATGTTTAAAATAAAACATGGTAGATCACTCCCTTAGGCCAAATTCTTTAGTCCTCAGGTGATATATTTACTCCATGGGGAGAAGTTTGAGAAATGCAGCTGAAGGGGTTGAAGTACAAGGCCCTAAAAGATGTGCACATTTGCTGGTCTTATCTTATTTGGTCACATCAGAATGGAGATGATGGGTAGGTGGCTTTGGAGTTGAGATCAGCACTCTTCCTTTCCTTTCTGGGGACAAGATGGGCACGTGCAATGATGGTGATGGCCTTACCTTGTTACGTCATTAATCAGCCGTGTCTGCAGGAGCAGGTTTCTCCGGGGCAGCAAGTTGTCACAGATGAGATTCTGGTTGGCTCTCACTGCGACCCCATCGCAGAGACAGAGGGAACACAGCACATCCAGAACCTGCAGCAGGACACACCCCAGCCGACCTTAGGACCTGAGGCGGGTGCATAGTGGGCAGGACCTGATGGCCACAGCACAGGAAGGAAGCCTGCCTCACGAAGGCAAGGGCCAGGTGACAGGTGTGAGCACCTGTTCAGAGTCAAGGAAGCCACACCTGCCTCACCAGACATGAGTGAGTGATGCCCAGGCGCCTGCTGCCCCTTGGGGAAACGAGGTTGGGCTCCTTTCTAGCTACTCTGCCCTAGTCTTATGACCCATCCCTCCAAACTAGGCACACCACCTGTGGTCCCTGTTCTCTAAAAGTGGGTAAGAGTCTGAGCTCTGAAGATAGCCTGTCTAGGTTTCTTTTCCAGCCAGGTCCAGGACTAGGGTGAGGTGAGGCAACAACTTCCTCTCAGGGTAGGTGCTGGAAGGGCCCCCATGGACCTCAAGCTGAAGCATGTGCTCCTGCCTGGCCTTGGGGGCACTTTGCACAAGGTCAGCAGGCACTCACACAGGGCTTCCTGAAAGACACTCAGATTTCCATCTGGCTAAGGTCCCTTGCTTGTGGCAGGCTTGGGATCCTCGCATGGGTGGGGTAGAGGGGACAATAGTTCAGATTCCGAATGCTGGTCTTCTCCTGTGATACCATGAAAGCTAAGATATCCCTATCTTCCTAGAAATCCCTATTCAGAAATGTTTCCCCTGCTTTTCCCCTGTAGAGTGAGAGTAAACCATAAGAGCGAGCAAACCAGGCAGACCCTGAATCTACCAGACCCACCACGAGCTGTTCCTAAACCGCCTCATATGCCAGCTGCCAGGAAGTGGGAACAGCCCCTGGCCACCTCTCCCAAGCACTGGCCTGCCTGCCCAGTCTCCTTGCGCTGAATCCTCATTCATCCATATTTCATGTTCCTGGCGTGGCAGAGCCAGAGAAGGCGATGGCACCCCACTCCAGTACTCTTGCCTGGAAAATCCCATAGACGGAGGAGCCTGGTAGGCTGCAGTCCATGGGGTCGCAAAGAGTTGGACATGACTGAGCGACTTCACTTTCACTTTTCACTTTCATGCATTGGAGAAGGAAATGGCAACCCACTCCAGTGTTCTTGCCTGGAGAATCCCAGGGACAGAGGAGCCTGGTAGGAGGCCATCTATGGGGTCGCACAGAGTCGGACATGACTGAAGTGACTTAGCAGCAGCAGCAGCGTAGCAGAGCAAACATGCGGGGCCAGGCACTGCTCTTCCCTCTCTCCCCCAGGGGGAGGGGTGTGCAAACGGCAGGGGATGAATCACAGCCAGGACCGTGGCAGGCTACGCTGACAAGGAGGGGGCAGCCCCAGTTCAGTCTTCAGTGGCCACCGAAGACTCCATGCTTAGTGGGGTTGGATGGCTTCATGTTGTTGATGGGGTTTGTATCCATAATTCTCACAAACTAGTTTTCTACCTGGCTCCCTGAATGTCAACTCCATTCCAAATAAATACAGAGCACATTAATGGGACAAGCAGAAAAGCACTGCAAAGGCAGTTTTATGGAGGACTCTCACTATTACCACTCCATGAAACATATGACTGTGGCACTGGAAACCCAGAGGATAATTTGTTCCTCTAAGAAAAGAGCCCATAGATGGCCAGGAAATTAAATACTTATCATCCAGCCTAGCACACATTTTCATCTGTTTTGCCTTGAAGTGACGGCTGTAGGAGCCTTGCTGTCACAGCCGGAAGGAAAGTAGAGCTTAATCCACATACAATAGGATCAGTGAGGAGAAAAAAGGCTCTGAAAAGCACACAGCCTAATGGAATAGTACATCACCTACAAATAAACGATGCCGTAAAGAATGTGCTGATAGCGTTCAGGCTTTATTTTACCAGGCGTTTCTTGGGGTCATGCACCCCAACATTCACTGCAGCGCTGTTTCCAATAGCCAGGATGTGGAAGCAACCTAGGTGTCCATCAACAGATGAATGGATAAAGAAGATGTGACGAGCACGCACACACGCACGTGTGCACGCGCACGCACGCGCACGCACAATGGAATACTACTCAGCCATAAAAAGAACGAAACGTTGCCCTTTGCAATGGACTTAGAGATTGTCATACTGAGTGAAGTTAAGTCAGACAGAGAAAGACAAATATCATATGATATCACTCATCCATGGAATCTAATTTTAAAATGATATAAATGAACTTATTTACAAAAGAGAAATAGACTCAGATTTCAAAAACAAACATTAATACCAAAGGAGAAACGTTGTATGGGGAGGATAAATTTGAAACTGGGGATTAACACATGTACAGTACTGTATATAAAACAGACAACCAACAAGGACCTACTGTAAGCACAGGGAACTCAACTCAATATTCTGTAACAAACCATGTGTGAAAAGAATTTGAAAAAGAATCACTATATGTATAACTGAATCACTTTTGCTGTACAACTGAAACTAACACAACATTGTAAATCAACTATATCCCAATAAATTTTTCTTGAAAAGTGAAGGGCATGTAGATGGGTCAGTCCACCCTGGGGAAATGCAGACACAGTCCTTAAGGGTCATCTGTACTTCCTGATGGAGAGGACCTCTGGGGTGCTTGTTGGCTGTGGCAGGTACTTCCCAGTGGTCACCAGACTCTACCTCCTTCTCATCCTAGGCACAGAGGCTACACTTCCCAGACACACTTGCAGTGCTGTGGAGTCATGTGACTGAGTTCCGGCCAGTGGAAAGTGGGTGGATGTGATGTGCACTGCTTTCAGGCTTGGCCCCTATACTCTCCCTTTCCAGCGGGATGTGGAGATCCAAGGGAGGATTACAAATCCCAAGGGTCTCCTTACTCCAAGTGAGATCCTGCAGCACTGGAATCACATAGGAACTTGGCAGAAATACAGATGCTCAGACTTACCCCCAGAAACCTATCAGATCAGAGCCTTCAGTTTAACACAATTCCCAAGAGATTTACAAACACATAAAATCTGTGAAGTCCTGTCCTGGTGGACAGTGAGGCTGCTAGATGGAAGAAAATTGTGTCCCTGAATGACCACACAGCATGGAGCCTTCCCACTGGCCGGCCTGAGACAGTGACTTCATCGTGCGAATCTGGGGTTATCTGTCTTGGAATTAGGCTTCTCTAATCTAACAGAAGCAGAAGATATTAAGAAGAGGTGGCAAGAATACACTGAAGAACTCTACAAAAAAGAGCTTCACGACCCAGATAATCACGATGGTGTGATCACTCACCTAGAGCCAGACATCCTGGAATGTGAAGTCAAGTGGACCTTAGAAAGCATCACTAGGAACAAAGCTAGAGGAGGTGATGGAATTCCAGTTGAGCTGTTTCAAATCCTGAAAGATGATGCTGTGAAAGTGCTGCACTCAATATGCCAGCAAATTTGGAAAACACAATGGTCATTGGACTGGAAAAGGTCAATTTTCACTCCAGTCCCAAAGAAAGGCAATGCCAAAGAATGCTCAAACTACCGCACAATTGCACTCATCTCACACGCTAGTAAAGTAATGCTCAAAATTCTCCAAGCCAGGCTTCAGTAATATGTGAACTGTGAACTTCCAGATGTTCAAGCTGGTTTTAGAAAAGGCAGAGGAACCAGAGATGAAATTGCCAACATCTGCTGGATCATCAGAAAAGCAAGGGAGTTCCAGAAAAACATCTATTTCTGCTTTATTGACTATGCCAAAGCCTTTGACTATGTGGATCACAAGAAACTGTGGAAAATTCTTCAAGAGGACTCGAGAATACCAGACCACCTGACCTGCCTCTTGAGAAACCTATATGCAGGTCAGGAAGCAACAGTTAGAACTGGACATGAACAACAGACTGGTTCCAAATAGGAAAAGGAGTACGTCAAGGCTGTATATTGTCACCCTGCTTATTTAACTTTTATGCAGAGTACATCATGAGAAACACTGGGCTGGAAGAAGCACAAGCTGGAATCAAGATTGCTGGGAGAAATATCAATCACCTCAGATATGCAGATGACACCACCCTTATGGCAGAAAGTGAAGAGGAACTAAAAAGCCTCTTGATGAAAGTGAAAGAGGAGAGTGGAAAAGTTGGCTTAAAGCTCAACATTCAGAAAACGAAGATCATGGCATCTGGTCCCATCACTTCATGGGAAATAGATGGGGAAACAGTGGAAACAGTGTCAGACTTTATTTGTCTGGGCTCCAAAGTCACCGCAGATGGTGACTGCAGCCATGTAATTAAAAGACACTTACTCCTTGGAAGAAATAGATAGCATATTAAAAAGCAAAGATATTACTTTGCCGACTAAGGTCTGTCTAGTTAAGGCTACGGTTTTTCTAGTGGTCATGTATGGATGTGAGAGTTGGACTGTGAAGAAGGCTGAGCGCTGAATTGATGCTTTTGAAGTGTGGTGTTGGAGAAGACTCTTGAGAGTCCTTTGGACTGCAAGGAGATCCAACCAGTCCATTGTGAAGGAGATCAGTCCTGGGTGTTCACTGGAAGGACTGATGCTAAAGCTGAAACTCCAGTACTTTGGCCACCTCATGCGAAGAGTTGACTCATTGGAAAAGACCCTGATGCTGGGAGAGATTGGGGGCAGGAGGAGAAGCGGACGACAGAGGATGATACGGCTGGAAGGCATCACTGACTCGATGGACTTGAGTTTGAGTGAACTCCAGGAGCTGGTGATGGACAGGGAGGCCTGGTGTGCTGCGATCCATGGGGTCACAAAGAGTCCGACACGACAGTGATTGAGCTGAACTGAACTGAATCTAGACACTGGTCCAGCTTGAGAATTTCCCTGGCCCACTCTGTGAAATTCATCTGCTGCTTAATTGTAAAACCATTTTCACCACTGACACCACATTTCATCCAAGATCTTTCCTTGTGCATTTAATCTCTATTAGTCACCACCCCAAACACAGGCTCATGTGGGAATTCTGATTTAAAATTAAGAAAGAGGCACTGCACATCCATGGAAATAGCATTTGGCTCTTGCATTTTGTCCTCAGCTTTCTATTAAAATAGCTTTATTTTTTAAAATACAAAAGGTACTTAATTCGGTGAATTTTATGTCATGTTCTATATTTGATAAATGAGTGCTTTCTCCCTGGTGAACAGATTCTGTTCTCCCTGTGGATGTGTGAACTGAATGGTTGGGAGCACTTCCATCTTGCCTTGACTGCCTGGGAACTCAGGTGATTTTGTGGCGCTATTATAGCAAGTCTGTGGGAGTTAATGGTTTCCTTGCCTTTGTGCTCTTTTGTGCCATGCCCGCCCCACCTACCTATTAGGGCTAACATCTCAGTTCTGATTTACTTTCTCAGGACCAATGATGCGACTATTTTACTATATATATATTTTTCTCACAGGTGGCTCCAAATCCTTGTGAAACAAAGAATATTAAAAAAATATTCATCTGTGATAACATTGAGCAGGTGTGAAGTACGTTATGTTGCAGGGAGAAGGGCATACTTCATTTTTATTATTAGATAATTACTTCATGTAAAAATTAGAAGGTTACTGTCAGAATATTCAACAGTTGTCCTTTTTACTCAATAAAATTGGTGCCACCAACATAGTAAGTGTGCCTCATGCTACGAACAGCCATCTGTTGGATGAGATGAGACTTGGGTGCATTTGTGAGCTTCCATCCATTCAAGATGAGACAAGAGATGGTGGTTCTACTCATCCATTCCTCTTTTTTTAAAATCACATCCTCAAAAACATGAATTAGATGCCTGCTGTGTGTAACAATGTGAGCTGGGCACTATGGGGATCACAAGGTCCCTGCTGTAAAGGAAACTTAGTCTCTGAGAGAAATATACACATAATATATCTGCAAGGAAAGGCAGAGTGGAAACACCATGGAACAAAGTGCATGGTGTACAGGGGAGGAGAGGAGATCACATCCAGCTGGGATTCAGAAAAAGATCCATGGGGAGGGTGGCATCTGAATTGTTCTGAAGGCAAACAGAATTTTGATGGGATTTGGAAAAGTGGAAGGTGAGGAGATGCTGAGGATGAGTAAGCCTTGTCACTTGTGAGGTCATGGGGTAAAGTCCATTCAGAAACTAGGGCAGCACACCCCACTTCTGTCCTTTTTACTCCAAAGATTGTGCTTTCTCTCTAACTTTTGGACCTAAATCTGATCATGCTTTAGATGACTGGCAACACTGTTCACAGCCAGTATAGAGCTGAGAACTAAAATACTACTTGCCATATCAGTAAACAAAGAACGTCACAGCCATCACATTATAGCTACTACAATGGTGAGCCCGAGGCAGCTCAGAAAGGAAGCAAAGAATGCCTTTCCTTTCTAAACACATGAATGGAGGAGGTGCCGTACAGTAAGGGGTTTCTCAAACCCACCATATCTATAAACCTTTGACAAAAAATATCATGGTCTTGAAGACCACCTTCATGGACCCACAGGAACTCTCAAATTCCACAGTTAGTGAGAAACACTAACTTACTATACGAAAATGGTTTCTGATTGTGAATTTTTTTTAATGCGAAGCCTTTAATATTTATACAAAAAAAAAAAAAAACTGGAACACAAAATTAAACATAGTCTTATAGAACATGCCAGACTACAGCTTGAGAGACACTGGAAAGAACATTGAACTTAGTGATGGAGACCTAAATTACTGTCCTGGTTTGTCTGGCAACCTTAGTTAATATTTTAAGGTGTCGTATCCACTGGCCTTGTTTTTGTCTCAAGTGGAAACAATGCTTCATGGAATAATAACAAGGAAGAAAGAAAATTCATGCGAACACTGAGCACGGCACCTGGTATTTGTCAGACGCAAAATAAGAGGACACTATCATTATCATCATCATCAGTGTTTTTGGAGGCGTTGTGAGGTGCCCTGGGCTCTAAAATTCTATGTATTTTGAATTACTATCTTCACGGAAACCTAAGTGAACAGGTCAGAGATGTCTGGACACCTGGAACTATGGAAAACAGAGCAGCCTGGATAGGAAAACATTGCTTTGGCAGTTTCCAAGTTAAGATGCAATGCTGCCATGGAAGCCTAGTCTGCACCCAGCATTCTTTGCCAAGCTACCACACACATCCCTGGTAATGATCTGAGACTAGGTTTGCCTTGAAAATAAAAGTGATGTACATGAGTAACTTTAATGGGGGAACTGAGTTCATGACAAGCCAGCCCCCATCCAAAAAATCCACCAGAAAACAAAAAAATGGGACATCCTGGAAGAGATTATTTTTGTACCACGATCACATTGCCTCAGCTTTGACATCATTGCCCAGAACTTCTCAGTCTGGAAGATGGAAGAGTACTATGCTAGTGCACTCAGGTAACATATCAGGCCAGGCATTGATTCCTAGCAGAGTAATAAAGCTCCCTAGGCCTCAGTCCCTAGGCACTGAGAGTTCCTCGGACAGCAAGGAGATCAAACTAGTTAGTCCTAAAGGAAATCAACTCTGAATATTCATGAGAAGGACTGGTGTTGAAGCTGAAGCTCCAACACTTTGGCCACCTGATGCGAAGAGTCAATTCATTAGAAAAGACCCTGATGCTGGGAAAGATTGAAGGCAGGAGAAGAAGAGGTGACAGGATATGATGGTTGGATAGCATCATCACCTCAATGGACGTGAGTTTGAGCATATGCCAGGAGATAGTGAAGGACAGGGAAGCCTGGCATGCTGCAGTCCAAGGGGTCACAAAGAGTCAGATACAACTAAGAGGCTGAACAACAACAACAACAACAGGTTTCAGTATTCTCAACCGTGGAATACTCATACCGTGGTCAGAACAGTAATCAGCTGCCATTACTGACTGGCCATCCAGTAAGGGCTTGTAGCTTTTGGCTGAAAGAAGCCATTGCAAAGTTCGTTACCTACTAAGTGTGTTCTGCAGCATGATCACAAAGCAGCCCCAGAGCAATGAAAGGAGAGCAACTTTGCTTTCTACGAGCTCCTCTTGACTTCTGCCCGTGGCTCCTGACTCAGGCCATGGGTTACTCGGGTGCTTATCAATTACTCGTATTACACTTTGCAGATGGGACGGGGCATGTTCGGACATAGTGAAGCTGGGCTGAAGCAGGAGCCTCATGCCTGCTTTTGATTTACCACATTTGGGAAAGCAATTACCAACCCCACATATTTCTTTCGTTTTTCGCCAAGCAATTTCACAGATGCTAAGGCCCGTGGCTTGTTTGTTTCCTAAGGATGATACATATCATCTGAGCAGTGCTGCAGAGGCTTGTTCTCCTGGACCCCCCACTCCAAGACATGTCTCTGATGTGCAGTGCCCCCAGCTGAGGGTGAGCAGAGAGGGCCAGTGACCAAGCTGGGTTCTCTCCACTCTGCCTGAGCCCAGCTGCTGTCCCTCACATCCAAATATGCCACCTGATCTTGAAATGCTCCTCTTCAGCCTTGTAGTACCTGCCTGCTCACTAATGAGTTGGTAAGATATCCCCTTCCATGTACTGGGCAGATATCAATGGGTCAGGATAAGACATATTTTTAATAGACTTTCCTGAGATCATGCTTCCCTGGTAGCTCAGATGGTTTAGAATTTGCCTGCAATGTGGGAGACCCAGGTTTGATCCCTGGGTTGGGAGATCCCCTGGAGATGGAAATGGCAACCCACTCCAGTATTCTTTCCTGGAAAATTCCATGGACAGAGGAGCCTGGAGGGGTATGGTCTATAGGGTCAGAAAGAGTCGGACATGACTGAGCAAACACTAATCCCCAGAGATCATGGTGTCTTAGAAATATAATTCCAAAATAGAGAAATTAGAACTTTAAGAGACCATTAAAAAAAAAAAAAACTTGACCCAGAATTCTGCCTTCGTAAGTGAGGTGGTGTTATCTTCATTTTACAGCTGAAATGATGGGGGCTCAAGGTCATGCAACTGTTTCCTCTTAGGGAAGAGCCCCACCGCTTGTTCCCTCTGGCTTGTTCATGAAAAGCCCAGTTTTTTCCACCTGCTTTGACTCATGGCAAGTCTGATTTCATTTAAGAACATGCCATGTTGCCAAGACTTTCTACATTATCCTAAGTCTGATTTCTATGTAGCTTCTTTATAAAGTTGGCACTAGCTGTTTCATTTCTAAGCTCCTAGACTCGAGGGTGGGATCAGTTCCTGCAGCCGACCTTGTATAGAGCTGAACGCCTCGCAAACCAGCTGGGTGTTAAGGGGGTAATGATGAGCCAGGCTTGGGAAGCTGGTGGAAACTGAGGGGACCACCCAAGGCCCTATGTGACTGGCTCAGAGTGTGCTCCTAAGAAAGAAAGGTCTTTGAGGACCTCCGTTTCCAGAGATTTTTTTAAAAAATTTATTTTAAAATCAAAGCTAAGAAAGAGAGTAGTCATCACTCTCTCTCTTTCAGGACCTTAGTTTCCAGAGGTTTTTTTTTTTTTTCTAATCTGTTTTTAAAAAATCAAAGCCAAGAAAGAGAGTAGTCAATACTCTCTCCATAATACACAACTGTTACTAAACAGCGGGGAAGGAAAAGGCAGGTAAAGTCAATCCCTGTCCAGGAGTCCTTCCATACTTACCTTGTGATTCCGTCCGTGCTTATCCAACAGGGAGATGATGGACTTGATGTGGCCCTCTGCTATCAGGTTTAAGGCTTCTGGGCTTTCAATGAGGATGCAGTGCAAAACTTCCAAGATACCTGCATGTATGCCACAAAAATCATTTGGACATTAAATAACCGGCAGAGCTAATTATAACTAGAAACCTGAGAGAGAAATGATCCTCCTAAGGGGACAGAATGCCATCATTCTTTGGATCTATTAAATACTTCCAGCCAGAAGAAAGACGAGGCCATCTCAGATAGACTTCAGGAGCCCCTGGGGCAAGACTCTAATTTAGAGGTGAGTTGATTTATTACTAACCCCTCCTCCCTCTTCCTGGACAAAGACATGATCCGTTTGGGTCAAAATATAGAGAAGCAGCTTTAGAACAGAATTTGTAACCCAATAAAACCAAGCAATACTTAATTTAAAAACAGAAAAAGGGATACCTAGTTTACTACAAATTCTAAAGGTCATTCAAACAATGTAGGAAATGCTTTGAACGTTCCTTGAAAAAGAATTTTTCTAGGAATCACTCCAGAATTTTTTTTAGATGCACTGGTATGGTATATGAGTAAACTGTAACCTCACTAAATAAAGATTACTGGGCTTTGTCCCCTTTTCTGGGCACACTGGATGGTTTTCTGTATTAAGCAAAGGTGTAAGAAAAACAATCAGGTGGCCCTTATAGCCTGGTACCTGCATGTAACACTGGGGTGGAAATGCACAGAAAGTTGTTGGCTAATATCCTTATAGGTTTTGTTGAGAAGAGTCCTCTTGATTCTCTTTTTTCCCCCAAGGTTTTCATAAATTACCCTAAAATGTGGTCTGGCCCTGGAAGGAGGTTCTGGAGGAAACAGAGGCTTCTTTCTAGAAGACATATGTGGAGGCGGACGATCCTAGAGGAGCTTTCCCTTGGCTTGTCTGTTCAAGCTCCTGTCATCTCTAAATGACGAAAAGAGCACTGAAACCTTTCAGCTTCCCAGAGGGGGACCCACACCTGTCACGTTCTCTCATCTCTGAGGAAGCAAACTGCAGGGCCTCATGGCATGGTCACTTACTAACGATGACCACTTTTCTTGGCCCAGGTTCTCTGTGAGTCATCAAGAAGGGCTCTAGATATGGTGTTGAGGGTGACTCAGGGGTATGAGGCGTATCATTTCCTCTACGTTCTTGGCCATATTTCAGTCCTGCTTCTAAATAGTTGAGAGGACCATGTTCAAACTGGGTGGGGAATGATTCAAGGGCTCAGGGAGAGGAGATGAGGGCACAAAGTGAAAAATGAAGCATGAAAGGAAAGAGTTTTGATGCCTGGCTTAAAGTTGATCAGCAAAGTTTTAAGAGTACTAGGAAGATTTAGGATTGTGTTTCTTTTGTTGAAGTAATTACTGAGGATTGCTTGTAATCCAGTGGGGGGAAAAATTGTCCAGAGATTAAACTCTCTCTCTTATAAACAGAAACAAACAAAAAAAACCCCACCTTCTCCAGTTGTGTTTCCTGTCAAATCCTACCTGAGGAAGATTCTAGTCTGTCCAATTTGCTGATCAGCCAGTCAAGGTTATTGGAGAATTGAGCACAGTTGTTTCTGTTTCCACGAATAAGAGCAGCTGCGAATGAGAACATGTTTGATCATGTAGGTTAAAGGGCACAGTGATGGGAACTTGGGATGCTGCTGAATACTCCATCTGCTTAGCAGTTAGAAAGAATGAAATAGTCCCCTTCCCCTCCCAAGCCTTTTGATACATTCCTCTGTCTACATTTTGAAGAGCAAAAAAAAAAAAAAAAAAAAAAAAAAACCAAAACAAAAAAACCAAAACAAAAAAAAACAAACTACCATTCATTCAAATATTCCCAGAGATTCCACTGTGTATGAGGCATCTGTCTACTTGCTGGGAATAAGGCAGTGGGAACACAACAGGTTCCCTGCCTTTGTGAAATGGAGGAGAGAGACAAAATACACACAGATTTTAAAAAATTACTTTAGATAGTGATAAGCAAGAAAACAATATCTGCTTGGTTGCTGGCTTCAGATCTCAATTTCCTCTAACATTTTCTTAAATCTAGCTAAACACTTGCTATTCTTCAGTGCTAAAAGAAGGCATCCAAATGAGTACAACTGAAAGGGTTGGTTAAACTAATAGGCAAGTAATAACAAAACATGAAACTCTAAAGGTATTAAAAGACACAAATTCGTGGCCTTGTCCTGTGTCTACTGAACCAGAAACTCCAGGGATGGGCCCAGCAACTGTGTTCTAACCAGCCCTCCAGCTAATTCTGAGGCCTGTTCATCTTTGAGGACCATTGGTAGATGATACTGAAAAGGTAGACAGAGAATATGGTGTCACTAGATTTTCACTATAAGACCAAGTACCTTCCCTCCAGAGGCCAGTACGATAGATGGGACTCTGGAATAAGTCCGGGTGAACTGATTGGCTCTGAGGCTTTCTCGTCATGCTGCTGGTTTTCAAAGACTGTGGTATTCACAGACATTTGTGAGGTATCTGGATAAGGAAATTCTTCCTCGGAACTCTGCTTTGTACCTCCACAGTCATTAAAGGGCAGAATTCAGTCTAATCTCCTCTGCTGCTTCTCAGGCCAGCCATAACAAGATCAAACCAGCCAATCCCAAAGGAAATCAACCCTGAATATTCATTGGAAAGACTGATGCTGAAGCTGAAGCTCCTATACTTTGGCCACCTGTGAAGAAGAGACTCACTGGAAAAGATCCTGATGCTGGGAAAGAAAGAAGGCAGGAGGAGAAGGGGGTGACAGAGGATGCTATGGTTGGATGGCATCGTTGATTCAATGGGTATGAGTTTGAGCTAACTCTGGGAGATAGTGAGGGACAGGGAAGCCTGGCATGTGATAACCCATGGGGTTGCAAAGAGTCAGACATGACATAGTGAATGAACAACAACAAGAGGGTTGACCTTGAGGCTCTGCAGGACCTACTGACCTCCCAGAATCCTCCCTGCCAGAATCCATCTTGGCTGAGCAATGCATGCACCACCAGGGAGGACCCTGAGTGAGAGTCATTGGCCAGAGACAACCTGGAAACTAATCCCATCACCATAAGACCCTAGACTGTGGGCCACAGGACAGAACGGTCCTCCCGGGTTCCCTAACGCTCCTCTCTCTGTCCAGGTGCCCCTTCCCAACAAATTCTCTCATTTTGTCAGCATATATATCTCCCCAGACCACTCATTTCTGAATGTTAGATAAGAGCCCCCTTTTGGGCTCCCCCTTCCTGCAACAAAAATGCCTATAGACCTCCACAGCCCAGGGAGACAGCTCTGGGCATGTACTTACCGAGCAATTTGTACAGGAGGTTCAGAATTTCTTTCCAGGCCATCCCACTCTCCTCCCTGGCGATGCCTGCGAAGTGTGCTATGCTATTGTAGATATTTAAGCGATCAATGCAGTTTAACACAAGGGCTAACATTCCCTGTGAAGGCGAGTTGGGAAAAAAGTAAAAGTACGTAAGACCTCAGGATCCTTTTTGTTCTTTCCTCTCCTTATCACTCACCTTTCAAAGCTGGTGATACTAATGTGCAAACAGACCTTCACGGTGCCAATTTGGGTTTTGTCTTTTCCTCCCCAAAACAAAATATGCATTTTTATGCCTCAGGGACCTAAATAGCTTCCATTTTGGAAGTGAGTCAGCAGTCTCCTCTGACGGGCTTGACCCCACGTGTTTAACTTAAACCAAGGACGTAGTGAGGAAGAGGGAACACGAATGAGTCTCACAGAAGCCTGCTCTGTCTGGTGTGAAATGATTCTGACTCACCTAGAAACAGCCCTTGGATATAGGATCTATTTCTCTTTAAGATGCAAACGTGTGCATCTCCCCATCTGCTCCAAAAAGGGAATTTAGAGACCATAAGACTAAAAGAGGATTTTCTAAAACGACCTTTCCATCTAATTTATGGTACTATGCCACCCAGTAAAAACATCTGTGCCCAGCTGTTCTTCAAGAGCAGGAGGGAAATGTTAAGTGTAGTTCCAGCAGCCAATAAAGGCACACAGAATGTTTCCCCAGCCAAAGTCTGCCCACCTCAGAAGGCTCAGCAGGGACAGGTCTACTTCCCACACTGCCAACTTTAGAAATGCCCAAAGGACAAGCCCTGTCCACAGGAACGCAAGGTCGCAGGAATATGACCATGGCCGTAAAATTAATGCCAAATCATCATGCCCAAGCTTAGAAAAGCCATGTGATCTAAGATCACACACAGCCAGGGATGAAGCCAGAACTAGGGCCAGGACTCCTTGAGCCCCAAGTTAGTATTTTCCCCATATCTATGCCCATCCCTAGTGACTCAGATGCTCAAGTTCACCTTGAGACATAGTAGCGTCTGTATCTCTTAAACCAGCTCCCCAGGCATTTCTGATGTGGTAGAACCTGGGAATTCATATTTTTCCAACGAGTTCTAAGGTAATTCTGATACCTTCCAAAATTTGGGAATCACAGCTAATGCCATACTCTCATAGCTGAGATTTTACGAAAGACGAATTTTGGATACATAGGTGACACTGAAGCTTTAAATTAATCTGGTTTGAATGCACCAAAGTACAAGCATGACAATGTTTGCTGCTAATGTGATCCAGGTGCTGACAGGAAAGGGTAACTTCCAGTCAATCTTTTTCTTTCCAGCTTTCTCTCTTTGCTCTCCTCTTTCTTGAGCACATGCATGCACGGAGACAGAGAGACTGCATGGAGACTCTAAACCGCAGTCATCAGGGCACTTTTAGCTCTGGACACAAAAGAGTGTCTCACTTTTTAATGTTCTGGACTTACCTCCTCCTTGAAAAGATTCTGTCTGTTTTTGAGTGAGCGGAGCTTGCTCTGCTTGCCTTCATGCTGCATCCCCTCCTCCGGGGGCTGGAAGTAGGCAATCAGGTCATGTAAGGTCTGCAGGACCTCTTCTATCGGCAGGGTGACCGGGGCAGCTGTGCGACTGTTTCCACTGAAACCACAGATGGACATGGCTTAGGCAGCGGGTCTCTAGCAGGACCCTGACGAGGGTCCACTAGGTCCTAGCTCCTCCCTGCCCTGAACTGGGCACAGGGACTGATATGGCTGTTGGGCACCTGGGATAGTCACTGTATTGATAACCTCAAATTGAAGTTTGCTGACAAACAGCATAATGGGAAGGAATTTCTAATTCAATTTTCAAACCATTTCTTAAATCAATGGAAGGGATCCCTGGCTGTGTGCCAGGTCTTCCTTTTTAAGTAGAAGTACTCTTATAGATAACTATGAACCCATAGTTCTTTTAGACTACCACACGTTCTTGAGATAGGTTAAGCATCAGCTGGAAGGGGTTTCATCACTGGGGCTCTTCCTCCATCTACATCTTTGTCTTCTGTCTCCCCCATGTGTCTTTGTGATACCTCTGTGGGTGTTTTCTTCTTAATGTTTGTATGTTTGCAGGCACCCTATTTGTTGATGTGTTGATATCTCCCTAGCTCTGTCTCTCTTTTCAGCTTCCTCTGTGTGGCCTGTCTCTGTTTATCCACCCCCCACCAGTGTCCCATCTCTCAACATTCTTCTCTGCTTCAACATCCCCACCACCTCCCTCTGTTGTGTTCCTCCCATCCTATACATATGTGGGTCTGACTCCCTCTGTCATAATTTTCCAAACAAATCTTATAACTGAGTCCTTCCAACAGAGAGGCCACAAACCTCCACAGATGACAAAACGACCCTTTGTTTTCCTGTCTCCTTGAGAGGTACACTGGTGAGCTTTGCAGAGGCCAAGGCTAAGAAGAGGAAGGGGGAGTGGATGCAGTCCATGAAACTGAATCTGAGACCCCACTGTCTGAGACCCTAGTGGAATGGGACCTTTTTCCATGAGTTAATAACATCAGGGGTTTTCCTCTGTGGTTGATTTCTAATGAGCTATCCTTTACATTTACTGCAGATTTGCTTATATATCTGGACACATGCTAAAGAAAAGATTGTGAGCTAGGCCTCAGACAAAGCTTATAAACAAGTCCTGAAAATACTCAGGTTATGAGATGACAGTAATTCCACTTCTGTATAAAAATGCCAAGTGCACACAATGAGAGAAGAGTGAATTACAGGCAGGAGGCACTTCTCAGCAGTGTGTCCTCTGACCACGGCAGGTGCTCATTAAAGACTCTCTGGGATATTATTAGATTCAGAGACAGTGAGGAAGAGAATCTCACATGGATATGAGGTGAAGGTTTGGGAAAAAGAACTCAATCAGAAATGACTCCCCAGTTCCAGGTTCAGTAAGAATGAATAAATTTTCCTCAATATTTCTGATCTAGTGGCAGAGTTTTTTCTATCCCTCTCTCTCTTTTTAAAAATATAATATTTTCCATATACCAGAGACACTCAGGCCAGTTAAGT
This sequence comes from Capra hircus, assembly GCF_001704415.2. NCBI lineage: Eukaryota > Metazoa > Chordata > Mammalia > Artiodactyla > Bovidae > Capra > Capra hircus. Next base: position 74,039,646 of record NC_030817.1, on the reverse strand, counting down.
GAAGAGTATGGTCTCGTGTGATGAGAAATTAGGATGAAAGAAGAGGTCTGTAGGCATTTCTGTAGCTTGATGGGGCAGCACATCCCTATACAGAGGGTGGGAAAGCGCAGGTTATAGTCACTGCCATTTAACTGTGAGGTCCTTGGAGTGCCTCTAAGACTCCAGTGCTTCAGTTTCACAACTGAAACACAGGAAGGTAGACTCTCTGTTTGCCAGGACCCTTCTGGGGCTAATTTTTTTTTCCCTGTGGGTTCTCAGTGCTGGATCACTTCATCTTGCCTCTTGAAGAAACATCAATCTGACAGTCCTCCAGGGAAAATGCCTCCTTCCTTCAAAAGAGAACACATAATACACGCTTGACATTGAGGACACATCCTCTGAATGGCTTCACGATGCTCGCAGTCTACTCTGGTACCCTGGGGGAGGAGACCCAGATGGATCTAGACGGACAGGGACAAGAGGATGCTACAGTTCAGAACTAACTACAACCGGCCCCCGTCTCAGCTCAGCCCTCCTCCAGCCCCTACAGCCACTGTCCCATTATGCTCTCAGATCTTTGACAAGGACTTCTTAAGTAAAAGCTCAGGCGATTCTGAGTATTTACCATACAGTTACCATAATTATTTATATATCATTCCCCTCCAAAAGCTAAACTCAGAGGACAGCTGGATAGCATCTTCTCTCTCCAGCAGGACATCTGAGACTCCTCGGTCCATCACACTGTTTCTTTGTCCTACAGAACATTTCCCAACAACCACACAGGGGATGATGAGACAGTACAGGAAACTTAAACATTATCTTCTTTATTGTTCTTTCTTCTTCATTCCTTATTCCTTTTTAACTTGCTCTTGCAGAAGGTCAATCTCTCTTTCTGGTTTTCATTTGTACATCACATGCACTGTTGGTTTCTCAAAAGGGATGGGAGAGGAGAATCTATTTCCAAATCATGCTGTCATCCTTCACTTTCCAGCTCTTGCATAATCTAAGTACCAGGGCTTTTGTAGCCCTCACCTCTAGTGTACTGGTTTGGTATTCATTAGCCCTCCTTTCTTGTAAAACATCCTGTGTCAGGGAGAATCAAGAATTTCTCTCGTTGAAGGTGGGGCTTCCAGAAATGAGGAGTTCAGTGAGTTCTTTCTCCCAATGAAAGTGACAAAATTGGACAAAATCATCCAAAAAACTGTTTTAGGATTCTGGAAATTGACCAAAGGTATACAGGAAATTGAGAAGTTTTTTTTTTTTTTCAATAATGAACCTTGGTAAGAATAGTGGGAGTCTATGATATTTCAGCCCGAGATAGTTCCCATCCTCTCCCCTGTGCTGCTAAGTCGCTTCAGTCGTGTCCGACTCTGTGCGACCCCATAGAAGGCAGCCCACCAGGCTCCCCTGGGATTCTCCAGGCAAGAACACTGGAGTGGGTTGCCATTTCCTTTCTCCAATGCATGAAAGTGAAAAGTGAAAGTGAAGTTGCTCAGTTGTGTCTGACTCTTAGCGACCCCATGAACTGCAGCCCACCAGGCTCCTCCGTCCATGGGATTTTCCACGCAAGAGTACTGGAGTGGGGTGCCATTGCCTTCTCTGATCCTCTCCCCTAGCTCCAAGGAAAAGAAGGTCTAACAGGGTGAGGCAGGCCATGTGCAAAGTCCCAGACAGACACACTCAGGAAGAACCAGAGAGGGCCCCAGTATCTATTCATCTCTGGCTGAATATGAGGAGGCCTTGTGCAAGCAGAAAGTAAAATCCAGGATGATCTTAAAACTGCCTGACCTTTGGACATATTATCCAACCCACACACAGGTCTATCAGCAAAAGCTAGCAGGCTTGCCTCTCAAGAAATAAGTACTCCAAGCTGAAAGCAAATGACACCAGACACTAACTAGAATCCATACTGAGAAATAAAGAGCAGTGTGGAAACAGTGTCAGACTTTTTTTGGGCTCCAAAATCACTGCAGATGGTGACTGAACCCATGAAATTAAAAGACGCTTACTCCTTGGAAGAAAAGTTATGACCAACCTAGATAGCATATTCAAAAGCAGAGACATTGCTTTGCCAACAAAGGTCTGTCTAGTCAAGGCTATGGTTTTTCCAGTGGTCATGTATGGATGTGAGAGTTGGACTGTGAAGAAGGCTGAGCGCCGAAGAATTGATGCTTTTGAACTGTGGTGTTGGAGAAGACTCTTGAGAGTCCGTTGGACTGCAAGGAGATCCAACCAGTCCATTCTGAAGGAGATCAGCCCTGGGATTTCTTTGGAAGGAATGATGCTAAAGCTGAAACTCCTGTACTTTGGCCACCTCATGCGAAGAGCTGACTCATTGGAAAAAACTCTGATGCTGGGAGGGGTTGGGGGGGGAGGAGAAGGGAACGACAGAGGATGAGATGGCTGGATGGCATCACTGACTCGATGGATGTGAATCTGAATGAACTCCGGGAGTTGGTGATGGACAGGGAGGCCTGGCGTGCTGCGATTCATGGCGTCTCAAAGAGTCGGACACGACTGAGCGACTGAACCGAACTGAAAGGTTATTATGTAGTTCAGTATAAAACAAACGAATATGTACCAATGTTTCTCTTTTTTGTTCTTAGACCTAATTAAAAATGCATAAATTATAATTATAAAACTGTATTGCTGGGCTTATAACACATGAAGCTATAATACATATATCAGGATTGTCACAAAGGAGTTGAGAGAGAAGAGAACAATATTGGAGCAAAGTTGATTTACTTGTTAAGTTCATATTAATGTGAAGTAGATTATTTCGTATCAAAGACATACTAAGTTCCCTAGAGCAACTAAGAATGTAACTTAAAAAAAGTAGTTAGAAACACTCAAAGGAATTAAAATTGTACTAGAAAATGTCAATTTAACACAAAAGAAAGCAGTAAAGGAAGAATAGAGGAACAAAAAGACATATAAAAATCAAATAGCAAAATGGCACACATGAAACCAATCATCTGAATAATTACACTACCTATAAATTGATTACACACACCAGTAAAAGGAAGAGACAGTCAGACTGCATTCGGGGGCGGGGGGGGGAACGTTCAAAGTATGCTATCTACAAGACACATTTCCAATTCAAAGACACAAATAAGTTGAGAGTAAAAGGACTGAAGATACACCATGCAATCAGTAACTGTAACTAGCATGTAAGACAGCTGGAGTGGCTCTACAGAATAAATTGAGACAAAAAATATTCATATAAAAAGGGACACAGCCATAAAAAAGGATAAACTTCTGCCATTTACAGCAACACAGAAGGACCTAGAGAATATTATTCAGGGTGAAACAAGTCACACAGAAAAACACAAATACCATATAACATTGCTTATATGTGGAACCTAAAAAATAACACAAATCAATGTATATATAAAACAGACTCACAGACACAGAAAACAAATTTGTAGTTAACAAAGGGGAAAAGGAAGTGGGGAGGGACAAAATAGGGGTATGGGATTATCAGATACAAACTATTACGTATAAAATACATAAGTAATAAAGATATATTGCATAGCACAGGAAGTATAGCCATTATCCTGTGATAACTTATAATGATATGTAATCTGCAAAAATAGTGAATCATCACAGTGTACATCTGAAACTAATATAATATTGTAAATCAACTATATTTCAATTTCAAAGAAAAGAAACACTTGGGGAAAATTTTTTAAAAAAGAAAAGAGGGCGATATTTTGTAAGAATCAGTTTGGGGGAAGATATATTTATTATAAACTCCTTGGTGGCTCAGATGGTAAAGAATCTGCATGCAGTGTGGGAAATCTAGGTTTGATCCCTGCGTTGAGAAGATCCCCTGGAGAAGGGAAAGGCTACCCACTCCAGTATTCTTGCCTGGAAGATTCCATGGACAGAGGAGCCTGATGGGCTATACTCCATGGGACTGCAGAGTCAGACGTGACTGAGTGACTAATACTTTCACTTTCAAAGCACCCAATAACAGAGACCAAAATATGTGAAGTAAAAATTGACAGAATTGAGGGAGAAATAGACAATTCAACAATAATACTGATTTCAATCACATTCTCAAGCAGATAATGTAATAAACTACACAAATAAAGGACAAAACCACACCATCAACTCAATTGAAAGAATTTGACAAAATCTAACCAACATTCATTCAATATAAAAAGCTGTCATCAAGCTAGAAGTAGAAGAGAACTTTCTCAACTTGATGAAAGACATCTATGAAAACTCTACAAGTTAAGTACCAAACTTAATAGTCAAAGACCAAATGTTTTCCCACTAAGATCAAGAACAAGACAAGGATGTCTGTTCTCTCTACTTTATTCCATATTGTAGTAGATGTTCTATTCAGGGCATTCATGCAAAATAAAATAGAAATGAAGGGCATTCGTTCTTATTGGAAAGGAAAAAAAATACTCCTTTTATTCACAGATGACACGATCCCGTATGTAGAAAATCCTAAAGAATCCACACCAAAAAATACCCTCACTATAATAAAAAATTTCATCTAGGACATAGGATACATGGGAGACATTTTAAAACCTCAATTTCTACATGTCAGTATTTATAGACACCAGCAGTGAACAATGTGAAATGAAACTAAGAAAAAAATGAATGAAATTAAGAAAACACCTCCATTTGTAGTTGCATCAAAAACAAATACTGTATAGCTTTCATAAAAAAGTGTAAGATTTATATCCTGGAAAATCTAATATCTTGTAGAATGGAATCCAAGAAGAATAAATGAATGGACAGACATTCTGTGTTTATGGACTGAAAGATTTATTAAGATAAAAGTTTCCCAAAACTGATGTATACATCCGCTGTAATATCTATCAAAATCCCTGCAGGCTTTCTTACAAAAATTGATAAATTCACCCTTTAAATTTATACGGGAATGCAAAGGATCAGAAGAGTTAAAATAATATCGAAAAAAAGTACAACATTGTAGGAGGACTCACTTTATCTGATTTAACACTTATTATAAAGGTATATTAATCAAGATAGTGCTATTTCACTATAAACATGTTTTAGTATGTGAGATGAGTATACTTGTGTATCTCTCTCTCTATATATACACATACACACACATACACAATCATATATATATACACATACATGTATACCTTTTTGTGTATGTATGTGTATACAATTTATATATGTAATACGTATTTAAAACATACTCACAGAAATACTTCTTAGCAATAAGAAGGAACAGAACACCATTACATATTGCAGTAGGGATGAACCTCAAAAATGTGATGCTAAATGTAAAGGCCAGATTCAACAGACCGCATACTGTATGGTTTATCAATTTAATGCATTAAAATGTGAGAGAAGCAGATGACCGGTTGCCTGGGGCTGGGAGTGGTAACTAGTATAAACTTCAGTAGGCATAAGGAATCCTTTTGGGGTGATAAAAATGTCCTAAAACTGAATAGTAACAATGGCTGTACAGCTGCATACATTTATTAAAATTCACTGAGTTGTACACTTAAAGGGATGGATTTTATGATATGCAAATTATAACCCAATAAAGCTGTTTAAAAATAATTTTCCCGTTGTTAGGCATGTAACTCCCACTGAATTTTTAAAAATAACAGCTTTATTGAAATATAGTTCATGTATTATACCATAATCTATTCAAACGGTACAATAGTTTTTAGCATATTTACAATGTTCTGCAACCATGACCTAAGTCAATTTTAGAACTTTTCATCAGCTTTCCCTCAAATCCCATACCCGTTAGTAGTCATCCCCCCCTTATCACCTGCTATCACACCATTCCCAGATCTTTCTGTTTCTACAGATTTGTCTATTTTAGATATTTCATATAAATGTAGTAATACAATATGTAGTTTTTGTGACTGGCTTTTTTTCACTGAGCATAATGTTTACAAGGCTCATTTATGTTGTAGTGTATGTTAGAACTTCATACCTTTTTACAGACATATAATATTCTGGTATATGGATATAGTACCTTTTATTTATTCATTCATCAGTTGATAGACATTTACGTTGCTATCACTTTTTGTCTATTATGAGTAATGCTGCTTTGAACATTTGTGTACAAGTTTTTGTTTGGTTATCTGAGGAGGCCTTACAAATAGCTGAGAAAAGAAGAGAAGCGAAAGGCAAAGGAGAAAAGGAATAATATTCACATCTGAATGCAGAATTCCAAAGACAGCAAGGAGAGATAAGACAGCCTTTCTAAGTGATCAATGCTAGGGAATAGAGGAAAACAATAGAATGAGAAAGACTAGAGATCTCTTCAAGAAAGATAGAGATACCAAGGAACATTTCACACAAAGATGGGCATAATAAAGGACAGAAATGGTATGGACCTAACAGAAGCAGAAGATATTAAGAAGAGGTGGAAAGAATACACAGAAGGACTAAACAAAAAAGATCTTATAGATAACCATGACGGTGTGATCACTCACCTAGAGCCAGACAACCTGGAGTTTGAAGTCAAGTGGGCCTTAGGAAGCATCACTATGAACAAAGCTAGTGGAGGTGATGGAATTCCAGCTGAGTTATTTCAAGTCCTAAAAGATGATGCTGTTAAACTCTTGCACTCAATATGTCAGCAAATTTGGAAAACTCAGCAGTGGCCACAGGACTGGAAAAGGTTGGTTTTCACTCCAATCCCAAAGAAAGGCAGTGCCAAAGAATGCTCAAACTACTGCACAACTGCACTCATTGCACATGCAAAGTAATGCTCAAAATTCTCCAAGCCAGGCTTCAACAGTACATGAACCAAGAGGTTCCAGATGTTCAAGCTGGATTTAGAAAAGGCAGAGGAACCAGATCAAATTGCCAACATCTGTTGAATAATCAAAAAAAGCAAGAGAATTCCAGAAAATCACCTACTTTTGCTTCATTGACTATGTTAAAGCCTTTGACTGTGTGGATCATAACAAACCATGGAAAATTCTTAAGGAGATGGGAATACAAGACCACTTTACCTGCCTTCTGAGAAACCTGTATGCAGGTCAAGAAGCAACAGTTAGAACTGAACATGGAACAATGAACTGGTTCAAAATTGGGAAATGAATACATCAAGGCTGTATATCGTCTCCTTGCTTATTTAACTTAGATGCAGAGTACATCATGAGAAATGCCAGGCTGGATGAAGCACAAGCTGGAATGAAGATTATGGGGAGAAATATCAATAACCTAAGATATGCAAATGACACCACCCTTATGGCAGAAAATGAAGAAGAACTAAAGAGCCTCTTGATGAAGGTGAAAGAGGAAAGTGAAAAAGCTGGCTTAAAACTCAACACTCAGAAAATGAAGATCATGGCATCTGGGCCCATCACTTCATGGCAAATAGATGGGGAAACAATGGAAACAGTAAGAGACTGTATTTTCTTGGGCTCCAAAACCACTGCAGATGGTGACTGCAGCCATGAAATTAAAAGATGCTTGCTCCTTGGAAGAAAAGCTATGACAGACCTAGACAGTATATTAAAAAGCAGAGATATTACTTTGCTGACAAAGATCTGTTTAGTCAGAGCTATGGTTTTTCCAGTGGTCATGTATGGATGTGAGCGTTCGACCATAAAGAAGGCTGAGCACTGGAGAACTGATGCTTTTAAACTGTGGTGTTGGAGAAGATTCTTGAGAGTCCCTTGGACAGCAAGGAGTTCAAACCAGTCAACCCTAAAGGAAATCAGTTCTAAATATTCATTGGAAGGACTAATGCTAAAACTGAAGTTCCAATACTTTGGCCACCTGATGTGAAGAACAGACTCATTGGAAAAGACCCTGATGCTGGGAAGGATTGAAGGCAGGAGAAGGGAATGACAGTGGATGAAGTCGTTGGATGGCACCACCAACTCAATGGACATGAGTTGGAGCAAGCTCTGGGAGATGGTGAAGGACAGGGAAATCTGGTGTGATGCTATCCATGGGCTCACAGAGTTGGACATGATTAAGCAACTGATCAATATTTAATATCTCTTAGGCACATACTGAGGAATGAAATTGCTGAGTCATCTGGTAACTCTATGCTTAAAATTTTGAGGAATTCCCAGACTGTATTCCATAGTGACTACAACATTTTACATCCCCCCCAGCAGTGTAGGTTGAATTTCTCCACATCCTGTCCACACTTCTAATTGATAGCTTTTTTGATTATAGCCATCCTAGTGAGAATGAAGAGTTATCTCATTGTGGTTCTGATTTAATTTTTTCTGATGGCTGATAGTATTGAACATCTTTTCATCTGCTTATGGCCATTTGCATATCATCTTTGGAGAAATGTCTGTTTAGATTCTTCATCCATTTTTAAGTTGGTCTATTTGTCTTTTTAATGTTGGGATGTGAGAGTTCTTTATTCTAGATACTATTCCCTTATCAGATCTATGATTTGCAAATATTCATGAATTGTTTTTTTTTTTTACTTTCTCCATGGTGCCCTTCACAGCAAAAATGATTTTAATTTTGATAAAGTCCAATTTACCTAATTTTTCTTCTGTAGGTTTTGTCTTTGGTATGATATTGAATAAAAGATTGCTGAACTCAAGGTCATGATGATTCAAGCCTATGTTTTCTCATCCAGGTTTTATCATTTAAGTTTTACAATAATGTCTTTAATCCATTTTGAATTAATTTTTGTAAATGTGTGAATTAGGGGCCTTGACTTAAGAAAGACATAAGGGCAGAAGTTGAGAGAATTGAGAATTAGATAAAGCTATCCACTCCCTATGGTAATGGTGTGGTCTAGTCGAGACTGTACGCAAAGTTCATGTATGCATGTAGCTGATTTTTTCTACCTATACCAAGCCATTCAATCTTACATTCTTTCTGTGAAGAAGGGGAGCATTTCGGATGTAACACAGAATGGAAAGGAGGATATATTTTGCTCAAGAATCATGGGAAACTAGTGGCAGAGTCAAAATCAGGCAAAGATCATTGATTTTCAGGCCTTAGTCCCACCCACCTTGTGGCAAGAATACCCCTACCGTCTGCTTTTCTTCCTTCAATTTAGCATTAAGACCCTCTAGTTATAACCCACCAGAGATATTTCTGAGCCTTCCTTTAACTAGGTGTGGACATATGACTAGTGTTAGCTAAGAGAGTATAAGATAAGGTGATCTACTTCTGGGTTATATTTTTTTAAAAAAAAATAAATGGCTTGCCCTCTATTTCCTCTCTCTTCTCATCTTTTCAGGTCAGACCTCAGCCATGGTGAGAGTACACTATTTTTAATCACATGGTTGAAGAATACACACTAGGATAGTTGGTTCTCAACTGTGACTGAGTATTAGAATTATCCGGGGAACTCTAATAAAAAGCTTGTGTTTGGACCCCACCCCAGAGATTCCGAGGCTCAGACGGTAAAGCGCCTGCCTACAATGCAGGAGATCAGGGTTCAATCCCTGGGTCGGGAAGATCTCCTGGAGTTCTAATGAGGTGGATGAAACTGGAGCCTATTATACAGAGTGAAGTAAGTGAGAAAGAAAAACACCAATATAGTATACTAACACATATATGTGGAATTTAGAAAGACGGTAACAATAACCCTGTATGCGAGACAGCAAAAGAGACACAGATGTATAGAACAGTCTTTTAGACTCTGTGGGAGAGAGTGAGGGTGGGATGATTTGGGAGAATGGCATTGAAACATGTATAATATCATATATGAAACAAATCGCCAGTCCAGAGGGATGGTATGGGGAAGGAGGAGGGAGGAGCGTTCAGGATGGGGAACATGTGTATACCTATGGCAGATTCATGTTGATGTATGGCAAAACCAATACAATATTGTAAAGTAATTAACCTCCAATTAAAATAAAAAAATTTATATTAAAAAAAAGAAGGCAATGGCAACCCACTCCAGTATTCTTGCCTGGAAAATCCCATGGACGGAGGAGCCTGGGAGGCTCCAGTCCGTGGGGTTGCAAAGAGTCGGACATGACTTGAGTGACTTCACTTTCACTTTTCAGAGATTCTGATGTAATTGGTTGAAGATGCTACCTTGGCATCAGGATGTTAAAAGCTTCCCAGATGAATCTAATGCCTGGCCAAGGTTAAGACCTTTATTCCAGGATAGTGGTTTGTAAACTTTAGCATGCATCGGCATCAACTGGAGGACCCATCCAAACTCAATTTTTCTGAGGCACCACTGTTAGGTGTCTGATTAGGTCTGTCTGGGATAAACCCCAAGAATTTGTGTCTTTGACAAGTTCCCAGGTGATGCTGCTGGACTGGACATACTTTAAGAACCTATAGAGATTTCAAAGCAGCAAGACAGAAGGAAACTGTCCCAGTAGCAGGATGGTCTGTTTTCCCTAAACCACTTGCCTCCCCTATACTATTACTTGAAAAAGAAATGTTTATTCTGAACCACAATAGCAGCTTAGCCTGTATCCTAACAAATATATATCCCTTGGATCACAGTGACTCAACAGGAAGGAAAATAAAGGTATAGTGGGACATTAACAAAGGTTTTTCTCATTTCATGCAGATCCACACATGCAGTTGAAATCCTCTAGGCTTTAGAGAGATTTTCCTATGAGAGAAGGATGGCTTGCAACACTGCACTGTTTACAACAGAATCTGTGTGTGTGTGTGTGTGTGTGTGTGTGTGTGTGTGTGTGTGGTAATTGGTGAATACAATCTAGAATTCTATTTTGGCAGCACTGTTGGGGCTGGAAGGATTATGATCCAAGTAGGTAGTTAAGTTACTTTCCCCATCTAAATCCTAGTCATAGGTGGGTAACCCAAGCATTTGATGCAAATCTTCTAGTGTCCAAACCATTTTGAAAGATGTAGAAAACCTTTCTAAATAGCACAGAGGTTGTAGATCCATTTTTTTTTCTCTCTCCTCCCTTGTTCATACAAAGGGGACTTACAGCACTAATACAAAGGGGATTTACAGCGCTCGATCTCTTTCCACTTAATTTTCATAAGAAGACCTTGGCTATTTATGGCGCCAACCTGAATACCGACTAATGACACCAACTAAAGAGGCTTGGGCATTTGTTGGGCCGAGAGTGAAGCTGGTAGGAGCTCACCTAGTTGGAAATAAGTTTCAATCCCAAGCTTCTTCTGGTAGAACTCTTTGCTGGTACATAATTATTTCCTGAAAATTCATAGTATTAAAAGGGGGTGGTCGGTGGGATCAGATGGCTGCAAAACAGAACCAATGAGTAGAGAAAAGGAAGGAGCTCACGTACCTTACAAACTGGCTGAATAAGGCGGTCGTGTTCCGGATGATCCGAGCAGCCTGGGACTCCTCACGCTGGCATCTCTGCAGTGTTAACCCATCATCCATGTGGCCTTCCTGATGGAGTATGACCTATCCCAGGGCCAAGGACACCAGGGCCAGGTTACATTGGACAGTCAATGTTTTTTGCAGTATTTTCCTCATCCCTTGTATTCCTTCAATGGACCAAGTTCCCCTGCGTTCATTTTGAAAGTGGGACATTAACAAAGTTATTTTGCCCATACACCCTATTACTGATACATGATTCATTCCTGAGACACAGTGCTTTGATGAAAACAAAATTTTATGTGCCACTATGGTTTGAGTTACAATAAATTCCTTGGGCCTGGATGGCCAATTTGAATGGGTCAAAACAAGTTTTATGATAGATTTTTCTCTTAAAATGAACACAAAAACTTATCTCTGGAAATGAGAAAAATCACTACATTCAGAGCCTTTTACTCCAGAGATAAACCAGGGAAGTAGGAAGACAAGTTAAAGTAAAATCCTCTAAAACTTTCTACTGGGATGAGGTGTGGCTTTCTCTCCTGAAGGATGGCCACAGTGGGTTAGTTGACTGGAACCAGGGAAGCAGCTTGAGACAGTAGTTTGCTTCTCATGGAGCTAGAGAGGGGGAAAGCATGGGCTTAGGTACCAGCTAACCTGACTTCTAATCCCTCTAGGTCACTTCTCAGCAGTGTGACTTTCAGCAAATTATTTAACCTCTCTCTGCTGTGACTTCACCGTCTGCAGGTGGACTTATATTAGTGGTTTGTTTGGAAGACTAGATAAGTTACATGTCAGTCATGTAGCATGTTACCTACAACATGAAAGGTATTCAATGAATATTTGTTATAAGGGACAGCATATTACTGATCTCAGATCAGTTGTTAGGAAGTTAAGTATACTTATTGCTCACCAATGACATGATACATTTTTATTTTTTTAGATGGGGCTAGCAGCTTTTGGTGTGGAGGTCAGTGCTTTTTTTCCCTCTTGAAAGGGCCAACCAAATATGTGTGGTTATTAACTGGGATAGTTTGACCCTGATTCAGGTCAGGGTCAAATTCTGATTCAACTAACTTCCTGGCATGGTTTCCTCTTGATGTGAGTAAGTGAAGTGAGACCATCTGTAGGTCCTAGGGAAGTGGGGTGGGAGTCAGTCAATTTATATGCTAATTAAACAAAACATGTGGCCCCCCCAAAATATCTTTAGAATAAGGGTTTTTGGTGTCTCTCATTTTTAGCACAAATAAACAACCTATTTCCTCATTTCCAGGTAAAAATCTCTCATTTTGTATTCTTCTGAAAATGAATTCACCCAGGAAGAAGCATGCTGGCTTGCATAAATTTATGTTCATTTTTGAAGAGACCTGCATGTCATCTATATACCACAGCTTAAGCATTAGCAAGGGATGCCCTTACTATTAGATTCACCAACTCTTTCAAAACATTACTTTGAGATTCCCAGCAACTGCTTATCAATGTTGCATTTAGGTTTGGCAATACATCTCACTAGGTTTACTCTGGCCTTAGTCCCAGCTTTTGGGTCCCTAAAGACCCACCTCCTTATGTTTTGCTTGTTCAGATAACATGTTCAAACTGGCCAGTCAAACAAGAATGTAATGAGAAATGGGGAAATGCAGCTGTTAGAACGTTGTTATCATGTGTTCTATTGATCGCTGCAGCTCAGGTCCTAAGGTCCATTTTTTTTTTCCCCTGGGAATTCCATAACTGACAGCAGAAAGTAGAAGCCCAAGATGGTAATGGAAATAGGGTGCTTCCTTAGAGGGGAGCTACCATTTATCAGGTTTCTCACTATGTCTATTTCCCACTGGTTTTTCTAAATTCCTATTTTGTTTCATAAAACAATCAACAAGATTGGACATCCTTTTTATTTTTAGAGGAGAGTTCTTCAGGAAATGGAGCTGGGAAGCCCTGACAAAGGCTTACCATTAGGGCATCATTTAGAGAGAGTTTCTGAAACCATCTCCAGATCCACATTCCAGCAGGTAAATGTATCTACAGACTATGGTCCCAGAAGAAAAAGGCAGGGGGAGGCACAATAAACCAACATCATAAACTGGGGTCTCCCCTAGTTGACAGGGTCCTTCCAGTGTGTCCTCACCTACCCAGAGTTAGAGCCCAGATCCACAAATTCTACTCTTTCAATATCATCTTTATCTTCGTAAATGTGAAAAATTGTGGAAACTCTAGATGATATTATCACACTCTTCAGAGGACTGCATTTTCTCCTGATAGGCTGTTAGGGGAGATGATCGGATTTTGGCATCTATTTTCCATTTGCCCGTGCTCCTGGGGGTAGAGGCCTTATTTGGAATTCAATTGAAAGTCTATTGTATTTTCAAGGCCATTCCGGCCCGAGGGACTTTGTACCCCAGCCTCTGTCTCCCTACCACTGTCACGCTGTTCACATCTCTGCTTTGCTCTTCTCCACCATAGAGAAATATCATTTTCTGTTTGCCGTCTTGGCTTTATACCCTATTCATGGTCCGCTTAAGATACTAGGAGAAACTGCATTTGGAATTTCAAGTTCACGCTTCTGTGACTTCCTGCACTCTGGAATATGGTCCCTTAAGTCTCAGAAACCTCGGCTGACCTTACCACAGTTATGGTTCTCCAACCCACAGAAGTAACAGGAGATCCCATTTCTTGTGCGGTATCTCAGCAAGACACTGAGGGCAAAGCGGTGATACAGGAGGAACTCGCTTTAGTGCACTTCCATTCTAGTGGGATCTTCAGCACTCGTGCCCTGGGTGCCTTGCTGTTGAAATCTTCCAATGGTTTATTTGTTGCCATGTTTAGTCCAGCCTTTACAATTGTTGGCAGAGGAAGGGCTGGGCTCATACAAGCAGTCTTCGTGGCCTCATATTCTGTTTTCTACAAGCAAGTCTCTGTGGCTTCATATTCTATTTTCTATCTCCTTTTCATAATTTTCCCTTTTCCTCGTAAACTTCACTTTGCACAAAAATCAGCTATTACCTTATGGGTTCCTCCCAACCTCCTTTCTTACAATCACCAGCATTCTGGGAAATTTTTCATCACCTCCATATTAGGCTGACCTACATAAACTACATTGTACAATGTTTCCTAGAACCTTATCATGGGACTCCTTGACTATCCAAACCTGTGCTTTGTAAGGGCTTTCTTTTTTTTTTTTTTAAGCATGACTTGAGCATATGTTTCCTGGTTCCTATCAAAAGAAACCCTACTATGGCAGTTGACTTTCTGGAAAAAAAAAGATGTTCTGTGTATTCAAGTGGGATTTCCCGCTGTCGCAGGCTGTAACAGATCACTGAGACCTGGATCCATTTCCTGTGGATGCGGCATCATTCAACAGTATCTCACCTTTCTGCATGTTGGTTTCTGTGTGCTTGTTATCATACAATCTGCATCTCTCCGTAGGGATTCTATTTAGTCTGTATATTATGAAAACTGCATAGGAACTCAATTATCCACTTAATGAAAGGAGCAATGATGTGGATAATCCCCAAACAGCATACCACCAAAAGTCATTTAGTACAGGTTTTAGAGCGCAAGGAGCGAATTCCAGCCCCTCTTCACACATTTGTCATCTATTTAACTTTTTCATTTTCACACTGAATATGAAGTCAAAGTAACCACACTAGGCTACACACTCTGTCACAGAAATAATTCTTCAGAATAGTAAGAATTTAGGTTTAGTGGTTGTGTCCACCTCTTTTGCGACCCCTGGACTTGTAGCCTGCCAGTCTCTTCTGTCCATGGAATTCTAGAGGCAAGAATACTGGAGTGGGCTGTCATTTCCTTCTCCAGGGGATCTTCCTGACCCAGGGATCGAACCCACACCTGCGCTGGCAGGCCGATTCTTTGCTACTGAGCCATCTGCGAAGCTAAGAAGTAAAAATCCATCATGCCCACCTTATTTCCACAATCACTTCTCAGGCCTAGTTGCTTCCAGCCTTTCTGACCCCTCACCTTTCTTTTCAGAGGTCCCAGGCGGGATGTCTTGGCATCTTGTGCTTTGTAGGTCACCCACAGACCACTGGCTATATGTTGGACAAAGCAGACAGAGTCTCCATACTTGATTTCTGGGACTCCCATGCCTTCTATATCTCGCTTGTGACTGGAATCCAATTTCTCCTTGATTTCCTATTTCACAGAAAATGAAACAAACGTAGGCATGTCTGATTAAATAGAAATGCAATGTATAAAACAGGTCACTGATGCAGAATTTGTAAGCCAAGGAACCAATTACCAGGATAATCATGATATGCCTGTCCAAGCCAGGATTTTAGAAAGGCTTGCTTCCCTTATCTGCTGCTAATTGTAAATTCAATGGATTTCATGTTTTGGCTACTTTAGTGATTATTTATATCCATGGGAAATGGAGGCAGCCTATAGGGTCTCTCTTTGGTTCTGGTTTTATATAATTCCCCATTATGTTTTTTTTTTCACTGTTCCTCATCCTGACTTAGATACCTTAATAACTCACCCTTAATAGCCAAATAACTTATTTTCAGCAAGTTGTACCTTCTATAATTTTAATAGTTATCTTATATAAAAGGCTTAATTTGGGGCTTTAAATATATCTGTTAAAATCATATAAATATCTTTTGTAGAAATCAGCAAAGGAAACAGACTCTTGCAGCAGGTAGGGGGCTACTGTGCCTTAACTCTAATGCAGTAATTGTTGGATTAGTTTCTTTCATATTTTTAGTTTTTTTTTTTTAATACTTATTTATTTGGCTGTGCTGGGTCTTAGTTCCACATGTGGGATCTTTGATCTTCGTTGGGGCACATGGGATCTAGTTCCCTGACTAGGGATTAAACCCGGGGCCTCCTGCATTGGGAGCATGGAGTCTTAGCCACTGACCCACCAGGGAAGCCCGACAGTAGTTCCCTATGGCCTCCTCAGTTGTATGTTGCAGTCAGTGGATTTCATTCTTCAATTGCTACTGTTTCACAAAACTCATTGCTAGTATGGAAGACGGAATTTCTGTGTACCGGGTGTGTATCCTCCCTTTGTGCATCAAGTACCCATTGTTTCACAGAATAAACGATTGTTGACCATTTCCCTATGGTGAAATCTAGGGCACAACCTAAGGTGCCTGTCACAGTGAGTCAAGAACCAGTCTGGTAACTCTGTCCCCCTCCTCATTAATCAGGGCCTCTGAATGGCCCTATTCTATTGCCATTTCTTCTCTACATCTTGCATTAAATTGCTCATTTGTAAAAGCCATTAGCTAGGCACAGAGTCGGACATGACTGAAGCGACTTAGCAGCAGCAGGCACATTTAAAATTTTTCATGGAATAAAAATGCTGCATGCTGTTTCCTCTGTTTGTGCCAACCTTGCGCTCATTCTTAATGATGGAACAACAGGAACATAGACATCGAGCTCTTTACATGTGCGAGGCAGTGCTCTGAGTTTGTTACATGTGCCGGCACTTCATAATGGCCTCTGATGTAGCTACAAATATTCCAGTTGTACAGAGAGAAAATGAAGGAACAGAGAAACAAACAGCTTGTCCACAGTCACTCAAGAAGTAGTGAAAGGGGAAGAGTTAAACCAGCAAGTCTGATTCCAGAGACTATGCTCGTCCCAGGGCCCCAAACTCCTACTCACCCTTCAATACCCTGCTCAGGTGTCACCTTCTTTGTGAAGGCAGAGTTAGTCTCTCCTGCTGTATTTCTCCAGCAGAGTTTCATCCCTCTATCGAGTACTTAAACCATAATGTAAATATGCTTGTTTATATGATGTTTCCTTTTGCCAGGCTATGAGAATGAAGGGTTTGAGCCAGATGATTGTTAGTTTTGGATTCCTAATGCATAGCTGCAGTCCATGGGGTCACAAAGAGTCAGACACGACTTAGCAATGGAACAACAATGCAGAGAATCCAGCACCTATCAATTATTTAACAAATATTTGTTGAAGGAACAAATGTATACAACTGAGCCAACTTTCTTTCAAATGTATATTTTTTCATTTTGGCTCTTCTTTCTTTCCTTTAAACACTCAAAAAAGTAAAATTAGTTATTTTGCACACATTTATAGGATCATTTTGAGCAATAGCAATACACTGTAAGAACCTTCTTATTTTAAGCATATGTTGAAACACTGGTTGGATTGTTCAAAATGACATTTCTCAAAATGAACATTTCCAAAGGAAAATATTTCTGATTTTATAACATAGTCGATGGGAAAACAGAATTCAATATTTAAGGATTTATCCACAGGCAAGTGGTCAAGAATGCATTTACTCTATAAAATAATGGATACTTCATTTTCATTTAAAAAAGTCCATAGCTGTACAGACACTCAACCAACAGATGTAATTAAAATATGTCAAAGGTTTCATCTCTAGCTTATTCCTTAACCAAAGACAATGCAGCAAAGTAAAAATATTATTCACTACAACTGTTAAATATGAATAATTATGGTGATTACCAAGAGCTCATAGTTAAAATAGCACATATTCCCCAATGATGAGTGACTATGATCATTTCACTTGTTTTATCACTTTTCATTAATTTAAATATGACTTTGCCAAAATAAAATAAATACTAAGATTTGCTTTTTTAGAGTCTCTAAAATAAATGGATCATTATTGATAATAGAATGGACTGTCTCTCTGTGTCTTTGCTTTTGCAAAACAGCATCAACTCCCAAAGTTTTATGGCCAGCATTGTTAGGACTGCTTCTAATTTAAAGAAAAATAGGAGCAACAAAAATGAAAACCAAAACATACAAACAACCCAACACCGAAGCCAACTCTACCCAAAACTACACAACAATGACACCGCTTAAAGAAATGAGAGCATCCTGAGACAGAGAAGCTGGACTTGGCTGATCACAGGTGGGTGAGCTTCTGACTCAAGTCATGAACTAATGCTCTACCCTCTGCCTTCATTTGAATGTGGCCCAGATGTATTTACTCTATGGCTGGAACCTTCCTCTACGGAATCTTCCTATGGGAACCTTCCCACATGATAGGGGTCTTTTGATCACTCCCTTCAGTAACTCCCCAATTCCTACAGAATACAATTCTCACCTCTAAAGTTCTTATCTGCCACATGCTTTAACCAAACTGGACTATGTTTGTGTGCCATACCAAGTATTCCCTCCCTCAGGGCCTCTACTGACATTAAACTCCTTGCTTGGAAGGCCTCTACTTCGTCTCTGCATTTTTACATTTTATCCATCAGCCTTTCCCAGATCCAACTGTGCATGTCCTCTGATTTCATGGCACCTCCCTTACTCTCTCTCAAGGCTCTTTACCATCTTCTGTGATAGGAATCTTTTGTTGGTAGACTTCCTGTCTCCTGCCTGGTTGGAAATCCTCCAAGGGCAAGACTGAGGTTTGTTGGTCTTTACATTTCATACTAAGCTCTGCTAGGCTGCAAATAATTTGTTTTTGTTTTATTGGTCAGTGGGCATCAATTTATCTGTGTATGTCCCTCAATCTTTCATATCTTAGATGATGAGTGGATTCTAAGAAGGAACAGGTTACTTGGCCCTAACGATGTTTTGAAGAGGAATAACCATCATCATCCCTTGTCCCCACTGAGAGTTTATAAGGAAATGGTTGTGACCACATAATAATTGTCACAAAAACATGTGTTTAGTTTAGATGATAAGTTGCTGCTCTTCAGATTGATTTAAAATTTCTGGGACAAGAAAGGTAACTGGAACGAGTATTTAATGCCTACTTTGAGCAAAGCATTTTTGCCAAGTACTTTATAATGACAATATCATCATGAATTTACCAAGGGCCTACACAGTGATATGTATTATTCATGGCATTTTAAAAACATTTTCTCTAAACCTTTCACTGGACCTGCTGTTTTTATTTCTCCTACTTTATAGATGATAAAACTGAGGCTTGCAGAGTTGGAGCAATTTGTTCAAAGCCCTATAGCTTGTAAGTAATGAAAGGGAATGCAAAACCAAGTGTAAATCCAAAGCCTGTTGGTCATTTGAACATAATTTGTTGAATGGTAACCATCAGCACAGTTAAACATTGATTCTATTAATGTTTTAGGTATTAGGATGCTGTGACAAAGAAGTTGAAAATATATGTTATTCTTTTATGAAAAATAACTCTGGGTTCTAACGTCTAAGCTTTAGGAGTCACACACACAAACCACTAATGGCAACAAAATGATAGAGTTCACACTGAAGGTGCAACTGGAATTTGGAAGAGAGAAAAATCCGCCGTGCCTGGGGACTTCAGGAGGCTTTCATACCAATTGCTGCTTGATGTGAGCATGGCTAGGGGAAAGAGGAGACATGAGGAATATGGAAAGGGACAACATTGTAGTAAGACAGGAGTAGTGTGGCAGGAAGAGTGATGAAGTCCAGAAAAGACCTGAACAACAAGGACTGACTTTATCCTACAGGTGCATGCTTCTCAAATTCACGCTGTTCACAGACTTTCTGCGGGAAAAGAGGACTTCCGACAGGACCGTATTTTCTTTCAGGAGGGAAAGGGAATCTTAGGATAGTATAAACTAGATTGTTATGAGTCTTACAGTAAAAAAACAAAAAGAAGAACAAAAGGAACCAAAACAACCTATTCAACTGTTTAACATAAGCATTTTAAATCTTTTTCATAAATCATTGTTTGGAACACCTCTTGGGAAAGGCTATTGCAGGTAATGGGAATCCACTGAGAATTTTAAGCAGGGAAAACACAAGGGTTGTATCTTAGAACAATTGTTCCAGCCACAAGGTGAATGATGGGTTGAAAAGAAATGAATACACAGAGACAGACCAGTTTTTGCTATGGTAATAAAAATCGAGCATGATATTTGGAACAGAGTAGGTCCTAATTCATGCTTATTACTTAGATAGGAATTTGTTGAACTTGACATATTTAAGCCACCTATGTCCACAGAGGACAAGAAAGTAGCTTTCCATAGACAGGAAGCAACCAAAAAAGATTCAGAGGAAAAGGAAACATGGGAAGATGGGCCTCATTCATGGATGCTGGGGTCAGCCACCAATACAGTGCTGGCTAGATCACTGCTTCCTAAAACTCCCAGAATTAACTTTCAGAAATTACCTTTAGACTCACTTTCCCACCAATACAGTCCCCCTTTGAACTTCTGATTTCGAGTGGGAGGTCTTAGAATGGCCTTTAAAAAATTGCACACTGCAGGATGCTGCTAGGAGCCTGACTGGCCCCAAGGCTGGCTGCAGAGCCTCTGTTGGTGGGAGGCCAAGGACAGCCCTCCGCTGTTTCCAGCATGCTAGGGGAGCGGGCTTGCTTATCTCATCAGGGAAGGTGCATGTCCTGCGCAGGTCACTGTGCTGGGCTCTTTCCTCCATCTTTCTCGTCAGTCCCTCTCTACACAATCACCTTCAGGTAAGCAGCACTCCTGACATCTCACGGATAAGGAAACGGTCTCGCAGGTCATCTTCCTGGTCTCACAAGAGTCCTTGAAGACACACTTCTTCACTCCTGTGTTTTGTTTGTTTGTTTTGCTTTTGCAATCAGGGACAGGAAGGCTAAACAGCAAAGGCAGAGCCAGGATTCAAACCCAGGTTTCTTCTACTCCAAAGCTCAAGGCTCTTCTTGACTACCTCTCTGTCTGGCCCACTTGAAACAATTAAGACTTGGGAAATTGTCAGTTTAAATTTTTGAAATGCTTTGTAGATTTTATTTAAAATGAAACTGCGGGGACTTCCCTGGCAGTGCAGTGGTTAAGAATCCACCTGCCAATGCAGGGTGCATGAGTTTGATCCCTGGTCTGGGAAGATCCCACATACCACGGGCCAACTAAGCCCGTGTGCCCCACTACTGAGTCTGTGCTCTAGAGCCTGGGAGTGGCAGCTACTGAATTCCACGTGCCTAGAGCCTGTCCTCTGCAAGAAGAGAAGCCACCACAATGGGAAGTCCGTGCGCGGCAACGAAGATCCAGCACAGCCAAAAATAAATACTTAAAAAATAAAAACGGAAACTGCAGGAGGTGGTGGGGTCTGGGGATGACTGAATCTCAAGGTCCACGTTTTGCTCTTTCCCCTTCCCTCCATACCCTCTCTTTCCCCAACTGAGAACTTGCAGAGCAAGCAAGGCGACAGGCGCAAAGAACACTACATCAGTGCCCATGATTTCACAGAGGGATGTGCTGTGAACCCGGCTGCCCTCTTGTTTCCGGTGGGACTGCTGACGTTCAAGAGTAGAAGACGATCCGGTCTACAAGCACGCTTTCTGCACACAGCAGAGGCAGCGGTGGGCAGTTTTTAAAGGGAACATCATTTTTGGCCAAGAACACAGATCTCAGGATATAGCAAGCAACATTTGACAAATGTTGACTGAATTGAATTGCTTTTACCCACTGAGAAAAAATTTCCTCTAATTGAGAACAGTGATAGCTGTCTGGCTTTTTGTAATAAAAGAAGCAAAATTTGAGATTCTATCTCAATCATTCCAGACTTATGGTAGAGTCATTAAAAAAATAGCTAAAAAGTGAATGGCTTCATATAATAAGGCTTGCTTTAACATTATTAATTCATCCTTCCCTGAAAGGAAGTGAGTATTATAAACTGACACGGAGACATAACATCTAAATAGACAGCACTGCTGCGCCAGAGTAAATATTAAATCACATTACCAAACAATCCTTGGGGAATGGCCTTGCAATGTCAAGACCAAGGGAAATCAAGTTCACAGAAATTTGACTTCGATGTTCAGATTAATGAATCTCTCTCCTTGCATGTTTGCGGGGTTGTGCTGTGATTGAAAATGATTACACAATGGCTATAAAATTCTGTGAAGAGGATGGAGGTTAAAGTGGAAAGGATTTCGCTGTACGACCACACTTACGTAACCTTTCAGCGAGTGAAATTCAGACTTACTACACGCTCCACACTGTGTGGGGTGCAGAGGTGCAGAAAAGGCGGGTGGAAGGATGTGTGCTCCTTGTCACTTAGGGGCTCCTGGTCAACTGAATGATGGCTATAATGGAGTCACGAAAAGGGCCTCACTGGAGGAGCGGGGAAAGGCCTTCTTCCCATGAGGGGCACTTGACACTTGTCTGAAGAATGAGGAGGAGTTTGCTGATTATGGTACATGAAGGATTAAAACGTATTCTAGCTACAGGTTTAGCTGTGAGAAAAGATACCATGTTCAAACACAGTATGTACTTAGTATGTTAGAGCTCAAGGCAAACTTGAGCTGATAGCCAGAGATATTATGGAAGGGTAGGCAGGGGTTGGCTCTTAAAGTCTTCACTGAATTTGTTACAATATTGTTTCTGTTTAATGTTTTTGGGCTTTTGGCTTGGAGGCATGTGAAATCTTAGCTCCCTGACTAAAGATCGACTCCGTACCCTCTGCACTGGAAAGTGAAGTCTTAACCACGGGACTGCCTGGGAAGTCCCCAGGGGTTGGCTCTTAGAGCACCTTGCACGACAGACTTCAAATGAGGTGCAACTAGAATAAGAACTGTGTTCAAGGTTCCACAGAGGGTAGATGGGAGTCAAGGCCAGATCTAGATGACTTGGAAGTCATGCTCTATCTGACACCCTACTCCTTCCAGATTGAGGGGACAGGAACAAGGCTGTAATTCAGAGCCTCCAAAACCTCCCAGACCTCCACTTTGATTTGGATCTCCTGGTGAAGGAGAGGAATGTGAGCTCTGACCAAGATCCTGTTCCGCTCAGTCACACAGTTGGCTCAGAGACCACAGTTTGATTCCATTTGAACAAAGTGACACTGCAGCTGATGCTTAACTTTGACCCCTCCCAGTAAGGCTCAGTCATGTCCCTGTCCTGTCCTGTGGGTACAAGAATCACATGGATACCTGCCATCCTCCTCATAAGGGCATCTTGCTGAGGATGTGAACACACACCTGCAGCTGTCCCCAGGCCCCTGATCATGTAGTCATAGCTGTCACGGGCTAACACAACTTGACAGGAAACATGGGGTTGGAAGCCCATCACTGCCAATGACTCACAGCCCAGCGCCCTCAGTGTCCTCCTAGAAATGTAGGCACCTAAACGGCATGCCTTCCAGGAGTCTCTTCTCTTGTTTTTCAGATTCTCCAGCATACAGAGAAGATCAGATAATCAGATAATCCCCACTTAATCTCGTTCACAGAGGCACAAAGAACATACTCTCTCTTCCTCTCAGCCTTCCCAGTGAGTCTCCTCAACCCCTGTGCCACCTTTCAGAACCTGGTCCACTATCTCAGACAACTTTCTGCTGTGTGCTCCATCACCTAACACCAGGTACAGCCGAGAGCTAGGAAGACAACGCAGCACCTTCCTGCTGCTGAAAACCGGAGCAAACTAATCCCTCTGTTGGGAAACATCACTATTCCCAAGTGAGGGGAAACAAGTGGAGAGTGTATTTAAGGTAGAGGGCCTGCGCCAAGCATGATAAAAAGACATTTACTGGGACTTCCCTGGTGGTCGGGTAGATAGGAATCCACCTGCCAATGTAGGGGACACGGGTTCGATTCCTGGTCCGGGAAGATTTCACATGTGGGCCAACTACGTAGTGCACTGCAACTAGTGAAGCCCTCGAGCCCATGCTCCTCAATAAGAGAAGCTCCTGCAGTGCAACCAGAGAGGATCCCTCTGCTCATGGCAACTGGAGAAAGCCAGCACACAGCTGTGATGACCCAGTGCAGCCAAAAATAAAATAAAATTTAAAAAGACATTTACTGAGGAGGAGTCTGGAGGCCCAGAGAAATGAAGGCGCCTCTAGAGTTCTTCCCCCGGAGCTCTTCAGATTGCTGAGGACAGAACTATGGGCTCCTGCATGTTCTTCCTTCCTGTGCAGCTTCGTGGCTAAGATGCCCAATGCCCTGCCCACACAATACCCCAAGGAATCCCGGATCTCCTGGGGAAGCAGCCTTATCTAGATCAGACATGGAGACTAGGACATTTTAATTTCAGTTTCTTTCAAATTAAAATAAAGGTAACTGGGCTGAATACCACTGCACCGAGAGTTATTTAAACCTCTGACACCGCGACGCCCCTGAGATGCAGGTGTGCCACCAAGGGCGCAGGACAGTGTGACTCACGGGCAGCTTTCTGTCCAGCTCTGCCATGTGGGCAGCCCCCTGGTACCACGACGGCTTTCAGCCATCCGCTGCTGGCCTCCCTGTGCGTGGGAACGGGGGTTGGGGGGGGATAAGCTACGAGCCTTTGGAGGGTGAAATGTGCTCACAGGCCGGAAGTGGTGCCAAGCGAAACGAGTGTTGCGGAGACTCTCTGTGGTGCTCTGAGCCTTTCTGGCTTCCCACAGAGGCCGCAGCGCAGTGCCCAGCCATGCTCCGTGAGGCTGAGCCAAGAAAGGAATGGAAGGGAAGAGTCCCCTTGGAACAGGATCCTGCCAGCTGCCTGGAAGGCCACCCGACTTTCTGCTGTCACAAGAGAAGCCTCTTTCTGCAATGGTAAAGGTCTCCAAGTCGGGGTTTATCCAGGGCTGAGAAGACCGGGATGGAATGCTCGAAGAGGGAACAAGCCAAGCTGGCATTCTTAGGCATTTCCGTGGTCATCGGCCACAATGAGTCACTTATCTTCTGCCTCTCTCTGGCTCCCCCTGCCTGCCCTCCCTCCGCATCCCACATCCGAGCTGTCTCTCAGGGAAGAATGGGAAGACTCCTCTCTGCTGTTAGAACTTTCCTGTTGTTTTGTTTCGCAGCTCCTTTTAGCCAATTGCAGTGCCCTAACTCATGGAAATGGCAACCCACTCCAGTATTCTTGCCTGGAGAATCCCATGGACAGAGGGGCCTGGTGGGCTACAGTCCATGGGTCGCAAAGAGTTGGACACAACTGGGCGACTCTGGGTAACTCATTTCCTGGAGATAAATTTGTTTTACTCCATGGTCATAAACTTGAATTTAAAATCCTTCTTGTGTGGGGAATCTTAAAAAAATAAAAGTGACGGTAACATAAATGGAGATGTGTTCTGAGAACCCGAATGGAGTCAAGGAGCTAACGCACCATTAGAAGAGAAGCAAAGAGAAGAGATGCTTGAAAGAAATTTAGGGCAGAAAGCTCTCATTTCCTTTTTTTTTTTTTTTTGGCCACACTACACAGCATGTGGGATCTTTTTCCCTGATCAGGCATCAAACCCTTGCCTTTGTACTGGAAGCTCGGAGTCTTAACCACTGTACTACCAGGTAAGTCCCAGGAAGCTCTCATTTCTTCATCTTTGAACGATGGGTACAGGAAAGCCTAACTCTGATAGAGGGTAACTAGGGCAGAAAAACCTCTAAGCCAAAGAGATTCTCTGCCTCAGATACTTTACGGCCATAAGAGAGGGGAAAAGGAGTCTGACCCCCTGCTTCAAGGAAGGTGGTGCTGAAAAACTGGGCTCTTCTGATTCATTATGAAACAGAGATGTCCCCATGGAAATTCAGCTGTCAGCCTGACACCAAGTCCTACACGAACAGAATCATCAATAACCCTTTATGGATATTGTGTTGAGAACACAAATCAAGATCTGTGTCTGGAAAGGAGCAAAGAAGAGTGAAGCTGGAGATGAAGCTCCCAACGGAGATGCTGAGCCTCTTAGAAAGTGTGGGCTGCTATAACTATGGATACACTGTGCAGAGCCTGTCTCATGCTTGGGTGCTCTTTCCAGAACAATACTAAAGTGACAGAGCACCAAACTGTCCATCAGGAGCTGGCTCAGTGTGTGATTCTGACCATCCAGCTAGATCAGACTCTGAGTGACACAGAGTCAAAACTTGGCTGACTATTAAAGACAGAAGTTTAAAAAAAACATTTCTCTCTCTACACATCAAATCTACATGTTTGGGGTTAACCTAGCTACCACAGAATGTGCTCTTTGCAGAGGCAGGCGAGGCACAGTGGAGCTAAGAGATCTGCAGAAAACACATGACGAGGAAAAGGAACTAGTAATTCTGTATAATACGAATAACTGCAAGACGATGCCATGTCCAGAATTAAGCCTCCTCTGCCTCTCTGAGAGAACTTACTTCTTTGATTTACATAAACATAACACTGGAACTCATGCCTCCACGTTATCTTTGCTGTATGGGAGCGAAGCACTAAGACTTAAGTGAAAGTGAAGTTGCTCAGTCATGTCTGACTCTTTGCAACCCCATGGACTGTAGCCCACCAGGCTCCTCTGTCCATGGGGTTCTCCAGGCAAGAGTACTGGAGTGGGGTGCCATTTCCTTCTCCAGGGGATCTTCCTGACCCAGGGATTGAACCCAGGTCTCCTGCATTGCAGGCAGACGCTTTACCACCTGAGCCACCAGGGGAGGACTTAAAAGTATTAAAAACAATTCCGAACATATTAAGCAACAATAACATTTTCCAGTAGCCCCAGAGCAACACTGTCCATTCCCGTGATCCTTTTTTTTTTTTTAATTTTTATTTTTACTTTATTTTACTTTACAATACTGTATTGGTTTTGCCATACGTTGACATGAATCCACCAGATTCTTTTGTTTTTTAGGGCTTTCCACTTTCCATTCAAGCCTTTCTCTCTTAAGACTTCAGTCTTCATCCAGGGTACACATTCCTCTACGAATTCAATTTAAAAGATAAAAGAACAAAGTATTTATCACTGGTCTAATTTCCAATTCCGTTTTGTTCCAGCCTATTTTCTTTGCAGTCGTACTTCTACCTGGAGGTTTCAGAGCTTTCACTTTGCGAATAAAGTCAAAATCCACCTCACCTTGGATGCTCGAAAAGAGAAGGCTGTGGACTTGGTGTCTGACTTTCCCCGGTCTTGCAGGATAAGGCCCTGGTCTTCTGTCAAGGCCAGGTAGTGGCCTGTGGTGAGATGCCGGAGGCGGAAAGCCTGTCCCCATCTGATGTTACTGCCACTCCAGCTGGACAGATGAAAGAGAGAAGAAATTGAATTTACACAAAAAATAGGTCTTTTTCAATATTTACCCTGTGCATTTTTACATATGGTCTGACTCAGTACCCTTCAATGGTACATCCCCTGACTCCTGGCTTGCTCCAGGATTGTCTATCTGCCTACAGCTCATCACTTCTCAGTCTTCTGGCTAAGATCAAGTGTCTACAACTCAGCATGGCATTCTCCTGTGAGCTCTCTTCTAACCTTTAAGATCACCAACAAGGAACATGGCCCTCTGGGCAGGTCCGTGGTTTAATGTAACTGGAAGTTCCAAGCTTCCAATTTTTCCTTCATTTCACTGAAACGTCTTGATGCCAAAAATCACGCACACAAAAATGAGAAGCCCGCTTTTGAAGAGAAACTTGTGTCTGGGAAAGTGAGGCATTTGCAAATGCACGGTCTCCACTCAAGTATTTTACTACCTCCACTAATTTGAAAAGACATACGCACCCCTACGTTCATGGCAGCATTATTCACAATAGCCAAGACATGGGAGCGACCCAAGTGTGCATCCTTAAAAAAGAAAGTGTGGCATATACGCATACACAATGGAATAGTATCGCCATAAAAAAGAACGAAGCCGTGCCATTTGTGATGACGTGCGCGGATCTTGAGGGCGCTATCTAAGTGAAGTGAATCAGACAGTAAGACAGACGCCATATACTCTCACTCATATGTGGCATCTGAAAAACAAAGCAAACGAGCGAACAAAACACCACAGAATTCACAGAAACAGAGAACAGACTGGTGTCAGAGAGAAGCGAGGCTGGGGAGGTGGGAGAAACGGTTAAAGGGGATCAAGAGGTACAAACTTCTAGTTATGAAATAAATAAGTCATGGGGATGTATGTAAGGTACAGCATGGTAGTAATATACATATTTTATAATATATATAGTCACTAATATATATATACTATATATAGTAATAGTAATATATATATTATTGACTGTCATCACAATTTGAAAGTTGCTAAGAAAGTAAGTCTTAAGAGCTCTTATTGCTAGAAAAATTGTAATTCTGTAATGGTAACATATAATAACTAAACTTACTTCAATAGTCATTTTGCAATGTAAACAAATGTCAAATCATTATCCTGTACACATAAAACTAATATAATACTGTTTGTCAATCCTACTTTAATAATGAAAAGAATCCTCTCTTCAAGAGAAATAAGAATATTTATGCTGTTTATACTCACCAGGGAGAGACAAATAATAAACAAACAAACATAAATAAGTAAATATTGTGGAATGTTACAAGATGTTAAATTTCATGGGAAAAAGTAAAGCAGAATAAAATGATTGAGATAAGTGAGAGTCCATGCTGAATGGGTTGTAGAACCATATGGTCCTACATCAAAAGGCTGGCATTCAATAAAAGTCATGGTAAGTGCTAGGGCAGAAATTATTCACAGAATAATCTGTATCTAATTATCTTTTCAGTTAGAACAAAATGTTTCAGAAATACATGTATCAATTTTTAAAATGACTCTCTCCTTGATCTAATTCTTTGGAGTACCAAAGAATCAAATTACATTAATAGAAGCCTTAAATTCTTCATGTTTAAGACTCTGGGGAAATAAAGAACCATAACTGGAACTATATATACATACTTATTTTTAATAAAATTCATTAAACAAGAACCAACCCGTAATATCCTGAAAAAAACAGAGTATGTTGCTATAAAAACTTCAACAGGCTTAAAAGAGAATATAAATGCCACAAGCCAGCTAACAAGTGGGTACTCCTTAGGACACCATACTCTTTCAGTCAGCCTCTTCTAGAGTTCCTCAATAAAAAACAATTGAATGTACCTGTATTTGTGTGTAAGAGAAATTCTAATATTTTCTCCTGATCGTGAATGGATTATCTTGAGGACCCCTTGGAGGCATATACTCCCCCCCCCCCAACTAGAGATTTTATTTTGAACATGTGTTCAGGGAGATATGGAACAGAGAGCTAGAGGGAAAGGCAGGGAAAGAAAACAAAAAATGGCCACACTGACCCTCTGCTCTTACCCCGAGCAGTTTAGCTTTAGCCTAACTTGTGATCCCGCTCAGCAAAAGAAAGGTCCAGAGCTTAACTGAACTCCCCTGCAGTAGAGATGCCATGTTTTACTCAAGTACCTGTCTCCAAAGTCTGGGTGTCCTGTTCCTTCCATCCAGTTGTTTCTGACAAGTTCTGGTAAATATGGTTTTCTTCAGAGCTACATGTCCAGTGATGTTTTAGTCTTCCCTACCTCATGCCATCACAGCCACCACTCTGTCAATTAAAGCTAACTTTGCTTTGGAGCCAACAAGGCTACCGGGAGGAGGAAGACTCACCTGGGTTCCAGAGAATCTATTTAAGAAAATAAATGGGAGAAGAGCTTCCATGGCTTTCGGTGGACATGTCTATGCTTGCCTTTTATAACATAGCCACTGCAAGGGTAGCAGGAGCTGGGGGCTTGGATCAAGCAATAGAGCCTGCTAACTTCAGAGTCAAAGCAGAAGACTTGGAAATCATGTGTGTGCGTGCGTGCACACGCGCACATGTGTGTGCACTGTGCTTTAAAAACAAAACCAAAAGTCACAGACATTTCAGAATTTACCTCTGCCAAGTAACTTCTGAGAGTTTGCCAGCTATTGTAGAACAAATGTAACATTTAAGACAATAGGTTGTCTTTGGCAGGGGCCGGGGGGGGGGACCAATCTTGAAAAGAATGCAACCCTGAAGCTCCATTACCTTATCCGAAGGGGTTCCACTCTCCATAGCGATCTGGCTCTCGTGCCAGCTCCCCCAGCTTCATAGTATATCCTCCTGTGAAAAGAGGTGGAGATTAGAGCCTCCGCGTGTGATGTTGATCAGCACTGGCCAGGGGACAGCTCCCTGCAGAGGCTGCTCAGAACACGCTGTATTTCTCAGGACTCATAGTAAGCAAAATGAGAAACAAACCTCAAAGAAAGACACAATTTCCTATTCTCTCTTAAAAGGGAAAAAAGGTGCTAAAGGGGAAGGAAATGCTCACCACATACATGTCGTGGACACTCATGGACTGTCATGTGTACAGTGAAAGGACTGTCTCCATTTCTACATCAGGAGTCAAAACAGTCCAGTCACATATCGTCAGATCAAGTACTGAATGCTCCGTTTTGTTCACGTTCAGCTCCCTGATGCAGTTTCATATCTTTAGAAAATGTATCTGTACTTGTAAAACACATGCGTAAAACACATTCAGTACAGGGTGAACTCATTTCCATTGTTCTAGGAAGCTGGGGACAAAGCTTTATGCTCAGCTACTGTGGTGTTCAGGGTTTTATTACTATACTGTTGTTCCCTTTCCTGCATTAACAATCATCTTTTAAAGTGTTTTTAACTAAAATTTTTATTTTGGAATAATTGTAGATTTATAAAAATGTTGCAAAGTTAGTCCAGAAAGCATCTGTAAAGTCTCATTCAGGTTTCTTTATAGCTATCATCTTACAATAGGAAGTAGAGTTGTCAAAACTAAGAAACCAACATTGGCTCATCATTGCTAATTTAACTCAAGACTTTATTTCGATTTTACCAGTTTTTCTATTAATTTTGTTTCCTGTTCCAGAGTCCCATCCTGGGTGTCACATTGCATTTAGTTGTTATGTTTTCCCTGTTTCTTTTGGTCTCTTAGAGTTTCTTAGTATTTTCTTGTTTTTCATGCCTTTGCCAGGTTTGAAGAGCACAAGTCAGCCTTTTTGTAAAAATGGGTTTGTCTATCTGATGGTTAGCAAAGTCTATTTTTAAAAATCTGTACAATAGGGACCAACTTATCCATATCAGATTATGAGAAATTAAATGAACTATCCTCGTTTAAAGGTATGTCTCATGAATAGTGGTCCCTGATTTCCGGGCATACTATATCCAGATACTTTCTGAGAATCTGTGACTTTAGATCAAGATTGATCATTTAACTTCATTTAATTTCACTAATTTGAAAAGATGCCTCTACTGTAGAAGATTTGAACGTATCACTACTGAATTACTCAGACCCCAGAAGAATCTTGATCTACGTCTTGAGACAACAGTTAATTAACAGAGGGGAAGAGGAAAAGTGCAGTAATTATTTCTTTCTCCTAGGAAGTAATATAATTATGAGTTGGTTACAAATATTAATTTTGGGTGTCAGGTAGACCTGAATTTGAAGCTATTAGTTTTATGAAATTGCCAAGTTCTTTCAAATCTCTGTGCATCAGCTTCCTTGTCTGTAAAATGAACCTAATAGGGTATTTACATCAAGGAATTGTTGTGAGCATTTAATGCGGTTTCCTTAAAGTAATGTACTCTGCATAGAAGTTAAATAAGCAGGGGGACAATATACAGCCTTGACGAACTCCTTTTCCTATTTGGAACCAGCCTGTTGTTCCATGTCCAGTTCTAACTGTTGGTTCCTGACCTGCATACAGATTTCTCAAGAGGCAGGTCAGGTGGTTTGGTATTCCCATCTCTTTCAGAATTTTCCACAGTTTATTGTGATCCATTCAGTCAAAGGCTTTGGCATAGTCAATAAAGCAGAAATAGATGTTTTTCTGGAACTCTTTTGCTTTTTCCATGATCCAGTGCATGTTGGCAATTTGATCTCTGGTTCCTCTGCCTTTTCTAAAACCAGCTTGAACAGCAGGAAGTTCACAGTTCATGTATTGCTGAAGCCTGGCTTGGAGAATTTTGAGCATTACTTTACTAGCATGTCAGATGAATGCAATTGTGTGGTAGTTTGAACTTTCTTTGGCATTGCCTTTCTTTGGGATTGGAATGAAAACTGACCTTTTCCAGTCCTGTGGTCACTGCTGAGTTTTCCAAACTTGTGGGCATATTGAGTGCAGCACTTTCACAGCATCATCTTTCAGGATTTGAAAGAGCTCAACTGGAATTCCATCACCTCCACTAGCTTTGTTCGTAGTGATGCTTTCTAAGGCCCACTTGACTTCACTTGCCAAGATGTCTGGCTCTAGATTAGTAATCACATCATCATGATTATCTGGGTCATGAAGCTCTTTTTTGTAGAGTTCTTCAGTGTATTCTTGCCACCTCTTCTTAATATCTTCTGCTTCTGTTAGGTCCAGACCATTGCTGTCCTTTATCGAGCCCATCTTTCCATGAAATGTTCCCTTGGTATCTCTAATTTTCTTGAAGAGATGTCTAGTCTTTCCCATTCTGTTGTTTTCCTCTATTTTTTTGCATTGATCGCTGAAGAAGGCTTTCTTATCTCTTCTTGCTATTCTTTGGAACTCTGCATTCAGATGCTTATATCTTTCCTTTTCTCCTATGCTTTTTGCCTCTCTTCTTTTCACAGCTATTTGTAAGGCCTCCCCAGACAGCCATTTTGCTTTTTTGCATTTCTTTTCCATGGGGATTGTCTTGATCCCTGTCTCCTGTACAATGTCACGAACCTCATTCCATAGTTCATCAGGCACTTTATCTATCAGATCTAGGCCCTTAAATCTATTTCTCACTTCCACTGTATAATCATAAGGGATTTGATTTAGGTCATACCTGAATGGTCTAGCGGTTTTCCCTACTTTCTTCAATTTCAGTCTGAATTTGGTAATAAGCAGTTCATGATCTGAGCCACAGTCAGCTCCTAGTCTTGTTTTTGTTGACTGTATAGAGCTTCTCCATCTTTGGCTGCAAAGAATATAATCAATCTGATTTCTGTGTTGACCATCTGGTGATGTCCCTGTGTACAGTATTCTCTTGTGTTGTTGGAAGAGGGTGTTTGCTATGACCAGTGCATTTTCTTGGCAAAACTCTATTAGTCCTTGCCCTGCTTCATTCCGCATTCCAAGGCCAAATTTGCCTGTTACTCCAGGTGTTTCTTGACTTCCTACTTTTGCATTCCAGTCCCCTATAATGAAAAGGACATCTTTTTTGGGTGTTAGTTCTAAAAGGTCTTGTAGGTCTTCATAAAACCGTTCAGCATCAGCTTCTTCAGCGTTACTGGTTGGGGCATAGACTTGGATAACTGTGATATTGAATGGTTTGCCTTGGAGATGAACAGAGGTCATTCTGTCATTTTTGAGATTGCATCCCAGTACTGCATTTCGGACTCTTTTGTTGACCATGATGGCTACTCCATTTCATCTGAGGGATTCCTGCCCGCAGTAGTGCAGAGTACATCATGAGAAACGCTGGACTGGAAGAAACAGAAGCTGGAATCAAGATTGCCGGGAGAAATATCAATCACCTCAGATATGCAGATGACACCAGTCTTATGGCAGAAAGTGAAGAAGAACTAAAAAGCCTCTTGATGAAAGTGAAAGTGGAGAGTGAAAAAGTTGGCTTAAAGCTCAACATTCAGAAAATGAAGATCATGGCATCTGGTCCCATCACTTCATGGGAAATAGATGCGGAAACAGTAGAAACAGTGTCAGACTTTATTTTTGGGGGCTCCAAAATCAGCGCAGATGGTGGCTGCAGCCATGAAATTAAAAGATGCTTACTCCTTGGAAGAAAAGTTATGACCAACCTAGATAGCATATTCAAAAGCAGAGACATTACTTTGCCAACTAAGGTCCGTCTAGTCAAGGCTATGGTTTTTCCAGTGGTCATGTATGGATGTGAGAGTTGGACTGTGAAGAAGGCTGAGCGCCAAAGAATTGATGCTTTTGAACTGCGGTGTTGGAGAAGACTCTTGAGAGTCCCTTGGACTGCAAGGAGATCCAACCAGTCCATTCTGAAGGAGATCAACCCTGGGATTTCTTTGGAAGGAATGATACTAAAGCTGAAACTCCAACACTTTGGCTACCTCATGACAAGAGCTGACTCATTGGAAAAGACTCTGATGCTGGGAGGGATTGGGGGCAGGAGGAGAAGGGGACGACCCAGGATGAGATGGCTGGATGGCATCACAGACTCGATGGACGTGAGTCTTGGTGAACTCCAGGAGATGGTGATGAACAGGGAGGCCTTGCGTGCTGCAATTCATGGGGTCACGAAGAGTCGGACACGACTGAGTGTCTGAACTGAACTGAACTCAAAGTAATGAACATGTACAAAGATGTTCATGGATGCACAAAATATTGTGTACTGTTGATTTATCCAAATTTTGTCTATAGACACTTATAAACATGCATGGAAAGCTATATTACATGGCACAAGAATATAATAAAACACTGCATCAACCATAGTTAACTTTGGTTCTTAGGATTATAGAAGACATTCTAAACTTTTTGCAAATGTACATACTATCAGGAAATATGTAGTAGGTATTTAAAAGGAAGCTCTAGCATCCCAGGTATCTCTGTGCCAGGCCCAGAGTAGTAATGAGGCTGCACTGACCTAGGTCCACAGGAAAATTAGTTGAGATTTTCACGGATGCTTCTCCACCCTCAGTGAGAGCAAAAGGGTCTCTCAGGTAGAGATGGTGGAGCAGGGCACCTTAGGTCACATGACTTGAGGACTCTCCCCCTCTGACATCTATGAATTCTAGAAGGTTAGTTCTTCCCGTCTAGGAAAAGGAGGCAGCTTGCTCCAGTGAATCTTGCAAGGTTACAGGGGTTGAAACAACCTGTTACCACTCTCTAAAACAATTACCCCAGGAAAGGAGGTGAGTGGGTGGGGAACTGAGGTGTTCTGAAAGCGTGGCTGACAGCTCAGCCTTGGCTTCAGTAAGTGACTTACCCCAGGGTGCTTGACAAGCCCGAGCAGAGCCAAGGATCAGAGCTCAGAATGTTAGATTATCCTTTTGGCTTTGCACCCTGGGACAGTCAGCCTTTCTCATGGGCCTGGCTGCTCTCAGGTTTTACAAGGAATACAAGTGATTTCCTCTGGAAAGTCAGCCCCATTACAGTGGAATCACTTGCATGGTATCTTGGCTGTGGGGACCTCCTAGAATATTCTCAATTTCCTATTTCTTTGTGCTCTTCCACATTTTGGTACTCCTGGCCATCCTGGCCCACTCTGGGGGTTTATCTGATGACTCATGACAATGATGAGGCTTATCATTCACCTCACAAAGACATCAAATAATGCCAAAGCATCCTGTGTTGAATGAGAGACCAGTGACTACAAAGATCCAAGTTCCAGTACAAGGAGCCACTGCTGACAACCCAGTCTCAACCCTTTCATGCTTCCTTACAAATTTTTTTAAATCTATTTCTTTTTTTATCTAGATTTTTAATATATTTCTTTTATTCTAAAATACAAATTAGCTCACATGAAATCCTCAGTCAAAGGAAAGCTACCTTTGCTCTTAACTCAATGATGGCATTCATGCCTGGCTCTGGGGCCCATTCTGGGAATTCATCTCCCCAGCATCTTCTTTCAAATTCTTGTCCCAACTTTCTTTTGGGTCAGGATTTTGTTGAACTACTCCACAGGAATGCCCAGAAAATGACAAGCTTCTCCAAGCAGCACAGTTTCTGCCTGGGCTGCTTCTAATTTCATTCTAAATATAATGATATGTGTGTGTGTGTGTACGTGCACGCATGCATACATGTGGAGGCGGGGGAGTGGGGTAAAGGGCCATGTACAGATTATTTTAATTTTTTCCAAATTTCTTTCCTTAAAAAAGAATAGAAATTAAAAAAAGAAGAACAGGAATGGAAAGAAAGAACTAGTGAGTTCCAATGTGTTCCATCTTAGATGTAGACAACTCTGCACAACCTACTCACAAAATTTCAGTTCTGCAAGCCTTCCCCTTAATGCAGCAGAATAAGATATTACAGAGACAGCACTTGGGCTACTGCACAATCTTACAGTTTAAAAATAAGGACAAGAAAATGGCAGTTGAATAGGATCATATAACGTCATTTAGCATAGGGAATCTTTAATTCCAACGGACATCAACTCAGCCTCTTTTCTAACTCAGAGATAACTGTGAGCCATGGGACCAGAATTAATCAGGCACTTGCCAGAGGTCTGTGTTTTATGTGTCCTAGACACCATTCTGGGTCACATCTGGTTCCCACGAAGGGACACATAGAGGACAGAGTGAGTAGGAAGAGGCTCAGAACGATCGACACTGCCAACGGATGGGCTTCCCTGGTGGCGCAGATGGTGAAGTATTCGCCTGCAATGCAGGAGACCTGGGTTCGATCCCTGGGTTGGAAACATCCCTTAGAGGAAGGCCTGGCAACCCATTCCAGTAGTCTTTCCTGGAGAATCTGCATGGACAGAGGAGCCTGGGGTCGGCAAAAAGTCAGACATGACTAAGCAACTAAGCACAGCACAGCATTGCCAACGGATAGTTCCTAAGATGTACAATAACACACTCAAGCACAGTGCTCCTGAGTGTCATTTAGGACATGAAATAAGGAAGGAGCCCTGGCTAGAGAGTTAGCATCTCTAGTTTTCAGGGTCCCAACTAAAATCATCCAGTGTGTGACCTTTGGCAGGAGCCTGAGTTAGACAGTTTCTAACATGTATAGATGTGAACCTGTGTTTCTAACAAAGTAAAGAAATGCAGTCAATGAGGTTCCCACAGGTGTCATGCAAAAACAAAGGACGTATTAGAGAACTGGGAGATCAGACTCACTGTTGCCTCAAGTGAAAAAGTGAAAGTTGCTCAGTCGTGTCTGACTCTTTGTGACCCCATGGACGATACAGTCCATGGAATTCTCCAGGCCAGAATACTGGAATGGGTAGCCTTTCCCCTCTCCAGGGGATCTTCCCAACCCAGGGATCGAACCCAGGTCTCCAGCATTGCAGGCGGATTCTTTACCAGCTGAGTCACAAGGGAAGGCCAAGAATATTGGAGTGGGTGGCCTATCGCTTCTTTAGCGGATTTTCTCGACCCAGGAATTGAACTGGGGTCTCCGGCATTGCAGGCAGATTCTTTGCTATATCAAGTTCAGTTTAATTTGGATCTGAGACTTGAGTTTTTAAAATACATCAGGGTTTCACAATTACCGGGGCCAAGATTGTATATTCTGTTCCTCTATGTATAAGCCGAATACAAAAGGATGCTTCAGCATGAAGTTAATATCTAGATTAACATCTTCCATCTCCTGACTCTGAATTATGGAAAAGCATCCACTGAGAGGATAACTAGAGGGCCAGAGAAAGCACCATGCTCAGCAGCTCCCTCTGCACACTCCCTTCAGCGCTGTCCTCTGCTAAGTCCAGCTCTGTCTGGACACTGACATTTGGTTTCTCCTATCCTATTTGGTGATAAGCAGAATGAAACCACTGAACTCCACCTTCATAGCACATAAAAGGGGGAGTAAGAGAGATGATCTGCCTTTGAAGAACCTGGTGAATAATTTATGTAAGTGCACAGACTCACTAGAATGATTACTCTGATTTCCATCACCAAAATGGGGGCTTCGGTCTGCAATTAAAGCTACCAGAAACTCCTTAGATTCCAGAGTAACCAAAGAAAACAATGGGATTGAAAAGCATGATGGAATTGCTTGCCTAAGAAGCAGCATGTGTGTATAGCTATTCCTGTGAGCAAACTTGAACATACTGCCTTTCCTATTTTACAACTGCAGCTCACGACTGGACAGAAGTCTGTCAGTTAACCAACACTTACAGAATTCATTGGTGGACATATCCAAATGCAAAATTTTTAGTCTGAGTCACCGGAGACAGGCAACAAGAGGAGGAGGAAGCTATTGGCTTACCTGTGCTGGGAATCATTCTGGTCTGTAGATGGTATCGTCAAACACTCATCATGTCCATGGAAAAGACGTACTACATGCCCACCAAGCAGGTATCCTGTAACAGAATTATACCCTACCATGAGCTGACAGGAAGCTGAATAATGAAAACATATCTGAGTCAGTTATTCTAGAAAACACAAAGAGAGAAGCATTTGGGAAATGACAGATTCCACGAGTTCAGGCCTCAGGTAGAAAATCGACAAGAAAGTCAAACCAATTCTAACACTGAAAGTTAAATAGGGTTTCAGAGATGAACAAGCCCAGTATCCAAAGGGAAGGTGAAAACAATGTCAATTCATGTCATTAAAAGCCAAAAGGTCACCTGTAACTAATACAATGTATATCAACTATGCCTCAATAAAATAATACATTAAAAAAATACACATACACACACAACCAAAAGGAAATTTGACTTGCTACTCTTAGGAAGATCAAGATTTTCCAACTGTTGAGGACATAAATACACCCAACACCAAGTTCCTGGATAAGCTCTTACAATGTTGATGTGTGTATTGTGTGGTATCAAATCAAATTGCAGTCATGAGAAAGTAAGATGATACTGGGAAAGGAGAAGCAAGCTTATTCTGAGCTTTCTTAGGAGTAGCTAGTTTTCGAACATGTTAAATAAACACAGATCAAACCTGAATGCTATTCTAACACCAAGAGAAGGCAGAATGACATTCCAGAATCCCTGAGTGGCCAAGCAGAGAGGCAGCTATCACCTAGCCCTTAGCTTTCACAATAAGGAAAGGAATCTCAATAGCCATGGAGTTCAGAGACAGATAGGAAACAATGACCTTCAAGGACATGATGGCCAAATAGTCTTCAAATAAATGGCAAGTCTCCATTTAAGAAACATGGTAGCAGGAGAAGGGTCCCAGTATGAACTTTACTTTACATGAAGAAGTGGAATTTGTCATCCCTTTGAAACAAAAATTTCTCCCAACTAGTCTGTTCTCAGGAGACATATGGACTTAATATGTTCAATGTCTGTATCAGGATTTTGAGAAAATCACATAATTAGATCACTCTAGGGCCTGTGAAACTATTTTGAGTGTTGGATTATAACAGTAAGAAGGAGAAGTCATGCCAGGGGAGAAAAGGGTGTTATCAATACATCTTATACAGGGATAGTCTTGATATTCCCTAGTTCATTTTCTCCATCTGTCCAGGTAAGGCAAGTTCTTCTTAAGCTTTCCTCAAATGTTTAGAAGTTATTTTCTCATCTTCCTCTCTTTTACTGTACAAATATTTACAATTGTATACTTTTTTGCATTAAAATAATTCATGATATACTGTGGGGGCACTGTTAACAGCCAACTTATTTAGAAAGTTAACCCCTTCCATGATCACATTCTTGATTAAATGATCTATCATTTTACAATGGTGCAGCCATGCTTCATTTGCAGCCCATCATTTACAGTCCCCAGGCTTCTCCAATCAATATTCTATGGCACGGAGGAAGCTGCCAAATGCTGGCGCATTACAACATTTCTTAATTGAAATATACCAGGGCAATAATCAGGAGAGAAGGGTCACAAGGAGGATCATTCCTTTTCTCAAGGGTTGAACTGGGTTTCTCACCAGCAGATGCTGAGAGAGCATTTTGCACAGAGTCAGATAATGCAAGTGATCAGCTGCCCAAGCTCTACCACAAGGGCACTCAATACTTTTAAAAGCATTGTTGTGAAATGATTCACAATTAATTCATCTCCACAAACCCTCTTGTGGGACTGAGCATTAATATTATCCCTATAGTGGAAATGAACAAAATTAATGTGGAGAAGATTCAGTCAAAGCTTCCTCAGGGAATATTTT
Organism: Capra hircus; assembly: GCF_001704415.2. Lineage (NCBI taxonomy): Eukaryota > Metazoa > Chordata > Mammalia > Artiodactyla > Bovidae > Capra > Capra hircus. The sequence goes on along the minus strand of NC_030817.1, from coordinate 74,000,155 downwards.
AACCCGGGATTCCTTGGTTCCTGAGAGAAAGGGAATGACTGACAAAACATTTAGAGCAGTGGGTGAATTCTGGTGTGAAAGAAGAGAGCTGAACACATCCTGCCTTTGAAAAGCCATCCTTCAGTTGCCAAAAGTGTTAAAAATTTGCTGTTCCTCATTTTTCAAGTTAGCTGTGATGCCTCCTGAAACTGGGGTATCACCTTGACAACTCTCAATTTTCCATTTTCCAACATCATCTAATAGAAAGAGGTTTCACAGACTCAAGATTTAAAATAGGGTTAGAACCTGTGATATGAGTATTTTAAAAAAATTCTGATCTTGCTATAAAGTGCTAGAATGTGATGTCATAACCCTTAGGTCACTGGCATCTGATTATCCTGCTCAGCAGTGATATTACCCATGAGTAAAATAAGGCCAGTATATTTATTATATAACTTGAAAGGTGTTATTGACTTTGCCTAGCTCAAAAAATAGAATGTGCTGAACAAACTTTGATGATCTTACTTCTAAGGGAAAAATAAAATATGGAGAAAATGCCATTTGTTATTTTTAAATGGCCTTCCATAAATATAAATAAAAACAAATGGCCAAACATCCTTTTATTATAGAGAAAGTCCTCCTCCCACCTGTAGAGAGAGATGCATTGGGGAGAAATATAAAAAATATCACCTTCTTGGCAAATAATGTCTTCTAAAATTGAACCTGCTAAGGTCTGTATACTTATAACCATAAATAAAACTGAAAAGTCAGTGGAAGAAGAAAGGTATGTCTCCAAGGTCCTGAACGCACACAGTGCCAAAACAATGGTACATTGAAAGAATTGTAAAATCATCTCAGAAGTGCTCATGAAATCAGAAATCAGGACAGGAAATAACCCATATTAACACGAGAGAAAGGAATTCAGGTGAACCAAAAATCATACTAAGTGGGTACTGAGACACCCGTGCCAGAACTGGAAAGTCGCAAAATACGTCAATATACGCAGCATAAGACAAACAGGCAGGCTGAGAGGTGAACACAAGAGAGAAGCACACCTTCTTCAATGCTACTTCCTGAGCACGTAGGATGTACATTCCAGAGTGTCTGCATAAAGGAGGCATCCACTTGTATGTTACCATTTGATATCGAGAGATGCTGCAGCAGAAACAGAAATGAGACATCCTTTAAATCACCAGGCCAGGCCTGACAGAAGCAGCTCACCTAGAATTTCAAGGGTTGAATTAAACAGCCTTACTCTCATCAGGCTTTTTCTACCTAGGCTGTGGGAGATTGCTCCATCCCATCTCGAAGCAGTTTCAAAGTGGGACACTTTATTCAGGGAAGAGGAAGTATTCAGCTACAGAGGTGGCAGACATGCTGACTTCATCCCCTCAGCTGGATCTCAAATTCAACAGGAAGTTACAAAACATCTATCCTTGGCAGGAGAAGGGGACTTACAAATGGGAAAAATTAATCCAGCCTTTGGTCTAGGCAAAGTAAAATCTGCTGGCAGAACTGGTGCTGGGAAGCTTAAAAACTTATCTCTGACATTTCTCTGATCCGTAAGGAATTGCCCCCATCCCTTAAGGGCCTGATGTCAGTGCTGCTTGACATCTTGTATGGTATGCAAGCACCACTACCAGGGGCAAAATTTCACCTGCCTCTTCCAACCACTGTGACATCCCACACTCTGAAACATGTCCAATTCTCTTTCTCCCTCCAGTTATGGTTTTATATCCAACACTTTCTGGCTTGTTCCTAATTAGACAAGAGCTAACCAAAGTGATAAACTGAGTCCCTGGTGGCTCAGATGGTAAAGAATCTGCCTGCAATGCAGGAGATCCGGGTTTGACCCCAGGGTCAGGAAGATCCCCTGGAGAAGGGAGTGGCTATCCATTCCAGTATGCTTGCCTGGAAAATTCCTTGGACAGAGAAGCCTGGAAGGCTACATTCCATGGGGTCACAAAGAGTTGGAAGACTGAACAGCTAACACTACTATTAAAGGTAACTACTGTGTCAATTGTTGGCTTTTTAGGAAGTGCCTGGGGGCATTTAAGCTGGGAACAGTGCTTTAATCTAAAAAAAAAAAAGTAAAGTTACATTCCAGGCCCCATGATAATATGGCAGGAGAGACAATTTCATCATGTCTCAAGTATACTGTGTAAAGCTAATCTTATCCTACCCAATCTGATGTGGTTCTGTTTTCCCTGGCCATCCATTCCTAAAAGAAACAAGTCTGGAAATGAAAGATGCTTGTGTTAGGAGGTACTTACAAGGTATCTTTCAGAGGACACACTGACGAGGATGAGGTCATCACCAATTCGAACCTTTTCTCCCTCAGACCTCTGCTTGGAAGCAGGATGAATGGTCCACCAACAGGCTTCTCCTACACAAAGGCTCCTTGAATTAGTGACTGCATCACAGAAGTCAATGTCCCTAACTCTGCCCCTCATTCTCCCTCCTGTTGAGAATCCCTGAAACACACACACACACACACACACACACACACACACGCACGCACACACGCACGCACCCTCCAGACCTCAATTTCTATTTATCTATAAGCATTCCAGTTACCCCCACGTCTGCCCTTGATTATGTTTATCACTTTCATTTTCTTTACAAACAGAAAGATAGTGTTTGGAGAAGAATACTGGAGCCCAAAAGCTACAGAAGCCTTTGAATATTTTTAATACATACAGAAAAATGATATTTTTTTCATATGCACCTACAAATATTTCAGAAATAACTTTGCTGGTCTACTGACCACTTACAGACCGTTATCTTTGCCTCACCCCTTCCTTATGAAATTCTACTAAATCATCAGTAATTTCACTTAAAAAAATCAGAAAAAATCAAAAGGTCTAAATCTATAAGGTCTAAGACAGCAGGTAAGAAATAAATAGCAAAGGAGAAAAATCGATATTTTGGGGAAAGGAATGTCAAAAGACGCTTTTAGCCAAGACAAAGCTACAACTCCAGTCTCTGGGTCAGAAAATGGATTGAGAAGTTGATCCTAAGAAGTAAGTCCACTCCTGCTACATATTCTCCAGAAATTCTGTGAAATTGGAGGTAGCAGTTCCTTGTGAAGGCAACCATAGAAGATGGGGTTGAAAACAGGAGGAGTGGCTGAAAGTTTTAAGGGAACATTTGATCTTTTTCTCTATCCTGCAGGCCAGGCGACTCTTCCTCCTCCACCCTACAGAAGAATAGAAGTGATATCCGTGGAATGACAAACCACTCCAGGTATCAGGCAGTGTCAGACATGGAAGTAAAGAGTATCGCTGAAAATGGAGAATAATTAGAATTCTGTGCTCTGATCAGTAAAATCTCAGCTCCCTTTCCTCTACCTCCATTCCTCAGCTTCCAGAATGCCAGCTGTGATGCTGAACCACCCCCGCCCAAATGAAGATTACTGTTTAGTTTGGAAGCAAAACTACCCAACAAAAACCATACTGCTGTTTGGGCATATCCAGTGCAATGTCCAGGTCCCTGCTAGATTATCCCAAAGTGAAACCTAACACATGGCAAGCTACTCACACAGTTGGGGCTTCCTGTCGGTTTTTACTGCCTTGATCTAAACATCAGCTGGGACCAGGGATAAGCCGACATGTAAGGAAAGTCTCTAACATGAACAACAGGAATAAACCAAAAAGTGGGGAAAGGGGAAAAATGAAGATTACAGAGAGCTAAAGATAACTTCAAACAAATCTTAGAATTAATAATCTCAGAGGCATAAGGAAAAGTAACATTCATGAAGCAGCTAGGAGAGTATCCATGAAGGGTCCCTTCAAAGAGAAAAAAATCTCTGATTCTGAAAAAGAGAGAAAGAAACAGGAAAGTTATAGGATAAAGTTGAAAATTTTTCCCACAATGAAGAATGAAGAAAAGCAGATTAGAAACAAGACTGCAAAGAAAATTAGGAAACCGACCTAGAGGAATTTCAGAAAGCAGTAAGAGAACATGAAGGGAGAACATCAACTAAGAGATATTTAACTTTTCCCAAGGCTGAAAGACAAACATTTTTAGAATGAAGGGACCTGCAGAGTCCCTAGCACAGTGGAGAACAGACACACACATGCACACACACCAGGGTCCACTCCTGTGAGACTAAGAACAAGAAAGAAAGAAAAGAAAGAAAAGAACAAGAAAGATCCAGGACAAGACAGCACTGTGGAACTGTAGACATCAGGGCAAAAGAGAAGATCCAGGTAGCTCAGAAAATATAAACAGGTCACACACAAAGGATCAGGAAGCATAATGTGGACAGACGTCTCAACAGCCAGACCAAAAGCTAGAAGAAAACAAAAAACCTTCAGGGTGCTGAGAAAAAAATATTTCCCATATAGAATGCTTCTATGAATTACTTGTGAAGCTGAAATTAAGAAACTTTCAGACAACAATTTGTCTCCCATGGATATTTTCTGTAAAAGTTACTGGAAAAGGGCTCCCCCAAAATGGTGTGATCAACCAATAAAGGAGGAAAACATGAGATCTGGGAAATACAGAATCTTGGAGAGAGGAAACAGGAATTTCCCTCATGATGGTGTATGTTTCTAAGAAGATGTAACCAACAGAATAGCTATTGTGACCGAATCTAATCAGGGACAGTTACTGTTCTATGGGACAGTTTGGAAATAAATGACTAGGTCATGGAAAGTAAAGCAACAAACAAGTCAATTATTAAGTAGTGGAAAGCACAAAGGTAATACCACAAAGTGAACTGACCATAGTATAGCATGAGTCTCATTTGCAAATAAAAGTTACAGTTATGCCAATGTAAGTAGTTAATATTGACTTGATAGTTATATAAAAAATAGGTGCAAATATACTAGGCAGGTGGAAGGAGAAAACAGAGAAGAGAGGAGCACAAGAGGTACATTTTTATTATTCTTTTAGGACATCAATATATCATGCCCAATCTGGAAAGAATAACTAAAGAGCAGTAAGCCCTATGACTATGCACAGTGGGGAACATACTGGAGGAGCTGAAACTGGATGCCTGAGAGGCGGGGGTCCAGAAGAGGGAGGGGCGGGGCAAGAGGTAGATGCTTTCCTTACGCAAAAGAGCACTATGTCTCTCTTTATGTTCAGGTATTACTTTGATTCACTTTGAATAAATAAATATGATAACATTGATTACACTTTAATTAGACTTAAAATTTTATAACGGAAGAGGCTGGTCTCTGCATTCAAAGAGGAAAATGACAGGTGAGTATCCATCATGTGCACTGGACCACTGAGGGGGATCAGGATGAAGGGGTCCTAAAGAGATGCATAGGAGAAGGGCACCTTTGCTCTCTCACCCTCTCCTGGGAGCAGGGCAGTGGTCTGGAGCCCAGGAATGGGCCAATCCCTAAGTCAGTAGGGTATGTGGGGCCAGTTGAGGATCCTAAAATGTTTTTTTCCCCCAATTCTAAACTAATCCTAAATCTATGTCTAGAAAACAACAACAAAAACTTTCGAAAGGGAAAAAAAGAAAGAACTCCTTAAGCAAAACCAAGGGCAAAATGGTCATCAGTTCTGTTAAGTCAGTCAAATCACTTATTATCCACTATGCAGGGGAAACGCTTCCAGAAATATTCAAGAAACTGCTTTCAAACTTCTCCTCACATTCTCCTAGACATTGAACTCAACTATTGTTTTCAATTCAGAAGTGGCTTCTGAGTCAAAAGTGCATTCCCAGGATGACCTGGGTAAGCAAAGCAATGCTATTCTGTTGGTTCCTGAGCAACCCTCCTTTTAAGGAGAGAAGACTCACCCCAGGCCATACTGAACTGTATCTGAGCTGCCGGGAAGTTATTTCCCTCTCCCACACATACCAAGCTGACTTTCTTCAAGCTGAATATGAAATGGGTTGGGGATGAGGGAGGTAAAATAAATTATTTTAGGCTCTAGGTTTTCATGTGGATACCAAAAGAGGAACTCCCCAGGTCATTAGGTGCCCAATATGCTACTGGAGATCAGAGGAGAAATAACTACAGAAAGAATGAAGGGATGGAGCCAAAGCAAAAGCAATACCCAGTTGTGGATGTGACTGGTGATAGAAGCAAGATCCGATGCTGTAAAGAGCAATATTGCATAGGAAACTGGAATGTCAGGTCCATGAATCAAGGCAAATTGGAAGTGGTCAAACAAGAGATGGCAAGGGTGACTGTCAACATTTTAGGAATCAGCAAACTAAAATGGACTAGAATGGGTAAATTTAACTCAGATGACCATTATATCTACTACCGCGGGCAGGAATCCTTCAGAAGAAATGGAGTAGCCATCATGGTCAACAAAAGAGTCCGAAATGCAGTACTTGGATGCAATCTGAAAAACGACAGAATGATCTCTGTTCGTATCCAAGGCAAACCATTCAATATCACAGTTATCCAAGTCTATGCCCCAACCAGTAATGCTGAAGAAGCTGAAGTAGAACGGTTTTATGAAGACCTACAAGACCTTTTAGAACTAACACCCAAAAAAGATGTCCTTTTCATTATAGGGGACTGGAATGCAAAAGTAGGAAGTCAAGAAACACCTGGAGTAACAGGCAAATTTGGCCTTGGAATACAGAATGAAGCAGGGCAAAGGCTAATAGAGTTTTGCCAAGAAAATGCACTGGTCATAGCAAACACCCTCTTCCAACAACACAAGAGAAGACTCTACTCATGGACATCACCAGATGGTCAATACCAAAATCAGATTGATTATATTCTTTGCAGCCAAAGATGGAGAAGCTCTGTACAGTCAACAAAAACAAGACCAGGAGCTGACTATGGCTCAGATCATGAACTCCTTATTACCAAATTCAGACTGAAATTGAAGAAAGTAGGGAAAACCACTAGACCATTCAGGTATGACCTAAATCAAATCCCTTATGATTATACAGTGGAAGTGAGAAATAGATTTAAGGGCCTAGATCTGATAGATAGAGTGCCTGATGAACTATGGAATGAGGTTTGTGACACTGTACAGTACAGGAGACAGGGATCAAGACAATCCCCATGGAAAAGAAATGCAAAAAAGCAAAATGGCTGTCTGGGGAGGCCTTACAAATAGCTGTGAAGAGAAGAGAGGCGAAAAGCAAAGGAGAAAAGGAAAGATATAAGCATCTGAATGCAGAGTTCCAAAGAATAGCAAGAAGAGATAAGAAAGCCTTCTTCAGTGATCAATGCAAAGAAATAGAGGAAAACAACAGATTGGGAAAGACTAGAGATCTCTTCAAGAAAATTAGAGATACCAAGGGAACATTTCATGCAAGGATGGGCTCCATAAAGGACAGAAATGGTCTGGACCTAACAGAAGCAGAAGATATTAAGAAGAGATGGCAAGAATATACAGAAGAATTGTACAAAAAAGATCTTCACGACCCAGATAGTCATGATGATATGATCACTAATCTAGAACCAGACATCTTGGCAAGTGAAGTCAAGTGGGCCTTAGAAAGCATCATTACGAACAAAGCTAGTGGAGGTGATGGAATTCCAATTGAGCTGTTTCAAATCCTGAAAGATGATGCTTTCAAAGTGCTGCACTCAATATGCCAGCAAATTTGGAAAACTCAGCAGTGGCCACAGGACTGGAAAAGGTCAGTTTTCATTCCAATCACAAAGAAAGGCAATGCCAAAGAATGCTCAAACTACCACACAATTGCACTCATCTCACATGCTAGCAAAGGAATGCTCAAAATTCTCCAAGCCAGGCTTCAGCAATACATGAACCGTGAACTCCCTGCTGTTCAAGCTGGTTTTAGAAAAGGCAGAGGAACCAGAGATCAAATTGCCAACATGGGCTGGATCATGAATAAAGCAAGAGAGTTCCAGAAAAACATCTATTTCTGCTTTATTGACTATGCCAAAGCCTTTGATTGTATGGATCACAATAAACTGTGGAAAATTCTGAAAGAGATGGGAATACCAGACCACCTGACCTGCCTCTTGAGAAATCTGTATGCAGGTCAGGAAGCAACAGCTAGAACTGGGCATGGAACAACAGGCTGGTTCCAAATAGGAAAAGGAGTACGTCAAGGCTGTATATTGTCACCCTGCTTATTTAACTTCTATGCAGAGTACATCATGAGAAACACTGGGCTGGAAGAAGCACAAGCTGGAATCAAGATTGCCGGGAGAAATATCAGTGACCTCAGATATGCAGATGGCATCATCCTTATGGCAGAAAGTGCAGAGGAACTAAAAAGCCTCTTGATGAAAGTGAAAGAGGAGAGCGAAAAAGTTGGCCTAAAGCTCAACATTCAGAAAACGAAGATCATGGCATCTAGTCCCATCACTTCATGGGAAATAGATGGGGAAACAGTGTCAGACTTTAGTTTTTGGGGCTCCAGAATCACTGCAGATGGTGACTGCAGCCATGAAATTAAAAGATGCTTACTCCTTGGAAGAAGAGTTATGACCAACCTAAATAGCATATTCAAAAGCAGAGACATTACTTTGCCGACTAAGGTTCGTCTAGTCAAGGCTATGGTTTTTCCTGTGGTCGTGTATGGATGTGAGAGTTGGACTGTGAAGTAGGCTGAGCACCGAAGAATTGATGCTTTTGAACTGTGGTGTTGGAGAAGACTCTTGAGAGTCCCTTGGACTGCAAGGAGATCCAACCAGTCCATTCTGAAGGAGATCAGTCCTGGGATTTCTTTGGAAGGAATGATGCTGAAGCTGAAACTCCAGTACTTTGGCCACCTCATGAGAAGAGTTGACTCACTGGAAAAGACTCTTATGCTGGGAGGGATTGGGGGCAGGAGGAGAAGGGGATGACCGAGGATGAGATGGCTGGATGGCATCACGGACTCAATGGACGTGAGTCTGGGTGAACTCCGGGAGATGGTGATGGACAGGGAGGCCTGGCGTGCTGCGATTCATGGGCTCGTGAAGAGTCGGACACGACTGAGCGACTGAACTGAGGTTTTCATGAACGCCTGGTCAACCCTGTCCTCCTGTCTTTCTGCCAATGTTAGCCGCTTCTGAAAAGCCAGCTTGAACCTGGGTTGATGCATGTGTTTCCCTCATCTGTTAGCAGAATTCATACCAAGTTTGATTTTAGGAATTTGGGGTAAAAAAAAGTGGTAGAATGAGTAATATTCTCTGCTATTTCCCTGTATTTTTACTGAAGCCTCTAGTAACTAAAAACAAAAAAATAGGTTTCCTGAACACATGACTAGAAAGTGGTTATTTTTCAAATTTCTTCCCAAGTCTCAAAAAGTCTAGTCATTTTATTGGTATAAATATTATGACCATATATGACTTTTCTGATTACGTGCTCCAAGACAGACAGTTGGTTTATATTTAGAGGTCAGCTTACACTCAGAATGCATCACTTCACTTATTTTGTAATTTTCAGTGAAGGTTGACAACACCTTAGAGGAAATTATATTTTAAGAATAACACGCTTTAGCTGAAAACAAAGCAACCTCAAATCACATTCAAATATAAACTGACTTTAGTAAAACAAAGAAACAAAAGCCAAACTTAGCGGGCTGAGGCAGGCCCACTCTTCTGCTCTGTATAAAAAGGGGAAGAGAAGGAGAGGTGGGGGGCTTACGTCAGGTGTTCTTGGACATGACTGTGTATGATCCAGAAATAACAGATACAGGGTAAACCCTAGATTCCTTCCCCCTCAGATTAAATCTAGGTTAAATTCTAGATTTTTAAAAACAGGTTAAACTACACATTTTTTTTTCTAAATCATATGTAAAATCAGATAATCTTGGACCATCTCCTTATTTACTGCTATAGTTTTAGAATAATTACATGAACTTTGTCCTTCTTTGGCCCCAACAATTTGGGGGAAAATGTCATAATATTAAAGACTTTCTCCAATGAGACTCTTCCTGCCGTGTGACCTAGGCTGTTTGCTCTTCCCTGGCCTTTTTTCCTGCCCAATTTCTAAGCCTGGGGCTCAGCTTCAGAGCAGGTCTATGTAACAGCCTTCCAGTAAACTCTTCCTGCTTGAGTTAACGGAGTCAGTTTCTGCTGTTTGCAACCACGAGTCCTGATTGGTCCATAAGCCCAACCTCTAAACGGAGCAGAAATTACATACGTAATGCCCTTGGCAGGCAGATTGCTCATGAATATTTCCAGCCACAGGAAACATCTTCCATCTCGAGGCCAGCTGTTCCTTTGCTGGATACTGCAGGTATTACAGAGTGACTTCCTTCACTGAGATGAAATGGGCCTGTTTTCAACATCTATCCATTGTTCCGCTGGTCTTTGGAATAACCTACAGCAAGTCAGCCCCTTGTGTGATTAACTAGAAACATTTGTTGATAGTTATCTTAGTCCTCTGTTCTTCATTTAAACCTGCATCATCCTGGTTACCATCTTTTTTAGGATCCACCACTTGACTGTCATTTTTGATTGAACTAAAATAAAAAAAAAATAGCCAGTGTTTCCCATGCTATATGATGTATAGTGCTAATAGTGGAGGGCAGTTAAACAACACTGAGTCATATAGTGAGAAATTTCCTTTACTACTTTCAACCTTTTGACTCTAACAAAGTTTTCAGTTTGGAGCTTGTATACCATGAACACTTTTCTAATATTTGCCAACATTCTTCAATTATTGAGTGACATGGTTTTCTTTACATTATATTCTTTTTTATAGCAAGCAATACCAGTTTTCTACTTACAGCAATGATGTTAGTTTTGTCTATAAAAGTTTAAATACAAAAGTAAATTTAAGGAAAAATATAAATTAATAATAAAGCTGATGCACAGGAATGGCAGATCTATGAAGGTGGATATCATTGACTAATATCTGGGAAACACTGCTTTAAAAATAGCTGATTCAATGCAGAATAAAATGGGACTACTTTTTTAAAAAAATCTAGACTATACTTTATTATGTAAACCTTCATTATGCTTTGTTTTTTAAAGCGGTTATTCATTACCATTGGTTTTTATCAGGAATAACTTCTCTACTTATTTTCAGTATCTAACCCTAAAAATTGTTTTTCTTTGAGACTCTGGCAGATTGTGGTTAAAGCCTCATGCTCACCTTCACTTTGCATTCCTATGTTTTCATTCTGCATTCCAATAACATTCTTTATTATTCTTCTTTTCCAGAGTTCTATCAGACCTATTTCTTGACCAGGTTGGTTTGGAATCCCAGATGATTTGCGTCCAGCCTCCTTCTCAAACCCCCCCAGCCCAAGATCCCACTGAGCAGCAGATCTAGGGCACGTTGACTTACCTGTGGCGTGTTCCCGTAGACCTACATCAAAGGCAAGTTTATCCGTCTGGGATCTTGATGTGGTCAAACATGTCAGATACTGTGGAATAAGAGCAGATGCTAGTAAAGTCATACTCTTCTGTCAGATCTTGGCATCTCACCATTAGCTGGCTTCTCTGTTTCAACACTGAGCTGCTATGAAGAGGGCTTCTTGATTGTTCATGGCTACAGTGCTTCTGGGATATATTTTCATAATGTATTTAAAACCTCGAAGATGTTCTTATCTGATGACCCAGTGATTTGACTCATAGGACTATGAGAAATAAGCTTAAATAGAAGAAGTTTGAAATATGAAATATGCTTTAGTTCAAAGATACTCTGAAACTTTTAAACTGAGAATATGAAAAGAACATAAATGACCAACAATAATGGAAAGGTTGATAAACTCTGGTACTTCATTTTATGGAATATTATGTTACCATGGACAGTATTTATCAAGAGTGTAGAACAGTATGGAATATATACAAAACAGCGTACTTGTATGGTTGCCACGTATGCAAAATTCAAATGCCTAGCAACCGGGCTAAAGCGAATTACACCAAACTGAGAGCAGGTTGTCTTTGGACAGTGGGAACATCCATGATAATATCCTCATTTCTATTTATTTTCTGCTTTTCAGTTTTTCTATCAGCTTTAAAGCTTCTCAAATAATGTCTGTTTTTTTCTAATTATAAAAATACATGTGCATGTAAAATTGAAAAATTATTTTCAAAAGTAACTTAATAAAGGAAAAAAGTCCACAGCCTATTCCCTGCCTCCTTTATTGGCAGGCACAGCAAATGGTCTTAGAATTGGACTGAGAGGCAGATATGCATTTGGCACAAACTTCCTGAGTTATAATTCTAATTCTCTGCAACAGGAAAACACAGAATCATTGTATGGTATAGCCATCTCTCACGGGCTTTATTCTCAGAGCTACTCCTAAAAGGCACTGGCTAGTATAGGGTTCATGTTAACTGTGAGTGCGATTTCTTGGGAGTAGAGGTCAACCAACCTCATGATGACTAATGTAAACCTTCCTCTTTGTAGCACAACGCTAGCCTGAGTTTTTAAAGCCAAGAGAAGTATACTGTTTGAACTTTTATTTATTCTATTTAGGGAGAAAAAGAGAGGTGCTAGGGTTTTATTTACCCTATGGATAAGCACCAGATTCCTAAAGATAAATGATCACCTCTCAGTTCTAGAGATTGCCAGGGTGCAAAATTTCCCTACTCTCTAACAGTCCCCATCTCCTGCTCAGATAACTTTCCATTTGGTCATTTTTGTTTGTCCTTTGCCACAAGGGACTATCACAGATGAATGTTCAGGCTGAAAAGGTCAACTTCTTACCAGTGTTCAGGAAAAAAAAAATGCTGCAATAAATAAATTATTTAAGAAGCAGCTGCTGTCCTGCCTGCCAATTTGACAGTTCAAGCTTTGAGACGAATTTTGCAGTGTCCGCTGCAGGTGTAAAATGTGTGGAAATAAAGTCCTGAGTTAACGTAACAGTTTTTCACTGGGGTTAGAGAAAGAAATGTTCCTTACGCTGATAGTAAAGGAGAATGATACATGTAGGAACTGGAGGTAAATATCATTAGAATTGCCTCAGATTATACTTGACCGAGGTCATGATATTCCTCTTAACACTCCCTGCAAAAGAACTGCAATATTTGAATTTTACAAATTATATTTATTAAAACTTGAAAAAAAATTTCAAGTTATATTGAGTTATCTAATTTCGGTTAATTCTAGTTCTAGATCCCTGAATAGTTACAGCTTGATCTGCTTTCTGTGACTGCTCTGCTCTTTATCTGCTTCCTGCCTCTGGATTAACATAATACCTTCAAATTCAGGAATGAAGGACCAGATATCATCCTATTTCCTTTAGCTAGTAAAAGAAATTTTACAAAAATCCCATTTGATTGCTTTTCCACCTATGCTGGTTATCCTTATACATGCGAGTCATCAGTTATTCCAGGTATATCTGATCATCCAGTCAACAAATATTTTCTAAGCATTTATCAGAGCACCACACTTGGTCAAGTTAGGTTTAGTTACAAAAATTTTTTTTAAAAGACATAATCCTTTTCCTTATGGAGTGGCAGGGAAGGTGGTCAGATGTTAAGTAAACACAGATGTACAACTGCTAAGTGAGGTAAGTTACTAAGACAGTAATGTACTGTAATTTCCATTCCGAGTGACTCCTGCTGACTTCTTAACCTGATTGAGACACTCGCTGACTTCCCGCCCTTTCCCTCCTCCTCAGCCTCCTTCCTGAGTGGTGACAGCGATCCAGGTGAGCTTACCATGCCACTGAAGGAGTGCCGCAGAAGAATTGCATGGCCATACAGCAGGGTCCTGTGGCCACCCCCTTGTGCTGCCTGTGGGGAGAGAGGGCAAGAAGTGTCAGCACGGGCCAGGGGTGGCCACTCTGAGGGCAAAGCATTCTTGGAAGACACACTACAAAGGAAAGACCCATGGCGAAGCTCCCAAGGAATTCATTCTAGAAGCGAGTGGCCAGCCTACAGGCGGGGAGGCGACTGGTTGACCACAGCCATGCAACATCCTTGGGAGAGGGTGGGTGGGGCCAAACCTCTTCTCCAGAATGGCCCCTGCCCGGAATCAGCAGAAACCCAGAGCTGTTCTATCAGAAAAGCACGTGGATGAGATAGGTACTGCTTACCTTCCTTTGAAACTTCTCAGAAGCGTTCAGTGAGAGAGAGAAACAAATGTGATGTAACTACAGCCTAGTGACAGAAAGGCAGTGTACGGGGTTGGGGGGACAAGGCATACCATATACTCAGTCTGTGCCTTGCGGACTTTTTAAGGCACCTGTGCCTCTTACTCGCTCACTTAAACAGGTCTGATTTACCTTCATTTCACCAGTTAGTGATGCCTCCGATATCCGGGCCTTTAAAAGGGTAACCAGTGACGGGGAATAGATATCTCCTCCACTTAAGGGGCCGTTTAGATGCCCTCTCTCTGCCCCACCAGGCAGCACCACCCTGGCTGTCCACTCAGTGGCAGTCTGAGCAGTGGGACAGGCCCAAGAAGAAGAGACAGCCCCACATAAAGCCACTGGTGTCTGCCTCTTGCTTTTCCTTTTATTTGATTTGCACAACCATGATCTGAACTGAATAGTATTGACATGATAGGAGACAAAACCATTGTATTCCAGTGACGGGTAACCAGGTAACATGGAAAACTGAAATCTATAGAAGACTAGATTTTTTTTTTTCATCATTTTCAACCTTTTACCCAAGTCTCTCCCTGTCATGTGAACTTGCCCTCAGAGGCAGTCACACTTTTTTGATCACACACTCCTTTTAGGAAAAAATATGTGAGCATAGGCTCCCATCCCCAAATACACACAAAAAGAAAGTTCAAAGCCTGAGATTAAAAATTAATATGGAGAGAGTAACATGGAAACCTACAATACCATATATAAAATAGATAGCCAATGGGAATTTGCTGTATGATTCAGGGAACTTAAACAGGGGCTCTGTGATAATCTAGAAGGGTGGCATGGAGAGGGAGATGGAAGGGAGGTTTGGGAGGGAGGGGACATGGGTGTACCTATGGCTGATTCTTGCTGATGTTTGAAAGAAAATCACAAAATTCTGTAAAGCAATCATCCTTCAATTAAAAAACTAAAGTGCAAAAAAAGGAAAAAAAAAATGTTGGCTAGCCAAGGTAGAATTAAAAAAAAAAAAGTAATCGTACAGAGAAATTCTAACATTTTCTTTCCATAAGCCAAGGGCACCCCTTATGCATGGCATTTTAGTCAGTGCTCCAGAGCAGCAGCCCAAGGGCTGGTTTCAGGGTCTGCTCGTCTCCTGTGTTGACCCTCCTTCAGGGCCACAGACAATAAGGGGGAAAGAAGGCAGAGTACTTCTACTTCAACTCTATTCAGATTAAATTTGCAGTAACAGAATCACCCTGTCAAAGAGATGATTTTTCATGTCATATCATGAGCCTAAAGAAAAGGGAAAAAATAAATGTGGTATCTTGTTAAAAAGAAGCCAGCAACTATACATAAATGTGGCTGTGCTTTTTCCATAGCTATAGAGGTATTTCAATGCTCTCTAGACTTTAATACTATGAAAAGATTAAATGTTCTTTGCAATGTTTTAGGATTTCTTGAAACCATCTGAACTAACTTTAGTTGCTGTATTTACAAATGTGTCAACAGCTTCCTTTAGAATTAGTCATACTGAAAGAGTTTCATATCTCGTCAGTCTCACTGGTATTCTTCCTGTATAGTCGTACTACTGCAAGTGAATTGATAGCTCGTGAGGGTTTATGGTGTGGCTTTATGCTCCCAGATTAGTCTTGTGTCTCAAACTGAACTCTACTTCCCATTGTTTATCATGGGTTACACTTTCCTCCAATTTGAGAACTCGTTAAGTAAAGAATCAGGAATTGCTGACCCCCCCAGAGCAGCACTAAGGGGCTTGTGCTCCCCTTCTCTGGCAATGCTGGCAACATTCTTGGCCCTCATGGCCTCTATTTTGATGCCAGCAGAAAAGCAGAGAGACTTAACTACCCCACTGGGCTTGTATGGGACGTCACAAGCCGCCTCCTCTCTCTGCTAAGGCAGTGGGTCTTAGGTGCCTGAGAGTATCAGCTTGTTAATACACAGACTGCTGGGCTCCACTTCACAGTGTCTGCTTTGCTAGGCCTGGGGTGAGCCTGAGAACATGCGTTTCTAAAGTGTTCTGGGGAAAATGGCATTGACGGATGCCGCTGGTCCAGAACCACATTTTGAGGACCACTGCTTTAAGGAATGATCAAGTTTCAGTGGCAGAACGGCAAAGGAGCTTTTTCTGCAGAAGCTCTGGTAATCATCATTCCAGAGAACACTATCCTTGGCACAAGCCACACTTTACAACCATTGGGTGCTCTACAACCATCATAGCTTATTCTCCTCACTTTTCAAGGTAGGGGTGATTTCATACTCTCGGAATGTGAAGAATCTGAAACTCAGAGATAAGGCTCTTGCCTTAGCTAGATGTCACACAGCTCGATGTGGTGGTGAGGGGAACTGAACTCAGAGTTGAGTCTAAAACCTGACTCATTTCACCCAATTTTTTAAATAATATATTCATTTGCCTACTGTGTATAAAACCAGGGAACACAGCACCAGGAAGAATAGAAAGATACTGTCTCAGCTCCTCAGCTTCGTGAAGGAGAACTGACACAACTGTGTCAATTAAATGAGCTCTGCTCGTATGGCAGGCACAGAACTATAGTGAGTGAGTCACCTCGTTTTACCTCTTGATTAGTGTTGCAAAGTGACAATGGAATTACCTCCATTTTACAGAAGCACAAACCGAGGCTTTCAGAAGTAAAGTAACTTGCTCAAAGTCATAAAGGTTCCAAGGGCAGAGCTGGAATTTAATAAAGGGGAAGATTTAACTATGTGCTCTATTACAACATTTTCTTGTCTGTATTCTGGCAGGAGACAAGGCTTGCGCATAAAAACCCATGTTACAGAGACATCCTTGTTAAAAGAGGGGAAGACAAACAACATTGGAATAGGAATAGACCAGAAAGGTGATGAGGGTGTTAAGGAGCTGCTTATATTCTGGAAGGATCCTTGACATCTAACAATGCAACAAACAAAAAAAATAAGGACCCCACACAGGCAAAGGGTTGGAGGTTGAGACTATGAAGTTCTATGGGGGGAACTGGTAGACAATTCACTGGTTAGGGTTGGAAGAAAGGGAATAGCTGGCAATGACTTGGGGCTGTTGGACTATGGAGAGTCCCATCTGACGGTTCAACAGCTAATGGGACACTGGGGGAGACTTTTGCATGGAGAACAATAAAAACTGTACCTTAGGAAGGTAACCCTGACTGCAAAATGGTAAAAGAACTGGAGGCATCAAACCCTAAGGACAGAAAAGATGACTCTCTCATTCAGTTTCCAAGACAATCTAAAGAGAGGATATAGACTGAAAAATCTTAGAATCATCCCTTACTCCTCCCTTTCTCTCACATGCCACAGTCCATCCAAAGCACCTTCGGTGCCACCTTCAAAATATATTCTCTATCTACCTACTACTCAGCGCCCCTCTGCTTTCAGTCTGGTCTCTCCTACTGCTCCGTCTCACCCCGGCTCTAACGATGGCCTCTTAACAGCGTTTCCCCGCTGCAACCTTTCTGGTTACAGTCTGAGCTAACACAGCAGTCACAGCTGTCTTTTTTAAGACTGTCAATCACCTTACATTACTTTCCTACTCAACCCTCCTCTCATGATTCCCTTTCACACTGTGGCTTCTAAGGCTGTGCATCAGGAACTGTCAAAATATTCTCTATAAAAGATGAGACAGTAAGTAACTGGAGCGTTGCAGGACACATGTTACATAGTCTTCTTTTTTTAAACAACTTTTTCATAAATTAAAAGCTCTTTTTACCTAGAGGGCTGTATATAAACAGGCATAGGCTAGATCTGACCTGCTGTTGTGATCCCTGCCCTGCTTAATGTGGTCCCCTCCACCTATTTGACCTCGTCACCTGCCAGGAGGAGGGTCTCCACCACCCACTCTGCTCCAGCCATGTGGCCCTTACTCTATTCTTCAGACATGCAAATTCCTCCTGCAGGGCCTTTGCACATGTGCTTCCCTCTGGCTGAAATGCTCTTCCTTCAACATTCTCATGGCTCATTCCCATTCTGATCCATCTCTGTGCTCAGATATCTCATTAGTGAAGCCTCCTCTGTTCATCCTTCCTAAAAGACAATCCCCCTTACTGGACAACATTTTTTTTTTGCTTTATTATTTCTCATGGCATTTATTAGCTTATCTATTATTTTTGACATGTATCTCTCTTCCCTCTCTCCCCAAGGACATAAGCTCCATGAGTCTTTGGTATGTCCTCTGTCGCATCTATATGACTTATCAGTGCCTGGCAAACAAGCACTTAATGTCATTTTCATATTCATATTTCCTGAACGAATGAATAATAACTGGATGAGGTGGTCCTTTTGCCTCCTTTACACAGATGGGAAAAGAGAAACTCTCCTATGGTCAGCTTGTGAATTTGGATTTGAACTTGAGTCTAACCACAAGTTCTACCAACTCTTTTCATTATTTGACACTAATTCTGGATAACATCCCAGGAAAGCAATGATGAGTCACATAGAAGACTTCTTGGATCTGTTCATAAGGGGGATCCAGACCTCACGTTAGTGAGACTTTATTGGGATGGCAGTTCTGTCTCTCCTGGGAGTGACCCTGACTGTCATCACTGGCAGGATGAGAATAAGTGGTACCATCTCATTGGACTGGAGTGGAGTAAGGGGAGAAGCCAGCAAAAGTGCCCTGATGCCATGTCCTACGGTAAAATGTTCCATTAGATCATTAATTCAATCATCTCCTCTGTAATTGCAAAAGTGATTCTGTCACTGACATTTCTTTTGGTGGTTCCCAGAGGACACTGTCACCCAGTCAGATAAACCTGATATGGCAATAAAGGGAAGGGTAACTCTCTTTCTCTCCAGCCATACATATTTCAAGACTATCAGATCTCTAAACCACCTTCTTTTATCATCTGGAACCCCAGACTCCACTTTAGGGGGTCCCAGGATTTGGAGAGACTCCTTGCGGATCTAACATAAGCTGTGAAAGCTTTGGGGGATACTTCCTGGAGGGCTGGTAAGGCGTGACATTACTTCCTGGGTGGTGATGTATGTACTTCCATCTTCCTTCCTCCCCCTACCCACCCTTATTCTTTTAGGCCATCAAAGAAAGAAAGAGGCCTTGCTAGAAGGTCACAGAGCAGTATTTCCTGAACACATGGGGGCCTTTACATCACCCAGGAGGTTTCCTTTGACACAGGTGACAACTAAGTAACCATGATGCCATACAAAAAAAAAAAAAAAGAAAAAACACGAAAAAACAAAATCCAAAAAACTAGTAACCACCTAGCATCAGAAGTAAAAGGAACCTAATATGTTCAGTTAGAAAACATAGCGAAAATTTATATTTACCGTTGGTACAAAACATTAAAATTTTAAGGAATTTACCTAAATGTTGAGCTAAACATTCAAAATGAAACCACAAACTTTTGCTCTATAAAATAAAACCTGATTTGGTGAAATGCAAAGGTGTACTTTGTTGCTGCTGCTGCTGCTGCCAAGTCTCTTTAGTCGTGTCCGACTTTGTGCGACCCCATAGACGGCAGCCCACCAGGCTCTGCCGTCCCTGGGATTCTCCAGGCAAGAACACTGGAGTGGGTTGCCATTTCCTTCTCCAATGCATGAAAGTGAAAAGTGAAAGTGAAGTCGCTCAGTCGTGTCCGACTCTTAGCGATCCCATGGACTGCAGCGCACCAGGCTCCTCTGTCCATGGGGTTTTCCAGGCAAGAGTATTGAGCAGGTTGCCATTGCCTTCTCCGGTCTAGTCACTCAGTGGTGTCCAACTCTTCATGACCCCAGGGACGGCAGCCTACCAGGCTCCTCCATCTATGGGGTTTTCCAGGCAAGAGGATTGGAGTGGGGCGCCCATAGAATGAGAATACTAGTGTTTGCTAATCCTCAGTCTCCTAAACAGAACTTACAGATTCAGTGTAGTTTTAATGAAAATTCCGGTAGGGTATTTTGGAATTCAACAAAATCACTATAAAATTAATCTACAAACATAAACAGTAAGAAAGTTTTATTCTAAAAAGGAACCACGTTTTAGGAAATGTCAAGAAGCAAAATTAGTTCATTGATTCTGGTAGTGGTTCAAAAGAAGAATGTAATACAATACAGATAGTCCATAAACAAATCTGAAATGCAGCACATGATAAAGCAGATTTTTTAGTACAATGAGGGGAAGACACGATGATTAAGCAAATGTCTCTTTGATATGCGGATAGCAAAACAGAAAAGTATTCAGTAAGATCCACAGGAAACATAAAAGATAGATTCTGGATGGAAAAGAGTTAAATAATTCATTTTAAAATTAAATTCTATGACAACTAGCATGTAATAAACAGTCTGCATTCTTTTATAGACCTATACTTCTCCATGCTCTGAAGCAACAGATAAACTCAAAGGAAATAAAAGACAGGATTTTACCAAGATTACTAAACTTCAGAACAATGGAAGTATCAACATTTAATACACTGGAGAAACTCTTTGTTATCACGTTGACAAAAGGATGACCATCTCATTGAAATGTAGGGGGAAAAGCATCAAATAAAGAAATGGGCAAAGGATATGAACAAATGATTCATATCAGGCATAAAATTAAAACATATGGCAGAGATTTTCTTCCTCCTAGTAATGAAAGGAAAGACAATTAAAGCAACTCTAATGTATCATGTTTTATCAACTAGATTTTCAAAAATGGAGAAAAAGTGTGAATGCCATCAGAGAGCTATAATTTAGCTGGTGCTACCCCGTACAAGGTGGCACCGAGTACAACTCTTTTGAAAAGCAATCTGGTGATATATAAAAAGAGGTGTAAAGAAGTTAATAACCTTTGCTGTAGTAGTCCTACTTCTGGGAGTAATTTTTTTAAAAAGTCAAACAGAATGGGTACTGTTGTGAAAAAAAGCATCATCGTGGGACAAACAAAAAACCTGGAAAGGACCTGAATATCCAGAAAAAAAATATTGTCAAGTAAAACATGGGGCTTCTTCAGGCTGTTCTATCCTGCAACCATTAAAGAAGACAGTTTACAGAGGTGCCTAGAAACACAGAAGATGGTTCTGACACACCACTGTGGAAAAGGCAGAGTGCAAAATGCCTTCCACTATTAGTATGTATGCAAGAATGATAAGGAAACCTATAAAAATGAGAGCCATTTGACTGGATGTAGAACCACTGGACTTTGCTTTTCCAAATTTTTCTTTAGCACCACTACTAAAAGACCATTTCAGTAATAAGTGTGTGTGCATGGGGGGCAACAATGTATTGCATGTGTTTTTAAGGAAAAGAGGGCTACGAAAGTGTTCTGTCTTTCTAAAGACTTCAGTTCCTTGAGATCTGATTAATTTGCCAGGATTCTCTGTAAATGATTTTACCTGCCTGAAAGGTGGCTGGCAAAGCGTACTTAGTGTGCTAGCAATTAGGCACTGATTCCATGGTCTAGCCCTACCCTGGTGTTGGATGGAGAGCCGAGAAAGGCAGGCTTTATCCAAGACACCTCTGTTCTCCTCTGAGTTCCCTCAAGCTTAGCCCAGACTCCAAAGGGGAAATTTCTTGCCCAGGAAGTCACTCTTGCTTGGATCTCAAACACAGAGGCTCTTCTGACAGCCGCTGTGGCTGTTAGTGGACCCTTCACCTTGGATTCCATCCTTGTTCCTTTTGCTTTTTAGTCGCTAAATTGTGTCCAACTCTTTGCGACCCCATGGACTACAGCTCACCACGGACTGGAGGTGCCTCTGTCCACTGGATTTCGCAGGCAAGAAGGCTGGAGTGGGTTGCCATTTCTTTCTCCATCCTTGCTCCTAGAGACTTGGTTTCCACACTATTCTATGCTTCCAATGCTGCCTCAACCAGCCATCAGATTCTAGGACCACCTTCCCCAACTGCTACAACAAGCCATCATGCCCCTCTGGCTAAATTCCCAAGACTCCACTTACGCATCCTACTTTTCTAGGAGAGGTTGACAGCACTGTACAATCAGTGAGACAGATGGGAACTGCCAGCTCAAATGGCACCAAAGAAACTAATGGGGCACTTTCCAAACAGGTCTTAGACTGGAAACTTCTGGTAACAGAGACAGCTTTCCATTTTTAATGACAGTTAAAGTAGTATACTGGACTTTAGAAAGTGCCGAGGTCAGAAGGCACACGTACAGATTAGTCTGACTTGTGATTTGGAGTCAGAGCCAGGGAATATGCCAACAGCAGTTCTACAAGCACATCCAGCCATCCTAATTCCCTTGCTATATGTGAAACCCCGAAAAACCCAATGCAGCACACTAAACCCTTTTGTTCACCACTTCTTCTGGATCCAATACTCTATTCTTCAGCTAGGTAATTGCCAAGTCCAGCTTTTGGGTCCCGACTTCACGATACAAAGACATTCTAAAAAGCCTAAGGTATCATTCTCTTAATTTGACACCTTGATTTTCCACCTTGAATTCAGTGAATTGAATTCATTTTTCACCTTGATTATCTTTTGTAAAAAGATAATTAACCTGGATCTAAAACTCTTAGTCAAAGATTTCTGAGACATTGGCCATTGAGAAAGCAACAGCACCAAGACAGAGTCCCCTAATGAGGTTTCCCCTGTAAGAAACCTTCTAAGTGAGTCTGGGCCAACTCAACCAGGAAAGTGCAGGCCCTTAAGATAAACACACATGAAAGGAGGCCACTTTCTTGGCATCCTTCGTGGGCCTCTAGGGCTATTGTTAAAAACTGAAATCATGAAACAGAATTTTAATGAAGTTCAGAAAAGAGGAGGACGTGCAGCATCTCCCTCTTTCCCAAGTTCAATAATCTTGATCATCTCCCCAGTTGCCTTAATGATAAGACAAGTCCACGGTTCACAGGCGGCAGGCACAACACGATTCCAAAGAGAAAAGGCTGAAACTGGTTTGCAGAGGGCCTATGGCAGCCTTTGCCCTGTCTGTGGCTGTGCTCTCCCCTCAAGGTCAGCAGGGGGACTGTGACTCCAGGGAGCCCCACCTCCCACCCCTTCAGGGCTGCCTCCTCCCCACCACTGCATATCCCAGAGCCCAAGGAAAGGATACTCCAAAAGCTGTGCACAAAGTCAGGCTAGCATCGTTAATTTCCTTCACTTCTTAAACAGAGAAAACACAAGCAAAACCTAAATAATCCATCCCCCGACCGAGCACTGAATGCCAAATGTACCATAGTTTGTACCATAAAATGCCAAATTATTATATTTTACAATTCACTGAATTCAGCCAACCTTCCCTCATGGATGCACCTGGAATTATTCTTCCTCAGTGAAGAGGATTTTGACACTCATTTTTGTTCAAGTCATTAATTTCACTGCCACATGGTAACAGTTCAGGACAAAAGGATGAAAAGCCCGAACCTGATGTGAGGAAATGTAAGTTCTGGGTCTCAAGCATCATCTGTAACAAGAACCTGCATAGCAAGAAGGCGTTTTCTTTCAGGCAAGTGCTTACAGGGCTTCTCTTTTGCACAGATCTGGCTGAAGGGGTAAGGAAAATTTGAGAGATGGCTCAGATGACTTAGGGATCGCAGAGGAGCTGCTGTGATGACCCCGAGTTCATAATTTCCTGTGAGCACTTCAAGTCATGAGAAGGAAGAGCCTGTGGACGGTGCAGATTTGGGCCCTGTACTCATGACTAAAGGAAACTGAGGAAACTTCTGCCTTTCAAGTCTTTAAAAATAAGGGTCCTGGCTCTTTGAGATTGGCGGATACATGCAATCATGTTCTCTCCTCTTTCCTGACCCATGACATGTGGGGAAATAATTAAATGACTTTTGGAGATTCCCACTTGGGCTGCGATTTTACAAATGCTGATTGTGAAACAGGAGGATAAGCATTCTTCATTGAGGGGGAACCAAAGTGGCCATGGGATTGCCTCCAGATTGAGCATGGGGTCATTCCAGATGCACTGTGCTTTTCTCAGAAGGTAGACACCAGACAGCCAGGGTGGCAGCTCGAACTTATTTCCTGTTATGGTATCTTTTAAAGGAGCAAATTGACAGGAGATATTTGTCAGGGAATTAATGACATTTAGACTGATGACAAGTATACCTTGAAAGAGGTGAAGCGATTATTTTCTTCTCTGAATTAACTTTCCCCCTTTCTCCTATAGCTCACTAACAGATTTATAAGAACCTGACATTGCCAAGTCCATTCTTGACATGAAAGGCCCCTGTCAGCCAGATCTGTCTTCCAGTCACTGCTCTAGTTTTTATATGAACTACACATCCTCATCATCCATCAGGCCTCTGATGAAATATAGACCAGTGGCACCAAAAGCTCTGCTCAACCATCTCCTTTCACCCAAGGTAACGAATAACAAATATTTCCAACAAAAATCTAAAAGATCAGATTACCTTGACATGAAAAATCAAATTCTATCTTTAATCTACTATGTCTCTAGGGGAAAAAAAAATCACCATTCATCCTGGGAATTAACAAAATAGGAGTCAGCTTTTATTACAAAACCACTATTGAGTCCTTCTGAGTGCAAATACCTCTATTCATATGGGCTATGAGGAAGAAAATGCACTTAAGTATATTCTGTTATTTGGTTCTCCTCCTTCTCCTTTGCACTCTTTAACCTATTTCTCCCTCTCTCTCTATATCAACACAACTTATTTTTCCTTTATCCCTCCAACTCCCTTGCACTATTCCCAATTATGATCTTGCTGCATAGAGATAAATGTATCCTGTTCTCTCTACATTCACAAATAAGCCTAGGGCCAACTTACTACTTCCAAGAAAAACAACACACAAAAGCCTGATCTTTCCTTGAAGGATATGAAGTGGCCTTAGGTAGAGGAGCTGATTCTCAGAGTTCTCTGTGTATGTTCAAGCCAGTGGATGGATAGAACAGGTGCTCCTAATACTTCCTATGTGTCTGTGGACCACACACTGTTCAGAGGCAATAGGTCTTCAGAACCTCTCATGGGTTGATCATACAGAATTGCACCTCAATCCCAGATATCCATCAGAATCATTAGTAGGGCTTTCAAAATGAAAACAAAGAGAGAGAGAGAGAGAGAGGAAAAAAAAAAAAACAGCCTCAAAGGCAAGGCTATTTCCCTAAGACTCTTATTTGATAGATCTTCGATGAGTCCTAGGAATCCTAGGTAATTCTAAGACAGAGCCAGGCTTAAGAGCCACCACCCTTCTGAGACCTTCCCAGCCACAGCGGGCCCTTCATATAAGTAATCGATATGATGCTTACAGCGCAAATACTTCCCTGCTCTCAGAAGCCTCATTCTGGACCAGTGGCTGATTTTTCCTTTAGCATTTCTCCAGAACCCTACCAAAGCAAAGAACAAACGTGGCTGCTGCCCCTGGTCCTTGAAGTCTCTAGGCCTCATGTTCAGCTAAAACTCTCGGTCTCTTAGCTCTGCTAGCCATGTTTGTGACAGGTGGAAAGACACAGATAACTGTTGCAAAACCTGTGTGGAGAGGGCTCTAGACAATTCAGACTTTGTTTAAAAAGAGTCCAGGCCCATGACTTCTAGGTCTCTACACCCATCTTCATGGATCTAAGACCAGCTAGACCCTTCCTGAGCTGTGTTACCTGCAATCTGGCCTCCCCTCTCCCACCAGTCTGGATTTTCTCAGGCCTGGGAAGAGATGAAGTTAAGGGCAAAAAAGCAGAACAGATGAGGGGGAGGGACTTTCACTTTTCTTCTCTCACGACTTGGTCACCCTGTCCCAACTCAGTCATGTCCAATCTTCTATTCTTGCTCTGGCTTCTGCATTCTCACTGATAACACTCCACTGTCCCCCCTACATCTACAATGTCGCTTATAGTTGTTCTGAATCATCTAACACTTAGGCAGTGTGATTCACATGGCTGCTTTCAAAAGCCTAGCTTAAGTCTAAGTGTTCTTGCTACCAACTAATTCTTCAGTCAAAAAGAAAAATAAAACTTTTTTGAGGGAAAAAGTCTCTTCTTCTGGTCTGTGAATAGAAGCCAGGCCCTGGATAGAAGAAGCACTACCTGATCTATTTTCTACCCTTTGTACGCAGAGTAAATTCATCACATGGACACTGATAGGATAACCGACTGAGACTGACAGTAAAACCAACTAGAGCCTCAAGAAACCACAGCAAAGCTTTCCGTGCAAGAAGAGAAAGGCACATTAAAATTAGTACCTTCTACCTGTGATGAGTGGAAAAGACTAGAGATCTCTTCAAGAAAATAAGAGATACCAAGGGAACATTTCATGCAAAGATGGACTCAATAAAGGACAGAAATGGTAGGGACCCAATAGAAGCAGAAGATATTAAGAGGTGGCAAGAATACACAGAAGAACTACACAAAAAAGATCTTCATGACCAAAATAATCACGATGGTGTGATCACTCACCTAGAGCCAGACGTCCTGGAATGTGAAGTCAAGTGGGCTTTAGGAGGCATCACTATGAGCAAAGCTAGTGGAGATGAAGGAATCCCAGTTGAGCTATTTCAAATCCTAAAAGATGATGCTGTGAAAGTGCTGCACTCAATATGCCAGCAAATTTGGAAAACTCAGCAGTGGCCACAGGAAAAGGTCAGTTTTCATTCCAATCCCAAAGAAAGGCAGTGCCAAAGAATGTTCAAATTACCGCACAATTGCACTCATCTCACATGCTAGTAAAGGAATGTTCAAAATTCTCCAAGCCAGGCTTTACCAATACGTGAACCGTGAACTTCCTGATGTTCAAGCTGGTTTTAGAAAAGGCAGAGGAACCAGAGATCAAATTGCCAACATCCACTGGATCATGGAAAAAACAAGAGAGTTCCAGAAAAACATCTATTTCTGCTTTATTGACTATGCCAAAGCCTTTGACTGTGTGGATCACAATAAACTGTGGAAAATTCTGAAAGAGATGGGAATACCAGACCACCTGACCTGCCTCTTGAGAAATCTGTATGCAGGTCAGGAAGCAACAGCTAGAACTGGACATGGAACAACAGACTGGTTGCAAATAGGAAAAGGAGTATGTCAAGGCTGTATATTGTCACCCTGCTTATTTAACTTCTATGCAGAGTACATCATGAGAATTGCTGGGCTGGAAGAAGCACAAGCTGGAATCAAGATTGCCGGAAGAAATATCAATAACCTCAGATATACAGATGATACCACCCTTATGGCAGAAAGTGAAGAGGAACTAAAAAGCCTCTTGATGAAAGTGCAAGGGGAGAGTGAAAAAGTTGGCCTAAAGCTCAACATTCAGAAAACGAAGATCATGGCATCTGGTCCCATCACTTCATGGCAAATAGATGGGGAAACAGTGGAAACAGTGTCAGACTTTATTTTTCTGGGCTCCAAAATCACTGCAGATGGTGATTACAGCCATGAAATTAAAAGACACTTACTCCTTGGAAGGATAGTTATGACCAACGTCGACAGCATATTAAAAAGCAGAGACATTATTTTGTCAACACAGGTCCGTCTAGTCAAGGCTATGGTTTTTCCAGTGGTCATGTATGGATGTGAGAGTTGGCCTATAAAGAAAGCTGAGTGCTGAAGAAATCATGTTTTTGAACTGTGGTGTTGGAGAATACTTGTGAGAGTCCCTTGGACTTCAAGGAGATCCAACCAGTCCATCCTAAAGGAAATCAGTCCTGCGTGTTCATTGGAAGGACTGATGTTGAAGCTGAAACTACAATACTTTGACCACCTGATGCAAACAGCTGACTCATTTGAAAAGACCCTGATGCTGGCAAAGATTGAGGGCAGGAGGAGAAGGGGACGACAGAGGATGAGATGGTTGGATGGCATCACTGACTCAATGGACATGAGTTTGGGTAGGCTCCGGGAGTTGGTGATGGACAGGGAGGCCTGGCGTGCTGCAGTTCGTGAGGTCACAAAGAGTCAGACATGACTGAGCGACTGAACTGAACTGAACTGAACTGTACCTGTGAGGAGAGGAGGAGGAAGACAGTGACTGGCTCAGAAATGTCAAGCATGGTTTACAATTTGAAAAAACTTACACCAAAATAGGCAAAACTAAATCTCAGTTGTGCTAATGTTTGACTCCTTAAATGGTTGGAGAAACATCAATCAATAATTTCCCAGTGGGAGTGTGATGTGATGATTTGGTACATGAAAGAACACTGCAAACAATGAATTAGCTGAAAAAGAAATAAAGTGATCCTATTTATGATAACATCAAACAACAACATCCTTAGGAAAAAATTTAGCCAAGGGGGTAAAAAAAATTTTACACTGAAAAATACAAGACCAATAATGTAAGAAAGTGAAAAAGACACAGATAAATGGAAAGATGTTCTGTGTTCATGGATTAGATGATAAAATATCTATACTACCCAAGGTCATACATGGACTCAGTGCATTCCCAATCAAGATTCCAATAGTATTTTTCATAGAAATAGAAAAAATAATAAGGAAATTTGTATATAACCAAACTATATTACAACCTTTATCGAAACAGTATAGTATTGACAGACAGGTAGAATAATGGAACAGAATTAAGAGCCCAGAAGTAAACTCACGCATATATGACCAACCAATACTTGACAAGAGAGCCAAGAATACTCAATGGAGAAAATATAGCCTCTTCAATACAGTGCTGGGAAAACTGGATATTCACATGTAAAAGAATGATCTTACACCACTCAAAAATCAACTCAAAATGGATTAGAAACTTGAATGTATGACCAGAAACCACAAAAGTCCTGGAAGGAAACCTAGAGAAGAGCCTTTTGACACAAGTCTTGGCAATGCTTTTTTTGATTTGTTTTTGGATATGACACCGAAAGCAGATGCAACAAAATGAAAAATAAACAAGTGGGACTATATCAAACATAAAAGTTTCACAGCAAAGCAAATGATCAACGAAATGGGGGAAAACTTGAAATTATGAATCTGATAAGAGGTTACTCTCCAAAACATATAAAGAACTCAGACAACTCAATAGCAAAAAAAAAAAAACACAAAAACCTCCAAAACTCCAAGTATGTCATTAAAAAATGGGCAAAGGACTTGAAGTGACATTTTTTTCCCCCAAGAAAGACATACAAATGGCCAAGTACATGAAAAGGTGCTCATTGTCACTAATCATTAGGGAAATGTTATGATATCACTTTATGCTGTTAGAGTGGCTATTATCAAAAAGACAGGCAATAATAAATGCTAGCAAAGACACAGGGAAAAGAGAACCCTTGTGCACAGTTGATGGAAATGTAAATAAGTGCAGCTACTGTGGAAAACAGTATTTTAAATTCAAAAAAATTAAAATAGATCTAACATATGACTCAGCAGTCCACTTCTGAGTATTTATCTGAAGGAAATGAAAAGACTGTGTCAAAGAGATATCCACACTCTCCATGTTCAGTGCAGCAATTTACCAACCTAAGTCCATCAACAGAAGTGCATGGATAAAGAAAATGTAGAATGGACTACCACTCAACCATAAACGGAGGAAATCCTGCCATCTGCAACAACATGGATGGAGCTTGAGGGCATTATGCTATGTGAAATAAGACAAATGCTGTATAATCTCACTTACATGTGGAATCTGAAACAACTCCAACTCATAGCAAGTGATATCAGATTTGTGGTTACCAAGACAAGGGCTTGGGAGTGGTGGAACTGGGTGAAGCTGGTTAAAAGGTATAAACTTCTAGTTTTAGGATAAATGAGCATTGGGGATACAATATATAACACAATGACCACAGGTAACGCTACTGGATGGTATACTTGAGAGTTGCTAAGAGAGTAAATCCTAAAAGTTCTTGTCACAAGGGAAAAAAATTATAATAATGTAGAGGTGATGGATATCAACTAAACTTACTATGGTAATTGTTTTCCAATACGAGCATGCCAAGTTGTTCCAGTGTATACCAGTGTTGTATATCAACTGTATCCCAATTAAACAACAACAGCAACAAAAAGAATACTGCCGTGGATTTCTCCTCTTTACACTGGGAGGGATCACTGCTTGACTATGAAAGATCCTCAGAAACCTGAAGAAGTAACTATGTTATCTACAGAGTCTGCAGTGAGAGGGAAACTCAGAGGAACAGAGAGTCTCGATTGAAAGCAGTTAAGAAATTCCTGGTAATTTATCACTGTCTAGTAATCAATATGCTTCTATATAAACCTGTTTATGCACTTTCAGGATCTTCCTTAATACACTAGAAAATCGTGCCATGAAACCAGAGGAGGGAAAGGGTATACCGAAGGGATCCCCGAAGTGCTTTTTAAATAAATGGAGAAAGGACAGCCCAATACAGTGTAACAGGGAAACTGTCACCTCAAAGAGCAAAAATAGTTTCACAAGTGCTCATGTTTTAATAAGGCAGAAAGATTAAGTAAGGCTGAAATTACACGAGAGTTATCATTGTGAACTTTAAATTCATGTTCTTCATAAAAATGAAGTCTTGATCACCATGTGCTCTAAGTAATATTTCTTTTCGGTATCATACAAATGCTTCCTTCCTACAAGTCATGGTGGGGTCAATCTAACATACAGCTGTCACCACAGAACCTAATCTCTAATATTATTCACCATGAATTTTAAGAGTCATGCAATTTCAAGTCTGTGACAAAAAAGAAAAAAAAATTTAAGATGGGCCTGGGCTATTGTACACCTGCAAGGAAACAAGGCTGCTCTCAAAGACCTCAGCAGGAATGCTAAAGGGCTAACGAGCACCCCCTTGGGCTAAACAGACGGGGTCTGAGCATCACAGAGAAAGTGAAGGCTGCATTTTGGGACATGTCAGGTACCTGAAGAGAGGTGTGAGTCTAAGATGATGCTAAAGCAGGAATGCGATGACACAGAGTGTGAAAGTGTCGCCGTAATGTACACGTGAGCTCCTATCAGCCTTAGAGCAGGGATTCTAAGTTCAAATCATGACAGCCCTATATCAATGTTATTTTTCACTCACTAGATCATTGAACGAAAGCCGAAAGTCTGATTAGAAAGTGGGAGAACACTGGAGTCATGTGTTTGGTTCTTGCACTGATTATAATAACAGCGTGACCCAAGTTGTCCCTAATCGGTGAACTACCACAGGGATCACTTTTCAAAAAAAAACATCTGTTATGAAGGATTGTAGGTGCTCCAACTGGGACAGAATGGTACACAAGGCCTCATGAACCACAATTGGGACTTTCTGGAGTCACGAGGTCCCAGCCTCAAGGAGACTGGGGACCATGTTTAGGAGGTAGAGTCTGAGCCTTCCCTGCTCCTGAGGACCCTGGGACTTGAAGGAAAAAACTGGCCTCAACCTGAGACTCCTGTCCTAGATCAAGTGAGGATATTTAAAATAGATCTTACAGATTTGGATGTCTTTTGTTTTGGAGGAATACACATAGGTATATATGCTAAAAACAAGATCACCTGGGGATGGGTGTACCTATGTTTTGTGCTAGTGAGTATAAGCTAAAGCAGCCCTTACTGGATGAAACAAGAGTGAATGTCTAGTATGGAAATCTCTTAATTTATTTGGGATGTTTCACAATAAACATCAGGACATCACCCTTTAGAGGAGAGATTTAAGCAACTGAGTTTTCACCATAATTTAATGCAAGAAATTAGATGGAGGCTTTTTTTTTCTTCTATTAAACTATAGTTTAGTAGCAGAGTATTACAGTGGATAAATAAATGAAGTAAAAAGGACAGACAGAAATAGATTCCTTTTATATAGGAGGATAAGTTTGGAAAGACAAGTGTAAATGTGAAGGAATGCTTGAATGTTGATTGATATTTTATTATTCACAAGAAAGAAAAATCTCAAGGTTCATTAACAGGATTAAAATGAAGTGAATGCATTTTTGAAAAAAGTATACAAGTCAGTGAGTCCTTATGGACAGGTAGAAAAATGGGGGGAAGGGACTGGCAGAACCCAGGAGCATTTTATACTCCTGCAAGCACACACACACACACAAACTAAGTGAAACAAGAAATCAGTTGCCAATTGACTTGTTAGCTCTGGGATTCAGCAAGTGAGCTTATTCCTGGTTGCCCTGGGAACCGCTCAATCTAATGAAATCTAATAAAAAATTACCAACTAAGTCAATAGCATTAGAGGTGAAGCAACTATGGCCTAGGTAGCTCCATTTGTAGGATACAGTAAAAAAATTTAAGAGGGATTTGTGTTCTAGGAAAAGAGTGAGGTTTTGAGACAAGGAATTGGAGGTTTATATAAACAGGTTAACTTGACAGTGCATTCTTTTCTTCAGTTTTCTTTCCTTATGATTAGAACATTGATGTTTTCAAAAATGAAATATAGTTGATTTACAATGCGGTTGGTTTCAGGTGTATTGCAAAGTGATTTGGTTTTATGTGTGTGTGTGTGTGTATGTGTGTGTGTGTATCCATTCTTTTTCAGATTCTTTCCCCTTAAGTTATTATTAACACAAAATATCGAGTAGAGGTCCCTGTGCTGCACAGTAGATCCTTGCTGTTTGTCTCTTCTATGTATAGTAATGTGTATCTGTTAATGCAAAACTCCTAACTTCTCTTTCCTCCCCCTCCCCTTTCGGGTAACCATAAGTTTACTTTCTATGTCTGTAAGAGACTGCATCCTTGAGAGCGCCTGCGAGTACCACAGTCCTAGTGTTTCTCCCACTGACACTGACTGAAATGAGTGCAGCCAATAAATCATGGATTTGTGTACCCCTGTTGCCTTACACACTGAAGCGGCTGCCCAGAGGGAACAATGAACTGGAAACTGCAGTTGCTCATTCTTCTGGTGACGCAGGCCAATCACTTCGGGTCAGAGAATTGTGACTCCTGCTGCTAGACCACCCTCTGGCCCTTCGCATCACCTAGGGCTGAGGCCTGCCTGGGTACAATGCAGGAGTAGAATAAGGAGCTGAATTCACCACAAAATTTACAACCCTGAGGGGAGGAAGAGGTTTGAAAATGCTAGCATCTTGTTAAATATACACCCTCCATTTTTCCCATTATTGAAAATGGATGAAATTGGTATAGAAACATGTTACTGGACCCTGTTAAAGGCTGAGAGAAAGAATGGTGAATTTGAGATACTATAATACATGAGGTTATTTTTTTCCCAAAATTTGTGTAAATCCTAAAATTGGATCAGGGTTTCCCAACAGTCCCTTTAGCAAGCTGACATGGAAGTATCCCCACAACGGTAGGGTATAAGGTAAAGTTGCTGGGGTTGTAACATGGAGAAACAGTCCTACAAATTATTGGGGCAAAATACCTGGTCCTCTCACCCCTGGAGCTGTGTCCTGAACTTAATGAACACGAGGCAAGCTGCATTAACTTATAGAATCAGCACCATGGATAGCTCCACCTGCTTGACTGACTGACTATAGGTGCCTCAAGAATGACAATTCAGTCATCTGTATCCACTAATAAGATAAAATCTAGAGATTTCTGTACTCCAGCTGTAATTTTGAAAACTTCTAATGCCAAGTTACAAGCTTCAGAAAAGGGACAACTATTTAAAGATAAACACATAGTTTAAAGAAAAAAAAGTCATGCATTCATCTTACCTTTCTAATATTTCACCAGAGACATGAAAACAGGTATTTTTCGGTAGTGATCAAGCCATACGTTTTCATCATTGCCCAGCCCCACCCAGAGAGCAGGACTCAGAGGGCTCAGGAAGAGGAAACAACTCCTCAAGCAAATTCCCAAAGGCTGTTCTTCACAGAAGCCTGCATAGGGCTGGCCACATTGACCCAGACATAGTTTTGAATTCATTCCCAGGAGCAACATCCTGGCTCTCCTGCCCACTGCCCTCCACTCATAAAAGCAGATGAGCAGCAGAGAAATGCAGGCAGGGAGCCCAGCCTCTAGCTCCATGTCACTAATGGCAGCAGGTGATTCTTACTAACGTGCTGTCTTCACTTGTCTGTCCACACCAAAAACACAGGAGATGCAGCTGGTGCCTGGGAACTCAGAGCCCCCTTCCTTCCATCATGGAGCTAAGACCCAGAGTAATCCACCAAGGAAGATGTGCCTACTGCCAACAAAAACACAAAAACAAACCACTGGGTGTAGGATGTGTGGTACAGTATGCGGAATGCAGCCAGTGCTTTCTATTGTAGCTGTAAATGGAGTATAAAAGTTTAAATGGTATAAAAAGTAAAACGTTTTTTAAAAAGGCCACAATCACAGAAAATAAGAAAGGCAGACCTTTCCATTTATAAACTTCGCTTAATGAAACAATTCATATATTGTCTTTATTTCCAAATTTCCCTGATGACTTGCAAATTCTTCCTCATGCATAGACATTTGTCTTGGAAGAGTCTAAAGATGCTCAGGTGTCAATAATGTAGTTCAGAAGCCCCATTTTGCAAAGGGACAGAACAAGGCCCAGAGAGCAGCAATGCCCAGGCCAGAATGCCCAGCCCCTTCTAGTCTTGCACTTTCTTCCCTCCCATCAGAGCAGTATCTCTGGACTGAGGAACAAGGCTCAGGCACTCCCTTCTCCCTCTCAGTACCAGCCTAAGTCTCAGCTACAGGAGATGCCAGGTAAAAAGATACATCCTTCCATTAGCTTCCCTCTTCTTCTTGTACAGAGCAGGAATACTTTTATCCCACAAACTCCCAAAACCTTGTGCTTATTCTTGCTTTCTTTCCATTGATTCCATTTAGTCATTCCAGATCCTTCCATTTGAAAACCAAATATTAGTAATCATAGCATTGGGACACTGGCTACATGGTTTTTACTCCAGTGAGGATTAAAGCACCAGTTGAGACCACGGTTTCTCTGGTACCAAGTAAATTTTTCTTTACTAGAATTTGCAAATAGGTGTTTACATTAAACTTTCATGAAATGAAAATAAATAAGAGGTCTTTTCTTCTAGTTCATTCAATTTTCCCAACAAAAATATAATTTAAACCCTGGTAGTTATTAAAGTAAATTTCACAAAGGAAAGTCTAATAAATCACCTGAAAGGTTTCGATTCTCCCAGGATTTCTTGAATTTCCAAATGTGCTTCATTTTAAAAAGGTAAGCAAGTCTCTTGAAAGATTTCCCCTAATTCAACTATTGCACAATTTAGGATTAAATCAAATTCCTAAAAATGTAGCTGAAATTCATCTCTGACCCTTCAAACAGTTATTTTAAGTTGAGCAAATTTCTCTTCAAAATATCTCATGTAAGAATACAACTATTTACCTCTTAGTATGTTCCAGAGAAAGTTTAAGTACTCCTATCCTTCCTCACTCTAAGAAATTTTAATGAAGATGTTTTGTTTTTTGCAATTAAAATGTTAAGAGCACACACACAAACATACACAATCACTGAAAACTACATGTAGCCTTGGGAAAGAAGCTCAAGCTTTCTAAGACAACTTAGGTCATTATGACATGACTATACTCCCAGAGCATTTGAATGTCCACAGCAACAATAAGAGGAATTTCAGGGTTTATGTAACATCAGCCAAGCTGATGTAACATTAGCAAAATAACCCCAAGATGACACAGACATATTTACTCTAAGCAGGAGGTACTGACTTCAGAATGAAAAAAAGAAAAAATCCACTGAAGAAAAAGCTATTCCAATAAAGCTGAAACATTATATTCATAAAGAAGTAGATTTGATAGAGTCTGGAGCTTTAAAAATTAATTCTGTGGCCTCTTTACTTTAAAATGCTTCTACTCCGGATATGAATAAATGTAAAAAGCTAGTTAACTTTAATGGTTATTCTTAACTGTTGAAATTAACATTTGATTCTTCTGCTGGTTCACTTTGGGGATGCTGCATGAAAAATGGGGAAATATCCAACTAGCTTTTTCCATTTTTATTATGAATTCCAGCTTTCCAGAGGAGCAGAGCTGGACTTGCATAATAGACTAGGTGAGTCTGAAGCACCGAGAAGCTTGGAATAAGGCAAGGCTGCACACTTCTGTCACCTTATCAACTTGAACCGTATGGCCACAGGCCATCTAGACCATAATCAGAGGGAAAAAGACTTTAGAAACAATTTTCGGGAGTTGGTGATGGACAGGGACGCCTGGTGTGCTACAATTCATGGGGTTGCAAAGAGCTGGACACGACTGAGCGACTGACCTGAACTTCAATATCTTGAAGGAAAAGGAAAAAATGAGTCCACAGGCAGGCCGTCCTTGTAATTTCAGAGCAGCAGTTTAGCAAGTTTCTTAGCAACAAATTTCTAAGTGTGCAGGCACCTCTAATTCCACCAGATCGAGGTGTGCGGTGCTTTTTTCAATTGCAGAGGCACAGAGGATGGAAACGGCCTTGAACACTCACAAGTGAGAAGCCTAGCTCATTACAAATACAGCTAGAGTCAGCTGTCCATGCAGAGACACACACAGGAAAGGAGTGAACAACATACCCATTCCAAGAGGCCACTGAGCTAGCAAAATCAAACACAAGACAGTCAATGTATATTTGAGTGTGGACCAGTCCTGCTGAAAGCGTTCAAGTCATCTGAGGAATCTGCTGATACTTAGAAGAGCAAAAACCCCAATGGGAATAAAATTCCGACCTAGTGAGTATTTTGTGATTTTAGCTAGGAGGAAGCAGCAGCATTAGATGTAAACGTTTGATTTACCTTTCCAGTACCATGCTGATGTCATCAAGAAACTGGCAAACAAGCTACACGCTGTAGCCTAAATTTGTCTGTAGCAGTTTTTTTTTTTTTTTGTAATTATATTTACGTAAGAAAATCCACCCAAGGACAAAGGTCGGTACCATACATCAGAAAATTTGGAATTTCTTTTTCTTAGAAATATTGCAAGCAACCAATTAGACTTTTTGTTTTACCAAAGAGGAGTTTTCTTACCATGAAGTAAAGTCTCCCAGATGGCAAATTTTAATGATATCATGTTATTGAAAGGCCAGCTCAACAAGATAAGTTACTTGTGCACATTTTCATTAGTATTAGCTTATCAGAGAAACATTTAAATCCATTATATCAGCATAAAATTATAAGATAACATAATGAGAGAACAGTAAGGAGGGGAAAGAAAGAAGACAAGGGACATAGTTTGATGACAGTTTGGTCTGTGAAAAAATACATTAAAAACCTTAGTTTGGAGATCTTTCATTATTATATAATTTCTGAAAACAATATCTGGCTCTTGAAGAAAGAAATTCTGTCAAAACTACAGAATACCTCTCATATTCTTCCATAAGAAGATTTATAGGCTATTCATGTCTCAAAAAAATTAAAACCATGTTGTCATCACTTAGAGCTTTAGGGTTGCTGTTATGGATGGAATTTGAAAAATTCTCTCTGTTCACAGCATAGCAGAAAGAGAATAAAACCATTTATCTATCTACCTAATATTATCGGGGCCAGGGTCTCTAGAATAACGACTAATACAAACAAGTTAATGTTTCCACAACTAATTGGTGACGGGCCATTGTCAGTGGAGGGCTTCCCAGGTCGCGCTAGTGGCAAAGCATCTGGCTGCCAATGCAAGAGGCATAAGAGACACAGGTTTGATCCCTGGGTAGGGAAGCTCCCTGAAGGAAGGCATGGCAACCCACTCCAGTATTCTTGCCTGGAGAATCCCATGGACAGAGTGGCCTGGCAGGTTACAGTCCATAGGTCGCAGAGTTGGACAAGACTGAAGCGACTTAACATGCAAAACTCCAGGAGGTGGCAGTTCTAGGGCTAAACCACCGACACAGCTTTGTCACCAGAACAGTCTGCCATTAGCAAATGTGAGCAAACTCTAACATGGAGCAGACTGTCAAGAGGAGGTTTTGATATATACACTCAAGCTTTTGCATATAAGAGTGATTTCACCAAACAGGTTTGGTGATTCTGTTAATACAAAAGTAGTTTGTTTTTTTTTTAACAGTGGGTGTGGATGACCAGCCATAGGTTAAAAAAGAAGTGGAAGCATCCGAAATCAGCATGTTATTTTTCTCCCTTTCAAAACAAAAAGCAGGATGAGGTTAAACAATAATTTAAGTGGTATCTGGATCTTCCCAGTTAGGCAGCAGGCAGGCATGGGTAACATCCCCAGCATGAGCAACCTGACAGGCGCTGGCACCAAAGAGGGGAGGTCCTGAGTGGGAGCACCGAGGAGGTACTTGGAGAGCTTGATGCAGTGGCGTCTTACCACCTAGTACAAAGGAAGTCCAGACTTGGAAACCTAATGTGGTGATTCTGGCACATTCTGACTACCCCAGCTGTAAGGCATATATGGGCAAGTCCTGGGACTGACATCCCAAAACAGGCAGAGGTGTCTTTGTATTTTTTCTCCAAAGAAAATCTTTGTCCTATTTTAAAATCTGTGTCCTATTTTAAAGGTGCAAAAACACCTCCTGTTAGATTTGACTCATCAAACAATTTCTTTCTTTTAAACAATGGCAATGAGGATGAAGTTTATTTAGAATTGTGTACATAGTTCCTCCCTCAGTCTTGTTCCCTTCCCCCCACACACATCAAAGTAAGTTCTCACTCCAGCTGTTTTCTGACAATTACGGAGGAAAGACAAAAGCCTCAGAAAACTGAGAAGGGACCTCTGGTTGATGGGGGCTGTCCCTCCTCTTCTGTGATATACAGATGACGGGGGGATCTCAGGGCCCCAGGAATAAGGAGGTAAGGCTCTGATTGGCCTTCTTCATTCTGGAAGTTCCCACAAGATGTCTTAAATCTGGGCACAGCCAGAATCCAAACTTTAGACAATAGGCCTCTAGCCGCCCTCCTCAGCATCTGTTTTGATTTGTTCATTACCTAACCACGTCAGGGGAGGTGCATCTTTGGCAGATTCTTTTCTTAATGATGCTGTCACCTTTCTGTGACTAGATTTTCTGTGGCTTTATAAGAAGGATGAATGCTTTGAACTTGGCTACAATGTATCTCACGACACATACTTTAAATAAAATCTATGTGAATACAGCAATATGTAAGATTATGCCTCCTTGGCTGTTTACAAGGTCGCACAAGGACAGGAGGCAACGTCCAGCTTCTCAGCAAGCATGTACACGTCATTCCTGAGCATGGCAAGTGTACCGCCACATGTGTGCATTTCTTGAGCAACTGTGCTGTGTGTAGTACTCCCTGCTCCAAGACAGGGGCAAGTGAAAGGAGTCTGAAGCTCCTTAGTGTTAAAGGGACCATCTCATAATTAAGTGTTGCTCAGTTGCTAAGTCGTATCTGATTCTTTGCGATCCATGACCTGCAGCACACCAGCTTCCCTGTCCTTCACTAACTCCTGCAGTTTGCTCAAACTCACATCCATTCAGTCAAGGATGCCATCCAATCATCTCACCCTTGTTGGCCCCTCTCCTCCTTCCCTCAGTCTTTCCTAGCATCAGGGTCTTTTCCAATGAGTCAGCTCTTTGCATCAGGTGGCCAAAGTATTGGAGCTTCAGCTTCAGCCTCAGTCCTTCTGATGCGTATTCAGTGTTAATTTCCCTCATAAGTAATACGGGGAATTAGAAGACCCCCTCACAGTGAGTTTATCTGTGAGAGAGGTTCTTACAGAAACAGTATCTTTCCAGGTCACATCTCCCAATCAAGTTTAAAAGGCTGATTGTGTATTTGCATTCTAGAGATTTTAGAATCTGAAATCTAGCATGATCTTATACAACCATAACATTCATTCTTTTCATATATATTGCATCTCCCGGTTTTAAGTAGTAAAAGTCTGACAGTGATTAAGTCAACTTTTAGAGAAAACCTGAGCCCTTATCAGGAGTGCAGCTGGTAACTGTGTTAATCAAGGTCTTTCATTTTTAGAAGCATTATATTCATTCATGTCAAAACTCATTTGTAGTTATATGGCCCTTGAGTTAACATGCACCTGGTCATATAGCATGGGAATCCTTCCTTTGAGGCATTTGAATATGCCTGAAGGATCTGTGACCGGAGGAAGCAGACGAGAGATGAAAAGAGGAACCAATATTCATTTCCACACCCATGGGCGCTTGTCAACACTTATGTAATTCTCACCTGATCCTATGAGGGAGGTTGCATTTTGAAGGTGTGGAAAGTTAGGTACGGAAAGGGGAAGCAATTTGTCCTAGAAGTCACTTGCTCCTGTACAGCTTGGACTGAAAACACATCTACCTGACTCCAAAAATGGAGCTTCTCTCACTGCACATGTTGCTAGTTTTGAGTTCAGAGTCATTGTTATAGGATGCTGAAGACTGAGGACTCAGAGGGAGATGGTGACATCCTTTTTAGTTCCCTGTCCTGCTGAAGGTGGCTGGGGACCTCATACACTGTAGGTTCCATTAATGTAAAAATATATTCTATTTGTATGCAGGGATTTTACATCAAAGTCCAGCTATTTAATTGGCTACAGTGCCAAGCATTCATCTCTTGGTAATATTCCCCAGAA
This sequence comes from Capra hircus, assembly GCF_001704415.2. NCBI lineage: Eukaryota > Metazoa > Chordata > Mammalia > Artiodactyla > Bovidae > Capra > Capra hircus. The sequence continues at coordinate 73,960,072 of NC_030817.1, read as the reverse complement.
TAACATCAGACAGGATTTAACCAGAGGTAAAGTGACCCAAGGATGAGCTTAGCGAGGGTGGGCTCTGAGGGGCACTGACATCCTCTGCCCCCTGGGGCCTTCTCATCATTCAGTTTCCTTTTCAACATAAAGCTGAGTCCCAGGTGCTACTGGCTATAGCTAAGGATGTTTCAATAATAAACCCTCTGTTGTTAAACCAAGGTAGACAGCTCTGTTTTCTTTGTTACTGAAAAGAATTGCTGCAGAACCACCAATCCCTGAAGAAAGACTTCTGTATGCTCATCATATGAATAAACAAATAACCAATATTTGTTATTTTTAAAAAGTCCAATTGCTGTGCAGCAGTGAACAGACACACAAAGACCAATTTATGCCCAGGAGGAAAAATGACACTCTTCAAAGCATCCTGTCTGGTGGTAGCGATGATCATTAGTGTAAGTAATATCCATTTAAAAGCAGTGAATGTCTCTTTCCAAACAGAATGGACTGGCATGCAGAGGAGGTGTCAACCCACTCAAATATCCCTTGGCTCCCCAGAGAATCATTATGGTCTGTTGCGTTAACTTACTTCCTTGATTTTTCTTTTTTTCTTTTTCTCCCCTGCTGAATATTATCATTTCAAATCAAATTAAGTACTAATAGTAAGTGCACACAGCAATCACTTCAGAAAAGCAAAACATTCAGACTCAAGAGGTTATGTGAAAAATATTATTCTTCATAATAAAGATTGAGAGCCCAGATGGAATTGTGAGAGAGTTCCAAGAGGGTTCTAGCAACTGAAGCTGCTGTTCGGGTAAATAGTGGAGCCACCAACAAATAATAAAATCTAAATCATTTAAAGACAGTACCCTCTCCTATCTGTGCTCCAGCTCTCTTTTCAAGTCTCTTCTTTCTAGCTCTAAGATCTCCAGTTATTAATTACAAAGAAGTAATATATCAGGATGGGAAATAACTATTAGCTCGCTCTTTTCTTTGGTAAAATAGCACAAAATGGCAATACAGCACCTGGGAAATTTTAGAGTCTGACTCAATATGGTGATTGTTATCCAATGACTATTTAACCATAAAAAATGTCATGGATTGTTTATTTTAGACTAGAGTTTTCAAAGAGACTGGATCCTCCAATAAGACTTAACCTATTTGTCTTTAAATATTGTGAATTAAAGATGGTCCTTGAAATATATAACTACATGGAGTAAACTTTTGCTAGAACATGGATGGTAATTATAGGTATGTATTAGACATATATTCCAAAACTATGCATTTGATCTTATTAAACTGGTCTTTCTATTCTATACGGAAAATGAATTAGTTATTCTTTTTCAAAAGACACACCAGGACAAGACTATTAATTAAGTTCCTGGCAACAAAGAAGAGCAAAGATTATAACCAGAACTTTTCATTTGACTTAAAAGTCCACCTGCAGGATTCTCTGAACTACACAAAGTTGATGGTAAAGAAAAAGAAGTCCTTTGAAATGCAATTTGTGAACAAACAAGATAAGAGAATGCCCATGAGGTAACTATCCAGTTAAAATAGCTTCTATCTTCCCAATTTCTATTCTGGGGCCATATGTTTGCAGGGTCTAGCTGATCTTGGTTGACACTGAAAGTGGTGATATTCCAAATCAACCAGATCTTCCTCACCAAAGATGTCTATAAATCATGAGTTAATTATCTCAGAGGAAAAGTGAGCAATTAAAAAGTAATTTATTTCACTGAGTTGGAAATGTTTGAGGGTGTGTGCCTAAGGAAGAAAGGTTGGGGGTACTGAGGTCAATGTCAGGGGGAGATAAACTTGAAAAGAACAAAATCTCACCTGTGTTTATGCTCTAAGGAACAAAGCAAAGCTATTTTCATGTGGTTGATGAAAGCATATTATTCTAAACCAAAAGAGTGAAGAATCACAAATATTGGTGTTAAGGACCCTAGCAAATTAATTATACTTCCTAATTTTATAGATAAGAACACTATGGTTCCAAGAGATTAAAAGATTTATGTAAGATCACATTAAGAGCTGAAAGATGACCTAAATCTAAATATTGGTTCTCTTGGGGCTACAGATATTGTCTCTTCTACCACCAATGAGACACTTCATTATATATGAGTTCATTCAAGTCAAATAATAAATGGTGCTAGGTCCTGTAAATATTCCTACCTACACACACTACAGAGTATAAAGAATTAGACTTGTAATTATAGTACACAGTAGTAAGAACTCTTCACTGACTGTTGCTCAAGCAAGGGTACCCATCCTAGACTTTCAGGGTCAACTTATAGGTTTCTCCGTTGACCTAATATTTAGACTTGTTCCCTGAAAGAGAAGTAAAGATCATATAAGGGGGGAGAGAGGCGGAGAAAGGTGTTCTAAAGGGAGGGAAGAACTGACACATATGATTCTGAGGCAAAGAGAATGGTTATGTTTGAGGAACTGAAAAGAATTCAATGTGGTTGGATCACTGAGTGTTTGGGAAGATGTGGTGAGAAACGGGACAGGCAAGGTGAGCAGGACTCACCAAATCCTGAAGTTCTTTATGCCCAGTTAAGGAATATGGGATTTCAGTCACGATAATGGGCAGAAAGACAATTTTTAAATGGTAAAGTGTGATGATTAGGTCTATATTTTGTAAAGAGCATTATTTCAGCTTAGGGAAAATAGTAGGTAAGGTCAAGCACAGAAGGAATCAGAGTGGTGAGTCTGATGTAATAACCCAGAATATAAAGGATAGTCATCTAACACAGTATCTAAGGGGCATAGGAGTGTGGTGCCTGCATGTGAGATATTCAGTCCATAGAGTTAGAATATTTGAAATGATAAATGAATATAACTAGGTGAGTCATTAGGGAACGGGTCAAAGATTATTCTGAAGTCTCTGGTCAATGTCTTGCCTGGGAGACCTTTGCAAGGCCATTATCCCTTAGTTAAAGACTTGGAAACAATTTTACTGACAATAGAAACTTAATACAGCTCTGTATTTGCTCATCCTGAGTGAAGCCATGAAGATCTGGGTACGTGTCAATGACTCTGAATTCTATAGGAAATCCTCTCCAAATGGCTGTAATCTGGCTGTGCTTCATTGGCACAGTCATACATCTCTGATAAGACTTTTCCAAGAAAAAAGAATCAGCCTAACAGATAACCCTCCCTCCCCTTCCTAGGCTCTTTCAGCCTCTCCATATATCCTGGTGGATTATGGGTTCAATGACCTATGCCCCACTTGGGCAGCATTAAGATGATCTAGTCTATTTTCTGGTGGAAGCTGGTTAACCCAAAGGAAGTAGGGCTGCTGAATAAGAGGAATAGGAGGATGGATTCAAGGAAACTGGAAAACCAAGGTGTTCTAGTTCAAAACTGGAGGAATGAAATGAAGTGTGTACTTTGGGGCTATGGTGTGTCTCAATCCCTCCCTTCCCAGGACATAATTCAGGTACTCACCCCTTCGCCGCCATTTTCACCTGTGTTGGCAAGCATTTCCTGCAGGGCTCTGACAGAGAGGGACTGCTCCAGCACAAAGTTGCAGACGCAGAGATCTGGAGGAACATACTGTGGAAACAAAACCAGAATGAGGATACCTACTCATGTCGGTCAGTCACGCAGTAACATCTCAAGGGCAAAGAGCCTATAAATCAAAGTAACATTTGATGGATGGATGGATGAGTACAAAAGGCAGGCTTTTCTTGTTCATGCTAAGATGAGTTTCAAGCTGGATTCTAAAGTAGGACGAGAAGAAAATCCCAAAGTCTCAAGGGAACAGTGACCAAGATGTCAGGATCAACTCGAGTGAGGGCTGGGGGCACCCATGGGAGAACACTACACATACAGCCTTATTGAAGCAGGGAAGGCTGATTGACACCGATGTCTGGGTGGGACCAAAGGAAGAAAGTCACTGGGATCTTATCCATAACAATCTGTAAGCAGACAAGACCAAAGTGTGGCTTTCAACAACAGTGACCAAAATAGGGAATTTGTTTACTTGTTCAGAAAATCTGGATACCACAGTGTAAAAGGAGCTACATACATTTAATTCTGAACAAAGAAATGTCTAGAACTATAAGAATTGATGACCCCTACAGCAATCATTCTACATCACTGCTCAGGTAATACCATGATATTCTCAAACATTTCTCAAAAACAAAGATAGCCTTCTCTGTAGACTGTAGTAACAGCTAATGCTCATTGAGTACTTTTCTAGGCCAGATATTGTTTTAAGTGCTTTGCTTTAAATGATTTCCTTTAACCCACACAACTATTTCATGTATAGATATTATTAGTATTTCAGCTTACAGCAAAGGAAATTAAGACACAGAGAATGTAGGTCATCTGTCCAAGGTGCTGGCTTACACTTGGATGAGTTGGATTCAAATCCATACATCTAACTCTATTCCTGCTGCTGACAACACTGCAGATTTTTTCCACAATTAGGATATTTTCAATCAGCAAATATTTAAGTATTTAATTTCTTTAAGACACAGGGCTTGGTATTCAGAAAGATACAAAGACATGCAAACAAAATCACTACTCTTTAGGAGTTTACCACCTGGTTCCACGAAGCACCATTTCCCTTGGGAATACCGCTTACATTCACCTTTCACATCAAGCCTTTGTTTCCCCTGTAATATTGGCACCATGAGAGTAACAGGAATGAGGAATGAGGGCCAGAAGTCATCCACAGCTATGTCTAACACTCAGAGACAGGTAACGTTGCTTTCATGAACCTTCAGCTTAAAAGCTAAAACAAACCTGCTGCTAAAGCAGAGACAAGCCCTCTGCTTTTCAACATTTTCATTTATAAAATAAATATTATGGAATCAGCAATCTTTAAGTTCTCCTCACTTTCCAAGTGTTTGTACCTTCTTCCTCCTCCTCAACCTCAATGCCCTCAAAAACAAAGATATCCCTCTTGTTGGACTTGCTCACTCTTTCCCTTTAGTAAAGTTTTAACATGCCCCAAGCCCAGAGTGGGCTTCCCCAGTGGCTCAGCAGTAAAGAATCTGCTTGCGCTGCAGAACATGTGGAGAATTGGGTTCAATCTTTGGATCGGGAAGATCCCCTGGAGAAGGAAATGGCAACTCCCTCCAGTAATCTTGCCCAGAACATCCCACGGACAGAGGAGCCTGGAGGGGTACAGTCCACGAGTCATAAAGAGTCAGAAACAACTGAGCGACTAAACAACCACCACCAAGTATAGGTTGATCCAAGTACAGGCGATCCTACCCCAAAGGCTACTGGCCCATGGGCGACTTCACCTTTTGAGTACTTGCCACTTACATACTTTTCTATTCAGGGTTTCTGCAGTCAGAAATCCTAAAAACCCAGACTTCCTAGAATTCTGGTATTATAGGAAACTGCCCACTTCTCTTTATGAACATGATATAACCAAGGAGAAACTGTACCACCAGGAGACAACAGCCTTTATTTTCCACACTTCCTGCTTTGTTTTCAAGGTTTGTTTCTGCTGCAGGTAATTAACTCATTTGTATGGGACTGGAGCAAGCAGACAGCTGGTGATGTAGGGCAAGGCTTCACATTCAGGGAGTGTTTTTAGAGCACATATCACATCATTACAAGTGGCAGACAATAATATGATAAAGCATTTCCACAAAAATCGTATGCTATAAACGTATATTGTCCGACTCAGTCTTCCCAAAGAGGATACCATCTCACAAGATTTTACAGAGGTTTTTTCCCCTACCACTTCTTGGTCTATCTGGATCTCATGTCCCCAGAATAGGAGGCCAAAAAAGCCAGGGTTTGAGTGTTTTTCCTTCCTCCTTCACTTCACTAGAGGATGTGATTTGGAATTTTTTCTATTCAGGAATGTCAGCAGGTGTAGCTGTACTTTAAGGGGTACTTTAAGGGGTGTAATGTACTTTAAGGGGTGCATTTTGGGCTAATCAACTGAATAACCCCAACATTCATGCTCACTTTGACAAGAACCCCATGTATCCCAGTCTCTTTAAGACACAAACTTTCACAGCTCCAAGTGCTAGAGATTCTGTCCTTATACAAGATTGTGTGATTCTGAGTCAGCTCTCTTCCCTCCTTGTCTGGCTTGCTTGGACAAAAATAGGAATTCTCCTCGGGCACCACCATCCTCCAACCTGATACCAGACACTAGGCAGGCTCCAGTTAAATTTTCTTTTCCCCCCAGATATTAAAAGTCCGAAGGTGGATTGGCTATATATACCCCAATACAAAATAAAAAGTTTAAAGTTTAAAAATAGGTAAAAGTCCCAAGATTGTTGCTATTTAATTACTGGTACCAATGGGTACATTTACAGAGAGACAGTGAGCATGGAGAGGAAGCATCTCCTGCAGGAGCACTGTATCTCCCATAGTTTTACATCATTTCCTCAAAGTTTAGTTTTTCCACCTCTAGAGTGCGGTCCTGCCTGGACTCTCCATACTCGGGGGTAAAGTCACACACCACTCCAAAACACTGAGAACAACATGTGGGCACTAGCAAGGGAAAGAAGAGGACAATGGGAATATGTGGAGAAAAACAAAAAGCAGCTAACGACTTGTGACATGAAGTACAGAGCCATCTGACCTGCTCCGCCAGCTGCCATCCTTAATTAAACTCCACACCGGCCTGGGATCCCACCTCCACATTTCCCAAGAGTGAGCAGAGGCCACTGGTCCATCAGAGCTAATTTGTTTGCAGCAGAAGAGCCCCCAGGAGGCCGGCTCATTGTCTCTGTGCTCTGGAGCCTGAGCCTCAGTCACTGCCTGGCAGGCGTGGGGCATGTGTTTGATGATTCTCAGCATGGAGAGAAGGGCTCTGTTGACATCTGTTCTGAAATAGCTCCTCATCACTCTCTGCAGCCCAGTCCTCACCCTAGAGAAGCACCATTTCCAAATGTCCTACAGAAAACCTTGAAATGCCAGGGCTCTGTTTAAGCCAGGAACTAGGTATTCATTTAGCCCCAATACATAGAAAAGAGCAAAAGAAAAGGCCTATGGACCCTCCATGTTCCCTTAATCTAGGTACTCCAAGTATTTTTCTGGGGCTTACCAAGTCCAAGATGGTGGGAATTTAACATTTCTATTCTTGGCTTCACGTAGAGTTTTTCCACCTAGCAACCCCACATTGTATGCTCACCAGGGTACTAGCTGGTATGAGACAAGCCTTCAGGAAAATGAAGAGAATTAGTTAACAGAAGTGGGGCTGTCCTCTCCCCATTACACTGTTAACTATAGTCTTCTGTGGCTTATGCAGTTGTTCACATGGTGCAGTCGGTTTCACTAAATTGTGGGTATCTTGCAAAATATGTGTCTGATTCTACTTTTGGTTTCTTCAGTACACGGAACAGCAAGTGCTCAACTCAAACCTTCGTGAATGGACTCTGTGTCCGAGACTATCTGAGAGCACGCGACTGATGGTGCCTGTGGTTGCAGACGTATTGCACTGAGCACACACCTGCCCGGCTGAGCCCCTTCCCCAAGTCTCCAGCTTAAGTCAAGGGAACTTTCTTCTCTCATTGCCATGGGTCTACTCCCATTTAGTGTTGATCCATCTGGCTCTCACACAGCCAAGACTCAGTGATACACTCTGTGACCACATTAATGGGTTACTGGTTAAGAGCGAACATTGTAGTACAGGACTTCCTGAGGTCCTATCTGTGTTCAACCACTTACTAGCTGAATGATATTAGGTGGGTAGCTTTGTCTCTTTGTGCCTTAGTCTCCTTGTCTGTAAAGTAGAGATCTAATGGTACTTACTCCTTAGAATAAACTCAGTTTTTATGTTTAAAGAACTTAAACATAGTCATACATAGTCTGGCACATAGTAAGTACTAAATAAATGTCAAATGTTATCCACAGAGGGCAGTGAAGTCCAAACATCAATAACTCACTTAAATGTTCATGTATATAATTTTTCAAGTATTTATTTTGTGTAAGGATAATCCCTGCCCTTAAAGGCCGTGTTGTCTCGTGGTGTATGGGGAAAACAATTATGATTTAAAGTATGATTCAAAGGGCCCACAGAGGGAGAAGGAAGTGTGTGAGGAAGCACACAGAGCTGAGCGGGGCTAAAGCAGGAGAGAGGAACAAGGAGAGAAGGTGAGAAGTGACGTTGGGGAGGAAGCAGGCATTAGACTGAGAGTCATGAGTCCCCCTGCCAATGATTTTGAACTTCATCTTCAGGGCAATCAGTTCAGTTCAGTTCAGTCGCTCAGTTGTGTCCGACTCTTTGCGACCCCATGAATCGCAGCACACCAGGCCTCCCTGTTCATCACCAACTCCCGGAGTTCACTCAGACTCACATCCATCGAGTCAGTGATGCCACCCAGCCATCTCATCCTCAGTCATCCCCTTCTCCTCCTGCCCCCAATCCCTCCCAGCATCAAGTCTTTCCAATGAGTAAAGGAAGTGATAGAATCAAATGTGCATCTCTGAAAAGTCACTGCAGGTCCAGTGTGAAGGGGCTAGAGTCAAGACAGAGAAACAAGTTAGGAGGTTGCTGCAATAAACTGCTTATAAGATAACAATGACATGAAGTAAAGTAATGGTGGTAGACACGGAGATAAAGTAGTGAATTAGAAAAATCTTCAGAAGTTAAGAGAGAGAAGATCTGGTGACTAATTGGATGTAGGAGAGGAGTGGAAGATGGTCAGTGTTTCTATCAGATGGCAAAAGAGGGCAAAAAAAAAAAGATTCAGGAAGAACAAGCCACCTCAAGGGTCAGAAGTACCACACACATAGCAATTACACTTAGCAAATTGTCCCTGGATCTCCATTCGGGCAACAGAATGATGATGGGAGAACAAAGGCTCTGAGAAGATACAGCGGTAGCCCTGAGGGTGTCAGCAGAGGGAGGCTCATCTGGGAAAACATAAGGAATTGGAGAGAATGACACCTGTTCTCCACAAAAGGTGAATTCCTGGAGGCCCAGCAGCCAAAATCAGCCCAAGTATCCTCTGTTTCCTTTCCCATCCCCATCAGGTAGTCAGCCAGTATTTAGAGAACCTAACAATACGCTTTGACTGTGTGGATCACAATAAACTGTGGAAAATTCTGAAAGAGATGGGAATACCAGACCACCTGACCTGTCTCTTGAGAAACCTGTATGCAGGTCAGGAAGCAACAGTTAGAACTGGACATGGAACAACAGACTGGTTCCAAGTAGGAAAAGGAGTACGTCAAGGCTGTATATTGTCACCCTGCTTATTTAACTTATGTGTAGAGTACATCATGAGAAATGCTGGGCTGGAGGAAGCACAAGCTGGAATCAAGATTGCCAGGAGAAACATCAATAACCTCAGATATGCAGATGACACCACCCTTATGGCAGAAAGTGAAGAAGAACTAAAGAGCCTCTTGATGAAAGTGAAAGAAGAGAGTGAAAAAGCTGGCTTAAAGCTCAACATTCAGAAAACTAAATCATGGCATCTGGTCCCATCAATTCATGGCAAATAAATGGGGAAACAGTGGTTGATTTTATTTTCCTGGGCTCCAAAATCACTGCAGATGGTGATTGCAGCCATGAAATTAACAGACACTCCTTGGAAGGAAAGCTATGACCAATCTAGACAGCATATTAAAAGGCAGAGACATTACTTTGCCAACAAAGGTCTGTCTAGTCAAGGCTATGGTTTTCCCAGTAGTCATGTATGGATGTAAGAGTAGGACTATGAAGAAAGCTGAGCGCCAAAGAATTGATGCTTTTGAACTGTGGTGTTGTAGAATATTTGTGAGAGTCCCTTGGACTTCAAGGAGATCCAACCAGTCCATCCTAAAGGAGATCAATCCTGGGTGTTCATTGGAAGGACTGATGTTGAAGCTGAAACTCTAATCCTTTGGCCACCTGATGCGAAGAGCTGACTCATTTGAAAAGACCCTGATACTGGGAAAGATTGAGGGCAGGAGGAAGGGACGACAGAGGATGAGATGATTGGATGGCATCACAGATTCAATGGACATGAGTTTGGGTAAACTCTGGGAGTTGGTGATAGACAGGGAGGCCTGGCATGCTGAAGTTCATGGGGTCACAAAGAGTCAGACACGACTGAGCAACTGAACTGAACTGTACAATATGTGTGCAGTACTGTGCCAAGCCAGCAAGGTAATGCTCAAAATCCTTCAAGCTAGGCTTCAACAGTATGTGAACCTACCAGATGTACAAACTGGATTTACAAAAGCAGAGGGAACAAAAGATCAAACTGAAAATGCCCATTGGATCAGAAAAAAAGCAAGGGAATTAAAAAATAAACAACTACTTTTGTTACATTGACTAAGCTAAAGACTTTGTATGGATGACAACAAATTGTGGAAAATCCTTAGAGATGTAAATACCAGACCACCTTACCTGTCTCCTGAGAAACCTGTATGCAGGTCAACAAGCAACAGTTAGAACCAGACATGGAATAATGGACTGGTTCAAAATGGGGAAAGGAGTAACTTTAGGCTGTATACTATCACTCTGCTTATTTAACTTATATGCAGAGTACATCAGGCAAAATGCTGGGCTGGAAGACTCACAAGTTGGAATCAAGATTGCCAGGAGAAATAGTAACCTCAGATATGCAGATGACACCACCCTAATGGCAAAAAGTAAAGAGGAATTAAAGAGCCTCTTAATGAAGGTGAAAGAGGAGAGTGAAAAACTGGCTTAAAACTCAACACTCAAAAATCTAAGATCATGGCATCTGGTCCCATCACTTCACGACAAATAGATGGGGAAAAAAAATGGAAACAGTTACAGACTTTATTTTCTTAATAAAAACATTTCTCAAAATCACTGCAGATGATGACTGCAGCCATAAAATTCAAAGACGCTTGCTCCTTGGAAGGAAAGCTATGACCAACATAGACAGCATATTAAAAACAAGAGACATCACTTTGCTGACAAAGATTCATCTAGTCAAAGCTATGGTTTTTCCAGTAGTCATGTATGGATGTGAGAGTTGGACCATAAAGAAGGCTGAGCACCAAAGAATTGATGCTTTCAAATTGTCGTGCTGGAGAAGCTCTTGAAAATCCTTTGGATGGCAAGAAGATCAAACCCATCAATCCCAAAGGAAATCAACCCAGAATATTCATTGGAAGGACTGATACTGAAGCTCCAATGCTTTGGCGACCTGATGTGAAGAGCCAACTCATGGGAAAAGACCCTGATGCTGGGAAAGATTGAAGGCAGGAGAAGAGGGCAACATAGGATGAAATGGTTGGATGACAGCTCCAACTCAATGGACATGAGTTTGAGCAAACTCTGGGAGATAGTGAAGGACAGGGAAGCCTGGCGTGCTGTAGTCCAGGAGGTCACAAAGAGTTGGACATGACTTAGTGACTGAACAACAACTGTGTCACCTGCTGTGGGGAATAAAAAGAGAAAGACATGGTTTGTAATCTTAAAGAATTTTTAAGCTATTTGAAGAGACAGATCTACCATACATGAGACTTTATGAAACAATATAAAAGTTGATATTCAATGCTAAATTGAGCAGTTTGAGTTTTATGTTTTGCTGGACCCAGAAGCAATGTTGTGATGGAAAAGGTCAGCCCAGGCTGGAGTGTGGCCTGAAGAGGGGTTACAAGAGCAAGCAGTTCCTGCACAGAGCCAGAACTTGAATTCGTATTTAATGAATGAACAAGATGGGAGAGTTCTTTTTCCATTTTCTTGTGTGGATTCTTTCTTTCTGTTTAAAATTCCACTAGTTGAAGCTGAATATTAAAGTTGTAGGCTTTGCAAGACCTCTATCCTTACTTCCCTTTGCTTTTTCACCTAGTTCAGCCACACCTCCAACTCATCTCCATGGGCACCATGTCTGCTAGTGACGGGTAGAGCTGGACTCTGTCCCCAGTGATCTGGCTTCTACATGACTTGTTTGTTCCATTTCACCACAGTGCCTCAAACAGGATTGATAAAATCTCCCTATGAGGCTCAATGTGAAAAGAATGAAAGTATTAGTTGTTGAGTCATGTCCGACTCACTGTGACTCCATGGACTGTAGCCTGCCAGGCTTTTCTGTCCACGGAATTGTCCAGGCAAGAATACCCAAGTGAGCAGCTATTCCCTGCTCCAGGGGATCTTCCCTGGTGGCTCAGACAGTAGAGAATCTGCTTGCAATGCAGGAAACCTGAGTTCGTTCCATGAGGCTCAATGGAGTCCTACTCAAAGACTGTGGATGAGAAGACTTCCCAAGCCCTTGAGGGCAGAAAATTATTCTCTCCTCCAGAAAATGTTCCAGGTCAATCTGGCCCCACTGGGTACAGAAGGCATTGGATAAGACCAGCTTTCCATGGGAGAACATCAGGATGGATAGAGACAGGACATACAGCTTGTATTTCAGGAGTTTTAAGCACTTCATAGACATGACCTCATCCATCTACAGCAGACATGAGCTCATTTGTGGACTGCTTCTCTATCATCGATAATACATAATTATTTGCATTGTATTTATACTTTAAAGGCAGACTAGCTAGCACCTACAACTTGTCCCAACCAGGTTTAAGTATTTATGCAGTTAAGTGCCTTTTACATTTACCTTTGTCACTTCTGCAAAGTGTTTGGTAGAATATAATGAGGAAAGTTATAACAGTGAAATTTTTTTTTAACAGTGAATATTTAAATCTGAGGTTGTTGCTCAGTCTCTGTGTTTCTGCAAAAAATAGTTGGTGGCTTTGGGTTCAATCCCTGGGCTAGGAAGACCCCCCTGGAGGAGGAAACAGTAACCCACTCCCATATTCTCCCATGGGATTCTGGAGAATCCCATGGAGAGAGGAGCCTGGTGGGCTACAGTCCATGGGGTCACAAAGAGTCAGACACAACTGAGCAACTAAGACCAACACTTACAACTATTTCAGAGTTGGCTCAACCGAGATACACAAGAATTAGGTAAAACTTAATATGGGCAAGTGGAGGAACAAGAACAGAATTCATATATACATTTTAAATTTATCTATTTACCTATCTATATAATCGTAGCAGGTATTGTACTAAATTTTACCCCGTTTAACTCTAACATCAACTCTTTAACAACAAAATTATAGATAGTTTGTATGTCAGAAAGGCTGAAAGGCTTTCCCATAACCACATCTGACAATAGCATTCAAGTCAGAAATTCCTGCAGTCCATGGGGTCAGTTAGAGTTGGACACGACTGAGCGACTTCACTTTCACTTTTCACTTTCATGCACTGGAGAAGAAAATGGCAACCCACTCCAGTGTTCTTGCTTGGAGAATCCCAGGGATGGGGGAGCCTGGTGGGCTGCCGTCCATGGGGTTACAAAGAGTCGGACATGACTGACGCGACTTAGCAGCAGCAGCAGGAATTCCAAACTCAACTCTCTCCGATACTACGTCAATATTCCTGAAGAGAAGGTTCTCATTTCTACACCAGTGTTGTGGGACTCTAACTCTACAAGGCTACTCCCTCCCAATTTTTATTTTTTGGCTGTGCCATGTGGCATGAGGGGATCCTAGTTTCCCTACCAGGTATCAACCCTACGCAGTAGAAGCACAGAATTTTAACCACTGGGCTGGAAGTGCCCTCCCAATTCTTGTACTTGAATAATTTAAGAACTTCATATTAGGTTCTTGACTGTCTCAGGAAGGGTTGGTCTGGAATGGGCCATTGGGAATGCAGAGACTATGACTGCAGTTAGTGGGACTATCTGGGCTCAAGAACTTTCTCAAGTTGAGACTCCTGGCAGGCAAGCTTATTTCCATCATTACACAGTTCTGAAATCTGACACTGACTTACCATGTAAGTGCTCTCTTCCAAAAAGCAATTCAACTCTGGGCATGACGAGACAAGTTTCCACCACGGACACAATACATATGTAGATTTTGAACGTGTATACATCCAGATTTTACATATGTTGAAGGAAGAGACTTTGCCTGTCTGTGTTAAGAGTTAGTGTGAAACAAGTTTAAAATGTATAAAACTTTGCATACGTGTTTAAAAAATTTATTTTGCTATGGAAAAGGATAAACGGTCTTTCTGAAAATATTATACACAGAAACTATTCAAAACATTTGAGTTCAACTTTTGCCTGGACTTTGCTAACAAAAACGAAGTATGTAAACAGCAAAGCAGACAGAATTTAAACTCAGAGATGGAAAACATTCTCTTGGGGAGGAGAGGACAAAGATGTTATTATGTTTTAAAGGAATGGAGCAAAGAAAGTGCCTTCTGATGCCCAAGGAATCAACCACAGGAAGGCAATGCTCTCGGCATCCACCAGTCTCTTGGTGGCTGTTTATTCTAAGGAACAGTGAGCATCACTGGGAGGACAGACACCTGTGGAAAATCACTACCAGAGCGCAAGGAGACTTACTAGGCAAAATCACGGTCCTGAGCAGAGTGGCTTCAGCACCTGATGTCATGCTGGCCTGAGGTTTACTTCAAGAAAGAAAGATTATTCAGAAGGAAAGGGCTGGAGTAGATTGATCACTCACAAGAGAAAGAAAGAATATTATCAGGTTACCGAACGGTGTTGATATTTAAAAAATCAAATAGAAAGCTTCTACTAGAGAGTTAAAAATTTACTTGAGTAGAACACTGGCTGAAACACTTCCTACATGAGCAAGGAGCCACTGCTACTTAGAAGCAGGAAATCCAAATTGCAGGCCAAATATCCTTTGACAGAAGCCCCGCCAGGAAATACCAGCCGAAAGTGATAAAGAACTAAAAACACTCACAGTCACTGTTTCTTTTCTTCATTCCTCAAATGCCCAGATATTGGCTGTTTAATTGACACTGATCAACAGATCTTTTACAGTCTAGCCTCTCACAGGAAGAATATTTATTAATTCAAATATGAGCCACACTGGCAACATCAGCTATCCTTTCATGATGCTCAGAGATTTCTCACAAGAGGCAACACAAATAAGCTTGTTCTGGAATTGTGAATGTAGAAATACAGTTGGCCCAAGAATCTTCAGGGCAAGACTGCTGACTGCTGACACTTATGATTCCTGAGATACTTCTTCAGATGGTACTTTAAAAGAATATCCCAGGTGACTCTGAAGCAGGACGCCTCTAACCCTAATTTGAAAGACACTGTGGAGCAACTGAACCGAACAAGTAAATTCAGGTCCCTGAACAGTAACTGATTTTTTACTCTAGATCTTTTGTTAGAGAGTTCAATTCATTAAAATATAAGAATTTCTTCCAAACAAATAACCCAATAATTTGAAAAACACATAATTGTTGTTTTTATGATCTTGCCTGCTATGGCCCCAACCAAAAGTAACACTGAGGTACCCTGGACACCAATATTCTGCCAAGCATCAGTTGCTTCTGGCACAGTTAGGAAGAATGTCCACCAAGAGCCTGGCAAAAATCAGTGCTGCGAAGCTTGTGTTCTTTAAAATGAGGAAGAAGGGGCAGCCAAAGAATGAAAGTCAAAATGCTGGGCAGCTGGCTTGTAAAGCTGCCTGCTGGGAAAATGCATAACTGACAGGCTGGATGGTTGATTTGGTTCTTGATTGAGCCAAGTTTTTCCTGCCTGGCATGGTTGGCGTGTTAAATAACAAAGGTGCCGAAAGGTGGAAATGCGGAACGGTTGCACCTGGAAAAAACAAGCTGTGCGGAGAAGCAGCAAACAATACCTACTGTTTATAGACAGAGTGGAAACAATGACTCCTTATATGGTCCTAAAAGATATGGTCATAAATACAACTCTAACTTAATGAGTAGCACAGGCGATACAACAAGCTCTGTAGTAAGAAATGGGACCCTAAATTCCTAGTTTTCAGTGGGACCTACTACGAGAAATGGAAGTTGTTATTCCAAAGAGCTTACATGCTGGAAAAACAGCAGCACTCAGGAAAGAGGAAAGACAGCGTGTCAGCAAGGAGATGAAAGCAGCATGTGTGCTCCATGTGCTGTGAATAGATCAGGGGTGTCAGCATCAGCAAGCAGAACAGCAGAGGGCATAGGATGGTAGAGCGAGAATGAAGCGCGATTGACAGAAATGCCAGGCGATGAGATCAAAGCTGAGGAGGGCAGGCTGGCAGGAGCCTAGTCTCAACCTAACGTTTGTGTTTTAGTCTCAAGCTCGGTTTCCTTAGCTTTGGTGGGAGGAGCACTGACCAGCAGGGCACCACCCCCATATTCCTTGGCAATTTCACTTGCTCTCGCCTCCCTTTTGTGAAATGACGTGGTTATCAGAGAATTTAGAAACCATGGCGAGGCTTTTCTCCATTACCCAGAAGTGGTATCCAGCAGCTGCAGGAGAGGACACTGTGTTTCTCTTGGCCTCTCATTGCATAACAGGAAGGAGAAGATTGGGGAAACACTCTGAGGTGCCCACAGAGCAGAGAAAATGCCAAGCTCAACTAAAGGCTGATGGAACAGAGACGCTGTGTACCCAACAGCAGTGCTGTCCCCCTTAGGGGCAATGATCACCACATTATTAACAGGGAGAACCTCCTGTGTACTGAGTCCTGCTTGACTGCAGCATCAGCTCCACAAGGCTCTTGGACTCAGGGTCTGAAGCGGACACAAAGCTTAGGGCACCAAAGACCAAGGACAACAGCCTGGTTTCCAAATGGTTTGAATTTTTCTTCCAACACCTCCTTCCTACTCTCAAGTTGAATCCAAATTCCTAATGGAAATGCAGTTTTTATTTTTTTGTCCCCTCCGTGGAATTTTCATTTTGATAAATATCCCTAAAATGTCATTTCTGGATTCAATATGTGTTCCTAAAAGTTGCGATTTAAAAAACCTTTGTGTAAATAAATAATAATTATAAATGTTAATAGTTTAAATTTTTATAAAACTTTTCTCCAATATGTACAAGTCCTCCAGTATTCCATCCCCTTCAACTGCCTCATAGTATCTGATCTAAACTACTACCAGGAGATGTTCATATTTGCAAGGATTCACACCACAGGCCCCATTTGCAAGGGAGAATATAGTACTCAACAGATATTTTAAAACATGTACACTGGAGAGAGATTTAGCACTGCTCCTCAGGAAATAGCTGCACAAGTTAAAAATGCTCACTTAATAATAAGCACTCTCACAGTGGAGTGGTCTGTGTCTACTTCACTAGTGCTTTCCTTACCTGGAAGCATTCCAAGTATGAAGGACAAAGAAACATCAACATGCTCATTGAACTATGGAGATCTGTTGGATGCCATTCTCTCCAAACCTCCTCTTGCTGAAGTCACCAATACCTTTCACTCGGCTCATGTGCCAGATTTGATAATCACAGGGAAATCATTAGGAGACTCAGTCTCTTCTAACTTGAACCCAACCCATCACTCAGCATCTGATGAAGGTGCCCAGGAAATAACCATGTTGAATACTGCCCCTGTCCATCTATCCAAGTTCATATGACAGAACCTTAACTTGAGTTCCCTTCCTTAGCTCTGGTAGGTAGCTAACCCAGGTGACTGAGGTTTCCCATCAACAATGAGGAGAGAGAAGATTATCAAGGAGGGAAGGGGAAAGGAAAAGCCATCATCAGGACTCACCTCCAGTACACAATGGTTGTGTCAGCTCAGTACCAAGAGAATCAACACATTGATAGAAACCAAGAGACCAATGCCATATCTCAAAATGTAAAGTCCTTGCTCATGGTGACCAAAGATAAGTTTGTCAGACCTCATGAACATAAATGTCTCAAATCAGCTGTCCTAAAGTTCTCAGTGAACAAGATGAAGCTGAGTGCCATGTCTGGCTTTCTAGTAAACTTGCACATTTGGGAAAGAAGCAAGTCCATTCATCACTATAGCAATTGGAAACTTTCCATGGCAGGCTGCAGTTAAGTGTGAACATGATGCTAATGAAGTCAAGGTTGGTGGTAGCTTTGCCTCATTTTGTGATGCCATCTAGCTACTTTGTCATTACTTAATCAAACAGGGAAACAGATGTATAAGGCTGATGACTGCAAATTCAGACCTGCCACAGTTTCCAAAAGTGAGGTCTGTGGACCAACTGCCTAAGAGCCAGGCAGAAGTTTGTTTTAAAAATAAAAGCAGATTTCTGGCCCCGCCCAAGACAAGGATGTGCTCATTCAAGTCTGAGAACCAGGGCCCTTCTGGGTGAGCTCGGTGCCAAACCCTGCAGTTGCTGGCTAAGATCACCATCTTTAAAGACAAAGCATTCATGACGTAATTTATCTGGGAAACCAGGGAGTGAACAAAATCACAGTGCTCATTTTTCAACTTGAAAAGTGATCAGAGTAGGTTGTGGAAACTTCCTCTTGGACATCATAAAGTTCTCATTTTTCTTGGTTATATTCTTCACCAAAAATGTAATTCTCTTTAGCCATGTTTTGCTGAATGATAACAGTAAGCCTTCTTGTGTTCATTCAGTCTCAGAGCTTGCAATAAATTCTAAAACCTCTCATCTTTAGGCAAAAGAAGTAGAACTGTTTGAACCTAGATGCTACAACTTATCAGGGTAATAATTCAAATTTTAAGTCTCAGGTGACTGTTCTTGGGATGGGAGAGGTGGGGTAGCAATCAATTATTCCACCCTGGGTGTTCTGAGGCAGTACTCTACCTGAACCACCCCAAAGAGAAGATAATTTCTTCTATTTTGAAGCAGAAATGTGTTGGGATGTATAGTGAACTGCTAAAGTAGGGCTTATGGCTAAAGTCTTTGATGAAAGTGCTCTAATAAGAAATAGATCATTAGGGTCAAGGGTTTTTAAATTCTGTCAACCACTCAATAGCTCAAAAACAGCTGTCTGACAGAGGCTTACAAAAAACTTTCTTGTACCAGTTGCTCTCATCTAAAGGCTTTGCATAAAGCTCAACTGAGTTTATGTGGAATGGAAGAAAAATGATTGGAAAACATCCTAACAGAGAAAGCAGCTAAATCCTGAAATGACTGTCTTAAGAACAATTTGTAACCATCCCCTGAAATAATTTGGATGAATAAAAACTTATTCTCCATAGCATTATCAATTATTTAAAATCAACTGCTTACTATACATCAGGAATTTAACATGCTTTTGAATTGTGGTGCTGGAGAATACCCTTGAGAGTTCCTTGGACTGCAAGGAAATCAAACCAGTTGATCCTAAATGAAATCAACCCTGAATATTCATTGGAAGGATTGATGCTGAAGATCCAATACTTTGGCCACTTGATGCTAAGGGCCAACTCATTGGAAAAGACCCTGATACTGGGAAGGATTGGGGGCAGGAAGAGAAGAGGGTGGCAGAGGATGAGATGATTGGATGGCATCACAGACTCAATGGACATGAGTTTGAGCAAACTCTGGAAGATAGTGGAGGACAGAGGAGCCTGGCATGCTTCAGTTCATGGGGTTGCAAAGAGTTGAACATGAGTTAGCAACGAAACAACAACAGGAATTTAAGAACCAACAAGATACTGCCTCCAAATGACTCAAAAATATTTCAGTTCATATAGTTGTTTCAGGTCACTATTTACAAACCAACGAAACCACTGAAAACTACTGAAAGGGAGATATGAAGTTGTCAACTAACCTGAAAATCTTAATTTCTAAAATAATTTAAACATTTCCTTTACAAAACTCTTCTCATGTGATGGCCAGGCAAATCAGATTTGAGAGGTTATTTTGTGTAACATTTTAAAGCATGTTGGAATGAGAGCAAAACTATTTAGTTTTCTTGAATCACTATTAATGTTCTTCGTAAACAATTATTTAACTGTGAACTATGAATATGCACATCATTTCAAAAGTTCACATAAAAGGTCATCAGCATGACTTAGGTTTTATCCTCAGGTTTTAAAACACTCATGAGGAATAAAAATGGTGGATGTCACATGCCTGGGGTTCTTGACAAATTCTAACATAAATGCAATGCATCATTTTAATTCCATGTAAAAGTAACAACTGGAAAAGACATGTTCTTCTAATCACAGGGGGAAAAAAGGCCAGTCTTTATAATCTAATTAGTAAGTTCAGGAGTTGGTGGAAGAAGAAAAAATACTGCTAATCGAGACCAAAATAGCAGCTATCAGGTCTGAAGAGCAAAGCACTAAGAGCTGCAGAGGAGCCCGGGTATGAATAATACCTACTCATAATTCACCTGGGGCCATTTGCCTGCTGTGAACAAGTGAATGACAAATGAGCAGCTGAGCTATGGTGCCACTTTACACACTGAATAAATTCTCTGTGAAGATTCCCACAACTAAAGGTACAGACTGTCTTTAAATAAAAAGAAGGGATGGTAATGCCTCAAGCAGGTATGTTATCAAGGCAGTATTAATAACTCAAATAGGAAGGAAGACAATATAGATGAGACAAGATCTCAGGGTTAACACTTTCCCTCCTTTTTTTCCACTAGAGAAGATATCTGGCAAACGACAAATGCATTAATAAACTTGATGTGCGTTGCTCTTAACTTTTATGCTACTCGTCTGGATGTCTGTTTCCCTTATCTCTTAACTGTTAGAAACAGTAGAGCATGAGACTCAACATGGATGTAGAAATGGAAAGAAAATTTCTGGACAGGAAACCAGTTAGCTGCTGAATGGGAAGAATTGCCCCATGCGGCCATGATTTGCAGAATCTGAGCATCCCTAGGATTGGACTCCAGCCCTTCAACTTGATGAATTTACATATAGACCAATAGGAAATGAGTTCTTTGTCCTGCCTACACAAAACAACATAAGTCCCTGGCCCAATGTGAACAATCTTCCCTTGGGGTTCTCTCAATTCCAGATGTTCTTTCTCTCATTCTTCAGATAACTCAGGGTTAGGAGGTAGGGTCTGTGTCCTCCTCCTTCCCAGGAGTGTTTCTAGATCGCTGCTCTTCCACAAGTTAACTCCTCCTTTGAGCTTCTTATGCCTGGTGACATCACCCCTTGCTCCCTCCCTTTTTGCAATTTGTGTATTTCTTTCACCTTCCTCATCTCCACTGAAATCTCAGGCCCCTTTTCATTCCCATTCCTGGTGACTAGAACACTCACATCGGTATTTGTTGGACTGTGTCAGTTCAGTTCAGTCGCTCAGTCATGTCCAACTCTTTGCGACCCCATGAATTGCAGTACGCCGGGCCTCCCTGTCCATCACTAACTCCTGGAGTTCACTCAGACTCACGTCCATCGAGTCAGTGATGCCATCCAGCCATCTCATCCTCTGTTGTCCCCTTCTCCTCCTGCCCCCAATCCCTCCCAGCATTAGAGTCTTTTCCAATGAGTCAACTCTTCGCATGAGGTGGCCAAAGTACTAGAGTTTCAGCTTTAGCATCATTCCTTCCAAAGAAATCCCAGGTCTGATCTCCTTCAGAATGGACTAGTTGGATCTCCTTGCAGTCCAAGGGACTCTCAAGAGTCTTCTCCAATGCCACAGTTCAAAAGCATCAATTCTTCGGTGCTCAGCCTTGACTGCGTGCTCCCTTCAAATATATGACACCCAACAATTGACCCCTGGCAACTATTAATATGACCTGATTTGGACACAGAGTCTTTATAGAGGTAATTAAGTTAAGAGGAAGTAATTTTCTGGAAGAGTCTGAGCAGAATAGGTGTTAGCTCTTCTCTAAATTTTAGGTAGAATTCAGCTGTGAAGCTGTCTGGACCTGGGCTTTTGTTTGCTGGAAGATTTCTGATTGCAGTTTCAATTTCCGTGCTTGTGATGGGTCTGTTAAGATTTTCTATTTCTTCCTGGTTCAGTTTTGAAAAGTTGTACTTTTCTAAAAAAATTGCAGAGGAAGGTAAACTTCCAAACTCATTCTACAAGGCCATGATCACCCAAAACCAGAAAAAGATGCCACAAAACAAGAAAACTACAGGCCAATATCACTGATGAACATAGATGCAAAAATCCTTAACAAAATTCTAGCAATCAGAATCCAACAACACATTAAAAAGATCATACACCATGACCAAGTGGGCTTTATCCCAGGGATGTAAGGATTCTTCAATGTCCGCAAATCAATCAGTGTAATACACCACATTAACAAATTGAAAAATAAAAGCCATATGATTATCTCAACAGATGCAGAGAAAGTCTTTGACAAAATTCAACATCCATTTATGATAAAAAACTCTCCAGAAAGCAGGAATAGAAGGAACATACCTCAACATAATAAAAGCTATATACGACAAACCCACAGTAAACATTATCCTCAATGGTGAAAAATTGAAAGCATTTCCCCTAAAGTCAGGAACAAGACAAGGGCGCCCACTTTCACCACTACTATCCAACATAGTTCTGGAAGTTTTGGCCACAGCAATCAGCGGAAAAAGAAATAAAAGGAATACAAATTGGAAAAGAAGAAGTAAAACTCTCAGTGTTTGTAGATGACATGATCCTCTACATAGAAAAAATTGAAGGCTCCACCAGAAAATTACTAGAGCTAATCAATGAATATAGTAAAGTTGCAGGATATAAAATCAACACACAGAAATCCCTTGCATTTCTATACACTAATAATGAGAAAATAGAAAGAGAAAGTAAGGAAACAATTCTATTCACCATTGCAACGAAAAGAATAAAATATTTAGGACTATATCTACCTAAAGAAACTAAAGACCTATATATAGAAAACTATAAGACACTGGTGAAAGAAATCAAAGAGGACACTAATAGATGGAGAAATATACCATGTTCATGGATTGGAAGACTTAATATAGTGAAAACGAGTATACTACCCAAAGAAATCTATAGATTCAATGCAATCCCTATCAAGCTACCAGCAGTATTTTTCACAGAGCTAGAAAAAATAATTTCACAATTTGTATGGAAATACAAAACATCTCAAATAGCCAAAGCAATCTTGAGAAAGAAGAATGGAACTGGAGGAATCAATCTGCCTGACTTCAGGCTCTACTACAAAGCCACAGTCATCAAGACAGTATGGTACTGGCACAAAGACAGACATATAGATCAATGGAACAAAATAGAAAGCCCAGAGATAAATCCACACACCTATGGACACCTTATCTTTGACAAAGGAGGCAAGAATATACAATGGAGAAAAGACAATCTCTTTAACAAGTGGTGCTGGAAAGACTGGTCAACCACTTGTAAAAGAATGAAACTAGAAAACTTTATAACACCATACACAAAAATAAACTCAAAATGGATTAAAGATCTAAATGTAAGACCAGAAACTATAAAACTCCTAAAGGAGAACATAGGCAAAACACTCTCCGACATACATCACAGCAGGATCCTCTATGACCCACCTCCTAGAATATTGGAAATAAAAGCAAAAATAAACAAATGGGACCTAATTAAACTTGGAAGCTTCTGCACAACAAAGGAAACTATAAGCAAGGTGAAAAGACAGCCTTCTGAAAGGGAGAAAATAATAGCAAATGAAGCAACTGACAAACAACTAATCTCAAAAATATACAAGCAACTCCGGCAGCTCAATTCCAGAAAAATAAATGACCCAATCAAAAATGGGGCCAAAAAACTAAACAGACATTTCTCCAAAGAAGACATGCAGATGGCTAACAAACACATGAAAAGATGCTCAACATCACTCATTATCAGAGAAACGCAAATCAAAACCACAATGCGGTACCATTTCACACAGGTCAGAATGGCTGTGATCCAAAAGTCTACAACCAATAAATACTGGAGAGGGTGTGGAGAAAAGGGAACCCTCTTACACTGTTGGTGGGAATGCAAACTAGTACAGCCACTATGGAGAACAGTGTGGAGATTCCTTAAGAAACTGGAAATAGAACTGTCTACTTCCCTGGTGGCTCAGACAGTAAAGCGTCTGCCTACAATGCAGGAGACCCAGGTTTGATCCCGGGGTCGGGAAGAACCCCTGGAGAAGGAAATGGCACCCCACTCCAGTACCCTTGCCTGGAAAATCCCATGGACGGAGGAGCCTGGTAGGCTGCAGTCCATGGGGTCACTAAGAGTTAGACACGACTGAGCAACTTCACTACTATGACCCAGCAATCCCACTGCTGGGTATACACACCGAGGAAACCAGAATGTAAAGAGACACATGTACCCCAATGTTCATCACAACACTGTTTATAATAGCCAGGACATGGAAGCAACCTAGATGTCCATCAGCAGATGAATGGATAAGAAAGCTGTGGTACATATACACAATGGAGTATTATTCAGCCATTAAAAAGAATACATTTGAATCAGTTCTAATGAGGTGGATGAAACTGGAGCCTATTATACAGAGTGAAGTAAGCCAGAAAGAAAAACACCAATACAGTATACTAATGCATATATGTGGAATTTAGAAAGATGCTAACGATAACCCTGTATGCGAGACAGCAAGAGACACAGATGTATAGAACAGTCTTTTGGACTCTGTGGGAGAGGGAGAGGGTGGGATGATTTGGGAGAATGGCACTGAAACATGTATAATATCATATAAGAAATGAATCGCCAGTCCAGGTTTGATGCAGGATACAGGATGCTTGGGGCTGGTGCACTGGGATGACCCAGAGGGATGGTATGGGGAGGGAGGTGGGAGGGGGGTTCAGGATGGGGAACACGTGTACACCCGTGGTGGATTCATGTTGATGTATGGCAAAACCAATACAATATTGTAAAGTAATTAGCCTCCAATTAAGATAAATAAATTTAAATTAAAAAAAGAGGAAGTCATTGGGGTGAGGCCTAATCCAACAAGACTGATGTCCTCATAAGGAGAAAACACCAGGTGAAGTCAGAGACACACAGAGAGAAGGGCCATATGAAGACGGAGATGGAGAATGAGGTTACGCTGTCACAAGCCAAGGAATACTCTGGGCTACCGGAAACCAGAGTGGGCAGGAAGGATCCTTCCACAGAGGCTTCAGAGGGATAGTAGCTCTGTTAACACCTTGATTTCAGACTTCTAGCCTCCAGAACTGTAAGGGAATAAATTTCTATTTGAAGTCTCTTAAATGTATGCTAATTTGTCACAGTAGCCCTAGGCAACGAATGGCTATATGAATAATCTATTATATATTACATTTTCTCAGCTATTTTTCCTTTTCATCAATGATATTCTACACTGCAGTTCAGCCACTGTCTCTCATGGTCATACACCTGGGCTCTAGTTTCAGCCAAACTGGTCTCCTCTGAAGCCTCTCAGGAACACACCCACTGTCTAACCATGCAGCCACCTTCCAGTTGGCTTGCTCACTCAATTACTCTCATCACTACTGACACCTCTTAATCTTTTTCACTCCCAGTTCTTTCCCAATTCAGCTTAAATTCCAAGATACCACGGTCCAGTCTCCTAAACTCTCTTGTCCCTTTGACGTTTATCACACTTACCCAGCAACACTTTGACCCTTGCAGAATTCAACTATCCACTTTCTTCATGCTTCTGGTGGGCTGCTGCACAAGATGACACAATTTAGAAAACTGGTAGCACTGAAAAGTTTGGTTACCAACCTTAAGTGGCTCTTCCAGCTGAGCCCTCACACTGCTCAGCAATGGCACTAGTCTCCTCTAGGCCAGTGGTCCCCAATCTTTTTGATACCAGGGACTGGTTTCGTGGAAGACAATTATTCCAAGGATGGGGATGGGGGAATGGTTTCAGGATGATTCAAGTGTATTACATTTATTGTGTACTTTATTTCTATTATTATTATATTGTGCATTGTGATTATATGGTAATGCGAGCAATGGGGAGCAGTTGTAAACACAGATGAACCTCCCCTTGCTTGCCAGCTGCTCACCTCCTGCTGTGTGGCCTGGTTCCAATCCATTGGCATGGGGTTAGGGACCCCTGCCAAGTGTTTTGGCTCACTCTTCAAATCTTTCTGCACAAAACCTACAGGGTTAGTTTTATTCTTGCCTTCTTCCTCTTCAATGATATAAGAGCTCTTCTTTTGTTTGAAGGCCAATTCCTCACCTCTGTTCTTAATACCAGCTTTTTCCACTATATCAGCAATTTGCACACTAAATCATCCATTCACTCTTTTGCATCACTTTTTTTCTCTTTCTTGACTTGTACCTTTCCATCAGCATGGGAACATGCTTAAGTCTTAAGCACATTTAAGTCTCTTCTATTATAAAAATCCTTCCATCCTCCGACCCTCTCCAGCCATCACTCTCTCTTTCAGAGATTTCTGCACTGGCTTTCTTTCCCATTTTCCACTTGGACTCCTAATTGGCTAATTGGCTCTGCACCTGTCAGCCTGTTGAGTAAGGTCTCACCAAGACTGCCATTGGCCTCTGTGTTACTACATCTAATGGACATTCCAACCTCACATTACTTTGCCTCCTAGTGATATTCTACCATGTTGACCATACTCCTTGACAGTCTTCCCTTGGTTTCTGTGGCTTCTATGACATTGCAAATGCCTACTTTCCCTCTGATTTCTTAGGATTCTCCTCCTTATTCTCTGTGTTTCTCTTCTCCTACTCATCTTTAAATATCTACACTTTCTAAGCCCTCTTCTCTTCCCTTCTTAATCCATAATTTTTCCACTCACTCTCTCCAAGCATAATTCTCTAACCTTAAGCCAATATCTCTTAAATATTATCTCCATTTCAACCTCTCTGCTCCATATATCCAGATGCCTATCAAAATTTCCTCTTGAATGTTTTTCAGGCATTTGAATTCAGTATGTTCCAAATTGGGCAGATATTGCACCCTCCTTTTTTTGCAAATTGAAGGCTGCGGCCACCCTATGTCAAGCAAGTCTCTTGGTACCATATGTCAACCACATTCACTCACTTTGAGTCTATGTGTCATGTTTTGATACTTCCCACAATATTTCAAACTTCTTTAAAATTATTATATTTGTAACAGTGAGCTGTGATCTTTGATGTTATTACTACAGCTAACTGATGGCTCAAATGAGGGTTAACATTTTTTAGCAATAAAGTACTTTTAAATTAAAGAATGTACATTTTTGGACATAATGCTATTATACAGTTAATAGACAATATTACAATGTAAATATAACTTTTATATGCACTGGAAAATTAAAAAAAAATTGTGTGACTCACTTTATTGGGAATATTTGCTTTATTGTGGTGGTCTGCACCCAAGCCTGCACTATCTCTAAGGTATACCCATATAATCTTTAACTTTGGGAATCACAGAGTGGTGGAGTGCAGGAGAAAAGACAGGTAAACCATCCTAAATCAATGCAATGGATGTTTTGACACACCCCTCCCATTTACAGTGCTTCTGTGTCTTATTTCCCAATATCACTCTTTAAAAAATGTACTTTCTAGAAAAAAATATGATAATCTTTATATCTGTAAAAAAGTTAGCTATAAAAATTTCAATATTGCTTCATGTACTGAGAGCATTTGCATTTTAATAGATTCTGTTTGATTTAAGCAAATACATATTTCTAACTTTGGAGTGTCAGGCATTCAAAGGACAGATGCGACAAGGTTGTGGGAGGGCATATAGAGATCTCCCTGGGTATTCTTAAAAATCTAGCCACTTGAAGAAATATGACTTCTTTATCATTAAATAAGAATCATAATACTCTCTATTCCTGAGTATTATAGAAATTAGACAGTGATTTGAGTTTGGAACGAACGATCTTCAGGAAGTCACTTAACTTTGTTTAAATTGTTTTAAATCTTTTTTTTTTAAACAATGAGAACAATATTTGCTTCATAGGGTTGTAAAGATTAAATGAGAGTGTGTAAGCATCCACAGCAGTACAAAACACACAGACTATAATGCTTGATAAATGTTAAAAAAAATCAGAATTTCAATGTTTAAATCTCTATATTAAAAAACATGCGATTTTTACAGTTTTATCATAGTTTGGCTTTTATAAGATCTCAAACCCATTGAGAAGACTACACTAAAATTATATTGAGAAGTTCAAAAAAAGGTATACAACTTCAGGCTGAGCCTCTGTTTCCATAAATTTGCACAGACTTAGTTCTTTAGGAGTAAATAGTAAATCTTTCTGAGCTGAAGATAATAAAAGCAACAGAAATTTTTTTTTTTAGCCAAGAATTCTGTTGTAATTAATGTCATTGACACAATGATGTTTGCACAAACATAGATGTTTAATTCTCGGTGTTCAGTACCTATACAAGTTTTCAGAAACCACAGGAGACTATTTTATTCAGTTTTCAAAAGAGGAAGTGAAAACAATAGGAATGAAATTTTCCTGGAAAATGTTCAATTTGAAAATTAGATTTGATACTGGATTTTTCATTTTGAGTAAACCATGGTCAGCAAGACACAGTGCTCCCTGACAGAAAGGTGGAACATTTTTCTGAGAGAGCCCAAAGACTTCAGATATGACACTGACTTTTAAAGGGCACTAGGGTAAACTGTTTCACTTCATAAACATTAGTTTCATTACTAAAATTGGTGAAACAAACAAACCATGGTCTGTTACAACTGATTTTCAACAAAGAGTTTCCATATTTTTCTTCTTTTTTGGTGATCTACAATTAAGGAATGCAGAAGTCAGGATATGGAAAGGTGTTGGCTTATAATCATAAATAACTGCAATCAATGAAGATTCCTGTGGGGTAAGGTGTATGAAACTCTCTTCTCTTTTTGCCTGAGAATTTGGCCTTCAGTTAATTGTCCAGTTTTGTTCTCAGGACAACCTGATTAAACTGATATGCTAATTATGTTACGAGAGAATATTGCTTAGGGTGAAAATGATCCCTAGTTTGTAGCCTGCATCTGGACTGGAAAGATGACCAGTACTTCACAGAAAGCCCTTTATTTGTGATTCCTCAAGTGTTAAGACTTTTGTATCAGGGGTGGTCCTTCAAAAGCTATGCCTGTGGAGTTGTTACAAGATACATCAGCTCCTGTGGTACAGAGCCTTTTAAGCCATGATGACTCTACACCTGCCTGATGTGGACCTTGTCTCTTTGAACCTGAGCTGTCATTTGGGGTGGGGATTGAGAAGGCAGACCCTGGAGGCTGCAAGGATTTCTGCAGAAGTGCCTGACACTTCCCAGCAGGCAAGCTGTGGCTCTTGTCCAACTAAGCAGACTGGGGTCTACCAGCATCTTACGAGTCTGGATGTTAAGTTGAACCAAAGGCAACTTCTTGGTGGCCACTGCAGATACAACATAGATGAGAAACAATATTAAGAACCAGAGGAAAAATAGTCAATTCCTGATTCCTGGGAGTACATTTTCCACTTAAAAATGACTGTCAATATGTAAAATAAATTGTCACTGGGAATCTGCTGTGCGACTCAGGGAACTCAAACCAGGGCTTTATAACAAACTAGAGGGGTGGGATGGGGAGGGAGGTGGGAGGGATGTTCAAGAGGGAGGGGACATAGGTATACTTATGGCTCATTCATGTGGATGCTTGGCAGAAACCAACACAATTTTGTAAAGCATTACTCTCCAATTAAAAGTAAATAATTTTAAAAAATGACCGTCAATAAGCATTTGCTGCTATTGATAAAAACAGAGAAGCAACATTTCCCTTCAATGTTGCTTGGTCCCTGGTTTCAACACTGAGTCTTCCCTACAAAACAAAATACCTTTTAACTCCTCACACTGTGCTCATTTGAATGGAAAGCTGAATAAAGGTGCTTCTGTGAATTAATATCTGCAATTTCAGGGGCCTTCAGAAAAGACCATGACAAACAAGATTCAAAGTCACAAGAACTCTCCCAAGGGCTCAGCAGTTCCTGGTTTATAGCAGGTGTTGATATTCTAAAACTTTTGCTTCCTATATTTCTACCCTCTTGCTCACTGCTTCAATATGACCTCTTTTTTCTCAGGACTTGTACACAGAGAATATCTTATCTCATGTCTTCTTTCTCTGAGGTCTTTCTTCTCCCTAGAGTTCATCTCAATTTTACCTCGAGTCTCGACTAAGTTGAAATACCCTTGACTGGGATGGCCCAAGGTCACCAGCTGGCTCTGTAGCCAGTTGATAAGAGTGACGTTTGAGGTCCGTGCCTTAGACCCAGTTTGCCAGGCTCGGGAAAAAACAGACCTTCTCATTTCATTGCAGGGTTAACATTAGTTTTCAAGAGCCTAAGAATGGCACCATTGGTTGTGAAATCTGATAGTAGAGAATTAGGAAAAATATCTAGTAAAAAGGGAGGGAACAGGACAGAAGAGGGGTGTGTATAGCTGGAGCTGACTATAGGAAAGCCTGAAGTCACATAAAATGGGTTAATCTAGCAGGCTGCCCCCAATAGTGGTGACAGGAAATTCTGAAGACCTATCTATCCTTTCCACAAATGTATCCTATTTTTCTGTGAGAAGCCCTCATGGTGCACTTTCTTCATACTATATACATAAGAGACACACACTTATGCAATGATAGTATGGGTGCCAACTCTAACAATTGGTTTATCCTTTTGGAAAACCAGTTTAATGTTGTTTATACTCTGATGCTATTAATTCTTCTCCTGGACAATAATCCAGCAAGCAAAAGTAAACCAACAAAACCGTGTACATGAATTTTTCTTTAATAACCATGAAGATTACATAGCAATGTGAAACTGGATGAAATGGGAAAGAAAAAAAGCAGAACATCTGAATATCCATTATGAGTGTGACTTTGAAAATATATGGGTACATGTGGACAAAGGCCAGAGTGAAAAACAAAAATAATAGTTGTGACAGGGAATACAGTAGATAGATGACATGTTTCTTACAAAACTTCTTCAGTTGTGTTATCTTGTTTTAAATTTAAAATGAAAATCCAAAATAAGAACAATCAGTCAAATGGGTGTTAGGAAGGGTTTTTCTCATCCCTAATACACTTCTGAGTGGTATGGGTTATTGTTTTACACCTGAGGGATGCAAAGAATTCTTAGATTATGATATATAGTTCTCTTTAATTTGTTTTAGGTAATCTGGCCTAAATCACAATAGCCAATGGTTAAACATCCTCTGGATCATGGAAAAAGCAAGAGAGTTCCAGAAAAACATCTACTTCTGCTTTATTGACTATGCCAAAGCCTTTGACTGTGTGGATCACAATAAACTGTGGAAAATTCTGAAAGCGATGGGAATACCAGACCACCTGACCTGCTTCTTGAGAAACTTCTTGAGTAACAGGTCAGGAAGCAACAGTTCGAACTGGACATGGAACAACAGACTGGTTCCAAATAGGAAAAGGAGTATGTCAAGGCTGTATATGGTCACCCTGCTTATTTAACTTCTATGCAGAGGACATCATGAGAAACGCTGGACTGGAAGAAACAAAAGCTGGAATCAAGATTGCCAGGAGAAATATCAATCACCTCAGATATGCAGATGACACCACCCTTATGGCAGAAAGTGAAGAGGAACTAAAAAGCCTCTTGATGAAAGTGAAAGAGGAGAGTGAAAAAGTTGGCTTAAAGCTCAACATTGAGAAAACAAAGATCATGGCATCTGGTGCCATCACTTCATGGGAAATAGATGGGGAAACAGTGGAAACAGTGTCAGACTTTATTGTTTGGGGCTCCAAAATCACTGCAGATGGTGACTGCAGCCATGAAATTAAGACGCTTACTTCTTGGAAGGAAAGTTATGACCAACCTAGATAGCATATTCAAAAGCAAAGACATTACTTTGCCAACAAAGGTCCGTCTAGTCAAGGCTATGGTTTTTCCAGTGGTCATGCACGGATGTGAGAGTTGGACTGTGAAGAAAGCTGAGTGCCGAAGAATTGATGCTTTTGAACTGTGGGGCTGGAGAAGACTCGAGAGTCCCTTGGACTGCAAGGAGATCCAACCAGTCCATTCTAAAGGAAACCAGTACTGGGTATTCATTGGAAGGACTGATGCTGAAGCTGAAACTCCAATACTTTGGCTACCTCGTGTGAAGAGTTGACTCACTGGAAAAGACTCTGATGTTGGGTGGGATTGGGGGCAGGAGGAGAAGGGGACGACTGAGGATAAGATGGCTGGATGGCATCAGTGACTCAATGGACATGAGTCTGAGTGAACTCCGGGAGTTGGTGATGGACAGGGAGGCCTGGCGTGCTGTGATTCATGGGGTCACAAGCAGTCAGACACGACTGAGCGACTGAACTGAACTGAAAGAGAGTTTACACTGTGCTAGGTGGTTCACAAATATTAACTAATTTAAATCTTAATAACAACATTCTTAAGTTGTTACTATTAAATTTCCATTAAGCAGATGAAGAAAACTAAGTTCAGAATGGTGAGATACCTTGCTCAAGGCCCTAGCTTAGCTGGTGAGTGGTAAACACAGGATTCAGACTCGGAGTCTGGCTCCAGAGCAATGCCCTAAACCAATGTCCTACACCCTGCTCAATGGATGACTAGCCAATAGTAAGTACCACGGGTTTCTAATTCAGACCAATGTTCTTTCCATTACACCAGACTGCATCTTATCTGGAAGATGGAAAAGCTGGAAACAAGATTGAGTGACTTGCTCATGGTCACATGATGAGCTAATGGCTGAGAATCAACTTCTTGACTTATAATCTAATGATTTTCCTATTATCCCAGACTGCTGGGAATGAAGAGAAAAATACCTAGCTAAGAGCAAAAGTAAATGAGGAAAGACCTCAGGGAAATCAAACCTAAGACCTCTAAAGGATAAAAATCTTATTTGTCTCTTTGCTCTGCCATTTATTTGAATGTGACTCTGTCCTTCACGCTACTGACAGATGTCTGTGCTCACGGACCAGGGACCTCCCTACATGGGAGGGAGGCAAGTGATGAAGAGCAGAGGGGCTTCAGGGAGGCGTGGCCACCACGGGGCACACTTGATGTTCTAGGATTTGGCCAAACTGCATGCGTCTGTGCTGTACATGTTAACATGGAGAAATGACATACTAATCAGGTGGCTTTACTGGAAAATATAACCATTTTCTGATTTAAATCATTCTATAGGAAAAACTGAGTATGGGGGTGTGGGTGATGGATAATTGTGTGCCAACTTGGTTAAACTATAGTATTCAGTTATTTAATCAAACACCAATCAAGGTTTTGATGTGAAGATACTTTGTACATATAATTAACATCTACAATCAGTTGGCTTTAAAGGGGATTATTACCCTTGATAATGTGGGTGGGCTTTCCCCAATCATTCAAAGGCCTTATGAATAAAACCTGAGGTTTCTTGGAGGAAAAAAATGTCTGCCTTAAGACAGATTCAACTCCTGAGTTTCTAGTTGATTCTGACCTATGGATTTCAGATTTCCCAGCCCTCAAAAGTGCGTAAGTCAATTCCTTAAAATAAATCTGTATCCATCCATCCACCCATCCATCCACCTAGCCAGAAAAAGGAAGAGATCCTATTTCTTCTGTTTCTCTAGAAAACCCTGACTGATATGAAGGTCTTTCCAGGACTGCAAAGTACTGTGAGCATATGGGGCACACAGAGCCACCTGACATACAGTTTGTGAAAAGTAGAAAGCAAATGAAAATGGAGGAAGGTAAGTTTCACTGAGGAGAGATAACACTACATGCCGCCACACAGGCGGGGACCACAGCAAACGTTCCTCTCTGCCCCTGGGTCACAGCAGGCAGTTACAACCATCTCAGCACAGTCACAACTGAAAGTGATGAGCTTGTCGTGAGACACAAGGATCCATGAATTGCTGAGGCAATAAAATGATAGCTGGGAGTAAAGAAAACACACTCAGATTTCCAGGAATTAACAAGGAAGGCGTTTGGGGCGTAAAAAAAAGCATCTTCTCCCTGAAGACTGACAGTGACCTCAAGGCGTCTCCCCCATGTGCTGCTGAACACTTAAAGATAGGTACTATTAATTCTTTGCATTCCACTGTATAACTTTCTAGGCTGGGGAGAGTCATGGGATCTGCTTTCCATTTCAAAATAAGTATATCTTTCGAATTTCTTCCTCACCACCCTCCTCACCCTCATCATCACTTCCCAGCAGTCCCATCCCCGGAGGACTGCTTGGGAGGTCAAGAGGGAAGGTGTAGAGCAGACGGTCAGTCTCACCTTGGCTTCTGAAGTGGGTTCCAAAAAGCACAGGCGATTCCCAAGTCCCTCGGCTGCCAGGCAGAACTTCCTCTGCTCCTTGTGAACGTTGGCGATGCACTGGAGGACCACTTCATCTTCCTGCCAGGGGAACAGAGACCCATGTGAGGAGCAAGGGACTACCTCCCAACGCAGAGCCAAGCCCCTAAGGCACCCTGCTGCATCTTCCTCAGGTCTGCTGAGGGGCACATGCCTTTGAATATTAAAGGAGAGTTTGTTCCTCGCATGGCATATATGAGCTTCTCCCCTGAGTCAGGATTCTACTCATCTCTGGGGAGTGGGGTAGAAAGGACTTGGAAGAGAGGTACTACTTAAGTTCACAGTGTGAGCCTCACTTCTGAAATGTACAAACTGCACACCATCCAGGTAAGCAGAGGATTTCAACCCTTGAGGGAATCTTAAACTAAACCTAAGCAATTTCTCCAAATAAGCAATTAAACAATGAGGGAAACTGAGATGGCAGCAGAGATCAGAGGGAGGCAGGATCGGTGGAGGGAAGGGCCATTCTATGACAGGCTGGAAAGAGACATGTTTTGTTGGAGGAGAGGGATGTATGCAGTGAAACACATTCGCCAGAGATGACAGAGGACGCTGCGGAGGGCCCAGCAGATGCCTTTAATTTTAAATTCTCTTTTATATTAAGCTATAGCTGACTGAGAATGTGGTATTAATTTCAGGTGTACAGCAAAGTGATTCAGTTAAACACAAATGTATATAGCACAGGGAACTCTGCTCAGTAGTCTAATAATCGATATGGGAAAGGAGATGCATTTTAGACATGCATCTAAGGAAGACTAAAAGGAAAGGAAGACTGAGAGAAGCCTTGAGGATCCAGGCTGGAAGGAGGAGTGGTCAAATAGAAGAGCCACTCTGAATTCCCAAGGAGAGGACCTTCCTCCTAGGTGGCAGCCTCAAAAGCAGCCTTCCTCCAATTGCAGACACCTTGTTTGAGTGGCATTCCTCTGCTTGATGGTCCAGAAATGAGGCTGACCTCCATTTACAGGAACATGATCACCCCCTGCACAACCCTGCCTGATGATGAGGGGCAAACCTCTTCCTTACCCATCCCTCCATCCTTGCTCCTCCAACCTGTCAATCCACATGCTCGCTCTCCACCACCACTTGACCTTGGGTTTCAAACATCAAGGAAGACTTCCAGGCACGGTTGAATTAAAGGGGGAAGCAGAGGCGCGCCAGGTGGAAGTGCTTCTTCTCAGCGCTTGCTCTCCTGTTCCCCGTCTCAGTCCCAGATCCCCTTGTGTTAGTGTCAGTCCTATTCTACAGTATTGGAAAGGAAAGCAAAGCAAAGGAAAGGAAAGTGAACTCGCTCAGTCATGTCCGATTCTTTGAGACCCCATGGACTGTAGCTACCAGGCTCCTCTGTCCATGGTACTTTCCAGGCAATAGTACTGGAGTGGGTTGCCATTTCCTTCTCCAGGGGATCTTCCCGACCCAGGGATCAAACCCAGGTCTCCCGCATTGTAGACAGACGCTTTACTGTCTGAGCCACCAGGGAAGTCCAGTACTGGAAAGGCACACTAAATAGACATGATTTTTCTTCCACTGTGCCTAGAACACATCTCAGTTCTGTTCAGTCCAGTCACTTAGTCGTGTCCAACTCTTTGCGACCCCATGAATCACAGCATGCCAGGCCTCCCTGTCCATCACTAACTCCCAGAGTTCACTCAGACTCACGTCCATCAAGTCAGTGATGCCATCCAGCCATCTCATCCTCTGTCGTCCCCTTCTCCTCCTGCCCCCAATCCCTCCCAGCATCAGAGTCTTTTCCAATGAGTCCTCTTCGCATGAGGTGGCCAAAGTACTGGAGTTTCAGCTTTAGCATCAGTCCTTCCAAAGAAATCCCAGGGTTGATCTCCTTCAGAATGGACTGGTTGGATCTCCTTGCAGTCCAAGGGACTCTCAAGAGTCTTCTCCAACACCACAGTTCAAAAGAATCAGTTCTTCGGCGCTCAGCTTTCTTCACATCCATACATGACCACTGGAAAAACCATAGCCTTGACTAGATGGACCTTTGTCGGAAAAGTAATGTCTCTGCTTTTGAATATGCTATCTAGGTTGGTCATAACTTTTCTTCCAAGGAGTAAGTGTCTTTTAATTTCATGGCTGCAGTCACCATCTGCAGTGATTTTGGAGCCCCCCTAAAAATGTCTGACACTGTTTCCACTGTTTCCCCATCTATTTCCCATAAAGTGATGGGACCAGATGCCATGATCTTCGTTTTCTGAATGTTGAGCTTTAAGCCAACTTTTTCACTCTCCTCTTATCAAGAGGCTTTTTAGTTTTTCTTCACTAACACATCTAATCACATGGAAAAATGAAATCCTCTATGTGGTGGGAACATGAAGAGATTCAATGGGACTAACCCCTACAAAGAGGTCTGCAATGCCCAGGGATTGGCCAGGGGTGACAGGGAAATTGGAGACATCACAAATCACAGACATATGAGGTGAACATTGAGGGAATACAAAAGGCTCCATACTTTTGCTAGCCCTGAAATGTCACTGTTCATCACCAAATTGAGTCAGTAATAAATTCAAGCCTCTGCTTCAGAATTCAATATTCATTTGAGTTGAGACAGAAGAGAACTCCAGAATATCACTTCTCTCGAAATGTGGGCTTGGGGAGATCTTTGAAAAAAATGAAATTTTTCCCCAGGCAGAGTATCCCCCAGAACCCAGGGCCAATACCATCCCCCCTGGGGGGCACAGGGAATGGGGGAAGATTCTGAGTTGTCAAAACTTCAGAAAGGTGCCACGAAACAGGGGCATGGGAATTCAGTGATCTGTACTGCAAGAGGCAGTCCTCAAAACACATAATTTTTCCATCCAAAATGTCAAGAAGACCCCCTGTTGAGAAATACTTTAAGTATCTCCTACCCACATACCCTTTACCAGTGGAAACAGGCATTTGGAAATCACAGAACTGGATCTATGGACCAGATTTCTCACAAACAAAGGGGAAGTCAACAAAGTTTCTTTATAGTATGTGTCTTAGAGAATCTCTTTCCATAATCACCTTTCCCATGTTCTTTCCACCCTAAAGTGCCCAAACCATCTTGCACTAGCTGCCTCAGGGATCTATTTGTCTTCTGAATTTGACCTGTGCTATAATTCACATCCTCATAACCTAGGCTACCAATCAACTCATGAAATAAAGGAATTGCCCTGGCTCAGTAACCACTTCCTGAAGAGCACTCACATACAGGCACTGTCCAAGTCAGCACTCTGGGGGATACACGTGACTGTGTGACTCTGGGCCAACTTACCCTTCTCCAAACACGTTCACTTTTTTCCACCTGCTGTCTGGAACTGTACACCTTGGACTGACCTGGCTGTAGACACCAGCTGGCATGGCAGCCTGTACCTGCCTTCCCTCCAGACAGCAGCTATTAGCACCATAAACCTTCAACAGACAGACATCTGGAGCCAAAGATTGCTTGACGCAGAAATCTTTGCACCATTTGGAATCATGAGATGAGTTAATTTAATCCATTTCATTAATTTTCTCACTCCCTAGTGAAACACAGAACACAACCCCCTCTATGCCATTACCAACTCTATCTAGTTTACTCATCCCTATACTGATGTATGCTTTCTCCCCTCTTGTTATCTCTCTTCCTTTATCCCTTTGCTTTAAAGCAAATCTGGGAATTTCCAGATAATGTTATTTCCGAGGAAGCCCCTTTAACTGAAGGCTGCAAATTCTCCCACTTTTGTTATTTTTTCTTCCAGAAACTCTAGCTCCCCTCACAATCCTCAGTGCCAACTCAGATGATTACTCTTCTACTCAGGTGCCAAGAATCTTCTATTTTCAGATACATGATAGCCAATCTCCACACCTTCTTTGGCAGTCTATCAACAGACTAGTTACTTCTCCCATCCTTTATCTGACTCTAATGACAATTGGGGAATTTCATAAACATTTTTGTGTGAATGCAACTCACATTTATTGAGTGCCTTCCAAGGGCAAAGAATTCTTCCAGGATATCATGAAGTACACCAGGTTTTATAAGAGGTGATATGTTAATATAGTAATAATGGAGCTGACACCTGACAGGCCAGCCCACAGCCTTTCTCCACTCTGCTTTAATCATCATCTCAAGTAATTTCAAGGTTCTTGTGGACAATCTATTCAAAATGAATCAGTTCAGTTAAGTTGCTCAGTCGTGTCCGACTCCTTGCGACCCCATGGACTGCAGCACCCCAGGCCTCCATGTCCATCACCAACTCCCGGAGTTTACTCAAACTCACGTCCATTGTGTCAGTGATGCCATCCAACCATCTCATCTTCTGTCGTCCCCTTCTCCTCCTGCCTTCAGTCTTTCCCAGCATCAAGGTCTTTTCAAATGAGTCAGGTCGCATCAGGTGGCCAAAGGATTGGAGTTTCAGCTTCAACACTGGTCCTTCCAATGAACATTCAGGACTGATCTCCTTTAGCATGGAATGGTTGTATCTCCTTGCAGTCCAAAGGACTCTCAAGAGTCATCTCCAACATCACAGTTCGAGAGCATCAGTTCTTCAATGTTCAGCTTTCTTTATAGTCCAACTCTCATATCCATACATGACTACTGGAAAAACCATAGCCTTAACTAGAAAGACCTTTGTTGGCAAAGTAATGTCTCTTCTTTTCAACATGCTATCTAGGTTGGGCATAACTTTTCTTCCAAGGAACAGGCATCTTTTAATTTCATGGCTGCAATCACCATCTGCAGTGATTTTGGAGCCCAAAAAAATAAAGTCTGACACTGTTTCCACAGTTTCCCCATCTATTTGCCATGAAGTGATGGGACCGGATACCATGATCTCTGTTTTCTGAATGTTGAGCTTTAAGC
The DNA here is from genome assembly GCF_001704415.2 of Capra hircus. Lineage (NCBI taxonomy): Eukaryota > Metazoa > Chordata > Mammalia > Artiodactyla > Bovidae > Capra > Capra hircus. The sequence continues at coordinate 73,921,452 of NC_030817.1, read as the reverse complement.
CAACTTTTTCACTCTCCTTTCACTTTAATCCAGAGGCTCTTTAGTTCTTCTTCACTTTTTGCTATAAGGGTGGTGTCATCTGCATATCTGAGGTTATTGATATTTTCCCAGCAATATTAATTTCAGCTTGTGCTTCTTCCAGCCCAGCATTTCTCATGATGTACTCTGCATAGAAGTTAAATAAGCAGGGTGACAATATACAGCCTTGACGTACCCCTTTTCCTATTTGGAACCAGTCTGTTGTTCCATGTCCAGTTCTAACTGTTGCTTCCTGACCTGCATACAGGTTTCTCAAGAGTCAGGTCAGGTGGTCTGGTATTCCCATCTCTTTCAGAATTTTCCACAGTTTATTGTGATCCACACAGTCAAAGGCTTTGGCATAGTCAATAAAGCAGAAATAGATGTTTTTCTGGAACTCTCTTGCTTTTCCATGATCCAGTGCATGTTGGCAATTTGATCTCTGGTTCCTCTGCCCTTTCTAAAACCAGCTTGAACATCTGGAAGTTCACGGTTCACATATTGCTGAAGCCAGGCTTGGAGAATTTTGAGCATTACTGTACTAGCGTGTGAGATGAGTGCAATTGTGCAGTAGTTTGAGCATTCCTTGACATTGCCTTTCTTAGGGACTGGAATGAAAAGTGACCTTTTCCAGTCCTGTGGCCACTGCTGAGTTTTCCAAATTCGAAATGAATAACTTGACCTAATGACTGACCCTCTGTTTTGGTAACACACTCTAATGAAACTTCCTTGTCATGACCTAGAATGAATCCAGTTCTAAGATCCAAAACTGGACTTTTACTCTACAGATGCATTCTTCTCTCTTGCTTGCTTTCTCATTGCACTATTCTTGCTTTCCCCTTCAGCAAATTGGCCAGTTCCAAGAGGGCACACTGCCATCGTCATTATTTTCTCCACCCCACCAAGGAAAATGATTGATTTTTTTGAAAGAGAAAACACCACAGCTTTGAAGTTAGGGGAGTTTTAAAAATATTGTGTACTAACTCATATAAGTAGAATCTAGAAAAATGGTATAGATGATTCACAACGTAGAAATCAAGACATAGAGAACAAACACATGGATACCAAGGGGGAAAAGGGGAGTGGGATGAATTAGATTGGGATTGGCATATATACATACTGTTGATACTATGTACAAAACAGATACCTAATGAGAACCTAACTATATAGCATAGAGAACTCTACTCAGTGCTCTGCAGTGACCTAAATGGGAAGGAAATTCAGTTCAGAGGGGATATATGTATACATGAATATATATGAATCAGTACAGCTGATTCATGTTGCTGTCCTGCAGAAACTGACAGTTACACAGCAGTGTAAAGAAACAATACTCCAATAAAAATTAAGACAAACAATAAATAAATTTATAAGGGTTATTTTTGGTAACATTCTCAGCTTGTTTGAACCTTGCTTCATTGAAACACAATCATAAATTTTTTCCTTTTTCATAGGATTTATAGCAGACTTAACTCAGTCAATATCAAACAATAATGGCTTCCATCTATAATAGAAAGAGAGGTAAACTAAAGGGAAGAAAGCATAGGCTGGAGGGCATAATAATCAGAAACAGTAAGACCTTTCAAACCCAGCCTCTGTCCTTGGGTGGGCATTATGAATCTCCTGGGACCCCAGGAAATAATCTGCATAAGACCACAGAAGGTTTTCCTTCTTTTACCAAATAAGTCTAAAGGTCTCTGCCTGGCTTTGAAAATGTCTCCACCACTGAGTTCTCCCCTCCACCTCTCATCTTATCTTCCTTCATTCCTACTGCCTACCATCTCCCAAATAAGCCTTGCTCAGAGTTCATGGAATGCTCCTCCTTGAAAGCCCTCCTTCCTTCACTCAACTCCATATTCTCTTAGTTCTCTTCCCTTTATGATGGATCCTTCCCATGTTCCCTTTCTCCTGCCACTCCTAAACATAGGGATCACTCAAGGGCGGGTCTTTGTCATTTTCCCTTAGAAATCTCACTCAGTCTTCAGGCTTCCGGGTTTATTCTGAGAGTCATCATGCCATCTGTACCTCCAGTGGAGCTAGTGGTAAAGAACCTGCTTGCCAATGCAGGAGACATAAGAGATGAGGGTTTGATTCCTGGGTTGGGAAGATCCCCTGGACAAGGGCATAGCAACCCACTCCAGTATCCTTGCCTGGAGAATCCCATGGACAGTGGAGCCTGGTGGGCTACAGTCCCTAGGACTATAAAGAGTCAGACACGATTGAAGCAACTTAGTACACACATACTCACACATACCTCCAACCTGATGGCATTCTATAGTTCCAAATATCCACCTATTGATCCATGGACTTCTCAACACCTCAAACCAATATGTTCCATTGTATCAAAAGGCTTCCTTTTTTTCCATGTATTCATCTTTCTATTATGATTTCTGTATTTGTCAATGACATATCCAACCCCTCTGCAGCCCAGGCTCAAACACCATCACCTCCTATCTGAGTCTTCTCTCTCTCCTCTTCTGCAACATATGGATCAGAGGAAGCAGACACTGGAGCTCTAGAGCTCTGGACAAGGCTATAACAATACCCAAAGCAGTCTTCCTCTGGTCTTTTACTGGAGTCACAGCCCCGACTTCATCACTTTCCTGCTGAAAATCCATAATGACTCTCTACACTGTCCACAAAACAGATATAAATTTCTTAAACCAGTATATAAGGATCTCCACTTTCCAACTTCTTCCCTACAGACGTCTTTGCCATCTCTACCCCTATGCCATGATTTGCCCTGTTTTCCTGTGATCACAGATCTGCTGGCCTCCCAAGCTCAGCTTAAATTCCATATTCTTTATGAAGTCCAGGTCATTATGCCTCTCCTGCCAAACTTGCATAGCAATTATTACCATCCTCTTGCATAATGATTATTCATAATATGCCATATCCCCAGTTATGTATTTGGAAACGGCTCACATTTGCTGATCTCTGACTGTGTAACAGGCACTGTGTTTTACGCACAGTGACCCATTTAAACTTCATGTCAGTGCTATGATGTAGCTACTATTGTAATCTCCATGTGACAGATGAGAAGCTGCTGTGCAGAACAGTTAAGTAACTTGCCTAAGGTCTCCTGGTGGCAAGGGGTGGAGCCTGGTATCCAGTCTGGACAGACTGTATCCACATTCTCTTTCCCAGCTTCTCTCAGTTGGCCATTTACCCCTTGAAGGCAGGGTCCCCATCTGGTTCACCTTTACACCTATTGGGATACTCACAAGCATGGTGCCTTAAACACATCATGCACCCAATTATAACTTATTAAGTGGGCGTGTTTCCACCTTGCAACCCCAGTTAATTACAAACTCTGTTAAAGCAGAAAACAGCTTCCCCATCCAAGCCGGGAATGTAATGTGTTTGGTAAAATCATGTTGGCTGATTGGAATATGAAATATGATTAAAAGAAGAGATTACTCTCATGGAACAATAGTTTTTGTAGAAGGGGTCACTGCTTCACTGATGAGCCAGAACTGAGTAAAGTTATAAAAAGAGAATAGATATTAACATAAAGGAGGAATGGGGGGAAAAGCCATAATGAGGCTTTGGAGTCCATTTCAAAATTTCTTAGTTTCTGTTAATTGTTATTGCTGATAATAATAACCATTCATTCTATACCAGACACTCTGCTGAAATCTAGCCTCCCCTCCTAGATTACGTAACACTCATAATAACACAACCATTCTAAGGATGAGGAAACCAAAGCTCTGAGGATTTAGCTAATTTTAATGAATAAACATTTAATGAACAGTCACTATGTGTCACCATGTTCCAGCACCTCAGTTTAGTCCTTACAACTTCCCTAATATTCTCTCTATTCATAGATAAAGAGGCTGACACATAGAGAGCTTAATTAACTTGCCTAGCACCACACCACATGCAAGTAACAGTTTCCAACCTTGAACCTGGGATTACATGAATCAGGAGCTTGTCCTCCTGATCATGATGCCAAAACAGCTCTTGACTCCAAGAGACTGACCTTAGCAATAGATCTGAAATACATCTTCCTGATTCTAAGGCCCATGTGATGGTGCTGATAAAAACAGATATATCCTGGCCCTCTCACATGGTGATCCCACTACAAAAAGTAACCAAATCGGAGAGCATGATGCCAGAGAGAACAGCCAGAGGACTTAAAATCAAATAAAATCAAATTTCTCAGTGTTCCATGATTGTAACGATGGATGGAGTGAACATCATCCTTAAACTTGTAGCAGTGGGGGGGAATGATTAAAATCCAAGGTATATCGTATATCAGCATCCCCTCAAGCCATGTGGTTCACAAGCGCTGGCTATTCCTGTCATAGCTCCAGCCTGGGTGGTGCTGAGTGATTGCCCCTGAACAAGAATATACAGCCTTTGGCTCTCTTGGCTGGGATGTCATATTATCACAGGTTGCCTCTGACAATGTTCTTCCCATACCCCACTAGAGAACTTTGAACTTGAAAATGAATGGAGCTTGCCTATTCTATTCCTGCTGCTTCTTTCTTACACCCCGACACCCAGCACCAGGGCCAGAGAAGGTCTGTGTTTGCCATCTCGGAGTTGATGGACGGGGGCACCCTGGCTCCCTCTCCTCTCTCTGGGTCATTTGCAGAGGACTCTTTGGGACAAAACAAAATGGCTGAGAGCCCTATTTAAGGTCGATCATTAGGCAGCTGATGACAGCCCTATAGTTAGCTGTGCACGTCACTGGTGCTGAGCAGCTCGTGAGCGGGGGCACGTGAGACAGGGCGCAGTCCAGCAGATTTCATGGTCCACATGTGAGTGCAGACAGGACTTCAGAGGACAATCCATAACCATTTATTGCTTTAAAAAGGAATATGTGGCCTCGCCACACTTCTTGAACAGCAGGCACTATTTTGGGAACTGATACAGTTAGAGCTACCTGCTAAATATATATACAGACATGGGTGAGAGAGCTTATTCCAAGGCTTTACCCAAAAGCATCTCTTAAATGAAAAATAAGTGGGTTATTGGGATGACAGGACCATCTACAGACTGTTTCATAAGGATTAACAGCACTGGCGGTCTACTGTGCCCTAGGTATCAATCATTTTAACTATTTGCTTCCTCAGATCCTAAGCTCCTCAGGGGCAGGAGCCTCTCATTTCCCTGTAAATCCTCAGTGTCTGGCATAGTGGCTGGCACTGGTAGAAAAGCAGAGATACTTCTGAATTTAATGAAATAACCATATATACTGAAAACTAGTAATATTAACAAAATACTTACATATAAAAATTGCATCATGAAGATATTTCTGCATTTCCTTACTTGTAGACTCTAGAATGTCAACATGAAAACAGTTGGAATGTTATATAAGGCTCTGTAATATCCTGTTCACTTCTACAATGGCTCAATGAGACCTAGAAATACTCTTAATCCCACTTTAAAAATTACTAAGCTACCATCACTGGTTCCTTACTACTCACTGCTTGTTGCACAATGCAATACAATGGAAATGCCAGCATCCAAGAGACAAAATTGATAGAGTTGATCATTCCTTCCTTTGTAAAATACAGTCATGATTTGGCTCACAAGGTAGACTTTCTCTTTCATGTTGCTCCTATTCAAGAGCATCTCCTTCTCAGGTTCCTTGGCTGGCCAAGCCTCATCTTCTCTGTAATGCGGGAGCTGTGCCCCCACGTTATTCTTCAGAGTTCTTTTCCTTACCTGAACTCTCCTCCCTGGTGATATCATTTGGTTTCATGGCTTTGAAAATCATGTGTAGTCACTAATATTGTTGTCATTTAGTCACTAATTTGTGTCTAAACACTATGCAACCCCATAGTATGTAGCCTGCCAGGCTCCCCTGTCCATGAAATTTTCCAGGCAAGAAATACTAGAGTGGGTTGCCATTTCCTTCTCCAGGGGATTCTCCTGACCCAGGGATAAAAGCCTGGTCTATTGCATTGGCAGGTGGGTTCTTTATCACTGAAGCTGCCAAGGAAGCTCCAGTCATTAATACTAATGACTCTCAAATTTGTATAACCTGCTTTAACTTCTTTTATCTCCAATTGCTTAACAGGTTCAACTCATAATCATGTCCCTTGTATGTTCCTCCTGATGATCTATCTCAGGACATGGCAACTCCATTCTTCAGGTACTCAGACAAAAGAAAAATCTTGAATTAATTCCCTTTTTTCTCACCTCACTTCCATGCCAGCAACAAATCCTACCAAATCTATCTTCAAAATTTATCTGACTGGACCAGCTTGCATCCTCCTCACCACACCACCTGGTCACACCATTATCTCTTGACACCATCACCTCTCACCAGTCCAGGTTCAATGCATGATACTGGATACTTGGGGCTGGTGCACTGAGATGACCCAGAGGAATGGTACGGGGAGGGAGGAAGGAGGGGGGTTCAGGATGGGGAACACGTGTATACCTGTGGCAGATTCATGTTGATGTATGGCAAAACCAATACAATATTGTAAAGTAATTAACCTCCAATTACAATAAATTTATATTTAAAAAAATCTATCTGACTGGACCAGCTTGCATCCTCCTCACCACACCACCTGGTCACACCATCACCTCTTGACATGATTACTGAAAGCACCTCTGAACTTATTTCCCACTCATATCTCTTCCCTACACACTAGCTAGAGGAAGGTTTTTACTGAGATCCTGTCTCCCCAGTACTCAAAACTCTTCAGTGGCTTTCTGTCTTACTCAGGAAAATGGCAGGATTCTTACTGTGGTCCTAAAAACAGGCCCACTTGCCTGTGATCTCTCTTCTTTTGCTTGTTTCGTCTCAGCTGTACTGGCCTGGTTCTAGGAGCTTAGATTTTTGAAGCATGCTCCGCCCTCCCACCCTTTGCCCTGGCTTTTTCTTTGCCAAGGATGCTCTTCTCCAGTTCCCCACAGGGCTCCTTCCCTCACTTCCCTTAGGTGTCTGCTCAGTGTCAGTTTATCAGAGAGGCTCTCCCTCTATAAAATTACAACCCCATTCCCACTCCGCACTTTCCATCTTGCTTCATCTGCCTTCCTTCCACTAGCACTTACCACCTAAGAACGTGCACTTGTTTGTTTCTTATCTATTCCCTCCTCATTAGAATGTAAGCTCCATGGATACTGTTTTGGCACCGCTGTATCTCCAGCGTGCAAAACAGTGCCTGGTACAAGGTACATGAGTATGCGCTCAGCCACTCTATCTTGTCTGACTCTTTGCAACCCCACAGACTGTAGCCTGTCAGGCTCCTCTGTCCATGGGATTATCCAGGCAGGAATATTGGAGTGGGTTGCCATTTCCTTCTCCAGGGGATCTTCCCAACCCAGGGACTAAACCTGCATCTCCTGAGTCTTCTGTGTTGGCAGATGGGTTCTTTTTACCACTCAGCCATCTGGGAAGCCCCACAAGGTAGGTACTCAGCCCCAAGAAAAAGACTAGTGGTTTATTCCTTTGCACGAATTGTGTAATCATTCCTCAGACTCGGCTGGGATTAAGGGTTTCCATTAAGGGCTGACAAACAAAAGAAGCAACCCACAGCCTGTAGGCAGGGACCTGGAAAGAGTGTCTTGTTTTCTCTTGATAACTTTTCCCACTGCCAAGAACACTGAATTTGAAGTCTGAAGTCTGATGATATAGTTGATGCAGCCTCTCCCATGGCTAGGTCCTTTTGGAACTTGCAGAGAAGGCAAAGTGGGAAAGCCTTCCCTGAGTTGATTAGGGAGATCTGCAGGCACTAGGGTTCCCATGTGCAGTTCACTCCCTCTCAGGTAGACTAGGCTGCTAGCCAACACGGAAGAATACAGTGACCCGTAACATCTTCTTCGGGAAATAATGGTCAATTTATTTAAATTTCTGACCCTCACAGGGTAGAAAAATAATGATTGAGTTGGTACCAGGCAATTTCAGGCCCCACAGGAAGGTTTGCACTTTTTTTCCAATAAAATTGTACATAACTTGATATTTTGAATATTCTCCCCCAAAGCAAGTGAGTGACTACACCCAGGAGCATACACACACCCCTTTGGTTTCTCTCTTCTTCAGACACATCAGCCGGGGTGAAGAGCAAACAGAAAAAGCTAGAATACTAAAGCAATCATGATGTTTGATGTATAAGAGGGAGTAAGGGTTGATAATAGTTATGATAGGGAAAGGTAGGTCTCTAGATCTAACATTGCTCTGAACCTAATTTGAAAAAGGTGGGAATGTAAATTGGTGCAGCCACCATGGAGAGCAGCAGGAAGGGTCCTTAAAAAACTAAAAACAGAATAATCATATGACTCTACAATCCCACTCCTGAGCATATATCCAGAGAAAATCATAATTTGAAACTATATGTGCACCCCTAGTTCACTACAGCACTATTACAATAGCCAAGACACGGAAGCAACTTAAATGCCCACTGACAGAGGAATGGATATAGAAGATATGGCATGTGCATACATATATGTGGATATTTGTGGGTGTCTGTGTGTGTATATATATACACACAGAATGGAATATCAGCCATAAAAGAATGAAATCTTGCCATTTAAAGCAACATGGATGGAGCCAGAAATTATCTTATTAAGTGAAGTCAGACAGGAAAAGATAAACATTACATGATACCACTTATATTTGAAATCCCCCCCAAAATGATACAAAGGAACTTGTTTACAAAACAGATACAGATTCACAAATTTAGAAAACAAACTTACAGTTACCAAAGAGGAAAGAGAGGAAGGGATAAATTAGGAGATTGGGATTAACGTACACACACTGTTGCTGCTGCTGCTAAATCGCTTCAGTCATGTCCGACTCTGTGTGACCCCATAGACAGCAGCCCACCAGGCTCCCCTGTCCCTAGGATTCTCCAGGCAAGATTACTGGAGGTTGTTGCCATTTCCTTCTCCAATGCATGCATGCACGCTAAGTCGCTTCAGGATGCTCTGTCCACAGAATTCTCTAGGCAAGAGTACTAGAGTGGGTTGCCATTTCCTTCTCTGATATAATGCCTGAGTATATCCTAATAATAAGTGGCGAGGAGACATGGAAAGGAAGCACAGACAAATGATATTGGCCATAAATTAAAAATAGCTGGATGATAGGCAATGGGTTCATGAAATTTCTTATTTTCTCTACTTCTGTATGTTTAAATTTTTCCATAATAAAGCTAAAAAAAAAACTACAAAGAACTAAGATTAGAGTTTCTATTCACCAATAAAATAGATAATCAATAAGGACCTACTGTATAGCACTCAATATCCTGTAATAATCTATAATGAAAAAGAATCTGAAAAAGAATAGATATATGTACAGGTGTAGCTAAATCACTTCTTTGTATACCTGAAACCATCACAATATTGTAAATCAATTATACTACAATATAAAATAAAATTTTTAAACTTTAAAAAAATAAATAGGGAGTTTGAACAGCACACTTTTTAATTTCCCATGTTTGTATTATAACTGCTGATGAGTTTGCAGGCCACCTTCATCTTGAGAAACCATGAGCCTTGAAACCCTAGAAAGAGACAAAGAGTATCCAATTCTGACTCTACCAAGGACACTACTGGGAGACCCGGATGAACTGTGCAATGATACCTACATTTTTACATTAGATCTAGTCTTTATGTCAGTTTCCTTTAATTTTGGCATTGATTCTGGGATCTCTGGTTTCTGACTTGAGGTACAACACCTCCCTGGGCTATGTAATTCACCTGTAGCAGTTCACCCATTTTAAATCAGATCTTCTAACAATCCCTATGCTTGGGAGATTAGGCCACAGTACCATCTGCTTCTGTTTCTTAGACATAAACTAAGCATTGAGTTTCTCTCTATGGACATAAGGTAGCGCCTCAGATGGTGAACTTTCTGGAATTTTCCCCTTTAAGATTTGTAGAAAAAGCAAACTGAACGAAAATACCCTACATGTAGCATATACTCTGTGTGCATATCAACTTACTGATAGGTTGCATCTGAAAGCAAGAACAAAGCATCTAGCAATTTCCATACACAATCTAATAGCTCCTTTCTCAAAAAAGATGCTTGATGAAGTTAGTAGACTATAATGAAATTTATGGACTGACATTGAGAAGGAAAGGCTTGGAAAATAGGTCACTTAAAGGCAAAAGTGTTTTCATTATTTAATAGTGCATAAAACCCTATCAACTGTCCAGGGGTAGTTTCTTTAAAATATATATATATATATATCCATTTCATCCAGCTTACATTCAGTCATGCAAGAAATACTTGTGTGCCTGCTGCTGCGCCAGATTCTGTTTCATGGCCTGGGGTGAAGTGGTATATACAAAGGTGAGGCATCTGCCCTCCTGGAACCCCCAATCCAAGTGGATGACAATGTGGTCATACAGATCCGCTCAAATAGGCTTTAGGTGGCAGTGGTTTGCAGAGATGATGATATAAGATGATATAATTCAGAACCAGAGGAATCTGAGTAAGAGAACACAGGAATATTTGAGATACTTCCCTCTCCTTCCTGACATCTTCTCTCTCCTGACTGAACTCCAGTATGTGTTTCTATCAGAGAACTGACTGCTCCATATTGTAACTCTTGGATTTCTTATTAAAATCCCCCTTAACCGGGTCTTTTTCTGCTTGGCAGGCAAGGATAATATCCTGCTCATCTCCATCTTGTTTGTATGGTATTCCCTGGTGGCTCAGATGGTAAAGAATCTGCCTGCAATATGGGGAACCTGGGTTCGATCCTCGGGTTGGGAAGATCCCTTGGAGAAGGGTATGGCTACCCACTCCAGTATTCTTACCCAGAGAATTTCACAGACAGAGGAGCCTGGCGAGCTACAGTTCATGGGATCGTAGAGTCAGACATGACTGAGCGGCTAACACTTTCACTTTCACATTCCACATTAATAACCTTATGGCCAACATGCCACAGCTGCTTGTTAAATGAAAATCATAAAGGTGGGGAGAAAGGGTGGATCAGAATGGTGGGTCAGAGCTGAGTAAACAGGTGTGGACCAAGAGCACCAAAACCAGACATTGTCCAGGATCATAAGACACACCTCAGGAAAAAGCAGGGGACTCATGAGAGCCAAGACAAGCCTGTTTCTACTAACAGGGATTCACCTGGACACATCCCCCTGGAGCAGAACTCAGTGTTTCATTCTCAGAGTCTAATGTGGGGCTAAAAGGTGACTACTGTGTGCAAAAATTTCTTATACTTGAAGCTTTCAATTCAGTGAGGATCTTGCTATCACCAGTGAATATACAGCACTGAGGAAAGGTATGTGCAGAAGGCAAATTAAATACAAGGAGAACCCACCAGGTGCAGGTTTAAAAACTTCGCATTTTATAACATTTCAAGAACCTCATCACATTAGTCATCAGTATGCACATCGTACAGGCAGAGCCACTTGGGCATAGGCTCAGAAGTGGTAAGTAACAGCCTAGAGTCAGACGTTATTGCTTTTGTTCATTCATTATTCATTAATTTATGAAGTATTCATTAATGCCTGTTATACACCGTGCACTACTAGGTCCTGAGAAGACAAAAATGCATCTGATTTAGCGAGCAGGGATTTAAATCTTGTTCAGTGTAACTCCAAATCCACATCCTTCCTACTGTACCAAGGCCTCTTGGTGAAGAAAGCATTTCAGTAATTTAATAACTGACACCACTCCCACCCTGTCATGCTGTTGTCCAATTTCTCACCTTACTAGGGCTGGTGGTATAGCTGGAAGACTAATTCAAGGGGTAGTTTCCTCTTTCCAAAATAAGATATAAGCACCCAATTGTTTCTTTATCTTAGTCAAGTGCAAATAGAACTTCAAGCCCCAGGTCATTCTTTTTGCCTACAACCCATCCCTGCCATTCACAACCATACTCTTGATCAGTAGCCAAGTCGTGTCAGACTCTTTGCAACCCCATGGACTGCAGCACGCCAGGCTTCCCTGCCTTTCACTGCCAGAGTTTGCTCAAATTCATGTCCATTGAGTTGGCTATGCCATCCAACCATTCTCTCCTCTGTCTCCCCCTTCTCCTCCTGCCCTCAAGCTTTCTCAGAATCAGGGTCTTTTCCAATGAGTTGGCTCTTTGCATCAGATGGCCAAAGTTCTGGAGCTGCAGCACCAGTCCTCCCAGTGAATATTCAGGGTTGATTTCTTCTAAGATTGACTGGTTGGATCTCCTTGCAGTCCAAGGGACTCTCAAGAGTCTTCTCCAGCACCACAGTTTGAAAGCATCAATTCTTCGGTGGTCTGCCTTCTTTGTAGTCCAGCTCTCACATCTGTACATGACTACTGGAAAAACCATAGCCTTGACTATATGGATCTTTTTCGGCAAAGTGATGTCTTTGCTTTTTAATACACTGTCTGGTTTTGTCATAGCTTTCCTGCCAAGAAGCAGCTGTCTTCTAATTTCATGGCTGCAGTCATCATCCTCAGTGATTTTAGGGCCCAAGAAGAGGAAACCTGTCACCTCTTCCTTCTGTTCCCCTTCTATCTACCACAAAGTGATTAGACCAGAAGCCAGGTTCTTAGTTTTTTGAATGTTGAGATTTAAGCTGGCTTTTTCACTCTCCTTGCTCACCCTCATCAAGAGGCTCTTTAGTTCCTCTTAACTCTCTGCCATTAAAGCGGTATCATATGCATATCTGATGTTGTTGATATTTCTCCCAGCAATCTTGATTCCAGCTTGTAACTCATCCAGCCCAGCATTTTGTACGATGTGCTCTGCTTATAAGTTAAACAGGGTGACAATAAAAGGTGTTGTCATACTCCTGTCTCAATTTTGAGCCAGTCAGTTTTTCCACACAAGGTTCTAACTTCTTGACCTGCATACAGGTTTCTCAGAAGACAGGTAAGGTGGTCTGCTATTCCCATCTCTAAGAGTTTTCCACAGTTTGTTACGATCCACATAGTCAAAGGTTTTAGTGTAGTCAATGAAACAGAGGTAGACGATTTTCTGGAATTCCCTTGCTTTCTCTATGATCCAGTGAATGCTGGCAATTTGATCTCTGGTTCCTTTGTCTTTTCTAAACCCAGCTTATACATCTGGCAGTTCATGTACTGCTGAAGCCTAGCATGCATAATTTTGAGCATGACCTTACTAGTATGGGGGATGAATGCAACTGTTGGTAGGTTGAGCGTTCTTCAGTACTGTCCTTCTTGGGAACTGGGGTGAAGATAGACCTTTTCTAGTCTTGCGGCCACTGCTCAGTTTTCCAAATTCACTGATCTATTGAGTGCAGCACTTTAATAGCATCACCTTTTAGGATTTTAAATAGCTCTGCTGGAATTCCATCACCTCCACTAGCTTTATTGGCAGCAGTGTTTCCTAAGACCCACTTGATTTCACACTTCAGAATGTCTGGCTCTGGGTGAGTGACCACATCACTGTGATTATCTGGTAATTAAGATGTTTTTTGCACAGTTCCTCTCTGTATGCTTGCCATCTCTTCTTGATCTCTTCTGTTTCTATTAGGTCTTTACCATTTCTGTCCTTTATTGTACCCATCTTTGGATGAAATGTTCCTTTGATATTTCCAATTTTCTTGAGATGTCTATTCTTTCCCCTTCTGCTGTTTTCCTCTGTTTCTTTACATTCTCCATTGAAGAAGGCCTTCTTGCTTCTCCTTGCTATTCTCTGAAACTTTGCACTTAGTTTGGTGTACCTTTCCCTTTCTCCCTTGCTTTTTGCTCCTCTTCTTTCCTTGGCTATTTGTAAAGCCTACTCAGACAACCGCTTTGCTTCTTGCCTTTCTTTTTCCTTGGGATGGTTGTGTTCACTGTCCCCTGTACAACATTATGAGCCTCTGTCCATGGTTCCTCAGGCACTCTGTTTACTAGATTACTACCACACTGCCGTCTGTAAATCCTGCCTGAACCTAAGAATATTTTTTTAAATTTCATAGTGTACTACATCCTTTGAACAGGCTTAGAAAATGCAAGTGATGTCAGAATTAGCAAAAGTCATCAGAATTCTTGACCAAGCCAAAATCTAATGAAAACCCAATAAAATTAAAAGCATATGAAATAGGGTCATTTGATTGCTTGATTCTTTTTGTTATACAGACTAGAATTTACTCCATATCTCAGGTGAAAAATACCATATTGCCTTTTTTTCTAAATATAGTAACATCTGGCTCTGGATCTTGACTTGCAATGATTTCATTCTCAGTCATGTTCAGGGAAACTTTCCCTTTCCCAGAGCTATATAACAATCCCAGGAGATTTATACAGTCCATAAAATTTGGAGCAAAGCAGCTGGTCCTTGGTCCATCAAATTGCTGTCAAGATACCCATTTTCCAAGCCTGTGTGGTCCATTTGCTGGCAGGAATCCAGTAGTTCTTTGCCCTTCTTAGACATAGAGACTGTGGTCTCCAAGTATTGGTGCTTCAGGATCAGCATCTTGAGTCCCATCATCTTACCGTCTCCTGGGTAGTACATGGGCAGGGCTGGAGATCTCTGCTACCTATGAAGCCCCCACCATGCTCTTTCCTCCAGCCTCTAAAAGCAAGGCTTTGCCAGGTCTGGCAACTTTGCCTCCTCCGTCCAAGCCTCAGGACCCATCCCCTACTAAGACCACTCCAGTTTTTTACTTCTAAGAGACTCAGGAAAATAAAAGTCCTCAGCACAAAAGGAAGTCCCAGTTATCTAGGACTCAAAGCCTAGTCTGTCTGGATGAGAATGAAAAGAAGTAACTTATTTTTATTCTATATTTTTTTCCCCAATTTCTTTCATTTTGATGAGTCAACAGGAAATGACCAAACCTGTTTCTGCTGCAAAGCAGTGGTGCTCAACCATGGAGATATGAGAATCACCCGGAGCACTTTTAAAATATGCTGACACCAGGGCCCCATCCTGAGCCAAATAATGGCAGTCTCTGGGGAGGGATACTGGGTATGGTCTCACCAGGTGACCCACGCACAGTTAGAGTGGAGAACTTCTTTCCAGACTCAGGTCAGAGGTGACAACTGGGGAAGTCAGAGAAGACTGGCAGATACCCTGATACAGATATGGAATCTCAGGGGAAAATGAGTGAGTTCTGGATGCAATAAAAGGAAATCTTGGGGGAAAGCAAGTATCCTCATTTCCTTTTAATCAAGGATACAAAAGCTGGGCCACAGTTGATCTGAGGCCCTCCAGTCATCTGTCATGAGGCAGGCCCCTCATCAGGTTCAGTTCAGTTGCTCAGGCATGTCTGACTCTTTGTGACTCCATGGACTGCAGCACGCCAGGCTTCCCTGTCCATTACCAACACCCGGAGCTTGCTCAAACCCATGTCCATCGAGTCCATGATGCCATCCAACCATCTCATCCTCTGTTGTTCCCTTCTCTTCCTGCCTTCAATATTTCCCAGCATCAGGGTCTTTTCCAGTGAGTCAGTTCTTCACATTGGGTGGCTAAAGTACTGGAGTTTCAGTTTCAGCATCAGTCCTTCCAATGAATATTCAGGACTGATTTCCTTTAGGATTGACGGGTTTGATCTCCTTGCAGTCCAAAGGACTCTCAAGAACATACCTCATCAGGTATGTAGCTCTAGAACACAGCCTGATGCCCCTTTTCTCTTTTTTTTTTTGCTAGACATTTATAATACTGCCTCATGAGACTCCTTTTCCTAAGTACAGGGGATAGGAAGATGATCTGTCAGCTATAAGTGAGTCACCAGGAGAAACTAACATCTTGCAAACACCTCCAAAACCAGTGAATCATAAAGTAACAATGAGCTGAGAAGTTTAAAACAGAAAGCTAGCCAACCAGCCAGCGACTACTTATTGACTGTTTTCAGTGAACCTGAAATCATCTATGCATGAAACCTGTGGATCCTTCCTCTGTTTTCCCCAATACACTCCCAAACCCCTCCTGGACAAGTAGGAATGAATTTCTGATAACTTCGGAGAAGAGTAAGTAAAACCATTGTTAATAATGCTCTTTACATTCCCTAAAGAAACTGAAGAGTTTTGTAGCTGGGGACAAACAAGCCTCAAAATGGATACGGGAACTGTTCAGAGTCACCCAGTGGCTGATTTGGGAAGAGACAGAATAGCTAAATGATATCCCAAAGCTAACAGGTATCCATCTGCTTCTTTGCCTTGTATTTTCTACCTGGAAATAGAGAAAGCAATGTTACTCTTCTTTCCTAGAGGTGGGGTATGTTTATGGTTGGGATCACACAATGTTGCATAATTTGAGTGACTTAGAAGTAAATGTATTTCAAACAAACTTCTGAAATCACAGCTCATCTATAGGTGGTTATGCATGTGTTGAACATAAGCAGAATTCTTGTCACTGTAATATTCACCTTTCCTTTAATAATTTTAGATTGTATATCCCTGAGTTGAGTTGGAGTTAAGTGGCACTATGCATTGCTTTTATTCATTTATTTTTTTTAACTTTTTAAAAATTGAAGTATGGGTGGTTGAGAAATAAGGTGGTTGGGAAATTAGGAGATTGGAATTAATATATATGTATACACTACCACACATAAAACAGTTAACCAATAAGGACTTCCTATATAGCGAAGGGAGCTCCACTCAATATTTTGTAGTGACCTATATGGGAAAAGAATCAGAAGAGGAATGTGCGTATATATGTATACGTAACTGTGCTGTCCCTCTGAAATTAACATGACATTATAAATCAACTATAGGTCAATTAAAAATAATGAATGAATGAATGAATAAAAGATCTTAGAAGGGATTAAGTATATTTCTGAAGAAAAATGGAAATATAGGTGATTTACAGTATTATATATATAATTATTATATTAGCTTTCTTTTTTATTAAGCAGATCAATGATACAGAAAGGCCCCTGTTTTATCCTACAAGACAAGACAATCTCATGCTCCATGTGTCTGACTCTGCAACCTCATGGACTATAGGCCGCCGGGCTCCTCTGTCCACGGGATTATCCCAGCAAGAATACCGCAGTGAGCTATCATCTCCTTCTCCAGGGGATCTTCCCTACCCGGAGACTGAACTCGTGTCTCTTGCATCTCTTGTACTGCAGGATTTACCTACCAAGCCATGCTTACAACTAACTGTTGCTCTGATGATTTGACTGACTTAAACGGTACAGAGCAGACCATACCAGCAACAGCCTCAAGCAGTATCCATCTCTACCAGCAACATGCTAAGAAAGTGCTCATGACTTTCCTCTTCCCTGCATGGAAGATCAGGTTCTCTGTGCAAATATCCCTCCAAACCAAGATACAGGGAGTAAAAACCGTCTACGCGGAACCATAGCGTGTTTGAAGGAGTAGCATCTCAGCAGTCATTGAATCCAAATTTCTTGGGAGCTCATTCACACAAATGAGGGAGAAAAGTCACAGGTGCAGCATCAAAAGAGAAGATAAAAACCCACTGAAAGATGTAATACTAATTTTCACACTTCTCTCCAAATTAAAAACCTCCTCTGTTATGTGCTAGCCTGCTCTGTCTACCCACAGCCTGGGCCTGTTAACTAGTTAATTCTCTTGGCATTCTGTGAGATCAATTCTTCAGGTTTTATTGGAGTTATTTAGCCTTGGGAATTCCAAACAGAAAGGAAATTTATTATCCATCTGCAAGTATGGGAAGGATTGATATATGGAAGAGGGTAACCATCTGTTATCCACTGAGGTCAGAGTGAGACAGGAAAGCTCTGAAGATATGGAAGAAAATACTAAAATGAGATATGAGGGAGGTCTTACTGAAAGTGAGGGTTAAACATGACCATAAATTATCAAGATTGGATTACAGTTATTTACAAATACAATACAGAACCGTCTCCTCTGGCAGTGTTTAAAGTATCTTGTGATTGGAAATTCAGTAGAAACACAATTCTGCAGAAATAGCCATTAAAAGAAGATTATTTTTGATCGATTTACCCAATTTTAGCATCTTGATACTCGTGCATTAGAGGATGTGAGCTCCATGAAAGCATAAACTGTGTTTAATTCTCCCTTTCCTCTGTTTAACATGGCATTATGTGTAAATAAATAGGCAATAAAGTATTTTTGCTGCTCTTTAACAAGGTAGACAGTTGTGCCTAATACTTTTGTCTAGAACCAACATCGAAAGACCAGGATTCCTGGGGTCTGTCCCTTGTGACAATGTGACAAAGCTTCATCCATTTATTTGATGTGTGATATTCTCTGCTCCTATGGCCAGCTGCTTTTACTGTAGGTCTCCAGTAACCTCCAGTTTGTCATATCTGTGGGATCTTTTCTGATTGTCTTTTTTTACCTATGAGGCCATTGGACTGCAAGGAGATCCAACCAGTCCATCCTAAAGGAGATCAGTCCTGGGTGTTCATTGGAAGGACTGATGCTGAGTCTGAAACTCCAATCCTTTGGCCACCTCATGCGAAGAGCTGACTCATTGGAAAAGACCCAGATGCTGGGAGGGATTGGGGGCAGGAGGAGAAGGGGACAACAGAGGATGAGATGGCTGGATGGCATCACCGACTCGATGCACAGGAGTTTGGGTGAACTCCAGGAGTTGGTAATGGACAGGGAGGCCTGGCAGTTCATGGGGTCACAAAGAGTCAGACACAACTGAGCGATTGAACTGACTGACTGATGAGGCCATGGGCACTGCAAATCTCTACATTTTTCTTGAAATATTTTCTCTTTTGGCTTCTAAGGCACCACATGGCCCTCCCAGTGCATTCCCATCATCTTACCTCTCATTCAGCCTCACTCATGCCTAGAGAGGTGGGGGCTCCTCAGGCTTTTGTCAGTTCATGCTATTTACCAAGTGACTCCATTCAAGTCACTGGTTTCAACTCACATCTCCTTCACTTACGACTCCTCAGTCTCTCCTATCTGTGCCCAGGCCCCTGTGTTGGAATCAGTAAAATGATTACCTCCATTTGGATGTCCCTGATGAACAAGTCAATTCATCCAAAGCCTCTCATTACCCTTCCTTCCGCAACCTTGCTCCTTTTGCACTCCCTGGATGGGCGTGCAGGGACATGCATGCATCCACACGCCCATGGCAGGAAACTGGAAGTCATCCATAGCTTCTCCTTCTCACATATCCTTTCTTCCTCCTCTCTTCTCCCTTCCCACTGCTCCTGCCTTGGTTTAGGTCCTGAGGATCACAACAGCTTCCTTACCAAGCCTGGCCTTCTGTTTCACTGCCCTCCCCCAACCCTCCATGCTCCTGACAGAGCAACATCCCCAGAAAGCCTATCTGAGGAGTTCACTCCTTTAGTTACATCTCTCCACTGGTTTCCCTGTAACTTTCAGACTCCTCCTCCTCGTCTGGCTCCTCCCTGTTCTCTACAGCTTCAGTTCCTATCCAGGCCCGCTCTGTCCCTCCCTCAATGCTAAACTTCAGTCCTCTGGAGCTACTACTGAAGTGCCATGCTCTCCCCTCACCTGGGAGTCTCTGCACACACTGTTTTTTCAGTCTAGAACACCTATCCCCATGACACTGCCCATTTTCTGAGACTTGGGAGACACATCTTCCCATCTGGAAAGGACCACCATTCTGTTTCCATAGTACTTGTTGCATAATTATTACCTTGTACCCTAACTACAGCTTTGTCTGACTCCCTCTACTGGCTATAAGATCCCTGAAGATGTGGACTATGTCTGATTCTCTGATTCATCTGTATGCTGAGAACAAGGCTGTGCACAGAGAAAGTGCCCCGGAAATGCTTCATGAGTGAATGATGAGCTTAGTGGCCCAGGGTCTTCCACTCAGCCTGTTATACAATCGAGTTCATCGTCTAATTTCTAGTTTTTATTTGTTCAGCCAGGCCACTGGATGGGAAAGTCAGTGGAAAGAACAGGCCAGTGTGACATGCAATGCAACAGCAGGCTGGTTTCAACATTCTTAGGAGCGGGCGCCTCAACTGCCATCTCTTTCCAAATTAAAAACCTCCTCTGATGTGTGCTAGCCTGCTCTGTCTACCCACAGCCAGGGCCTGTTAACTAGTTAACTCTCTTGGCATTTTGTGAGATCAGTTCTTTAGGTTTTATTGGAGTTATGTAGCCTTGGGAATTCCAAACAGAAAGGAAATTTATTATCCATCTGCAAATATGGGAAGGATTGATATATGGAAGATGGTGACCATCTGTTATCCACTGAGGTCAGAATGAGACAGGAAAGCTGGTGGTTACTCTGGTTTAAAAGTGCCCAACAACTGTGTTGCTCCTTGTTTCTTAGCCTTCAAATCTTCTCTTTACTGGTAGCTCATTGATGTCAGGAGCCATGGTTTTCTCTCCTCCATTTGAGAAGGCAATGGCACCCCACTCCAGCACTCTTGCCTGGAAATTCCCATGGACGGAGGAGCCTGGTAGGCTGCAGTCCATGGGGTTGCAAAGGGTCGGACACGACTAAGCACCTTCTTTCACTTTTCACTTTTATGCATTGGAGAAGGAAATGGTAACCCACTCCAGTGTTCTTGCCTGGAGAATCCCAGGGGTGGCAGAGCCTGGTGGGCTGCCATCTCTGGGGTTGCACAGGGTCGGACACGACTGAAGCGACTTAGCAGCAGCATTGTCATCACAGGACTTTGCCATGTGAGCCCCCACCTTAGAAAGAACTAAAGGGACAGACCAGCGGGATGTCCTCCAGCCTTACTTGAACTCCCACTAGGCCTGTTCAGGTTTTGAGCAGCTGCCAATTTTCAAGGGCAATTTCACCCCCAAACCTGACAAGAACCCAGCAACTCCTAGTTCAACACCCATGGAGCCTCAGAAAGAATCCATGGCAAAAGAAAGCCCACGTTTAACGTGCTGTGCCTCTTCAGCTGAGTCCAAGGGTTGCTCAGTGCTGTACATCTCAGCTCTTTGTGTGTGTGAGCATTAATTTCATGTTTGCCCCTCTAAAGCCAATACTTCCCTCAAAAACAACATCCTTGGGATTTTCCTGGTGGTCCAGTGGCTAAGACTCTGCACCCCCAAAGCAGGGGGCCTGGGTTTGATCCCTGGTCAGGGAAATAGATCTCACATGCCACAGCTAAGAGTTCACATGCCATAGCTAAGAGTTCACATGCCACAAATAAGACCTGGCACAGCCAGGTACAGAAATATTATATTTTTTAAAATCCTTGTTGCTTTGTCTTTTGATTAAAAAAAAAAAAAAGCCAAACTGAAATCTGTGTGTTGACTACTGCAGAAACACAAAGATAATGCAGTACCACCTGCTTATTTTCCAAGTATGGATATAACAACTTTGCAGTATAATGGCATCGTCAACATTTGCATACAGATGTACACTCTTAGGGAGGCTAAATTGTCATTCAATACAGTACCATTAAAGCTACAGACTTTTGCATTAAACCTACAGCACTGTCATATGTCCCTCTTTAGATTTCTGCTTTTTCATGGACAAGTAATCGATATACAGGATTTTCTCACCCAGGCAATCATGGAAACAGATGTTCTCGCTTTCTACACATGTAATGCCAGACTTTTATGAGGAGATGGCTCTAGAGGAGGAATATATTAAAAATTCCCAAACAGTTAAAGGTAACCACTAACAGAGTTGGAAAAAGCTGGTGGAATTCATTGCATCTGAGCCAGGATGAGAGCAAAATGGATACAAAATGCTGAAAAGCCTTCTAAATAGTAGTGGTTAACGTTTATTTGTCCATGAATCTTGCTTTAAGATGGCACTGAGCCTTCTCAACTTTCTTCCATTTCACTGGACAAATGGATGTTTTAATAAAGGTCTCAGTTTATTTAGAGCTTAGAGATACAACGTGTCGCTTCACTAGATTCCTTCCTGAAGCTCCAAACTACAACCCCAGCTGCAGCCCCTAAGAAGAAAATCCTAGTTTCAATAGCAGCAAACCTCCCTGGAGTTTTTGAAGAGATGGAAACAGAGAGAGCCAGAATGCTGGGGGCCTTGCCGCTCTGGAAATTTTATCTGACAAGTTACACATTCAGCGAGAGAAAACCTCCACTGGCAGTAACATATTGCTGTAGGTTTTCATGTAATTATGGTTAAAGCATTAAGATGTTTTTCAAGTCTGTCTTGCATGTTGATTGATTTTGCTGCTTCAATTTTCATATAAAATCCATTACAGCAGAGTGGTGACGAGTACCAGGCTCTGAAATCAGACTGGCTAGGTTGGGATCTTATCTCTGAATCTAGCCATGTGGCCTTTGGCAAAGTGTATCACTTTCTGGTCTCAATATTTTTTGGTGGTGAAATAATTTCCACAGGCATCATTTGAGAAGAAATGAGTGAATGTAAAACCCTGGAACTGTTCTTGCACAGAACAAGCATTCAATAGATAATGGTACTTTGTCACTATTATGACCATACTTTATTTAAGAAGCCTTTAAGAATAAGCAACATTTAATGGCCTATGACTCCTTATAACAATAGAAAACATTGATCTTCAGAGTTACAACCATGTTTTAGAGGGAGAAATCAGGCTGATTTTGATTTTCTGGTTGACTTTATAACAACTGAGATGTTACTTTAAACCTAAACAACATAAAATCCCTCACCTGCGGTATCAGTCCTGCTTTTGGATGTTGTCAGTCAAACGACAAACATCCTGTTTCTGCTCTGCAGTGGACACTCTCGGTGTCACCAGCACTGACCAGACAGCAAGTAACCACCTGCTCTAGACCCCACGACCAAGGTTGCCTCTTCACTCCCAATATAGCTTGGATCCTTCCCATTCTTTGCAACCGGTTATAATTCTGGGAAAGAGACAAATAAACATACCCTGGATCACAAAGTATTACTCCACTCTCTAGTTCTAGTTGGTTGTTAGAGTATGGAGGCATTTCTCTGTCCTTCAACCAGATTTCCAGTGTCCTAGACAGTCTGATGAAATTCATGACAGTGGATTTAACAGCAGAAGCACCAAAAAGAAATTCCCACGTTCCCAGGTTGAGTGCTGATTACTCACTGGCTGCACGGCTCTGGATAAGTCCTCACTTCTATAAGCCTTATTTACAAAATGAAATTAATGATGCCTAAGTCAGAGACAACTGTAAGAAGTAACATAACCATGCAGGCAGTACAACAATTTGATCATAACAAATATTAGTGACCAAGATTCTTTTAGTCTTCAGCTTTATTTTTAGTCTCCCATTTTGCCTGGGGCTCTATCATCCTTGCTAGAGAATCCCCAAGCTCCTCTCTGGACTTGATCTCTGGCCTCTTGATCTTCTGGGTTCTCTTCCATTCAGTTAAATTCTGGCAGGCCACTGCCATTAATAATCCAGGAGTTAATGGAACCTCCTTGTTTGCCTCACTAATATGATGGTATAATCCTTCCCAGTGTTTGGTTTTTTAAACTCGAGCTCCTTTCTTGACAGTCCTGACAACTTCTAACAGAGTTACACAGCCAGTGGGCACTTTTCTTCATCCAGTTTATATCAATCCTAAATATTCAATCCTGAATCAACCCTGAATATTCACTGGAAGGAGTGATGCTGAAGCTCCAATACTTTGGCCACCTGAGGCGAAAAGCCAACTTATTGGAAAAGACCCTGATGCTGGGAAAGATTGAGGGCAGGAGGAGAAGGGAGTGACAGAGGATGAGATGGTTGGATGGTATCACTGACTCAATGGACATGAGTTTGAGCCAGCTCTGGAAGATAGTGAAGGGCAGCAAAGCCTGGCATGCTACAGTTCATGGGGTCACAAAGACTTGGGCACTACTTAGTGACTAAACAACAGTTGCAATATACATGAGCTCTTCCAGGCAAACGGGGACTGTTACTATCCTGAAAGGTGCATAATGGTGAAAGAGAGAGAGAGAAGAGATTAGGATATAGGATTGAATCCACAAATGACTGACAGTCTTGCTATCTGCTGGGGAAAAGAGAAAGAAGGCAACTGTTAACTGAGCACCTGTTATGCACTGGTTGTGTGCAGGGCACTTTGTAAACACTCCTTCATCAACACTGACGATAACCTTGCACACATTTCACAGAGAAGTAATAAGTGCATGTTATTTACCCAAAGCCACACAGTGTAAGAGATGAAATGAGAATCCAGGGGGTTGAGGGAAGGAGAGAAATAGGTGAGGGAGAATAAGAGATACAAACTTCCAGTTGCAAAATAAGTCATGGATATGAAATGTACAGTGTGGAGAAGTAAGAAAAAAGAATCCAGGTCTGCTGGAGGGGGATCAGGGGAAAAGTCCCCTCATCTTTACATTGCCTCTGCCAACAGTGGGTTTCTCCAGCCCCCTCAACGAGCCTCTAAGGGCCAAAGCACATCTCATCTCTGCTTCTTTCAGAGATCATGGCAAAGCTGGAAATAGGTACTGGAACACGTGAGCTGGAAAGCCACTGAGTATGCCTCCCACCTCAGAGCAGGGTGATGAGGCGCACCCGGGGTAGGAGACACATTGCTCTGTTTCCTGTGGTCCAGAGCACGTGTTTGGGAAGGCTTTTCTTTCCCGGCCCCCTAGAGGTGCATGCAGATGGGACATGACCAAAATCTGTTGACTGGATGCGAAGAACAGGGAGCTGGGGCTGACACTTCTGCAAAGATAAGGATCCTGTGGACTCTGTAGTCTAAACAAAGGCTATGTATATTGTCCATAGGCTGACACTGTTTAAACAAGTGAACAAAAATGACCAGGGAGTGCTAGAGCTCTGTCTGGTAACAGACAATGTCACGCTGATCCAAAGGGTTTTGTCTCAGCACTCAGGGCTCTGTAAATGGTGGTGCAGAAACATCTGACTTGGGGAGGCCTCAGATGAAGGCAGGAGATGTGACTTTGCAGCGCACTAAGCTATAGCATGTGGCTTGGGGCTTGGCAGCACCCAGTCCCTCCCCTCTCTCCTCCCAGCCTGAGGAATCAATTATTGTGTTAGAAACTCCCCATCAGACTGTTGCTTTTCCAAATCCAGTGTAGCCAACAGACTCAACAGCTAATTAGTTGGCAGGATTGTGTGTGTGTGTGTGTGTTATGTGTTGTGTGTGTGTGTTGTGTGTGTGTATAGAAGGGCACTGGAGAATCTCAGATTCTTGTTCACGCCTGTTGGGTGAGGCCACACAGGTGAGTGATACACGATCATTCTTCCATTAAAGGGGTGTTCCTATGAAGGTGTCAACAGAACTAGCCCCGTGCTGCTGCCCTATCTCCTCTCTAGGTTTCAGTGCTTCAGCCACAAGAAGGCAGGGAAAAGGGGCTCAGAGAAGAGAGAACACCTGGATCTTTGCTTTCTAATAGGGAAGGATAGGACTGAACCTAAGTAAAAATTCAAAACAGGTTTGCATTGTCTTTGGTGTACTCTCCCACCTCATTTAGACTTTATCCCATTTCCCTGACTGCCCTTTGTCTACTCTCTTCCAAAATGTCAGTGTATTCAATGCTTCCCTCTGGCTGAATACCTTCCTTTCATGCCAGCACAGGCTCCCGGTCTTTGGAGCAAAGAGATCCATGCGCCAAAGTTACTGACCTCCTACACACTTTGTCAAAACTTTCAGGCTCATGATGTTATCACAAAAAGCAATCTGATTAAACCTTAGGGAACTGTTGGGGATTTTCCCAGTTTCATTATGGCATTTGTGTTATTTTTATAGGCAGCATGGGACTACACATGGCACTGTTACATTTTAAAATTTATTAGCAGGAACACAAATGTATTTCTGTAGCATGCTCAATATCCTGCCCTCCCACACCACAATATGACTCAGACAGGCTCTCAGATGGCCTCCTGGGATCCCCCCACTCTTGTGGATTCCCTGGCCCTTGAGTGTGGCTAGAGCAGGGGACATCCTTCTGATGAAAAGAATGTGGCAAAATGGTGTGATGTCACTTCCAAGGCTAGGAAGAGACCGAGGCTTTCCTGTTTCGTGTCCTCTCTTCCTCTCTTTGGTGGATGGCCGCAGCCCCACAGGGGTGGGGGGGTCCTCACTAAACAAAAGCCAGCAAGGATCAGAAGCTGCTGACAGCAAGGTGAGTCACCTTGGAAGTACCTCTTCCCTATTAGAACTTTGAGATGACTGTGACCTGTGAGACACCTTGAGACAGAGGACCCAGCTAAGCCACATCCAGATTCTGATCCAGAGTAACAGATCATAAATGTTTGTTGTTTGAAGCTGCTAAGTTTGGGGGTAACTTGTTACACAGCAGCAGATAACTAATTACTCTGAATCTGACATATGTACTCCGCTTCCCTTTTGGAATCTGTGGACACCACATTCTCTCCCCACTCTCCGGGAAGTCCCTGTCAATCAATCGGAATGGACCACCAAGACAAAGCCATTTGTCCTCAGGATTTGACAGTGTGAGAAGAGTGCCGTCACCTGTCACTCTCTGTCACCTATGAGGCCCAGCATCCACTTCCCACGGCCTCTGTTTCCTCAGTCTGTCTGCGATTTTCTTTCGGAGCCCAACTATGCTCAAACAGAACTGATTTTCAGATAAATCTCACCTTTGCTTTATCAGCTAAAGGCCCCTCATTATTTTGACACCATCTGTGAAAACTGCTGTTCTATGATTGGTATTTTATGTACATTTCCTTATTTCATTAGTGTTCAGTCACCTTCAAATCTCAATGTCAAGGCATTTTTCTTGGTTCCCTTTAGAAATATTTGCCCATTTCTCTAAGAGGGCTACAATAATCTCCCCTAATCGGGGGTAGCATCTTTTCTTTGCTAGACTATGCTCTCTCAGAGTCCTACCTACTCTTAGCCCCAATTAAACATGATTTGGATCTAGAAAAGGAGGAGGAACAAAAAGCTCAAAACTTTCCTTCTAAATGAGATATGGCAGGATGGGGATTGCCTCCACATTCTCTTGAGTCTGGCAGCTGGACAGACTTCTGCTTCTCCAAGAAGAGCTGCTCATGGTTGGGAGCCCCTCAGTGGAAGAATCAGCTGCCTCAGGGCACTGGGGACCCAGATAAGGTGAGTAGTAGCAACCTGAGTCCAGCTGAGCAAAAGACTATCTCTCTAAGATCAGCTGTGAACTATTTAATTTCACTGTGGCTGAACGCAAGTTGAAGTTATTGTGAAAGACCATTTTGTACTTATTAATTTAGTAATTCTTAAGACTAATTTTTAAAATTATTATTCTAGCACTTGTTGTTCAGTCTCTCAGTCATGTCCAACTCATTGCGACCCCATGGACTGCAGCACACCAGGATTCCCTGTCCTTCACCATCTCTCAGAGCTTGCTCAAACTTGTGTTCATTGAGTTGGTGATGCCATCCGACCATCTCGTCCTCTGGTTGTCCCCTTCTCCTCCTGCCTTCAATCTTTACTTTCTAATTTGGGGATCTTGGGCAGTTTACTTAATTCACTGAGCCTCCACTTCCACATGCTCAACTTGAGATTTTATGGAGTCTAACGCATGATGAGTGCACACTAAATGGGACTACCATTGTCATATACTGAAGTAAATGGCCAACAAAAAGTTATGATCTAAGGTTCAGGGCCACATTGAACAACAGAACTTTCTGTGATGATGGAAATGTTCTACAATTGGTGCTATTCAACATGGTAACCACTAGCCACAGGTGGCTGTTGAATACTTGAAATGTGGTTAGCAAAATTGAGGAATTACATTTTTAATTTTATTTTAGTTTTTTAAAATTTAAATATGAATAAACGGCCATATGGCCAGTGGCTGCCATGTTGGACAATGCAGCTTTAGGTGTATACCTTATTATATTTCCAAAGCAGCCTGCCATTCTCGCATCCTTCCCACAGGGAGCACAAGCAGATGGCCTGCACTGACCAGAGAGCACTGCACAATATCACCCTGACCTCCTACGGAGTCCAGGAGTGCAAAGCACTTTGTGAACGGGTATGGTGTGGACAGGGAAGCCCTTTCAGGCAAAGAGAGTGCATCTGACTTACTACTAACAGGATATTCAGTTCTACTTGTTCTGAAGGATACTTGTCACTTTGTACCCAATTAACATCATTATCATCTAGTCACTTTAATGACTACTGGCTGGCTGAAGTCAGGGGGTTCTCTGTGTGAGGTTCATGAGAGCATGAAAATTTACATTCACACTATGTGATATATAAGCTATGCCTATACATGCTAAGTTGCTTCAGTCATGTCTGACTCTGTGCAAACCTATGGGCTGCAGGCTGCCAGGCTCCTCTGTCCATGGGATTCTCCATGCAAGAATACTGGAGCGGGTTGCCATGCTACCTTCAAGCTAAATCCAACATTTGTACATATTTTACCTTCTTATTGATTAAGCACTTAAATGTCAGGCTAAACGCTAGAATACAATATTGAACACAGTTCTTGACCTCATTTCTCTCACTCTATACAAAATTAGAGAAGCAAATAAAGAACTGTGGTGTAGGATGAGAAGTACAATATGGCATCATAAAGAGTCTGTAATCAACTGCAGATGTTGGGAAAAGAGCAGGAGGCAGCTGATCAAGGCTGTGAAGGCATCACAGAACTTGTCTTCATCAGTGTGTGTAAGGGAAGGGAGGATGCTCCTGGCAGAGAAGAAGCATGTGCAGAGCCCAGCCCCTTTGACAAGCATCAGCAGTTCATGATCAACACTCAAGGGGCAAATCTGGGAGGCATATAGGAAAGTAAGTGGGGATAGACTATGAGAAGCTACACTAAGGAGTTTAGATGTTCTCTTAGAAAATGGGAAACCACTGAAGGATATCAAACAGGATAGTAACAGGATTTGTGTATCGGATCACTCTGAACATTGTGTGGGAAACAAACTGGAGGGAGGGCATGGGGATCAGTTAGGTTCTAACTGCACTTGTACAGACGTGAGTGCTGGATCATAAAGAAGGCTGAGTATTGAAGAAGTGACACTTTCAAACTGTGGTGCTGGAGAAGACCCTTGGGAGTCCCTTCCACAGCAAGGAGATCAAGCCAGTCAATCCTAAAGGAAATTAACCCTGAAAACTCATTGGAAGGACTGATGATAAAGCTCCAAAACTCTAGCCACCTGATGGAAAGAGCCGATTCATTGGAAAAGACTCTGATGCTGGGAAAGATTGAGAAAAGGAGGAGAAGGGGGTGACAGAGGATGAGATGGTTTGGATGGCACCACTGACTCAATGGACATGAGTTTGAGCAAACTCTAAGAGACAGTGAAGGACCAGGAAGCCTGGCATGCTACAGTGCACAGGGCCACAAAGAATCATACACAACTGGGCAACTGAACAACAGCAAAAAACTGGACTTGAGCAGGAGAAAGGGGAGGGTGTGTAAGGAGGAGACAGAGCAGAGATGGGAAGCCACGACAGTTCACAATTGGTCTTTTTATAAAAGAGAAGGCTGGAAGCTTCCACACCAGAGTGAGTTTTATGGGGGTGGGGGGTGGAGAGGAGGAGCTTTACAAAATGGAAATACTGTTACGGGCATAACTGTGTTTCTCCAAATTCACATGTTGACATCCTAACCCCAGCACCTCAGAATTCAACTGCATTTAGAGATAATAAGCTTAATGACCATCTTAATCAATCCTTAACCTTTAAGGAGTGATTAAGTTTAAACTCGGTCATTAGGCTGGTCCCCAATCCAATATGACTGGTCTCCTGAACAGGAGAGGAGATTCAGACGCAGGCACAGAGAGAAGGCCATGAAGACACTGGATAGGGAGAGAGCCCTCCGTGAGCCAAAGGGAAAGGCCTCAGAAGAACCTAGCCCTGCTGACACCTTGATCTCCAACTTCAACTCCAGAATTATGGGCAAACATATTTATTTCTTTAAACCATAGCTTTGTCTATGGTATTTTGTTACAGCAGACCTAGCAAACTAATACAAGTATATTCAGTCTATTTCTATAACAATTTCCACCCACATAAAGAGATGTTGTTTATTCTAAAGTTTCCACACCTGGGAGGGGAATGCTCCATTTTCCTATGTCTTCAATTTATACCTTTTACCTTAATCTCTTTTGCCTGGTTCTCATGAGAACACTAATTTGAGCAAGAGAAGAGGAAAAGGGAAATTAGACCAATAGTAATAAAAGGCATTTTCTCCAGATAAGGGGAAAAGATATGTTTTTAGTTCCCATTCTAAAACGTTTTCATGCAGAAAATAAATACAGGGGTGTGGGGGTGGCAATATTCTTAAGAAATTGCCTCCACTGTCCTCAGGACTATAGACACTGAAGTCACTCCTGAGAGTTCATGTACAGGCTTAAGGGAAGCAAGTCTCCTACTAAAGTGCTTCAGCGTCTCAGAACCTTCAGAGTCTTCATTGTCTGACTTAAAGCACTTCTACTGTTATTTATGATGGTACAAAAACTTACACCAATCTTCCTCTTTGGCTATAAAATGTACAATCCAGTATCCCAATACAAAATAAGGATCAATTACGTTGATTTTTTAACTTCCAAAGTAAAAAAAAAATAATCACTTTGTCAATATGATTTTTAAACTTTTCAATCAAAATCAATTCTTCCCTTGAATCTCTTGAGTCTCAAAAGGGTTTCCATGTATGTATTGTGTGTAGGTACGTATTCTTGTGGCAAAATGAAATAAGGAGAGTTGGGAACTGACATTCACCTCTGAGACTGAAAAACTGAGAGGCAGCTTCTCTGCAATTTAATGATATTTACCAGATATAAGGCCTACCATGCGTCTGCCACATTCCCCAGAGGGGGACCTCAAATCAAGAAAAGTAAGATGTATTTCTTCACTTAGATGGCTAATAGGCATTTCAGTGTGACTATGCCCCAGATCGATCTTTTAATTTCCTCGTGTCATCCTCAATACTGCAAATATGCCACCATTCATCCAGTTGTCCAAAGCTCAAATCTTCACTTTCAATCCCATCCTCCCCCTTATCTTCCTCCAATATCAAGTTCCTTGGCAGCTCCCACTACCACCACTTCCAAACCACATTCGATCTTGCTATTTCACAGCATCCTCATGGCTGACTCTTCAGCCCAAGCCCAAACCACCTCTGCTCTGGCCAGTGCTGAACTCAAACTTCCTGCTTCATTTTCCTTGGTCATCTTAGCAGTCAAACGCAATCTTTATAGAACTTAAATGATCAAAGCACTCCTTGGCTACAAACCTTCGGTAGTATCCAGTTTTCCTCAGGACAAATCCAAATGCCTTACTGTGCCCTCCAAGGTCCAGCGAGACCTGCCCATTGCCTTCATATCTACCTCGACTGTCATCAGTGTCCCTCTGGGTCACTGGGACCCACCCACTCTGGTCTCATTTCAGTCCTTGAATGTGTAAAGCCCTTTCCCTTTCAGGGCTTCTGACCTTGCCGTTCTCTCTGCCTGCCATGCTGTTCTGCTAGCTTCCGTGTATGGTGGCTCACTCACTTCCCTGGCAGCTCAGCTGGTAAAGAATCCACCTGCAATGCAGGAGAGCCTGGTTCAATCCCTGGGTCAGGAAGATCCCCTGGAGGAGGGCTAGGCTACCCACTCCAGTATCTTGAGCTTCCCTGTGGCTCAGCTGGTAAAGAATCTGCCTGCAGTGAAGGAGACCTCGGCTTGATCCCTGGGTTGGGAAGATCTCCTGGAGAAGGGAAAGGCTACCCACTCCAGTATTCTGGTCTGGAGAATTCCATGGACTATGCAGTCCATGGGGTTGCAAAGAGTGAGACATGACTGAGTGACTTTCACTTTCACCACTCCACTCAGGTCTAAGTCTGGAACCTGATGCTGAGGTCCCCAACCCCTACCCTCTCTCACACACCACTGTTAATATATCAGGGTCCTGTCACAATCTGTATTTAATCACATGCTTTCTCTTTGTCTCTTGCCCACCAGAATGTAAGCACCTTGAGGGCAGGGAGGGCCTCTAACACTGTGTCCCATGACTGGCTGAAAAGTGAAAGTGAAGTCACTCAGTTGTGTCCAACTCTTTGTGACCCCATGGACTGTAGCCCACCAGGCTCCTCCATCTATGGGATTCTCCAAGCAAGAGTAGTGGAGTGGGTATCATTTCCTTCTCCAGCTGATCTTTCCGACCTAGGGATAGAACCTGGGTCTCCCACATTGCTTTACCATCTGAGCCACCTAATTAGGACTTATTGCTGCTGCTGCTAAGTCGCTTCAGTCGTGTCCAACTCTGTGCAACCCCATAGACGGCAGCCCACCAGGCTCCCCCGTCCCTGGGATTCTCCAGGCGAGAACACTGGAGTGGGTTGCCATTTCCTTCTCCAATGCATGAAAGTGAAAAGTGAAAGTGAAGTCACTCAGTCGTGTCTGACTCCCAGGGACCCCATGGACTGCAGCCTACCAGGGTCTGCCCACGCGATTTGCCAGGCAAGAGTACTGGAGTGGGGTGCCATTGCCTTCTCCAAATTAGGACTTATTAGAAAGTCCTAATAAACAGCCACCAAACAAAGGAGATTTCTAAGTAGGACTCTGGCTATCTAATGCTGAACCCAGCATTGGGAGGCACTTTTTCCTTATTGCTCTGTAGTTGAAATTAGCAAAATATGAAATACTTTTAAACCTTCTCTTCTTCAGAAAAGTAATTAAAATGCAAATCGGCTTAATTAGAGAAGCTGCTGTTAGGAAAACCAGGCTCTAACAAGCTTCTGTTCATAGAGCTAAATAATTAGTGTCACTTACCTATCTTGACCAAGTCTGTGATAGCCTCCTGGTCACAGCTTTGAGTATGGACTCTTCACAGGCCATGACATAGAAAAAAAATCTGCTCCCACCCACCACCACTCAACTTGTATTACTGTGGGTCCCAACTTGGTTTTCCAGACTAAAAAAACAAACAAAAAAAAAAACAAAAAACTGCTAACCACAAAGCCCTCAAATTCATTTCAGGCACATGAGGCGCCCTGCAACGATCACCCCAACGTAACCTGCAGGGTGTGAGAGAAGTTGACTTCAGACTTAGGCTGCCTCCCCCAGGAACTGTGCTGTGTGGGGATGGAACAGATTTGCAGGCTGTCTTACATGAAACCCCAGATGAACTGTCAACACGTAGGCTGAAGTCACCAAAGATAGCAGGAGCTAGATGAAGGCAGAACACCAGAGGGAATTATAAGGGAAAATGCGACAAAGAGCACCCGCCGCTGCGTGCAGGTGGCTGCGGCACAGCCCATGAATTCCCAACTGCACTCGCAAGATGGGCATGCTAACTGTGTGTCCGCTCCATCACTTCCAGGCTCTGGGGTCCCCGTGTCATGTAAAACAAACAGGGGCTCCGCAACCTGACTACTACTACTCTGAACAACATCACAACTTGTTTCCACCATCTGAAGTTAGCAGCACTTTTTCTTCCAGTGTTTTTTTAAATTTTTACAACGCTGTGTTGGTTTCTGCCGCACAAGAACATGAATCAGCCGCAGCCACACATACATCCTCTCCCTCCCAAGCCACCCCACCCCTCCCAGGCCATTGCAGAGGCCAGACTGGGCTCCCTGTAAGGACACTTCTGATATGATGCTGTCCTGTTATTAGGGACTGTTCACTAATTTCTCAGGGCAAAATAATGGATTAACCTCTTTTAACATGGATTATAAACTTTTGCTTTATTAAACTGCCTCTACTGAACGTAATTTAGCCCACCGTTGGTCACTTATGTTCACTTAATCCAGTTCGATAATGATGCTGTGGCCTTACTGTGCTAAGTGGCCCATGTGAACAGCCCCAGGGCACTTCTCTTTGCTTGTTTTGGACTTCCAGGGTTTGGTTCATTTCCTGGCTACCAACTAGAAATGTGGTGCTTTTGCCTGTGCAGTTTGTCATTGCTTCCTTTCTCCCATCTTCTACTGTGCAGCGGTCTGGAAATCCTAAAGAGCAAAACTATTAGAGCTACCTAACTTAAGAACAAACGCCCTTTGGTTACGGCCCTTTGGGGTGAGTGGATACATGCACTTAGTGTTTTGGCTTTGTGACATTCATTTCGGTTGTTTGGAGGCCTCTGCTTATTATTAGATCGCCAATTATATTTTAAATGTTCAAATACTGGATAAGTGACCTCCAGATAAAGGAAGTATTGTCTTTATGGAAATTTCTGTCTAAAACTTATTGGCTTGAGGAAAGGAAATAAAAGGTGACATTTCCAAGCCATGTGCAATCTGCTGATACAGTCAGGTAGTTATAACCTGTAGTGCTAACTGTCTTTGTTATCAGCATTGCCAGTTTTGAATGTCACTTCTTGGCAAACTCCTTTCCCATTTAGTTTGGCCAGAAGCATCACAGAAAACCATTTCACACTGAAATCCTTAAATCGAATTCTTCTTTGAAACTGTGAAAAGAATTTTAGGAGCAAAATATGAGGGCATTAAATATATTTAAGTTTTTTTAAATACCTAATATTATGAAAAAAAAATTGAACGCAAATGCTCAAAGGTAAGTTGTATTCAACAGCTAACTTGGTTCTGGGAAAACATAAAAATGAAATGGAATGAAATTATATCATTAATTCATGACGTAAATGCCAACTGCCTGGCTGAATATTATTTTCACAACCATGCTCTGGCTACACTTCCACTCTTGGATGGAAAAAAGGGTAATTTATCATGTTGATTACTTTATCATTATAGTCAACTTTGAAATACTGGGGACAAATACCAAGTTGAGAAGTTAAAAAAATATTTTTTGTTTCACTCAAAAGTGACTTCCTAACACTAACATCAGTTTCTAGCTTTGCCTTCTCTCTGGTTTCACCCTAGTCAATTGCCTATGGCTCACCTGAGTGGTAGAGAAAATGAAATTTGGAAATACCTATGAATAACCCCCAAGTGGTAACTGAGAGTTAATTTGCTAATTGATATTCCAGTGATGGGGCTTCCCTAGTGGTTCAGATGGTGAAGAATCTGCCTACAATGCAGCAGACCTGGGTTCGATTCCTGGGTCAGGAAGATCCCCTGGAGAAGGGAATGGCAACCCACTCTAGTATTCTTGGCTGGAGAATTCCATGGACAGAGGAGCCTGGCAGGTTACAGTCCATAGGGTCACAAAGAGTGTTACATGACTGAGTGACTTTCATTTCACTTCATTCCAGTGATATGCCTGAAAACCACTTCCTTTCTGTACAATTAATAGCTTTTCTCTTCTCTCTCCTATGCTCAAGCAAATGATTCAGTCTCCAGCAAGAAGGTCCCATGGAATCCAATATGGTGACCATGTTTAAGGATCTGCAACAGGTAATTCACAATCAACAGCAGTAAGGTATTTAGGACATCTGTAGAAATAACATGGAATTAAAGAGCCAAATGTATAAAGCAGAGCATCCACTTAAAAACAGAGATCTTTAAACAGTGAACTTTTAGGGCATGAGCATTTTGTAAATTTAATTCGATAATCACAGAAAATGAGAGAGTTGGTTTGGTCAAGTGGCTGAGAGCATGGGCTCTGGAACGAAGCATTGACTTCGGTCTCCTTTTGCACTGTCTGTGCGACTATGGGGGAAATCACTTATCTTCCTCAATTTCCTTATCTTAAAAATGAGAAGAATAATAGCACCTACTCATCAAGGCTGTTTCAAAAATTAAAACATCTGTGTCAACTACTTAGAAAAACTCCTGGAAAATTGTAAGTGCTATGTAAGTATTAGCTAAAGAAGCACCTATTATACAAAGATGAATCCTACAAGGGGGCTTTTGGTCAAAGTGACATTAGTTAACACTGCTGCAGAAACAGATGATTCAAAAGCCGGAATGAGTGATTTGGCAAACAGAGAATAAAACCTGATGTGCAATTTCCTCTAGATACTCTTGTCCCTAACAGCAACCAGGATTGCAATAAATACATTTCTGTGACGAGTACTATAAATTTAATCCATAGCACTCAGCCTTGTTTGTAGCCTGCCTAGAATGATGGCAGATCCTCACCACTGAAGTGACCCTGAAGATGTGGCTGGCTGAGCACAAAGTGCTCGATAATGACAGAAATCGTTCAGCTGTGCTCTGCCTGTCACTGGGGTAAGGAGCCACTGCCTCACAAAGGCGAGTGCCTTGAGAAGTCATTGTTACCACCGGGAGAACAAGCCAATGAGAGCCTGGCTGCTCCTGGATCCTGACAATGAATCACTATTATTCTTGTTCCGTTCCTCTCTTCGTGCACTTGTGTACTTCCTGTACTGTGCACTCGGTCAATGCATCGATTAAAATGCTCACACTGTATCTGCTTCAGTACTTCCTAAGGTGCATCACCTACATCAGATTCATCTGCATGTTTAAAGATCCAGGTTTTAAGGTTCTGACAAGTTGAAACAGAATCTCTAGGGATAGTCCCCTATATGCAGAATCTAACAAGAAGTGATCCCAGTGTACTTAGGGACAAAACAGAAACAGACTCACAGACCTAGAAAACGAACTTATGATTGAGGGGAAAGGGATTTTTAGGGAGCTGGGAGGGACAGGTACACATTACTGTATCAAAAGGACCTACTGTACAGCACCAGGAACTCTGCTCAACGGCAGCCTGAATGGAAGGGGAGTTTGAGGGGAGAATGGATACACATATATGTATCCAGACTCTCTTTGCTGTCCATTTGAAACTATCACAACGTTGTTAATTGGCTATGCTCCAATGCAAAACAAAAAGTTTAATAAAAAACACACAGCAAATAAAACAAGGGGAAAAAAGAATCTCTAGGGATGGAGCCTACAATTTTTACAATTTTGAACAAGAAACCCAAAAGATACCTAGAGATGCTATGACTCAGAGTCCCTTAAATACCTAATAGGTTTTAGAGTTGGCATTATTGCTATTTTGGATCTCTGTTATCAGGGCTACCCTGTTCATGGTATGATGTTCAGCTGCATCTCCTGCTTTTACCTACCTGATGCCAGGAGTGCCACCAACACCTCAGTTGCTGACAGTCAAAAACATCTCTGGACATCACTAAACATCCTCTACTGGACAAAATCACCCCTGGTTGAAAAATTGAGCTATTTTGTCCTTAAAGTATATGGGATCAAGGCTCAGCAGACTGCCTCAGTGAAGCTCCGAGGCTCAAGCATTCACCTAGGGGTCTTTCTTGTTTACTTCGGTTCAAGACGGTACTCTGCATCCCAGTCTCAATTCTCTTTATATTTCCCATAACAGCTTGCACAAGGTTGAACTTAATTTGTTAAAAGACAAGTTATAATTCAAGAAACTGAAGGGAATTTGTTTTGCACTAGCCATTGCTAGTTGCAGATGTCAAATTAGGAGTGAGTTTTAAGCCAAGGAACAAACTTCTGCTCCCACTGACCTGCCCTCTGATGCTTGGTTATTCTAACTGTGCTCCAGGGGAATCAATCCTGGTGCATTCAGTGGTTTCAAATATCCATGCTTGTGTAATTACAGCACATAAAAGGCAACCTGTTTTCCATAAGAAAAGAACACGTCCATATGTTTATGGTTGAAAAGGGACTAATGAAGGATAATACAACTCTATCATTTTTTTGTAAACTTGCTTCCTGCAATGTCAGTCGATGAGCTAAAAGCTTCATAAGGTTATTTCAATGAATCCTCTCAATAATCTCATTGCACTGGTACTATTATCGTCCCCATTTTATTCATGTGGAGAGTGAAACTTAATGAGTAACTAACTGGTCCACAGTCACACAACCATTTTATGGCTGTAGTTAATTTAGTCTTAAAACACTTCATTAGAGGTAAGACATAGGAAATATTCCTTACTCTATTTTATGAAATTAAAACCACTTAAGGAGAAGAGCGGAAAAAACAAAGACTGCTTCATTATGAGTGTAAATTAAAACAATAACAACAAAATAATGGCAAACTGAATCCAATACAGTAAGAAGAAGATATGTCATAATCCTACTGAGCACAATCCAGAGATACTAAGATTGAGAACATAAATATACTTTCTGACGTTGCACCAATCCCATTAATGGAATAAGGTAGAAAAATGACATGATGATCTTAATAGGTAAAGAAAAAGCACTGGAATATTAATTCACAAAAAATTAAAAAAAACAACCAATACCCCCACCCTCTTTTCCCTGCTCCAGCAAACCAAGAAGTGGAGGGAGCTTGCTAAGTTATCTTCAGTGATTAAAACCCTGGAAACAGTCCCTTTAAAAATTAAAACAAGTATATCCACTATTACTAGTACTGTTTAACATTGTACTATGCAATATCACAAAAGAAAAACCCCGTCATTGTTTGCAATGTATATACTTTCATGTACAGAAAGCCCAAAGAATCCAAAGACAAACAGAAATATTAAGAAATTTTAAAAATGGCTGGTTCTAAGATCAACATCCAAAAAACCAGAAGCATGAAAACCAACCAAAAAAAATTTTTTTAAATAACAAGAATTAAATAACAACAAATGAACCAGGAAAAAAATGTATTAACAAAGGATTATAGGACTTACAGTTTTTTTAACTTTTTTAACATTGAGCTGATAACACTCTTCACCTGTTGGCCCGGAAAATCAACAATGGCCCATTCACTTTGATTTCTACTTCAATTCCAGAGCACCCACAGAAAAACATCCTAACGTGTTTGATTTGTATCCTTGTTTGTACAGGTCCTTGTAAAGTGCTGATTACTGTTTTATGTGCCTGTATATTTATCTGACGTACAAGGTAATGTGCCATTGATTCCACACTTTCTTTTAGTTATCATTATGTTTTCAAATCTATCAATTTCAGCAGAAACTCATAACCATTACTGAAAGAGATTAAAGAAAACCTGAATAAATGGACCATGATCAAAGAGAACAAAGATATAAAGACATCAATTATCTTCAAATTAATATATCAATTCAGTACAACGCAAAAAAAAAAAAAACAACAGTGTGTGTGTGTGCACGTGCGCACACTTGCTTAACTTGATAATTCTAAACATTACATGGAGTGTAAAAGAAGTAAGAATAGCTAAGATGGGATAGTTAGGGACTTTGGGAAGGTCATATACACAGTACTATATTTAAAATATATAACCAACAAGGCCCTATGGTATAGCACATGGAACTCTGCTCAATGTTATGTGCCAGCCTGGATGGAAGAGGGGTTTGGAGGAGAATGGATACATGTATATGTATGGCTGAGTCACTTGTTTGTTCACCTGAAACTATCACCACATTGTTAATCGGCTATATCCCAATACAAAATAAAAAGTTCTTTAAAAAAAAAAAGAATAGCTAAGATGCTTGAAAGAAGAAAAACAGGGAATAAAAAGGGGAACTTGCTCTATTTTAAAGTTATAGTAAGATAATGTGGTGTTGCATTCAACATAAGCAAATACCAATGGAAAAGTATAACCAATGGAAAACTCAGAAACAGGCCACTGTAGCAGAAGCTGTTGAGCTGGCTCACTCAACACTTATTTCTACCTCATTCCATCTTGCTTTCTTCTGCAGCAGAGGCTGCCCAATTAAACAGTCTGTTTAAATTCCTAACCCCCGTTAAGCTAAGGCTAGCATTTCTTTTTAACAGTTGTATACAATAAGATTTCCTCAGGAAAAATTTCTCTTCCTAAACAATACAAGGTAAAGCATCACAAAGACTGGATCTTTGCCCTTTACAGTTCTCTCTCTTCTTCCAGACATGGACATAGATATGATCCCTGGAGGTGCAGCAGCTACCTTGTAACCATGAAGAAAATGTTGATGAGAAGGATGGCAGAGTTGTAATGTAAAATAAGTCAAGCTCTTGATGATGCTTTTGAACTGCTATGCCTGCCTGAACTGCCTTTCCCCAGATAGTTATTGCATGAGATAAATAAGTTCCATATTAGCCTAACAGGCCACTTTAGTGATATTTTCTATTGCTTATAATCAAATAGAGCACTAACTTGCATGTAGACATGTGCACAATCTTGATATTGATAGAGGTAAAAGTATATATCATTACACTAAGCGACATCTGGACAACCAGTTAGCTTCCCGAAAAATAAAAGTAGATCCTCACTTCACCACACAGATAACATCAGTTCCAGTGGATTAAATACTTCAATGTAAAATGAAGAACTTTTAAAATTGTAGAAGATAAGAATACTTTGGGCATTGTGATAGATAAAGATCACTTAACAGGAAACAAACAATTTCACCTATCTTGCAAATCTAATATACCTGACTGCATTAAAACTAAAAATACAGTTTTATTAAAAAACAATATAAAAATATAGGCCAAAAATTGGGAGATATTTGTAACATATAGCCCACAGCTTAACAGCTAACATTTACTGTATAATGTACATTATAAGATCTAAGAACTCTTACAAATTATTTAGAAAAGAAAGTAACTCAATATAAAGATGGGAAAAAGTCACAAGCAGGGATTAAGGAAAAAAACACAGATGTCTGGCAAGTACATGAAAAAGATGCCCAACCGCAACAGTAATAAGAATTAAACACCACGTGACACCGTTTCACTCTATCATATTTGCAAAAAATATACAAGTCTAACAAAAACCAGTACAGCAACAACACAGAACAAAGTGGATTCAGACAATGATGGTGGGAATGTAAACTAGCACCACTCTGGAATACAGTTTGACATGATACAATATGAATGAAGATGCCCACAGCTCATCAATTTCCCTCATAGGTCTATATCCTGCAGACATTCTCACACAAGTACAAGAATGTTCATGGCATAGCACACACACAAACGCACACATAAAAAATCCTACACTCTCCACCGACGGGATAAATACACTGTGATAAATGTATGCATTGGAATACCAAAGGACAATTGATGATTAACTGATGAGAACTATATATGTCAACATAAATGAAGCTCACATTATTAAGTAACAATATAAGTTCCAGAAGAATATGACACCATTTATATAAAAAAATTTTTAAAAAATACAAACATTGTTTATTAGTGCGTAGAGAAATGTAGCCAACCTTAAAGAAAAGCAAGAGAATAACAAATACAAAATTTTGGCCAGGAGTTACCTCTGGGGAGGAGGGAAAGAAATACGGTTAGAGACACATATGGTTATTGATAATGTTGGCTAAGCTGAACAATAAGTACGTATGTTCATTTTATTCTTTGTACCTTACATAGAGGTGCTATGTATTTTTATATGCGTGAGACATGTCATAAAACTGCCCAGGTTCCATACCAAACTCTATTTTCAAAAACATCACCATGAAATTGGTCAGTGCTGTTCTGTATAATAGAGAGGAGATAGTTTTAGACTCACTGGAAATATGGGAAGGAATGAATGGATTCAACTGAGTTCTAACACCTCCTGGAGCTAATATACTTTGAAATCTTTAAATGTGCAGATGACACAGAGCTTCTGCAGCAATATGAACAGTAAGAACCACAGCCCCCATGGCACTGGAGGTGATGTGCAGAGCAAGCTTCTGAAGCTGTGACTGGTAAACAACCAACAAAACAACTAGTACATTTCACCATGGGTGAGGTTTGACAGGAAACAACAAAA
Organism: Capra hircus; assembly: GCF_001704415.2. Classification (NCBI taxonomy): domain Eukaryota; kingdom Metazoa; phylum Chordata; class Mammalia; order Artiodactyla; family Bovidae; genus Capra; species Capra hircus. The sequence goes on along the minus strand of NC_030817.1, from coordinate 73,880,294 downwards.
TTCTGTAAAGAAGTTTTCCTTCAATAAAAGAATAAATTTAAAAAATAATTAATTTAAAAAATTTCAGCATGGGTGAGCAGAAGACAGTATTTTTATTAAAAAAAAATAATAACTCATATTTTCCCAGCTGTCTAAACAGCTTTCTCCCTGGCACAACTTAAAAAAGAAGCCTTCATGATATCACAGACTATTTTTAATGACACTGATCCAGTGTGTTATTGCCCAGAAAAATGGCCAACAAAATGTCAACTATCATTAGAAAAGGTACAAAATATTATCCTATAATTCTGGAGAACAAGGGTGCTTATGTATTTGGTACATTGTGTGCAGTTCAAATTGTTTTCTTAAAGAAAAATGTAATGGATCTGGAGAAGATTCAAAAAAATTAAGTATAATGATTGAGGGGATAAAGTTATACCCAATGAAGTCACACTAAGATACAAGAGTTTGCCAGTCTAGAAGATGAGATTTGAAAAGGAATGTTAACTGGAATGTATGAATTTATAGACCAGGCGTCTCAAAGCTTGAGAAAAGGAAGGAGAAATCAACATATACTGAAAATCTGAAATGTACTAGCTACTAAGTTAGGTGCTTTCTGACACATATTCACTTTACTTTAAAAACACTAAAAGTAATTTTTATATAGAATTATGTGAAACTCATTACTCCAAAAGATGCCACATAATCAAGGAATAAATGGGCTGCTTATTTTTTACCTTTTATTACTTTTATTCATATTCCTAACACTGCATTTATTCACACATTAATTTTTCCAAATATCCTTTAAATTCTTTGAGAATACATCCTTACTTCTTTTTCATCTTTGATGTCTAGCACACAGAACAAGTTTTGGACACTTAGTACATACTTACTAAATGAAATGATGAATGACCAAAACAGCTTTAGATAAATTCAGAGGTACACTCAGGGTCTAATAATGGAATAAAGGGCTTGAGGGTCTAACCTTTGATACTAATGCTGTAAAAAAACAAATCACACCAGGATGCTCTTCTGTAACAGTGGATTTCCTATGGGAGACAGTAAGCTGAGCAGTGTGGTGACCCCCGGGTCCAAGCCCAGGTGGCAGTTTTATGCTTCATACACACTAACAGAAAATACATATCTGACTATATACAACTTAAAATGCATCTCTATACAGGAGAGAGCAATGAACTGGAAGATCCCATTTCATCTTCCTCCAGAATGTTAGCCTGAGTCAAAACCTGATCAAAGTAAAGGTTAACATTTTAGTGTGTTCAGCCACTCAGCCGTGGCCGACTCTTTGCGACTTCATGGACTATAGCCCGACAGGCTCCTCTGTCTGTGGAATTCTCCAAGCAAGAACACTGGAGTGGGTTGCCCTTTCCTTCTCCAAATACAGTTTAGGACAATGGACAAATCAAGTGAAAGGGTTAATCAATAAACTAATTAAATGCAGCCAATACGATGGGCATTATTTCCAAGGTTGTAAGATTAAATTAGGCCAAAGAGTTGGAGTCTATTGATTTTTCTATCCTGACTTCATAGTTCCACACAAACTAATTCAGTGTGGAATTAGTGGAACTAGCAATAATAGCTTTGCATCTTGTGGAATGTAAGTGCTTCCCATGGTCAAAAGCTGATGGGTAAAACATTTGACTCTATCTCAGAACTAGTTACGCAGTTGTTTGAAAACCTTACTTAAGTGCAGGCTTGTCCCAAATCTTTGGAGCAGGACTCATCAAGTGACAGGACGTTTCACAACCCAGAGGGGACGAAAAATCTTGGAACAGTGATTTTTCTCAAACAGATGATACAGCTATGGGATGAGCACTGGCAGGTTAAATGTAGGTATGTTGTTTTCAAGACAACATCTATGCAGTTCAATAATATCCCCTGTTCTCCCTAGAGACCAGGCTGTTCTTCCTTTTAGCTTAAATCAGACATGCCTCTTTTCCTGCTGTCCTAGTCAACTCTGTGCATTTGTACCAACGATTTCTATAATTCTCACAAGCTCCTACCGTAACATTCATCTTGGCTTTCTCTAAAAAACTCATTCAGCCATGAAGAGAACATCAACTTACTCTCATGTGAAACTGAATAATTAATATTTGTGAGGCAATTTCAGGATAAATGAGAGCCAGCTGTTACATTCACATTTTTAAAAGTGAAAGTGTTAGTCACTCAGTCATGTCCAACTCTTTTCAACCCCATGGACTGTAGCCCACCAGGCTCCTCTGTTCCTAGAATTCTCTAGGCAAAAAATACTGGAGGGCATAGCCATTCCCTGCTTCAGGGTATCTTCCTGACCCAGGGATTGAACCTAGGTCTCCTGCATTGCAGGCAGGTTCTTTACTATCTGAGCCACCAGGAGCAAAATCAGAAAATTTTTGGAAAGCTTGCTTTCTTAGGGAAAGCACTACGCATGGGGGTAACCCATTGACTCAACAGTAGATTGGAGATTCTTATCTCCAATCAATCCAGTTGTTTGCTCTCTAAAATATGCCAGCAGATCACTGATGATGCAAAAACTTTCTCTAGCCCTGTAAATTTCCCAGATTCACCCCTATGCCCCACAAAAAAAGACAATGCTCTTCTTTCTCCATGCATGTGTGTGTGTGTGTGTGTGTGTGTGTGTGTGTGTGTGTGTGTGTGTGTGTGTGTAATCTCTTAACTTTTATTCCCACCACTCAATGCATATTGGAAATTCCTCTGTGCTGAGCTAGAACAGATCTAGCTTATTCCCTTTCACTGCTTCATATTTTACCATGGTATGTAAATACTCTGTTATTTGGTGAAGGATACTCCTATGCTTATCTCCTGAAGCAGCAACATTGAGTCAGAAACTCCCAATTCACCTTCTAAGGTAGCGGTACCAATTTATAGTGCCATTAGTAATGAGGGAGAGTTCCAGTTACCTTGCATTCTCAGCTAGTTTTGATACTGTCACCATTTTTATCTGGGGCAGTTCACTTTGATCCACCCTTTTTTTGGACCCCTGAGTTCATTTTCTGACCAGGGATAGAGAAGGTGGGTGAAAATGAAATAGAGTAGTAAGAAAGAAATTTAAACTTTGCTGAGGCTGCTGATATTTGATGAGCTTACTAGGAATCACCTCTCTCAAACAATACACACTTCCTCTTTCCTAGGTTTTTCTGATGTTGGCTGGAAATCTCATGCATTCTTTTAGTCAAATGAACACCCCTTTCGTATTAGATCAATCCCAGACATACCCAGCCAGAGGGCCCGATGTACTCTGGAGAACTTCTGGCTGAAGGAATTGTAGAAAACCAAAGAAATGTCTTTATCCCATTGCTGTCTGTGTGCTAGTACTAAGTTGCTTCAGTCATGTCCGACTCTGTGACCCTATGGATTGTGACCTGCCAGGCTGTGCTGTCCATGGGATTCTCCAGGCAAGAATACTGGAGTGGGTTGCCATTTCCTTCTCCAGCCGATCTTCTTGACCCAGGGTTCAAACTCGCATCTCCCGTGTCTCCTGCACTGCAGGCAGATGCTTTACCACTCAGCCACCAGGGAAGCCCATATCCCATTGCTATTTCCATTTCCTAAGGAAACATGAATAATAACCTATCTTCTGCAAAGAAATTTTATTTGTGTCATATAATATATAATATTAAAATGATATTTTGGTCTTTCCAAAAGCCAACTGTCAGAGGTACCCAGTCACTTTAAGAAGATTCTTAAATTATTCATTAGATTTTTGTGATTTTCCTGTACATGTTCAAAAGATTCTCAATAAATCTATTTAAGCAAAATGTACAAAGGAAGAAGTTCCTCAAAATAGTGTTTCAAAGGGGGATGTAGAGGAGTGGTAGGGAAGTATTCATAATTCTGAGGAGCATTTCTTCTCTTCAAAGAGCTTTATTAAAAGCACAATAAAAACATGAGTGCCATCAATGCACTTTTAAACCAGTAAATTAGAACACCATTCTTAGCTCAAATCTGATAATCACCATTAAAAGCTTAGCCTCCTAGAAGCTAAGTGGAAGAAAAAGAGAGGAATCCTACAGTACTACATACTTATAATTTATCATCTCAGATTTTTTTAACCTTTCTCAGAAGGGGCTGCTTTTATTATTGCAAGGAAGGTAGTTTATAAGAAAATTATTAAATCTCTTTGAGCTACATGACAACCCTTGGTGACTCCTATACTTCACTAATGTAGGGTACTAATTGGGTTAAAAAATGTTTCCTTGCTTTCTCACAAATCTCCGCATCAACCCATAACAACTGATAGGAAATAAAATTATAATTTCTCTGGGGTCCCTGGTGGTTTGAGTCTTAAAAACACTTAGATACATTTAAAATTTAGCTTCATTGGCCTCCTGCATCATCTATTTCAACAATTAGTCTAAAGGAATATTTGAAAATACAAAGGATCAGGGTAGAAAAAAAGGAGAAATAAATTCCTGCAGTGTCCCATCCTTAAACATAAAGTATTGTTTCTTTCCCAAGATTCTGGAGTGACTGGCCATTTTGATGGCTGGGAAACAAGGTTCCTGTGTAGGTGCTATTCTTAAAATTTTCACGTTTCAATGGCAGAAAATTTCAATAGCATAAAGGAACAGAAGTCACCAGACACTCAAATCATACTCTGGTATGAGGTCTCATTACTCAGGTATTTGTAAAAAGTTAATTGAGGGACTTCCCTGGTGGTCCAGTGGTTAAGAATCCACCTTGCAATGCAGAGGATGTGGGTTCAATCTCTAATTGGGGAGATCAGATCTCACATGTCACAGGGAAACTAAGCTCTCATGTCACAAACTAGAGAGGCTGCACATCACTATTACCGAGCCCACAGGCTGCAACTACTGAGCCTGCATGCCACAGCTATAGAACCCACATGCTCTAGAACCTGTGCACCACAACAAGAGAAGTCCATGTGTGCTGACACTAGAGAAAGCCTGTGCCCCACAGTGAAGACCCAGTGTAGCCAATAAAACAATAGCAAAAACAAAAAAAAACCTTTACCCCAGTACCAGATGGCTTCACTGATGGATTCTACCAAACATTCAGAGAGAATTAATACTAATCCTTCTCAAACTCTTCCAAAAAATAGAAGAGAAGGGAACACTTAAAACTCATTTTGTGAGGCCAGCATTACCCTGATATCAAAACTAAACATGGATACTACAAGAAAATAAAATTACAGGCCAATATCCCTGATGAGCATCAATGCAAAAATTTTCAGCAAAGTAATAGCAAACTGAATTCAAAAATACATTAAAAAGGATTGTATGGACTCCTGGTGGTCCGGAGTCGACGATAAGAAAGTGAAAGAGAGAGCCAGAAAGAAAGAAAGAAAGAAAGACATGGGGACCCAAGCACTGATGGAGCAAAGGTGCTTTAATGATTTCTCTGTGAGTATATAAAGGCTGTGGTATAAGAAGTTTCTTTCGACAATGATAAAGATCAGAAAACCAAATGTACAGCAACTGTCACCAATGGAACAAGGGATTAATAAAGGTCACAAGGTCAGGAGACAATCCATATCTCAAGAAAGGGGATCGAGACTAAGCAGTTGTGTCATAAAGAGAATGTTTATTAGAGGAGATTCAAGCCTGTCTCACACAATGACCTCAGTTCCTGGGAGCAGCGTGCTGTTCCACTTAAAAAGAAACAAAGGACTTGGGAGAAACAGCATGTAGGAATCCTCCTGTTAAACATTCCCTGACAGTACACCACGATCAAGTGGGGTTTATTCCAAGGGTGCAAGGATGGTTCAATATCTGCATTTCAATCAATGTGGTATACAACATTAACCAAAATGAAGGATGAAAATCATGGCTAACTCAATAGATTCAGAAAGAGCATGTGACAAAATTCAACATCCATTTATAATTTTAAAAAAACCCTCTCAATAAAGTGAGCACAAAGCAAATGCACTTCAACATAACAAAGGCCATATATGAAAAGCCCACAGCTAACATCACACTCAGTGGTGAAAAACTGAAAAACTTTTCTGCTAAGTTCAGGATCAAGACAAGAATTCCCACTCTCATCACTTTTATTCAACACAGTATTAGAAGTCTTAGAGGAATGAGGCAAGAAAAAGAAAAGACATAAAATCAGAAAGGAAGAAGTAAAATTGCTTTGTTTGTAGATGTGATGATCCATATAGAAAGTCCAAAGACATGACCAAAAAACTACTAGAACTAATAAATTCAGAAAGTTGTAGGATACAAAACCAATATACCAAAATCTTTAGTATATCTATATACTAATAGTGAAATGTCAGAAAGAGAAACTCTAAAACAATCCCATTTGCAAATTACAAAGAATGATAAAAATACACAGACATAAATTTCACCAAGGAGATAAAAAACCTGGACACTGATAACTAGATATTGACGAAAGAAATTGTGAGTGACACAAATAGAGAGGTATTCTGTGCTCATGGATTAGAAAAAATTAATATTGTTAAAATGTCCATACTACTCAAAGCTATCTAAAGATTTAGTGTAATACCAAAATTCCAATGGTATTTTTCACAGAGCTTAAAGATGATCCTGAAATCTGTATGGAACCACAAGGATTCTGAATAACCAAAGCAAACTTGAGAAAAAATAATAAAGCTAGATAAATCATACTATCTGATTTCAAACTCTATCACAGATATAGAATCAAAATATAATCAAAATCAGAATGATTGTCATAAAAATAGACACATCAGTGGAACAGAATAGAGGGCCCAGAAAAAATCTATGCATATATTGTCAATTAATTTGTGACAAGTCAAGAATATACAATGATAAAGGGCAGTCTCTTCAGTAAATGGTGCTGAGAAAAGCGGTTGTTCTTTAGTTACTAAGTCATGTTGGACTCTCTTGCAACCCCATGGACTGTAGACCACAAGGCTCCTCTGTCCATGGGATTTTCCAGACAAGAATACTGGAGTGGGTTGCCATTTCCTTCTCCAAGAGATCCTCCTAGCCTAGGGATCGAACCTGTATTTCCTGCATTGGTACGTGGATTCTTTACCACTGAGCCACCTGAGAAGTCAAGAAAAATGGACAACTCCATAAAAAAGGAGGAAACTGGATCACTATGCTACATCATTAAAAAAACATAGTCTAACTGGATTAAAATAACGAAAAGAAACTATAAAACTCATAGAAGAAAACAAAGGAAGTGAACTCGGACTTGGGTCTTCACAAGTTTTTAGACTTGACACTAAAAGCAAAGGCAACTAAAGCAAAGATAATCAGGTGAGAGCCATGTCAAGTCCAAGTTTCTAAATAGCAAAGAAAGCCATCAACTAAATGAAATGGCCTACATAGCGTGAGAAAGCATCTGCAAATCATATATCTAATAAGGTGTAAATATCCAAAATATGTAAGTTCAGTTCAGTTGCTCAGTCGTGTCTGACTCTTTGTGACTCCATGAATCGCAGCACGCCAGGCCTCCCTGTCCATCACCAACTCCCGGAGTTCACTCAAACACACGTCCATCAAGTCAGTGATGCCATCCAGCCATCTCATCCTCTGTCATCCCCTTCTCCTGCCACTAATCCCTCCAAGTGTCGGTCTTTTCCAATGAGTCAGCCGTTCACATGAGGTGGCCAAAGTACTGGAGTTTCAGCTTTAGCATCAGTCCTTCCAAAGAACACCCAGGACTGATCTCCTTTAGGATGGACTGGTTGGATCTCCTTGCAGTCCAAGGGACTCTTTAAGAGTCTTCTCCAACACCACAGTTCAAAAGCATCAATTCTTCAGCACTCAGCTTTCTTCACAGTCCAACTCTCACATCCATACATGACCAGAGGAAAAACCATAGCCTTGACTAGACGGACCTTTGTTGGCAAAGCAATGTCTCTGCTTTTGAATATGCTATCTAGGTTGATCATAACTTTCCTTCCAAGGAGTAAGCGTCTTTTAATTTCATGGCTGCAATCACCATCTGCAGTGATTTTGGAGCCCCAAACAATAAAGTCTGACACTGTTTCTCCATCTATTTGCCATGAAGTGATGGGACCAGATGCCATGATCTTCGTTTTCTGAATCTAAGTTGGCTTAGTAAGCCAACTTCTTCACTCTCTTCTTTCACTTTCATCAAGAGGCTTTTTAGTTCCTCTTCACTTTCTGCCATAAGGGTGGTGTCATCTGCATATCTGAGGTGATTGATATTTCTCCCGGCAATCTTGATTCCAGTTTATGCTTCCTTCAGCCCAGCGTTTCTCATGATGTACTCTACACATAAGTTAAATAAGCAGGGTGACAATATACAGCCTTGACGTACTCCTTTTCCTATTTGGAACCAGTCTGTTGTACCATGTCCAGTTCTAACTGTTGCTTCCTAACCTGCATATATGTTTCTCAAGAGGTAGGTCGGGTGGTCTGGTATTCCCATCTCTTTCAGAATTTTCCACAGTTTATTGTGATCCACACAGTCAAAGGCTTTGGCATAGTCAATAAAGCAGAAATAGATGTTTTTCTGGTACTCTCTTACTTTTTCAATGATCCAGCGGATGTTAGCAATTTGATCTCTGGTTCCTCTGCCTTTTCTAAAACCAGCTTGAACATCTGGAAGTTCACGGTTCACATAGATATAATAGCAAAAAACCAAAAACCAGTTTGATTTAAAAATAGGCAGAGGATCTGTATAGGCATTTTGCCAGTGAACACAGATAGATGACCAACAAGTACGTGACAAGATGCCCATCCTCAGTAATCACAGGGAAAAGCAAATCAAACTCACAATGAGATATCACCTCACACTTGTTAGAATAGTTATTATATATATAAAAAAAAGAGGATAAAAAGTGCAAGGATGGAGGGGAAAAGGGAACTCTTGTGCACTGTTGGTAGGAATGTAAATTGGTACTGCTACACCGAACTGAACTGAACCATGGAAAAGAGTATGGAGGTTTCTAAAAAAAATTAAAATTAGAACTATAAACAAAAATACGATCCAGCAATTATAGTTTTGCATATTTACCCAAAAGAAATGAAAACATTAATTTGAAACAATATCTGCACCCCTATATTCACTGCAGTATTATAATAGCCAAGACAAAGAAACAATCTGAATGTTGGTCAGTGGATGAATGGATAAAGAAATTGTGAGATACACACACACACACAATGGACTATTATTCAGCCATAAAAAAGGATAAACTTGCCATTTGTGACAACATGGATGGATCTTGAGGCCATTATGTTAAGTGAAATGATTCAGAGAAAGACAAAAACTGTATGATTTCACTTATATACGGAGTCTAAAAATAAGCCAAATTCAGATACAGAAAACAGACAGGTGGTTGCCAGAGGTGAGAAGTACTGGCGGGTGGAATGGGTAAAGATGGTTATGGGTATAAATTTCCAATTATAAAACGAATAAGTCAAGGGGATATAATGAAAAGCATGGTGACTACAATTAATAATGTTGTATTCTATATTTGGAAGTTGATTCAGTATTCTTCAGTATTCTTGCCTTGAGAACCCCATGAACAGTATGAAAAGGCAAAAAGATAGGACACTGAAATATAAACTCTCCAAGTCAGTAGGTGCCCAGTATGCTACTGGAAAAGAGTGGAGAAATAACTTCAGAAAAAATGAAGGGATGGAGCCAAAGCAAAATCAATGCCCAGTTGTGGATGTGACTGGTGATAGAAGTAAAGTCTGATGCTGTAAAGAGCAATCCTGCACAGGAACCTGGAATGTTAGGTCCATGAATCAAGGTAAATTAGAAGTGGTCAAACAGGAGATGGCAAGAGTGAACATTGACATTTTAGGAATCAATGAACTAAAATGGGCTGGAATGGGTGAATTTAATTCAGATGACCATTATTTCTACTACCGTGGGCAAGAATTCCTTAGAAGAAATGGGGTAGCCATCATAGTCAACAGAAGAATCCAAAATGCAATACTTGGGTACAATCTCAAAAATGATTGATCTCTGTTTGTTTCCAAGGCAAACCATTCAATACCACAGTAAACCAAGTCTATGCCCGAACTAGCAATGCTGAAGAAGCTAAAGCTGAATAGTTTTATGAAGACCTACAAGACCTTCTAGAACAAACACCCAAAAAAAGATGTCCTTTTCATCATAGGAGACTGGAATGCAAAAGTAGTGAGTCAATAGATACCTGGAGTAACAGGCAAATTTGGCCTTGGAATATGGAATGAAGCAGGGCAAAGGCTAACAGAGTTTTACCCAGAGAACACACTGGTCATAGCAAACTCTCATACAACAACACAACAGAAGACTCTACACTGGACATCACTAGATGGTCAACATCAAAATCAGATTGATTATATTCTTTGCAACCAAAGATGAAGAAGCTGTATACAGTCAGCAAAAACAAGACCAGGAGCTGACTGTGGCTCAGATCATGAACTCCTTATTGCCAAATTCAGACTTAAACTGAAGAAAGTGGGAAAATCACTAGACCATTCAGGTATGACCTAACTCAAATCCCTTACGATTACACAGAGGAAGTGACAAATAGATTCAAGGGATTAGAAGTGATAGGGTGCCTGAAGAACTATGGATGGAGGTTGGTGACACTGTACAGGAGACAGGGAGCAACACCATCCCCAAGAAAAAGAAATGCAAAAAGGCAAAATGGCTGTCTAAGGAGCCTTACAAATAGTTGAGAAGAGAAGAGAAGCTAAAGGCAAAGGAGAAAAGGAAAGATATACACAATTGAATGCAGAGTTCCAAAGAATAGCAAGGAGAGATAAGAAAGCCTTCCTCAGTGATCAATGAAAAGAAATAGAGAATGGGAAAGTCTAGAGATCTCTTCAAGAAAATTAGAGATACCAAGGGAACATTTCATGCAGAGATGGGCACAATAAAGGACAGAAATGGCATGGACCTAACAGAAGCAGAAGATATTAAGAGGTAGCAAGAATACACAGAAGAACTATACAAAAAAGATCTTCATGACCAAGATAACCACAATGGTGTGATCACTCACCTAGAGCCAGATATCCTGGAATGTGAAGTCAAGTGGGCCACTATGAACAAAGCTAGTGGAGGTGATGGCATTTCAGTTGAGCTATTTCAAATCCTAAACGATGATGCTGTTTAAGTGCTTTACTCAATATGCCAGCAAATTTGGACAACTCAGCAGTGGCCACAGGACTTGAAAAGGTCAGTTTTCATTCCAGTCTCAAAGAAGGGCAATTGCAAAGAATGTTCAAACTACCACACAATTGCACTCATCTCACATGCTAGCAAAGTAATGCTCAAAAGTCTCTAAACCAGGATTCAACAGTATGTGAACCATGAACTTCCAGATGTTCACACAGGATTTAGAAAAGGCAGAGGAACCAGAGATCAAATTGCCAACATCCATTGGGCCATAGAGAAAGCAAGAGAATTCCAGAAAAACTTCTATTTCTGCTTTATTGATTATACCAAAGCCTTTGACTGTGTAGATCACAACAGACTGTGTAGATCACAACAAACTGTGAAAAATTCTTAAAGAGATGGGAATACCAGACCACCTTACCTGCCTCCTGAGAAATCTGTATGCAGGTCAGGAAGCAATAGTTAGAACTGGACATGGGACAACGGACTGGTTCCAAATTGGGAAAGGAATACATCAAAGCCGTATATTGCCACCCTGCTTATTTAACTTATATGCAAAGTATATCACACAAAATGCCAGGCTGGAAGAAGCACAAGCTGGAATCAAGATTGCTGGGAGAAATATCAATAACCTCAGATACCCAGATGACATCACCCTTATGGCAGGAAGCAAAGAAGAACTGAAGAGCCTCTTGATGAAAGTAAAAGAGGAGAGTGAAAAAGCTGGCTTAAAACTCAACATTTGAAAAACAAAGATTATGGCATCTAGTCCCATCACTTCATGGCAAATAGATGGGGAAACAATGGAAACAGAGACAGACTTTCTTTTCTTGGGCTCCAAAATCACTGCAGATGGTGACTGAGGCCATGAAATTCAAAGATGCTTGCTCCTTGGAAGAAAAACTATGACCAGCCTTGACAGCATATTTTTAATGACATCAGCAGAGACATCACTTTGCCAACAAAGGTCTGTCTAGTCAAAGCTATGATTTTTCCAGTAGTCATGTATGACTGTGAGAGTTGAACTATAAAGAAAGCTGAGTGCTGAAGAATTGATGCTTTTGAACGGTGGTGTTGCAGAAGACTCTTGAGTATCCCTTGGACTGCACAGAAATCAAACCAGTCCATCCTAAAGGAAATCAGTCCTGAATATTCACTGGAAGAACTGATGCTGAAACTGAAATTCCAATACTTTGGCCACGTGATGACTCATTTGAAAAGACCCTGATACTGGAAGAGACTGAAGGCAGGAGGAGAAGGGGAAGACAGAGGATGAGATGGTTGGATGGCATCATCGACTCAATGGTCATGAGTTTGAGCAAGCTCCGAGAGTTGGTGATAGACAGGGCAGCCTGGCATCCTGCAGTCCATGGGGTCACAAAGAGCTGGACACAACTGAGTGACTGAACTGAACTGAAAGGGAGCAGATATTAAAAGTTCTCATCACAAGAGGAAAAATTTGTAACTTTGTGTGGTGACAGATGTTAACTTATCGTGGAATCATTTCACAACATATGCATATATATAATCATCATGTTGTATGCCTGAAACTAATATGTCAATTATCTCTCAAAAACCACTTCAATGAAAAGCCTAATGTAGTACCCTAGAGAGTCATGTTAACAACTCTTTTTTTCCATTACACTATTTCCTTTAAAATAAAACTTAATTGTACTATTCACTCTTAAAAATCAAGTTGCAGAAAAAAAAATTTGAATTGGCCCTGACTACTATATGAATGCTAGAAAAGACTAAGGAATCAAGTAATCTTAGAATTGGAATGAATCTGAGAATTTTTCTCACACATCTTCCTTTTCAAAGACAGGAGAGAAAAAAAAAAAATCCTGAATAAAATTAGAGTAAGGTTGGTTATACTTCCACATGGGTGATTTATTTTCCCTTAAGTAGATATGGGAAGACCCAGAAACAAGGGACTGAGGTATTCTGTTTTTGTTGTTTGTTCAACAATATAGAGGATTTTCTTTATCAAAATATTTGGGTTAGAGTTATTAAAATCTTCAAAGTATAGATCTTAATATCTGTACCGATACAGATAATTTTCATAAAGAAAATAAAGGGAGAGAAAGTGATATCCTTCATGGAGCAGAGTTTGTTAAACCTGAGATAGTGCCCATTGCTATTAATTACTAAGAGCTCATTTGTCAAGTATCACTGTGTCATTGACACAGAAGTAGCACATTGTAACACAAGAGATGGAGAAAGATGTGGAGAAAGAAAGAAATGTACCATAGTTCTCCCTGTATGACAAACATGAGGCTTATCTAGGAATTCCTTGTTGTTGAAAAATAGCAGGAGGCCGTCTACAACAAGACAAAGACGTCAACCTTTTCTTCAAGGAGCTTAATATACATACATACTGGACATACACAGTAGATTATTATACACGATGGTTGAGATAGATTAAGGAGAAGAGGTGAGGTCAAGGAGATGCCTTAGGATGGAAGGAGAGAAAAGAGAAGAGTTCATCAGGACAATATTTCCTGAACCAACATTTCTAGGTTACTCAAGACCTGATCTTTGCTATTTTCTTTGAATCAGAGCTCCTATCTAGAAAAAGACTTCCCAACAGGAATAGGGGAAAGGATATGCAGCCATAACACTTCTTTAATGTCTGGCTCCAGTATCCTGTGTTATATTAGTGGATCTGGACTTGCTCCCTTTCCATCTCTGGCTTCCACTGTGATGCCACTGATTGGTGTCTGGTCCCACTTGGAGACGTGAGGCAAGCTTTGCACAGATGCATAAAAATTCATTTCCAAGACAGTCATGAATAAACTTCCATGGATGGGCTACCATACAATAGCCAGTTTCAGAGAATAAAAGTTTATTTCTTTTTAAGTCATCATCCCAAAATGTATTTTTCAAGAAAGAATAATACTAGTTATAAACATTTATTGAAGAGAACACTTAAAAACACATAAAATTATAGCTATGAGCAGAGTTCTCTATTACTAATTACCAATCATCACAGTTTGAATCTTAGACTGAAATATGTTCTGACACCAGCTCTCTTAATGAGATTGGGGCTAAATTCAAGAGTACAACATTAAATTTTGATACCACTGTATCTTTTTAATGAACACCCACTGACTCACCTATCCATACACACTCAGTTCAGAGCTTCGCTGCACATTCTCCTGTGAACCCTTGCATCCATCAGAAGCACTAATTAGCTAGTAACTATGGGACCCAGCACATACTTGTTGAGTGTTGTAGAATGGAGAAAATAAGCCAGAGAATCCCCAGACCTGATTTCCATCCTGGTTCTGCCACAAATCAGCAGTTAACTTACTCAACTTTTATGAGTTTCAGTTTTACCCATGTTAAATGTGGATGATGATAAACCATGAGAGAGTTATTGGGATGGCTGAATCCAATTAGATGCAGTTAATAAACCATGTAACTCTTGTGTCACTTTGTACCTACTAAACTGCCTTCAGTACAAAAACATTACACTTTGACCACTAAAACGATGGTAAGGTACCACTTCTAGGGATGACATTTTTAATGACCAGCTGAAAAAGATGGAATAATAGTGAGTGCCCGTAGCCGGCTATCTTTCAAACTTAGGAGCAAAAGCCCATTCTCACTCCAAGTGCGGATCCAACATCATCTCAAGATGTGAAGTACCAGAGAGAAACCTATAATCATATTTTCTTAAAAACGAAGAAAAACTTTCAGCTAAGCAATTTCAAAGTTTTTGAAATCATAATATTTCAAAGTGTTAATTCCGTGCTTGGTCTTTATTTATTTTTTCTTTCTTTTATTCTCTTTTGCCTTAACTGTCAAGAAGCTTAGAACTCAGTTTTACGTCTAGTTTTCAAAACTGTGCTTTTTGCTAGCACTTTTCTCCTGACTCACCTCCCCCCCTTTCATTAATGTCTTTTCAAAAGAATGCTACTGAATTTGTAGTTTTTGTTTTAAGATGAGGGAGTCAGGTTATAAACAATGAAGGAACATTTTTTAAAGGGCAAAAACTGACAAAATTGTGAGTCTCAACCTAGTAGTTTCAGACTAAACAGCCGGCATAAGAAAACTCACTGTAGACTCTAGATGACACAGGATTATTTTGTTGAGTGTTTACTGCTGAATTGCTTGCTACCTATTGTGAGCTCCCTCTTGACTTCTTTGCAAACAGCAGGCTTCCTCTCATCTCTCTAGTTTCAGATTTCACCAGAAATTCAGGAGCTGAGTCAGGACTACAAGTGGCCCCATCTGTCGACCAAGAAGGATGAGCTGTTTTGGAAATACAATGATGCCATGAGGACTCAGAATTCCCAAGGCCTCTGAAGGAAATGATAAAGACTACAAGTTCTTCTACTAGATTTTTCATTTTTCAAAGCCACAGGGTAAGCAAGACCATTTATTTTGAGAAGCCTCATTAACAGAAACTTCTTATGCAATTCTTTGTCTACCTTAGGGGGCTTTCTAGTGACTTTTACAAACTGGGTGTTCAATAAAGTTGCTGAATAAACAAAACATGGTTGTTCACAAGACTTACAGAATGCACTTATGGTTGTGGGGAAGAAGGATTTGGGGAGAGATAGTTAGGGAGTTTGGGATCAACATGTACACACTGCTGTATTTAAAGTGGATAACCAGCAAGGACCTACTGTGTATCACTGGGAACTCTGCTCAGTGTTACATGGCAGTCTGGATGGGAGGGAAGTTTGAGGGAGAATGGATACCTGTACACGTATAGCTGAGTACGTTTGCTGTCCCCCTGAAACTATCACAACGTTGTTATTCCAATATCAAATTAAAAGTTTAAAAAAATAGAGTAAAATAATGCACAGAAAAAAAAAAAACCACATACCAATCAAAGAAACAAAAAACTGGTCAAGATCAACAGAAGCAAACCATGGTCAACATCAACAGAAGCAAATAAGATTCACTGTTCAGGAGTCTGTTTTGATGATTATACCAGGAAAGACAGATGAGCTTTAAGATAAGGAAATTCTACCCATGATCCTGCCCAAACCATGTCAAGCTAGAGAACAGGGTGTAGAGCTGCTTTCTGTAAAGGACTTACGCAGGTAATTAATTACCATATTCACATCTTGATGAAACCCCTACTGGATGCGTAAAATAAATGAGATAAGTAAGACAGAGGAATGCAAAACCACTCATGTGATAACAGACAATCACTGTAATATAGAGAAGTGAGCTATGACCCAGCTCAGCATGCCAGACGGGGCTTCACAGAGAAGGGCGTCTTCTTATGGACTTCCAGAATCAAGGATAAACCCCTTATACGAGGCTCAGTCAGGCAGAGGGAAGAGCAAACACTAAGCTCTGGTGACATGAATGTGTCTGGGTTCTACCAGTCGGGGGCTTATGAGGCTGAGGAAAGGGGGTGAGACAGTACACAAGGCTAGCAACCCAGGGTGTGAAGGCCCTGTGTGCACTGCCAAATCGTTTGAAGTTTGTTTTGAGAAAGTAGAAATCCAAAGTAGTTCAAATAGAAGAGTTCTATAATCAGATTATTAGAAAGGTAAGTCTGCTGGCTGCAAAATGGGCCCCAAATTAACAATTATCGAGTGTGCTCATCATGCTAAGCCAGATACCAAGGGCTCAGCATGTACTGTCCTTACAGCAGTCCAGTCAAATAGACACTACTGCTTCCCCTTTCTGTAGGTAAGGACACAGGGCTTAGTGAGATTAAGTGATTTGCCCAAGATGTCACATCTAGTGACAGCTCTGAGTATCTCTGATGAGGATCTGATTCCAATGCTTATGCTCTTAGAACTAGAAGAGACGGCGATCACAGGCAGGAAGGGCAGAAAGCAGGCCAGTGCCCTAGTGCCATCCCAGAGATGTGGAGGATCTGAACCAGGGCAAAGAAAGTAGGACTTGTACCGCTAGCACATTGGTATAGCCAGCAGCTGCTGTTTTAGCAAATTGACCCTGAATGCAATAGAGGGCATTTCAAAGTACAGAGTTGTCTTACTTTAAAAAAAAAATTATTTTTTAAAGAATGCTCCAACAACCATTCATTTGGAAATAAAAATCTACAATCAAACATTTTTCATGGCAAAAAACAGAAACACGAAGCCTCAGGGACAAAAATGACTTCAGAGCTTGATATTACTTACTAGAAAATGTCTTTGCATATCTCAGAACTAGTGGGCATGAACCCACAATGAGGTTGCACTTCACACCCACTAGGATGGCCATAATAATAAAATAAAACAACATCAAAAAGGAAAAATAAGTGTTGGCAAGGATGTAAGGAAATTAGAGCCCTCCTACATGGCCAGGGGGAATGTGAAATGGTGCAGCTGTTGTGGAAAACATTTTGGCAGTTCTTAAAAAGTTAAACATAGGATTATCATATGACCTAGCAATTCCAATTCTAGGTTTATAGCCAAAAGAACTAAAAGCAGAGACTGAAATAGATACATGTAGGCCAATGTTCATTGCACCATTATTCACAATGGCCAAAAGGTAGAAACAATTCAATTGTCTAGAATAGGCAAATTCACAGATACTCAAAGACTAGAGGTTGCCAGGGGACTGAGGGAGGGGTACAGGGAGCTTTTGCTTATTGGTTAGAGTCTCTATTTTGGGTGATGGAAAAGTTTTAGAAATAGACAGTAGAGATGATTACAAATATTTTGAAAGTACTAAATGCCACTGGATTGTACTTAAAATGTATGTTGGCCACCAGGGAAGCTGTAAACATATACGTATGTATGTATATATGTATGTGTGTATGTGTGTATGTGTGTGTGTATACATATATATGTGTATATATATATAAACACAATAAAAAATTTCCTCAAAGAAAACAAAAAGCTAATGTGCAGTTGCCTCAACCATTGCCAGAGAAAATAAGTGCAACCTTTCCTTACAGAACTGTGTCGAACTTGGCCCCCATGCTGGATAAGAATTACAATATATTGAAACAAGCCTGGAACCTTCAAAATACGCTATTCAAAAGAATTCAGTGGCTTCCTACAACCTACAGGCTACAGTGGAAACCATTTTACAGGAGATGCAAGGCCTTTCCTGGTCTGGCTCCTACTTAGCTGTCTAAGTCCAGGCTCATCTGCCACACCCCTTCTGCTAATTCTATGCTTCAGGGATAGTGACATGCCGCATGAAACACGGGGCTCCCTCACACCATGGTTTGCCCATGCTGTTCCATGTGCTCAGGAAGGGCTCACCCTGCACCCATCCCTTTATGATCCAGCAAACTCTTTATCTATCATCCAATTTCAGTTTCATGAAGCCTTGCCTGGACTTCTGAGCCTCCTTAACCAAGCCCCATTGCCTTTATTTATTGATCCCTCTATAATAGCAATTGTAATATAGCAATTGATTATGTCTATGTCTGTAGTCTACCAGACTTGGTACTTCTACCAATACATTGCACCTCAATGCCCTTCCTCAATGGATACTAAATTTCAGCATGAATACAAGGTAAGAAGTAAAATATCCCAAAGTTAGAAAAGCTGCAAAGAATCACCCATATCTAGGGCCTCCCTGGTGGCTCAGAGGGTAAAGCCTCTGCCTGCAATGCGGGAGACCCGGGTTCAGTCCCTGGGTCGGGAAGATCCCCTGGAGAAGGAAATGGTAACCCACTCCAGTATGTTGCCTGGAGAATCCCATGGACAGAGGAGCCTGGTGGGCTACAGTCCACGGGGTCGCAAAGAGTCGGACATGACTTAGCAACTTCACTTTCACTTTCATGGGACTACTAAGAAATCCACACACTTTGAAACTTAGAAGTTCCCTAAGAAGGCAAATGGGAAGCAGTTTATTGAAAGTGTGTTCCCAGTGAAGTATAATTGCTGCTAAGTCACTTCAGTCGTGTCCGACTCTGTGCGACCCCATAGACGGCAGCCCACCAGGCTCCCCCATCCCTGGGATTCTCCAGGCAAGAACACTGGAGTGGGTTGCCATTTCCTTCTCCAAGGCAGGAAAGTGAGAAGGGAAAGTGAAGTCGCTCATAATTGGTCAACTATAAAGACGCACTGAGTTGCACTGCAAAGAAATCAAATCTGAAGGTGAAAAATAAAAATGTTAGTAATCATCCAATACTATCAAACTGGTAATTTTATTATTTTGCCACTAAATATGTCTGTTCCTCAGTAGAAGACCTTCCACATTTTATGCGACTAAATAAAGCTCCTTTAAAATCCAACCTGTTTTGCTGTTGTTCTGCTTCTAAATACATATGATAACTGGGCTATTGCTCCAAAGCACTATCTCGCAGATGCAGCTGGTATGAATAGGTGGTTTTCCAGTCATCAGAAAGATAGGTTTCTAGATAAGAATTAACAAACTTGAGTCTGGTCAGCATGATTAGGGTCTAATCGGCCCTACACAAGCATAATTTAAAATGAAAATTTAGTTCTTTAGGACTGAGAATTCCAACGTTAGGTAGGAATGATGTCATCTGGGGTTTACAGAACTTCTTTATGACTGAAATGGGGTGGGGGGGTTATATTAAGAAAGATCTTTCCCTGATCACCTCCTTTCTTCCTCTCTTTCAAGAGGTTAGGTGGTTATTATACTCCCTAGATTTTCCCCCTTTCCTCAGTTAGTTAATTCCAGCTCTGCTCAATTTTTATTACCTACAACCCACATTTACACCACTCTTTCATTAGGAAAACTTATTCCATATCCTTCACATCTAACTTTAAAGTAAACTTTTAACTACTTTTCAGTTGGAGTCTGTTTAGTACCCCTGGCCTGACTGGATAGGAATCACCACTAAATTTCCACCTTCCCTGTGACACTCTCGTCATGCTGATAAGATCCTATTTTTACCAGAATGTTGGATTCACTAAAGAACAGAATTAGAATGGAATATCAAAATTTTGCTTCTCCAGAGTTTTTTTAATTATCAGTAAGCCAAAGCCAGTGCCCCACCAGGGCATCCTGGACCCCTCACCACCACTTGGAAATAAATGACCTGTGTGTATGAGTCTTCTCTCCTGGAGCCCTCATCTGACACCATGTCAGGCATCATGCTGGTCTTTGGGGGAATTCCAAAAGAAACAAGCTGGATTCTGTGTGATTGAGTCCCAAAGGGCCTAGCTGAGAAGTTTACCTAAAGGTCATGCCACATTTCATCAGAACCTCATAGAGGCTTTCAATAGGCTCAATTCAGAA
Organism: Capra hircus; assembly: GCF_001704415.2. Taxonomy (NCBI): domain Eukaryota; kingdom Metazoa; phylum Chordata; class Mammalia; order Artiodactyla; family Bovidae; genus Capra; species Capra hircus. The sequence goes on along the minus strand of NC_030817.1, from coordinate 73,860,113 downwards.
GGATGTGGCTTAGCTTAGTCATGAGTGTCCAAGCCCAGAGAAGGTTCGCAGATGCCCTTTAGCACGTCCAGTTCATAAGTCCTCACTCAGATGGACCCAGGTGGCAGCTGATGCCGCAGGGAGAAAAGACGATGAGCAGCAGAAGAGGGTGGAAGCCCTAGGTTTCAACTCTGGCTTCCTGACTTCATCCCACACGTGAAGCTGGGATTGTCAGTCACTCCTCTGAGCCTCTGAATTTCCAGTTTTAATGCATGTGTGCACATACATCCTTTATATTTGAGAAGTTGGTCCCCCTAAACTGTTTTACCAAGAACTGATTGTCACAAACCTAAGAGCTAGAAACTGGAACTTGACTAATTCCTAAGACTGATTCGTGAACCTGGCCCTCCCAGATCTGCTGCCCATGTGCCTGCTCTGACGAGTGGCTGGGTCGGATTTCCTCACATCCCTTTCATTTTAACTTGTCCATTTTAACTCCCTGGGTATCTCTGGAGAAATAAAGCAACAGCCACTCAGCAGGATCCCAAGCAGATGGAAAGCTGAGGGTAAGCCCACAGATAATGGAAAACATACTCAACTTAAGTAAAAAGATTTTAAATTGCCATTCTTGCAAGAATAGGTTCTATTTATTCTGGGGTTAAATAAAAAGAAAAAAGAAAACACTGTCAGGAGTGATGTGAAACATGATGGTAATTCAAAGCCTTGGTGCCTCCAGGTCCTTTTACACTGTGGCTGCTTTGTGCTTATCACACCAAGGAAAACATTTTTCACAGTCTTGTGATTTTGAAATGAGCTGTCCCTCTCATGTTGGTCTCTTGTTTATAATTTATTGAATTGTAAGCATAAACTTCTAGGCACATGCAACTCCCTGACTTGGGTGGGCTCAGCCTGATTACTGAAGGATTTGGAGAAAAGTAGGTGAAAGGTGGCACCAATTTACAACATTCCTCTGCCCCCCAACCCTGTACCTCTTTTGCAATTAAGGTGCTTGGTTTACTGAAGCTCCCTTTATACAGGACAGTTTTATTAAGATATAATTCACAGCTTTCACTAGCACCTAAAGTTCAAACATTTTCATTACCTCAAAAAGAAATGCTGTACCCACTGGTACTCACTCCTCATTTAACCTCCTCCCTAGCCCCGGCAATCACTTGTCTGTCTTCCGTCTCTATGGATTTTCCTATCCTGGCCATTTCATGTAAGTGGCAGGCATCACACACGACTTGTCCTTTTGTGACTGCTCCTGATGCTCCTTTGCAGTCTCCTCTATGCACACTTCTCCCTTTCTCCTTCCCTTACATGGCGCAAGCCTTCCAGTTCTCTCATAGCAAGAAAGGCAATGAATTTCACCAAACAGTGGCTAAACGTAAATACCAACACAAGTAACATGACACACAGGCCTGGATTAAGCTCTGTGGAGAGACATACAGAGGACCCTAGGCTTGAGACACCCAGGCCACCTACTGAACACCCATCTCCCTGACACTCTGCTTCCTCTATCTTTTGGTTTGCTCAGCTGCAGGTAAGGAGTCATTGTTCAGCTGCTAAGTCAAATCTGACACTTTGTGACCCCCATGGACTGTAGCACGTCAGGCTCCTCTGTTCTCTACTATTTCCTGGAGTTTGCTCAAATTCATATCCATTGAGTCGATGATGCTGTCTAACCAAGTCATTCTCTGTCGCCCCCTTCTCCTTAAGGAGAAAACCCATCAATTTTCTTTTTGCACCCTTGATGGATGAGCAACACATCCATTTCCCCTATTCCATCCTCTTTTCCTTCCATGCAACTCAATTTTGTGAAAACAAGGCTGGATTCTCCAAAGGAAAAAGTGTGATTAGGGTAACACGTTAAGGATTGCTTGCGGGAAGTCACCTATTGTCTGATAAATTCATAATTATAGGTTGCATCTCTGCTCTCTTAGAGGCACCATAACAGTCTCTTAGTTTTAATTCTGCTGGTGGAGAGGAAGACTTTACATCATTTAGGAGGCCAGCTGTGTTGTACTTCAGCTGCAAAATATGAAAGTTCTCAAGTGTGCTTGGCATATATTCTGAGCTGAAGCATACGCTGCTTACACAGGCAGAATGTCCTTGCGCTGCAGATGCCTGGAAAGGCGACACGGGGACTTTAGACATATGCGGCCCATCGACACTGGCTCCCTCACTGACGAGCACACGCTGTATCACTTTTTCCTTCTGTTTCCTGTCTTATAAATGGGCACCAATTCAACTTAGAGCTACCGCCACAGAATTTTAGAGCTACAAGCAGGATTCTTAGCAGGAATCAAACCTAATGCCCAAGTTACCGAGATGAAGCACAAAAAATGTACTTTATGTGGTCACATCATCAGGCAAAGGTACCATCACCATTAAGTGTCAAAGAACACTTTACAAGACACTATTTCCTTATGTCTTTTCAAACTAAAGTCCAAAGAAAAGCATATCGATTTTTAAAAAGGAAACAAAAAGGTGAAGAGAGCAGGAACTCAATGTTTGTGATTAGAGTCCAACATCAGGCTGATTGCTTCCTGGCATAGGCCACCTCCAACAGCCTGTTCCAACCTCCTGACTTGAAAAGGACTCCCCACCCCTTCTAGAGAGGTCAACAACAGGCATAAACAGGACGGATACCTCTAAGATGCTTGTTGCAAGTTGAAGAATTTCAAGTCTACGATGCCACTGTTACTGAGAGAATTGAGGATTTCAGCAACCTCAATTTGTCACGGTGGCTTTTTCAAATTTTGACTTCTCTCCTTTACTTAGTTCCTGATTCTCAGCCCCTGCCCACGTCTCCTCAGAAACTTTTGCCCACTGACTATCCCCTTGCTCTTATAATTCTACTTGTTCTCTTTCTACTTGGTCCTATCCCCGACTCACTGCCACCAAGAGCTTAAACTTCCCTCATCTTGAAACACAGAGCAGGATGGCTGTGTACCACTCCCATGCCCTCCCACCAAAGTCTGATCAACGTTCTGCTTTTCCTGCACTTTCAAGCTTCTGGAAATAGAGTCATCTGTCCTCACAGCTGCCTGTTCTTTACCTCCATTCATTCCATTAAAACTCAGAACTGTATTTTGGCTTCTGCCCTCAAGCCAGCAGACTGCCTTGACTCCCTACAGCAACTCAACTTTACAGATCCTGTTCTCTACACCATCTAAATATCTTATGAATCCATCACCTTGTCTCATTCTTGTTCCCAGTGTCTGAAGTCAAGGCCCTCATGTCTCTGGATATGAGTTTATGCTTGGTCTTGGCAGGGCATCTACCTTTGCCTTTCCTAGTTATTCAATTACACTGCCTCCAGAGCTAGTTGTCTTAAAACACAAACCGGGAGTCATCTCCTATTCAAAAACTTTCAGTTACACATACCTTACAGGGTAGCTTATTCTATAGGAAGTTTTCTATAGGCTAAAGTCCAGTTTCCCCAGCTATCAGCCCTGCATCACTTTCCTCTGCTGCTGCTAAGTCACTCCAGTCGTGTCTGACTCTGTGAGACCCCATAGACGGCAGCCCACCAGGCTCCTCTGTCCCTGGGATTCTCCAGGCAAGAACACTGGAGTGGGTTGCCATTTCCTTCTCCAATGCATGAAAGGGAAAAGTGAAAGTGAAGCTGCTCAGTCGTGTCTGACTCTTCAAGACCCCATGGACTGTCGCCTACCAGGCTCCTCCGTCCATGGGATTCTCCAGGCAAGAAAACTGGAGTGGGTCGCCATTGCCTTCGCCACGTCCCTTTCCTTTACATGATTCCTTTTCTGGCCAAACTGAACTCTTGCTACAGCCCACTTTGCCCAGCCCTTCCATATCCTGCTGTCTTCATTTATGCTTTTCTTTCTGGCTAGAGTATGTTCTATCTTCTCCACCTATTTCTAAGTTTCCTTTAAAGTCTAGTTCAAGTGGCAACTCCTCTCTGAAGCTCCCCACTCCCTAGCTGGCAGTGATCACTCCCTTGTCTCGCTGTCCTCAGGGCCCCTATGGCACTGGGGCACTTTTCTCACTTAACATACTGCACTGTAATGACTGCTTTTAAAAGAACATTCAGAGTTCTTTAAAGTCTTCTGGAAATCACACTTGTTATAGAATCTCTTTCTAATGTTCATGTTTTCAGAAGTTTGCTAAAATAGGATGAATTCTTGCCCAAGACATAAATCTTTTGTGAATCCTCTAAATCAGAAAAAAAAAAGTGTTTTGACAATACAAGTGTGTTTTTACCATGTTCCCTTGAAAATACTAGTTACTTTCCTTTATTAAAAAGCAGAGCCAGGCCCCTTCTAGAAGCACAAATGCCAGAATTCAAGAGGTTGCAAGAACACCTCATTTTTCTTCTCCAAAAGTAGAGTTATTTTATACATGAAAAAACCTTGGTATTAAAAAGTCATGACTATCAAGATGATATACTTGCTTTCAGGCTCAGAGATGGGCACTCCATTCCCATCCCCAAAAAGAAAACAACAGAAAAGACAAGAAACCATCCTATGGAACCTTATTTTCTTGAACAGAATATTTTTTCTCTATGAAGACTCAACCCCAGCCGCCTTCCTCCAGGAAGACTGGCTTTCCTCCTCCTTCCCCTGACACAAATGCATACAAACTTGGTTTTCTCCATTTAACAAGCCAATCTGTTTGCAAACAGGAAGCTGCCGAAGTGGGAGGGTGTGAAACTGACAAACCGGAGGACAGTTCTGAAAATGCACCAGCAGAGCAGGAGCTCAATTTAGCCACTCTGCTCAGCTTCGGAGCTACAACCAAACCCCGTCCATCCCCAGTGGGGCAGGAAAAGGCCCGAGTCCCGTCCTCCTGAGCCTTGGTGACAAAGGCTAGGCCCTGAGGGGAAGCCATGGGGCTTTCCTCTTCTTTCCGCAGAGGGCAGGAGACCTCTGCCAACACACATGGCCTGTTGGTAGGGATGGCTGCAAAGTGATCCTTATGGTGACAGTCGACTTACTTGATGGAAACCCACACACTACCAGCTGCTGATTCTCCTAAGGGCTTAACAAGCGTTGGAGTTTCCACTGTCAGCTTGCCCCCCTGGGGTGGAGTGGCATCCAAACCCAGATCCAGCTTGGGAACATACCTCTGGCACATGGAAGAGGTCAGCAGCAAGCCAGGGACCAGTGCAAGCTGCCCTTCCCAACTGGGGCCAAAGGGGTCATTAGATGCATTCTTTTGCCAGAAACTATAGCCTCTGTTAGCCCAAAATTGTGTCCAAGAGGGGGATGTCTAGTTCATTTCAGTGGCTGTATTTGTATCTATTTGCCCAAGTAAATATCCTCAATAACTTAGAAACTCTTCACTAAGGAGCCTAGTGAGTGGCATCAACAGGTGTAACTGACCCACAAGAAACATACATTTGATATTACATTCACGGTAACAGGAGATCCCTTGGCGGACAACTGTGACAAATTCTTTCTTGGAGGTTAATTTGGCCTGAAAATGTCTTCATGGAGCTGATGACTATTGAAAACCTCCACAAGACAGGAAAGACAGACCAGACATTTGCAAGAGGTCTGACAGTTTTCTCCCCATGTCTTGGGGCTTACTGCCGAGGTGATGGCCACCAGCAAGGTCCATGAGAAGCCATCAGTGATAGAGACCTGCACAGAAGCATCTGCACAGACACCTCTCAGAAACTGTGAAACTTCTGTAGCCCTCATGATCATTTGTATATGAGCAGTCAGGTAAAGTAACTCAAGGTAAATTTGATACTGTGGTAAATTCTGTGATTCAGATTTTGGCAGCTTCATTCAATCTGTAAATTTTAGAAAAATAGATTTTTAAAAACAGAACATGACCAAGAAACAGGTGATGTTGCCTAATCACCCCACAAGTATCCTACCTACCCATGCTTATACCTTATTCTTTCTCATGTCTATATGTGGCCACACAAACTCCTCTTATGATGTGCATTTGAATAGAATGTGCCAGATTTGTTTGCTTTGATGACAAATGTCCGCCCCATATTTCTGAAGGCAGGAAGGGCATTTACCTGTGTCACTTAATACCTCAAAGATGTCAAGGTGATGGCTGAGTGTTGTGTAGAGACAACGATCTATTGTTTACACTGAGTCTAGCTATCTCATAACTTTTCCCAGGGGTTCAGCAAGACAATTTCAGCAGTGGGGAAGCAACTTTTTAGCAACCAGAGCAAGGGAAATCCAGGCAGAGGGGCCTAAGCAGGATACCAGCAGTGAGCTCCTAAGCCAGGGATGGATATGGCAAGTGTACCCGGCTGGGCTCTCCACCCACTGCTGTGCTCTCCACCCACAGCTGTGCTGTCTGAAGGCCCCTTCCCCTCCCATCACTCTGGAGATGAAACAATTTACAGTGGAGAGCAACATCTCCAAGAGATGTTTACAACTCAATTCCGAGTCTCTCTGACAATTAGATGAAAATAAGGCAATGAAGCACACACAGACCGCTCAGTGCCGCTGAGCAGTCGACTTTCTTCGCCTGACAAGCTTTTCTTCTTGAATCCATTATGGATGGCTAGTCCTGTGTTTGAATAATGAGGATGAACTTGAGTGACAAAAAGTTTGTCTAAACTTGTAGCAAATCATTCCCAACATCTTGACATGTGGTGAATAATTAATTTCCACTGTAGCGGCTACCTGCCTGTTCAGTTCTTCCCAGATGATTCCAATTTAGGGAGCCTTGGGCTTGTCAAATGCTCTGAAGAAGTGTCATGTTCAGCTATTTAAAAATACATAAGGAGCAACAGCGCCCCTGAGTCTGATGGGCCAATAGCTTGGGCCCAAATATCTGCTTTATTGGTGCTGTGACATGTCTTCCCCAAGCAGCTGCATTTTATGGGCCAGTTACATAGTTCCTCTCACTCTCATTTAGCACTATACGCAGAGCCTCAGATCCTGTTTATGCAGTGAAGATGCACAATTTTCCCAAGTTCAAAACCAAACAATGAAAGAAAGGAAACAGAATCTATTTGAACTTGACTTCTACATTCTCTGGAATTATCCCTGCTTTGGACTGCTTCAAGCTATAAACATGATTTGAATCCTAGGACCACCAGACCCTGGTACTTTTCAGAGTCTCTTGGGTTGAAATGCTCGTCCATTCCAGGTCCAAAGGAAAAAGGCAATGGGAACAAGCACTGCCTGATTCGCTTGTAGCTTTTTAGACTATAAAATAAATTGATTTCCTCTAAGAGGTGGGTTTTAACTTAGCTATTTTGCAAGCATAGCTAGAACTCCAGGAGTGAGAAACTCCTAAGATACTGTCTCTTATATACCCACTTCTAGCCAAGATGAGACAAAAGGACCAGACTTATCCTCCCACTTGAAAAGCCAACAAAAAAAAAAGAAAAAAATCTAGGACAAGATAATCCATATGAAACAACAGTTTTGAAGACAGTGGCCATGAGGCAAAGCAGGGTGGTAAGCCCTCCAGCTGGCCCTGCTTTCTGTCTCTGGGGGTTCCAGGCTATGGCCTGAGGAGGGGCCCCCCAGCGGGAGCCTGAGTGAGAGACCAGAGAGGCGAGAGCTGCATACAGAGAGGAGGCCCCGGACTGTGTCCTGTATTTCTAAGGAGAATGGAGTCACCTAGGATTTTGGCCAAACCAACCGGATAACTGGAATTCTCCTGTCTGTACTTGCAGACAGCAAGGCCATGGGTTCGCAGTTTAAAAGTGGACCCCCTGCTGCATTATGGACAAGAAGTACTTAAGGGTTTTTTAAACTCCCATCTAGATACATATGCACAAGCATATATTTCTGTCAAATTTGTGAAGAATATTTTCCACGTATCAATCACTATAAGTTAATGGCTATAAACCTGAAAGATTCATTTTTTCATTCAACGAGGGTAGCAGTTGAGGTTCAGACTAAAAATACTGATGTTCTGCCCAGGAGGGCTGCCAGATAAAAATACTAGATGGCATATAGCATTTAGGACATATAGGAAAGTTACTTGTTTATCTGAAATTAAGGTTTGGTAGGGTGCTCTTTTTCTTTTCTAAATCTGGGAACCGTACTCCCAGGCAATGGTGTACAGGAGAATCCTACTAGATTTGACTCTCGAGTGAGGGAAAAAGGGAAGGGAAGAATATACGTGCTGCAGGAACCACTCAGATGGTGACTATACAACTCACGGTTAATCTGGAAGCCAGAAGCCATATTAGGAGTAAATGCCTTTCTTCATACATTTTGGTTTTCTGCAGACACCACCGTTTTCTCTTTACTCACTCTCTCCCACTGCCAAGGAGCAAGGGTGCCACTTGGCTGGTATGAAGTTACCTGAACACCATCCTGCTCCATCCAATGACACAGAATGAGTTACCCAGCTCTCAGGCCTTCACTGGGTTACAGGGGCACGTCACCTCTCCAGGACCTTCCCGTCTCTCTCACAGCACAAGTCAACGTCCTCACAGCGGCCTCTGAAGCCCCCAGCCCTCTGGCTCCAGCCACCTCACCTGCTGCTGCTCTGTCACGTCAAGCAAGGCCCATTTCAGGCACAGCTGCCTGCTGTCCCTTCTTCCTGGAACTCTCTCCACAGGTCCCCCCGAGGCTCGCTCGCACTCGGCCATCAGGCCTTTGTCCAGTGAGACGCCTCCCCTCCACCAGACACAGCCTACTCCCACTGCTCCGTTTTACCTCCCTGCTGACACACATATTTATTTGCTTTTTTACTTTTTGTTGTTCTCTCTGTTCCAGAATGAACACTCCATGAGGGCAGGAGCTTTGCTTTTGTTCCTTGATATATCCTTAAAACCCAGACTCAAACCTGGCAGGTATCAGAAATTCAATAAACATCCGTGGAAGGAATCCATAGTCTGGCCTGACACCTTTCTCCTCTCTGCAGCAGGAGGGTCCTCATCAGCTGGCTAAATTTCAGCCACATCCGAACTGATTCTTCAGAACACAGGGCCAGAAACTGCAGCTCACAGCAGACTGGGGGCCTGCCTGCATAGCATGTACTTGAGCATTTGCAGGGCAGCGCTGTCTGACCCCCATTTAGAGACCCTCTGTCCACTGTTTGATTCCTTGACTCTTAAAAGCTTATCCTTAAAATGAAAAGCTCCAGTGTAAGTGTTCTTGAGAGGCAATTAAATCTCATTTGGTCAACCCTTTTACTGTCAGAGATTGATGGGAATAGATCACAGATAGATGTTTTATGGAGGTGGGGTGAGGCCGTAGGTGAGGGGAAAACAGTTGGAGGATTCCTGCGAGGCGCGCTAAAATACTCAGAGGCCCAGCCATCTGGGCAAAGGGCGTTAGTTATCTGTCATCAGTTATCTACTGCTTGAGACTCCCTCCTCCCTAATCACCTCTCTAATCAGAGAAGATCGTAAGGGAAGAAAGCATTTCTTTGGCATCCATTCACATTGCTGGGCTTCCCATGTGGCGCAGTGGTAAGAATCAGCCTGCCAATACAGGAGACAAGAGATGTGGGTTCAATCCCTAGGTCAGGAAGATCCCCTGGAGAAGGAAATGGCAACCCATTCCAGTATTCCTGCCTGGAAAATTCCATGGACAGAGAAGCCTGGCAGGCTGCAGTCCACGGGTTGCAAAGAGTTGGACAGGACTGAGCACACAAAGACACAGACAGGCACACTGCTGTGTCCACGTATGCCCCTCAGGACACACAAAGTGTTAGTGAAACACTGCAATGCTCTTTCCATCCTAACCCCTGACTACAACTGAATACCCTCCTAGCCACTGGGATGAGCAGGCAACTCAGGCTGATGACCAGAGCAACACATCCTTCAAGGTACGCTGCTTAGCTCAAGGGTAGGCACATGACCTAAGCGTGGCCATTGAAAGTCCTTTTTAGAATTAACAGAGATGGCAGAGAAGAAAGGGATGTACTCTCTCCTCCAGGATCTACAGTGGTGAGGATGCTAAGAACCTGAAGCCACTGTGGGTCTCTTTGTCCCCATAGAGAGAACTTGCCTGAAAATAAAGCAGAGCCCAAGAGATACAGAGTAGACTCCTGATGACATCACCTAAATCCTCAGTTCAGCTGGGTCTGAAGCCAACACCATCACTATCCAGTTACATTAGCAAATAACTTTCCCATTTTTGCAAGCTCATTTGAGTTGGATTTTTGTACTTGAAATATCTTTAATACACATCATTACTATCTACAGGCATTATCTGCTTGTATCAGAGAAGGATCTATCCAGAGTTGACGGCTGTTTTCTACTGGAGAAACTATTGAATACATAATATGTATGGGCTAAAAGACTATATCAGCACACCAGAGAGATTTCATGGTTCTCCAGGTTTGTTCAGCCATATTTCTTTTCACTATGGAAGGCAAGGTAAACATCCCATGGTCCCAGAAACTTGTCTCTTGGCCTAGAATCTTGGTCAAATAACTCAGTGAAAAGTCCCTGGGAATATCCCTACAGAGTGGATAGAAGACAGTTTAAAGAGCACGTCTTACCCAGTTAAACTCCAAGTCACATACTTAACCTAGTGTGTCAAGAGTGTGGTTTACAGCCTATCTCTGGCACCAGGACTATGGCCGTAGAAAATGAAAACCAGCCATGGCTGCTCACTCAGATCACTAAGCCACAGCTCACACTAAAAATACCCACCCAACAAGACTGAAGCTTTGTTTTTATGTTTGATAGAAAATATCATCACTCTTGACTCAGAGAACTCTATGTATTTACAGTATTTCCATAAACATTATCTCACTGGGGCTTTCACAGCAACCTAGGAAGTACTATGGTTCTACTTTCCAAATGTGACAACCAAGGTTTTCCATGTGTCCAAGGTCACCAAACTAGTCAGTGCCACAACTAGGACTTAAATTTGGACCATTTGACTCATGCTGTTTTAATTCTGCTTCCAAGTTTCCCCAAGAGATGGCCTCTAGGACACTTGATATCTGATAATGGGTGTGGAGGGCAGGGGAGGACTTTAAGCAAAGATTATACGTATAGGTTAAAAGTACATATTCTGTCTAGAAAGAATAGAAGAAAATGGCAACTCATCCCAGTATTCTTGCCTGGGAAATCCCATGGACAGAGGAGCCTGGCGGGCAATGTAGGATCACAAAAGAGTCTAGAAAGAAAATAAACAAAAACTAGTCTATAGCTTTCAAAAATCTGGTGTTAGTCCTATTTGTACATTTATTATGAATGTATTATGAACCCAACTATTTTCCATTTGCATTAAGACTTTGTTATACCAGTAATGCTTTTCGGTTTTTAAGTACTTTGCTTGGTTTATATGCTTTTCACAATGACTCAAGCTTAGTCTTTTCCAAATTTGACAGTTAAAAGTAACAACAGTAGTAAGCAGATATTCTTCATTTTAAAGTGGTCCCTATTTTGTATTATGTTTATTGTGCTAAGTCATTGTGCTAATTGAATTATCCATTTCAATGACAGTCACTGTGTGTGGACGAACCAGCAGGCTAATGAGGATGGTCTAGCCCAACAAATTTGAGCTTTGGTATCACATAAACTTTGATTCTGATCACAGCCACCCCCACTTACGTGACCTTGGCCAAATTAGTTAGCAGCTCTGAAGCCCATTTTTTAAATTGGTTAAGAAGGGATGATTGTTTAGCATTTAGAATTATTTTGAGGATTAAATGAGCAAACAGACACATAGTCAGTTCAGTTCAGTCCCTCAGTCGTGTCCGACTCTTTGGGACCCCATGAATTGCACCATGCCAGGCCTTCCTGTCCATCACCATCTCCCGGAGCTCACTCAGACTCACGTACATCGAGTCAGTGATGCCATCCAGCCATCTCATCCTCTGTTGTCCCCTTCTCCTCCTGCCCCCAGTCCCTCCCAGAATCAGAGTCTTTTCCAATGAGTCAACTCTTCACATGAGGTGGCCAAAGTATTGGAGTTTCAGCTTTAGCATCAGTCCTTCCAATGAACACCCAGGGCTGATCTCCTTTAGAATGGACTGGTTGGATCTCCTTGCAGTCCAAGGGACTCTCAAGAGTCTTCTCCAACATCACAGTTCAAAAGCATCAATTCTTCGGCACTCAGCTTTCTTCATAGTCCAACTCTCACATCCATATATGACCACTGGAAAAACCATAGCCTTGACTAGACGGACCTTTGTTGGCAAAGTAATGTCTCTGCTTTTGAATATGCTATCTAGGTTGGTCATAACTTTCCTTCCAAGGAGTAAGCGTCTTTTAATTTCATGGCTGCAGTCACCATCTGCAGTGATTTTGGAGCCCCCAAAAATAAAGTCTGACACTGTTTCCACTGTTTCCCCATTTATTTCCCATGAAGTGATGGGACCAGATGCCTTGAAACAGACACATAAAAGTTCAATAAAAGAGTTTCTTCCCTTTAAAGATCACCAATATGTCTGTCATTTATAGTCACCAGTATAAGCTAAAAAACAAGAGCACAAGCAATATTTTGATTTTATATACTGTCATCATTTCTTCTAATAAAAGGCACCATCCCAGATGCAAGCTAACTGTTTTTTTTACTACCACATCACCCTTGAAAGGGAGAAGCAAAACACTTCTGACAGAACAGGAGCATGTGGCCTGCTATTACAAGTGAGAAACATCCATGCAAAACAACTGTTTCTCTCTAGGTTGACAAGATATTCCATATGCTTTTTGGCAATGCCATTTATTTTTTTACAACTTATCTAAAATTATGGCTAGCTAAGAATCTCTCTTCTGGCTTTAATTTGGAAACCATCCAGGATTTATTTAAAGAACTCAGCCAAATCTAACTAAGAGTGATGATGTTTTGAAGAAACTGGAGAAAACAATGGACTTGATTATGAACAGATTCCTCTTAACTGTTTAAGTTCAGCATTGGATATCAAGCATACACAGAAATACTTGAATATAATTATTGGCCATGAAGCTGATGGGAGACAAAATCATGGTTATTTACTTCAATGAAAAAAGAAATATGATTCATTTTATGTTTTCTAAAATTATATTTATATCAATGCATCATACATGTTTACTAAAAGTTTTCTTACAGAATTATTATTCTATAGTGAAATTTACAATTTGACCTGAAAGAATATTCAGAGACTTCATCAAACCTATCAATATTGAAAGACATCTTCATTTCTTGTGTATGTCAATGGTGAGTGACTGAACTGAACTATATATGCCTGATACATTTTAAATATGTACTAAGAATGTTTATATTTAAAATGTATCAGGCATATATAGTTCAGTTCAGTCACTCACCATTGACATAAAAAGTATTTCAATTCATCTCTGATTACTAAAAGCATCTAATACCCACTAACAGAAAAAAACAAAATCAATCTTAGCATTTCTCAGCATAGTCTTCAGTATTAGATTTATGGCTATAAGTATATACCTTACCTACAGTTTATATTTGCTTATCTTCACAAACCCAAGTATCTTATAAAGATATTGGCTCAGAATTTTGAAAAAAGAAAAAGCATTCTCACAGGTTTAATTTGCTGCCATACACGGTTAAAAAGCAAATACCAATATAGTTAGCTGGCTAACAGGATCTTTCATCAGTGACTGGATTTCAAACCTCTTTATAGAGTCCTGGTTCAGAAGTGAAGTCTTTACAATTCTTGATGTCCCAATCAGCTGTCCCAGCCATTCATTCATGTCTTTGCTGTCCCATAAAAAAGACACAAAGTACCAGAGTGAAATGCCAATAATTGCTCATTTAAATAACCCTGTCTCTATTCATGTGATGGTGGATGTAATCACACACAATAGGGTCAGGGCTGAGCCCAAGGGGCTGGCACTGCCCACCGCTTTCCATCTGTGGGAAACTCACTGGCCGCTAACATCTCTGCAGCTGACACCATGGTCAGCCTCATTAGTCTCGGCCCTACTGGGCATACGATTTCATAACAACAAATAGCACCAAGTCTGAAAACACAAACTTGATATCCCACAGCAGCAAATCTTCTGAGTCCTTGAGTAGTAGTCCTTGGGCACCTCATGCTTCGGACAAGTCCTGAGAGACATGCTCTGAGTCTGTGCAGGATTTATGCCTAATGGATCATCTCCAGAGCTGGTGGCCTAAGTCTAGCAAAGCTGTTTAATATGTTAAGTTCAGCCTAGTATTAACAAAAACAACACTAGCCTAACTGTCTGTATTTCCATATATCAGGTTCTCAAGTAGAGGTCTGGGTTAAGGCAATGAATAAAAGATATTTATCCAAGGTAGATAGGGAATCGGCACAAGCATGTCAGTTAACACCCAGCACCTGGTGAATGCCTTTTCACGTATCGATGCAACAAGTGAATGCAAGCCTCCCCTGCACCCTCAGTATTTGGGAAGTGACAGTCAAATCAGAAAATCTAAATTCCACTGGTATTTACTGATCATACCACTTCAGCAGTGCTATTCATTGCCTCTCTTCATCTATAAAACGGAAACAGCTATGGAAAACTCACTGACCACTAAAATGGAAAATTAAATCACCCACAGTCCTACCCCAGAGATAATCACTGTTAACATCTTGGCCGATATCCTTGCTCAATTATTCATATGGATACAGATTTGAGAGAGGGGAAGAGATCATAACTGATCCCAAAATGCTATCAAATATAAGATTTACCATTCTTGGAAATTTTCTCTGGTCTATGAGGAAGGCATTTGTGAATGAATCAACCACAAAAACAACTCTGAAGGTATTAGTGTCTTATAATGTCATTCCCACCTGATATTCTTACATTGTACAGAAATAACTATGACCAAGAAAGCACTCTTAAAACACAACATTTACACTGATTTCTATCCCCTTTCCCCCAAAGTAACCTCTCTCTAAATACTTTTCATCATTTTTGCAGGACATCGTTGTAGATGTTTTGCTTCTCTGGCTGCTGCTGCTGCTGCTGCTAAGTCGCTTCAGTCGTGTCTGACTCTGTGCGACCCCATAGATGGCAACCCACCAGGCTCCCCCGTCCCTGGGATTCTCCAGGCAAGAACACTGGAGTGGGTTGCCATTTCCTTCTCCAATGCATGAAAGTGAAAAGTGAAAGTGAAGTCGCTCAGTCGTGTCCGACTCCATGGACTGCAGCCTACTACTTCATAATGATAATGGGGAAAGAATCTCATCTTTCCCTGTTAGGGACGACTGCCCTGGATTAAGGGATCTCGGAGCCTTAAGCATCTGGACTCTTTAAAAACAAACTTCTGGGTAGCAAAGTGGAAAGGGCTGGGGGACGGATAAACTAGGAGTATATCTACTATATATAAAATAGCTAACCCACAAGTACCTACTATATAGCACAGGGAACTATACTCAATATTTTGTAATCAACTATAAGGGAAAATAATTTTAAAAAGAATATATATATTAAATATGTGTAACTGAATGTGCTATACACATGAAACTAACACAACATTGTCAATAGTTCAACAAATAGTCCTAGCTATTGTAAACAGTGCCGCGATGAACATTGGGGTACACGTGTCTCTTTCAATTCTGGTTTCCTCGGTGTGTATGCCCAGCAGTGGGATTGCTGGGTCATATGGCAGTTCTATTTCTGGTTTTTTAAGGAATCTCCACACTGTTCTCCATAGCGGCTGCACTAGTTTGCATTCCCACCAACAGTATAACAGGGTTCCCTTTTCTCCACACCCTCTCCAGCATTTATTGTTTGTAGACTTTTTGATAGCAGCCATTCTGACCGGCGTGAGATGGTACCTCATTGTGGTTCTGATTTGCATTTCTCTGATAATGAGTGATGTTGAGCATCTTTTCATGTGTTTGTTAGCCATCTGTATGTCTTCTTTGGAGAAATGTCTGTTTAGTTCTTTGGCCCATTTTTAAATTGGGTTGTTTATTTTTCTGGAATTCAGCTGCAGGAGCTGCTTGTATATTTTTGAGATTAATTCTCTGTCAGTTGTTTCATTTGCTATTATTTTCTCCCATTCTGAAGTCTGTCTTTTCACCTTGCTTATACTTTCCTTCATTGTGCAAAAGATTTCAAGTTTAATTAGGTCCCATTTGTTTATTTTTGCTTTTATTTCCATTACTCTGAGAGGTGGGTCATAGAGGATCCTGCTGTGATTTATATCGGAGAGTGTTTTGCCCATCTTTTCCTCTAGGAGTTATATAGTTTCTGGTTTACGTTTCAATCTTTAATCCATTTTGAGTTTATTTTTGTGTATTGTGTTAGAAAGTGTTCTAGTTTCATTCTTTTACAAGTGGTTGACCAGTTTTCCCAGCACCACTTGTTAAAGAGATTGTCTTTTCTCCATTGTATATTCTTGCCTACTTTGTCAAAGATAAGGTGTCCATAGGTGCATGGATTTATCTCTGGGCTTTCTATTTTGTTCCATTGATCTATATTTCTGTCTTTACAGCATCATTTTAATGGCTATTTAGTATTCAGCTGGGGAGGGGGATAGCTGAATGTAATCATTGGATGGCATGTTACAGGGTTTTACCAGGTGGCTTATATTCATACAATACAGAGTGTGAAATCAACAAGAAAGTTACATCTGTCCTGACCAAGGCTATTACTTTAAGGATAAAAATATTAACTTTTTGAATGAGCTTTGAGAAGTTAAAAGTTACTCTACAAACGTAAGGCAGAACTTCCATCATCTGAAGGAAAGCATCCAGGGGTTTCTTGACTCTATTCTCCTTCAGGATGGTTGTCCCAACAAGGCAGTGCTGTTTTTAAGATCTCATAATAGTTGAGCAGAAGATAACACTAAATGAGATGCTCAAGGGACATACTTCACCGGGTGCAAATAATAGCAGCCCTGATGGACCAGTGGTGAATAATCTGCCTTGCAATGCAAGACACAGGGATTTGACCCCTTTTTGGGAAACTAACTAAGCCTGTGTACCACAACTATTGAGCCTGCAAGCCACAACTAGGAAGTCTGTGCTACAAACCTGCATGACCTATCAGGCCACAGCTAAGACCTACATGACCCAGCCAAATAAATAATTTTTTAAAAAACACTGTTTCACATCTGGCCCAGGGTTGCTAATGCCTTTAACATGTCCTGATAACCAGAACATTTTCTTATGGTAACTAAAGCTGTTTCAGGGTGACCAGGTTACTGTGGGTGGTAAAGGCAAGCAGCTAGCCTGGCAAGTTGTTTCTCTAAGATGAACCTGGCCTTGCTGCCTTGGTTCTAAGTGAGTATAACTGACCCAAACAGTCACTCAGAGATAAGAGGCAAGAAAAATACAAAAAGAAAAAAAAAAAACTTGTAAAAGTAGGTTCACAGGCTGCTGTTTTTCATTCAGGTCATAGCTTCAGAGTGTTAAACTGTGAGTTGGGGCAAGAAAGAAATCAGTGATAATTTCAGCAATACTGCTCCCCAATGGACACCAACTCAGGCACCTCACCATGGGAGCTATTTCTTTTTCTTTCCAACTCCAAACAAATCAAGAAACCTTACCGCTTCCTTCCGTACCTCAGGAAAGCACCCCTTTCTCTTACCTGATTCTCACAGCTCCCGTGAAGGAAGAAGGTCTCGGTAAGGGAAGTTCAGGTTAATGATGGAGCTCAGCCCTCTGCAGCTTCACCAAGTTCTAAGCTGGGAAATGGCCCAGGGTGTCATGTGCGCGCTCCCACCCCGTGAACGCAAAGAGCAACAGGTTCAATCAATTATCTTCATCATTGAGAGAGTGGCTTTTAAAGAAAAAGGAGTGACCAAAGGGGAGCCTATAGGGTATGTGGGAGGAAGGATTTCATCTCTCTGCCTTGGGGGTAGGCAGGGTTAGTCACTCAATGTATTATCCAAATCAGGACACTTTCAAGAGTGAAAAAATATGCCATCAATAATTATAAGACAATATAAACCAGGATGGTCCCAGTTAACTTATATTTACCTAGTGTTAGGACACACTTTTTTTTGTCTTTTACATTAATATGTTCGAGTTTCACAAGTGTAACTCTTAAGTGGAATTATTCAGACACAGAAGAATACGTTCACAATTCCATCTAGTTCAAAAACAAGCGAAAGGTAGCCACAGGGTTACAAAGCCAGTCAGAGTGCTCCTTGGGGGAAGGGGGAAGGAGAGGGGCAGGGCATGGGAGGGGCTTTGGAGATTCTTCTAATAATCCATTCTATTTCCTGATCTAGGGTTATATAGATTTTGTAATAATTCATTCAGCTGCATTGTTATGATACAGGGACTTCTCTATTTGTTCTACTTCAAGTTTGGTGGTGGTTTAATTGCTAAGTCATGCCCAACTCCTTGTGACCCCATAGAATTTCCAAGGCAAAAATACTTCAATTTTAGAAGTTCATTAAAATATAGCTTTAGGATTTGATTGTTTGCACATAAGTATACACACACATACACACATATATCTTTATATGTATGCATATATATTTATATGCATATCTTTATAGCTACAGCTGTAATTAAAAATGTACCTTTCTTTTAGATTTATGTTAGTATCAGCTGCCATATCACTTTTCTTCCTGCCTGTGGGTGGGAAGGTACAGGTAAAGAGGTGTGACCCATGAACAATTCAAGGTTATATTTTTAAATATAGGGAAAGAGAGCTCTGTTCTGGGTCAATTGCTTTATTATATGGTAACAATGCAGACCTTAACAAGGACTATAAATGTTGTCCTTAAAACGGTAACAGGCAGATACAAATTATGTCATCAAAATCTCGCCACAACACAAGTCTATTTCACAGGTAAAGAAATAGAGACTCAGACAGAGGAGGTCCCCTGTCAAGGTCATACCAGGATCTGGCTCCAAGTGTCATGGGTGCTAAGCCTGCATTCTTTACCATGAGGTCTCTGTGATTTCAGGACTCAATTACTGCTCAACTCAATCCCAACCCTGGTGCAGGATTCTGAATTTATGTCTAATGCTACAATTTGCCATCTATGGGGTTGCACAGAGTCGGACACGACTGAAGCGACGCAGCAGCAGCAAACAGTCAAGGCAGAAAATAAGGAAATATCTACACAATCTGAAAGGTCCATTCTTAGCATGCTGTGGGCAGGTGACAGCTTACAGTGCTTGCCCATCGGCACCGTGGTGCCTTGACCACTGGAGATGCCCACATTCTCCAGGGTGAGGGAACCCCTCCAGGTTGGGGCCTCACTAGCCTCTGAGCCGGATGCACAGCTCAGCTCTACCCTGGGGGTCTGCACCACATGTCACCCCTCACGTAAGGTCCCTGCCCGCCTTTGCACTTCACGGTGCTTCCCACGCAACCTCATTCCCTCAGGAGGAAACCAAAGCCTGCCCTGCCTGGGCAAGGAAAGCATGGGACAATCTCTCCCCCCGAAATCCCATACACGTGTTTTACACATAGTGAAACCAGTACAGCTTCACTTGCCGTTGTATAGCCTTCTATCAAGCATAGTACATTTTGAGTGAGTGAAAGTTGCTCAGTTGTGTCCAACTCTTTGTGACCCCGTGGACTGTATGTAGCCTGCCAGGCTCCCCTGTCCACAGACTACTCCGGGCAAGAATACCCATGCCATGCCCTCCTCCAGGGGATCTTTCTGACCCAGGGATTGAACCTGGATCTCCCACACTGCAGGCAGATTCTTTACCATCTGAGCTACCAGGGATGACCCACAGTACATTTCAGTACAATACAATTCTTCAGTGACCTAGTTTTGACTCAGATCCCCAATTTTCTGACTCTGAGGTTGCCAGACACTATTTCCCGAGTCTGCTACTTATGTTCTTGACAGTAAAGATATTACAAAGCCACAAATCCCTCTTACTGCTGCTACACCGAAGTCTAGCACACCTGATATTCGCAAAGGCTATGGATGAACAGCCACCTTGACAGTTTCTAATAACAAAACCTATCAGCTTTGCTTTGACCACTGACATTTCACGATCTATACACTCTGAAAAAATAAAACAAAACTTAGAAACAAAGAAAGTTCCTGAATAGTTTCTGTAAGCATTGTGTGCTTGTCACACATTTTATTTAAGGGTACCTTAAATTTATAAAGGATCATTCTTTAAGGAATCCTGAGTTGAATGGGGTACTAGAGAAAGAGTTTAAATAAAGTATATTATTATTATCAATATTAAGTCAGATAGCTTCTCTGTTGGCTCAGACAGTAAAGAATCTACCTGCAATACGGGAGATCTGGGTTTGATCCCCGTACTGGGAAGATCCCTGGAGAAGGGCAAGGCAATACTAGATTTTTGACAGATCACAAAAATCAAATGTATTCTGTTTCCTTCTCAGGGAATATACAAGCTCCAATTCTTCTGCAAACATTATTCTTTGCTTTATGTTAGCGGTATTAACAAAATACATCTGGCTTAGTTTCTTGACCAAGGAAATAAAGAAGTTGGTTGGGTTTCAAAGATTATAAAGGGTGTTGAAGGAGGAAGGTGCCCAAGTCTTCCATCCTGTGGGATGAAGTTTCTGTGGGTGAAAGGGCTCCACACCCACATCATCTGTTCTCTCACTGGTAACAGTGAGCCCTGATATTGGACTGGGTTCCTCGTACATGCTCATGTATAGTTTTGAGAGGCAGCAAGAGGCAGGGGTGGCAATAAAGGGATAGAGAGATCCACAGGCGCAGAAAGAGGTTGCGTCTTTCCTTTTTTTTTTAACCAAGAGTCTTTATAACATCTTTATTCATAATAGCTCCAAGCTGAGAACAGTCCAAATTTTCGTCAACAAGGGAACAGATGAACTGTTTGTAAATCATACCATGGAACAATTCATTCTTCTTACTGCTGAAAGAGGTTGCGTCTGAGAGTGAGTGACCAGAAGCGGCAGCCACAGACCGTGTCTGACACATAGAAGTTTTTGTCTGTCTTGTTCTCTTTAAAACATTAACTTGCTGTCAACATATACAATCAAGAGATTTCACACTATTCCGTATTTACCGTTTGTCTTGAGACTCTGGGGTCTCGAGTCCCTTCTTGGCAACAACTGGCTGAAGTTCCGGAGCAGGCGTTCTCAGTAGGTGGGTGCCCTGTTCTCCAGTCTGCCACAGTGCCTAGAACCCCCAGTGTCTTCTACCCTGACCTGTCACCCCCTGCGTCATCTGTCTGGCCCTGTGATCATAAGGGCATGAGACCTCTGATCTAGAGAGTGGAGTCGAGGAGACAGGAGTTGGAGAGCTTGTGATAAAGTCCCATTACTTCAGAGAGCAGGTGACATGGCTCTCCATGGGCAGAGGCCAGGAGAAGATCACTGAGGCGAAAGCCATGACTGTCCCCATTGGGCAGGGGTCCGCTGTGCCACCCACGGCGTTAACCACAAGGGTATGATGGGAGGCGCTCCACTCCCATCCACACAGACTGAGTACATTTTCCAATTTCTAATCTAAATGAGGGCAGTCCCAACAAAGCCTGTGCGGGGCTCTTTCAGTGAGGTGAGACACTTTGGGTTAGAATACATCCAACTCTTCAGAATTACCCAAGTGGGCCAACAACTGAATACAAGATCACTTCAGAAAACACCCACATCTCTTCAGAATCCAAGGAAAAGGCATGACTCCAAAACATCTGTGTCCCTGAATGACAGGTGGGTGGAGTCTGACACCCACTCACTTGAGCCAGATGTCCCCAGGGACAGGCAGAGCAGACCAAAAAGCTCAATTCCAAGGTGAGCGGTACCCAAAATAAATCACTCCGCTAACCAGAGAGGACTTAACAGGCATGAGCCCCAGAGTGAAGCAAGTCCATGTTCGTCACTGCAGAGAGCAGCCAGATATGATTTCTAGGATGTCTGACAAATGTGGGGCTCCAGCTCCAGAGGAAAGACTCAGTAGAGCTCCTGCCTGGGTCACCGGCAGCCTGTCAGTCAAGGGTCCGGCACGGATTCTATCACCAGCTCAAATTTTATGCTCTGCCTGTCTCTCTGGTTTGCCTGTCAGTCACTGAGAGCCTAGTCTGACATTTAGCAATGCCCGGTGCCAAACTACTTCTGCGCAGTGCGTTATGCAGCCCATGGTGGAGATGAAATGGCCCTGGATGGCTTCCACTTTTAGATTTCAAACTCTTACAAACACAGCAGTGCTCCCGGAGCTCTGGGTAAAGAAATATGAAAACTAAAAACATCACCTCCAAAGAAGTGCTCTCCCATTAGTCCACTGCTTGAGGTACCAGCTCCAGCTAGCCCCCTGGGTTTGTGACTAATATGGAAAGTGACACTTTGATGCGTGCACACTAAGAGGGCAGGGCTAGTTTCTCTCAATCAGACCTCACAACCACCTTCTTGGCCTAGTGGCAGCTGCTCAGTTGTGTCTGACTCTTTGTGACCCTGTGGACTGTAGCCTGCCAGGCTCCTCTGTCCATGGAATTCTCCAGGCAAGAGTACTGGAGTGGGGAGCCCTTCGCTTCTCCAGGGGATCTTCCTGACCCAGGTCTCCTGCATGGCAGGCAGATTCTTTACCGAACAAGCCAGCAGGGAAGCCTTCTGGTACGTCTCAGTAAACTTTGGTTTTTCTTTAAAACTTACGTCGACATCACAACTCGGGGAAGAACACACATTACTTTCTAACCTGGTGGTTCTCAGATTTTGGCTTTGTAAAATCCCAGTGCCAAAGCTTCACACCATACCATTCCAATGAAACCAGAACCTCTGGGACCCAGGCATCAGCATTTTTAAAACTCGTCATGACTCATGGTGTACCATATACCAGTTCTCCCTACCTTTAAAATTCCAAATTTTTTTCCATTCATTTCTCAGAATTGGCTTTCAAAATCAATTTCCCTCCCCCTTGTTATTGCCTGAGCCATCGCTACATTATGTGGAAATTAGCATGACTTGTGAAAAACAGAGTCGGCACATTTCAGTTGGAGGAAGCCCCAGAGATTCAAAGATGAGTTTTTCTATACAGCATCATTTCAGAATCAAATTAGTTTGTGGCCTCAGCCAAGAATCTTATGCAATGAAGGAAAGAATTCTTCCACTGATATTACAGTTCTCTTCACAGGATAACACCCCAAAGACATAAAATCAGTTCAGCAGACAAAGTGACAACTTGTGACTCAAAGTGATGGAAAAAACTAAGGTGTCTCACACCCACCCACCTCCATGCCCTCATGTCTAAAAAACAAAAGATCTGAAATCTGGGCCAGTCAAGTCCACATGGAAACTTAGATCATGAAACATAAATTCTTTCTTTCTGATCATCGGATTCAGATTACCACATGCTCTGATATTCTGATTCTCCAAACTCTCTTTTAGGTTCTGCAGAAAATATTTGAAACACTGTTTAAACCTAGTGAGAGCTTTGTTATTCTGTAATGCCTTGCTATTTCAAATCCTGAAAGATGATGCTGTGAAAGTGCTGCACTCAATATGCCAGCAAATTTGGAAAACTCAGCACTGGCCACAGGACTGGAAAAGGTTAGTTTTCATTCCAATCCTGAAGAAAGGCAAAGCCAAAGAATGCTCAAACTACTGCAAAATTGCACTCATCTTACTCGCTAGTAAAGTAATGCTCAAAATTCTCCAAGCCAAGCTTCAGCAATGTGTGAACCGTGAACTTCCAGATGTTCAAGCTGGTTTTAGAAAAGGCAGAGGAACCAGAGATCAAATGGCCAACATCCGCTGGATCATGGAAAAAGCAAGAGAGTTCCAGAAAAACATCTATTTCTGCTTTATTGACTATGCCAAAGCCTTTGACTGTGTGGATCACAATAAACTGTGGAAAATTCTGAAAGAGATGGGAATACCAGACCACCTGACCTGCCTCTTGAGAAACCTGTATGCAGGTCAGGAAGCAGCAGTTAGAACTGGACATGGAACAACAGACTGGTTCCAAATAGAAAAAGGAGTATGTCAAGGCTGTATATTGTCACCCTGCTATTTAACTTATATTCATAGTACATCATGAGAAACACTGGGCTGGAATCAAGATTGCCGGGAGAAATATCAATAACCTCAGATATGCAGATGACACCACCCTTATGGCAGAAAGTGAAGAGGAGCTAAAAAGCCTCTTGATGAAAGTGAAAGAGGAGAGTGAAAAAGTTGGCTTAAAGCTCAACATTCAGAAAACGAAGATCATGGCATCTGGTCCCATCACTTCATGGCAAATAGATGGGGAAACAGTGGAAACAGTGGCAGACTTTATTTTTTGGGGCTCCAAAATCACTGCAGATGGTGACTGCAGCCATGAAATTAAAAGATGCTTACTTCTTGGAAGGAAAGTTATGACCAACCTAGATAGCATATTGAAAAGCAGAGACATTACTTTGCCAGCAAAGGTCTGTCTAGTCAAGGCTATGGTTTTTCCAGTAGTCATGTATGGATGTGAGAGTTGGACTATGAAGAAAGCTGAGCGCCGAAGAATTGATGCTTTTGAACTGTGGTGTTGGAGAAGACTCTTGAGAGTCCCTTGGACTGCAAGGAGATCTAACCAGTCCATTCTGAAGGAGATCAATCCTGGGATTTCTTTGGAGGGAATGATGCTAAAGCTGAAACTCCAGTACTTTGGCCACCTCATATGAAGAGTTGACTCATTGGAAAAGACTCTGATGCTGGGGGGGGGGGGGATTGGGGGCAGGAGGAGAAGGGGACGACAGAGGACGAGATGGCTAGATGGCATCACAGACTCGATGGACGCAAGTCTGAGTGAACTCCAGGAGTTGGTGATTGACAGGGAGGCCTGGTGTGCTGTGATTCATGGGGTCTAAAACAGACACGACTGAGCGACTGAACTGAACCGAACTGAACTGAACTGAATGCCTTGCTTCCTTCCCCACCATCTCAGCCCATTATAGGGTAGCCACCACACTAATATAAAGGGCTATTTTGCTCTGGGAAGGAGACACTGCTGAGCAGTTAAATGTATGGGCTTAAATTCCCCAACGTGAGAAACAAGGGTAATAACACTTCAACTGATTTCCCAAGGTCACGGGAAAATGGAGAGGTCACCTGTGCCACACAGGGTGGCACAAACTTTGGAGCCAGACACATGTGGGTCTGGCCCTGCCACCTATTAGATGTCTGGCCTTGGGAAAAAATGCTTAATTTCTTTGTGATTCAGTTTCCTCATCTGAAAGGAGATTGCAACATCTAGCTTATGCAGCTGCTAGAAGCGTTAAATGAGATACTATATGCTAGAACACCTAATGTTGGGTCAGGCACATGGTCCTTGCTCAGTGGTGCTTGTCCCCTTTCCCTGGGATCAGTCAGGAAGGCCAACAGAAAATGCCATGTGGTGATACAAGGATTCAAGATTGGAATTCAAGCTTATCATTAGGCACCAGCATCCATCAGAGGTTCCCAGGGCCACCAAATTGGCAATGTGCCAGGCCTAGAACAGAACAGAGAGTTCCTAACCTGGGGTCCAACTCAACAATCACCTCATGTTGTTGAATTTTTCCCATCTTGCTTCTCAATTATAATGGGTTAGAGTAGGCTCATGATCAATTTCAATCTAAAACAAGTAATTGCTTCCTTCCCAACAAATAATCAACTTTTACTATTTTTATTCCTTTTCCACACCTTATTTTGTAATATGTGGTTCTTTCTCCCCTGAGTCCCAGTAATGACATAGAAAATGTTGCATTTTCACACATGCTGCATAGGTTCTCAGCACGATTCTTGTGGTCTTTACAATAGCCTTGCTCTAGCAATAAAACCACTCCGCTGAGAGGAAAGTCAGTAGGTACATAGAAAGTTGATATTTTTGCTGATGTTTTGAAAGCAAGCAATGATTATGGTCCAATACTCAGTCCTGGGATCTTTCAGTTCCTTGTTAAAGTCAGGTCAGTTATTAGATTCTAGCTAGGAGGATTGTTTCTTAAAAATGTTTGAGCAATTACAAAACACTTAAATACTGTTGACCACATCCCTCTTGGTAGAGATGACTGCATGGGACAGAGGTGAGATGGTCTCAGCCCCTCATTCAGGGACTTTGAAAGAACCTTTTTCAACATCTCCAACTTTAAGCCAATATGAGCTTTCCTGTGATTACAGCTATACATACATCATGTGCTAGCTTTTTGTGCAAATTCACTGGCCCACACACTTCCCAAATATACTTGAGCAACAATAACACCTGCATATACAAAGTTTGGGGACTTTGCAGATGGCACTAGTGGTAAAGAATCCAACGCCCAGTGCAGATGGTTTGATCCCTGGGTTGCGAAGATCCCTTGGAAAAGGAAATGGCAACCCATTCCAGTATTCCTACCTGCGGAATTCCATGAACAGAAGAGCCTGGTGGGCTATAGTCCAAAGGGTCACAAAGAATCAGACACAACTGAGCAACTGAGCACAGGCAAAAGTTTTATTTTTCCTTTAATTTTTGCCACAGGACACAATTATAGATACTCTTTGTTTCAGTTTCACCCAGTTGCATTTCTGACTGTCCCAGAAGCTGTTGGTGACCCACCGTGGTATCCCCTCAACAGCATTCCACTAAAGGCTGAGGTCCTGCTATTATAAGCATTTTCTCCTCTTTGCCCAGGAGGCATCCCTCACGGCAGGAGCCTGCCAGGCCCTCAAATGGAATAGGCTGGAAGCAGCCTTCAGACAGGATAGAAAAGGGAATTAGTGACTAGATACCCAATTTCTCACCCCTCAGAATAACTCTGAGGCATGTTCTGCATAGTCTTGGAGGCCCTGAGCAGGACTGAATCACTGTGCCCACGGAGATAACCTGCTATTCACCCTGGGTTGGCTTCCCTTCCCTGCCTTGCTTCCCAGCTCCCCTAACAATGCTTCTTGAAATCACTTTCTAAATAAACTACTGGTACTCCAACCTTATCTTAAGATATGCTTGTAGCTCAGTCCAACCTAAGAAACAAACATGTGCAATGAGACCAAAACCTTTACTGCTGCAACCAAACAGAGTTTCTTCATGCCTTTATTCAACATAAATTTTTTTGAGGATTTGCTAGGCACTGTCCTGGGTTTTAGGGCTGCAACAGTTAACAAGACAGACACCATCTTTTTCTCATTAAATTTATAGGACTGTAGCCTACCAAGCTCATCTGTCCATGGAATTCTGCAGGCAAAAACACTGGAGTAGGTAGCCATGCCCTTCTCAAGGGGATCTTCCCAACCCAGGGATTGAACCCAGGTCTCCCACATTGCAGGCAGATTCTTTACCATATGAGCCACCAAGGCAGCCCCTAGCAGAAGAGAAAGACATCAAAAAAGGGTTTAATTGATGGATGCTATGAAGACAAAGTACAGAACACAACCAGAGTATTAAAAAAAAAAAAAAAAAACCACCTATCTACATGTGGGGATAAGAGTTCCCTTAAGAAGTAGCTTTTAGCCAAAGACTAATGTAAGGGTATGGAGTGAGCATTGTGAAGAGTAGGTGGAATAGTCCCCCAGGCAGAGAAACAACACTTATAAAAGCCTTGAGGCTTAAGAAGATAGTGTTTCAGAGTGAAGGCAAATGTGGCTGGAGCACCTAGGAAAACCTATACCCTCTTCTAATCCCTTAAAATTCTTAAAGAGATGGAATACCAGATCACCTGACCTGCCTCCTGAGAAATCTGTATGCAGGTTAAGAAGCAACAGTTAGAACCAGGCATGGAACAGTGGACTGGCTCCAAATTGCGAAAGGAGTGCGTCAAGGCTGTATATTGTCACCCTGCTTATTTAACTTATATGCAGAGTACATCATGCAAAATGCCGGGCCGGACAAAGTATAAGCTGGAATCAAGAATACAGGGAGAAATATCAACAACCTCGGATATGCAGATGACACCACCCTTATGGCAGAAAGTGAAGAGGAACAAAAGAGCCTCTTAATGAAAGTGAAAGAGGAGTGTGAAAAAGTTGGCTTAAAACTCAACATTAAGAAAACTAAGATCATGGCATCTGGTCCCATCACTTCATGGCACAATAGATGGGGAAACAATGGAAACAGTAACAGATTTTACTTTCTTGGGCTCCAAAATCACTGCAGACGGTGACTGCAGCCATGAACTTCAAAGACACTTACTCCTTGGAAGAAGAGTTATGACCAACCTAGACAGGATATTAAAAAGCAGACATTACTTTGCTGAAAAAGGTCTGTTTAGTCAAAGCTATGATTTTTCCAGTAATCATGTATGGATATGAGAGTTGGACCATAAAGAAAGCTGAGTGCCAAAGACTTGATATTTTGAACTGTGGAGTCGCAAAAGACTCTTGAGAATCCCTTGGACTGCAAGGAGATCAAACCAGTCAATTGTTTGAAATCTGTGGGCAGAGGAGCCTGGCAGGCTACAGTCCATGGAATCACAAAGAATCAGAGTCAAATACCAGTTAGCAGCTCAACATCAACTCCATTTAAAAACATGAAATGTTAAAGTTATTCAAAAGTAAAGTGGAAAGTATAACCTCAGTGGAGACATACTGGTTCAGACTGGTTGGACTTCAAGTTCTTTGTTAGAAAAAGTGTTTGAAAATTACTCTTAAATCTTTGACTTGGTGGTGATAAGGGGTTGTTTGGAGAAATGAGAGAAAGGGGTCATGATTAATCTATTTCTTGCTATTTTATGGGTCCCAAAAGAGTCACCTCCACATTCGGAAATTCACTAGGATTCATATAACTCAGCATATAGCTGTATTCTTAGCTAGGATATGTCACAGCCACATAGTAAAAATACACAGCTGGATCATAATAGAAAAAGACAGGCAGAAAAATCAATGTCAGGCTTCCTTCTGCCCTCTCCTTCCTGTGGAAATGTACATTTGTGTATTCTCCTTTCTCTAGCAACTAGAAATGCAATGATGTGTAATGTTTCGGTCTAGGGATCCCATCAGAGTGTCAGCACATGAGGTTTTTACTGGGGTATGGTCACACAGGCACCCTCTGCCTACCACATACCACCATGCTAGACTTCCAGAAGCGAGCAGGTGTTTGGCACGACTACATTGTGCAAACAGTCTAGGCACAGTGGACTGCCCTTATCTCTAAAGGGAATGAGTCAAGTGCCGAATTTTCCCAAATGCTAGCCAAGGGCCAGCCTTGTAAGCAGAGCCTTAAAAAATAGGCCTCAGGCCTGTTATATTAACTCTCTTCTGCACATCTACCATTCCTGTAAATAAGAAATTGTGAAAACCAATAGAACACATTTCCCCCTATTTTCAACATCATAAGATCAATAGAGAAAGAAAAGTAAATTAGTAGGAAGTTCTATAGTCCTGAGTAGTTTGGAAAACATCACTATTAAGCGGCTCAGGTGTAGTGCCTGATGCCTCCAAGTATCCAGGTATTGAAGCCAGTCTTGGCCCAGCCCAAAGGATATACCAACCCCAAATTTTGTAAATCTCCAATTAACAACACAGATGGGCTATGCTTGATGATTGCTTTCATTTGCAAAGCACATTAGAAACTAAGCTCATCTCTTTTCCTGTCTCCCAACAAGAAGACACTGCTTGGAATAAAAGCAGAGATTTCCAGCAACAAAGCCAACTCATCTAGTGACATAAAATCCGTTTATGACAAACATAAACCATGTTTTCAGCAATAATTTATATATTTGAAATGAGAGAAATTGGAAACTGATCAGCATAGCCTATATAAATGGTCCTCTTCATTGTAACTCTTTTATAGCCAAAGTGACCTTTCTTAGCGCCAAAGCAGCATATTTATAGGATGCTATTTTCTCATGTAATTCACTGTCACATTACATTTTCGTAAATATTTCTGAAAGGTAAAACAGCTGCATATAATAATAATAGTAATAATAATAAATACTAAACTGCATCCTTGAAAAAGTAATATAAAAATATTTGCAAAGAAAGAATCATTCACAATTTCACACAATACCTATTTTATTGGAATATTACATTTTCATTTCTGCTCACATTTATATATATATGATGAAGTTATGATCACATTGTATTTTTACCTTCAGATTGTTCAAGGTACAACAAATATTTTCTGTGTTTCTTTATAGATGTCGTGTGCTATTATTACATTCCATTATTTGCTATTGGTTTACTTTTAATATGTTATTAAAAATTCTCATTTAATCAATGTAATCTATACATATTGTTCAAAATCAAATGGTCAAGAAATGAGATAAAATAAAATATCACAACAGCCTTACTGCATCTCAGCTGCTGTCATTCCCCTCTGTCCATGAGATTCTCTTGGAGTGGGTTGCCATTTCCTCCTCCAGGGGATCTTCCTAACCCAGGGATCAAACCCACATCACTTGTGTTTCCTGCATTGGGAGGCGAATTCTTTACCACTAGCACCACCTGGGTGGAGAAGGCGATGCCACTCTACTCCAGTACTCTTGCCTGGAAAATCCCATGGATGGAGGAGCCCGGTAGGCTGCAGTCCATGGGGTTGCGAAGAGTCGGACACAACTGAATGACTTCACTTTCACTTTTCACTTTCATGCATTGGAGAGGGAAATGGCAACCCACTCATGTTCTTGCCTGGAGAATCCCAGGGACGGGGGAGCCTGGTGGGCTGCCATCTATGGGGTCACACAGAGTTGGACACGACTGAAGTGACTTAGCAGCAGCAGTAGCAGCAGCACCACCTGGGAAACCCAGATACTATACTTATCTCTTCAGCGTCCCTGGTGGCTCAGTGGTAAAGAATCCACTTACAATGCAGGAGATGCAGGTTTGACCCCTGGGTTGGGAAGGTCCCCTAGAAAAAGAAATGGTAACCCTCTCCAGTATTCTTGCCTGATGGGCTAGAGTCCATGGGGTCACAAAAGAGTCAAATACAACTTAGTGAATAAGCAACAACAAATTATCTCTTCATTTCTTCTTCCATCTGCTATAAGTAATGATTTTCTTGATTTCCCACTCTGTGGGAATGAAGGATTATGAGTACCCTTCATTCCTCCATCCAATTTCCAATTTTGAACTTCTGTTCGTCATACTTACATTTTTATGGTGTAAGATTGACATCGTTTACATGCTGTTTTGTAGTCAGGGACTGTCTTCCACACTTTGTCCATACTGATTTCAACTTTTAGAATTAGGCTAAACAGTATCTATATACTGATGACTCCATAAATATTGTTCACTCTGAGAGCTAAATGGTACAATATGGTTATATTAAGTTGGCATGAAACTCAGCATTTAAAAAATGAAGATCATGGCATCCAGTCCCATTACTTCATGGCAAAAAGGTGGGGAAACAATGGAAACAGTGAGAGACTTCACTTTCCTGGGTTCCAAAATCACTGCAGATGGTGACTGCAGCCATGAAATTAAAAGATGTTTGCTCCTTGGAAGAAAAGCTATGACCAACCTAGACAGCATATTAAAAAGCAGAGACATTACTTTGCTGACAAAGGTCTGTCTAGTCAAAGCTATGATTTTTCCAGTGGTCATGTATGGATGTGAGAGTTGGACCATAAAGAAAGCTGAGTGTCAAAGAATTGATGCTTTTGAACTGTGGTGTTGGAAAAGACTCTTGAGAGTCCCTTGGACTGCAAGGAGATCAAACAAGTCAATCCTAAAGGAGATCAGTCCTGAATATTCATTGGAAGGACTGCTGCTGAAGCTCCAATACTTTGGCCACCTGACGCAAAGAACTGACTCACTGGAAAAGACTCTAATGCTGGTTAAGATTGAAGGCAGGAGGAGAAGGGGATGACAGAGGATGAGATGGTTGGATGGCATCACTGACTCAATGGACATCAGTTTAAGCAAGCTCAAGGAGTTGGTGATGGACAGGGAAGCCTGGTGTGCTGCAGTCTATGGGGTCGCAAAGAGTCGGATACTACTGAGCGACTGAACTGAACTGATGGTTCTTTACCTTTCCTTGAGTTTCTAGTTGCTTTTGTTTTCCTTCTTATAATGTCTATCTGTATCACCTTCTTATATTATCTAGAGAATCAAAGGGAGTGATATATTATATGGGAATGTCTTTCCCTCCCCTACACCTACTCTGATCGCTTCTTCCTAAATTAACCTTTCCTCCTGTTCCAATCAAGACTAATTGCTACCAGTCAGTACAACCGAGCTGCTACCCTGGTACTCTCTTTCATTACACTCCTGGGCTGAAATTATTTTCAGAATTTCACCCTCCTCTTTTGTTTTTTCTCCCTCTCAGGGAATATCTGAAAATATCTGTACTCTACTCTCACATTTGCTGGATAATTTTGCTGGATAGGCAAATCTAAATTGAAAAATTTCACGCAAAAACCTGCAGTTTTACCTCATGAACAAATTACAGCCCTTGTTGCTGTGATTCTTGTTCCCTTGTGGTTTGCCTGTTTTTATGTTTATTTTGTTATTTTCTTTCTCAAGAAGTTCATAAAAACTTCCATTCAGAACTTTCTGAAACTGTGTGTTTTCTCTGCAGACCATGCTTTATTCATTTGTTTTGGACATTCAAAAAATTTTTCATTCCTGTCTTTCAGTTTAAAAAAAATTATCTTAAACATTTGCTTGGTAAGTTTCTTCTTTCTCTTTTGTTTGTTCTGTCTCATCCTTCTATATTTATTCTCCATGACTTATTTTTTCCATTACTCTATCTCTTTATTTTACTTTGTAAGAGACTGTATCAAAGTTACCTTCTATGCTTTCAGTATTTTTAAAATTTCAATAGTCACATTTAAAAATTTCAAGTATAGTTGGTCTGTAACGTGTCAGTTCCTGGTATATGCAAATTGATTCATTTGCATCAATGAATCAGCTTTTCCAGATTCTTTTCTATTATACATTATTATAAGATATTGAATATTGTCCCTTGTGCTATACAGTAGAACCTTATTTATCAAGTCACATTTTAACTGTTTGAGCGTTTGTTCATTTTAGAGCATCTTGTTTTATGGGTACAATGTCTACTCACAATTTCTTGAAAAATCATAAAAAAAGCTCTCTTACCATTTGACTAATTTCTATTTTCTGTGAGGTCATTTTTTTCTATTCATTTCTCTTTCTTTTTCATTTATGAAACTCTCTTCAACTATCTGGTGGTCCTTAATTGTTCATAATTAAGCATCAAGTAACAAAAAGCAAACAGGTACTTCATACCCATCAGAATGACTACTAACAAAACGGAAAATAACACGTGTGGGTGAAGAGGCAGAGAAATTGGAACCCTTGTACACTGTTAGTGGGAATATACAATGATACATCTGCAATGGAAAATAGTATTTGGTTCCTCAAAAAAATTTTACCCAGAACTGCCAGATGATCCAGCAATCCCACTCCTGTGATTATATGCAAAAGAATCAAAAGCAGAATCTAGAAGAACGGTCTGCCACTCATGTTCACAGTACCATTATTCACAATAGCTAGAAAGTAAAGGCAACTCAATTGGCCATCAGTGGATAAACAAAATGCGGTATATACATAAAATGGACTATTATTCAACCTTAAAATAGGAGACAAGGTCTGACACACACTACAACATGCATGAATCTTGAGTGAAATAAGCCAGTCACAAAAACACAAATACTGTATGACCCCATTTATGTAAGGTTTCTAGAGCAGCCAAATTATAAAGAATCATGGTTACTAGAGGCTAGGGGAGGGGGAGTGGAAATTGTTGTTTAAAGGGTATAGAATTTCAGTTCTGATAAGATGAAAAAGTTATGGACATGGTTGCACAATCATGTGAATATGTGAATATTCTTAACACTGTTCTGTGCATTTAAAATGGTTAAGATGGTTAAAAGCAACAACTTACAGGAAGCTATAAGCAGAAGCACTGTCATCCTGCCCATTATTTCTCAGTAATTATCATTTCAGCCCATGCTGGCATGGTTTCAAACAGATTTGAGTGTACCAGTTCATGTCAATTTTATGAATTTTGGATATGGCAATGATCACCAACCAGTCGATCCTAAAGGAAATCAACCTTGAATATTCATTGGAAGGACTGATGCTGAAGCTCCAATACTTTGGCCACCTGATGCAAAGACCCTACTTTTTAGAAAAGACTCTGACTCTGATGCTGGGAAAGACTGAAGGCAAATGGAGAAGAGGGTGGCAGAGGATGAGATGGTTAGATAGCATCACCAACTCAATAGACATGAACTTGAGCAAACTCTGGGAGATAGTGACGGATACGTAAGCCTGGAGTGCTGCAGTCTATGGGGTTGCAAAGAGTCAGACCTGACTTAGTGACTGAACAACAACAGCAATGATCAATATTAATATTATACATTCATATAAACATTTGTTCTCCAAGAGAATGTACTCTCTGATACCTTAAAATTTGTTTCATTATTTGGAAATAAGTCATAGCTATAATAAAATGAAGGCATCAAGGAATCAAAGGCCAGTGAGTAGAACTTAGGCATTCTATCCTTAATTTATACCTTCTTTTAAGAATATATAAAGCAAAAAAAAAAAAAGAATATATAAAGCAGACAAGGGAGTGGTGCTGGAAGGGAAAGGATTTCAGGGCTTACGAATAAAATGAATTGCCACCAACTTATATAAATTGGCCAGAAATTTTAAAACAATTATAAACATTTCAGACTTTTAAATCCATACATTCTTTCTTCTTGAAAAAGTGTTATTTCTGTTTTACAAAAGTAGGTACTTTTGGAGAAAAGGAAGGAGGGTAGTGGCATCATTACATTTCATGAAAATTTTTAACGAGACAAGGCATTCCTGCCCTAAATCAGTGATAACATAGAGGATGAATATTTGGCTTTGTCATTCAGATTTTAAACTCTCAGGTTTTGCTTTTGTTTTTTATTGTAGGAAGAAGCAGCCACTTTTTAACTTCAGGTCTCCTTCCTTTATATATAAAAACTGTACTGGAGGCAGCTACAGAAGAAAATGACTTGAATCATACTGCTCATCATTCAGCTAAAAATAGGAAGCCACACTTAAGTATCTTGGCATTTACAGAGGTAAGAAAGAAAATTTCCATTGTCACTGTTGTTAGCAAAGAGAATATATTTCTTCATCTTCTACAAGGAAACTGAAAAAAAAAATTACCAATGAGTACAAAGGGGTAGCACCTGGCTCTAATTCAATTCTGCCAAGAGGCCCAGAAGTAATCAATAAACACTTATTAACTAATCACACAGCATCTCGCTTCCATGAGTGAAATGGCAAGTGCTGTACACATGCTGAAATTAAACAACTCTTAATAGAGACAAAAAAAAGTAGGAGAATAAAGAAAAAGCTGAGGAACCGGTTTACGTCAAATTTCCTAGGAAGGGGTTTAGTCTTCTTTCTATTCTGGGGACCACCTAGGTTTGGAGGGGAAAACATCAAGGCTACTGTATTACAGTCTGATTTTCCTATTCCTTCCGTAGTTACCCTTTAGCTTTAAATGCTTATGAGATAGCCCTAGAAATCCCATACCACCCCCAATCAACCTTTGGAAAATCATTAGTCAAAACAAGTGCAAAGTACTCAATTTATGTCCAGGAAACTGAATTACAATCAGAGGGGAAGTATCCAGATAATTCTGGAGAGACACGCCCCCACCCTGCTGCCTTTGGAATGTATTATTTAGTAAATGAAATAAACTTAATAAATAGGTTGGTAAACTAAACTTACGTTCCTTCATTTTACTTTTTCAAGTACCTAGAGAAGCAGACAAACTAGACTGCTGGGCTCTGAAAATTTAAAAAGCGTAAGCAGTCAAACCATCTTTCTTTAGTCTGGGTTCAAACCCTGGTATCCCACTGTATCACAAACAGCAAGATTCTCGGGAGGTGGCGGGGATGGGTCTTATATTCAAGATCAAGGAGACAGAACTTCCTCCCTATCAAACAGGGGCAGAGGACACAGGGCCAGAGCTGCTTCGGTTTTTCTGCTTTCTTGGTCCTACTAACTAAAGACTAACTGGACCCCTGTGGTTTGAAAGGCGAGACTCAGGTGCTGTGGATGCCATGAAAATGGTGGGTGTCCATTTATGTTATTAGTGTGAAATCTATAAGGCAATTCTTGGAAGATACCAACAAGGACCACCAGTCCTCTTAGTTAAAGAATACTCACTGCCTAACAGAAGCACCTCAGCTGTGACCTATCTAAAAACTGCATGCATTAAAATAAAAATTCTTTTCCCATGTTCCCTCTCCAGTGGCAGCAACACTAGGTAGCCAGTTGCTACAACAATACAAACGTGGTAGTCACGCTGCCCTCCTCCCAGCTCCTCATATGCCTGTCCTAGAGCTCTTGCATGCTCATCCTTCGCTCCTCCATCGCACTTGATCTTGACTTCCGCTGCTGCCTCTCAGCACTGCCTGGGATTCCTGCAGGAGTCTCAGCCCACCACTTGGTCTCCTGCCTTTGTCAGCATTCTCCGTCGCCTTCTCCAGTGCTGGCTTACCATCTTTTGGAAATCTTATCACATCACTTTCTTATTTAAAATCTCTCAGGATGCCAAGTGACCCTAGGTATAAAGAACTGCTCATGTTTTAAGTAAGGATTTTCTTTTAGTCAAGGTGATGCAGATACAGTTTTGAGTTTTTTAATGTTGTTCGGTCGCTCAGACATATCCGACTCTTTGCAATCCCCATGGACTGCAGCATGCCAGGCTTCCCAATCCTCCATATCTCTCAGAGTCTGCCCAAACTCATGTCCATTGAGTCAGAGTTGCCATCCAACCATCTCATCCTCTGTTGTGTCCTTCTTCTCCTGCCCTCAATCTTTCCCAGCATTAGAGTCTTTTCCAATGAGTCGGCTCTTCACATCAGGAGAATGAAGTATTGGATATTACTAAAGGATAGACAATGAAATGTCAATTTTTCACTCATCTCAGACCCTGAGAAAGTCTACTATTAGTAGTTTCTCAGATATCACAATTTTTTCTGTGATATCTTTGGAAGAAAAGTTATGACCAACCTAGATAGTATATTCAAAAGCAGAGACATTACTTTGCTGACTAAGGTCCGTCTAGTCAAGGCTATGGTTCTTCCAGTGGTCATGTATGGATGTGAGAGCTGGACTGTGAAGAAGGCTGAGCGCCGAAGAATTGATGGTTTTGAACTGTGGTGTTGGAGAAGACTCTTGAGAGTCCCTTGGACTGCAAGGAGATCCAACCAGTCCATTCTGAAGGAGATCAGCCCTGGGATTTCTTTGGAAGGAATGATGCTAAAACTGAAACTCCAGTACTTTGGCCACCTCATGCGAAGAGTTGACTCATTGGAAAAGACTCTGATGCTGGGAGGGATTGGGGGCAGGAGGAGAAGGGGACGACCGAGGATGAGATGGCTGGATGGCATCACGGACTCAATGGACGTGAGTCTGAGTGAACTCTGGGAGATGGTGATGGACAGGGAGGCCTGGCATGCTGCGATTCATGGGGTCTAAAGAGTCGGACACAACTGAGCGACTGAACTGAACTGAACTGTTACATGGATATTTGTAATTTTACATAAATGGTTTTTACCCATTTTAAGTTGCAGAGTCTCTCATATGAACAGATACAGATGTACTTTATCCTCCTGAATGGTATTCATTTCCAAGAATAAACCATAATTTTTAATTAGCACCCCTCTGTGAGGATTTATGTCATTTTCCCAGTCTTGTACTCTCAGAGACAAAATGACAACGAGTGCGGAGTCAAGTTGAAACCCTTCTGCAGACAAGTTCGTTAGCGTCTGGCTGCTGCCGACACCCTTTGTTTCATCTCCTCCACTTCCCCAGGCATGCACAGTCTTTCCCTGGCCACACCACACTACATGCAGTTCCCCAAACTCTGTGCTTCTAGGTTA
The DNA here is from genome assembly GCF_001704415.2 of Capra hircus. Classification (NCBI taxonomy): domain Eukaryota; kingdom Metazoa; phylum Chordata; class Mammalia; order Artiodactyla; family Bovidae; genus Capra; species Capra hircus. Next base: position 73,822,646 of record NC_030817.1, on the reverse strand, counting down.
CAGCTGCCTGTATTGTCCTCTCTGCCCTTCTCTGTCTGGCCAACTTTCACTCCTCTTCTAAAAGTACTCAAATTTTAATTGTGGTGTCCTTCCTTCTTTATCTGAACTCCATGGATTCCTGTGCTACACTCTGCTCCATGCATTCTGGAAACAACTGTTATACCTACCATTATCCCAGCGCACCCAAGACATGAGATGGATGCAGACAGACATATAGGTAGGTGAAATAATAGATACTTGAAAAGAAGATGGAGTGAGACGTATAACAGCCTGAATGAAACTCATCATACGCAGTGACACTGCCATGCTCACTACCCACGAACAGATTTCCTGCAAAGCAGAAGATGCTGATATGGGTGAGGAGGTGAAGGTGCCCCTAGGTGACCAGGATCAATGCACAACACAGGGCAGCCTGGGCTCAATGAACATGAATAGCGCAGAAACCACAGGAGGCCCACTGAGTGAGAGGAGGCGAGATCTGGAGCCATCAAGGATGATTTTGAGTGGCGGTAGGACAGAACTGGCCTGGTGGCTCAGAGAGTAAAGAATCTGCCTGCAATGCAGGAGGCCTGAGTTTGATCCCTGGGTTGGGAAGATCCCCTGGAGGAGGGAACAGCTATCCACTCCTCTATTTCCACCTGGAGAATTCCATGGACAGAGAAGCCTACTGGGCTGCAGGCCATGGGGTTCCAAGGAGTTGGACATGACTGAGCAACTTTCACTTTCACTTTTATCTCAGGACTGAATTGAGTCTTGAAGGAAGAATTAGACTGAGAGGAGCCATCACCATAGGGAGTACGCCCTGAGCAGACACCTGGACGAGTAATAGGGTGGGGTTTGCCGAGAAGAGAGGGAGACAGGAAGAGAGCTGAGCTCAGATTTTGATGACTGGCGGTGTAGGGCTGGCTCCTTCATGAATTAATTCAATAAACATTTATTGAATCTTTGGCTCTTCTGGGCACCGGTGTCAGCAATAAGCAAAATACTGCTGTGACCTCACAGAGCATCCATTCCAGGGGTGCTGCTGCTAATTCCCAGTGTAACCTTGAGCAAAGCTTCCCTTCTGTATGGGTGCTGGGCATTTCTAAGATTGGAATCTTAGAAAATCCTTTTTCTCTCCAACATTCTAAGATTAATAGGAAAAGGTTAGAAATCTGGTGGAGCTGGATGACAGAGCTACGGAAGTGGGACTTCTTCATTTGGGCAGCAGAAAGCCTTTGTGTTTTCTGTGTATGGGGGACACTTTCAAGGTTTAAGAGGCTTAAGGAGTTTGGTCTGATCAACTGAAGGCAGGAAAAAAAAATAGGAAGCTGGAAACAATTTAGGAGATAACTGATCTTTATAAGGTGATAAAGACCCAGACCTACATCCTAAGATTTAAATTCATGGGTGAATAGCATAGATTGGATAAACCATGAATAAGCCACTGCTTCCTAAAAATACCATCTCTGTTAAATAGCTGGTTATCAAGGCTTCGCTGCTATGATGCTAACTGAGAACAACAGAACTAGAGACAGATTTGCAGGCTAAGGACAATTTTGGATCTCCGTAAGACTAGGCTTAAGGTACATGTGTTGCTTCACGGGCTACAAAGGAATGTCCTGCATGCCAGAGGAATACCATACAGCCTGTACCAGCTGCAGAACACTCCAAGGGGTTCGGCTTGACAACGTGTAAATACACAACTGGCTACACCATGTAAGATGAATGAAGCCCAAGTAATGTGAGTTGTCTCCCTGGCATTCTGGTAATAAGTACAGCGTGTGGAATTTGCTATCTTTAGCCCTCTCGCTAGAGAATACTAGAGTGCTTATCACCTTGGTAGTTAATCGCAAAGCCATTTCTAGTTCAGACTTCCCATGGCTAACGGAACTTTAGAAGTCACTCAAAGACAAATGTTCCCTGCCAGAAAACACCTTAAAATAAAAAGTTGGAAGGATTTCCCTGGAGCAAGCAATAGGCACTTGCTTAAGAACCCCCCATACAGAGTTCTATCTCCTGCCTCCAAGAGCAGACTCCAGTCAGTCCCTTTGCTGAGGCTGGGGCACCAGGCGCCTCTTTAGATAAGATCGACAGAGAGAGAACTCACCAATTTAGGAACTGAAGCAGAACTCGATGGCTCAGTCTCAGTTCTATTCTTGTTGACTTAATTCCATTGTTTGCTTCCAATTAAGTGATAAACAAATAAACAATGATAAAATGTAGGTGGCACGACAGTCCAAGTCAAAGTCAAGTGCACTTTGTTAACAGAATAATAACAAAAGACTTCTTTGAAAGCAAATAAACAAAAAAGTCAAACCAGACCTTAGTGTCCAATCTTCCCCAGCCTCCCCTGACCCTCCCACAGCATGACCCTTCAATTTTAGTCCTTCTAAACTATAATAAGGAACAGCTGCATGACTAGTCATCAATAACCAAGTGTCATTTTTATCTTTATTTCAGAATATTACATCATCAGCATTTCAAATTCTTGAAACCATAGTGTTTCACAATGTCACCAACATTTCTCCAGTTGTATGTGATTATCAAGCAGGAGCCAGACTGCTACTGATCAGAAGATTATCATTTTTTTCCTGATCAGAAGATTATCAGAATCGGTTGTCTTTTATCAATACTATCTACAATTTTTTCCCATTTAGATGCGGAGAGATTAACACTCAGAGGGGTGAAGTAGTTTATCCACTGTTATTTAGAAGGAAGAAAAGGGAACCTTTGCAGTAACACAGACAAGACTTTAACTCTGATTAATCATAATAATAAAACATATTTTCAATCTACCCTCTGTCCTAAAACTAACTTGTGATAAGCCAAACAAATACTGAGTACACCTTTCTAGTTTGCTCCATAAAAAGACACTAGGTCCTCTCTCCTAATCTGCTTCTCATTTAAACAACTTGGGTTTCACTGGCTGTCATTGCAAATCAGCTTATCACTGACCACATTATCCTCTATCAAAGATGATGAGAAAGCTTCAAAATACTTACAATCCAAGATGCTTGCAACTAAACATTCTTTTACAATTCTGCTATGTATGGCCTTTGAGCCCTTAACATTATCCCAGGAAACAACACCTGTAAGTTTAAAGCAGTGTAGCAAAGCCTATACGTAAAACAGATAAGGATTTACTGCATAACACAGGGAACTGTATTCAATATCTTATAATAACATACAATGAAAACTAATAAAAAATATATAATTATATATATATACTACACACACATATATCTGAATCACTTTGCTGTACACTTGAAACATAATATTGTAAGCCAGCTGTACCTGAATTTTTTTAAAATGTCTTTAATTGAAAACAGAAAGCAGTGTGAGGCTCAGAAACAGGCAGTGGCGCACAGAGCTGTTTCAGTCCTTGCGGTCCCTCCAAGAGTTCCCAGGATTTGTGGAACAAAACACTGAATAGACGGGTGGAAGCTAGGCTGACTGGCTCCTAGGGATCTGAACCCTTTCAAGTAATGCCTGCAGGTCTCTATGAATGCACATAACAACTACAATGTCATTAAATATTAATACTTACTGTATGCCAAGCCTATGCTAAGGGTTATATGTACACTAATTCTTTAAATTCTCACCACAACTACTTTAGTATTATTATCCATTGCATTCTACAGACAAAGAATCTGGGGTATCAGGAAATGTATGTGACATGCTCAAGGTCACCCATGTAGTAAGGGGTAAGAAACAGGATTGAACCTGGAAAAATCTAGCCATAGATCTCAGGAATTTAACAGCTCTACTAAAAAGCTTCCCACAAGGAAAGGCCCGTGTCTTCACTGCACAGGCTCACCTGCGGCAGAGATGATTCTGGTGTTTACTAAAGACTACGTTTCCCAGTCTTCCTTGTGTTGCGTGACTGGGTACGGAGCAGTTAAATACCAACAGAAATGGTGTGAGCACACCTAGGGCACACAGTTAAAAATGTCCCATGTGGACCTTCAGCTCTCTCTTCCCTGTCCATGGCACCGTGGAAAGCTCAAGTTTCAAATGGCATAATTCTAAGATGGAGGCAGCTGGAGTGTCCCCAGTCATCGCTTGGAGAAGAGGTACCTGGGAGAGTCACTCAGCTCACACCAGGAGTGATGTAAGCAGGACAGAAACTTCTGTAAGAGTGAGCCACTAAGATTTCAAGATTGGTTTATAACCATGGCATGGCCTCATCAATTCTGAGCACATACCATGCAATTTACTTCAGGTTTTAATTAGGGGGGGGCCATTATTGTATAATCTGCCTTAGTGAGTCTGCATAAACTATCCTGTTTTCCTTGCTTCCCTAAGCTACTAAATTACCTTCCTGATCAAAAAGGGTTATGCCGTTTCTGCCAGATTTCTTTCAAACACTGCCTCATATAAGGATAAATAGATCAATGAAACAGAATAGAGAGTCCAAAAATAGACCCACACATATGTGGTCAATTGATTTTCAGCAAAGGCATCAAGAAATTCAATAGGGAAAGGGAAGTCTTTTCAACAATTGGTGCTGGAACAACTGGATATCTGTATTGAAAAAAAAAAAAAAGAAAGAAAAAATACTTCAATTCCTAACTCGCTCTTGCACAAAAATAAATTTGAGATGAGTCATAGACAATGTAAAAGAACTGTGAAACTTTCAGAGGAAAAAAGAAAGCATGACGTTGCAGTAGGAGAGAATTTCTTAGATCGGTGCAGTGGATGCTGTGGTGAGCTACCTAGGCGCCCCCTCTTAGACCAAAACCCTCATTCCCCTAGCTGCAAGTGTTTGGCTCTTGTGGTTCACAGCTGAGTTTCTTTCCAGATGCCTCCTTCTGCAAAAAGGATCTACCTCACTAGAGTTAGATTCTGTCGCCAGAGACAGCTCTTATCCAATAACTGGGAACAAAACAGACCTGTCCCTTTGTCGCAATTTGGGACAACTTTGAAGGGCTCTCAAGTATATATGGGGGGCTTCCCTGGTGGTCCAGTGGTTAAGATTCTGGGCACTCAGATTCAGTCTGGGGAACTAAGATTCCACATGCTGTGTGGTGCAGCCAAAAAGGAAAGTATACATATAGTGTGATGATTCCACTCGGATAAAATACCAACTCAGGCAAAACTAGAGTACTAGAAATTAGAAAGTGGCTGTCTCTAGAATGAGGAGGAAGTTCCTTAAAAAGTGGGAAAAAAACAATCTTTCTGTGTTGACAGAAAAGTTCTATGTCCTAATCAGAACTGGGGTTATAGAGTTGGATGCAATTTCCAAAATTCAAACTTTACATGCAAGCTCCTTCCATTTTACTGTGGTATGAAGATTTTATTTCAATAAAAAATGTTTGCCTCAAATCTGGGCTCCCTCTCTTACCCCCAGGTGTGGCAGTTTTCTACCACTGTTGATCTCACTGTGGTGGATTTAAAGAGGGGTTCACAACACGACTCCCATGTTCAACTTTGGAGCCTTAACTTCCCTAGCTGGCCTCATTCAGAACTGTGCCCTTCTCCTTTCAATCTCTCTTGAATTTAATGGAGCTCGATTTCCCTCCTTTTAGGAGTTTTAAGGTTCTTTGAGGACTATGACAACTTCTTTCCTTATCTCTACTCTTCATCTCTTAGTCCAGGTGGCTAGACTATATTACCAGCTAAAGAATCAACCTCTCTTCCATCCACAGACCAGGGAGGACAATAGCAATAGCAACAGCAGTAATAGTCACTGCCCTTTCTTGAATATTTACCATGGGTCAAGTGGTGTTCTAAATGCTTTGTTTACTGTCTTAGTCCATTTGGACTGCTGTAATAGAATACCACGGACTGGGCGGCTTATAAACAAAGGAAATTTACTTCTCATAGTTCTGGAGGTTGGAAAGTTCAAGATCAAGGTTTGGCATCTGGTGAGAGCTTCCTTCCTGATTCATACACAGAACCTCACATGGTGGAAGGAGTAAGGAAATGTTCTAGGATCTCCTTTATAAGGGCACTAACCCCATTTGCGATGACCCCACCTGCATGATCTAATTACCTCCCAAAGACCCCCACCTTCTAATGCTACCACCGTGGGGTGAGTTTTCAATATATGAATTCTTGAGGAAGACAAACATTCAATCTATACCTTATCTCACTTAAAAATAGGTCAACCCCTTAAAGTAGGCATTATTATCCCCATTTTATAGTTAAGAAAACAAAGACTCAAAGAAAATTTTCAACTTACCCATATTCATAGAGCCCAGGATTAAAACCCAACTCTGACTCCAAAGGCTGGATCCTCCCCACTAGACACTATTTTCTTTTGACATATTTAATAAAATATCTTACTTGAATAAAAAAATGATAGCTATGCTTTTAATAGTGTGATGATTACAACAAGTACTCAAAAAAGCTTTTAAAAATAAATAATAGCACTTCTTTGGTTTAGAGTCAAGAGGCATGAACTTGAAGCTCTGATTTAGGCTGGCTATAACCCACAGAAGGCCAAGGCTGTGTAGCAGCAGACTGCAGCTGCTGAATGTCCTGGGGGGCTTTGGGGGGCATCCAAAATGCCCCAAACACATGCCACCATGATTACATTTCTGCTTGTTGAATGTTCAGTGCAATATACTTCACACCTGCTTTCAATTATAACATTACTTCATTGCCATTCAAAACACAGATTTGCTGTTGGTTTTCTTAAACTCCAGTGAGATTCATTTCAGGCCACCATTTATGACTTCAAACTGTCCCAAAGAAATACATTTTATCTGCTATGTTGAGAAACTGGCACCTTTCTTGATGCCACTGAGTATGGATATTTTTTACTTCCCTCTGCTTGGGCTGCTCGAAGCAAAGAAGACAGAGATGGCACTGAGCAAGACAGAGAAAGAATGGGATTGGGTGGGTGGGGGTGGGGAGTGGGGGGTATATATGTGAGTGACATTTAGCCACTGACTAAATGAGGGATGAGTCTAGAATCAGTGCCACATCAGTCAGTTAGGAAGGCAGCCACAGTCAACACTCAATTATTCTAATGCTGAGGATCCAGGGTCTGAAATGAGCTTTTTTTTTTTTTTTCTTTTCTGATTTCTTTGTTGTTGTTGTTACTCATCTTCTTCCCTCTAGTTACCTATCTTTTCAACATTTCACTACTGATTAGTTGCTCCATTGGAGATTTGACAGAGAAAATAAAAAGATACCAACTGAAACTCTGTTTTCTACCAGAATCCCTGATTTAAGGTCTTATGAGTAAGGTGGTTTATACCATCATGTAAAATTAGATTTATTTTCTTTAATCATCTGTGAATTTTAATTATCTTTGATAATTTCTGTCCTCTTATTCTCTATTCCTACTGAAATATATTTTTAAATGATTTCAAATTCCATTTCATCTGTCTTGCACTTTTAGAAAATATCAGAAATATTGGCAGCTCTTGGGAGGAAAAGCCTTAGACACTTGTATTGGGAGTCAGAAATAGATACTGTGTAGGGACCAAATCCTGTGCCGTGAAATGGCTGAGGAGATGTATATTGTATTTTAAAGGTTGTAAGGTCAGAACTCTTAGCTATTTTAAAAGGAAACGTTGTGTTTTCAGTTCCATGTAAGCTGCTTATAAATTAAGCTGTTAGGGCGCTTCAGGAAGGATTGTGCTCTGAGATGATGTAGCCCCGAAAGCTCACGGGAGGTGGGTGGGGGAAAGGCGGGGGGTTTGCACTGCTCTGAAGAGCACAGTGCCCTCTCACCCTCTTCATGCAAACCCCAAGGACTGACCGCATCTTCATGTAGCCACGATGACTGAGAGACAAATTAGATCATGTACTGCCTTTCCTCTTCCACATTTGCTGCTTCCAACAGCCCTCAGTTTAATCGTCTCGAACCTATTCAAGGGAATCCAATTTCATTGTTGAGGATCTGCAGCAGAACTAAGCATTATGATGCCTTTTTCTAGGATTATATGCAATTTAAAACACATGAGAATACAAAAAGCAAGTCATCTCCTGAAAACTTATCCTGGACAATAAAAAACAAAGCATAGAGCAGTTGTTAAGTCAATATCTGACACATGTCCAAAAAAATATATTGATTCCACTCAGTGGTGTATCCCCAACACTATTTCCCCTAAAAATAGGTGGATCAGTTACTATACCAGAACCTTTGCCTCATTAATTTGGTTAGACCCTGTGGCAAACTTAGAAAATAGATACTACTCGGTCCATTTTACAGACACAGAAACAAAGTTTAAAGAAGTTTAATTTGTTGAAAGTCTCTCATCTGGTAGATGAACTAGGAATAAATACCTCAAATCATCTGGATCTTTCCTGGTGTTAATACAGAGATGATAAAGAAGGTAAAAACAAGTAGGGAGTCTAAAACAGAGATGCACTCTTAAGACAGAAGGTGATGAACTAGGACTCTTCTCATCAGCCATTTGCAGATGTGGATCCAAAAGAGACTAGGAAAGAGAGGACTCAAACACCAAAAATCCACCATTCCTGGAAAACTAGCTGAAAATAGAGCAGGTCAGTAAACTCATTGATTGGCCCAAAGGCAGAGACACACCTGAGAAGTATGAGATAGTGTTTTCTATTGGAAATGACATCAAATTCTTGTTGAAGCCCTGACTCCCAATGTGAAGCTTTTAGGAGGTAGGGCTTTGGGGGAATTAATTCGATTTAGATGAGATAATGAGGGTGGGGCTCTCATGATGAGATTAGTGCCCTTTTAGGGAAAGACAGGCGAGAGTAAGTTACCCTTCATCCTTTCTCCTTTCTTTCCTCCTGTCTCTGTCCCTCCCCTTTTACTTTGTCCCCTGCCCATCACATGAGAACACTCCATAAATGCCATTGGATGGCAAATCGGGAAAAGAGCTCTCACCAGACCCCAACCATGCTGGCACCCTGATTTTCTGGCCTCCAGAACTGTGAGAAAAAAACAAAAAGTCTTTTTTTTAAGCCACCAGTCTATGTATTTTGTTATGGCAGCCAGAGCAGGCTAGGACAGTGCCCTTGCCTACAAAGGGAATGTAACCCAGTTCATGTATAACATAGACACAGAAACATGAGCAATGCAAGGATATCTATTGTCGTGTACTAAGTTAAAGGACTCATGATTTTGAAGAAGGCAGAGTTTAACCCAGATTGGAATAGTCAGGAAGGCCAATGAGGAGCTGAAACTTGAGTGGAGCTTTAAATCACAAGGAGAGACAAAAACGAGAGGGTCTTGCAGGTGGGAGGCCAGCAAAGGCAGATCAAGGAAGAGGAAGAGAACAAGGGTCAGCCAGTGGTCCAGGTGAAGCAGGAGACACACGGTGAAAGGCCAGGTTCTTCACGAGAGGACCTGCAAGCTGTTTAGACACTGTATAGTGATCAAAATATGAAAGCGTAGTCAGTCATGTCTGTCTCTGCAACCCTATGGACTATAGCCTGCCAGGCTCCTCTGTCCATGGAATTCTTCAGGCAAGAATACTGGAGCAGGTTGCCATTCCCTTTTCCAGGGGATCTTTCCAACCGAGGGATTGAACTCAGGTCTCCTGCACTGCAGGTAGATTCATACAGTAAAGAGATGGCAAAGCTTCAAGAGCCAGGCAAGGACACCATCAAAGCCCGAGTCTCCTGGTCTACAGACAGAATAGCACTGGTGCCTCCTCCATGGCATTGCTGTAAGGGCCCCATGTGGAGCAGTTAGCACAGGGCCTGGCAAGCCAGGCATCCACAGTTATCAGCTCTCATCCACACAGCAGCAGCAGCAGGAAGGCAAAAGGCTTGTTAGCCAGGGTGAGTATCAGAGCCCTCCAGGCCTCAGCATCTTGGCAGAAACACCCCATAAATAAACTGGCTGATGCTCGGGAGGGCTCAGCAGAGCAGCATCACTGCTGGCTCAGGCCACTGGCCCTCTGCCAACCCCCCACCTCACAGCCGGCCCTGGACGCACTGTTTGTAGAACCTGGCCACACTCACCACAGCCTGCAAAGCATCAAGAGCTCTGCATCTCCAGTCTTGCACTGCCCACTGGAAGAACCAGCCCCTGACTCCCAGAAAACAGACATGAGGTCTCTTGTCAGATGTCAGTCTGTTCCTGGCTCCCAGCTCCCCATCCCTGTTGGCTTGTCTGCTGAGGGGTGATTGACTCCAAGTGCAGAAGGAGCTCGGGGTTGAGGCCCTGAGATGCCACTTTCCAGCTGAGTGACCCCACTGTTTAGTCCCTTTATCCACTGCCTGCTTCCTCATTCATAAAACAGGATAATATATTCCCTCAAAGAGTTGTTACAGGATCACATGGGATGCAGTGGGTGAATGCTTTTGCTAAATATGCTATAAATATTAAATTTTAAAAAATCTGTCTTCAGTTCATTTATTCATTAACCAAATATATACTGAGCACCCTTTCTGTGTCAGGAACTATTCTTGGAGGTGGAGATCAAGTAGGATATAAACTAGACCCAAACTCTTGTCTCCTGGCATTTATATTCTAGGGCCTGAATCTCCCTGGAATGCAGGTGGTAGACAGTGGGAAGTAGCACCTGCCTCTTAACAGCTGCTTCTGCAGTTATTTTCATTTCCGGTGTATACTTCTGTTTTCCCTGCCTGTCTAAAGTGGCCTTAAAGTTGACTTTGTCTTGGTTCCTGTTTTGCCTCTGGTTCCTCTTGATGCTTTACCTGACTCACTTTACTTGACTTGCTCCATCCTGGCTCCAGCCTTGCTTGTCTTGCACCAAAGATGCCAGCATCCTGGCACAACAATTCCCATAAAATGCCCAGCTGGAAGATGGAAAACTGGGTACATATCACCACTTCAAAAAGTTTATTTTACACTGGGGCCACAACAGTGATTACCTACATGAAAGATGAGAAACCTGGCCAAGAATTGAGAGTCAGCACTCTTCACGGCCAGCTGTGTCCCTTCTGCAAGCAGCACGGCTCGCCAGCCGCCTTTCTCAGCACATCTGGCATGGGAGGTCTGGGCTTCAGTGTTCCGAGCCAATGAGAGCACCAAGGGGATGACCACTGTTGATTTTCTGACATCATGATTACAGGCCTCAAAATAACTCATCAGTAATGGGGTGAGAAGTGGAGATGGGGAAAACCAGGTGGAAACCATGTCAGAGGGTGCAGTGTGACGGGCTCTACCTACTCAAATCTGTTCAGATGGAAACAAAAGCTCTTTTTGGAAGGTGTCTCACTGCATGGTTTTTATAGCAGCAGGTAGAAGAACAAGCCTTCAGCTCTTAAGACATACTTCCAAGTCAAACCAATTTCGTTGCCATGGTACCAAGGCTCCTACAAGGGAGAAAAAAGATGCATTTTGAAACACTTGTTTGAAATATTCAAATAAATGGCAGTGTGATGGCTGAAAGTGTCAGGAGGCCCCTGCAATTCAAGTAATAAATATCCACTGAGGAGTACTTCCTATGTGCTAGGCACACTGGATTAGGTGTGGGATAGAGGCTGGGGTGAATCAGATGCTGTCCATGCTCTAAGCCTTAGAGGTTTATGACCAAGTTTGGCAGAGAAATACTTCATAAAGAAAACTAAAACATAAGGCAGAATGTGATAGCAACTAAAGGAATGGTACAAATATCTGTTCACTTATTAACTCATTCATTCAATGAATATTTGAATTCAAGCTCTCTTATAGATGTTGGGTATCCAGTAATTAGAAAAAATAAGCAAAATATATATAGAATAGATAAACAAAGCATATATATTCAATAAACAAAGCAATATAGTCAATATTCTGTAATAAGCCATAGTGGAAAAGAATTTTTTAGAAAAAAAGAAAAGAAAAATAAGCAGGATGTCTTTCCTTTTCCAACTAGGATAGGGAGACACCTGAGCAACAGATGATAAATTAGAGTTGAATGATAAAGACAGATAGAAGTGAAGGACAGGGAAGCCTGGTGTGCTGCAGTCCATGGGGTCACAAAGAGTTGGACAAAACTGAGCAACTAAACAACAAAAGATAGATAGATGGCTAATAGAAGATTGATGGATGATCAATGAATAGATAGACGATGGGTGGATAGATGGATGATAGAAAGATAGACAGATGAGGGATTACAAAGTGATGGTTGTCATAAAGGTAACAGGACAAGACTGTCTAATAAAAGTGTTCCTTAAGCACAGAGGTGAAGAAATTATTACAGCTAGAAGGAGAAGGTAGGCTTCATGGAAGAGACAGCATATGGGCCTGGCCTTGGGTGATTTGTAGGTTTTAACAAACAGGGAGAAGGCCAGGAGTATCCAAGGTCAAGAAGCTGAACAAAGGCACAGAGGTGGAAGAGTGTCAGTGGTTCTTGTGACCGTGGAATGGCTAGAATGTAAGGAGAATGCTAGAAGGTGGAAGGAGGAAGCTAACAAGGTCCATCGTGGGACACCAGAGCAGAGCAGTTAGGACTTAAGTTTCGGAGCCAGCTTGCCTGGTTTGGCCACTTTCTAGGTGAGTGAACTTTACCTTTTGGTGATTCAGCCTCATTCTTTGCAAACCAGGGATTACTGTGTTGTTTTAGGGATTAAGTGACTTTTATATCATTCAAATGTGTAAAGCAGAATCTGGCACATAGTGACATGAGTTTCAACTAAGGAGGGAGTGGTTGCTGCATGTAAGCGTGCTGGTACAAAGCCAGGGATCACTCAGGCCCTCCCCCAACCTGGGAGATGTTCCTGACGTCTAAACGTCCCTGATAATGAGCCATCATTTTGAGGTGCACTGAGGAAGGTAAAGCTTTGGGGACACTGCCTTCTCTCTGACTGAAATCTTCTCTTCTGGACTTTGCTGTGAGATTGGCCCTTCAGGCTTGTCTCTTGGATCTCAAGGCACTAGGATCCACCATCAGATAGAGACCCCCTCTCACTGCTCTCCCTGCTGAGGGCGCCATGCTGTGGACACTGCGAGTGAAGAGACCCTGTTCTGACGGGGTGGACCCACAGGGGGCGACTCACTGCATTTCACACCCTTTTTATACTGAACATGTCACTGAACTGACCACCACTAAAATGGGGCCAGGAGGCACATCTATAAATCTCACCACATCCCATAGCCTCAGCTTAAACAGCCTCAGAAAGGTCTCAAAGGCAAAGCCTGCAACAGATATGGGCTGCACAGACCAACATGGGGGCTGCTGAAGCTGAACCCTGCACCCCCCACCCCAGGCTTACTTATAAGCCTGGCTGATGCTGAAAGGAGAGATGCAAAGTGATTCACCAGGGCTTAGGAAAAGAAGTCAGCATGGGAAAGAGGGAGAGACTGTAACAGGGAGAGAGATTCCCCTCCTCAAACTGCAAAACCAGGCTCTGACCCAGAATCTAGTCTAAAGGATATATTCAGAAAAGCTGTGGCAGTTCAAACTCTGTAGGGGTCTGTTTGTTCCTTAGGCTGAGTCCTAATGTCTTTTTGTGATTTACCTTGGAGAGCTGGTAGCTGGGCTGGCTTTTCCAAAGCGATTGACTAGGCAACCTGAGCAAAGTGAATGGGTTTTTGCAATTTACTGGCAGAATAACAAAACTGCCATAAAACTAGAGTTCAGTTCAAGCCTGTATTCCCCCTTCCTGTCTACACTAGTAACCATATCTATATACATACACTAATTAGACTGTGTCCCATAAACACAGCAAAGGAAAACTTTACAGCCAATCTAAGAGATGGCTGGCTGTAGAGAAGCCACACAACTTTACATGAGTCAGTTATCTCTGTGGGCTTCAATTTTCACATCTGCAAAATGTTGAGGCTGAACGGGAGATCTCCTGAGCTCTTTGCAACATACAAAATCTGGGCACTTAAAGGAATATGTTGTCATCAGATCAGTCAGCACGGCTACTGGGTGTAGCTTCAGGGATATGGGGACAGCTCAGAAATGTATAATATTGTACTTCTGCATCAAGAGGGGGGTGAATTTTGCTTTGGTTTTAAATCATGGCATGTTGCTGTTGCTGCTAAGTCACTTCAGTCGTGTCCAACTTTGTGCGATCCGACAGACGGCAGCCCACCAGGCTCCCCCATCTCTGGGATTCTCCAGGCAAGAACACTGGAGTGGGTTGCCATTTCCTTCTCCATGGCATGAAAGTGAAAAGTGAAAGTGAAGTCGCTCAGTCGTGTCCGACCCTTAGCGACCCCATGGACTGCAGCCCACCAGGCTCCTCTGTCCATAGGATTTTCTAGGCAAGAGTACTGGAATGGGTTGCTATTGCCTTCTCCAAATCATGGTATACACAGGCATTAAAAAGCAGAGATATCACTTTGCTGACAAAGGTCCATATAGTCAAAACAATAGTCTCTCTAGTAGCCATGAATGGATGTGAGACTTGGACCATAAAGAAGGCTGAGTGCTAAAGAACTGATGCTTTCAAACTGGTGCTGGAGAAGACTCGTGAGAGTCCCTTTGACTGCAAGGAGATCACACCAGTCAATCCTAAAGGAAATCAACTCTGAATATTCATTGGAAGGACTGCTGCTGAAGTTGAAGCTCCAATACTTTGGCCACCTGATGCGAAAAGCTGACTCATTGGAAAAGACCCTGATGCTGGGAAAGACTTCAGGCAGGAGAAGGGGACGGCAGAGGATGAAATGGTTGGACGGCATCATCAATTCAACTGACACGAGTCTGAGCAAACTCCTGGAAATAGTGAAGGATAGGGAAGCCTGACATGCTGCAGTTCATGGGGTTGCAAAGAGTTGGACATGGCTTAGCAACTAAACAACAGCAACATGCACAGGCATTGTTTAACTTGTTGAGAACAAATCCCTTTACCGGCAGCCTTAGTATCAAACCAATAATTGCGTTCATCTGAAATGGTCCTCGTCTAGCCTAAGTCTCAGAAGCATTCTAGGGCTTCGTTTTCTCTTTCTTCTTGCTTCAAGGTTTCTGTGTACATGTTCTCACAACTGGAACAACTATATGTTTATCAGAGATACTGGTCTGTGGTTTTCTTTTCTTGTTCAGATTTTCTCATTAATGCAATTGGATTTCCCCACCATTTAAATTAAATCACCTGAGGGAACATCAACAAAATGTTAGCACAGGCATTTCTAATACCTGTCCCCTCCCAGAAATATCAACTGGAACCATTATCTTCACACAAATATACCTTCACGAGATCTAAGGATTTCAGGTGAGGAATTATAGCACTTAGATGAAGTACGGAAATAAGAGAAGATGAATTGAGGAGGGTAAAAAAAATAGATTCAAATCACCTCCATCTCTCTTTCCCCCAAGTCAGGCAGCCCCGCTCAGAGAGAAATAGCCTTCCTCCAGGAGAGGAAAGTGAAGTGGGTACTCATTTCACTCAAGACCTCAGCATAGCCCAACCCAGCACCAAGCCAATTCCTGTGATCCAAAGAGGTTCCTGGTGTTCTCCATCAAACCCAGGCCCCCAGCACATCCCAGTACTGGCCAGCATTCATGGCCCAGGCAGTTCCTGTGGCCCCAGGCTTCCAATGAGCTCCTGCAAACCCAGACTCCAGGTGGGTACCCACAAACCCAACCTTCCAGATGGACCCAGAGCCAAGTTCACCACTAAAGCCCCAGGCCCCAGCCAAGCCAAACCCCCTGGACCCAGACTCCTGATCTGCCCCACCACCAGAGGACCCCATAGACTCAACCACCAGGCCAGCTCCTGGGAAACCAAGCTCCTGGCTTGTCCCAGGATCAGACAACCTCCCAGGGTCCCAGGTGCTGAGCCCACACTGTGGTCCCTGATACCTGTTGACCCACCATGTAAGCCTGCCCATGCAGACCCAGGTGCCAGGCCCACCACCATGGACTCAAACACCAGGCCCACACTAGTGACAGCAGGCTCCAGACTTGTCCCCATATACCGAAACATCAAGCTTCCCCACTCTCTAGTCCAGATGCAAGACCTGCCTACCCAGGGGCTCCAACACAATACCCCCAAACTCATTTTACAAGGCTAGCATTACCCTGATACCAAAGCCAGATAAGAATACAAGAAAAGGAAACTATGGGCCAATATCTCTGATAAACATAGATGCAAAAAATCTCAAAAAATATCATCAAACCAAATTCAATAGTATATTAAAAAGATCATACATCATGAGCAAGAATTTATCTCTGAGATGCAAGGATGGTTTTCATAAAAATCAATAAATATGATATATCACATTCATGGAATGAAAGATTAAAATGTTATGAGCATCTCAATAGATTCAGGAAAAGCATTTGACAAAATTCAACAACCTTTCATGATTAAAAAAAACCTTAAAAAATGGTATAAAAAGAAAGTACCTCAACATAATAAAGGCCATATATCACAAACCCATAGCCAACATAATCCTCAACAGTGAAAGTTTGAAAGCTTTCCTACTAAGATCAGGAAAAAGACAAGGGTGCCCACACTAACCACTCCTATTCAACATAGTACTGGAGGTCTGAGCCAAAGCAACTAGACAAGGAAAAGACATGTAAGGCATCCACATCAGAAAGGAAGATGTAAAACTATTTGCAGATGAGATGATCTTATACACAGAAAATCCTAAATACTGCACGAAAATAACTGTTAGAATTAATCAACAAATTCAGTAAATCTGGAGGATATTGATACAATACACAAAGCTAAACTGCATTACTACATACTAACAATAAACTATCTGAAAAAGAAATAAAGAAAACAATCCCATTTACAATAGTATCAAACATAATAAAATACTTAGGAATAAATTTAACTAAGAAGGTAAAAAATCTGTACACTGAAAATTGAGAGACACTGATGAAATAAATTGAAGACACAAATAAATGAAAAAGTATCTGTGTTCAAGGATCAGAAGATTTAATATTGTTAAAATGTTGATAGACAAAAACCATACATACAGTCAATGCAATCCTAATCAAAATTCCAATGGTATTTTTCACAGAGAAAGAAAAACAATCTTAAAATTCACATGGAACCACAAAAGACCAAATTAGACAAAGGAATTCTGAGAAAGAAGAACAAAATGAAAAGCATCACAATTCCTGATTTCAAACTTGACTATAAAGCTACAGGTATCAAAACAGTATGGTACTGGCACAGAACAAATACATAGGCCAATGAAACGGAATCAGGAGCCAAGAAAAAAATCCCATGTATATATGACCAGCTAGTATTTGTCAAGGTGGCAAAGATCATCCATTGTGGAAGGGACAGTCTCTTCAATAAATAGTGTTAAGAAAACTGGATATTCACATAGAAAAGAATGAAATTTGACCCTTGGATTACACCACTCACAGAATAATGGATTGAAGATGTAAGACCTGAAACTATAAAATTACTAGAAGAAAAGGTAGGAAAAAGCTCTCTGACATTGATCTTAGAGACAATTTTGTGGATATGACACCAAAAGCACAAGCAAGAAGAGCAAAACTCAAGAAGTGGTACTACGTCACACCGAAAAGCTTCTGCAGAGCAAAAGAAGCAATCACAAAATGAAAAGGCAACCTATGGGATAGAAGAAAATACTTGCAAACCATCCATCTGATAAAAAAGGTTAATACCCAAAGTCTATGAGAAATTCATACAATTCAATAACAACAACAAAAATCTGCTTTTAAAATGGGCAGATGATCTGAATAGACATTTTTCCAAAGAAGGCACAGAAATGACCAACAGATATATTAAAAGGTGCTCAATATCACTAATCATTAGGCAAATGTAAATCAAAACCACAATGAGATATCACCTCACCCTTGTTAGAATGGCTATTATACAAAAGACTAGAAGTAAGTATCGGATGTGGAGAAAAGAGAACATTTGTGTACTGTTGGTGAGAGTATAAATTGGTGCAGCCTCTATAACAAACAGTATGGACATTCATACTTAAAACTAGGGCTTAAAACTTAAAACTAGGACTACTGTGTGACCCAGGAATCCCATATCTGAATATATATCCAAAAGAAACAAAATCACTATCTCAAAGAGATAACTGTGCCCCCTTGTTCACTGTAGCACTATTCACTCCAGCAAAGACACAGAGACAACCTAAGTGTCCCTCAGCAGATGGATGGATTCATAAAAGAATAATATTAGTCAGCCACAGGAAAGAAGAAAACTCTACCTTTTGTAACAACATGGATGGACCCTGAGGACACTGTACTAAGTGAAATAAGTCAGCCAGAGAAAGGAAAATACTATATATTCTCACTTATATGTAGAATCCAAGAAAGGCAAACTCATTGAAATAGAAAGTAGAATGGTGGTTACCAGGGTAGAACTAGAGAGTGGGAATAATGGGGAGATGTTGGTTAAAGGGACAAGCTTCCAGGTTTAAGATGAACAAATTCTGGAGGCATAATGTGTCTATAGCATGATGACTATAGTTGGCAATACTGCTTTGTATACTTGAAAACTGTGAAGAGAGTAGACCTTAAATGTTATCACCAGACATATGCAAATGATAATTATGTGAGGAAGTGGAGGTGTTAACTAACCCAACTATGGCCATCAATTTGTAATACACATGTGGATGAAATAATCGTCTTGTATACTTTAAACAAAAAAGGGTTTTTAAAACTTTGAGCTCAAAACAAATATTTTTAAAATAAATCAATTATCTGAAAATAACAAGAGAGTCAAGAAAAAGGGCAGGTAAAAGGAGATAGAGATGAAAAAAAGGAGGAGAGTAAGAATTCAGAGGAAATAAAGATAAGGTCTCTGTAGTTACTTCTTTTCTATTTATTTTCTTTATAGTTTCTGAAGTTCTTTTCAGAAATGCAATGTGACAGAATTTAACATCTGGTAGTAAACTGCATGTTTTCTGATTTGATGACATAACCACTGGTGGGATCACAGCCTCTGGCTGCTGAAAATAATGCACTTAAAAAAATAAAAATAATGTTTTGTTATTTATTTTTCATAGCTCTTAAATAATCTGCATGTCTTCAGTAGCATTTAAATGAATGAATAAATGTTTACTCCCGGTACTAAACAGAATGACCTCTCTGATATGCGACATACCCAGTGTCATCCAGGCATCCTTGCCTCCCTCTAGAGATGGGGTGGCTTGTTTCCTCCTATGATATTCTATTCCATCTTCACTATTAGAAAATGCTTTCTGTTGTTGGCTCAAATCCACTTCCCCCATTTTCTACCAACTAGTCCCATTGCTCTGCATTTAGCCTATGTATTATAGCAAATCCCCCGCATATACCAAAATTCTCTTATTTTTTGAGTAGTTAAAGCCATTGATTGTGTGTCTCCAAGCTCTATGATTCCATGGGTGCAATAGTTCCTTCTAGCTCACAATGCTTAAACTAATCAACATCTAGTCATTTTCCTAGCAAACCTGTGCTCCAATTTATCTTTGTCTACCACAGTGTTACCCAAATTCACATTAGTTCTTTAACAAGCACATCACACAGTAAATTTATATTGAGATGACTATCAATTCAAAATCCCTATTGAAAAGCAGAGACATTACTTTGCCAACAAAGGTCTGTCTAGTCAAGGCTATGGTTTTTCCAGTGGTCATGTATGGATGTGAGTTGGACTGTGAAGAAAGCTGAGCACTGAAGAATTGATGCTTTTGAACTGTGGTGTTGGAGAAGACTCTTGGGAGTCCCTTCAACTGCAAGGAGATCCAACCAGTCCGTTCTAAAGGAGATCAGCCATGGCTATTCTTTGAAAGGAATGATGCTAAAGCTGAAACTCCAGTACTTTGGCCACCTCATGTGAAGAGTTGACTCATTGGAAAAGACTCTGATGCTGGGAGGGATTGGGGGCAGGAGGAAAGGGGATGACCGAGGATGAGATGGCTGGATGGCATCACGGACTCGATGGACGTGAGTTTGAGTGAAAACCAGGAGTTGGTGATGGACAGGGAGGCCTGGCATGCTGCAGTTCATGGGGTTGCAAAGAATCGGACACAACTGAGTGACTGAACTGAACTGAACTGAAGTCTTGTTCACATGTACCACTGCGGCTGGTTCTCTAAGTTTTTTGAAACTAAGTATTAACACAAAGCCCAACATTAATTCCTACAAAATTTCATCTTGGTGTATATGTATTAATTCCAATCTCCCAATTCCTCCCACCCCTCCTCCTCCACCTTAGCCCCTTGGTATCTATATATTTGTTCTCTACATCTGTGTCTCTATTTTTGCTTTGCAAGTATTTAAGAGGATCATTTATATAATTTTTCTAGATTCCACATTTATGTGTTAATTGATAACTAATGAGAACATACTGTATACATAGTATAGGGAACTCTACTTAATGGACTGTGGTGACCTGAATGGGATGGAAGTTTAAAAGGGAGGGGGTATATGTAGGGCTGATTCATTTTGCTGTGCAGTAGAAACTAACACAACATTGTAAAATATCCATTCAGTCCTGCTCAGTCGTGTCCAACTCTGCAACCCCATGGACTGCAGCACACCAAGCTTCCTTGTCCATCACCAACTCCAGGAGCTAGCTCAAACTCATGTCCATTGAGTTGGTGATGCCATCCAACCATCTCATCCTCTGTCATTCCCTTCCCCTCCTGCCTTCAATCTTTCCCAGCATCAGGGGCTTTTCCAATGAGTCAGCTCTTCACATCAGATGGCCAGAGTATTGGAGTTTCAGCTTCAGCATCTGTCCTTCCAATGAATATTCAGGACTGATTTCCTTTAGGATTGACTGGTTTGATCTCCTTGCAGTCCAAGGGACTCTTAAGAGTCTCCATGCTCCAGTAAAAATTAATTTTAAAAAATTTACCTTGGATGGGGCCCGTCATTCCTAACTATTACAATTTTTTAAAATTCTGCCATCCAGTATATTAACTACTCTTGAAAACTACATGACATCTACAAATCGAAAAGCATGTCTTTTTAAACTTTACCTAATTTCACTGATAAAATTGTTTGCATTCTAGTAACATATGATGTGTGCTTTAAGTATGAGCATTAGTAACCAGATACAGTTCTGGTGTCACTCAGCTTACATCTCTCTTTTTTCTTTATACTTTCACAAGAGACCTTATTAAGTACTGTATAAAATGTAGGTGTATATGTGAAAAACTATCTCAATCTTAACAAATTAAGGAAGATAAACTTCTCTGAGATTACTTATACTTGGTGAACCTAAATCTATTGATCACTGATAGTTTTTCTAATTTTCACAAACTACCCTTTTTATAACCTATTCTTGAGTACTGGATGGAACTGATGTCAAATTCATTCTTTACAATTTACTGGTCTTTATAATTTCCTTCCTTTTTTGTTAAATCTACAAACTTTATATCCCTCTTTCTCCTAGCTCTGAGCACCTTTCTTCTCCTTTCAATCTCTTAGAAATTCTGTAGAAAATTCAGTATTCTTACTGTTTTTTGGTCCCCTCAGATGTAATTCATCCAGGCTACAAGCCACAAGCTCTCAATTCCCCACAACTAATTAATGTTTTTTCTCTCCATCTTAAGACAAGGATAAGCACCGTGGCTTCAAGGAGGAAGTCTATCCAGACTGTCCCTTCTTGTTATCCTTTCTGCACCAGATGAACTAAAATGGCTCCTAAAATTGCCATTAGCTTTCACCAGCATTAGCAGCTCTGAACCTTCAGCCTTCGGAGTACTGTTCTTATGTGTTGCTGCTTTGTTATACTCCTTTTGGTTACATGTCCTTCTCTCCATCTTTGGAATACGTCCTCTCTTCCTCTGAGCTCTTGAAGAAGCTCCCTAAGCATTCCTAAGGTAACTGCAAATGATCTTAGCAATGAAGGAAAGAAGGTAAGTTCTTAAATATGTGGTCTTAAATATCTTCTTTTCTTCCTTGTGGAGATCATTCATGAGTTGTTGAGTTACTTTTTTTCCTTCTTCAGCATTACTGCTTGGGGAATAGACCATTCAGGTATGACCTAAATCAAATTCCTTATAATTATACAGTAGAAGTGAGAAATAGATTTAAGGGACTAGATCTGATAGGTAGAGTACCTGATGAACTATGGACAGAGGTTCATGACATTGTACAGGAGACAGGGATCAAGACCATCCCCGCAGAAAAGAAATGCAAAAAAGCAAAATGGCTGTCTGGGGAGGCCTTACAAATAGCTGTGAAAAGAAGAGAAGTGAAAAGCAAAGGAGAAAAGGAAAGATATAAGCATCTGAATGCAGAGTTCCAAAGAATAGCAAGGAGAGATAAGAAAGCCTTCCTCAGTGATCAATGCAAAGAAATAGAGGAAAAGAACAGAATGGGAAAGACTAGAGATCTCTTCAAGAAAATTAGAGATACCAAGGGAATATTTCATGCAAAGATGGGCTCGATAAAGAACAGAAATGGTCTGGACCTAACAGAAGCAGAAGATATTGAGAAGAGGTGGCAAGAATACACAGAAGAACTGTACAAAAAAGATCTTCACAACCAAGATAATCACAATGGTGTGATCACTCACCTAGAGCCAGACATCCTGGAATGTGAAGTCAAGTGGGCCTTAGAAAGCATCACTACGAACAAAGCTAGTGGATGTGATGGAATTCCAGTTGAGCTATTTCAAATCCTGAAAGATGATGCTGTGAAAGTGCTACACTCCATATGTCAGCAAATTTGGAAAACTCAGCAGTGGCCACAGGACTGGAAAAGGTCAGTTTTCATTCCAATCCCAAAGAAAGGCAATGCCAAAGAATGTTCAAATTACTGCACAATTGCACTCATCTCACACGCTGGTAAAGTAATGCTCAAAATTCTCCAAGCCAGGCTTCAGCAATACATGAACCGTGAACTTCCAGATGTTCAAGCTGGTTTTAGAAAAGGCAGAGGAACCAGAGATCAAGCGGCCAACATCCGCTGGATCATGGAAAAAGCAAGAGAGTTCCAGAAAAACATCTATTTCTGATATGCCAAAGCCTTTGACTGTGTGGATCACAATAAACTGTGGAAAATTCTGAAAGAGATGGGAATACCAGACCACCTAACCTGACTCTTGAGAAACCTATATGCAGGTCAGGAAGCAGCAGTTAGAACTGGACATGGAACAACAGACTGGCTCCAAATAGGAAAAGGAGTACGTCAAGGCTGTATACTGTCACCCTGCTTATTTAACTTCTATGAAGAGTACATCATGAGAAATACTGGGCTGCAAGAAGCACAAGCTGGAACCAAGACTGCTGGGAGAAATATCAATAACCTCAGATATGCAGATGATACCACCCTTATGGCAGAAAATGAAGAGGAACTAAAGAGCCTCTTGATGAAAGTAAAAGAGAAGAGTGAAAAAGTTGGCTTAAAGCTCAACATTCAGAAAACAAATATCATGGTATCTGGTCCCATCACTTCATAGGAAATAGATGGGGAAACAGTGGAAACCGTGTCAGACTGTTTTTTGTTTTTTTGTTTTTTTTGGCTCCAAAGTCACTGCAGATGGTGATTGCAGCCATGAAATTAAAAGATGCTTACTCCTCGGAAGAAAAGTTATGACCAACCTAGATAGCATATTGAAAAGCAGAGACACTACTTTGCCAACAAAGGTCCATCTAGTCAAGGCTATGGTTTTTCCAGTGGTCATGTATGGATGTGAGAGTTGGTCTGTGAAGAAAGCTGAGCACTGAAGAATTGATGCTTTTGAACTGTGGTGTTGGAGAAGACTCTTGAGAGTCCCTTGGACTGCAAGGAGATCCAACCAGTCCATTCTGAAGGAGATCAGCCCTGGGTGTTCTTTGGAAGGAATGATGTTAAAGCTGAAACTCCAGTAATTTGGCCACCTCATGTGAAGAGTTGACTCATTGGAAAAGACTCTGATGCTGGGAGGGATTGGGGGCAGGAGGAGAAGGAGACGACAGAGGATGAGATGGCTGGATGGCATCACCAACTTGATGGACATGAGTTTGAGTGAACTCCGGGAGTTGGTGATGAACAGGGAGACCTGGCGTGCTGCAATTAATGGGGTCGCAAAGAGTCAGCCATGACTGAGCAACTGAACTGAACTGAACTGAGTTACTTTTTGAGAAAGCCCCAACACTATTGATGTCTCTTTTCTGTTAGAACTAGATACCATGGAATCATATCTCCTGCTTTTTCTGACATTTCTGTGGACTTCCCTGGTGGCTCTGATGGTAAAGCATCTACCTACAATGTGGGAGACTGAGGTTCAATCCCTGGGTCAGGAAGATCTCCTGGAGAAGGCAATGGCAACCCACTCCAGTATTCTTGCCTGGAAAATCCCATAGATGGAGAAGGCTTGTAAGGCTGCTGTCTAAGAGTTGGATACAACTGAGTGACTTCACTTTAGATACCATGGAATCATATCTCCTGCTTATTCTGACATTTCTACAGTCTGCCTTGTTCAAGTCTAGAATTTCTCTGTCTAGTCTTCTTTAAATTTTTTTCTAATAACCTCTAAGGAGAGAAGCACTTTCTTCTGGAGTGCATTCTTCTCCAGCTCATCAATCTGGGGCTTCCTTGTTGGACAAAATTCTGTCCATCTTGTCACTTCTTCTCCATCATAGAAAAGGACCTTTATTGTAAAGCATGTCAGCACCTTGTCTGGCCCTCTGCTTTTCAGCTGAATGTGTTTGCCTGCATAGGTCCAAATATTTGAATATTCTCACTGTTACTGTATCTTGCATTTCTCCCATTATTGTGCCCATGGTTTTACAAGCTGCTAACAAAAATCATGATCTGGCTAAAATGAGAATTTAGAGGAAAGGTACAGATGGGGATCCTACAAAGGAGTGTTCATGAGGTTGCATAGAAGGCAGCAATTTTGCTTAATCACTTGTGTGTTTCTTTTTTTTACTATTATTATTTTTTTAATTTTATTTTTACTTTATTTTACTTTACAATACTGTATTGGTTTTGCCATGAAAGAAAAACACCAATACAGTATACTGACACATATATAAGGAATTTAGAAAGATGGTAATGATGACCCTGTATGCGAGACAGCAAAAGAGACACAGATGTATAATCACTTGTTTTAAGGTAATCACAGAACCTCTTTGGTCCACATAAAACACTGAGAATACGGAGAAAGAATAGATCTGTGCTGTGAACGAGCTAACCACTGAACCGCACAGCTTCGTGCTGCACTGTCTAACAGATGTATCACGTGAGACACACATGTAATATAAACATTCTAGGAGCCTCACTTTAAACATGTAGAAAAGGGTAAAATAACTGTTCAGAACATTTTTTTTTAACCCAATAGATCCAAAATATTGTCACCTCAGCATGAAGTGAGTGAAAGTCACTCAGTCGTATCTGACTCTGTGTGACCCCATGGACTGCAGCCTGCCAGGCACCTCTGCCCATGGAATTTTCCAGGCAAGAATACTGGAGTGGGTTGCCATTTCCTTCTCCAACCTCAGCATGGACTCAATATTAAAAAGTCACTATGAGATATTATGTAGTTTTATGCTAAGTCTTTGAAATCTGGCGTATAATTCTGATTTACTACACACCTCAATTATGATGTTAAATTTTCACCAGAAATACCTGATTTGTATTTAGATTTTATAAAATTTACAGTTGAAAAAGTAGCTCCTTATATCCACGTTGTTCCAAACGTACTTAAAGCATTTCCAACAGCTGGATTCGGTGTCCGTTTTTTAAACTTAAGCTTTAAACTCTAAACAAAATCTAAAATCTCAGTCCTCAGTTACACCACCACATTTCAAGTGCGTAATAGCCATACATGGCTGGTGGCTACCAAACAGACAGCACAATGGGGAGAAACAGAAAGTTTTCAATGCTATAACCTCTCTTTTAACAAAAACTTCTTGGCCTCAACACATAATAGTGATTTTTAAGCTGCTGCTGCTGCTGCTGTTGCTGTTGCTTCAGTCATGTCCGACTCTGTGAAACCCTATAGACTGCAGCCCACCAGACTCCGCCATCCCTGGGATTCTCGAGGCAAGAACACTGGAGTGGGTTGCCATTTCCTTCTCCAATGCATGAAAGTGAAAAGTGAAAGTGAACTCACTCAGTCATGTCTGACTCTTCACTACCGCATGGACTACAGCCTACCAGGCTCCTCCATCCATGGGATTTTCCAGGCAAGACTACTGGAGTGGGATGCCATTGTCTTCTCCAGATTTTTAAGCTAAGACCCCATTATTGAGAAAAGGCACACTGGCAAAAAAGATGTATTTAGTAATTCCTTTAAAAAATAATTTCATTTTACTAATTACAGTTATACCTACATATGCTTGAAAAATTATCAGTTCAGTTCAGTCGCTCAGTCATGTCCGACTCTTTGTGACCCCATGAATCGCAGCACGCCAGGTCTCCCTGTCCATCACCAACTCCCAGAGTTCACTCAGATTCATGTCCATCGAGTCAGTGATGCCATCCAGCCATCTCATCCTCGGTCGCCCCCTTCTCCTCCTGCCTACAATCCCTCCCAGCATCAGAGTTTTTTCCAATGAGTCAAATCTTCACATGAGATAGCCAAAGTACTGGAGTTTCAGCTTTAACATCATTCCTTCCAAGGAAATCCCAGGGCTGATCTCCTTCAGAATGGACTGGTTGGATCTCCTTGCAGTCCAAGGGACTCTCAAGAGTCTTCTCCAACACCACAGTTCAAAAGCATCAATTCTTCGGCCCTCAGCCTTCTTCACAGTCCAACTCTCACATCCATACATGACCACAGGAAAAACCATAGCCTTAACTGGACGGACCTTAGTTGGCAAAGTAATGTCTCTGCTTTTGAATATGCTATTTAGGTTGGTCATAACTTTTCTTCCAAGGAGTAAGCATCTAGAAATTAAATTAAAAAATACAAAAATAAATATCTCAAAGAGTGTTTTTTCTTTTAAGTCAGCACACACATCTTTAGCATACCTGTGGCTTTGAAAAACTGCTGTAATAACTCCTATTGTAACCTATGAATCCTGTATGCTAGAATCCACAGTCTAAAGGATTTCCCAGCACCCCAAAACTGAGCATTAGAGATCTGTACTGGTTATAATGCAGAGTACATCAAACAAAGGGCCAGGCAGGATGAACCAGATGCTGGAATCAAGACTGCCAGCAACAACCTCAGATAGGCAGATGATACCACTCTAATGGCAGAACTAAAGAGCCTCTTGATGAGGGTGAAAGAGGAAGAGTGAAACAGCTGGCTTAAAACACAACATTCAAAACACTAAGATCATGGCATCTAGTTCCATCACTTCATGACAAATAGATGGGGAAAAAGTAGAAACAGTGATAGATTTTCTTTTCTTGATCTCCAAACCCACTGCAGATGATGACGACAGCCACAAAATTAAAAGATGCTTTCTCCTTTGAAGGAAAACTATGACAAACCTAGACAGCATATTAAAAAATAGAGATATTGCTTTGCTGACAAAGGTCTGTTAGTCGTTCAGTCATGTCTGACTCTTTGCAATCCCATGGACTGTAGCCCATCAGGCTCCTCTGTGCATAGATTCAACTGGCAAGAATACCGGAGTCATTCCCTTCTCCAGGGGATTTTTCTGACCCAGGGATTGAACCCAGGTCTCCTGCACTGCAGGCAGATTCTTTACCATCTGAGCCACCAGGAAAGCCAAAGTCAAAGGTATAGTTTTTCCAGTAATCATGTATGGATGTGAAAGCTGGACTGTAAAGAAGGCTGAGTGCCAAATAATTGATGCTTTCAAATTGTGGTGCTGGAGAAGATTCTTGAGAGTCCCTTGGACTGCAGGGAAATCAAACCAATCAACACTAAAGGAAATCAACCCTGAGTCTTCACTGGAAGGACTGAGGCTGAAACTGAAGCTCCAATACTTTGGCCACCAGATGCAAAGAGCTGATTTACTGGAAAAGACCCTGATGCTCAGAAAGATAGAAGGCAAGGAAAGAAATGGAATGACAAAGGACGAGATAGTTGGATGGTATCACCGACTCAATGGACATGAGTTTGAGCAAACTCCGAGAGGCCAGAGAAGCCTGGTGTGCTGCAGTTTATGGGGTCGCAAAGAGTCAGACACAGGTTTGTAACTGAACAACAACAACTGGTTAAAATGGAAGAGAAAGCTCTGAATCTATTATCAAATTTCAACATACTCAAATTAGTTATCAATCGTTAGCAAGTCAGTAATCAACACAGAACCAAGACATTTTAATTGGAATGAGGAGGAAGGTAAGAAGGAAAATCCAGAGCACTGGCCACACTGGCTAAGGAAGTCTCTCTGCAAAGGATGCTGCTGCTGCTGCTGCTGCTGTTGAGTCGCTTCAGTCGTGTCCGACTCTGTGCAACCCCATAGACGGCAGCCCGCCAGGCTCCTCCATCCCTGGGATTCTCCAGGCAAGAATACTGGAGTGGGTTGCCATTTCCTTCTCCAATGTATGCATGCATGCTAAGTCGCTTCAGTCGTGTCTGACTCTGTGCAACCCTATGGACAAACAGCCCACCAGGCTCCTCTGCCCACAGGATTCTCTAGGCAAGAATACTGGAGTGGATTGCCATTTCCAAGGATAAAGTGAGATAAACAAAGACAGTAGGCACTGCAAAAAAGCTGCCTGCTTTCTCTCTGTTGCTGATGGATGCACAAGACACCCTTGCAATGTTCATTCTGTGCTGATTTATTCAACGTGCATGGAACTGCCATTCTGTATGGATCACTGTGTTGGGGAAGAAGATGTTAGGACAGAGTGAGTTTACAAAGAAGTACCTAATTCACTGCCCTGTGCTAAAGCCACTGCCCTTATTCTCTAATAGAGGAGAGAAGACCGAAGCTCAACAGATACTATCACAATGTAAAAAGTGTAAGTGGCATAAGACAAGGGAAGTAAATTATACAGATTTCACAAGAGGAAAATATTAATACATTCCAGGAAGGTTAGGGAAACTCTGGGGGAGGGGAAGACTTTACCATCTTGTCTTGAGCACTGAAAGATAGTCATGATGAAACATACAATGTTTCAGAGAAAGACTTTCCAAGCCTAGAGTCAAGGGTGAGAAGCCACATGGAAAGGCATGGAGTGGGATGCGGTAGAGGGGAAACTGAGCAATTCAACTCTATTACAACACTGGGTGAAAGAGATAGCTAAGATGGATAAGTAAGGCTGCAGTCAACCTTGGCTGCCAGGCTGAGTTGGGTCCTGGGGCCTCTGTTTTAGCATCTGAACAGAGGGTTTAAACATATAAACACATTTATACAAATATGCAGGATCATACCCATGAAATGATGATGATGATGAAGACAACTAACATTTACTGAGTGCTTGTGGCAGGCCCTGCTCTCCATGGTTTACATGCATTATCTCACTTAATTCTCCCAACAACCCCATGATGTGGAGGAGACGGGGAACATCAGGCTGCTCATTTTGGAACAAGCAAAGCAAAAGAGAACAGAAGACAAAAATACCAAAGAATAAATGCTGTAACACAAGCCATTTACAAGAGCTGCAGAGGCTTTGGTACATACCACAGGAGGCAGGAGCAATGTGTAATAAACGCATACCTTTAACCTGTTGGATTCACCTCCTGGGGGACACTATGAAGACAGTTGGAAGAGGGTCCTGCCTGGCTAAGGATACCTGGTCAGTGGCCAAATGGCTCAGGTAGTGCTTTATCAGCTGGCTTCTGGTCAGTTCCCTTCCTGGGGCTTGCACAGGACCCTGCTTACAGAGGAAGATGCTGAGGTTAAGTCACTCTTTCTCTAAGTATGGTTCTGGGACAACAATCATCTAAATCATTTGAGATTTGCTAAAATGCAGATTACTGGGTCCCATTCTAGACTGATTAACTGAGAATCACTGAGAGTAGGCTCTGGGAATCTATGCTTTTAACATGGCATCAGGTTATTCTTCACACACCGGGAACCAGGGACCACTGGCTTGTGTATCAGCCAAGGCACTGTCATTCCAGAAGGGAAAAACACAAAATAAGAGGGCTCCTCAAGGTTGGGAGCTGTTAACTTCACAGTGAAGCAAGCCCTTTCTGCTGCTAATTTAGTCCATGTTTTGCATTAAAGATGCTGCCTGAGGCCTGGGCACCTGCAACTTTTGCATTTTCTTTTACTTTTCTCTGCTCTGGCTACTCTTCAAAAGGAGACATCCGTGAACTTTATCCATCCTCATCCTCTCCTGTGAAGTCCATCCTATTGATACCATCATATAATTTCCACACTGGTGGAATAGAGAGAGCCATGCGTGGTCAGGTAGTTTTATTTGTGTAATGCTTTTGCAAAAATGGCATTAGTGTATATTTGCTCACCATCCGACCAGTGAGGCTATAGATTGCCAAGGAGTCCTAGTCTTTGTAATAATTTTGTTACCTGTTTAGCGGGCGCACAGTGGTGAGTCCTGGGTGAGGAAGAGAGAGCTGCTTTACCAAATAGGAGAGCTGCGATCTAGGGTCTATTTCTCCCTGTACACATGAAGGTGCAATAGTAAAACTACACCAGCCCAGCTGATGACCTGCATCCAGGCGCATGAGCCACTTGGATGAGAAGCCTACAGTTAGCAGGGAACATGCTGTGTGCTCCGACTAGACTAGGAGCTGTCCTGTGCACCATCTTTCCCTTAACAGAGCCACTACTGCTCTGAGCTGAGGAAGGGAGGCAGGAAGGGAAGAAGAGAGGGAAGAGAATCAGGGAGGAAGTGGGTGTCCAACATCTGCTCAGACCCCAGTCTACTGTTTTGTCTCCAAGAGTAGAGGAGCTGGCCACTCTGAGGCACGTGCCAGACTCCTTAGTTGCCTGGGGCTATAGAAATCCTCAAGGAAAGATTCAAAGTGAAGGCACTGTGGAGCTGAACCACTCAGGGGCAAATCACAGCTTGCCCACTTGCCAATTGTGTTCTTCAGAAGGTCATTTACCCTCTTTAAGGTTCCAATTCCCCATTTGTAAACTTCATTCAAATATATATTAAGCAAGTCCTTGGTGTTTAGTAGACAGAATGAAAACATGTATCCTCAAGAAGATTTACATAAATGTTCATAACATTTTTATTCATCAACTTTATTCATCAGATAAATGACAGCCCCACTAGGGCTTCCCTGGTGGCTCAGACGGTAAAGAGTCTGCCTGCAGTGCGGGAGACCCAGGTTCGATCCCTGGGTTGGGAACATCCCCTGGAGAAGGAAATGGCAAGCCACTCCAGTATCCTTGCCTGGAAGATTCCATGGAAGGAGGAGCCTGGTAGGCTACAGTCCATGGAGTCGCAAAGAGTCGGACACGACTGAGTAACTTCACTTTCTTTCACTTTATTCATCAGAACCAAGGACTGTAGACAGCCATCAGCAGGTGAACTGATCAACTGATACATGCGGATAATACAACACTACTCAGCAAAAAAAAAAGGAAGCAAACCACTGGTACATGAAATAACATCAGTGGAGAGATACATAGACAGATCAACTAGAATAGATAGATATACATCCTATCTATAACATTATGCTAAACAAAAGAAGCCAGACACAAAAGAGTACACACTACAGGATTCCATTCACATGAAATTCTAGAAAAGACAAACCTAACCTATAGGGATTGAAAGCAGAACAGTGTTTGCCTGAACCTAGGAGCTGGGCAGGGGGCAGGGACTGACTATACTGACTATAAAGGGACAGGAGGAAATCTTTTGGGAGACTGCTCCATCAATGATTGTAGTAGTGGTTATGCAGGTTTATACACTTGTCAAAATTCATCACATTTAAGTTCACTTAAGTGGGTATATTTTATTGTACTTAATGGCATCTCAATAAATAAAATGTATCTCTATAAGGCACTACCATATGCTGGGTACTGTTCTTGGTGCTGATATGTGGTCATGAATGAAACAAAATGTCTGTCCTCACGAACCTTATTTTGTAAAGAGGGGAGACATTTGTTGTTGTTCAGTACCAAGTTGTGTCTGACTCTTCATAACCCCATGGACTGCAGCATGCTAGGCTTCCCTGTCCCTCACTGTCTCCCAGAGTTTGTCCATTGAATTGGCGATGCCATCCAAACATCTCATACTCTGTTGCCCTCTTCTTCTGCCTTCAATCTTTCCCACCATCAGGGTCTTTTCCAATGAACTCATTGTGATTAATTCAATCATCAAAATAAAGACAGGTAAGGGGATACAGAGGAACAGAGGTTTTGTTTTAGACAAAGGGCCAGAGAAGGCCCCTCTGAAGAGACTACATTTTGAGCAGAGGCTTCAGTGACATGAGAGGAAGAGATGGGGAGAGAGACAGCCAGAAAAGGAGAAGCAGGAGGAGACGATGATGATGACCTAGAGGAAGAACCTCCCAAGTACTGGGAACAGGAAGTACATAGGCCCTGAGGCAGAACTGTGTCTCGGTCACCCATCTGTGAGCTCAGACTCGAGGAGCCATCCAGGAAACGTGTCAGGGTTTCTCTTCCGGAAAACTCTCTCAGCCTCTGTTTGTCTTACTCAGAGTTTGTTTGACAGTGTCTCTTGCTGACTCATAAAGAAAGGGGTTCAGGCAAGACTGAAATGCATCGGATTCAGTTCTGTATCCAGGAGTAAAATTCTCTGTTGTGCTAATGAGAAAAAGAGGCTGCAGAAACATAGGACCTCACATGACAAGGAAACCACGATGACTGAAGCCAGCTGAGCACGGTTGGGAGCAGGAGACTAAAGGCCTGACCCTGCAGCTCTTCTGAGGACTGTGCAGGACACCTGGAATAGAGAATGTTGGGAGAGGTGGCAAGAACACAGAGAAGAGCTAACTGTACAAAAAGATCTTCACGACCCACGTGACCATGATGGTGTGATCACCCACCTAGAGCCAGACATCCTGGAATGTGAGGTCAAGAGGGCCTTAGGAAGCATCCTATGAAAAAAGCTAGTGGAGGTGATGGAATTCCAATTGAGCTATTTCAAATCCTGAAAGATGATGCTGTTAAAGTGCTGCACTCAAAATGCCAGCAAATTTGGAAGACTCAGCGGTGGCCACAGGACTGGAAAAGGTCAGTTTTCATTCCAATCTCAACGAAAGGCAATGCCAAAGAATGCTCAAACTACTGTACAATTGCACTCATCTCACATGCTAGTAAAGTAATGCTCAAAATTCTCCAAGCCAGGCTTCAACAGTACGTGAACCATGAAATTCCAGATGTTCAAGCTGGATTTAGAAAAGGCAGAGGAACCAGAGATCAAATTGCCAACATCCGCTGGATCATTGAAAAAGCAAGAGAGTTCCAGGAAAACATCTACTTCTGCTTTATTGACTATGCCAAAGCCTTTGACTGTGTGGATCACAAGAAACTGTGGAAAATTCTGAAAGAGATGGGAATACCAGACCACCATACCCACCTCCTGACAAATCTGTATGCAGGTCAAGAAGCAACAGTTAGAACCAGACATGGAACAACAGACTGGTTCCAAATTGGGAAAGGAGTACATCAAGGCTGTATAGTGTCACCCTGCTTATTTAATACTTAGGCAGAGTATATCATGCAAAATGCCAGGCTGGGTGAAGCACAAGCTGGAATCAAGACTACTAGGAGAAATATCAATAACCTCCAATACACAGATGACACTACCCTTACGGTAGAAAGCAAAGAACTAAAGAGCCTCTTGATGAAAGTGAAAGCAGAGAGTGAAAAAGCTGGCTTAAAACTCAACATTCAGAAAACTAAGATCATGGCATCCAGTCCCACCATTTCATGGCAGATAGATGGGGAAACAATGGAAACAGTAAGAGATTTCATTTTCTTGGACTCCAAAATCACTGTAGATGGTGACTGAAGCCATGAAATTAAAAGACACTTGCTCCTTGAAAGAAAAGCTATGACCAATCTAGACAGCATAATAAAAAGCAGAGACAATACTTTGTCAGCAAAGATCTGTCTAGTCAAAGCTATGGTTTTTCCAGTAGTCATGTATGGATGTGAGAGTTGGGCTATAAAGAAAGCTGAGGGATGAAGAATTGATACTTTTGAACTGTGGTGTTTGAAAAGACTCTTGAGAGTCCCTTGGACTGCAAGGAGATCAAACCAGTCAATTCTAAAGTAAATCAGTCCTGAATATTCATTGGAAGGACTGATGCTGAAGCTCCAATACTTTGGACACCTGATGCGAAGAACTGCCTCATTGGAAAAGACCCCGATGCTGGGAAAGATTGAAGGCAGGAGGAGAAGGGGATTACAGAGGATGAGATGGTTGGATGGGGCATCAGCAACTCGATGAACATGAGTCTGAGTAAGCTCTGGGAGTTGGTGATGGACAGGGAAGCCTGATGTGCTGCTGTCCATGGAGGTCCCAAAGAGTCAGACACGACTAAGCGACTGAACTGATGTTGGAAAATGAGTGGAAACATTTGTTTGTTATTGTTACTGCTATATCTTCTTTTTAGTATAAGAAACAAATGATTTTATATGATCTGATTTATACTTTTAAAGCCTCATGCTGGTTGCTTTGCATAACAGAGGTGGAAGGGGGGAAAGATGAAGGCAGTAGTTAGGAGACTATTGCAGCACCCAGGCAAGAAGTGACAGTGACCAGGACTAGTCTGTAAGAATGGAGGAGGCAGAAGGTGGGTCAGGCTAAACTGGGGGAGTAAAGAGTACCTACCTCATCAAGAGGCTCCAAGGAAAAACAAAAGAAATCCATGTACTCTAACTACCTAAGTACTTAAAACGTACTCAGAATACTCTAAGCACTTGATATACTCTTTAGAATAGTACTTAGAATAGTGTAAGAAAGATGGAATAGAAATGTGCTTAGAATGCACTAAGCCCCTGAAAAGTGCTTATCCGAGCACCTGGCATATAGTTAAGGACTCACTGTGAGCTACGATTATCACTCTTCCTTGGTAGAAGAACAGCCATCATCCCTGTGGGGAAGGCAGCACTTTGTGTTCTTGGTCAAAGGGTTGTGAGGGGGCCTCATCTTCACAAGTTTAACTGCTGCTGAGGTGCAGGGGACTGTGACTGAAGCAAGCTTTAATAGTGTTAAAATCAAGGTAAAATTATTCCAACTTTTTCCACACTGCTGTTACCCTGTTTCAATAACAGTCATTACAAGGATATGCAGTCAAAACTCTTATGAACATTAGACTCTAGGGCAGGAATTAAGGACTTGAGCTCCATCCGGGTCCCAGGCTGAATCATGTCAGGTCCCTATGTTTCTGCAGCCTCTTTTTATCATTAGCACAACAGAGAATTTTACTCCTGGATACAGAACTGAATCTGATGCATTTCAGTCTTGCCTGAACCCCTTTCTGTATGAGTCAGCTAGAGACACTGTCAAACAAACTCTGAGAAAGACAAACAGAGGCTGAGAGAGTTTTCCAGAGGAGAAACCCTGACACGTTTCCCAGATGGCTGCTTGAGTCTGAGCTCACAGGCAGGAGTGCCCAGGACAGAGCCACACCTGTGCCCCAGCCTGCTTGATCCAATGTAGTTTCCCTGGCCAAGTCCATGAAGTTAGCATAATTATCTTCATTTTATCACAGTAAAAAGCAAAGCACAGTGCAAATATGTGAGTTGTTAACGGTCACTCAGCCAGGATTTGAACCAACTTGACTCCATTCTCCTCTGCCAGCACAGAAGAAAGTAATCAGAGGTGAAGCAAGTCCCCTCACACTTTAAGGTAAAAGGTAGTAATGCTATACTGGTTGGTAAAAAGGTCTTCGATGCAGCCCTTCTTCCAGTGAAGCTTCCAACCTGATCCAATACAAGTTCGTCATTCATGTAAAATACTTCTCGTCTAAAAGACCTCAAACATGATCAGGTTCAACAGTGATGCCAGGAGGGAGAAAGTACTCTGTATGTTTGTATTTAAACGGTAATTAAAAGTTGGTGAAAGGAGAAGCTATGTATTAAAATATTCATAAATTCTAAATTTTCTAGCTTATGTATAAAGATCACTGCTCATTATTTATTCATTTATTATTTTTGCCTGTGCTGGGTCTTGGCTGCTGAGTAGGCGTTTCTCTAGGTTGTAGTGGGCAGGGCTACTTTCTAGTGGCGATGCATGGGCTTCGCACTGCAGGAGCTTCTCTTGTTGCACAGCAAAGGCTCCAGGGTTCACGGGCTTCAGCGGTCGTGGCTCACTGGCTGTAGAGCAGAGGCTCAATAGTTGTGGTACAAGGGCTCAGCTGCTCCTTGCCATGTGGGATCTTCCCAGATCAGGGATCGAACCCATGTCTCCTGCATTGGCAGGCGGGCTCTCTACCACTGAGACACCAAGAAAGCTTGATCATTGCTCATTTAAAATAGGCATTATAAAATAACTTTAAATACAGAAACTCAGCAAATTGGGAAATTTGGATGGCTGAGTCTATAGAATTAGGTTCAAATTTTAAAACTTGAAGGTGTTTGCACATTAGAAAAATTCTGAAGCCTAGGAGAATCCATGGCAGATTAGGGTAATATGGGGTGCCATGCAGGTCCCTCCGGGATGACAGTGATGCCCAGATCACTCTCTGATCTACACAGCCTTACATTTCTCTTGTTAAGTAAGCAAGAGCAATGTGGCAAATAAGTTTCCCCAAATAAGTAAGTCCCTACAAGAGCAGGGGGTCTTGTTTGTTTGTTTGGTGGGTCTTGTTTATTTGCTCTTTCTCAGATCATTCAAGAACAGAGCTGATGTCATCTTAAAGAAGTACAGTAGGTAGTACCTAAATAATACAGGCCTGATTATCAGAAAAAGAGGGCTAGGCCCTCTTTCAACATTTTTAGACCTCTCTTTGCTGCAAACACCACACGTGTCACGTACCAGACCACATGGTGAGAAAACAGACAGTGGCAGCAAACAGACAAGAAAGGCAGGCAGGACAGAAAGAAGGCCAGAACGTACCCTCCACTTCCTAAAGACCCATCCAAGAGAATCAGGGAAAGTCACGAGGCATGGGACTCAGTCCTTTCTGAAGAAGCATCTGGACTAGACTACCTGATAATCAATGACTCTGCTAAACTCTGGCCCCTGAAATCCTGTCTTTCCATATTATAACTGTTACTATCTGCCATTTATTGGATGCTTACTGGAAGTGAGTGAGTGAAGTCGCTCAGTCGAATCCAACTCTTTGCAACCCCATGGACTGTAGCACACCAGGCTCTTCTGTCCATGGGATTCTCCAGGCAAGAGTACTGGAGTGGGTTGCCATTTCCTTCTCCAGGGGATCTTCCCAACCCAGGGATCGAACCCAGGTCTCCCACATTGCAGGCAGATGCTTTAACCTCTGAGCCAGTTAAATGTTGCCTTGGTGCCTAGAGAGTAAACCTTAATCTTATCTACTGAACAATTTCTTAAGACTTGGAAGAAAGGTTTTCTTTCCAGATGTCAGAGTTCGTGAGGGCTTGCACATGTCTGAGACTCCATCCCAGTGACTCAGCGGACTCTCTCCCCTTCATTCCTTACCCAGCTTCACATGTTCTTTTGTTGTTGTTTGCTCTCTCCAAATGCAACAACAGTGCCCGTTTTGGGCTGTACTGGGTCTTCATGCTGTGCATCGGCTATCTCTAGTTGCAGCGGGCAGGGGCTGCTCCCTAGCTGCAATGTGCAGGCTTCCCGCTGCAGTGGTTTTGCCTGTTGCAGAGCACAGGGTCTAGAGATCATGAGCTTCAGTAGTTGTGGCTCATGGGCTCAGTAGTTGTAGCACATGGGGTTAGTTGCCCTGTGGCATGGGGGGTCTTCCCAGATTAGGGACTGGACCCACGTCCCCTGCCCTGGCAGATGGATTCTTAACCACTGGACCACCAGGGAAGTCTCCATACACTCCCCTGATCTGAACTTGTGTCCCTGCCTCCACTCTGTGTCTTGGTCCCCTCTCAGGAGCCTCTTCAGAGGGGCTCCCTGGATTTTGATTTCCAACACACCCCCAAGATCCTCTCAGATCACCTTGATTGATGTATTGTCATCAGCTCTGCCTGACCCCACCCTCAGTCCAGAACCTCAGGAGCCAAGGCTGGGCCCAGAGCCCCCCACCCTGCTTGTCCAGGGAGGAAGCTTTGCCAGGCTTAAGAAACAGAATCACAGACATCAACAGCATTATTAAGGAAGTATAAGCTGCTATTATTAAATTCATTTCTAAAGTAAATCTTCCTTCAGTCAAGGCTAAGAGCTGATAATCTAGTCCAAGATAACACCTTTTAAAAACAGACTAGCTTTACAGATTGATGATATTTTTATCATTCATTCAGTTCAATCCCAGTGGTCTATTGTACATACTTCAATTTAAAAAGTCACCAAATCGCCAGACTTTAACAAAAACATTCTCAAATTTGCTAAGAGAAAGCCCCTCCAGAAAGATTCTAGTGCTTCTGATATAATGAATACAACTAAAGACTTCTTACATAAACTTATAACAATAGTTTTTATAAATTACTTTTGACAAACTGTGACTTACCATAACAATCCATCACTCTAATTATTGTTTTGGAGTTCAAATCTTTGGTTGTTTGACAGCCTGACTATGATGCTTACTGAAATTAATGAATCCATAAGCCCATAAATTTAATATTTTATTTGGTTATAGTCTTGCAAGTGAGTGAAATGAGCCAATCTTTCCTTTTCCCTACACAATTTTGGGCAATAAATTCTATTTTTACTTCTGTTTATCATCTTTACCTACAAATAGCTCACCTGTGGCAATTCCAGGTCCACCTGTCTTTTCTAGGTCCTTTGCCTCAGGCTCTGTTGAATATAGGAATAGTCAGAAGCAGGTCCTAACTTCCTACCAGTCTAGACAACTGATTCTGACTAATGGAAAAAACAGGTGGGAAATTCCCATTTGTTCCCATCTGTCTTCAGCATTTAGCTTCCATGGATCTCAACTCTCATACTAACTCAATATACAAACTTGTGTTAATAATATATACCCTGGTTGGATGCCTAGTATGTGGCAAGTACTGTCACAATAAACCATCTATATACAGATGGGAGAGCTGAGGGACTAACACTTGAGTAAGTGGTCAAAGCAAGTGGCACCACTAACCAACCATCATAACACCAGACTGTTCTAGGTAGTCACTGGGCCAATGTCTTGCATTGTTATTATAGGCGATGACTGTGCTAAGAGACTTTGAATACCCATTTTTAATTTCATTTATTCTCAAAACAAACAAATATGTGTTTCCATTTTACTAAGGAAGAAACCAAAATTCAGAGAGAATATGTGACAATTTTTTTCTATACATTTTATTTTGATGTATTCTTAGCTATCATTGTTTCTTCTGATTGTACCATTGCATCTGTCCATAGAGAAAGGTCTACCAAGTCAAATTCAGACTTCTAAGCCCACCTCAAATATGATAGCCAGTAACCAGGGGGTTGATTCCATGAAGATCCACCCTCACCTACTTTTGTCTTTCTCCCTTGTTAATGACAGTAACTATAGTAATAAT
Organism: Capra hircus; assembly: GCF_001704415.2. Lineage (NCBI taxonomy): Eukaryota > Metazoa > Chordata > Mammalia > Artiodactyla > Bovidae > Capra > Capra hircus. Next base: position 73,783,537 of record NC_030817.1, on the reverse strand, counting down.
GATAACAATGACATAAATCATGATAGAACATTAACAGCATGTCAGAATACTTTATTGCTTTCCTTGTGACAAAGCTGTGAAGTAGAAATGATAATTATTCTGTTTTAAGAGATAAGGAATCTTGAGTTTAGTTGAGATTATATAGATTGCCAGAGGTCAACCATTCAGGAATAGAGAGAAATGAGATTCTAACATAGACTTTCTTACTTCAAATTCTGAGCTGTTTCCAGTAAGTCATGTTGCTCCACTTAGATTCATCGAACCTCATCATATATATGACTTAAGAATCCATGCTACAGTCCTCATCTGTCTTCCAAATTCAAGTACAGCTCTACTATCCATCTGCTAGGCATCTCCATCCAAATGTCCTAGCTGTAGGTCTTTCGCTTGTTTTCCTCACAGTATCTACAACAGGGTCCTGAATGAAGTGGGTACTTAATAGTAACTACTGAATAAAGAAATAAATGAATCATTTCAAAGGAAAAAGGAGAGAAAGTCCCAAAACTGAGCTAGATGAGGAGGTGGGAACCTGGTCAGCACAGGTACCGGGAGATACCAAGCTCTCATCCTCTGCATCTCAGCACCATTGGGTACCACTGGCATCAGTGCTGCCCAGACCAGAAGAACAGGGTGAGAGGCAGCCATTTCCTTCTGGCAGTTCAAGTGACAAAGGGTCTCCACAAACGCAGCTGCAGTAGGAGAAACACCAGCCTGAGAGGTCCAGACCCTTTAGACGTCTCATGACTGGATTAAGACTGGTTCTGTAATATCCCAGGAGCAAATATGGCAGAAGAAAAGATGACCATGGCTTTGACTGTCTTATGGGGTAGCCAGAGTAGCAGCCAACCCATCTCTAATGTTCGTCAGCAGAAAGAGCCTGGACAAACATCCTCCTGAACTTTCCAAACCTCAATTTCCTCATCTATTTGATAAAGCTAATAACATGCTTCACAGTGACAATAGGAGGGTAGTAAATGACTTATTGCATGATACAAAATAAATATTAGCTATTACTGTAAGCATGTTTTATTCTCCTTGCCATTAAATGACCACAAGTTAGAAACCTGCATGATTAAATACTGAAAACACGATTTTCCAAATCCCACACTTCTTTTAGAACATGTAAGGATGATAAGCCTGCCTGGCAATGCCACGGTCTTGACTGTCAGGGTGCATGGTGAACGTGCTCAAAGGTGGTCTGTCGCAGACTAGCCAATGAAGTCCAGCTCCTTTACCTGTGAACTTCTAGGGAAATCAGGATCACAGGACAGGGTACACTTCCAGCTCAGCCTGGAGAAACTCATCTCTGAAAGGAAGATCTCCTTATTTTATAGACAGTATATGTAACAGTTATTGTTCTTCGCTGTTCAGTCACTCAGTCAGGTCCGACTCTTCGCAATCCCATGGGACGCCGTTTCCCGATCCTTCACTATCTCCCCAAGTTTGCACAAATTCATGTCCATTGAGTCAATGATGCCCTCCAACCATCTCATCTTCTTTTGTCCCCTTATCCTCTTGCTCTCAGTCTTACCCAGCATCAGGGTCTTTTCAAATGCGTCAGCATCAGGTACCCAAAGTATTGAAGCTTCGTATGTAAGAGTTAGTAAGAAACTACTCCCTACCCCCATTCCTGTACCACAATTTCCTGCCACGCTCAGAAAGCAGATTGAATCAACCAGAGCAGGTTTGCAAAGTAGATGAAAGGCCTCGCATTTTCAAATAATGAGTCAAGAGCTGCATTATGAAGTGCTACTTGACACCTAGCAGGTCTTCTTTTTTGTAAAGATGCTCTCATTTACAGAATCTGAAAAGACTCCAGATATTTCCCCATGGGTAGTTTCAGGGCTTCACACATGGCATTAGTCAAAATGTTTGCACTTAACGTGTGCAGTTTGCAAAAAGAAAAGCAAATAGAAAGCAACACTATATCAGAAAAGGTGGGGACAGACCAGATTCCAAAGAGAGGATTAGAACTGAGTGGATAAAACACTAACAAATGGGCATCTCACTGCATGGTTCTTTCACAAATGATTTCTTGGCAGGTGGGGCAGAGAGGTTGAATTGAATAGCTTCAAGGTCAAATGCATCTCTAAGGATTCTCATGGACGTCACCTGTATCTGAGAAAGTGGAATGTTAAACATTTATCTTGGGTAATGACAATAAACACTCATTAAATTTTGCATTTGCCATCTTCTTATGCTATAGAACTCAAACCATTTGCCAGAATCACAAACTGATCTCAGAAGGTCATGTCAACCTTTTCTTTGATTCTGAACAGCCTTCAGATGAATGGATGTCCAAACGGCTCTTCAAAGATCTCTCAAAAGCGAGGAGTCACAGCTTTCCATTTCCCAGGGCTATACAGTTAGAAAGCTATCTCTTTTATAGAAGCTAAAGCTCCCTTACTGGGAGAGGACTCTCTTTCACATAGATGTTATGGGGTGAGGGGGGATATGTCATTCTTATAGAGGAGACTTTTCCTGAAGTGTCTGCCCTGGCCCTGGCAAAAACAAACCAAGACTGCTGTTAGACCTTCTATTAATTGGGGGGAAAACTGCTTTAAAAGGAGTATTTCACAGAATCACAGTAACACACAATTTAGAGCCAAGAGGAACCTTCATGATATGTTAATCCAATGTCTGATTTTAAAGAGTGGATAATTCCCTACTAACATGACCCGTGCTAAAACTGGGACAGTATTGGGTGAATCAGTGCGGTTGGTTGTCTTATCCCAGCAACCACCAATCACGTTCAATCTCTCAGCAAGTCTACTTAGCCCAACCTCCCAAATAGGCACCAACTCTGATGCTGTCTCTCTACCCCCACTTGTCCAAGCCATTTTCTAGTCTTGCCCATCATAATCCCTCTCTAATGTGTTTCCCTGTTTCCACTCTTGTCCCCATAATATATCTTTTGCACCATTAAGAGTAAGCTCTTTTAAAAAGAGATCAAAACATCAATATCCTCCTTAAACTCTTTCAGCTGCTTCCTTTGGCAAATGGAATAACAGAAATATCTTACCAAGGCAAAAAAACAGACTTGACTGTACATTGCTACCTTCCAAATAAGGCTGTTCTTACTGAAATTCAAATTAAATAAAAAATACATTTATATATCTCAGAAGAGTGAAGACGATGAAATAATACTGGGTTTGCGGTTCTAAACCTTTCTACTTGGTATAACAATGTCAGAAGATGACCTTACAGAGTAGGTTCTACATTTTGAGAAGCATTTTCCAAAGGAAAGCTCATTTAGGTCTAGGGGATATTTATAGCCCATGGTAAACATAATATTCTAAGAGAAAAGCAAATGGGTCCACAAAGTCCTGATGTGTTAAGTGAGACATTTAGAGTTACTTTTATATATTTTTTAGAAGTAATCCAGTGATAGCTTTAATACTGACTCTTTAAATCACCACCATACATGAACAGAAGTAGGACAGGCTTCTGCTTTAAAAGCTAATTGTATAACCAAGACATGAAGTCATCTAAGAGTCCCATCAACAGATGACTGGATAAAGAAGATCTGGTACATAAGTACAATGGAATACTACTCAGCCATAAAAAAGAATGAAATACATTTGCAGAAACATGGCTGGATGTAGAGCTTCTCATACTAAGTGAAGTAACTCAGATAAAGACAACTATCATCTAATATCATTTATATGTAGAATCTAAAATGATACAAGTGAACTTATTTACAAAACAGACTCACAGACTTAGAAACCAACTTACGGTTACCAAAGCAGAAAAGGGGAGGGATACATTAGGAATTATGCATCTGGGATTAACAGAAACATACCACTATATATAAAATAAACAACAAGAACCTACTGTATAGCACAGAGAACTACATCCAGTATCTTGTAATAACCTATAATGAAAAAGAATCTGAAAAAGAATATATACATAATGCGTGTGTGTGTGTATACATAACTTAGTCACTTTGGTGAACACCTGAAATATAAATCAGTTCTACTTTAATTCTTTCTGTTTTTGGCCACATCGCATGGCATGCATGTTCTTAGTTCTCCATCCAGGGATCACACATGTGCAGTGGAAACTTGGAGTCTTAATCACTGGACCACCAGGGAAGTCCAACTATGCTTCAATTTTTTAAAAAGACTAATGGTAGTAGCCAACCTTAAGCCTCAGTGATACTAATCAAAAGCTTTGACACTAGAGCTTTTGCCTGTGAATAATATCTTATTCACTATTAGCTAAAAGAGTATCAGAGGAAGCATAAACGCACACACAGAGTACCAGAGCCAAAGTAACTGAGATGCAAAGAAATACCACTGTCTTTTTAAAGCCACATAGCTAGCAATAAGCAGACCCAGAACTAAGCATCAAATCTCTTGAGTTTTTGGTACCTATTTCCCCACTGCTTCAGCCCAGTTAAGTCAATGCCAGAGACTCCAAACTGTGGTGGGCTTGGTCTGGCAGGGAGAACCTGGAACAGTGGATATAAAACAGGAAGGGGAGGAAGAAAGCATTGGCTGTATCAGAACAACTGATCTTGTTTACCACCAGAAGGCCTCAAACCTAAAGCTGTTCTTTGAGACTAAAAAATGTCTCAACACATGAGAGACATTGTTAAGAGGATGAAAAGACAAGCATAGAATGGGAGAAAATATTTGCAAAACACATATCTGATAAAGGGATCTGTATCTAAAGATGTATAACAGGAACTTTTAAAACTCAACAATAGGGACTTTCCTGGCAGTCCAGTGGTTAAGACTGTGCTCCCAATGCAGGGGGCACAGGTTTGATTCCTGGTCAGGGAACTAAGATTCTGTATGGCAAAAAAAAAAAAAAAAGAGCCCTCAACAATAAGAAAACAAACAACCCAATTAAATACAGATAAAATATCTCAATAGACACCTAAAGAAGATAAGCAGATGGTCAAAAGCACTATGAATAATTGCTTATCATCATTTGTCATTAGGAATTGGTAATTAAAATAATAATGAGATGCCGCCACACACCTATTAGAATAGCTAAACCCAGAAAACTGACATAACAAATGCTGGCAAGGTTGCCAAGCAACAGGAAGTCTCACTCATTGCTGCTGGGAACGCAAAATGGTACCGCCACTCTAGAAGACAGTTTGGCAGCCTCTTACAAAGTAAACATAGCCTTACTATCCAGTCCAGCATTCACACTCTGACGTATTTACTGAATTGATTTGAAACTTTATGTCCACACAAAACCCTGCACATGAATATTATTAATAGCAGCTTTAGTCACAATTGCCAAAACTGGAAGCAATCAAGATGTCCTTCAATAGGTGAATGGATAAACAAACTAGGATTCATCCACCCAATGGAATATTATTCACTAACAAAATAAAAAGAGCTCTCAAGCCACAAAAAGACATGGCAGAATCTTAAGTTCACATTGCTAACTGAGAGAAACCAGTGTGAAAAGGTCACCTACTATATAATTCTAACTACACATATGACCTTCTGGAAAAGCCAAAACTATAGATACAGTGAAAAGATCAGTGATTGCCAGGGGTCCAGGGGAGGAAGGGCGAAATGAAGCACAGGGGATTTTTAGGGCGATGAAACTATTCTATATGATACTATAATGTGGATATATGATACTAAGCATCTGTTAACACCTACGGAACTTTATAGCATAAAAAGTGAATCCTAACACATGCACATTTAGAATAATCATTTAGAAGATGAGAAAACATTGAAAAAGAATGGATATGATGACAACAAGAATCTAATTTTATTGCAAATGTATGAAACAAACTTACTGAGGGGTGCAGAGAAGACGCTACTCCATGTAACTTTGGAAATGAATGAAGTCTATAAGACTAAAGGCAAAATGAACTGCACATGGCCCTGCACTCTAGTAGACTTAAGTTGTCTCCCACAGGGAAACAAAGGGTCAATAATTCTGATATTGTTACATGTGTAGACCAGAAGTGAGCCATTAAGTAAATGGATGGTGGATGGATGGAAACAAATTTTTCACTCAGTTCAATTCAGTTGCTCAGTAGTGTCTGACTCTTTGTGACCCCATGCACTGCAGCACACCAGGCCTCCCTGTCCATCACTAACTCCTGCAGTTTGTTCAAACTCATGTCCATTGAGCTGGTGATGCCATCCAGCCATCTCATTCTCTGTCGTCCCCTTCTCCTCCTGCCCTCAATCTTTCCCAGCATCAGGGTCTTTTCCAGTGAGTTAGCCCTTTGCATCAGGTGGCCAAAGTATTGGAGTTTCAGCTTCAGCATGAGTCCTTCCAATGAATATTCAGGACTGATTTCCTTTAGGATTGACTGGTTTAATCCCCTCACAGTCCAAGGAACTCTCAAGAGTCTTCTCCAACACTAAAAATCAAAAGCATCAATTCTTTGGGGCTCAGCTTTCTTTATAGTCCAACTCTCACATCCATACATGACTACTGGAAAAATAAAATGACAGGGGTATGTCAAAAGAGCACAGAAGCCAACCGAAAGAACTCCCAAGCGCTGAAACAATATGAGCCACAAAACAAAGTGATACCGGATTATAACTCAAAGTATAAAACAAGTATCCATTATTTCAGGGGTCCTTTCCCCATCGTTTACATTACCACCTGAGTTACACCGCCTGTCAGATCACTGGTGGCGTGAAATTCTCATAGGCGCACAACCCCTATTGTGAACTGTGCACGTGAGGGATCTAGGTTTTGTGCTCCTTGTGAGAATGGACTGTCTGATGATCCGAGGTAGAGCTGAGAAAGTGATGCTAGCACTGGGGAGTGGCTGCAAATACAGATTATCCTTAGCACAATAAATTTAATTAGTTTGACTCATCCCCAAACCATCCCCCCAACCCCAGTCTGTGGAAAAACTGTCTTCCACAAAACCAGCCCCTGGTGCCACAAAGACTGGGGACCAGTGCACTGTTTCACACTGAAGAAAATAAGTGAATGCATTAATAAAGGGGGAGATGAAACAAATCTATGCAGGAGGCTTCCAAATAATGTATGTATGCTCCACCCCCAAGGAGGTGGAGCATCACTCCCCACTCTGAATGTGGGCTGTGCATAGTGACCTCCCTCCAAAGACGACAGTGTGGATAGGCAGGTAAAAAGCACCTTGTCTGCGGAGAAACCTGACAAACATTGCATCAGCCGCTGATCAAGGTCAGCACCATGAGTCATAAATCATCTGGGTAACATGTACGCTTGATATGATGTGATGAACTCGACACTTCACCTCTGTGATCTTCCTCTCAAAAACTCAGAACCACAGCCTAAACATAAGAAAAACATCACCAGACAAATTCCAACAGAGGCGTCTTCTACAGTACCCCTGATGAGAACACCTCAAAATCGTCAAGGTCATCAACAACAAACTCTGAGAAACTGTCATGAAAAATCTAAAGGAGACATGACACCTAAACGTGGCATAGAATCCTGGATGGGATCCTGGAACAGAAAAAGAACATTAGGTAAAAACTAAGGATATCTGAATAACTACGGATGTTAGTTATTAATCAGGTGTCAATATCAGTTGATTAACAGTAACAAATGGACCATCCTAATGTAAGATGCTAATAATAGAAGAGACCATGAGGGGGAGGAGAAGGTGATGGCACCCCACTCCAGTGCTCTTGCCTGGAAAATCCCATGGATGGAGGAGCCTGGTGGGCTGCAGTCCATGGGGTTGCGAAGAGTCTGACACGACTGAGCGACTTCACTTTCACTTTTCACTTTCATGCACTGGAGAAGGAAATGGCAACCCACTTCAGTGTTCTTGCTTGGAGAATCCCAGGGATGGGGGAGCCTGGTGGGCTGCCTTGTCTATGGGGTCGCACAGAGTCAAACTCGACTGAAGCGACTTAGCAGCAGCAGCAGCTGCATGAGGGCAAAGGGGAGTAATATGGGAACTCTGTACTATCTACTCATTTTTATCTGTAAATATAAAACTGTTCTGAAAAATAAAGCTTATGGAAAAAAAAAATCCACAACACTAATTGTCTTCTGGCACACTATTTTCTTAGGGCATTTATCAGCAAAGCAATATGATTATGCTGGTTCCCTCTCGCTCTCTCTGGTATTTTATAAAGAGGGAGTTACAGGAGAACCTTGCATACCATTTTTTCTGGTGTTAACAGGATTTGTAATTACGACAGGATATACCCTCAAAATAGCGTATTTTGAAGAATTCTGACCTTATACAGTTAAACCCATGTCAATTCTTACATTTGGATATCAAGAGTTGAAACATTTCCCTGGATACAATTATTCAAATTAGGAAGTAAATCCTTGAATAATCACTGCATGCCCCTCCCAAATGATCCTGGGTCTCCTGGTCTTGCGGCTCCCTAGGGCACTGCCATACTTTGGTGCATATTTTATTTAAGAATGAAGGTCAATAATGAGAAGAAGATCTACTCCGTTCATGTCAGTAGCACTGCACTGAAACCACTTTAGGTCAGTAAGAGCAACAGAATGTCACTGTCTGTCTACAAATTGCAATCTGGTGTTTTTTTTCGGTAAATTTTTATGATCAATTCCCCATCAGTTATGTCTCTCTCACCCCAACACACACACACAGAACAAGAAAGTTTTGTTCTCTCTTCCGTATTCCAAAAGTCACCTGTCATATTTATCTTTTATAAAAGAAAACTCAACATCCTTTAGAAGTTGTTATAGTATTATTATTTTAGAAATAGAAAAAAATATAAAAGATAGTTTTAGATTATGATACTCCCATTCAATAGAATGCTACATAGCCTCTTAAAATAACTATACTAACATGGAAAAATATCTAGGATAATTAAATTTTAAAAATTGCAAACTCAGTATAATGTAATTTGATTTTTATTCAGAAAGGGAGTACATTAATATGTTATAATATATATTAATTATATATAATATATGCTATTATATTACTAACAATATAGTAACTACTATACTAACTAATATATTAGTTATATATAATAATATATGTTAGTATATTCAGAAGAAACTATTTGGAGAAATGTACTCCAAACTGCTCTATAGGAGGATGATGTGATAAAGAATTATATGTATGGATTTATGTCATGTTTGAACTTCTATAAGCAGATAATATTAATTTTGTAATTTGAAACTTTTTCAATACTAAAAAATGTATTTTCTCTTGACTATCATGTGGCTTGATGAAATGAGGTGCTGGCAATTCAGGAGATATCTGTGCACCAGGACGTAGATTGTTCTGCCAGGACCCAGGTGGAGCCCACACTTGACAGAGAATGAAGTCTGAGGCACTCTTCTGCCCTATTACCTTCTCCTCTGCTCAAGTAGGACTTTAAGCTGTAATGTCATTCATGGCAGAAATGCTCTACTGAATCTCCACCTGGTGGTTACTCAGCTCCTGGCTGGACACAGGGACCACACTACCTCATGAGATAGCCATTTCATTCTTAGGAGTTCAGAGGTATTTCCCCCAAAATTCTGCTGGAATTTTGGTGGCTCAGATGGTAAAGAATCCACCTGCAATGCAGGAGACCTGGGTTCGATCCCAGGGTTGGGAAGATCCCCTGGAGAAGGGAATGACAACACACTCCAGTATTCTTGCCGGGAGAATCCCATGGACAGAGGAGCCTGGCAGGCTACAGTCCACGGGGTCACAAAGAGTTGGACACAACTGAGTGATTAAGCACAGCACCCCCAGAATTGTAAATGTGATTCAAAATTACAGAATAGTTGTTCAATGATATCCTGAATAGCCATTTTTAATGCTATGTCTAGCATAATTCATGACTTAGAGTGGCTACTCAATAACTATTTGTTGAATGCATAAGCTGACGGCTGAAAATAGATAGGTTTACACTCTGCTCGAGTCTTCTCTTACCTGACTGCACCACATATTTTAGGCACTATATTACACAGTTACTTCATACTGAAAAAAGCAACAACTGAAAAAAAAAAAGAAGGAAATGAATTAGAAACCAAGAAACAGGAGTTCTGTTTCTGGCTGTGCTGTTTATCAACTGTGCAAATTTAGGGAAGTCATTTCACATCTCTGAACTCTTCTTTCATGTCTATAAAACGTGGGGAGGATTGGGAAGGTGGATTTCAACAATAAACCTCTGAAAATAAGCTACAGCATCCAGACTTTTGTCATCCTATGTGAGAGTAGTCATATCTAAGCCCAGGGCTTTTATACTTATTAAATATAACCTTTATGTCTTGCTCTTTTATTCTGTATATTAAGTCACATCTTGTAACCCTCCTCCTTGCCCATTTCAGCTTTCTAGTGGCCATAGATTTAATAACTCAACTGAAAGTAGAATGAATAGAAAAGAGATCACGTTGTCTAAAGAAACCATTTTCAAAATGCTTGTATTAAATGTACTCAGCAAAAGTCTTTAACCCAGAACCAGTCTTCAGAGTTGAGTGGAAACATTTGAGGAATGTCTTGAAACCAGTGGTTTTAAATGCCACCTGGAAAAAATATTTTGCCTGGGAAAATAAACATTTTTTTTTTCTATATGAACTGGCTGATTCTAAAACTTCTTTTGGAAAAAGGTTGTGTCCGCTAAGAATGAATATGTTAAAAACAAGCAAATGGAGAACTGAGAGCTTTGTTAGGAAACATTTACCAGTGTGGATACAGCCACTGTGGAGTCTAATTCTCCTAATTTCAGCCTTCATTTGGGACATGGTCAGTACTGGGAAATACATTCTAGGAAGCAATAACTTTTCATTACTCAGCTCAGTACTACCATAACATCTGTTCAGCCATTTGGCAGATTTTGGTACTAGATACAATGTTAAACTAAGTCAATGGAGTTGTGGGTGTTTACAAGGATGGATGGAAACTTCACCTTCAATAAAGGCAAAGAGTTTCCTGCCTTTGGTACTTCTCATTACTGGGCAGTAATACTGCTTTGTAAAAAGCAACAATAAAAATTCCTGCAGGTGAATAAGTATTTTTGAATATAAGCGTGCAATAACAATTCAGGACTTTTTCCTCAGAGAAGTTTCTGAATCTTTAAATAAGATTGCTAGAAGCTGCCACCTTTGGAAACCTCCTTAACCTTTCTCCATTTCACTAATCATGTTCCAAAGCCAGAGGTTACCACAAATTACTACTGTACAGGAAAAATGCAAACACCCAAGACATCTTTTTGATTAAGTAGTCAAGCTGTTTGCAACTGAGCCAGATAATCAGAAACTGAAACAAAAGCTTGCTTCTATTCTTGGGATGGCATGACTCCTGGCTACTTCATCTGAAAACTGAAATCAAAACAATGGGGATAGAAGATAATAATAAATGTCCAACTATTTTGAAAATCTCAAAATGTGTGGACAGGAAATAAAATACAAAAAGGAAAAAAAAATGTTTTTTCACTTAAAGGAGCAATCTCTTTTCCTCAGACAGTTAAAAAAAAAATAGGCAAGGATGATCACAAATCACCCTGAAGATGGAAAGGGCAGAAAAATTCAAAACATGGTGAAGTGTGAGTTTCTGGGAAGTCAAACTAGGGGAGTGAGGGAGAGCAAAAAATAGTGACAAAATAGCCCAAAATAAATTCTCTTGTGTGATTCAGCAGGAGGTACCACAGAGAAGGCAGTAGAGAGAAAAAAACACAAAAGGAGGTGTTTGTTAGGCTTCAAAGGAGAAAGGGAATAAAAGATGAAGGCTATTTTTTGTTTTTCATTTGACAACAAAGGGCAGGTGAGGGAAACTGGGAGCTTGTGGGGAAGCAAAGAGCTATCCCCTTGTGTTTAAAGAACTCAGAACTTTCAGAGGACCTGTGGAAGTAGACTTTACTTATACCATGATGATGCTATAAAATCGCACTCCCAGTAAAGACAGCTCCATGCATTATCTTGGGAGAAGGCAACGGCACCCCACTCCAGTACTCTTGCCTGGAAAATCCCATGGACGGAGGAGCCTGGAAGGCTGCAGTCCATGGGGTAGCTAAGAGTTGGAGATGACTGAGCGACTTCACTTTCACTTTTCACTTTCTTGCATTGGAGAAGGAAGTGGCAACCCACTCCAGTGTTCTTGCCTGGAGAATCCCAGGGACAGGGGAGCCTGGTGGGCTGCTGTCTATGGGGTCGCACAGAGTCAGACATGACTGAAGCAACTTAGCAGCAGTAGCAGCAGCATGCATTACCTTGATGACTGCTCTTATATATATATATGTATATATATATGCATGTATGTATGTATATATATACATATATATATATAGTGGAAAGATGGGAAAATAAGAAAATCATGATGTTCCCTGACTCCAATTCCTCATTTCCATTATCAGAAAGAGCTTTGCTATGGATGTCTTTTCTGTCTTAATTAGCTGGAGCAAGACAGAACATTTAAAACAACCAACTCTGTTTTATACTTCTGCACCTTTAGAATCCCTTGAGATATTATATCTAAATATCTCTTAACAGATCACTATTTGTCCTCCAACATTGCCTAGGAGGAGGGACCTAGGGGCTAGAATTTGAACAGAACCTCTGAGCTGTGAGTTAACAGCAACAAGAAATGTCTTTGTCTTTTGGAAATGGCTTCGAGGTTTAGTCTCAGAGCTAGGCTGGGAAATTCATAGTTTGATTAAAATTGTAATAAGAGCCAAAATCTGAGGCAAAAATTCTGGTAGCTGGAAAAAAAATTTTTTTTAATGAAAATCCTGCAGTTCTGAAGGGAAGCATCTTGTTTCTGATTCTGGATTGGGGGCATGGAAAAAGGAATATGAAAGAGGAAACTGACTGACATGAACTGGCTCTAACTACCCTCATCAAGACCACTGGATAATATCAGGTACATCAACGAGAGATTACCTTAAATGATTTTTTAAACTATTGCAGGTCATGGAAATTTCCCCTATTAAAACATTCCAATCCTTAGTCAACAGATATCAATGCATCAAGCAGAAAATGGGCATCAGAGCTGGATGTCAGTATAAGAAATGAACACTACATCCCAGCTCAGCAGAGAAGAAAGACTATCTCTCAACTTTGATCGGGTACAAAGTTCTTTTTAGGAGCATAACTTTCATTATCTTGTATTTTATTCCTGATTTCTGAAAACTGAGATTGAGGCAACACAACTAATTGTCAGTTTCCTAAACCCCACACTATGGAAATTTGCAGATGGCAGGGGCCAGAAGTCAGTGAAGGCTCCCCGCAGGAGCGTTTACGTAACACACGTAACATACGCAGCCCTTCCTAAATGCTGATGTAATCCACCCCACCGCAGCTGCGGGGGCAGGACCTGCTGCTCCATTGGAAAGCAGAAGCCCTGCCCATCCACTCCCTTATTGTCCCTCTTACTTGTCCTGCTGAATCATCTGTTCATCATGCTAAGTAGGTATGGAGCACCTGAACTGGCCAGATGAATCATCAGACCTCAGTTCTAGTTCCAGCCCTGCCACTAATTTGTCGTGTGGCTTTGAATAGGTCATCCTTGAACCTCAGTTTCCTCTTCTAAAAAAAAAAAAATAGCTTTCTGGTCTAGAAATAATTTACAATCTCTTTGAACTCTTCTGTCTTTTGATTTTTTAAAAAATCCTTTTTAGACAGAAGGCAATGACAGGTGAGATAGAGTTTCTGCTCTCTTACAGGCTGTGGACACCACCTTGAGAAAAGTAAAAGTTCATTACTAGAGTCCTCTGAGCATGCTTGGACCTCTAATTATCAGTCCTTTTCAACAGAGTGTCCATGAGGGGATGGAGATTTCATATTGTAAGATATCCCCTCTCTGTGATGAAAGAACCTCCCTTTTATGTATCTAGATCGGTACGAGTTATGCACCATCCTTTGGAGAAACAGCCTCTTGGATCAACTTTCAGGTTATGTGATTCAGATGAGCAACTCCAATTGACAAAGGCTGTAAGTTATGACTTTCCCATTGGATCATCACAGAATGCTAAAGCTATCCCATTCTATCCTAATGGTTTTCAAAGTGTGGTCCCTGAGCCAGCAGCAGCCAGCAGCACCTGAAAACTTTTTCAAATGCAAAGTCTCACTTGCCTTAGTCCACCAAATCAAAAACTATGGGGATGGGACCCAGTAATCTGGGTTTCCACAAGCCAGTGATTCTAACACATGCCAGTGTTTGGGATCCAATGTTCTGGTCCTTGCACCTTCCTTTATGATGAGGGCAGGAGTGCAAGAAAAGTCACTTGCCCCAGCTGGCACCTCTAATGTGTGGTTAGGCCTTGATGAGAATCAAATGTTATGGACAGAATTATGTCCTCCCTCCAAACTCATATGTTGAAGCCTTAACTCCCCAGTGTGGCTGAATTTGAAGACAGGGCCTTAAAGAGGTAATTAAGGTTAATCTGGAGAAGGAAATAGCAACCCACTCCAGCATCCTTGCCTGGAGAATCCCCACGGATAGGCGGGCTATAGTCCATGGGGTCGCAGAGTCGGACACGACTGAGCGACTCACACAGACACACACACACAAGGTTAATGAGGTCAGAGGGTAGGCCTCTAAAATAGAAATGTCATCCTTATATCAACAGGGAGGGGGCCAGAATGTGTACACACAATGAAAAAGCCATGTGGGGACTCAGAGAGAAGGTAGCCATCTGCAAGCCGAGGAGACAGACCTCAAGAGAGATCAAACTGACCAACACCTTGAACTTGGAGTTCTAGCTCCTAGAACTGTGAGAAATAAATTTCTGTTAAGTCACTCAGGCTGTGGCATTTTATTATGACAGTTCTAGCAAATGAATACTCCAAGTCCTCTGATTCTCTGGACATGAATCTATTATCTCAATTAAAATGACTCTGGAATTCTAACAAGTTTTTCTTAGATGTAAAGAAACAAATGAATCCCTAGAATGGCTGTTTTTCAGCTGGACAGATGGTAAGAAGAGGGCTTCCTAGACCCTGACCATGTACACATCCCAGACACTGCTCAGAGGGTAAGTTCTCCAAACCTGCATCTTATGCAAAGGTTTTGACAGTCATATGAGAGCAGTGGTCCTCATAAGAGGGGTCGTGTGTGTGTGCGTGCGTGCTAAGTCGCTTCCATCGTGTCTAACTCTTTGCGACCCCATGGACTGTAGCCCACCAGGCTCCTTTGTCCATGGGATTTTCCAGGCAAGACGACTGGAGTGGGTTGCCATGCCCTCCTCCAGGGGATCTTCCTGACCCAGGAATCAAACCAGCATCTCTTATGTCTCCTGCATTGGCAGGCAGGTTCTTTACCACTAGCACCACCGGGGAAGCCCTATAAGAGGGCTTAATGGAACCACTAAGTCAGGAGTAGTTAAGGAAGATCGAATAATGTAAGGTATGAGGTTCCTGTCTTCCCAGAAGAAGCAGGCAGTGTAGTAGGACAGGTTCTAGGAGGGCAGTGACCAAATGTCCTTTGGACAAGCCAACCCTGGATATCTCTCAAGCTCTGTCGTCTTCCTCTCTCCTTCCCTGCTGGACCACACACACACACACACACACACACAAATGCCTCCTCTTGCTTCCATAGCCTAGGTACATCCCTCTGATGATGCCGGCTAGAATCCCTGAGGTCATCTTAACGTTTGATTCTCCTCTTCCATATCCACCAGGCTTCACCCGGTCTTGTCCATTCTGTCTCTGAAATACCTTTCAAATCTTTCCTCTCTTCTCTGTCCTGGCTGCCACTGTTTTTGATAATCCTTTTGTCACCTCTTGCCAGAGCTAAACTTTTAAAGTTTTATAAGTTTTCTCCTGATCACTGACTTACCCTCTCATATTCTCTCCAAAAGATGGTCAGAAGTCTGCCTTCCGAAAGACAGATCTCAGACAAGCATCTTTATAATCCTATCTGCCCTTCCAGTCCGCCCTTCAGCCACATGCCCATCCCTCCACAGGCACAGAGCCCCACACTTCTCCAGTCCCCAAACCCAGCATGACCCTTCCCTCTACTGGATCAAATTATGTGGTAGTCTGAACTCTTTTGGGGAAATGATTATTTTTTTTTTCCTTTGAGCGTGTGTGTGTGTGCGGAATGTCATCTATGATATAACAACAACAACCCTCATATCCCCACCACCATTATAAGAAACAGAATGTCATCTATTACCCGTCTTACACAGCCCTCTTCTCCTTCTTTTCATCTGCCAGAGGTCTCTTGATATGCAGGCTTTTCAGTCTCCTGATTTCCTTAGTAGCTTTACCACTTGTGTGTGTACCCATGAATAACATTATTTAGTTTTGCTCATTTTTAAGAGAGACCACCTGTTTGTAGCTTTCAAGGACTTGCTTTTTACCACTGGGTTCATAAGATTTGCCCACACTGTTGCAGGTAGCTAATTCATCTCACTGTTCTCTACAAATCTACGTAAATATATATGTACAGTATGCACACCCTTTTCCATGCTGTTGTTGACTGGTATGCGGGCTGTTTGTACAATATCATGAACATGTTTGAACACATGTCCATGTGTATAAGTTTAGAGACTGCATCTCGGACTGCTGGGGCCTGGGTGTGTATGAGATCTGGCAATACCAGATTGTTTTTCAAAGTGGCTATACCAATTGACACTCATAACTTTTTAATCTGTTGATAAAAATCAGTCAATGATATTCTGTTTAAGATTTTGCATCTGTGTTCAAAAGTAAATTTGGTAACTTTCCTTTCTTAAATAATAGTTAACTGATTTTGATATAAAGGTTGTACTGACCTCACACATTAATTTGGAAGTATTCCTTCTCTTTACACTCCTTGAAAATGTTTTGCAAGATTGGAATTACCAGTTGCTTGATTTCTTTTTCTTTCTTTTTTTTTTGCTGTTGTAGAATTTGTCTAATAAATTACCTAGACCCCAGTTTTTGAAGGAAACTTTTAAATACAGTGATTCATTTAATAGTGTTTAGGAGCATTTTAATTTTCTTTTTCATTTCAAATCAGTTTTACTAATTTATACTCTTTTAGGAATTTGACCTAACACCTAAGTTTTCCAAATCATTGGCATAAAAGTGGTTCATTATATTCTCTTATCATTTCAGTGTCTGCTGCATCAGAGATTTAACAATATTGTTCCTAATACTGTTTACTCATGCCTTCTCTTCTTTTTACATCAATCTTACCAGACTTTGAAAGACATTATTAGTTTTTGTATTGTAACACAGTGTGCATTCTTGGATTTTCTTGACCACATTCTACTTTCTCTCTCTTGCACGGGGCCCGCTCACACCGGCTCACCCCTCCACTGTCACCAGGATGCTAGGTCACACTGCTGAATGAATGTGCTGATGGACTATGCCCTTTGATAGTTCTTTGTGCTTTCTCTACACGCCCCCCGCTTTTTCTTTTAACCTCACGCCCACAGCCCTGGGCTTGTTATCTCTCAAGTGAAAAAGGGTTCAAAACTTTAGTCTTGACCTAAGTAAGGATCTGCCTTCTGGAACAGTCAGGCTAAAGCAGTCTTTTTTCCAAAAATCATCTATGTATTTTTTTGCGTCTTCGTTGCTGTGCATAGGCTTTCCCCAGTTGTGGTGAGTGGGGGCTGCAATGAATGGGGCCTGCAGTGAGTGGGGGCCCCGCTTCGTTGTGGTGTGCAGGCTTCTCAATGTAGATGCTTCTCTTTCGGCAGAGACAGGCTCTAGGCACACAGGCTTCAGTATCTGCAGTATGTGGACTCATGAGCTGTGGCTCACAGGCCCTAGAACACATGGGCTCCAGTGTGGCACACCGGATAGCTGGTCCATGCCATGGGGGATCTTCCCGGACCAGGGGTCAAACCCACGTCCCCTGCACTGAAAGGAGGATTCTTATCCACTGTACCACCAATGAAGTCCAAAGTAATCTTTTTAAATAATCAGATTTTGGCTTTGGTCTAGAGAGTCTTTCTTTTTATTTCTGCTAGTGTCTACCATTTCCTTCCTCTTCTTTTCTCTGGGTCTATTTTCTGTTTTGTTTCCCAAGTTTTTAAGTTAGATAATTGGTCATTAATTCAACCACTCACTTTTTCTAACATCAGTCTTTAAGGCAGAGGTCAGCAAACCAATAGCCCACAGACCTGCTTTTGTAAATAAAGTTCTCCTGGGACACAACCACACCCATTTGTTTTCATATTGTCTGTGGCTACTTTTGTGCTACAACAGCAAAGTAGAGTAGGTATGACAAACACTGTGTCTGTAACTAGTAATATTTTAGTAGCTATTCCTTGACAGAAAAAGTTTGCTCTAAGGATAGAGATTTTTCTCTAAGTATCCTTGAGTGACATCACGAATTCTGCTACATAGTATTTGCATAACTCTTCTGAACTCTGTGTTTTCTCATATCTAGTATGATTTCTTTGATTCATATGTCATTTAGAAAGTATATTTTTTAAATTTCCAAACATGTTTTTTCCCCAAGGCTTTTAGTAACTGATTTCTGACTAACTTGTTCTGTAATGAGAAGGTAGACTTGTGTGACATGAATTTTCTAAAAATTTTAGAAATTTTATTCCTGGCCTAGTATATGATCACTTTTGTAATTTTTTGCGACTCATGGGGTCACAAAGAGTCGGACACAACTGAGTGACTGAACTGAACTGAACTGAAATGAATGTATGTTTGAAAATAATACATATTCTCTATACATATGTATGTGCAGTATCTTATTAATCATATCTTTAAAATCTTTTGTATCCTTACTGATTGTCTGCTTAAACAATGAATTACTAAAAAAAAAGTATTAAAATTTCCCACTAAAGGGTGGATTTATCAGTTTCACTTATAGCACTGACCATATATGCTTTATTTTTTCAGATATATAACAATTAAACCTTCTATAATTTCCAGGTGAACTGATTCTCTTACGAAGATAAACATTGTATCTATTCATTTCTAATCATATGTCATAAGTGTGTCTCTTATGAATAGAATATAGTTGAATTTTTTTATGTATCCACTCTGAGAATCTTTAACTTTTATTAGATGTTAAGTCCATTTAGTTGATCATAATTATTTGATATATCTGGATTACTTGGATCATCTGATTTCTTATTTCTCATTTTGTCTGCCTTTAGACATTTCCTTCACTGTATTTTCTTCTTTACTTGCTTTAAAGTTACATAATTTTTCTTTCTTGTTTTAACGGTTAATTTAGAAATTTTAACATATATTTATATTAAAGTCTTAAATTAATGTCTTTACCTTCCTACAACAATAAAAGAATCAATCACCTCCTTCCCGATTTATAAGCTATTATTGTCTAGAATTGTAGATATATATAGATTCTTTTAACCCTCAAACTCATTGTTACTGTTTCACACCAACTTGTTCACTATTTTTGTTTTGCTTTGTTTTTACCATTTCCTCTTTCTTTCCAGACCCTCTTCCTGAGATCATTTTTATTTCACATAAAATATATTTTTCAGTTAAGTCCTGTTGTGGCAAGCCTCCTTGGCTGTGTTTTGTCTATAAATATTCATATTAAGGTTTTATACTTGAAAGATCATTTCACTGGATATCTCACCCATTAATATGCAAAAAAATATATATGTA
This sequence comes from Capra hircus, assembly GCF_001704415.2. Classification (NCBI taxonomy): domain Eukaryota; kingdom Metazoa; phylum Chordata; class Mammalia; order Artiodactyla; family Bovidae; genus Capra; species Capra hircus. The sequence goes on along the minus strand of NC_030817.1, from coordinate 73,764,100 downwards.
TATGCTTTGGTCACCCCGGAATTAATTATATATTTATTAAAGTAATTATAAAATTACTATATGTACTATACAAATGTGTTGTATGTATATATTTTTGTCACAGAATAGTTAGAAGCATTAGCTCCAGGTGAATCAAGAAAACTAAAAGTCTATTTCTAGTTAAACTATTAAGAGTTTATTTTATTTGCTAGTGAAGAGTCTATTTCCAATTTGCTACCAAAAATTAGTTAATTAAACCAGACTATGCTTTAGTACATCTTCCTAAATGTGGAATTAGCTAGTGATCTACTTTATAAGAACATCAACAAATTAAACAGCTATAACATAATAGATAGAATGAACTTAAGGATAGGTTATTTTGCCTTAACTATGTGAATGTACCCCAAGGTGCTCGACATCAAGAATACTAAGTTAATATATATTTACAAGAGAATGAATCAATTTTAAAATATTATTTTTTCAAAAGACACAAAGAATATTTGTCCATAAAAATGATGTTAACTCTAGAGTATTAAAAAATATATACAACACAGTGAAGAGGCTGAAAATCTCAAACACCAACCTTTCAAATAGATTCTCTCAACTCAGCTCATAAAACTGCAAAAAAGGCACTGCCACTTGAATGCTCTGCTCTTGGGAGAGGTGAAATCCTCTGTATTTATAGGAGGTTGATAAATCTAAATACATTAAATCATCGAATGTACTCTCTTCCATCCCAAATAAAGCCCAAACTAAAACAGACATACTGAGCACAAAGACACAGGAGCAAAAGATAAGAGCACAAAGATAAATAATTCTGGAAAGTCAAAGCAATCTTGAGAAAGAATAATGCAGAGGGTATCACGCTTTCTGATTTCAAGCTCTATTACCAAGCTATAGTAATTCAAATCGTATGGTACCAGCATAAAAACAAATACATAGATCAATGGAAGAGAATAGAGAGCCCAGAAATAAACCCATACATCTATGGTCAGATAATTTACAACAAAGCATTAAGAATATACAGTGAGGAAAGGGCGGCTTCTTCAATAAATGGTGTTAGGAAAAGTGGACAGTCACATGCAGAAAAATGAAAGTGGACCACTATCTGACACGATAAAATGGATTAAAGACTTGAGCATAGACCTGAAACCAGGAGCTCCTAGAAGAAAACATAGGCAGTAGGCTCCTTGAGATAGGCCTGGAAATCATTCTCTGAATCTGACACCAAAAGCAAAAGCAACAAAAGCAGAAATTAACAAGTGGGACTATAGCAAACTAGAAAACTTCTGTAGAGCAAAAGAAACCACAATCAAATGAAAAGGGCAACCTACTGAATACGATAAAATATTTACAAATCACATATCTGATAAGGAGCTAATGTCCAACACATGTAAAGAACTCATATAACTCAATAGCAAAATAAGGAAATAATTCAACTTAAAAATGGGCAGAAGACATGAGCAGACATTTTCCCAAAGAGAGGTATTACATGAAACAATGCTCTACATGATTAGTCATCAGGGAAATGCAAACCAAAACCACAGCGAGATATCACGCCCGTTAGAATGGCTATTAAAAACAAATTGGAAAAAAACAAGGGCTGGTGAGGATGTACAGAAAAGGGCAATTTTATGTGGTGCTGGTAGAAATGTTAATTGGTGGAGCCAGCATGGAAAACACTACGGAGGTTCCTCAAAAAATTAAGAGTAGAACTATGATATATCATCCAGCAATTCTATTTCTGGGGTTTTTATCCGAAGAAGACAAAACCCTAACTCAAAAAGACATACACATTCCTGTGTTCACTGCAGTATTATCCACAATAGTCAAGACATGGAAATAACTTAATGTCCATCGATGGATGGATAAAGAAATACTATTACATTATCACAATTATATATATGTTATTCAGCCATAAAAATAATGAAATATTGCCTTTTGTGACAAACTCAAGGGCATTGTGCCAAATGAAATAAGTTAGAGGAAGAAAAATACATATGATCTCTCTTATATGTGGAATTTTAAATATTTAGTGTGTATATATGTATATGTATATACATATGTGTGTGTGTGTGTGTGTGTGTGTGTGGTGTGTGTGTGCATGCTCATAGATACCAAGAACAAACTGATGGCTACCAGAGGCATGGGGTGGTGGGTAGAAGAAATGGGTGGGTTGTTTTTTGTTTTTTGGACTTTCCAGTTCAGTTCAGTCACTCAGTCGTGTCTGACTTTTTGCAACCCCATGAATCGCAGCATGCCAGGCCTCCCTGTCCATCACCAACTCCCGGAGTTCACTCAGACTCACGGCCATCGAGTCAGTGATGCATCCAGCCATCTCATCCTCTGCTGTCCCCTTCTCCTCCTGCCCCCAGTCCCTCCCAGCTTGAAAATAAAAATAAGCACAAAGATGCACAAGTGCATAATCACATGTCTTTGACATGGCACAGTGTTCCTTAATCTATCTTGGTCTAAGAGCAAGCAAACCATGGTCTACCTAAGCCACTGCCTCCTCACCAGGACCACTTCACTCACCTTCCAACTGGTTTCCCTGGTTCCACTGCTCCTCTACATGAAAGCCAGAGCTTTCAACCATGTCATTCTCTTCTTAAAACCTCATCGCAGCACTGTTTATAATAGCCAGGACATGGAAGCAACCTAGATGTCCATCAGCAGATGAATGGATAAGAAAGCTGAGGTATGTATACACAATGGAGTATTACTCAGCCATTAAAAAGAATACATTTGAATCAGTTCTAATGAGATGGATGAAACTGGAGCCTATTATACAGAGTGACGTAAGCCAGAAAGAAAAACACCAATACAGTATACTAACGCATATACACGGAATTTAGAAAGATGGTAACAATAACCCTGTATGTGAGAAAGCAAAAGAGACCCAGATGTATAGAACAGTCTTTTGGACTCTGTGGGAGAGTGAGAGGGTGGGATGATTTGGGAGAATGGTTCAATGCATGATACTGGATGCTTGGGGCTGGTGCCCTGGGATGACCCAGAGGGATGGTACGGGGAGAAAGGAGGGAGGGGGGTTCAGGATGGGGAACACGTGTATACCTGTGGCAGATTCATGTTGCTGTATTGCAAAACCAATACAATATTGAAAAGTAATTAACCTCCAATTAAAATAAATAAATTTATATTTTTAAAAAACCCTCCTAACCACTTCTTATCAGAACACTATCTCAACTCAATCTCAACTTCCTATTTAAAAACAGAACACAAAGGTCAAATGTGGATTCTCTGGAGACAGACCCCCTGGCTCAGGCACGGACAGACTGTGTGTGAACCTGAAGAAATTGCTTATCCTCTCTGAGCCTCAGTTTTAATACAAGTACAATGGAGATAATAACAATGCCTACCCACAGCATAGGGTTGATGTGATTCCCACACGATACAATTAACAAGGCTTATGAGACCCCACTGCTGACTCCCTCCAACTTCACGTCCTGCAATCTTCCTCCTGTCCATTCCACACCAGCCTCGCCAGGCTTAGGGCTCTGACTTGTCTTCTTTCTTTTCTTTCTTATGTTCGCTGTGGCTTCTCTCTCATACCATTCAGAGCTCAACTCAAATGTAACCTCACAATCATGCTAAGTCACTTCAGTCGTGTCCAACTCTTTGTGACCCTATGGGCTGTAGTCCACCAGGCTCCCCTGTCCATGGGATTCTTCAGGCAAGAATAGTGAAGTGGGTTGCCATGCCCTCCTCTGGGGGATCTTCCCAACCCAGGGATCAAACCTGAGTCTCCTGCATTGGCAGGCAAGTTCTTTACCTCTTGCACCACTGGGGCAGCCCAACATTACAATCATTTCACCTTAAATAACCACCTAGACCTTCGCAGACCCTCACTCTCTATACTCAGATCGTATGTTACTGAAAGGTTGTTGTTGAATCATGCAAAGATGCCAGGATTCTTGGCCCCCGGAGGAGAAGAATTCAATCCGGGGCCAGAGACGAGGCTTGATCGCTCAGAGCTTTTGTGTAATAAAGTTTTATTGAAGTATAAAGGAGATAGAGAAAGCTTCTGACATAGGCATCAGAAGGGGGCAGAAAGAGTACCCCCTGCTAGTCTTCAGCTGGATGTTATATAGTCACTAGCAGTCTGAAAGAAAGGAATGCCTTAAAACTCAGAATGGCACCAGGCCCCTCACCCATAAGATGCATTTTGGGATAATCTTGGCACCAAATGGTTCATCCTGGGCCAAAAAATGAATAACTTGAATCTTGAAGAAGGGCAAATCACCATACAAATAGTTTCGCTTACATAGATTAGGGGAACAATATCTGAGTATAACATGTTGGTTTGTCAAGTAGGTTCTGAGCCAAGAGGCAGAACTGACTTGAAGACAGAGTTCGGGGTAAATGCATAGTACATTTAGCATAGCTTAAGATAAACATTTTCATAAGAGAAATGCATTGGTTATCTCTAGGTTTGAGAATAGTTAACTTCAGGTGAAACCAGGTGTCATTATGGTAACACAGTATTTTAAGAGAAACCTCCTTTTAACTTTGTACAGAGAAGAAAAACATATCAATAGTTGGTTCCCTCCTGCCGCTTAAGAGAGATAAAAATGTCTGACACTTGCAGGCTATTTCCTCCGTTTGGAGACCCCTGGCCTTCCTGCCTGTTACCCTCCCATTACTTTTCCTCACAGCTTTCAGCCTTATGTGAAGTCACATTCACTCCCTATTGCATGCTCTTTTTCTCGCTCACTGGAACGTAAGCTTCATGAGGGCAGGAGTTTCACATGTCATGCTTACTATCACATCCTTAGTATCTACTGCAGTGCCTGGTACATGGAAGGCACTCAAAAGATATTTGCTGAATACTAGAATAATGAAATGCTTACTCAGGCAGATAGTTCATAAATAAAATGTCAGTTACTGGTATCATCAGGGACTGTTAGACCAAATTATCTAGCCATGTTCATTTTAGAAATGAATGGGCAGTAGATCAAATTTGCAGAATCAGTGACATAGTTAAGACTACAACCCAGTTGCTAAATGAGTGTGTACTTTCAAGAGATAATCCTGCAAAAACAAATATTTCACTGCTCTTTAGTTCATTTTAATTCTGTGCAACAACATCCATAAGACGGATGAAAGGACTTGATAGCCCTAGGACTAGGTGGCTGTGAGTGACTATTCTTATTGTAGCCACAATCTATGCCATCCTGCTGGTAGCATGCCTAAAATCCCAGTTATTATTCACTTTTATGAATCAAAGCATTGAAGACTGATTTTAAAATAAAACTATCTAGGTGCAGTATTGGTAATTCTTAAATATCTTAGCTCAAACTAATTCATAGCGATAGGAACAAGATACCAAATAGAAGCATGATGTAAAGGAACCCTGGGAAGGCAGACTTTGGAGGGGAGAAAAAAGAAGACAATTCAAGCACAGCATAGTTAGCCTCCTGGATGAGCTAGCTTACGAGCAGCACTCCCGAGCATGTGTGTGCAGGAAGGCACCATCAGCTGTGGGAGGAAAGCTGGGGAAATGACATGCGGTAACTGTTCCCGTGAGACTGTTTCAGAAACGGGGATGCCAGGGCAAAGAAAATAAAAACAAAGGCAAGGACATTCTTCTTTGAGCTTTATTTAGTGTAAGTTCTGGAAGTAAACAGGGGGCATGGGGAGGGAGTACAAGTAGGTTTGGCTGGTGAATGGAAGACAAGGGAGCCCATGAAAGGGTGTACCCCAATAATTTGGGGGTGAAGAAAATGTTACCCAAAATTAAAGAACCAGCACCTTGAGATTAGTTACTCTTGAGATGGATTGGTCAGAATGGTGCCTCCATAGAATGTAGCACAAGGAGAAACTGACCAGCCTGACTTAGGCCCACAATGTCTCAAGCCTGTGTAACCAGGCTGCCCTAAAAGACCCTCGGGGTCTTTGTATTTAGATCCAGGATCACTTCTTTTTTGCGCATTTGTACTGCTATGTTTAATTCCCAACTTTCAGCTCCATTTCCTGGACTGAGTTTAGTTAGAACATGAGGTATCAGGTTTCAAATAAAGTTTCCTCCTATTTTCTCCACTTTGTTTTATTAGGTTGTTCTGTAAGTATTTACTCAGTACCTGCTGTAGGCTATAGTGCTCTGTTTGCCATTGGAGATACATTAGGAACAACAACAGCAAAAATATAAAATGCCTTAATCACGGACAGACCACCACCAACAGACACGCACGCACGCATGCACACTTTTTAGCCTTTATGGGAAACGAGTCACAGTCCTATTAGAAGCACATACTGTCTAATTCAGAATGGAATCTGCAGTTTCTAAAGGTAACATCCCTGTTTGTGAGTAACTAGGTAAAAACACACCATTTGGGTGTGCTGAATACTTAATCTAAGCAATGAGGTCTTGCAGAAACACAATAAAAAATCATGCAAGAAATCACTGAGCCACTGTGCACATGCATATGAGCACTGATGGGAATTGTTAGAAATTAAACTAACTAAAGAAGACCTTACCCCCAGAGAGCTATTTAGTTTTGCAGAGAAAAGGAGATTTATGCCTCATGAAACCAAGTTTGCACAGTATGATCAAGTGCCAGATTATTTAGTTCAGACAACAATAATTAGCGAGCACTTTCCAGTAACAGTCCACACTAATCTTTTAGCAAAATTTTAAACAAACCATCTGAATGTGCTGATTTGAATTCTGATCTCCTATTTTTCCTCACTATTATATATAACCATATGATAGGGCAGCAAAGGCAAGAACCAGGGTATAAAAGCCTATAAAGTCTACTCAAGAAAGGGTCACATTCCAATACTACAGTGGCTTTAGGGCTCAGGTGCCCCGTGGTCAAGAAATGGCCTTTGGAAGAAGCACAGGAGCCAAAGTTAAACTGTCTGAGGTATGAGGGATACTGCTGATACGAAACTGTTAGCAGCCAGAGTCTTCCCTCAGTAACACCCATGTACAGCTACAGCCCTTCAGTGCTGCTGCTGCTGCTGCTAAGTCGCTTCAGTCGTGTCCGACTCTTGCGACCCCATGGACTACAGCCCACCAGGCTCCCCCGTCCCTGGGATTCTCCAGGCAAGAACACTGGAGTGGGTTGCCATTTCCTTCTCCACCTTCAGCGGTAGTCAGTTTCTATTTTCTAGATGTTCCTGGAGTGCCCACTTCTTTTTCTGTTACCTTAAAGCCCTGTGCTGAGCCAAGGTGAAGCATCTTCTATAGCTATAGAATAGATTTCATTCCATGAGGGAAAGTTTAGGTACAACGTGAGACTCTTCTTTCATTTCCATTCCATGGCCAAGGCCAGGACCCTGAAGGTTGTCGCTGGTAATAGCCTAAGCCCTGTCAAGTCCTGTCTTTACAGATGATGAGGCTTGAGTTATCTGTATCTGTCCGTAAAGGGACAACTGGATTCTCAAAGTATCAGATATACAACTGTGAATGAAGAAACCAGCAGAAAAGAGAACCCTTACATAAGCTGGCTCTGTATGTTCTTCTCTACCAAAGCTAGGTAATAGTGAGTTACCCTAAGCAGATCTGCAGAACCAACTGTATCTATGATAGTGTGTTCTCCATTACCTAAAGAATTCAGGTCAGATCATCTTCATTTGCTCTCAAAATAGTTTTCCACTACTGTTGCTGTTGTCCAGTCACTATGTTGTGTCCAATTCTTTGTGATCCCATGAACGCCAGGTTTCCCTGTCCTCCACTATCTCCAGGAGTTTTCTCAGATTCATGTTCATTGAGTCAGTGATGCTATCTAACCATCTCATCCTTTGCTGCCCTCTTCTCCTTTTGCCTTCAATCCTTCCTAGCATCAGGGTCTTTTCCAATGAGCCGGCTTTTCACATCAGATGGCCAAAGTACTGGAGCTTCAGCTTCAGCATCAGTCCTTCCAATGAAGAGTCGGGGTTGATTTCCTTTAGGATTGACTGGTTTGATCTCCTTGCAGTCCAGTGGATTCTCAAAAGTCTTCTCCAGCACCCACAATTCAAAGACTTCAATTCTTCAGTGCTCAGCCTTCTTTATGGTCCAAATCCAACCTACATTTCACTCTCATACACCAGTAATCTTTCATGTACCCCCTCTACTCTACTCTTTAGAGTTCCCTGAATGTGTAATACATTTTCACACCTCTGGGTGTTACTTGATGGTGATCCTTCTGTCTGAAATGCACTTTTAACCCCATTTTCCATTTACCAACACTTTATAGAATCCACCTGGTTCAAATACTCCCTCTCTTTTCAAATTTTTTCCTGACTCTCTAGTCAAAATTAACCATTTAGGCTGTATAACTTTTATCCTTGTCTTAATCTACTGTTAGTTCTTTAGAATTCTAAGCCTTCCTACTAAACTTTAAGTTGCCTGAGGATAGGATTATGTATTTTGTTCCCCTTTAAGTCTTCTTCAAACTGTTCACAGAGTTCTCAAGGCAAGAATACTGAAGTGGTTTACAATTTCCTTCTCCAGTGGACCATGTTTTGCCAGAGTGAAAAAGTTGGCTTAAAACTCAATATTCAAAAAGACTGAGATCATGGCATCTGGTCCAATCACTTCATGGCAAATAGATGGCGAAACAATAGAAACAATGACAGACTATTTTCTTGGGCTCCAAAATCACTGCAGATGGTGACTGCAGCCATGAAATTAAAAGACACTTGCTCCTTGGAAGAAAAGCTATGACAAACCTAGATAGCATATTAAAAAGCAAAGACATTACTTAACCAACAAAAGTCTATCTAGTCAAGGCTATGGTTTTTCCAGTGGTCATGTATGGATGTGGGAGTTGGACTATAAAGAAAACTGAGTGCTGAAAAATTGATGCTTTTGAACTGTGGTGTTGGAGAAGACTCTTGAGAGCTCCTTGGACTGCAAGGAGATCAAACCAGTCAATCCTAAAGGAGGTCAGTCCTGAATATACATTGAAAGGACCGATGCTGAAGCTCCAATACTTTGGCCACCTGATGTGAAGAACTGACTTATTGGAAAAGACCCTGATGCTAGGAAAGATTGAAGGCAGGAGGAGAAGGGGACAACAGAGGATAAGATGGTTGAATGGCATCACTGACTCAACAAACATGACTTTGAGCAGGCTCCAGGAGTTGGTGATGGACAGGGAAGCCTGGCGCACTGCAGTCCATGGGGTCACAAAGGCTCAGATACAACTGAGAAACTGAACTGAACTGAAGTCTTCTTCAGTTCCTAGCATGTGTCTTTCACATAATAAGTACTCAAAAAATGCTTGTTGCATGTATGGATGGGTAGATGGATGGATGAATGAATAACACATAGCATCTCAGTTTCCTAACATAAAAATTAATAGATGATTGCCAAGGGACATTAACTAGCTATAAATGTCTTAGGATTCTTTTAGAAAGCTATTAGCTCTCATTTAGCTCAGTAGACACTGAGGGAGGAAAAAAAACATCTCATTAGACTCACACATGAAAGAAACAGGAGCCTCACCAGAGTCTTACTCAGGACCCTACAGGAAGAAATCTCAGCAAAGGGTCTAGAAGAACCTCTAGGTTCCAAAGGAGGGCTAGTACTTGGAGGAAATAGAAATAGCGGTAGCATAAACGTAGAAACAAGCTGAGCAAAAAGCAGTGTAGTAAAAGACATTTCAGAGCCAAACAAAAATAAATCTTGAATTAGCAACAACTTGAACTACTAGTAAAACAGCTTCTTTTCATCTGTAGATATGAATGGTGGCTAAGTTTTACTTCAAATCTGCATGTGCAGTGAACATGCATCTTCCAGTGGAGGATGCTGGTATATGCTGTTGCTAGTGCTCAAGAATCTCATGGAAATAAAGGGGCCATACAGAAGGGTTAATGGTTTCTATCTTATACAGATTAAAGACTGTGAAAGCACATAAAAATCTTTCCCAAAGTAGACTAACATCAAAAGAGCCTTCAGTTACTCAAATAAGCATCAATTTGCAAACATCTAGAAACACAAAAAGTATAAAAATGTCAGTAGTCATCAAACTGATATCAATGATATGTAGGGCAGACATATGTTCCATACATATGGAATTGCCCCATATTCATTTTCTGTTTCCATAAGGACCTAGAAATGTCCCATGTGTGTTTAATTCTGAGAGGCAGGCAAACATATATGTGATGCCAGAGCCATTCTCATTTCCCATTTTTTTATAAGCTGATTTGTGCAAGTATTAAGGTCAGAAAGTGAGACATTAGTCCTCATATCCTCAAGCCTGGATTATTCCATTATATGACTGGGATTTTTATCTTCATGGTAAACCACATTTCACTTACTTCTGTGTCACCAACTATAAGGGCACATAGTGGGGAACAGAACAGGGAAATCAGACAGTGAGAACACAGTAAGGTAGGGACATGGGCTGGAAGACCAGCATGTGAGAATGTGTTCATTAGCTTAACAACTGTTCTTGGAGACCTACTATGTGCCAAGCACCATCCTTGGTACTGAAAATATAATAAAGAAAAAAAGATACAATTCTGACTCTTGAGTGGTAGGAGATTAAATAAATAAAATACATAGTATGCTGCAGCTACTGCCGCTGCTGCCAAGTTGCTTCAGTCGTGTCCCACTCTGTGCGACCCCATAGATGGCAGCCCACTAGGCTCCTCTGTTCCTGGGATTTTCCAGGCAAGAATACTGGAGAATACATTTCCTTCTCCACTGCATGAAAGTGAAAAGTGAAAGTGAAGTTGCTCAGTTGTGCCCGACTCTTAGCGACCCCATGGGCTGCAGCCTACCAGGCTCTTCCGTCCATGGGATTTTTCCAGGCAAGAGTACTGGAGTGGGTTGCCATTGCCTTCTCTAAGTAGTATGCTAGATGCTGTTAAGTGTGAAAGGTGATGAAAAATTAGCAGTAAGAAAAGACAGTTAACATGAAAATCACTCAATTGCAAACACTGAGTTCCATCTAAGATACTGACATTTACAAAATCAGATTGGGATGAAAATTATGAAGTTAACGATGCTTGGCCTCTCTGCTCCTTATCCTTACCCTTTAGGTGCTATTTACTTTTTTTAAACATACCTTCTCTTTATTCCCCTAGGAGATTCAGGGTAACCAACTGTGGAATTGAAACTGCTAGTGCCCCAGTGACCATTTTTTTTCTTTCAGCCCCACATGCCATATTACAAGATCAGTATTTTATTTCTAGATAATCTGATAATCCAAGAGGAAACATAGCAACATCTAAAGCCACTCCCCTATCCTCAGAAGATACGTTTGTTGTTATTTAGTTGCTCAGTTGTGTCCAACTCTTTTGCGACGCCATGGAAAGTAGCCTACTAGGCGCCTCTGTCCATGGGATTTCCCACTCAAGAATACTGGAGCAGATTGCCATTTCCTTCCCCAGGGGATCTTCCTGACCCAGGGATAGAACCCACATCATCCGCATGGCATGCAGATTCTTTACCACTGAGCCACCAGGGAAGCCCAAACAATGCAGACAGTGCCTTAAGCTAAAGGAGTTTCTTGAAATCAGGAATTTCATGCACCTTGTCATACAGTGAGAGAGAAGTCTCAGGCAAAGTCTCTTCCCCAGTGACATACTTAACCTATGGGGTAAAGAGAGGTTAACCCTAAATCTTTTTAACTCTAAAACCTCAATAAACCTACTTTCAATTTTCATTTGATTTCGAGAGTTTAAATGCGGAGCTTCTTCGTACTCTGTGAGACATCTGCCTTCCGATGTGTATTCTGGAGGCCCTGCCAGGACGTGAACATGAGTGACATGCACTTAGCACAACCAGGGACCAGAGCAGAGCCTGGGGATCAGTAAATGTATCTGTCATCACCTAATAAGCATCTGGAGAAGGCGATGGCACCCCACTCCAGTACTCTTGCCTGGAAAATCCCGTGGATGGAGGAGCCTGGTAGGCTGCAGTCCATGGGGTCATGAAGAGTCAGACATGACTGAGCGACTTCACTTTTCACTTTCATGCATTGGAGAAGGAAATGGCAACCCACTCCAGTGTTCTTGCCTGGAGAATCCCAGGGACGGGCTGCCATCTATGGGGTCACACAGAGTCGGACACAACTAAAGCGACTTAGCAGCAGCAATAAGCATCCAGGAGTCAGGCCCAGGTTCCTGTTTTTTCGTTAAAAGCACGATTTGGGACTGCAACCTTCATGTGTGCAGAAAACCACAGAGGAACATGTGCACGCCTACAGGATTTCAGTTGGCAAAAGCTTTTAGGGAGCAGGTGGGAGAGCTGTTTAGATTTTTTTCCAATTAATTGAGTTAGAAATTGTAGTAAATAAACAGTTTTAAGTACATTTTCTACCCTCTAAACAGTTCCCATATCATTGAAGAGCAGCTGCTTCAGGATCCCAGGTGACTCACAGAAGCACAGGCTGGGCATGGGAGCGGGGGACCTGGCAAAGGGAATCCCCAGCCACTGCGGGGGAGGGCTTACCATGAGAATCTGTATCCTATCACATCGTATATAGTGTAGCAGAGGAGGACATAGGCACAGCAAGAGATACTGGGCTCATTACAGCTGTACAAACGTTACCACCCTCAATGATCTCAACAGTTACCTGAAAAGTTATCAATATGCGCATTTGAGAGATGAGGAAACTATCAGGATCTTATATTGTGCAAATAATCAACCCAAAATTCACACTCAGGTTTATTTTACCTGGAGCTCTTAAACTCTCTTATCAAAGACTATATATGACGATGGTGTTGACACTGATGTTAATGAAGGTAATGGTGATCTGAAAATGGTGGTAGTGCGAGAAAAACCATCAATGGGAGAACTGTTAATAACAGGAGAGCTAAGACAGGCAATTTTTTAAAAATGGTCTTGCTAGGCAAAATTTATACTAATTATAGTCATTTATGTGAATCGTGTAAATTATGCCTAATTATAAGTCACCACAATAATATTTATGCACAAAAATAAATATGTCAGAATGACTTTGATCTAAAATGTATTTGATTATAACAGTCATCTCTCTATATATGTAATCAGACTTCACTGTTGCCCAGGTTCTAACGTGCACGTGTGACATCTTGACAGCATTCTATATTCTGCAAAAGATGCTGTCTGAGGACATTCTCAAGCACCAGACATTATCAAGTATTGGGAGGAAACAGGCAACTAATACTAACGAAATAGGGTATGGCTCTGGAGAATCTCAGGGTGTGGTCATCCCATCCTGACCTCTGCCATGAATTAATTATCATAGTCCTAATTCTATAGATTAGGAACCTGAGGCTAGATTCAGTGAAATAGCTCATCCATAGACTTTAGTTTTCTATTCACAACTAAAAAAGTGAAATTAATTGCTAGTGAAACACCCAGATTCAGTAATCCCACCACCCCCAAAATCTCTTTTCTTCAAAGAAATCAAAAGCCCACCCATTCTCTATTAGTTGGAGGAATTCTCACTTTAATTTTTTAAAACATAATTGCTCATCTACTGAACCCAATTATTTTGGTTGTTGGAACCAGCTTTAAGAATGAAAATAAAGAGCCCATTGAGGGTTAAAACCTAATCAAAAACAAGAAGCCATCAGCCAGCCCATGTGTCTAGACTCCCATTATACCTGCCACACCTCAAGGATCAGACAGACTTAACTAGGTAAACATCTACCCTCATCCAGGGGAGGGAAAATTTCTAATAAAGATTAAATAACCAACATTATCCAACTTAATTCCACAGAAAGCAAAGAAGAAATAATGGCAATAATGTTTGGTAGGGAAAGAGGGAGGTAAAAATCAGAAGCTTGGGCCACTGCCTGCATCAGGACCCCTCAGGACAGAGAGCCCTAAAGCAAGTATCAAGGTTTATGTTAAGTTCAGACTTTGTAGCCGCAGACATGAGAGGGGATCAGGCAAGGTGCATAGCTGATCTTTACAGTAGGATGACTGCATTGCTGAAAATACAGAGAATTCCCTGAAAAGCAAATTTCCATATTTAAGACATAGGTTGAGAAAAGTCTCCCCAAACCAAGGACAATGAGTTGCTTGTGTTTAGGATTTTGCAAACCACTTTGTCCATCCACTCTTACAGATAACCAAAAATTGCTGGAGGATGAATCAGTTAGCATTTGCATCAAGAGGTTGTGTGAAGCAGATACTCTGAGAACTGACCTTTCAGTCTGCACTTGGGGCCATGTACATCCCTGGCTCATTTCCATTCACAAGGCCTGGTCATATTATACTTAAGCAGAATGTCAGCAATCCAGACCATGGAATAATCCCAAGGTATGGTCCCTTTGAACTTGCCAACTCTAAAATGGATGTGCAATGACATTTGGAGTAGCTAATGTGACTAAGGTCAATGTTTTCCACTGATTGTTGAGACAATATTAATAGCTAATATTTATTGAGGACTTAGTATATGTCGGGCACTCTTCCAAGTACCTTACACGGACTAACTCATTTAATTCTCACATCAACCCTTGGAGACACACACTATTACTACTCTCATTTAACCTATGTGGAAATAGGTACAGATGTTAAGAAATGTCCTTAAGGTCATAAATTTTAATAAGAAAATTTCTGTACCACTGAAGTAGGGGAAAGTTAAATTGTTATAAATGCATCTGAAGTGACTGATATCTTTGTTACCGCAAAACCAGACTGAGCCCCCTCTTGACCTTCAGCTGTTAGAGGTGTGGTACATTAAGATGTCTTACTCATCCATGCAACTCCCAGTCACTTGTCAGGGCCAGGCTGGTCAATAAATGTTGAATGAATACCCTGCTTACCTTGTATTTCACAATATCTATATCTATATGACAACTTTAAAGGGTATTTAAAGGCTAGAACAATCTGCATTCATTTTGAGGATCAAGTCTATCATTTATTAAGCCTACTAATCTATCTGCCTGCCAATCTCTCCTATACACTGTGACAGATGACACATTGTCTTTTATGTTGACATTTTCATCCAAGGACCTTGATGTGCATTGTGAACCTGATCCTACTCATAAAAATATTCATGCATTCCAGGGAGCACATTCACTCAGAATCTAAAGGTGCATCCACGGCTGCAAACCAACTGGCAGACAGCTCAGGATCCCGCTGCAGATATGTCTTGCTTGGCTAGCAGTGTTTAAAATTTTTATTTGAATGTGTAGATCAGGGCTGCCTCTCTTTGCAAATAAAGCTAGATTCGCACATTTTGTTACCTGAAAGTGAAAGAGTTAGTAGCTCAGTCGTGCCCGACTCTTTGCAATCACATGTACTGCAGCCCGCCAGGCTCCTCTGGCCATTGAATTCTCCAGGCAAGGATACTGGAGGGGGTTGCCATTTTCACTACCTGCCTGGACCCAAAAGTGTTTAAAAGTGAGTCCACCAATCTACTGGTACCCAGGGATTTGGAGTAGACTGAATAGAGACCTCTGTGCTCCTAAAGTTTATAATCTATGGTCAGCACTTCAGGTGGATAGAAAACTTTTCAGGCAATGAGGCCACTAAATATCTTTTATTTCAAGTGATATCTTTTATTTGCTTGGGATATCTTTGCATTTGCTTGGGATAACGATATACACTCCTTCCATATACACATATCTAATTCTCCTAGAGGAGACTCAGGATCACTTCACTCCTATTTTCAAGGCATCCCTGAGATACACTCATTATGGCCACATCTTCAGAAATGGATAAACTACAACCCAGGGAAGGACAGACAATCTTATAGGTATCCAGTGATGGAATGCCCCAGAATAAAGCAAATGCTTTCACTCCGAGTTTACCCACTTGACTGGAATGTTCTCTGTTACATTTTTCATCTTAAAACCCCTCTTGTGAAGAAATGAGATTTATTCAAGACATCACCATGGTCTGTTCTTAGACTCCTCTTTGCCAGGCAGCCTGGAGAGAAGAGAGGCTGACTTGGAGGTGGACCACTGCAATAGTTCAGAATAACAGCCACATGTCCTGTATGATAGAGATGATGGGGCTTAGGAGAGGCTCACGGTCCTCCAGGACTGCTCGCTCTCTTTCAATATGACCTCTTGGATTCAGCTTTTGGTTCAATGTGAAGCTGTGGCCAACCAGATCTCTCTTGCTGCCCCGGTGTTATTTACAGTCTGGATCTGGTCCATGGTGTGGAGTACAGCAGTGTCAATCAATACTTCTTACACTGTAGACATTTACGTGCCATTGACGGAGAACTTTCCATTTCTTCCTGTAGTCCCACTGACTAGCCCTCTCTGCTCAGGCCCATTAGAGAACTCGACTGTGAAATTATCAGCGAGTAAATGCCAGGCCTTATACTGGTGTGTACCTTCCAGTAAGAGCCTTTCCTATTTGCTCCACTGGAGGATAGGCAGCTCTCCTTGGCATTCTTTTCTGCTGCAGGATTGTTATAATTGTCCCTGGATTGGTCTCAGGGACTCTGGAGCATTTGCTTGGGATAACGATGAGCAACACATCACCAAACATGATAAATGACAATGGAGTTTTGTGGCTTGAACTCTTTCCTTCTTCTAGAAAGCACTGCCTTAGTGCTCAATTTGCCATAGAGTCACCTCATTGTACAACAATCAGAGACTGTCTTTTTCTAACTGTTGTCTCTCATTCGGAATTATCTAAAACAAAGTATTAAGTAGCACCACTTCTGGCTGTAAACAGTGATCCTACCGATGCCTGAAATGAGGTTGGTTACTTTCTTCTATGTAGCTCAAGGATTCCTCACCTCTGATCAAAGGTCACAAGCAAATAAAGATGGGGGTCTCTGTGCCACACACCCCCCCAGGCCAGACTTCTATGCCCTGACGCTTCTTCTGCCTACTCAGGGTTCCCCAAGAGCCAGTGAAGTGCTCACCTAGGCTTGCCCCACTTAGGAGCTCTCCCAGGTGTTCCCAGGTGACAGCAATCCAACTCCTAGTGCTTCAGAAACTGGCTCTGCTCAGCTGTCAATGATGCTAATCACTGATGGTACCCACTGAGCTAACAATTTCGCATTTCTATCTTTTGATAGAGGGAATTTCTGGAGTCATTGCCTTATCCCAAAGGCAGACCAAGGAAAACTACAGCCTTCTGGGTAACACTGACACCAACTCAGATTTGCATTCCTACATTCCCTGAAAGCTATGCTGCCTTGCTCATCACATGGGTTTGTTCCTATGGCATAAAATCACACATAAACTCAGTAGAAAACTGTTGATGGTGTTTAAGGTTCTGCACAGGGGCAGCAGCTCTGTCTCCAGAGTTCTCTCCTGACTCCTCTGCTCTCTGAACAGTAAGCAGCAGCAAGCAGCTGCTACCCCGGAGGGGATGGCTCCCGTTGAGTGAAATTTCTGAATCTCTTTGTGATCTGATTTGAGGATACAATGTTTGTTGTCCTTCTTGGTCACTGGACCCAGTAAAGTAAGACCTCTTCAAATAGTCAAGCCTGAACGGGGGCTGGGGGCTTTCCTGGTGCCTCAGTGGTACAGAAACCGCCTGCCCGTGCAGGAGACACAGGTTGGATCCTTGCTCCGGGAAGATCTCATGTGCCATGGAGCAACCGGGCCTGTGCGCCACAATTACGGAGCCTGCACTTGAGAGCCCATGAGCCACAGCTACTAAAGCCCACGTGCCCTAGAGCCTGTGCCCTGCCACAAGAGGAGCCACCGCAATGAGAAGCTGCGCACTGCAACTAGGGGTTAGCCCCTGCAGCAGCCAAGAGCCAGCATGACCAACAATAAATAGAATTATGAATGGGGGCTGCAAGGCCTGTAACCAGTGAGAGGAGTTCACTGCCCAAGGAGATGGAAGGTGAACACGAAGAAAGAGCCAACAAAGAGAAAATCAGGGCCTCCCGCCTCAGTGTCTCCTACTTGTACGGCCGCGTCCAGCCTAAAAGGGCAGTGGCCCTGAGAGTTCCTGTGGAGTCAGCAGTGTGCTCTGAGCTAGCCAAGGGAAGCGGTGCATGTGAGGAGAGGAAGCACAGCTCTTTTATTTTTGAACACTGCATCATCGGTCTCAGAGCCGATCTGAACTTTGTTTTCTAATAATCAGGAATCAGAAATGACAGAGGAGGAAAAAACCAAGCTTGGCACCTCCCAAGGCCTATCCCCGTGGCAGGATCAGGACCAAGGCGCCAGCGCTTTTCATTCTCTTTCTCTGAGTTGAAGAGGTGCTATAACGGCAAAACTCACTGAAGCAAAGGAAGATGCAGTGACTGGAAATGTCTTTGTCCCTAAAATACCCCACTGGCTTTCAAACAGGGAGAGGACTGAGAGGATGCCAGCCCAAGGACCCGACGTGGCTCCCGGGGGAGATTTGGTGCCCTGCAGCCTCAGCACTGGCTGGGATCCTGCCATAAAAGCATCTGCTTCCTCCAGGTGCGGCCAAAAAGGAACTTTTCAAAGGTCCTGACTCTCCAAACAGACGTGACTGAAGCAGCAAAATCTCTAGGAGGAAAAGCAGGGTTGGCTTTAGAGAAAAGCTGGTCCCAATGCTCTGGGGGAAGGGGCTCATAAAAGCAATGAGAAGGACAGCTTTGAAAGGAAGATATTCAGTGAGAAAGGGATTAAACAAGGAAAGGTGGTCCAATGAGAAATCATAGCTTTGGTAATTTTCTGGGAAGACAAAAAATAACTCTGAATGTTTTGTTTGGTGGCTGGAATCCTGGGATGGGGGGCTACCTTTTGAAGGTTCTAGCACCAAGTAACTTGCCTTCTCAATCAAGTCTTTCGGTCAAATAGCTTGAGAGAAGTGGGTGTTGGTTTTAGTCAAGTAATTTCCCAGATATGCTGCAGGTGGACCAACTCTGGAGCCCATTTAACAACTCTGGGATGAAGGGGAAGCCCTGTGGCAGAGAGCATGTTGGATGAAGGGAAATGTGCCTTTCAATAAGACCCAGTCACAAGCAGGGTCGATTTCCTCGTGCAAGAGAAACACAGCAATAACACCCGACAAAATACACCCTCTTTACTCCTTTGAGGTCCTATTTAAAGACCACTGCCACTCATGACTCTTCTGTGAAGCAATTAAAGCAGGTTCTACCTCCAGACAGGGAGGAAAACCTTCATTTTCTTAAGGGACTCATTCAAGGTCACACTGAGCTAGGGCCAGAAACAAGAATTCCTGCCTCCAAGTTCAATTCTTTTTATCACATCATTCCACCTCTACTGGATAAATATTGTAAGGAGGGTAGCTTAAAGACAGAGCTAATAAAGAAGGGTTTATATGGATGTGGGATTGTAGGAAATGAGCCAGAATGCTGGTTTCTGAAGACATTCCTGGGCCTGCACAAGAGATGAGGGAGAATCAAGCAGGAGGATGCAGGTCAATTAGAAAATGATGGAGCCAGTTGTTTCTAAACTCAACATTCTTTAATCTGTAAGGTAGAGTCAAATGATGAAATGAATAATCCTTCCCAGGAAGCAGTGAAAACAGATGATCACAAAAAAAGCAACAGAGGCAAATAAAAAATACTCATAATAAAATCTATTTAAATACAAATCCTTCAAAATAATTACTAGGGTAGTTCACTCTCCAGATAAATTCCTCTCACCTTTTCTTTCTCAACATTTTCCCCCTCAGATTGACCCTAAGGAACTCAGAAATATATTTGTATTTCCTCTAACTCAGTATTGGAAAGGAAATAAAGAATTGTTTTAAAAAATGTATTTCACTGACATGACCTCATCCTGCTTGACAATCATACTCACATTAAAAAAAATTATGCCAACATCAGACACACCTTAGTCAACTGCCCACCTGCTCTCGGTCTCCCTCTTCCTACACTGGCCTAAAATGCATTCCAATATTTCCAAGTTCACAGTTATCATCACCTCATTCTCTGGAACTCGGCAGCTCACAATCCCTCAGGACAACCCTGGTCAGGACAATCAGTGCCTCCAGGTAGAAGCTACCACCACCCCACCATCCCCAGTGCTGATATGACCTTTCTAACACAAGTCAATTTCTGTGAGGAGGACCTGGCTTTCTTTTACGTCCACCTGGGCCATTTCTCTGGAAAGGAGGGGATATTGGATGTCGAGCTATTCTGCTACAGCTCCTTAATAAGATCAGCTTGTCAAAGGAAAAGAGACCAAGAAGGTGGGAAGTGATGTTGGGAGATCCAGAGTAGGGGGACATTCTGCATTTTGCCATTTTAACCATCAAACCTGATTCTACAGGACAGCCCAGCCCTGCTTTCCGACCACATATGCCTGGTACTGGGTCTGCATTCTGGCACTGCCTCCATCACCATACACTGTCGTTCGAAGCCTCTGTGCTTGAAGAAATCACTGGTGTCCACCTCCTCCCCCTGCCTCCATGAGAAAAGTGATCAAAGGCACGACATTGGCAACATGCCGCTGTTATATAAACAGACTCAGCTGAGGGCAGAACCAAGCAGGAATCTATATGCCATGGAGGCCAAGTTCACTGTCATCCCAACCTGGGACTACTCCGTTTTCTGGACCAACATGAGCTCACATTGTTGCCGCAGCTCAAATTCAGGGATTTGTCCTAGCCTCCCTTGAGGCTGGAACCCAAGACCACAGGAGCAGTCTCAATTCTCAGCCCAAGTGCCTTCTCCTGTCACTTGAGAGCTGCAAATTTAGATGGAGGAGGACAACTTTCTACGAGGAGGGCTAAATGAGGCATCTACTTGACCAATTTTTAATGGAAACTAATAGAAATGCGTGTCTCTCTCATGCTGAGTTCTGTTTCAGTTAACTTTATTGTGGAGAGGGGGCTGGCAAAGAGAAGGCTATGGCATTTTAAAAACAACTAGCTGAGGCCTGGAGGTTTTTCTTTCTCTCTTTTTCCAAGGATGCTGCAGTCCAAGGGGAAAAAAATGGGAGGGGGAAGGCAGAGAAACCATCTTCTCCCTGGCACTCTCAAAGCCTGACGCGGTGCCAGCCGCTCCACCAACCGTCTGGAGAGAAGGTAACTGTCACTCTTCTCACCGAAACTTCTTGCTTTCAGATCAGAGGCTGGCAGGTTTATCTGCTTCTGAGCAGCTTCGGAGCCACGTCAGTGACACTAGCTACGTCAGCAAGAGCAATCGGAAGGGAGGATGATGCCACTGCCAGCAGCAGTGGGAGGGAAAATTGTAGCCTTCAAGAAAATTCTTCGGTCTGTCCGTGTGGCTGACTCGCTCACACTGACTTAGATGACTGCCACTGATTTCAGAAAGCCAGGAGGAAACAGGTAGCTTTACACAGCCATTTTCGAGTTGGGGGTACAGGAGGTTTTAGTTAATAAAGGCTTACGCTTTTAAACCCCTTGTGTAGGACCTGCCCCCAACGTAGGAGAGAGGGTGGGCTTCAATCAGAGGGTGCAACCAAGGTGAACACCACCATGCAGCAAGTGCCTGAAGCCCCAGCCCACACACCCGCAGTGATTACTGCAGTAATTCTGGCCCATTTCAGGTCACCCATAGTTCTAGCTGCTTTCATTTTTGTCATTCTCATGATAAACAGGACACTGTGACCACCAAGGGTCCTTGACGCACTGCTATTCTATGATCTATTTTTTTTTAAGTAGGTTTAAAAGCCTCTGTTCTTGGAGTGGCAACCCTTGAAGTTCATGGTTGCAAAGACAGAATTCTATTTCATCGCCTTCAGGTTCAGGAGTTTCTGGTTCAGGACAATGTTAAGGTGAAAAGACATAACATGACTAACACACAGTCCAAATGCTTTCAAAGATATTGTTTTGGGAAAAGAAAGAAACTCTAAGGTAAAGATAGGTGAGGAACTTTGAAATATGTTCTTTAACCCAGACTTGGTCAAAGGTGAAAAATTTCCACAGATAGCACAGCCCCATGATTCCTGATAGCCCTAAAAGCAGCAAGTTAAAGTCAAAATCTTGTATCAAAAGCTCATGTTGATTAGGTTTGAAGAAATAACTTTGCCTAATTCATGGATATGGAGACAGTGTCAGGGTTCAGAAAATGGCAGTTCTCATCTCAGTATATTCTGAAGATTATAAATAACCTCTGGAGTAATGCTCAATACCAGGCTGTAGTGGGAATTTAACATTATGGAATGACAACTATTAGCTGGGCAACTTGCTGGGCAACCATGGCCAGGGCACTGGATTTCCTGTTCCTCTGTTTCATCACCTATTCTGCCCCCAGCAAGCTAAAGATGAGGAGGACGTTAAGCTGTTTCTCAGGGTTACTGAGGAACACATCTAAAGGTGATTATTCGAAGGAAAGGGATCAATACCACATTTTGAGTCACTAGCCTCTTGGTCACTTGCAGGTCTGGATCAAAGGCATAACTGATATGCAGTACTTCTTCCGAGGTTCTTACCTTGGGACCTTGAACCCCATGGGGAGCCATGAATTGGCTCCTGCCAATTTAAAATGAGCCCACCTGCTCTGATCTAGGGGCAGGACACCCACCGACACAAACAGTTTAAGAAGCATTGTTGTACAGTAAGCCTTGGTTACAGGTGTACCAAAACAAAACAAAAAAACAAAAACAAAAACAAAAACAGAGACACTGCCTGATGGAGAGAAAAAGTCAAGGAAGACGGCCACAGAAGCCAAAAGAAATACACAGGATCGGATCTCAAGAAAACCATCAGGACTTCACCTTGACCTTCTGGGCCATCTATCCATTCGGACTGAGCCTATCTGTCAGAATGGAATTTCTCCAATCAGCAATACCTGCTGCTGCTGCTGCTGCTGCTAAGTCACTTCAGTTGTGTCCAACTCTGTGTGACCCCATAGACGGCAGCCCACCAGGCTCCTCTGTCCCTGGGATTCTCCAGGCAAGAACACTGCAGTGGGTTGCCATTGTCTTCTCCGCAGCAATAGCTACAGGATCATTAATAATAAGCAGAAGAAATGACTGACTGAGGAAGGCAAAAGGCAGGAAGCACCTGAGCTGCCAACCATCCAGTACCAAGAACACCTGTTGGAAGGAAAGCCTAAGGATTTCACAGGGTTTTGTTGGTGTGGAGGAACAGGCAGATTCACAGCAAAAGGGCTCTAAGGAGCGGCAAACGTGAGGCTGTCTTGTTCAAAGTGTGAGAGCTGAGACTGAGGTCTGGGTCTGTGGATCAGAGCCAGGATAAAGAGATGGATAATTCCATAGTATCAGAAGGCAGTATCAAAGGGTAAGAAAGAAAAAAAGTGAAGTCACTCAGTAGTGTCCGACTCTTTGCAACCCCATGGACTGTAGCCTACCAGGCTCCTCTGTCCATGGGATTTCCCAGGCAAGGGTACTGGAGTGGGTTGCCATTTCCTTCTCCAGGACCAAAGGGTAGTAGGTCCCAAACAAGACCCAAGTCCCAGCCCCAAAAGAGAAACCATATTTGGAAGTAAAACTAAAGGGATTTGTAGGGAACACTCCAAGGAGAGGGGAATGGTGCAAAAGATGGACAAGAGCTCAGCTGGGATCTTCAGAAACCAGGTTTGAAGGTGGCATTTAGGAAAAGAGGGAGCGAATTGGAAAGGATTCCAGTTCCTGAGATCCAGGCAACAAATAAAATGCTCTAATACAGAGCAATTTACAGCTTACAAAACATTAGGACATTCACTACCTCATTTAATCCTTATCACCCGGAAAAGCTGGTGTAATTTTATTTTACCTATGAGGAAACTGAGGCTAGGGAGGATTATGCGACTTGCTCAAGGTCACTTGGCGAAAGTCAGAGCTGGGACGCATCCCAATGCTCCCACCCCTCCTGATTGTTATCCACCTGGAAAACCTTTATGTTAACTCCTAAGGGGCAAGGTTGATGCGATTACAAGGAACTCCACCCCCACCACTATCCCCGCCACTTGCCCTAAAATCTGGGGCGGAGCAGCGCCCCCCGGTGCCAGGGAGGGGACCCGAGTGACGCGGAGCCACAGCCCGGGGTTTCCCTGTCCTGCGGGGTTCTGAAGAGCGGGCAGGAGAAACCATGGTTCTTACACTCGGAGCAGTCAAGTAACGCTCCAGCAGCAGCTGCCGGTTCGGGGCTTAAAGTGCGAGGGGCAGGGCTGGGAGAATTCCCTTCCAAGCGATCCTAGGTCCGGGACGCAGCGCGGGCGCCGGCTTCTCCGTATCCCAAGCTCGCCCCTGCCCCACTGGTTCCTTCTGGCGGTTCCCCAGTGCATGGAGGAGGCGACAGGAGCCTGGGGTGGAATATTGGGGTGAAAGAGCGAGTCGACTCTGGGGCAACAGTTTCCACTTCTGATCCTCCGGGTCAGAACCATGAATGAGCAAACCCTGCCTGGAAGTTTGGGCATCAAAGGTTTCAGATCAAGTAGCAAGTTGCCCGGAGAGCAGTAGAGGTGGGTGGAGGTGGAGGTCTGGGGTGGGGGTGGCGATAGGGGAAGAAGGGACAGGCAGGAAGAGATGCCCCTTCCCACGCAGCCCCCTTGCGGCCCCGCGGGTGGGTGGCCGGTCCGTCTCTGCAGCCCGCGGGTGCGGAGAACGCGCCGGGCATCGGGCACCGCGCATCGGGCACCTGGGCGCAGCGCAGCCCCTCCTCGCCGGGCTCCGCGCTCCTCCCCACCTGCCCGCCGCCTCGCCCCCGCCGCGGAGACTCACAGTCCGCAGAAACTGGATCTCGTCTTCTCCTCCTTCTCCCCCTTCGGCCATGGCTCCCGAGGCGTCGGCGGTGCCCCAGCCTCCGGCGACTCTGCTTCCCCCGGCAGCCGCTCGGCGTGCGCCCGCAGCTGCCGCGCTCTTTCTCCTCCTCCTTCTCCTCCTTCTCCTCCTCCTCCTCCGGCTCCTGGCTCTGCCTCAGCAGCACCGAGCTAATCCCCGACCATATAGGGAGCTGGGCAACACTCCACTGCACTGCAGAGCGCCAACGCCAACCAAGCAGCCCGCCTACCCTCTCGCCTCTCGCCCCAGCCAAGTGCGCGGCGGCCACCGGGCCCGCGGAGAGCGCAGCGCCTGGCGCACAGAGCGGGCGGGGGCGGCGCTGCGACCCGGGCGGGGGCAGTGGGGCCTCCCCCGCAACGCACCGCGCCGCGCCGCCAGCTCAGCGGAGACGTGCGCCCCGCGGCGACGAGAGAGTGCCCCTACCCTGCTCGGATTCGCAAACAAAGGCCAGTTGCTTAGCTCCAGCGTGCCCAGACTAGGCATCTACCCTCTCTCTTTGCCCACTCTGCCCTCGTGCGTGTGTGTGTGTGTGTGTGTGTGTGTATCGGGCTCCAATGCTTTGCTCCAACCTGAGTGCCTCGTTCGGACCCCCAGCCGCGGAAGGCTGAGAGGGGTGTGCCTGTGATCTTCTGAACAGCAGAGAGCAAACGGTGCAATGAAGGTGTCTGTCCATTTACAACAAAGTTTGCCTTTGCCTCTGCTTGCATGGCCCTTTCTGCACCTTAAGAGAACCCTTTCTCCTTTGCAAAACCCAGTCAATATGTTTTACCAAACTGCTTGATTATCCATTGTTGATGGACAGAGTACCATCTCTCTACACCTCAGAAACCTTCCAGGGATTCCTCCATTCCATCCACAGTTCAGAGGTTAGGTGGCATGAACCTGTTCTCTCTGCCTATCCTCCTCTCCTAAATTTCTTCTGCATTTTAGGGTACCAGCCCAGGGAACTCTGCAAAAGAGAAACAGTGGGACCCCTTCTGTCTTTGGACTGCTGACATCTCACGCCTTAGGTCACTTTCTGGAGTTGGGAGGCTGTCAGATTGCTAAAGCTGAGGTTTTGGGATGTCCCCTTCTGTCTGCTGGCCAAGAAATTCCAGGGCCAGAGAAGCTTTCAAGAGAAGGCACGCTAGGAAGAGCTGCACACCTAGGTTGAAAAGAAACCGGGAAGAGGTATGGGTGACAATTCTGGGCTGCTGGTGGCACAGAACAGTGGAAACCCCAACCAATTTCGCAGCTTCCTTGTGGACAGCCTCTCTCTTGATTCTGCCTTAAGACCTCTTTCCTGGGCTACAGTTCTACTTTTTCTGCTGGACATCAGAGATGCTAAGAATGTGTTGTTGTTGTTTTATATTTTACCAAAACTCCTTCCTTTCAGAGGTTGCACCTTGACCCTTGTTCCTCTTCTGAAGCCTGCCTAGAATAAACCAAGCCATCTGCACATCTTGGCCCTTTACATATTGGAGGGCACCTGTCATGCTCACCCTCATCCACTTTTCCCACCTCCTGATTAAAGATTCCTCTTTCCCTCACCGGCCTCTATAGCATAGTTTCCAAAGCCTCCATCACCTCTGATGGCCTTCTTATAAGCATTCCAGTTTGTCTTCCTCCTAACTCAGAGTGCTCTCCTCCTTTGGACAGTCTGTACACAAAGCCTAATATTGGATTGGCTTTGGAGCAGCATCAATGACACTTTATGTGTGCATTTAACTAGAATTTCTGTAGTTTTTTGTTTCTTTCCCACATAAGCCACTAACGTCAAGACTTTAACATTTTGTTCATATCCGAGTATTGATACTTAAGTACCAGCTTTAAAAAATATTTCTATTATAATTTATTTTATTTCTATCTGTGGTCCCTTGAGACATTTTTAAAATCTAGATTATACCATTCGAAGTGCTAATTATCACTAATCTATAGTATGGCCTACCTTTGCCATACCTTCTTGGGTGATGTTGCACACTTTCATTTATGACTATTTGACAGGTAAAGAACCTACATAAACATAGTATTTTGCATCCCTAATTTTTCCTTGTTTATGAGACTACAAATGCCTTTTCACACACTTTACTGAAATCAAGATATGTGAGATAAGACACTACTTGCTTTATTGGTCAAATAACCTCTGAGAAAAAGGAAGTGGTAACGAGTGATCTAACACTGTGAATGTATCCAATTGGATTCTGGGTGATCCTTACATTCCTTCTGTGTATATAAAAGTGAGCTGTTTAATTATCCAGTCTAGGATTGATTCTGGGGCTCAGCATACATTTGGGGGAAGGTAGAACATTTGTCCCTATGTGAAATCCTCTTCCAATCTTTAAAATGTCCCCCAAATTCACCAATAATGATGCTCTAATCAGGTGAAAACATTATCTCATCACGTTAGGATTTATTTAATCCAGGTCTGCAGATATAACACTGAATACGACAGCTGAATCCCTTGTTTTCAGAGACAGTTGAAAGAAATTGGGATGGATAAGATAGATAGATGACAGATTTCAGATATTGGGCTTTGTTAGTCCTCCCATGAAGCCTGGGAGAGAATAAGATTGTTACTTGTCTTAAGTTATACATCTGGTAAGTGGCAGAGCTGTCATTCAGACATGCATTGTCTGACTCCAAGCCTAATACTTTTTGATACTTTTTATCCTGTGCCGCCTTGCTTCTAGGGCAGCAAAGTGGAAACCATCAGTTTGATATACCCCTTCCCCACCACCTAACACCACCACATATCAGGCTTGTTCTCCTACACCCTGTATTTCAAACTGTCTCTCTGAAAATTAGTTACTCTTCATAGAAAGCTAGAGGACTTGGACCTCAGTTTCTTAGAGGACTTAGCATCTACTGTGGAGAAGGCAATGGCAACCCACTCCAGTATGCCTGGAAAATCCCATGGATGGAGGAGCCTGGTAGGCTGCAGTCCATGGGGTCGCTAAGAGTCAGGCACGACTGAGCAACTTCACTTTCACTTTTCACTTTCATGCATTGGAGAAGGAAATGGAAACCCACTCCAGCATTCCTGCTTGGAG
This sequence comes from Capra hircus, assembly GCF_001704415.2. Taxonomy (NCBI): domain Eukaryota; kingdom Metazoa; phylum Chordata; class Mammalia; order Artiodactyla; family Bovidae; genus Capra; species Capra hircus. The sequence continues at coordinate 73,736,585 of NC_030817.1, read as the reverse complement.
AATCCCAGGGACAGGGGAGCCTGGTGGGCTGCCGTCTATGAGGTTGCACAGAGTCGAACATGACTGAAGCGACTTAGCAGCAGCAGCAGCAGCATCTACTATAGTCTCATTGGAAAAAGCCAAGCCTCTCAGGTTTTTAAATCCTTGAAAGTTCTCTGTCATTATTAAATTTTCAGGAAGGTGTCCACAGAGCGATAAAATACCATTAGGATGCTCAAGTTGTTCAAAGACAGCCCTGGAAACGAGCAACTTTGGAGGTGGGGCGCTGAGCAGCCAATATCACCAACAGCTGGAAAGCACACTGTAACAACTCTGAGGCCTGTGGGGCCAAACTGGACATTTTTATCCTTGTATTTATATATGTACATTTATATACGTTCCTTTTACATACATATTTTAAAGGCTTGAAAAAATCAAGCCTGATTATTGAAATAAAATTCATGTATTTATTTTTCCCTCTGGCAAATTCTCAAATGAAGTATCGGTCCTGAGGATTTTCTCACATTACAGGGCCTTTTATATGTGTTTTACCAGAAAGATTGATATAGCTTTAGAATATTAATGAAAAATTGCTATAGTCATATAATTCAGTATCTTATTTGCTATGCTTTATTACTCATGGTGGTCAATTGCTCAAGTGGTATTAATAAGGCCAGGGCTGTGGATTCAATTCCAGGAGGGCCAGTTAGTCTCACTCTATTTGCTGGTCAAAGACCTTAGCCCCTTTACTCTGGCCAAGAGCCTCATAAATCTTTGCTGGTTTATCCATAGGAAAGGCAGGTCCAAGCCTTGTGACTAAGACCTACCATGCTTGGAGACACAGAAGCTAAGAGGCCACACTTGATAGAGATAGCCTTCCCCATCGTATTAGAGATGTATTAAACTCTACACAACATTGAATCCGTCTTCAATATCCATTTCAACCTCACTTCCCAACTACAGGAGTCATCCATCTACTGAAAATACATTTCTTCAGTTAATTGTGCTCATGACTTTGGCCTGAGTTGATTCAGATTCCACCTGGGGAAAGTATCAAAGGCAATGATGGAATAACTGTAGAGGAGGGGCTGACCTCTGCTAGCTGCCACCTTTTCTGATCCAACACTACATATGTAAGTACTATTTATATATATTGACTGAAGATTTACTTATTTTTTTCATTAACAAATAGGGGAAAAAAAGCACATTTCTGTGCTTTTTCTCTATTTAAATTGTGAAGCTCTTTTACTTATGGGAGGGCAATAAGGGATTGTCCCCAATTAAGCCCATGAACAGAAATAATTCCTAAAAAGGACACCTGCTTTTGATTTGGCCCTGATTGGAATGATGCTGTATAAACTTAAAATGATTTTATAATATTATGTTACGTGATTATCATTAGTTTCCAAAATCTTATGCAATAAGTTACTCAGTTGATAGATTCCTTTGGTCCAAAGAATTGGAAGCCATACCAAAAAGCCTTGACTTGAATTCCTTTTTTTTTCATTAGCAAGGGGACAGATGCAGGGAAATATTTGTCTTCTTCTACTGATAGCTGTTTTATCTCTTTTATAAAAGTCACAAACATCACAACTGCTTAATATAGACAAGATGCCATAGTTAAGACGACCTTCCTGCCGTTAACACATGAAAAATGTCTTTATTCTTTTTCTGACACCTTAAGATTAGAAGATTATATAATAAGGTTAAATCGCCACTTTAATGAACCACTCAAAGAGGGGGCCAAGGAGAGGAGGTTAACTGAATTTCAGCAGATATGGAAGGCTTCCCACGTAGCTCAGTGGTTTAAAAACAAAACAAAACAACAACAACAAAAATGCCTGCCAATAAAAGAGACACGGGTTCGATCCCTCAGTTGGGAAGATCCCCTGGAACAGGCAATGGCAACCTGCTCCAGTATTCTTGCCTGGGAAATCCCATGGACAGAAGAGCCTGGTGGGATACTACTTAGCAACTAAACATCAGCAAAACAACTACGGATTTGGAGGCAAGCTGAGCACACCAGCAGAAGCCTGAAGGGTGGATCCTCGCACCCCCTGTCTCCTTTGAGCTGAGCTTCTGGGCATTTCCAGCTGGAACAGTTGTTAAAGCAATAGATTAACAATAGGACCACTGCTCATTTACATTTGCCTTCATGAAAACCTCGATTTAACCTTAAACTTGTACTCTGGCTAGTACACAGGACAAAGTTTACACTAAGCAGATGAGGGTTTGAGTTCTATGACCCAGAGCAGGTGATTTAAGCTCTCGGAACCTATTTCATCTTCTGGAAAATGGGAATGAAAAGACCCACTTCTCAAGGTTCCTCTAAGGATTAAATGACCTAGTGATTAGAAAATGCTTAGCAGAGTAAAAGTGCTCAGTAGGAAATCCTGAGATCTCTCTTGCAGATCCATCCCCTTCCTCTTCCTTTGTATTGGTTTCCAATGCCTGCCCTTCAGATCTATTTGTGTGCCTTTTTAAAAATTGAAGTATAGTTGATTTACAATACTGTGCCAATATAGGGAGCTGTATTCTACATCCTGTAATAAACCATAATGGAAAAGGATATCTTAAAAACAATGTATATAGACCTGCCTCTCTTAAAGTTCCTTTCTCTTTTGATTTGTCATGAGGCCTCTACCCACCAGGAAAGACACAATGCCTCTGATTTCAGGACCCAATTTCCTGCCCCAATAAGCAAAACATTCTGGGCCAATCTCACGTGTTGTGAGTTCACGGTGAATGCCGACACAGCTTTTCAGTGTTTGTTTCACACGGAGTTTTGTTCCAAGCTGTATTATGTCCACATCTTTAATGAGAAATGTATTCTGTTGCCATGGCATATTGAAATTCATGGCTTCCTCTGGTAGGTGGAATCTTCCCTGCCCACCTCCATCGTCAGGTTTTGCCTAGGGCTTTATGAGATTGAGATCTATGAAACTATACTTAATCAGATAAGTCTCAGTTACACTCAACTCAATGCCTTTGATTTCTAATTTCTGCATTTTAATTTTTCCTGCCTGCAGTTCAGTGGCACAGATTTATTGAAACTGTTGCCAGCAACAATTTGCTCTGACCTGCTATGGTTTTAAGAGTTGCTGCTGAAATAGGCAGGTACACAGTGGGAAGGAGATAAATGGAGTTTCGTGTCATTTATTTCAGGTGCCAGGGTAAGACCCACATTTCAGGAGGTAATAATGGAAGTAAATAACTTTTATTCTGGTTCTAAAGTAATATTTCCATAACCAACTTCTGGGTTAATTTGTCTTTTCAGCCTGTGCTGAGCAGATCTCATTTCCAGTGTCTTTGAGCTGGTGAAATTTCCTTTACAATGATTAAGGAATTTATCAAAGCAAATCTTCTTGCTCTCTACAAGGATGCACAATTTTCCATTGGCATTCAGAGCTGCAATGTCCTGGGACGCGAGCTTGGCTTTTGAAATTTCTTCTCAATATGTCACTGCTGCTGACAAGTGTGGCAGATCGCTCCAAGACTCTGATAAGAGTTTGGAGACTGGCAGTGCTCCTGGTTGCCTCCTGTTGCTCTCATCTGAGATCCAAATAAAAGTCAGAGGTTTTAAACTCTACCTGCCTCATTCAACCTAGAGTTGAAGAGATAAGCATTCTAGCCCATTGAGTCCATAGACCAATAAAAATCTAGAGGAAATTGTCAGCAGTACCATGAAGTTGCCAGCTTTTCCTGTTGCTTTGTAAACACATTTAAAAATCCAATTACTAATGCCAGCTTATTAAAAAGCAGAGACATTACTTTGCAAACAAAGGTCCATCTAGTCAATGCTAGGGTTTTTCCAGTAGTCATGTATGGATGTGAGAATTGGACTATAAAGAAAGCTGAACACCGAAGAATTGATGCTTTTGAACTGTGGTGTTGCAGAAGACTCTTGAGAGTTCCTTGACAGCAAGGAGATCCAAATAGTCCATCCTAAAGGAAGTCAGTCCTAAATATTCACTGAAAGGACTGATGCTAGAGCTGAAGCTGCAATACTTTTGTCACCTGATGTGAACAGCTGACTCATTTGAAAAGACCCTGATGCTGGGAAAGATTGAAGGTGGGAGGAGAAGAGAGCCACAGAGTGTGAGATGGTTGGATGGCATCACCGACTCAATGGACATGAGTTTGAGTAAACTCTGGAAGTTGGTGATGGACAGGGAAGCCTGGTGTGCTGCAGGCCATGGGGTCGCAGAGTCAGACACGACTGAGTGACAGAACTGAACTGAACTGAACTGAATGCCTAGACCATTGTTTTATAAAAGAAAGAACATTTTAGCATAACAGTAGAAATGACAAATCTTAGAATTAAAAATAAATTTGACTTTATAAACAACTCACTACATAATTTCTTTCTTCCTTTCTTTCTATCTTCCTCCCTCTCTCTCCCCTCCCCCATCTACCCTCCTTTTCTGCAAAGGAGATGCAAACATCATTAGAGACAAACTCTGGTCTGGGAATCAACCTCCTTATTCTCAGATTGGGAAAATGGAGCCTCTCCGAGGTTGAATTGAACTGATGAAAGCTGGAGCTGTACCCAGACCTTCTGGCTCCTTGTCTGGTATTTATTTTCCGGGTTTTTTTGTAATGAAATTCAGGGTAATGTCCCAGAGGTACCTGGAGTATCTTCCTAATCATCAAATACAATTATTTTGCCTTCTCTTAAGTTGTGATGTTAAGTGAATTGACTATGGTCTAATTCTTTAGAAATAAAAAATACCTGTTTGGGAATTCTCTAGTGGCTAACTGGAGTCCTTGTTCCCAAAGGAATGATTTCCTAGTCTTTAAACCAGTAACAACAAAACAAAATTGAGGTCAATCTTAAAGATTCCTCACTTAAACACTTATACATTAAAACTGTATGTTGAAGTGGTTTGGGGATTGGATGGTTCCAGGACAGCCTTCATAAAAGCGGAGGATTGATTTACTAAATTACCTGACCAAATTGATTGTGTGAAAGTCATTTTCCATAACCTTCCTCATGTTAGTTTCTACCTCAATAATTTAGTCTCTGATTTCCAGGGTTAAGAGAGGCATCCCAAGCATGGCATTTTAGTTTTAGTTCTTCTTGTTCTCCCCCTTGACCATTGAATTATTTATCCCTGTGGACGAGTTACTATTTCTTGGAACTAACACTGTTCCTTCCTTACCCTTAGGGCCCATCCTTGAGCAGCACTACCCTGGCACTCCTGTGTCTCCACCTCCTTTGATGACTTCTCTTCCTCATCAGGAATGGGCATTCCCCAATATTCCATCTTTGACCCGCCTTCATCCTTTATAAAATCCAAGCCTGATCCTTTCTTATAACTTTAGCTACCACCACTTCTAGGCCCAAATCTTTATTACCAGTTCTTCCAAGTCCCAAACTCATTTTGTTTAACCTCATGCTGAACGTTTCCAACTGTGTGTATCACCGTTCCTTCAAACACAACGTGACTAAAGCAGAATTCATCTCATCATAAGTAAGAGTCCTCCCCATGAACTCTCCTTTTCCATACCAGCTGTCTTCTTTTTCCTCTCAATGTCTACATCTCTGTTATTGGTGCCACCATCCTTGGAAGAGCAATTTCTAGAACCAAGGCCTTATTCCTCAAGTGACATGAACAAGGAAACCAGCAGAAATAATAAACACCACTCAGTCAAGATATCAATACACTCTGCTTCTCCCTGTTGTACTGTCCTGCTCTTACTGTCTGTAAGAAATAAAATAAAAAGTATGGGGAGGGATAAATTAGGAATTTAGGACTAACAGATACACACTAATATATATATAATAAATAACCAATAAGGACCTCCTATATGCACAGGGAACTATACTCAATATTCTGCAATAACCTATAAAAGAAAAGAATCTGAAAACAAATATGTTTATCTGAATATGAATATGAATATGTATATCTGAATATGAATATGTATATCTGAATCACTTTGATGTACACCTGAAACTAACACAACATTGTCAATCTGCAATTTTTAAAGTCTTTATTTAAAAAAAAATTTTAAGAAAGTATTTTTTAAAGTATTTTTTTAAAAAAACTTCAATTTTTAAAAATTATAATGCCCCCCACAGAATCACCCTCAAACTAGAGACCAAGGTCATCTAGACTTAAAATATTTAAAAGCAAAGACAAGATTCAGAAGTTAATGAGAGAAAATGAGCTTGGCCAAAGACTTCTGGAGAAAACTGTGATTCTTCTCGAATGGGTGTGGTATCTACCTAGATCAGCAAATTTCAAGGTCTCTCCACTCTGGAACCCTATGCTTTGAATCCTGGTATCCACATATGTTAGCTTTGTGAATTTGGATACGACACCCGGCTCTTCCTTGCTTCACTTTCAAAATTAAAAATTGTTAATAGGATGGTTGAAGAATTAAAAGTGGTCACTATCTGTAAAGCTTTTAGAACAGTGACTGGTAATGAACAGACACTATGTTCAACTCTGGTTTCCCAGAAGTAGACCTGAGACATGGATTTAGGAGTTGATCCCAGGAAATACCTATAAGTGATGAAGGGAAGGGCAGGGAAGAAGCAGGCAGGGGAAGAAAGCCAGTAAGGGGTAAGTTATCAAGTCAGTTTCCCCTGTGAGAAAGTGGACACTTAATCTCACTGGGGAACTCTGGGGGTTAGTAAGGAACACCCACCTCAGAGTCACCCCCAGAAGGACGAGGAGGCTGAGGTATTTATAAACTAACTCCGGTCAGTCAGTGTTGAAGCCTGCTCCCAGGGAAGTGAATTCTCTGGCACTTTCACCAGCCCTGGCTGCCAGAGAAAGCCCTCAGGCAGATGAAAACTGGGCTGGTAAGTCCCCTACAATAGTAGGGCCCAAGGAGATACATGGGGACATTGTCTACCAGTATGCTCAATAAATACACATAGTCATCATCACTGCTGAAGTCCAAAGGCAAAACAGATGAAAGCCAGGCTCTCCTGGCTGAGAGGAGAGAGTGGGGGTGATGAGCCCAAGATTTGCATAGGGAACCCAGTTCTCTGCACAGAATCTTAGAGATCTACAGAGCAGTTTGAGAAGCACAGTCCATGGTGCCTGCTCCTAGTGCCCTTTCCATCCTCAAGGAAATGCAGCTTAGTTCCTGAGACAAACTAGAAACATAGTACTGTAAGGTAAGCAGCAACGGAAATTAGGACTTGCTCAGTGTCCAGCAAGTGGAGTAGAAGTTGTTTGAAAGGGTGAGATTGCCATGAACTGGGGCTGTCAGAATGGATGCTAGGGAGTAAGTAGGACAAAACTCAGCCCCATATGCCGATTGTCTTCCCAAGGTGGCGCAGTGGTAAAGAATCCACCTGCTAGTGCAGGAGACGCACTTTCGACCCCTGGGTTGAGAAGATCCCCTGGAGGAGGAGACGACAACCCACCTCAGTATTCTTGCCTGGAAAATTCCGGGGGCAGAGAAGGCTGGCGGGCTACAGCCCATGGGGTCGCAAAGAGTCAGACACGGCTTAGTGACTGAACAACAACGACATGACGACTAGTTGTCAGTTACAAGAGCAAAGGCAGAGTAGAGTTTACAAGAGGTAGCAATACACTGATTGGGCCCATGAGTTTTCTAGATGCTAGGTATCGCCCAAGGGTTTCCTAGATGCTAGGTATCAATGCCGAAAGCCTAGGGGCTGGGACTTGCTGCTTTGGAAGTTCTGTCAGTTACCCTGGAATATGAATGCGATCTGTTCTGGCTGTGTTGCCATTCTTCCTCAAGCAGCACTCCTAAGGGCAGATCCAGCTTTCAGTCTCTCTCCACCCCTGCACAGATCCTCCATCTTCAACATTACCTTTCATATCATAATAATAGCTATCAACAACTCTGTGAGGTAGGCATTTTTATTACCGCTTGATAGATGAGGAGATTAAGAGCGGAGGTTAAGGAATATCTCTAAACTTAAATTTGAATTTGCACCGTAGTCTATCTCATTTCAAACCCACACCAAATCACTATACTTGATGCCTTCATTTCAAGCAGAGGAGACAAAGAACTCTTTTAATTACTTGAAATGTGGAATAGTCACATTGGATCCTGCAGACTGATTTAAAGCACTTACATTGATAGTTTTTTCTTTTGAGTAGCGGCACTGTTATGGGGACTGCTTCTAAGGCTCCTTCTATCCCAGCAGCTGCTGCAAGCTTAGAGAAAACAAATTGGAAAGGGACAAAAGAGAATAGATTGAGATCCATTTGAGTGACAGCTTCCTTGCCTTGGTCAACAGATGGTGCATTTATGGCATTCTTGGATCTCTAGGAGAAGAAGAATTCCTTGAGATCTGAGTTCAGCTCCATTTCTGCAAAAATTGCAGGGCTCATTCAGCTAGTACTTAACATTCCATCTGTTACCTTTTGGCATTTTTTTTTTTTTAATCAGAGGTACTCATTACCTGAAGCCTCCTTTCACTGTAACAGATGGGTTAAAGATATCATCATTCAGATATTCATTCATTCATTCATTTCTGATGACAGCCTAGGAAAGTAAAGAGAGTAAAATATTATCCTTCGTTTACAGGTAAAGAGAGATGGCCAATAACAATCCTTCTGGTCTTTCCCTCCTGCAGACACTCCCCTGCGCACCCCCAACCGGCACCCCCACCCGCCTCCTCCCATTTTAGCATCCCCAGAGAAAAAACTCTGCAAGCGTCTGGAGTAGATCACAGGAAGGGCAGATGCAGGCTCTTCTCAGAGTTCCGGTTAAGCGACAGCTTGCCAATCCCTGAGGCCAGAGGTCTTCTCCAATTTGTTTTAATCAGATAAATCCATGACTGGGTGCTGAAAATCCTTGGGTAAAATCACACCAGGATGAAAGGGAACAGATACAAAAGGATCACTTTAGAGCTCATTTTCCAAATACTTCAGAAATGTTTTAGGATATTCTGGTCTCCTTGAGGCACTAGGCTCTCTGGGACCACCTGTGTTTGTGGACATGCCATTCCAAATTTAGAATCACATGAAGCTAGCGCGAGCTTAGGAAGTTAATGTTGAAAATGTAAGTCTAACTCCCTAAGGAGCAGCGGTTAGTCTTAGTTATCTGGAGGTGACTGTGTGTTTCTCTGGAAGGATATATACAATGATCCTTCCCTAAAATTTAACGATGATGATGGTAATAATCGTAATAGCCACTGTAGTGGTAGTAAGCTCACATTGACTGTGTGCCAGGCACCATTTGGTTTCTATATGTATTAAATCATTTAGTCCTACAATAGTCTTATATGGTCAGTATTATTATTATTGCCCACATTTTACGTAAGTTAGCTAAGGCACAGAATTAAAGTTACTTGCCCAAGGTCGCATAGTGAATCAGTGGTGAGATTTAAATACAGGCAGCTTGTATTCGTTATCTATTGCTGTATTACAAATTGCTCCAAAACTTAGTGACTTAAAACAGTATGTATTGTCTCATACTTTACACGGTCCCACCCACTGTCAGAGTGTATAATATTAATACAAAGTTGTCAGCACCAAGGGGCAGGATCACTGAGGGCATGATGCATTCCACACGGTCTGACTTCAGAGCCCAAGGCACTGATCAAGAGAGGGAAAGGACATGTTTTCCTTAGGGTCAAATTCAGAAGAACCAAACCTGTGTCAACAAAGGGCATAGAGACGGAATGTCCTAGCTTGGGACCAGCTAAAGTTAATAAGTTTCAGATCACTTACACTTTGGGAATTATGTTTTCCTACCTGGCAAACTTTGCCATTTAGCTCCAAGGGCAAGGAAAATGAAAATCTGGGGATAATTATTTCTCTACTTCCCACTGTAAAGTTAGTGATAAGAGAAATTAACCTGAGAAACGATCCCTTTTCCCTCTTTTTGTTTTCCTGTCCTTTGTCTTTCCCGCTCTGATTTTGGGTCTCTCTGGCAGTTTCTCTCTCATCCATTCCCCTCCACCTGACCAGCTTTCTCTTCCTAGTCTCTTCTTGAGGTATATATATATATATATATATATATATATATATATATATATATATCCTTTATCCTTCTTTCTCCCTAGGTTGTTTTTAAGTTTTAATTTATAAAAAGTTTTTAGGAAGGAAGAAGTCAAGATCAAACAAATTCACCAGAAGGTGGTAGGATGGTCATTTTTATGTGTCAGTGTGGCTAGACCATGGAACCCAGTTGTTCATTTAAACACTCATCTGTTGGTGCTGTGAAGATATTTTGTAGTGTGATTAAGATCTATAACCCATTGATTTTATGTAAAGGAGATTATCCTGAATAATATGAGTGGGACTGATCTAAACTGTTGAAACTGAAGTTTCCTGGAAGAAGAAATTTTGCCTGTAGATTTCAACATCAGCTCCTTCTTGAGAGTTTCCAGATTTCTTGTCCTGATAGCTTGTCCTGGAGATTTAGAACTTGCCTAGTTCTCACAATCACGTAAGTCAATTTCTTTTCATATACATATCCCCTGGAGAAGGAAATGGCAACCCACTCCAGAATTGTTGCCTGGGAAATCCCATGGACAGAGGAGCCTGGCAAGCTATAGTCCATGGGGTCACAAAGGAGTCAGACACGATTTGGTGGCTAAACAACAGCAAGACAATGTATCAGTAAATACAATGTAAATTGAAAATATCTTAAGTCAAAAATGCATTTACTACACCCAACCTACCAAACATCATAGCTTAGCCTAAGCCTGCTTTAAACATGCTCAAAATACTTACATCAGCTTCCAGTTGGGCAAAAGCATGGAACAAAATGCCTCTCTCATAATGAAGTGTTGAATATCTCGTGTAATTTATTGAATATTGTACTGAAAGTGGAAAACAGAGTGGCTGAACAACAGAATGGTTGTTCAATGCATCAGCTGCTTATCCTACTGATTGTGTGGCTGACCAACAGCTACCCTTGCCCAGCATCACAAGAGAGTATCGTACTAGCCTGGGAAAAGATCAAAATATGAAGTATGATTTCTACTGCACCACTGTAAAGTCAAAAAAATCATAGTCAAACTGTCATAGGTTGGGGACTGTCTGTATCCATATAGGAGTATGCACGCATGCACATGTACTCAGTCGTGTCCGACTCTTTGTGACCCCATGACTGTAGCCCATCAGGCTCCTCTATCCACAGAATTATAGATAAATAAATAAACACACAACTTGCTGATTCTATTTCTCTGGTAGCACCCAGAATGACACAGTGGGACTGTCCAAGAGTTCTGAAAGTAGTCCCTATAGTGGTTGGGAGAGGCAGGCACACATTCATTTTAAAAGAGGGGTTGATTAATGTAAAGAAATGAATTGTTAGTGATGCTTTTCTTTGATGAAATCCAAAATGAATGATCCAGATGAAAATTCTGGATCTCCCTCAAGTTATGCATACTGGCCATCTCCCCGCTGGTCTGAATTAGTCCCAGGTAACACCATCTTCAGACTTTTTTCAGTCACTCTTCCCTGTCCCATCAAAGCTTTACTTGTCATGTTTTCCATTCTCTCAGGGACCTCATTGCTAATACATCGTTCTATTATTCTGTTTTATTCACATTTACATTCCTAGCTCTGAGCATTGCAATTTATGCCATTTCGTACAGGTTTACTTGAAGACCGATTGGTAAATTTACATTTAAATAAGAGCATCCAGTGTCTTAACCCAGTGATAAGACAAATGGTCAGGTTCATGTACCATGAGGAGCTGCTGCTGCTGCTAAGTCGCTTCAGTCGTGTCCGATTCTGTGCGACCCCATAGATGGACGCCCACCAGGCTCCCCCGTCCCTGGGATTCTCCAGGCAAGAACACTGGAGTGGGTTGCCATTTCCTTCTCCAATGCATGAAAGTGAAAAGTGAAAGTGAAGTCGCTCAGTCGTGTGCGACTCTTCACGACCCCATGGACTGTAGCCTACCAGGCACTTCCATCCATGGGATTTTCCAGGCAAGAGTACTGGAGTGGGGTGCCATTGCCTTCTCCGCCATGAGGGGCAGTGAAAGAGAATACCTTGGGGCAGGAGCTCCTCCTCACGCTCCTCAAATCCTATTACTCAGCCACCTAATCAACTACCCATATTCATACACAGTCCTGTGCCTTTTCCCATACGTGATCACAGACTGATATTAAACCGTGCAAAATGGTTAAAGATCCGCATAAAGATCAGTCATCTCAAAAAGTGTGGTCTCAAGATCCCAACAGGTCCCCAACACAGTCTCAAGGGGTCTGCTAGGTCGTCCATGTCCACCTGTATTTCTGTGCGATATGATATATTCTTCATCCACTTCAATCAGACCAGCATATTAGAACATATTAGAAATGAAAAGGCAGATTTAAGAGTCATGTTCTCTTTTACTGTCATCCATGGAAGAGATTTGAAAAAATGTATCATTGCGGTCTTTTTCTCACTAGTTTTTTCAGGAAAAAATATTTTACATAAAATGTTACACACAATGACTTTATTATTTTAAATGAGTTAATACATGCCTATTTTTAGAAATTTGATCTGTTTTAACTTCTAATATGAGAAATATCGTTAGCTAGAGGATGAGATGGCTGGATGGCATCACTGACTCGATGGACGTGAGTCTGAGTGAACTCCAGGAGTTGGTGATGGACAGGGACGCCTGGCGTGCTGCAATTCATGGGGTCGCAAAGTCGGACATGACTGAGCGACTGAAATGAACTGGACTGATAACTCACATAAATAAAAGCTCTCTGTGTTCTCAGTAATTTTTAAGAGAGTAAAGAATTCTAAAACCAAATGCTTGAGAAACTGTGGTTATAGATCACTGATTATGTTTCTGTTGGACCGAGAAGCATAGTGTGCCCCGGGGGTGGGGGTGGGGGGCGGGGGGTGACTGGCCAGCCTCAGGAATCGGAAGCAATTCAGAGTGACAAAGAGCCTCAAGCCTGTTCCTCTCCTTAATGGTCAAATCCACGTCAGAGGCTGTGTTTTATACGCCTTCTTCGTCCTCTATGGAGCCTAGAAGGACCGTGAGTACGCAATACACACTGTGTAAAATGCATTGACTGATGTCTGTTGGTCTTCAATTGTGCTGCTGCTGCTGCTGCTGCTGCTAAGTCACTTCAGTCATGTCCGACTCTGTGCGACCCCACAGACAGCCTCCTACCAGGCTCCTCTGTCCGATTCTGTGTGACCCCATAGATGGATGCCCACCAGGCTCCCCCGTCCCTGAGCCACTGTGCACATGCATATGAGCACTGATGGGAATTGTTAGAAATTAAACTAACTAAAGAAGACCTTACCCCCAGAGAGCTATTTAGTTTTGCAGAGAAAAGGAGATTTATGCTTCATGAAACCAAGTTTGCACAATATGATCAAGTGCCAGATTATTTAGTTCAGACAACAATAATTAGCGAGCACTTTCCAGTAACAGTCCACACTAATCTTATAGCAAAATTTATAAACAAACCATCTGAATGTGCTGATTTGAATTCTGATCTCCTATTTTTCCTCACTATGATATATAACCATATGATAGGGCAGCAAAGGCAAGAACCAGGGTATAAAAGCCTATGAAGTCTACTCAAGGAAGGGTCACATTCCAATACTACAGTGGCTTTAGGGCTCAGGTGCCCCGTGGTCAAGAAATGGCCTCTGGAAGAAGCACAGGAGCCAAAGTTAAACTGTCTGAGGTATGAGGGACACTGCTGATACGAAACTGTTAGCAGCCAGAGTCTTCCCTCAGTAACACCCATGTACAGCTACAGCCCTTCAGTGCTGCTGCTGCTGCTGCTAAGTCGCTTCAGTCGTGTCCGACTCTGTGCGACCCCAGAGACAGCCTCCTACCAGGCTCCTCTGTCCCTGGGATTCTCCAGGCAAGAACACTGGAGTGGGTTGCCATTTCCTTCTCCAACTTCAATTGTGCAGAATGTATTAATTTGAAGTAAGGAGGTCTCTGTCATACAGCTCAAGAAGCTTAATATAAGTCTCAAGAGCTACAACATGAGCAGTTTTGTACCATTGTAAAGTCGAAAAATCATAAGCCAAGTCATCATAAGTTGGAGGCCATCAGTGTCCATATATGGATATAGATATATAGATAAATGCAGAACTCATTGATTCTATTTCTCTGGTGGATCCCTGAATGACACTTGTGGGAATCTCTGCCCCTTACACACACACAGATGCACACACACACACACAGACACCGACACAGACACACACACAGACACACACACAGCCTAAAGCCTGCAGCCTTTTCTCAGTGCATGGATGGAGTCACTAAGTCTGGGAGATTCTGAAGTTTTCCTTTGGTTCAAGAAACTAGCAGGCCAGGACACCAATATTTACAGCCTGGATCTTAGATCAACCACAGATTAGAGACTGGTGATATACAACCCAGGATATACTATGTACACGCTCTATCTCGTACAGTTTTTAAGTCCAGACTAAAGTACAGTTACAAGTTCTGAATCAAAGCTCATCCTACTGGCTGAGATCTTGAGCAAATTTCTCACACTCTGCCAACCTCAGTGTCCCTATCTGTAAAATAGGAATACTAGTAATACAAGTTGAAAAGGTTGTGGTGAATATTAAATGATATAATGTATGCCAAATGTTCAGCAAAGGGGCCTGGCACCACGAAACACCTGGAAAAAAACGTGAAATGCTATCGTTCTTCACTTTTTTGTGTTAGGCAGAATAGAGGGGCCAGAAAATGAAATTTCTGCTCCTACTTGATTGTTAATGTTTAATATTCGAAGCACTAGAGAGACGCATTGTTTCCCACAGTGATTGCTGCGGGTGAGGAAAGAAAACACAGATTTGTCTTGCTTCTTTTTTCATCCTCATCAAAAGCCTGGAAATGGAGGACAACCACTGGGGCATTAAAGACACAGTGCTTCCACTTTGACCTTCTGCTGTGTGTGAGTTTGGGACAATCCCCTTCAATCCAACAAGATCCTGTTTGAGTTGGGACAGGAGCTTCCCTTGCTGGAGGGAAAGGGCATGGTGCTGACCGGGCAGCGTGTTTGTTTGCCAAGGATCTTTGGGTTGCTGGTTAACTGTCAGCACAGAGTTGGTTTTCATGTCTGGAGCCAGGAAAACATATTCCTTAATGCCTACATATTTGCAGCGTGATACACGTCTTGGAAGCCCGTCACACAGATTGCAGCAGTCACCTGATTTGTTTCCCAGGAAAGACTGTCTTCATGAGATATTATTAGAGATGAACTCTATGAGCGAAGCACACCAAGGACAGGACGGCAGCCACCTAACTTCAAAGACTTCTCTCCTCCCCAGGCTCCTGTAGGCTGAGCCCTGTCATCGGCCTGCCCCAAAAAAGATCTTTCAGCAGCAAGGGGACTGTGACTCGCCTGGTATCTGCATTTGAGAATCAAAGGGCCGATTTCAGGTAATGATCTGCTGTTTGTCTGGAGACAGGTTTGGGGACTGCTCTCCTGTTCTGCTGAAGGAATGGAAAGCAGTATGATTTCACACCAAACAGCTGGTTCTGGTGTGAGTCTACAGTAAGACGGAAGAAAACAAGGAAACACTCACCACTTCACCAAGGTACCCAAAGAGGCAAGCTAATGCAGAGGGTTGGGACGAGAGAGTGCTGAACGTGAAATCAACTGAATCGCTTGTTTCAGAAGAAGGCACTGGAATAACAACAAAGCTAGAGAGTTGCAACGCCAAGTGATTTTTGAAAAGAAGCTAAAAAGAATGCATAATTGTTTAATAGGAAGAGAGAAAAACCAAGGGAATATATAACAAAATTTTCTGTGTTTAACAAGCTGTTTCCATCACTACTGGACAAAGGAGGAAAATGTGGATTAGAATTAGGAATTTGGGTTAAGCCACCGGAACTTTGTTGCTGTAGGAACAGGAGAGAAAATAGAACAAGTGCTTCAGTGCATCATTAAAGCAGGAGGGGCTCCTACATGTTAGGAGGGGCTCGAGGCCATCTTTCAATTTTAGGCTGCTGCTGCTGCTAAGTCGCTTCAGTCGTGTCCGACTCTGCATGACCCCATAGATGGCAGCCCACCAGGCTCCCCCTTTCCTGGGATTCTCAAGGCAAGAACACTGGAGTGGATTGCCATTTTCTTCTCCAATGCATGAAAGTGAAAAGTGAAAGTGAAGTCGCTCAGTCGTGTCCGACTCTTTGTGACCCCATGGACTGCAGCCTACCGGGCTCCACCGTCCATGGGATTTTCCAGGCAAGAGTACTGGAGTGGGGTGCCATTGCCTTCTCTGTCAATTTTAGGCAGTGAGTTACAAATACTATAGTGCGTTATTTTCTATATAATCTTTTCTTCTTCTTCTTCTTTTTTTTTTTTGGTCACATGGCATGGGGGAATCTTAGCTCCCCAACCGGGGATTGAACCCACACACCCTGCAGTGACAGCATGGTGTCCTAACCGCTGGACCACAGGGGGAGACCTCTACATAAACTTTGACCTAAAGAAACTTTTGTTATTGCAATAACAATGAGACAATGGCAGGGTTTAGAAATGACCAAGACAAGACATTAAAATATCAAGTAGCAAATAATAAGTGTGTCCTTAATAAACGAACAGGTTTTTAGAAACAAGGAAGTATGAAGAGGGGGAAATGGAAGACTGCAAGCATGTATATGCTTAATTTTCCAAACCTGTGTTCTTGTTGGTGATATTCTCCCTCAACAATTGGGGGCTCACTCCAGATCCAGCTCATTCATCTCCAAATATCTATCCACTGAAGCTGAAGCTCCAGTACTTTGGCCACTTGATGCAAAGAGCCGACTCACTGGAAAAGACCCTGATGCTGGGGAAAATTGAGGGCAGGAGGAGGAGGGGATGCCAGAGGATGAGATAGTTAGATTGCATCATTGACTCAATGGATATGAATTTGAGCAAGCTCTGAGAGATAGCAAAGGACAGAGAAGCCTGGTGTGCTGCAGTTTATGGGGTCACAGAGTTGGACACTGCCAATGGCACCCCACTCCAGTTCTCTTGCCTGGAAAATCCCATGGATGGAGGAGCCTGGTAGGCTGTGGTCCATGGGGTCACTAAGAGTCGGACACGACTGAGCGAATTCCCTTCCACTTTTCACTTTCATGCATTGAAGAAGGAAATGGCAACCCACTTCAGTGTTCTTGCCTGGAGAATCCCAGGGACGGGGGAGCCTGGTGGGCGGCCGTCTATGGGGTCGCACAGAATCAGACACGACTGAAGCGACTTAGCAGCAGCAGCAGCAGCAAATAAACAGCAACAACCAGTTCTGATCCATCCATCACCCTTCCTGAGATCTGAGCATCCCCATAATTAGGTTAGATTGCCCTCTGGTGGCAAGGAGCTAATCTTATTCTCTGCCATCCCTCTGATGAGTTCAACATTTTGATAAACAGCGTTTTCATATGTAGAAAATACAAACTCACAATTTTTACAGAATAAAGAAACCATAAAATATTAACTACTTATAGTTTCTTTTAAATTTCTTGTAAATGATTCAGAAAGCAATTTGGGATCTTGAAGAACCTGAGTAATAATTATTTGACTATTTTATAAAAAGGGGTATCATTGGTAGGGATTCTTTGTTACTGAGATTGATGGAAAGCCTGGAAAATAAGCTTTCACTGTTGATGGCAAATAAAACACTCTAATTTATAAGTAGATGTTTTCAGCCAAAACAGCCTTCACAAACCTACTTGAAATGAATCTGAAGGCCAACAATTACTGAAAATAACTAGGAGATAAGAAAAAAAAAGTAATAATTGAATTTCAATCATTGTCTAAGCAGATAGGATTGATTATTAATAAACAGACAGAATTCTTGTCCTGATACTGTCACTGTCTGGTTCTGTGTTCTTGGATTTCACTAGATCCTCTGATGATATTCAAATACATTTTCTCGGGCTTCCTTGGTGGCTCAGTGGTAAAGAATCCACTTTCCAATACAGGAGACTCAGGTCCGACCCCTGATCCAGGAAGATTCTACTTGCCATGAAGTACCTAAGCCAGTGCACCACAACTATCGCACCTGTGCTCTAGAGCCTGGGAACAGCCACCGCTAAGCCCACAGCCTCGACTGCCGGAGCCCTGCCACCTACAGCCCGTGCTCGGGAATAAGGAGGAAAGGCCACCACAATCAGAAGCCCACGCCCTGCAACCAGAGAAGAGCCTGTGCAGCAGTGAAGGCCCCCCACAGCCAAAAATACATACATAAAATTATTTTTTTAATTTCCTCTTTTTTCTCTAAGTGTCTCCAGTATTCAGTTCAGTTCAGTCGCTCAGTCATGTCCAACTCTCCTGTCCATCACCAGCTCCCGCAGTTCTCTCAGATTCACGTCCATCGAGTCAGTGACGCCATCCAGCCATCTCATCCTCGGTCGTCCCCTTCTCCTCCTGCCCCCAATCCCTCCCAGCATCAGGATCTTTTCCAATGAGTCAACTCTTCACATGAGGTGGCCAAAGTACTGGAGTTTCAGCCTTAGCATCATTCCTTCCAAAGAACACCCAGGGCTGATCTCCTTCAGAATGGACTGGTTGGCTTTCCTTACAGTCGAAGGGACTCTCAGGAGTCTTCTCCAACACCACAGTTCAAAAGCATCAATTCTTTGGTGCTCAGCTTTCTTCACGGTCCAACTCTCACATCCATACATGACCACAGGAAAAACCATAGCCTTGACTAGATGGACCTTTGTTGGCAAAGTAATGTCTCTGCTTTTGAATATGCTATCTAGGTTGATCATAACTTTTCTTCCAAGGAGTAAGCGTCTTTTAATTTCATGGCTGCAGTCACCATCGGCAGTGATTTTGGAGCCCCCAAAAATAAAGTCTGACACTGTTTCCACTTGCAACCTAAATATTAACCAAAGTAACATTAATTCAATATTCTCCAGAAAGCTGCAATCAGCACTGACCAATAATATATGCACACACATTGCTGCTGCTGCTGCTAAGTCACTTCAGTCGTGTCCGACTCTGTGCGACCCCATAGACGGCAGCCCACCAGGCTCCTCCATCCCTGGGATTCTCCAGGCAAGAACGCTGGAGTGGGTTGCCATTTCCTTCTCCAATGCATGAAAGTGAAAAGTGAAAGCGAAGTCGCTCAGTCGTGTCCGACTCTTCGCGATCACATGGACTTTAGCCTACCAGGCTCCTCCGTCCATGGGGTTTTCCAGGCAAGAGTACTGGAGTGGGGTGCCATTGCCTTCTCCAGCTCACACATTAGGGAGATAATTAAAGACAATGAATACATGAAGAAGGTTTCCTCTGATTATTTAAAAGACAGTGGAAAATATGGCAGAAATGAACATCAAAGTGGACATTTTATGGACACAACTGCAGGGAGAGAGCCTGACATTTAATTTCAAATTCAAATTTTAAAGGAAGGGTCTATAAATGAGCTTTGGGCAAGGGTTCATCGAGGTCTACATAACCATGTCTGCAAGCAGGGTGAATAGGATAGGGTTGGAGGTTGGGGCAGATAACTCAGCAGATGTCCACTACAAAGACAAAATTCATATCAGTCTAAAATAAGTGAATGATCTCTAGATTTGACCCCAATAAGTACATGTTTATGCTGCTGCTACTGTTGTTGATGATTAACAAGGAAGTGGATATTTTTAATTTATCTCATTGACTTTCGGTAGTAGAACTAAAGTCTTATTAGTCATATGTCATATATTAGTCATTAGTCATTAGTCATATATTCTACCTCATGCTACAAAAAAGCTTTATGTCTCTGTTAAGATTTCTTACAAGGAATATAAGAGTAAAAAAAATTAATCTCTTAGATAAAAATGCATCTGAGCCTTAATGTGAAAGTCATTCAGTCATGTTGGACTCTTTGCAACCCCATGCACTATAAAGTCCATGAAGTTCTCCAGGCAAGAATACTGGAATGGGGAGCCGTTCCCTTCTCCAGGGGATCTTCCCAACCCAGGAATCAAACCCTGGTCTCCTGCATTGCAGGCAGATTCTTTATCAGTTAAGCCACCACGGAAGCCCTAAATGTCTGCTATAAAATTCCATAATTTGAAAAAAAAAGTCAAATTTTAATAGAAGGATTTGAGACAGGAGTGAAGATCATTGGTGAAGTACTCTTTTAGTATGATTTTTGTCTAACATTTTTGTGTTTCCGCAGTTTTTAGTTTCATACACTAGCTATTTCCTCTAACACTGCAGGCAGAAGGATTATTAGTTAATGTCCACTTCATTAATTAGAGAAAAGAAATGAGGGCCTTCTCAAGATCACAGAAAAACTCCTAGAGAAGTTCACGGGTTCTTGTTTGATCCATTCATCAATTCATCCATTCATTTCCCAAAAGATACCTATTGAGTAAATCTGTTTGTAATGAGTGTATCCTTCTAAGTGTAGAAAATGTGAATAAGATAAAATATCCATATATTCAAGGAGTTTGGAATATAGTAGGACCAATCAGGCAACTAGAAAATAGGCTGAAATGGGTGCTTTATAAGTTCGTGGAATCAGAATTGCAGAAGCTAAAGAGACCTTAGAAATTATGTAGCCTGCCTTCTCTCATAGGGTACACTCTATAGAATATTTGGTGTGTGTGCATGCTAAGTCGCTTAAGTCATGTCTAACTCTTTGCAATCATATGGGTGGTAGCCCACCAAGCTCCTCTGTCCATGGCACTGTCCAAGCAAGAATACTGAAGTGGGTTGCCATGCCCTCCTCCAGGGGATCTTCCCAACCCAGGGATCAAACCCACAATTTTTATGTCTCCTGCATTGGCAGGCAGGTTCTTTACCACTAGTGCCACCTGGGAAGCCAAGAATATTTGGTACCCCGGATCAACTAAAGCCCTAGATCTTGCTGCTCCAGCCACCATCCTGGCCAAGGGAACTACACTGTGCAGTGGGAAGGGAGAGGGGACAAGGGAGGGCTAGTTAAGGAAATGTCTCTTACATTTTCTGGGTCTCTGGAACAGGATCTGGCATGTGGACAGAGGCGTGAACCAGTCTGGCCCTTGTCCTGGGTTTGGGGGCCCAGGCTAAGGAGAAAATGGAAAAAGAAGTCCTGAATGATGGCAGGCCAGAAAGCAAGGGAAAAATAGAAATTTAATAGCTAAGGAGCAAGTCAAGATAAAAATCAAGATCCATAGTGAAATGGTTTCAAGCCGAAACAGGCAAGGTTGCAACACACGTTAAAGAGGTGGTATCCAGAATGAAAACTTGGAGCAATTTTAGGTCTTCCGGGAATGAGCCCAGAGAACAAGAGAAAGCTATTAAGAAGACCAAGACTGTTCCAGCACTTTCACTTATTATTTCCTATTTGCTATGGCCTGGGCTAAGCACTAGATAGGAAATATGAAGAAGATCTAATCCAGATCTCAGAGTTCTCACAGCCTCCTTTTGGGCGATGGTCAAAGGCCATCTACGTGTTGCATAAGTGATCAGTACGATGGTGGAGGAGCCACAGGAGCTACAGAAGAGGAACAAGGCCTCTGAAGGAGGTGGCTGGCTGCATCTTACAATACGAGAAAGACTTGAGTAGATGAAAGAACTGGGAAAGACTACCTAGATGGAAGAAAAATGTCAAGAGAAGGCCCAGAGAGTGGGAGAGAGCGTGGTGTAAAAAGGAGCTGTTGGTAGTTCTACATTGCTCGATTGTCGAGTGTAAATCACCGACAATCAGATTTTTCCTTTCCTGTACTTGAGAAGTTACATTTTAGAACCTAAGTAAAGGTCATTACACTTATTAACTTTAATACTCATATTATTTGTTTTGCCTTTTCATAGTAGTCTTAGAATATTCTCAAAATATCAAAAGTCTGACTCCTCTTGGTGGCTCAGCTGGTCCACCTGCAATGCAGGAGACCTGGGTTTGAATCCCTGGGTTGGGAAGATCCCCTCGAGAAGGGAACGGCTACCCACTCCAGCATTCTGGCCTGGAGAATTCCATGAGCTGTATAATCCATGGGGTCGCAAAGAGCCAGACACTCCTGAGTGACTTTCACTCATTCATAGTTACTATTTCCCAAGGCTGCAGGTCATCTGTAAATTTGATGAGTATTCTTTTTCTAGTTTCCTTTAGCCCTTGATCAAAATATAAAAATAAAAGAGTTGAGCAGTACAGAACTAAGTCTAGAGCCCTTCAGTATTCTCTAGAGAGCTCCTGTCAACCTGACATTGAGCCAGCAATCAACAGACTACTGTTGATGGTTGTTTAATTAGCTAACACTCTGCAGGGATGAGAGATTGTATGGCTACCTAGGGCCGGGAAAGGCAAGTTGGGATAACTTGGAAAGAATCTAGATGTAAAAGTGCACCTGTTGAAGGGGAGTTCGGACATCAGAAGACAGATCCGCATGTTAGTGTTGGAGGGAACTCAGTCCAACAGGCAGTTTCTGGAAATCATGGTAACAGACAATAAGCAAGTAGCCAAGTGGGAGGGTGAGCAGAGAATAAGGATTACATAATATAATGGGTTTATCTAAAAGGCAAGTGAGGCACAGTGTTAGGGAGGATATTTGGAAATGTCCTCTTCAGCATTTAGGGGTAAAAGGACATATTTCTGCAACTGACAAATGGTTCAGAAATATAGATGCATGCATATGTATCTGTATGTAATACATATATCAACTACACATATGTGGGGTGTATATGTGTCTATCTACCCAGAGAGGAAAAATATAAAATGTGATAAAATATTAATATTTGAAGGGTCTAGCTGAAAGACAGTCTTGAATTCTTGGTACTTTTCTTAAAACTTTTCTGTAGAACCAAAAATATGTTTAAAAATAAAGTTTAAGGGAAAAAAATTCCATAATGTAATGCCAGAGTGGAGTGGAGTGACTGATTAGGTGGCTTGCAACTGTTCAGGTGAGAGGTGATAAGAGCCAGGTATAGGCAGGAATAGATGGGAGAAGGAGGCAAGAAACATTGTACAGGTGAAGATGCCCATATTAACAACACAATAGATAACTCAGGTGACTTGCATAATCACAATAAAAAGTGATGAGTAACTACCAGTCTCTTGTCTATTTGGTTTTCAGCTTTTAACTCACCTCTTGGATTTGATACTTTAGAAGTTTTCTTTGGAACTGAACTTCTGCTTGTTTGTGGCCTTTCCCTCTATCAGTTCAGTTCAGTTCAGTCGCTCAGTCATGTCCCACTCTTTGCGACCCCATGAATCGCAGCACGCCAGGCCTCCCTGTCCATCACCAACTCCCAGAGTTCACTCAGACTCACATCCATCGAGTCAGTGACGCCATCCAGCCATCTCATCCTCGGTCGTCCCCTTCTCCTCCTGCCCCTAATCCCTCCCAGCATCAGAGTCTTTGCCAATGAGTCAACTCTTCGCATGAGGTGGCCAAAGTACTGGAGTTTCAGCTTCAGCATTATTCCCTCCAAAGAAATCCCAGGGTTGATCTCCTTCAGGGTGGACTGGTTGGATCTCCTTGCAGTCCAAGGGACTCTCAAGAGTCTTCTCCAACACCACAGTTCAAAAACATCAATTCTTCGGCAGTCAGCTTTCTTCACAGTCCAACTCTCACATCCATACATGACCACTGGAAAAACCATAGCCTTGACTAGACAGACCTTAGTTGGCAAAGTAATGTCTCTGCTTTTGAATATGCTGTCTAGGTTGATCATAATTTTTCTTCCAAGGAGTAAGCGTCTTTTAATTTCATGGCTTGCAGTCACCATCTGTAGTGATTTTGGAGCCCCCCAAAATAAAGTCTGACACTGTTTCCACTCTTTCCCCGTCTATTTCCCATGAAGTGATGGGACCAGATGCCATGATCTTCGTGAACCACCCTTAATCCACGGATCATAAGGTTTCTGGTCCTCACCTTACAACTGACCCATCATGGCAATTCCCTGTACTTGCAACCCCACTGAATGTCTACAGGCCCACAGATCAGGAAATAGACATGAGATGGCAGTATTCGAAACACAGAGGTCCTTACCTTTCTAAATAAATTCAGCTTTCCTCTTTAGAACACAACTGAAAAGGAATGAAAAATGATTGGAAATAGTGAAAACCATAAATGCTCCCAATATTCAGGCCCGATGGCAGAAATTTATTTTTCAGAGAATTCCTCACTCACAGACTATATGTTTTTATATTGCATGTACTTATAGCAAGCATGGTCCTATGTTTCAAGGCCACATCTGACTGGAGGAGAGAAAGCCTGTATGCAAGGATACGGACATTCGGGAGGAGAGACATCTGACATTCTCATGGACAGAGAGAAGATAAAAATATATTAAAATGGGACATCAATAAAAGCAAAAAGCCCAGTGGTAAGTATCTCTATGCACCACAGGACATCTCTGTTGTGTAGTGGATCAAAGTATTTGCTGGGATTTTATTTTTTTTATTTTTTTATTTTTTTGTTGAAGTTTAATTGAAGTACATTTGGGATTTTCTTTCATCCCAGCATTTAGCTATCTGAATATAATTATTTCATGGGGACAATAAAAAGCTCTCAAGTTTGTGGTGTCTAAATGTTAATGTGAAGAGCCGACTCATTGGAAAAGACCCTGATGCTGGGAAGATTGAGGGCAAGAGGAGAAGGGGACGACAGAGGATGAGATGGTTGGATGGCATCATCGACTCAATGGACATGAGTTTGAGCAAACTCAGGGAGATAGTGAAGAACAGAGAAGCCAGGCATGCTGCAGTCCATGAGGTCGCAAAGAATCGGACATGACTTAGTGATTGGACAGCAAGTGTCAACGTACCACTAAGTTTGCTAGGAATGCTCTCCGTAAAACATACTGTAAATAAAATTCTGTTCTGCTCAATGCCTTTAAGTGACAAGCACTACATGTTTTCTTTCAGGGTTTGGGCAGGTGGAGCCTGGAGTAGGGTGTGCTAAACGTCTGGAAGCGCAAGAGCAGCCCTCCACAGCCTCCTTAAGAATCTGTATGGCTCGCGACTTTCGTGAGCTTTCATGTGTCACCCTCCTCCTGTCGTATCTCCCCTAACTCCTCCCACTGTTGCTTTCTTCTCTGGCCACTCCTGCTGTCCTCAGCCTAGGCAGCGTCCTCTGGGAGGCTTTCTCTGGCTGCCACCCCTCCCCAGGAGGCGTTAAGTCTTGGGTTAATTGTCCCCTTGGTGCTGTCACAGCCCCCTCAACCCACTCCTTTCGTGCATGCTTGGCCTTTATGACACCATGCTGGACTCACCTGTTGAGATGTGGGCATCCTCACCAGACTCTAACTCCTTGCAGGTAGGCTCTGTGTCTGCCTGATGCATCTTCCTTCATGACTGGCCACGAGCGGACTCCTAGTATGTATTCATTAAATGAGTAACGCTCCCAACAGCAGGGAATCTGCATTACGACCATGATAACGAAATGAAGACACTCATCATGGATCATTTTGACAGGAAGGACACTGAGCAACATTATGCCAAATGGTTGGCAGTTCTTAATGCTGAAGTCAAGATTTTACACCAAATTCCCGAATATATAACTATGTGTATATAACTCCACCTTGGACTCTCTCTAAACACATCTTTCCCATTCATATCCCTGGTCCCTGTGGCATTATTTGCATATACAGTTGTACTTCCCATCTAGTGCTGGGGGCAGCAGGACCCAGCTAGACAGGAAAAAAGGGGAATGAAAGTGTTAACAGTTTGGCAGAAAGGGGCCAGTGTGTACACAGAATTAACAATGTGCCCTCAGGGACTAGGAAAACATACTGGGGCAAGATGTTTCCCCAAAGAAAGGCTTGTGAAAAGGAATCCTCTCTCAAACCCCAATCAAAGGACATTTATCTGGACAATCAAAATGACTTCAGATTATGAGACTGACGTGCTGATGGCAATTTAAAAAACAGGGTTTACAACCATTGCTGATGGCAAGTGAGTGGTCCCATTATTTTGCAAAAGGTCAGAAAACTTGAGAAAATGAAAGGCATCAGGTAGAATGGTTTGTTAGAATGTAAGCTAAAAAGTCTACAGATCTGGGCTCTAGTCCACTTTTTTCCCACTAATTTCTGTGTGTACAAAACACAAGTTCCCCAAACACAGCAGGTTCATCATGATGACTAATAATTATTAAGGAAAAATGAAAATACATTTCAAGAGAAATAATTAATGAAATGAGAAAGTGTTCATGATATACTTTAAAGTGAAAAAAAAGCAACTTATAAGATAGTATGTTCAAAATTGGGAAAGGGAGTAAGTACATCAAGGCTGTATATTGTCAGTCTGCTTATTTAACTTATAGGCAGAGTACATCATGCAAAATGCTGGGCTGGATGAAACACAAGCTGGAATCAAGACTGCTAGGAGAAATATCAGTAACTTCAGATATGCAGATGATACCACCCTTATGGCAGAAAGCAAAGAGGAATTAAAGAGCCTCTTGATGAGGGTGAAAGAGGAGAGTGAAAAAACTCAACATTCAAAAGATGAAGATCATGGCATCCAGTCCCATCATTTCATTGCAAATAGATGGAGAAACAATGGAAACAGTGACAGACTTTCTTTTCTTGGGCTCCAAAATCACTGTGGATGGTTACTGCAGCCATGAAATTAAAAGACACTTCCTCCTTGAAAGAAAAGCAATGATAAACCTAGACAGTGTATTAGAAAGCAGAGATATTATTTTGCTGACAAAGGTCTATATAGTCAAAGCTATGGTTTTTCCAGTAGTCACGTATGGATGTGAGAGCTGGACAACAATAAAGGCTGAGCACCAAAGAACTGATGCTTTTAAACTATGGTGCTGGAGAAGACACTTGAGAGTCTCTTGGACAGCAAGGAGACTGAACCAGTCATTCCTATAGGAAATCAACCCTGAACATTCATTGGAAGGACTGAAGCTGAAGCTCCAATACTCTGGCCAGCTGATTCAAAGAACTGACTCATTGGAAAAGACCTTGATGCTGGGAAAGATTGAAGGTAGGAGAAGGGGAGGACAGAGGATGAAGTGGTTGGATGGCATCACTGACTCAATGGACATGAGTTTGAGCAAACTCCAGGACTTGGTGATGACAGGGAAGCCTGGCATGCTGCAGTCCATGGGGTCAGAAAGAATTGGACACTACTGAGCGACTGAACAATAAAATGTATAATATTCTCAATGAGTATAAGCACACACACACACGCATGTGTGTGTATGTGTGGATATACGCATAGAAAAATTATTTGAGTAAGACAAAGCAGATTATAACCAGTGATGGCACTGAAATTATGGCTATTTTTTTCTTGCCATGTTTTTGCATTTTTAATTTTTCAGTAAGGTACAAGTTTTACATTATTAGCTGCAAAAAAAATAAGTTTTGTGAATGTTTTCTTCTGTTCATTAAGTTAATATGTGTACTTTCTAATGGAGGTAATATTTTGTAACTATGTAATTGGAATTATAATAATAGTTGACCATTAATGACTATAGTAGAGCTCTGTAGCTATAAAATAAGCTATACTCTGTACAGATAATGTGCAAGTCATTTCCTTTTCAGCTCCACATTATTAGAGTTCAAGTAGCAATGAGAACTGAGGCAAGTCTCATGGCCTGGAGCTTAGAGTTTCACAGACTTCAGACATAGCGCCATGTTCCTCTCTTCCTCCGTCTGAGCTCATCTCTGCAGGCCTTGGCTGTGTACAGATCCAGCTTCTTCCCTGACTGTTTGAGTCTTCCCATTTTCTACTCCAATAAATATTTAACAATTAGTGTGATGACTTGATCCCATGGCCGGCTAGCTTAGGTCGAGCTGGTAAGCACACATCACAACGTGTGGCTGATTGTGGCAAATCAGTTGGAAGTTAGGAGGAGAAAGCTGTAGGGGGTGAATCCAGGCCGAGGTTCATTCTCTTGACACAACAGGCTTCGAACATGAGGTGGAAGATTAGCTCCTACACTGAGAGATAGCTTTTTCTTTCTTTTTAAACGATTATGGTATTGGGAGGAAAAGAGAAATAAATAGAGTGAGCTCTTGGCTGGAGTCAGAACTCCTCAGTGGAATTCCCAGCCTCTTCCACCCTCAGGACCTGAAGTCTCTTCCTCTCTGCTCCAGAAGCTTCAACACAGTGAATGGTATGATACTACCAGCCTGAAGTTTTCAGAAGAGATTAGGGGACACTCCCTCCAAGAAAGTACTCAAGATTTCAAGGGCTGGGGAGAAATGAATCATACTTTACTGGGGCAGGAAAAATGGGAAAGGGGCATAGGTAGCTATTGATCCCACAATACTAATTTTATTGAAAATAGATTAAGTCATCTTGTAATTCCACCCTTGCCAGCATTTGGCTAGGAATAGGCTGGTGACAAAATTCTGCTAATGAGATTCTAGAGAAATCTGCTGAGGGCTACCGGGAAGCACAGGAAGAAATGGTCTTGCTTCCCAAGGTCATCGTTATGTCTGCTGCCTCAGTCATCTTCTCCCAGCCTGAGAGTTGCTCAGCAGCTCAGTCATGTCTGACTGTTTGCAACCCTACGAACTGCAGCATGTCAGGCTTTCCTGTCCTTCACTATCTTCCAGAGCTGACTCGAACTCATATCCATTGATTTGGTGATGCCATCCTACCGTCTCACCATCTGTCATCCCCTCCTCCTCTTGCCCTCAGTCTTTTCCAGTGCGTCAGCTCTTTGTAATAGGTGTCCAAAGTTTTGGAGCTTCAGCATCAGTCCTTCCAGTGAATAGTAAGAGTTGATTTCCTTTAGGATTGACTGGTTTGATCTCCTTGCTGTCCAAGGGGCTCTCAAGAAGTCCTCAGCACTACAATTTGAAAGCATCAATTCTTCAACTCTCAACCTTCTTTCTGATCCAACTCTCACATCTGTATATGACTACTGGAAAACCAAAGCTTTGACTATATGGACCTTTGTCACAAAGTAATATATCCGTTTTTTAATACTCTGTCTAGGTTTATTATTGCTTTTCTTCCAAGGAGCAAATGTCTTTTAATTTCATGGCTGCAGTCACTGTCTGCAGTGACTTTGGAGCCCAAGAAAATAAAATCTGTCACTGTTTTGACCTTTGCCTGAGAGTTAAGACAACATTGATGATAACATACGGGAGACTTAGTAGCATGGCTGGCCACTGAATCAAACAGGCCTGAACTCTCTGGACTTCTAGTTATAGAAGGTCATACATGCCTTACGATTCAGTCACTAGGAGTTAGGGGGGAGGAAGACGTTTGACGAGTCATTCACTGTGGGTGAGATAAATACCCACAGGGCATAACTTCAAAGGATGGAGAATGACACTTGAGCTCATAGATGGAGAATTGGGTGATTTAGGTAGACTGGGTCCACCCAGCCCTTGGCTCCCCAACTAAGCTTAGTCTGCAATAAAGCAACAGTGCGGGAAAGAACTTTCCTTGGAGTTCATGTGTGTTTTTCTCAGTCAACATAGGAAGGTTACAAATAACTCAGACTCTGTATTCAAATGGACAAAAAAAAATGTAGCTAATTTTCCATAAGCCTCAGCCCTCCCTAGGTGCTAGAAAAACTTACTAATTAACTTGCTAATTAAAGTTTCTGTCTCTTAGGGTTTAAACAATCTCCTGAATCAGATTATTCACAGTCCAGTTTCCCAGTGGGGCTAGTATAAAGCATATATTTTGGATGACTTGGTCTCTCTGGGTAAACTCTCAGGTTCCAGAGTGCTGTCTCTTCCTTCCTAAGAGGTCTCTGATGCATCTTACTGGGTTCCTGCGGTAGGTATCCCCTGGGGCTTGCTGGTCTTTACAATAGTATGGCTTGTCTGATCTGCATCTTTAACTGGTAATCACTGCAGCATGGCTGGTCCCAAACAGACCTCTCAGATCATGTCCTGGGACCCATTCTTGAAATCTTCAGTCCCAGCTATCTGCTCCTACATGAAGATCCCTCTCATATTAACCTCTTTATCCTGCTGTTGCCCTGGCTCCCCCAGAATGTCCCATCCTTTCTGCAGGACACATGGGCTTAATCCCAGGCAAGATGAGGCCAGCAGGGAGCCAGGAACAGGGCTCCAGGCTTGCCAGCCCAGTCATCTCACTCCTTTCCATCACTCTATCATCACCTGGGATGTGAAGCTTTTTGATCACCTATGAATACTTCCTGAATGATGTGATAAACAGTTAAAATCAGTCTTACAGATTACTATTCCTCTCCACTGTTATATTAAGAAATTAAATAGAAAATTCTATAAAATAATCTTTGAATAAATACTGCTTAAATTAAGAGGGGGTCTGTAACCCTGTGTAATTAAATCTCAAACTAAGCTTAGAGACTGAGGAGGGCCATGTTTGTTAAGGAATTGCAATCGGATAGAACTAAAATCAAAATTGTCATAGCAACGGTGAACCACACACTGTCAGAACTTGAGATACCATTGGCCCAGAAGAGTGTATGAGCATTAAAAAGACTGGGACCGAGCATCCCTGGCAGTCCAGTGGTTGAGAATCCACCTTGCAATGTAAAGGACACCAATTCGATTGACCCCCAGTCTGGGAAGATCCCACATGCTGCAGAGCAGCTAAGCCTGTGCACCACAACCACTAAGCTTGCACTCTAGGGCCCATGAGCCAAAACCACTGTGCCCATGTATCACAGCTTCTGAAGCCCATATGACCAGAGCCTGTGCTCAGCAACAAGAGAAGCCACTGCCAGCAGAAGCCTGCCCACCACTAGCGAGCAGCCCCGTTCTCTGCAATTAGAGAAAGTCTGCATGCAGCAATGAAGACCCAGCACCGCCAAAAATAAAATAAATAAACCTTTTAAAGAAAAAAAGAAAAAGAAAGATGGGGCAAATCACCTACCTTCCAGTTATGGAAAGCAAAATCAGCATTTGATGAAGAATTTTTTCATGTTTGTGATTCCTAAGTCTATCCTTTAAGACAGGGCTTTTCCTTTTTTGTTTGTTTAACTGTAACCTATAATAAGAAATGGGCTTCCCCGGTGGTGCTAGTGGTAGAGAACCCGCCTGCCAATGCAGGAGATGTAAGAGACATGGGTTCCATCCCTGGGTTAGGAGGATCTCCTGGAGGAGGGCACGGCAACCCACTCCAGTATTCTTGCCTGGAGAAGCGCATGGACAGAGGAGTCTGGAGGCACTTGGAGGGTCCTGAAGGGCTGCAGTCCATAGGGTCAAAAAGAGCCGGACACAACTGAAGTGACTTAGCACACACACATAATAAACAAGAAATATATTTTATTTTCTTTCATGAACTTTTATAATAGGGAAGAGCCTTTCTATTTTATTATAAGTTAATCACTAAAGGGATGTTGCCTATAAGCTTAAATTATTTGTAATGGCTCATCTCTGGGAACCCTGACTCCCAGGTAATAGCTACTTTTGTTTAGCTCACAGGAAACACCCTGAACCATGCCCATCTGTGAATAAATGCAGGAAGAAAGAAATTAACAAATACCTTCCAGATTCTGGGGAACCAGGACTATATCCCCACCCCTCCCTCTTTAGTATAAATGAAGCATAAATTTCTAACTGAGGGAAGATGATTCTTTGGGAAATGTGTCCACCATATACTTTGTCTGCTGGCTTTCTGGATAAAGTCGCTATTCCTTGCCCCAACAACTCATCTCTTGATTTATTGGCCTGTTGTGCAGTGAGCAGTATGAACTTGGACTCAGTAACACTCTGGTCTATTCTGTTTTGTCCTAGTCTATTCATTATTTTTTAATACTGGTAGTGACCCATTAAATTGATGTCATGGCCCCCTAGTGGATTCAGTTCAGTTCAGTTCAGTCGCTCAGTCGTGTCCAACTCTGCGACCCCATGAATTGCAGCACGCCAGGTCTCCTTGTCCATCACCAACTCCCGGAGTTCACCCAAACTCATGTCCATCGAGTCAGTGATGCCATCCAGCCATCTCATCCTCTGTCATCCCCTTTCCTCCTGCCCCCAATCCCTCCCAGCATCAAAGTCTTTTCCAATGAGTCAACTCCTTGCATGAGGTGGCCGAAGTATTGGAGTTTCAGCTTTACCATCAGTCCTTCCAATGAATATTCAGGACTGATTTCCTTTAGGATGGACTGGTTGGATCTCCTTGCAGTCCAAGGGACTCTCAAGAATCTTCTCCAACACCACAGTTCAAAAGCATCAATTCTTTGGTGCTCAGCTTTCTTCACAGTCCAACTCTCACATCCATACATGACCACTGGAAAAACCATAGCCTCGACTAGACGGACCTTTGTTGGCAAAGTAATGTCTCTGCTTTTGAATATGCTATCTAGGTTGGTCATAACTTTCCTTCCAAGGAGTAAGCTTCTTTTAATTTCATGGCTGTAATCACCATTTGCAGTGATTTTGGAGCCCCCCAAAAATAAAGTCTGACACTGTTTCCACTGTTTCCCCATCTATTTCCCATGAAGTGATGGGACCAGATGCCATATCTTCGTTTTCTGAATGTTGAGCTTTAAGCCAACTTTTTCACTCTCCTCTTTCACTTTCATCAAGAGACTTTTTAGTTCCTCTTCATTTTCTGCCATAAGGGTGGTGTCATCTGCATATCTGAGGTGATTGATATTTCTCCCAGCAATCTTGATTCCAGCTTGTGCTTCTTCCAGCCCAGCATTTCTCATGATGTACTCTGCATATAAGTTAAATAAGCAGGGTGACAATATACAGCCTTGACGCACTCCTTTTCCTATTTGGAACCAGTCTGTTGTTCCATGTCCAGTTCTAACTGTTGCTTCCTGACCTGCATATAGGTTTCTCAAGAGGCAGGTCAGGTGGTCTGGTATGCCCGTCTCTTTCAGAATTTTCCACAGTTTATTGTGATCCACACAGTCAAAAGCTTTGGCATAGTCAATAGAGCAGAAAGAGATGTTTTTCTGGAACTCTCTTGCTTTTTCCATGATCCAGTGGATTAAGATCTGTGATTTTAAAAATGTATATTGCCTTTCAAAGTGTTTCTCAAAATGTGATCCAAAGACCTCCCACAATACACACAGCATATCAGAATCTCCTGGAGTTATTTTAAAATGCAGAGTCCTTTATTTCTCTCCGGGACTCTAAACTTGAATACATACTTTTCCTGTGGCAATGGCTCCCAGCCTCTATTCTCATTCCATCATGGGCCTAAAATCAGGGTTGGGATGATCACAAACCACAGATTTGAGGAGAAAGAATGGACCAAAGATAGAAGCTGAGCTGAGGTCTGAAGGTGGCTTAACAGAATTCAGACCTGAGGGGTAGGGGAGGAGCTACAGGACAAACAGATCAGAGAGGCAAGGGGCTTCCCAGCTGGTTCAGTGGGTAAAGAATGCACCTGCATTGCAGAAGACACATGAGAGTTGGGTTTGATCCCTGGGTCAGAAAGATGCCCTGGAGAAGGGCAGAGGAACCCACTCCAGTATTCTTGCCTGGAGAATCTGATGGACAGAGGAGACTGGTGGAGTATAGTTCATAGGGTCACAAAGAGTCGGACACAACTGAGTGACTGAGCAGGGGTGCACAAAGGAGAGAAAAGGAGCAGAAACAGACTGAGGAAAGAGAACAAGGAGAGGGGGCCGAGCCTTGCTGGATTTCAAGGCGCAGAACTGAGTTGCCAAACAAGGTCCACTCTCTTGTGCTGACCAAAACCAGAGTATGAGAGTGGGTTCTAGGATTCCAATTAAAATGAGCTCCCCAGGAGATTTTTATGCAAATAAAATTATAGCGATATTGCTAGGCATAAATTGCATCATTCACTCTACAAGAAGGAGATTACAATTTTTAGCTACAGGCATGATATAAATTTTTAATGTGCAGCCATCCACCAAAGTGAGGTTTAGTTACTTCTCTGTCATCATAAACATATTTACTTCTTTCAGTGGAGTCTCCCTTCTCTTGCTCACCATAATATCAACAAAATGTTTGATCTTTCGCCAGGGGCCCGGTCATTGGTTGCAGCTGTTACCTGAAATTCAGGGCCACTTTTGACTACCAGGTAAGATGCAGGACTCACATTCAGCCAGGGACATACAAGGGCAAACACGTTAGCCAGAAGGAAATAGGATTTCTGAATAAAAATGGCTTTGAGCTTGTTCTCAGCTAGGATCCGCAAAAAAAATTTCATCATCTTAAAAGCCGAATCCAGAAAGCTAATATATTAATTTTTAATGAAGAAAATGTAACTCTCAGCAAGATGAATGCTCGCGTGCCTCTCCCTGCAGGCAATTTTCCTGGGATACTAAATTATCAGAATATTGCTTGGTGCTCACAGCATCACAGCAAGCGAAACAGGTAGGGTGAACCTCCTGCCCACGGGTGTTGGAATGGATGCTTTTCCAGCCCTCTCTAAGGACACAGGCGCCCCCAGGGCAGCAGGTTCCAGTTTCAGGGGACTTGCTATTTTGGACCTTCTGGAGATATGCTACTGGCAGAAGAAGTTCCGAATGTAACTTTTCTCTCTCATTTTTATAAAACGAAGTTTTCAAACCTCTTTCTTCTATTTGTTTTTCACAGAATATTAAAAAAAAAAAAAAACCCTCCCAGAGAGAACTGCCATTAACAGCCTACTGATTCTTCTAGATGCTTTGGTTTCCATCCATTGTTGTTCTGATCTTTTCTGTTACAGTAGCCCTTGATCCCTCCCTTCTCTCCCCAGGGGTGACAAATGGGGGACAGGGCAGCGGGGGCCAGCAGCGTGCACAGTTCACCAGCTTCTCAGGGGGGAATTCAGGTGGAAGGCCAGGGTGGAATGCCCTGGCTGCAGTATGAGCAGGCTGCTGTTTGCTCTGCAAAAACATAGAAACAGACACCCTGGGAGTTTGCTTAGCCCTTGTTCTCTCTCATGCGCGCTTTTTAACTGGAGTATAATTGTTTTACAGTATTTTGTTAGTTTCTGCTGTACAAAAAAGTGAATCACCTATAAGTATATATACACCCCCCACCTTGGGCCTCCCCTCCAGCCCCCACATTCCACCCCCTAGGTCATCACAGATCACTGAGCTGAGCTCCTCATGCCATGCTGCAGCTCCCCACTAGCTATCTGTTCTACACACTTAGTTTATAT
The DNA here is from genome assembly GCF_001704415.2 of Capra hircus. Taxonomy (NCBI): domain Eukaryota; kingdom Metazoa; phylum Chordata; class Mammalia; order Artiodactyla; family Bovidae; genus Capra; species Capra hircus. Next base: position 73,701,783 of record NC_030817.1, on the reverse strand, counting down.
TGTCAATGACACTCTCTCAGTCGGCCGCACCCTCCCCTTTCCTTCCTGTGTCCACGTATCTGCTCTCTACGGCTGTGTCTCTATTCCTGTCCTGCAAACGGGTTCGTCTGTACCATTATTCTAGACTCCACATATGTGCATTAACATACAACCTTTATTTTTCTCTTTCTGACAGGCTTCACTCTGTATGACAGCCTCTATGTCCATCCACGTCTCTACAAATGACTTTATGGCACGTTCTCTTGAAACTGAAATTTCTCCATGAACTGCCCTCTGCTCAGAGAAGTAAAATTGGTCAGTTGAGAGCAGACGACAATTATTGCTGATGTTTATGAAACATTTACCATGTGCCAGTCACTATTTGAATATTTCTTGAGGGCCTACTTTGTTCCAAGCATTTTTCCACATGTTAAAAATGCAGAAACAAAGCATAACAAAACCCTGCTCTTATGAAACTTCCATTCTCACATGGAGGCAATTTTTCAAACAAGTGAGATAAGAAGTGTACTAAATGGCGATGAATGCTATGAAGGGTAATAAGGCAGGAAAGGAGGGTGGACAGGACGATAGCATGATTTTTTAAAATTGATTAATTTATTTTTGACCACACTGGGCCTTCATTGCTGTATGCGGGCCTTCTCTGTTGCAGTGTGTGAGCTTCTCCTTGTGGTGGCTTCTCTTGTGGCGCACAGGCTCTAGGCACGCAGGCTTCAGTAGTTGTGGCGTATGGGCGTAGCTGCCCTGTGGCATGTGGGATCCTTCCCTACCAGGAATCCAAAACTGTGTCCCCTGAATTGGAAGATGGATTCTTAACCACTGGATCACCCGGGAAGTCTGAGAGTTAAATTTTGAAAGCAGTGGTCAGGAGGACCCCTTGGAGAAGGTGATATTTGAATTAGCATCCAAGGGGAGGCTGGATAATGAGTCACAAGGAAAAGCATTTTAGGCCCAGGGAACAGCCAGGGCCAAGGCCCTGAGCAACCAGAAAGGCTGGGTTGCAGAATAAGCAGAATAGAGGAGACAAGGACAGAGGCTGATGAGTGGAGGGAAGGGCTGGTTTGTGTTGGGCATTATTTAGAGGCCACTATAGTGACTTCAGCCTTTACCGTCAAGTCAAATGAGAGTCCCTGGATGTGGGAGGTAGAAGAGTGACATATGCTGATTTCTTTTATTAAAAGCTCCCTCTGGCTGACTTGCCGAGAGCAGACTACTGGGGCCCAGGTGGCTGGGAAGCTACTGTAGCACCCCAGGGGGCAGGCAATGGAGGCTGGGATGGAGGTCAGAGTCATGGAGAGTGTGAGAAGTGGTTGGTAAGCTTTGGGCATATTTTAAAGATGGATCTGACAGGAGTTGCTGCCCATTTATATGTGGAGTTCAAAGGAAGAGGGGAATCAAGACCGACAGGACAACTGGAAGGATAAAATTGCCTTTTCCTGTGACAAGGAAAACCATGGGGAAGCAGGTTTCCCTCGTGGTGGGATGATCAGATGCTCAGTCGGGTATAGGTTTGTGGTGCTTACTAGGCATAAAGAGACAGCGAACGTGAAAGATGCTCAATTTTGAACGACTCTTTGTGACCCACGGACTGCAGCCCACCAGGCTCCTCTGTCCATGGGATTCTCCAGGCAAGGATACTGGAGTGTGTAGCCATTCCCTTCTCCAGGGGATTTTCCTAACCCAGAGACTGAACCCAGGTCTCCTGCAATGCAGGCATAAATGTGGAGATAACTGTCCTTCAGGCATATATTTGAGAATGCCAGCATAAGACACAGAAGAAGACTAACTAGGGAAAGTAGGTAGAGAAGAAAAAAGGCTTAATAACTGCCCCTGGATCTCATCACTATTTAGAGATCTGGGAGATGAAGAAACACCAGGATATGAAATTGAGCTTGAGACCCAGGGAGATGGGGGGAAACAAGGAGTGGGAAGGCGGAGTGAAGGAGGAGAAGAGGCAGATGCTGCAGATGGCCAAGGGGAGCAGCTGGGTTTGGAGGTGCGGGAATTGTTAATGGCTTCAGGAGCAGCGGTTTTGGTGGAGCCATGGGGGGAATGAAAGCTCAGTGGGAGTGGTTTCAAAACAATATATGACAAGAGGAACTGGGAAAAGAATAAACAATTCTTTCTGCAAGTTCTGCCCTAAAGGGAAAAATATAGAGGGAATGGTAGCCAGAGGATGATGTGAGTCAAGAGAAGGTCTTTGATTTTATTTTTTCAAGGTAGGGTAAATTACGGTTTGTTTGTATCCTGGTGGGCATGATGCACTAGAGAGGAGAAAATGATAATAACAGGGAAGAGAGAGGAACATTGCAGGTGTGGTGACTTTGTGTAGAAAAGAGGGAGGGGGCTTGATGCATGAGCAGAGGGGTGCACAGACAAACCTGCTCTGTGGTACTAGGATGGGAGGCAGAATAGCTTGGCACAGATGCTTGAGCAAGGTGAGGTGGTGGTGGGAGTTTATGGCTATTCTCTTCTCATTGTTTTGGATTTTCAGAAATATAAAGCAGGCCATCATCTAAGAATGAGATTGAGTCAGGAAGTTTGGAAGGTTGAAAGAAAGAGAAGTCTCTGAATGGATTTTTAAAATGTACACTTGCTCTAAGTACTTTTTAGTTATTTGTGCATTAATTTTTGCAATAGTCCTATGTAGTAGGAAGTAGTCTCCTCATCTAAATATAAGGACACAGGATGATAAAACAGATAGCCCCAGTAAAGCAACACCTTGTAAGAGGCCGGTTTCACCAGCCAAGAGTGAGAGCAAGGAGTACAAGGTTAACTTAAAATCCTTCAAGCTAGGCTTCAGCGGTACGTGAACCAAGAGCTTCCAGATGTACAAGCTGGATTTAGAACAGGCAGAGGAACCAGAGGTCAAATTGCCAACATATACTGGACCATAGAAAAAGCAAGGGGATTTAAAAAAATTTACTTCTGCTTTATTGACTATGCTAAAGCCTTTGTGTGGATCACAACAAACTGTGAAATATTCTTAATGAGATGGGAATACCAGACCACATTATCTGCCTCCCGAGAAACCTGTATGCAGGACAAGAAGCATCAGTTAGAACTGAACATGGAAAAACTAACTGGTTCAAAATTGGGAAAAGAGTATGTCAAGACTGTATATTGTCACCCTGCTTATTTAACGTATATGTAGAGTACATCATGAGAAATGCTAGGCTGGATGAAGCACAAGCTGAAATCAAGATTGCCAGGAGAAATATCAACAACCTCAGATATGAAGATGATACCATTTTAATGGCAGAAAGTGAAGAGAAACTAAAGAGCTTCTTGATGAAGGTGAAACAGGAGAGTACCAAAGCTGATTTAAAACTCAACATTCATAAAACAAAAATTATGACTTCTGGTCCTATCACTTCATGGTAAATAGATGGGGGAAATGTAGAGACAGTGTCGGATTTTGTTTTCTTGGGCTTCAAAATCAATGTGGATGGTGACTGCAGGCATGAAATTAAAAGACGCTTGCTCCTTGGAAGTATAGCTGTGACAAACCTATACAGGGTATTAAAAAGCAGAGACATCACTTTGCCAACAAAGGTCTATCTAGTCAAAGCTATGGTTTTTCCAGTAGTCATGTATGGGTATGAGATTTGGACCATAACGAAGGCTGAGTGCCAAAGAATTGATGCTTTTGAACAGAGGTGCTGGAGAAGACTCTTGAGAGTCCCTTGGACAGCAAGGAGATCAACCAAGTCATTCTGAAAGGAAATCAACCCTTAATATTCATTGGAAGGGCTGATGCTAAAGCTGAAGCTCCAATACTTTGGTCACCTGTTGTGAAGGGCCAACTCATTGGAACAGACCTTGATTCTGGGAAAGACTGAAGACAGGAACAGAATGGGGTGGCAGAAGATGAGAGGTTGGATGGTATCACTGACTCAATGGACGTGAGTTTGAGCAAACTCTGGGAGATAGTGAAGGGCAGGGAAGCTGAATGTGCTGCAGTTCATGGGGTCACAAAGAGTCAGACATGACTTAATCACTGAATAACAACATGGTTAACAGAATTACCTCAGATCCCGAGACCTGCAAGGGTTGGTTCTTGTGTATCCATATGATCTATCTTATTTATTTATTTTTTTTACCTCAATGTCTCCATTCCGTGTAATAAGAGGGTTGAATTAGCACTGCTACTGCTGCTAAGTCACTTTAGTCGTGTCCGACTCTGTGCGACCCCATAGACGGCAGCCAACCAGGCTCCCCCGTCCCTGGGATTCTCCAGGCAAGAACACTGGAGTGGGTTGCCATTTCCTTCTCCAATGCAAGAAAGTGAAAAGTGAAAGTGAAGTTGCTCAGTCGTGTCCGACCCTCAGCGACCCCATGGACTGTAGCCTTCCAGGCTCCTCCGTCCATGGGATTTTCCAGGCAAGAGTACTGGAGTGGGGTGCCATTGCCTTCTCCGTGAATTAGCACAGTAATATAAAATAGGAAAGTTGGCCAACCCTTTCTCTCTGCTGGTCAGACTGTATGACAATAGGTAGGGGTTCTATGTACAGCTATCAGGTGATTTCTGAGCCCTCCTGCCTCTTGATTTGAACTAGGTTAGACTTCCCACAAGCTAGCATACTTCTGATTCCAACTTAAGAACTATTTTATTACTTAGAGCCACTGTACAAAAGCATTGCCTGAGAACAATAAATGTGGTCTCTCAAAGACTGGATATTTTCTGAGGAATAAAAGATGCTGTTTTAATCAAACTAATGAGAGTTGAACTACTTAGCATTTCAGTCCTTCAAGTTGACCGTGTTTGCGTGCACCACCTCTTGACTCTAATCTGAGAAGAGTTTTCTGTGCATAACTCAACCTACAAATTAATAAAAGACTTATTTGCTGTCACTATTCATTACTCTTCCTTGATCCCAGAGTTACAATTTTACCTTGATGTGTCAGTACAAATGGTGACAACTACTGATTGTGTTGACATTGAGTCTAGTTTCAGAAACTTTAATTAAAAATATGTGTAGTGTTGCATTTTTGCCAAGTGCTAATTAGACTCATTTTTTCCTACCATCTTCCCCATTTTAAGTAGCAGTTATGACCTTGGCATATGCCTTTATCAGAAAAGGAAATATCTACCTTTCTAGTTTTGGAGGAACACATGAGTAAAGAGGGTACTTTATGGCTTTAAGAAAGCCTAACTAAAATCTGACATGAAGAATCCTCATTCAGATTCTAGTTTTTAGATACTGACCCAAATCAATCTGAATTTGATTCAGAAAAGCTTTTTTGGGCCCACTTTGGTTTAGAGATGAAGAATCGGAAGTTTCATAAATAGCGTGTACAAACTTGAGCTGATGCGCCTTTGGATAAGAATGCACTTTTGCATGAAACCCTGTATCTTTGATCTTCATTACCACTATTTTCTGGATTCCAAACTAAACCAGAAGTGAGAAAGTATTATTTCAGAGTTCTCATTGCCCATTTAGAGCCATCTTCTCTGCTAGAACACCCTTTTTAAAAAATTATAGAGACTTCACTATTAAAAAAAAAAAAAAGGACAGTATTTACATGAGCTGTTTAATATAAGGGCTTCCCTGATAGTTCAGTTGGTAAAGGATCTGCCTGCAATTCAGGAAACCCTGATTCAATTCCTGGGTCAGGAAGATCCACTGGAGAAGGGATAGGCTACCCACTCCAGTATTCTTGGGCTTCTCTTGTGGCTCAGTTGGTAAAGAATCAAGACACACACACACACACACACACACACACACACACACACGCAGAGTTTGATTTAATGAAAGTCACTGTTGTACCAACAGATTTATTGTATGATATTTATCATCAACAGCAAGATAGACTATGTACCCATCAGTAAAACACTCAACTACTTCATCTTTGGTGTTTAGCTGAAAGGAACTATGGCACCCTTTTGATCCACTCATAAACAGATGCTTATTGAGTGTCCACATATGTTAGTCACTACACTAGTACTTAGGAATATAAAATTAGAGAGAATGTATGCTCGGAGTCAGTATAGCACATCAGACAGAAATGTGCCTCTTAGGGGAAAATTCTATAAGGAAAAAAGCTTATCTGTTTTATTCATTCTGAATACCAAGGTTACCTTTACAAATTACCTTTGCAATTTTTGAATCAGTAGAGTCGACTGAGATAACTCTCTATGATAATACTTGAGAAATTATTTCCAATTTTTGAAAATTTCATCAAAGGATTGAGAATGCCTGAACTCACACTGATGAACAAGAACAATAGTTTACTGTTCAGTTAACTCAGTGTCTAAATGATAGATCGGTAGAGAATAAATAAAAATGCTATATCTTGTTATTTAAGGATTAACTTCCAATCTATCCATATAGAAAATTAGTGAATTATTTCTTTCTGACTCTGCACCCTTTTCTGCTTGTTCAGATTCTACTGAGTGCTGTTATTGGCCTGGCCTTAAATAGCTGTTTCCTTTGTATCAAGGCACTTGTTGCTAATTTCAGAGTTCTAATTTCTGATTTGCGAATGTACAGGTTCAGATGTTATATAATAGGTCTCATCAAGTTTATTTCTTAGGAGATTTGCTTTGTTAAGTAAGCCTGGTAAAATGCCTGCCAATATATACTCATTAACTGGGAATAGTTTCTTGATTTGCATATTGCTGATGCTTTCTCTTTGTCTTTATTCTGAATGTTACTGAAGGAAAAATAACATATGGGTTGCATTTGAATTGGAAAAGAAATAGCACAGAAATTACAGGTGCCACAATGCTTCTCACACCTCTTAACCTTTAGACTCTTCTGTTTGCCTATGTGCATGCTAAGTTGCTTCAGTTGTGTCTGACTTTTTGCAACTCTATGGACTGTAGTCTGCCAGGCTTCTCTGTCCGTGGGATTCTCTAGGCAAGGATACTTGAGTGGGTTGCCATGCCATCCTCCAGGGGATCTTCCCAACCCAGGGATTGAACCCACATCTCTCCTGCACAGGCAGGCTTATTCTTCACCTGTAGGCACCATCAAAGCATTAGGAGTTGGGATGTCCCTGGCCATCCAGTGGTTAAGGCTCTGACCTTCCACAGTGTTCCACTGTGTGGGATGGGAGTTTGATCCTTAGTTGTTTAGTGGCTATGTTCCTGGCAGAGGAGCTAAGATCCTTGATGCTGCAGGGTGTGGTCAAAAAAAATTAGGAGCTCATGTTTTAACACGGGCTATACATTTATACTGTTCATGGGGTTCTCAAGGCAAGAATACTGAAGTGGTTTGTGATTCCCTTCTCCAGTGGACCACATTCTGTCCAGAAAGAATGAAGGGATGGAGCCAAAGCAAAAACAATACCCAGCTGTGGATGTGACTGGTGATAAAAGCAAGGTCCGATGCGGTAAAGAGCAATATTGCATAGGAACCTGGAATGTCAGGTCCATGAATCAAGGCAAATTGGAAGTGGTCAAACAAGAGATGGCAAGAGTGAACATCAACATTCTAGGAATCAGCAAACTAAAATGGACTGGAATGGGTGAATTTAACTCAAATAACCATTATATCTACTACTGCGGGCAGGAATCCCTTAGAAGAAATGGAGTAGCCATCATACTCAACAAAAGAGTCCGAAATACAGTACTTGGATGCAATCTCAAAAATGACAGAATGATCTCTGTTCATCTCCAAGGCAAACCATTCAATATCACAGTTATCCAAGTCTATGCCCCAACCAGTAACACTGAAGAAGCTGAAGTTGAATGGTTCTATGAAGACCTACAAGACCTTTTAGCACTAGCACCCCAAAAAGATGTCCTTTTCATTATAGGGGAATGGAATGCAAAAGTAGGAAGTCAAGAAACACCTGGAGTGACAGGCAAATTTGGCCTTGGAATGCAGAATTAAGCAGGGCAAAGACTAATAGAGTTTTGCCAAGAAAATGCACTGGTCATAGCAAACACCCTCTTCCAATGACACAAGAGAAGACTCTACACATGGACATCACCAGATGGTCAACACCGAAATCAGATTGATTATATTCTTTGCAGCCAAAGATGGAGAAGCTCTATACAGTCAACAAAAACAAGACCAGGAGCTGACTGTGGCTCAGATCATGAACTCCTTATTGCCAAATTCAGACTGAAATTGAAGAAAACAGGGAAAACCGCTAGACCATTCAAGTATGACCTAAATCAAATCCCTTATGATTATACAGAGGAAGTGAGAAATAGATTTAAGGGCCTAGATCTGATAGAGTGCCTGATGAACTATGGAATGAGGTTCGTGACATTGTACAGGAGACAGGGATCAAGACCATCCCCATGGGAAAGAAATGCAAAAAAGCAAAATGGCTGTCTGGGGAAGCCTTACAAATAGCTGTGAAAAGAAGAGAGGCGAAAAGCAAAGGAGAAAAGGAAAGATATAAGCATCTGAATGCAGAGTTCCAAAGAATAGCAAGAAGAGATAAGAAACCCTTCTTCAGTGATCAATGCAAAGAAATAGAGGGAAACAACAGAATGGGAAAGACTAGAGATCTCTTCAAGAAAATTAGAGATACCAAGGGAACATTTCATGCAAAGATGGGCTCAATAAAGGACAGAAATGGTCTGGACCTAATAGAGGCAGAAGATATTAAGAAGAGGTGGCAAGAATACACAGAAGAACTGTACAAAAAAGATCTTCACGACCCAGATAATCATGATGGTGTGAAGCTAGTGGAGGTGATGGAATTCCAGTGGAGCTATTTCAAATCCTGAAAGATGATGCTGTTAAAGTGCTGCACTCAATATGCCAGCAAATTTGGAAAACTCAGCAGTGGCCACAGGACTGGAAAAGGTCAGTTTTCATTCCAATCCCAAAGAAAGGCAATGCCAAAGAATGCTCAAACTACCGTATAATTGCACTCATCTCACATGCTAGTAAAGGAATGCTCAAAATTCTCCAAGCCAGGCTTCAGCAATATGTGAACCGTGAACTTCCTGATGTTCAAGCTGGTTTTAGAAAAGGCAAAGGAACCAGAGATCAAATTGCCAACATGTGCTGGATCATGGAAAAAGTAAGAGAGTTCCAGCAAAACATCTCTTTCTGCTTTATGGACTATGCCAAAGCCTTTGACTGTGTGGATCACAATAAACTGTGGAAAATTCTGAAAGAGATGGGAATACCAGGCCACCTGACTTGCCTCTTGAGAAATCTGTATGCAGGTCAGGAAGCAACAGTTAGAACTGGACATGGAACAACAGACTGGTTCCAAATAGGAAAAGGAGTACGTCAAGGCAGTATATTGTCACCCTGCTTATTTAACTTCTATGCAGAGTACATCATGAGAAACGCTGGACTGGAAGAAACACAAGCTGGAATCAAGATTGCTGGGAGAAATATTAATCACCTCAGATATGCAGATGACACCACCCTTATGGCAGAAAGTGAAGAGGAACTAAAAAGCCTCTTGATTAAAGTGAAAGAGGAGAGTGAAAAAGTTGGCTTAAAGCTCAACATTCAGAAAGCTAAGATCATGGCATCTGGTCCCATCACTTCATGGGAAATAGATGGGGAAACAGTGGAATCAGTATCAGACTTCATTTTTTTGGGCTCCAAAATCACTGCAGATGGTGACTGCAGCCATGAAATTAAAAGATGCTTACTCCTTGGAAGAAAAGTTATGACCAACCTAGATAGTATATTCAAAAGCAGAGACATTACTTTGCCGACTAAGGTCCGTCTAGTCAAGGCTATGGTTTTTCCAGTGATCATGTATGGATGTGAGAGTTGGACTGTGAAGAAAGCTGACTGCCGAAGAATTGATACTTTTGAACTGTGGTGTGGGAGAAGACTCTTGAGAGTCCCTTGGACTGCAAGGAGATCCAACCAGTCCATTCTGAAGGAGATCAATCCTGGGTTTTCTTTGGAGGGAATGATGCTAAAGCTGAAGCTCCAGTACTTTGGCCACCTCATGTGAAGAGTTGACTCATTGGAAATGACTCTGATGCTGGGAGGGATTGGGGGCAGGAGGAGAAGGAGATGACAGAGGATGAGATGGCTGGATGGCATCACTGACTCGATGGACGTGAGTCTGAGTGAACTCCAGGAGTTGGTGATGGACAGGGAGGCCTGGCGTGCTGCAAATCATGGGATTGGAAAGAGTCGGACACGACTGAGCAACTGAACTGATACATTTATAATGGAGGTATATACAAAATTCTGTAAGAATAAATTAGACAGAGTAATTAATTGCTCTAGGAGTTGGAGATTCCTGGAAAGTTTCAAAAAGGAGCTACATCTTGAGAAGAGACTAGGCGTTTCCAAAGTAAAAAAGTGCAGAAGACTTTCAGCTAAAGAGGAAAAACACAGCATGAGTAAACTTTCATTATGCTTAATTCTGCCATTATTTTTATGTAATTAGAATCTTGGCTTTCCCTGGTGTCTCAGATGACAAAAAATCTGCCTGCAAAGTGGAGACCAGGGTTGAATCCCTGGATTGGGAAGATTCCCTGGAGAAGGGCATGACAACCTACTCCAGTATTCTTGCCTGGAGAATTCCATGGACAGAGGAGCTTGGCTGGCCTCAGTCCATGGAGTTGGATATGACTAGCAACTAACTAACTAACACACACAACACACAATTAGAATATAGTTTCGTCTGGGTCTGCTAACAAAGATGAAGGCCAACCCTGGAAGATGAGAAGACTAGTTCTTCAACTTCAACTTTCTATATCCCATGAAGACCAGCTTTCCTGAAACGCTGTGAAATTCTTTTTCACATCCAAAGCATCTGTCCTGTACCCTCATTCACTCAGGACATTTGTTTCCTCATTTTAGGGCAGCAATTCTTTATTGCAAAAGTTATAATTTTTGGATGAAAATCTTCACGCTAATAACCAACAAATAATAAGTCTGGCTCATTGAGAAGGATTTTGTGAAAGTTACCAAATTCCAGTTATAAGATAAGTAAGCACTTGGGATGTAATATACAACATGATAAGTAAAATTAACACTGCTATATGTTATATGTGAATATTGTCAAGAGAGTAAATCCTAAGAGTGCTCATCAGAAGGAAAAATGTTTTTTTCTGTTTCTTTAATTTTGCATTTTGTATGTATTTGAGATGATGGATATTCACTAAACTTATTGTGATTATCATTTCAGGATGTGTGTAAATCAAATCATTATGTCAGGCACCTGAAACTTACACAGTGTTGTATGTCAATTACATCTCAATAAAACTGAAAGAAAAAAATTAACAAAGAAAAAAAAAACCTCAATAACTGGTCATAATTGATATAGTACTCTTTCCAGGAATAACAGCATTTTAATAGGTTGATTCCAAATGCAAAAAGATTTAGTAAAAATTACAGCACCCCACGCCAGTACTCTTGCCTGGAAAATCCCATGGACGGAGGAGCCTGGTAGGCTGCAGTCCATGGGGTAGCTAAGAGTTGGACACGACTGAGCGACTTCACTTTCACTTTTCACTTTCATGCATTGGAGAAGGAAATGGCAACCCACTCCAGTGTTCTTGCCTGGAGAATCCCAGGGGTGAGGAAGCCTGGTGGGCAGCCATCTATGGGGTCACACAGAGTCAGACACGACTGAAGTGACTTAGCAGCAGCAGCAGTGAATCTTTCAGTGAAGGCAATGGCACCCCACTCCAGTACTCTTGCCTGGAAAATCCCATGGATGGAGGAGCTTGGTAGGCTGCAGTCCATGGGGTTGCTAAGAGTTGGACATGACCGAGCGACTTCACTTTCACTTTTCACTTTCCTGCATTGGAGAAGAAAATGATAACCCACTCCAGTGTTCTTGCCTGGAGAATCGCAGGGACAGGGGAGCCTAGTGGGCTGCTGTCTATGGGGTCACACAGAGTCAGACACAACTGAGGTGACTTAGGAGCAGCAGCAGCAGCAGCAGCAGCAGCAGTGAATCGTTATTTGTGGAATTTTTGTCATTTTGGTAGATTGGTGGGGATATGTCTTAGTACAATAACTTTAGTGTCTTCTCTCACAGCATGGACAAAACTGTGAAATATTATCCTTCTCTTGTATCATCAGACGTTAACTTTGTGTCTTAGCCATGGGAATCTTTGTTTCATTTGCCCTCTATGACCATGATTACATTTTTCCCAATCCATGAGGAACTGATTTCACTGGAAACTGGAATATCTTTTTCAGCCTTAATTTATTTTAAAACAAGGAAGAAAAATGGGAATTTAAAAAAAAGTGTGGAGAAGCATTTTTATTCATTTAGCTGAACAAGCTTGTGTTAAAAGAGTGTTTTCCTTCTGTAATGAGACTTAAAAATGGTAATTTACATAACTTTTTCATTCTTGTGAAAAGCTTTCCACCACTGTTCTGGTTTCTCCACTAATAAGTGAAAATGTAATGGGAATACATTAATTACATTTTCTAATAAGAGTCTGTAGCTATTGGTCCTAAACTCTAGAGAAACCGTAAGTCCCTAATTAGAGTTTATCAATTGCAATTGAGCCTTTCAACTACTCCCTTGATGTACTTGAGAAAAGGAAAATGAGTGGCTAATAAATTTGAGGAAAGATTGAAAGCTCTTTCTATGACTGTCAAGGGGCCCGCTATCAACCTGTGGGAGAAAACCTCACCCCGTGTTTGGGAAGTGATTGCCAGAGATTAGCTTTTATCTTCCCGAGACAGTCTCAGGACTTGGGTAGCTGGTGCAGTGGCTCTTATGGAGGTGGGTTGGTCTTAGGCACGATGGCTCTGATTGCCTTTGCACACTTTGGGTCAATACTGTAGAGGCACCTGCTTACCATTCACAGTTTCAAGTGTCCCAGTTTCAAAAACCTGGAGTTAAGCACTGAGGGTGAGGCAGAGAGTGCATGGAGGAGACTCACTACACACTGGAGAAGCAGGACAAAGATGAGATGTGGTGTTTCGTGTGAAGGCCAAGGATGGAGTGCAGGAAGGTGAAGGTTAATCCAGCAAAGCTCCTTGGAGCCACGCAGGGAACCGGGGATGACCCTCGGGGTTTCTCAGCTGCAGTCTTTCAGGAGTGACCACTGAGTCTTGCTCATGAGGTCCAGTAGATGGAAAGAGCCCTCTGTTTAACTTCTGGTTGGGTGCCTGCAGTTGCAGTATGCTTGAACTGGGACCCTGTTCTTGGTTTGGTGTCTGAAGGACTCTAAGCACCTTGCTCTTGGTTTCTTGCCTCCTGCTCACAGGACCTGAAAGTTAGACAGTGTTCTGGTTATCTACATCTCTGGAACAACAAACCACACATACAACTTAGATGCTGAAGACAGTTAAGATATTTCCTTCTTTTCATACAAATCTACAACTTGGGCAGGTTCTCATGGGAAGAGCTAGTCTCTTTTCCAAGGTATTGGCTGGGGCTGTTTGATTGGAGGATGGAGGACCTGTTTTCAAGATTTCTCACTCATGTGCCTAGAAAACTGGTACTGGCTATTTCCAAGCAGCTCAACCAGACCTGTGAGCCCAGTACTTTGAGCCTTTTCCTGGGCTGCTCAGGCTTCTTCAAAGTATGTGGCTAAGTTCCAGGGGACCAGGCAAAGTTGCAGGGGCTTTTCTAACCTAGACTTGGAAGCCACTCAGTGTCACCACCACTGCATTCTATTTATGAAAACAGTCACAAGTTTGGCCAGATTAGAGGAGGAAGGGACTTGGGCTCCTTACCTGATAAGGGAGTGGTCAAGTCCTAGAAAGACATATGGCCATCTTCAGAAAATGTAACAAAGTGGTCCCTTCCGCTGAGGGGTCCTGTTCACGGGGGACCTGGTGCTCTGTGTTCTCTCTCTCCAAGTCTCATGAGTCTTCAGCCTCCTGATGCCTCCGTGGGACCGTCTGAGTGTATTGCAACCCCCACCAAACCTTTTATATGTGTCAACTGCCTAATGAAATTGTAATGTCTGGAGTACTCTTATAAAATTAATTTTAAATTAGCTTACAGACTAGATTTCTCATCTGTAAAATTAAGCAATGTGGAATAATTTCGTAGGTTCCTTGAACAAGAATATTCTCTATGTGTATCTTTTTTAATATTAAGAAGACTATGTACTATGAGGAATACTTCATGCAACAACTGGCTTACAGTCTTCAAAATATCAGGGTCATGAAGACACAAGAAGGAAGAATTGTTTCATATAAAAGGAGACTAGAAAGACACGACAACTGTAAACAGAGATAGTTCTTGATTCACCTCCTGGAGTAATAAAAATAAAAGTAAAAATAAACAAATGAGACCTAATTAAAAGTTTTTGCATAGCAAAGGAAACCATAAACTAAACTGAAAGACAACCCTCAGAAAGGCAGAAAATATTTGCAAGCAAAGCAACCAACAAGGGATTAGTCTCCAAAATATACAAACAGCTCATGCAGCTCAATATCAAAAAAACAAACAACCCAATCAAAAAAATGGGCAGAATATCTAAATAGACTTTTCTCCAAAGAAGACATACAGATAGTCAAAAAGCATATGAAAAAATGCTCAGTGTCACTAATTATTAGAGAAATGCAAATCAAAACTATAGCGAGATATCACCTCATATTGGTCAGAATGGCCATCATCAAAAAATCTGCCAACAATAAAGCTAGACAGAGTGTGGAGAAAAGGGAACTCTCCAACACTGTTGGTGAGAATATAGATGGTGCTGCCACTATGGAGAACAGCATGGAGGTTCCTTAAAAAACTATATAGAGAATTCCCTGGCGGTCCAGTGGTTAGAACTCTGCACTTTTGCTGCCGGGGGCTCAGGTTCATCCATCCCTGGTGGGTACGTAGGATACCACAAGCTAGATGGCCTGGCAAAAAACACAAATTTTAAAAAATCCCTAAATATAGAACTACCATATGATCCAGCAATCCTACTCCTGGGCATATATCCAGAGAAAATCATAATTTAAAAGATACATGCACCACAATATTCATTGCAGCACTCTTTACAATAGCCGAGACATGGAAGCAACTTAACTGTCCCTCAGCAGAGGAATGGATAAAGAAGCTGTAGTACATATGCACAGTGGGATATTGCTCAGCCATAAAAAAGAAACGAAATACTGCCATTTGCAGCAACATGGATGGACCTAGATTGTCATACTGAGTGAAGTAAGACAAAGACAAATACCATATGATATTCCTTATATGTGGAATTTTAAAAAACGGTACAAATGAATGTATTTACAAAACTGGAATAGAGTCACAGATAGAGAAAACAAACTTATGGCTACCAGAGAGGAAGTGGATAAACTGGGAGACTGGGATTGACACGTGCACTACTATACACAAAATCAATAAGGACCTATCGTATAGCACAGGGCACTCTACTCAATACTCTGTAATGACCTATATGGGGAAAGAATCTAAAAAAACAGTGGATTTATGTATATGTATAACTGATTCACTTTGCTGCATACTGGAAACTAACACAACATTGCCAATCAACTATACTTCAATAATGATTAAGAAAAAGACATGGACAACTAAATGCAATGTGTGATCCTAGATAAAGAAAAATTGCTGTAAGACTATTATTGGCACAATCAGCAAAATTCAAATACTATATAAACAATAGGCATTCTGCAAATATACATAGAATTTAAATGAGTTTAATTTGAATATATTTGAATTCCAATGCTTAGAATGGTATGTGACAGCAATCATAAAAATCGTTTGTTTATATTCCAAATAAACACCCACTAATCAGCAGCGAGGCACGGTCAGGTGAGGAAAATATGTAGAAAAACATTTACTACATATTTTCCCTTTTAAGATCTTTTAGTGACTCCAGCAAAAATTCAGCTCAGGGTTTCCTTGACTTCATCTGACCTCCTTCCAAAGCATGAGAGCCTCCCACCCCTGTAGGCAGTAGAGAAATGGAAATAGCACTCAACTTCTACTGTAGCTCTGGTTGGTCACATTCCCACTGGCACCATCCTTACCCTTTGGATTCGGGACTTTACCCATGTCTTATCTGATCTACTGGAATCTGCTCCTCTGCCTGCCCACTTCTAAACTTGGACACGTCCCTCTTAAGTGAAAGTCCCCTCGCCAGGGTCTGGATCTGTTGGATTCCATGCTGTGGGGTAACCCTTATGAGTCCTGGATTCTCATTGCCTTGCTTCTGTAAGTATCAGCATCAGGTCCAAATGAGACTTCGTTCTCCCACCTACTGCCAAAGAACAATTCCGATTCTTTATATTGTGTCTGTCAAAACTACTAAATAAATGTTAAATATTAAGGGGAGGTCTTATTTCATGTCTGAAGCACCCCGGTCTTTACCTTTC
The DNA here is from genome assembly GCF_001704415.2 of Capra hircus. Lineage (NCBI taxonomy): Eukaryota > Metazoa > Chordata > Mammalia > Artiodactyla > Bovidae > Capra > Capra hircus. The sequence goes on along the minus strand of NC_030817.1, from coordinate 73,685,581 downwards.
TGTCCTCTACCGATTCCTTTCCCACCACCTGGCCCTCAGGCTGATTCACCTGCAAGACGCTCCCCATCCCTTTCTACCCAACCCATTTTCTCCCCTTCCCCTCTCTCCCACTTTTTATTGATGTGATGAAGCTCAATTTAGCTACCTTCCTTCATTTCCCCCCTCTCTTCACTTTTTCTCACCCATTTCTGACTCTACTCTGGCAGTTCAAGTATAGGAACTGCTCTGGGATCAATCAACAGAGATCAAGAGAGTAAGAATATGCTAGCAAAAGCAAGATTCTCTTTTTTGAATGGGAGGAAAGACAGGGACTGGAAACATTTAGATGTTATTTTAATTGTGAAAGTGTTAGTTGCTCAGTTGTGTCCAACTCTTTTTGATCCCAAGGACTATAGTCCACCAGGCTCCTCTGTCCATGTAATTCTCCAGGCAAGAATATTTGAGTGGGTTGCCATTCACTTCTCCAGGGGATCTTCCCAACCTAGGGACTGAACCTGGGTCTTCTGCATTGCAGGCAGATTCTTTATTGCCTGAGCCACAGGGAAGCCCAAAACTCCCAACAAAACAGGTCATTATAGAACACTGCATAAATGGAATGAATGAATGTTCCCATAGAAATCAAGGTACAAAAAAAGATCTTTTTTTTTTTTTTCATCAAGTCAAATCTGTTCCTCAGCCTGCCTTTTCAAGATCAATGGGATGCCTGATATCAATGTGTTTGTATTGTTTCCTCCCCTTGCCACCCACCCTTCCTTGTATTATAACCAGGATCTTCACCTTTTTTTCTTTCAGGAAAAATGGGAGAGAAGAGTTAGCCATACATCATGGTCCCTACTGACCCTACTGACATTCTCCCCATCCAACTGCTGTGAGGACTGAGGGGTGGCCATCCACTGAACCTCATCCCTTGATGCCAGACCTATGCAGGGACATTCGTTGTTGCTATGTCAGAGACCACATCACACAGCCTCCAGCTTCCATGGGCATTCCCAAGGCCTCTACCATCCTGATGTGATAAACTTTGATTACAAATTGTGCAGATTCACTGTTACCTTGTGAACAGCTCTAATAATGATACAGGAAATTTTATTTTATTCTATTAGTTTTGATTGACAACTTAGTCTCAATGTTATGAAAAGTTATAAAATGCAAAATAAGTGAATCTGTTTTAAATCTCAAAAGATTTCATTTTTTACATATCTGCATGTTAAGAGAATAATGCAAGATTTTTGAACTATATTAAGGCTACATTTCTGATCTTCTTCCATTATGCAATCCAAAGACTGAAAATGAATTTCCTTAATCAGAAAACAAAGTTAATTCTTGATGCTGCAACAATTTGTCTTGCTATGTTGTGATATTTGTAGGGACCTAAAATAGCATGACAGTACAAATCCTTCTGACTTGTGGGATTTCTAAGAAAATGGTTAAAATTGCATTCTGCAGTCATGCAAATTAGTCTAGACCTCCTCTATAGCCTTAGGTACTGGAACAAAACAGGAGTATTTCTCAGTAAACCTAAGCTGTTGAGATAAAGAGTCAGAACTCAATACAGTAAATAAGTGAAACTGCTCAGTCGTGTCCGACTCTTTGTGACCCCATGGACAGTAGCCTGCACCAGGCTCCTCCGTCCATGGGATTTTCTAGGCAAGAGTACTGGAGTGGGTTGCCATTTCCTTCTCCAGGGAATCTTCCCAACCCAGGGATCAAACCCAGGTTTCCCGCATTGATAGACAGATGCTTTACTGTTTGAGCACCAGGGAAGTCCAAAACAATAAATAGAAACCATCAATTCTTTGTTTCCCTAAGCTGCTGAAGCTTAGAGTTCTCTGGTTCCTCATTACAAGAGGACAGCTAGGTGTAGGGAGTGCCATAGGGAATCTAAAGAGTTAATTGCTTTTAGATTTAGTTTTTTTTTTTTTTAAACTGATGTGTTAAATAGGTCTTTATCTTCTTGATACATACATCATTCTTTCTGTTTGCCAGGGTCACATGAACAGAACTACATCAAGAAGGCATATATTTGGGTTTGTATTCACAGCGAGTGGTTCACATTCACGGATCACACACTGCACCAGGAAAAAGAACATATGGGCCATACTCTTAAAAATTGATATGTATAGGGGCTCAGGACCTCAAACTATGTTTTATTCCATAGAAAAATCCAAATGCATTTTACTAATTAGTCATACATATGCACTTGCTAAATGCTAAGAGTTACTTGTTTATTGGTGTTCGTTGCTCAATCATATCCGACAAGAATACTAAGTCAAGTGGGTTGCCATATCCTTTTCCACAGAGGATCTTCCCGACTCAGGGATCAAACCCATGTCTTCCGCATTGCAGGCAGTTTCTTTACCATCTGAGCCACAAGGGAAGCCCAAATGCTAATAGAAGCCCAGAAAAAAATAGATTTAACTCTACAGTTCTACTTTTCCAATGAAAAGGAAAAAATTTTTCACTTACAACAGCATTTACCTAGGAGCTAAATGTTGTATTACCACAACTGGATTTAACTAGCTGAACCTGTTGAAAGACCATGATTTGGCCAATAGATTTTTTACAAAGGCGCAAAAACAATTCATTGGAAGAATGTTAGTCTTTGCAACAAACAGTGCTGGAGGAATTGGACATTCATAGACAAGGAAATGAACCTCAATATATAACCTCATACAACAAGTTAACTGAAAATGGATCATAGACTTAAATGTAAAACAGAAAACTAAAAATAAAATTAAACATAATAAAATAACTTAAGGACTTAAGGCTTAGATCAAACAAAGGCATGATCATAAAATAAAAAATATCCATAAATTGACATTAAAATTTTAAAATTTTGCTCTGCGAAAACTGTTAATAGGATGAAAGAAAAGCTATAGACTGGAAGAAAATGTTTGCAAATCACATACTTGACAAAGGATTGTATTTAAAATATATAAATAATTCCCCAAACTCAGCAAGAAAAAATAATCCAAGAAGAAAATAGGCAAAGAACATGAAAAGACATCTCACCAAGGAGAATATGTAAATGGTAAACTAAGCAATGTTCACCATCATTAATCATTAGGTAAATAAATGCAGGTCAAGACTGTGATGAGCTATTACTGCAAATCAATTAGAATAGCTAAAATAAAAATAATTACAACCCAATACAGGGGACAACCCACGTGTTCCTGCAGTTGAACTGTGGAATCTGAACCACTAAACCACCAAGGAAGTCCTTGTGTGGTGTCTTTAGGGAAAGGAGGGTGCAGTGAGTGGAGAGAATATGTTCTTTATCACTGATTCTCAGTCAGAGGTGCCTACTGCTCTAAGGAGTTTAACAGAGGCTTTCAAACTGCATCCCCAGTGATTACAGATTGGCCTCCTGGGGAGTGTGGCCCTTTGTTGAGAATGCTGTACTGCCAACGAGAGTGTACTAATGGCAGTGTACAGGTAAGCATCTCCCAGGAGGGTGGAAAAGACAGGGAGGATATATCAACTGTTCTAGATAAAGGGAGTGGAATGAATTGTTCATTCACTGATTCTTTCATTCATTCATTCTAAAAACATTCAGCATATGCCATGTGCAAAGGTAATATAAGATTTTACAAAATGAAATATATTTTGTGTTGGCTAATGATGGGAATTAAGTACTTATGCATGCCACACATAAGGTTAGGAGTTTTACATATGTTAGTTCATTTAATCTCCCAGGTAACACTAGCAGTAAAAAATCCACCTTCCAATGCAGGAGATGCAAGACATGTAGGTTCGATCCCTGGGTTGGGAAGATCCTCTGGAGCACAAAGTGGCAACCACTCCAGTAGCCTTGCCTGGAAAATTCCATGGACAGGGGAGCGTGGTGGGCTACCGTCCATGGGGCCACGGAGTTGCACACAGCTAAGCGACTGAGCACACATGACTTTGCGAAGCAGGAGTAATGCACATCTTACAGATCAGGAAACCGGACCTCAGAGAGCTTAAGCAATGTCCTGGGTACCACAGCTTCAAAGTGCCAGGACAGAGTGAAATCCCGTGAAATTCGGTTTTGATCTGTGTGCTTTCTGTATCTAACCCACTCTCTGTTTTCAGGGTCATCCTCTTCTTGAACGACTCTAGGGGGCACCATTGCTATTGAATTCTGCAAATGGTACCCCTGCAGCACAAATCAGGAGGGAAATCAAAATGGCTTTGATTAAAATACGCTATTTCAAGAAGTTTATAGATTAACTGTGGAGTGAAGACCATTGTGAGCACATTCCTAAAAACAACACAAAATAACAAAAGAGAATAGAGGTTGGAGGGATTAATTCTGCCAGGATTTGAGGGTGTGGTATCTGAGAGAATGTAGAAGCAGCAGCATCTGAGCTGAGCTGAGAAGGATGGATAAGCTCATGACCGATAATTGTGTGGGAGAGAGATTTTCCTGGAGAGAGAGTGGTATGTTCTGCAAGGCCTTTCTAAGGACTTAAGGTTAGTATCATTTAGCTGGAAAAGGTTAGACTTACATCTTGGAGAAGTGAACCAAGTAAGAGGGCTGGAAATGAAAGATACAAAGTCCAAGCACACACCTTTATAAGGGTATCTCACCAATTCTGTATCTTGCCTCATTTCCTCCAATAATACAGAGAGGAATCTAGAACTGGTTAGTAGAGTGACATTGATAATGTAAAATCCCATCTACTATTCCATTAATTTAAGATCTCAAAAAAAAAATGAGGATAGAATTCTTTATAAGTGAGCAGTTGAGTAGGGTCTCTGGATCTAACCCTCCTCTTTCCTCCTTCCAGCTTGACTTCCACATACTCAACTACCTTTGAAACATCAGGCTTTTCTTCCCAATGACTTGGCAGTGCCTCCCTAGGAAAAATAAAGAAATTTGTTTTGCTGCTCCAAAAATCCAACTTGGTTAAGAATGAGGATTTGCTTGGCTCATGGATAAGACATCTTTCATATTCTTCCTACCCCGCTCTCAGATGTTCCTACCGCTCACCTCTTGGCTACATTGACTAGAGGTGCTTGGTTTGGATTTGGGTACAGTAATTTGCTCACATACTACACAGAGGTTGTGAAGGAAATGAGCATGATACCAACTACTGCTGGGTCAAAGGATCTGGGGAAATGAAGGAATGTTTCTCATAGAGATGAGTGCTGTTTCAGAGCAGTTTAAATTGTGTCCAGAAATTTGTTCCATGGGTCTTATCTCTCTTTAGGAAGAGAATTAAACTGTCCTAAAGTTCTGAGCTCTGCTCTCACTCTGCCTACAGAGATGACAAGGAGTTGCTTTCACCCCACCCACCCCTATCCACTATGACATGCTGCCCCACCCGGCTAGAGATGACAGGTCCAGGTGTATGTGGAGAATGCCATCATCAAGGAGATACCTTTTCTGAAACTTGTGACATTCAGTTGGAAATCTCAGTGTGAGAGCAGAAGAAATCTCTGTTGAGAAGAGAAGGGTGAGCTCAAGGGCATCATCACAAGCTGGGCTTCCTAATGTGTAAAGAGAGTAGAAAGAAAAGGGAAATTCAGGGAGGGCTATGAAAGGAGAAGAAGGTACAGGAAGGAATTAAAAGGGGAATTAAAACCAAAACAAAAAAAACTTCAAAGAAAGAGAGAAGGAAGAGAAGATGGAATGTGAAAGGAGATTTGGCGTTCTCCTTTTGTTAGATTCGGTTCAGTCCTGAACTTTAATTTTGGGGCAGTGGAACAGATACCATCCCTGAGAACCTGACATTTTCATATAACCCCTTTCAGTCATTATATCCTGTTACCCAGGCTGCTTTATTTGTTCCCCTTTCAGCATCAACCCAGCCATAACATCTAGAGTTTGTAAAAAAAAAAGTAGGATGGCTATAGACCAACAGAAATCAGCCAACCAATTCTTTTATATCCTCCAATTTTTCTATTATTCTTTTTTCCTAAGTCTCCCTGAAGGTCAGGGTTAGAAATAAACTCTCAGTGTGTTTGCCAATAGATACAAACTTTCTCCTAGCACTTGACCTGCCAATGTGCAGGCAAGAAAGGGGCAAGGTAGCCAAAGTGTAAAAACACTTTTGTGAAAAAAAAAAAAAAAAAGATTTCTGTACTCCAGTGGGATTCGTTTATGAGATTCATTTAAGAGATATGATCTGGCTTACTGACATCTAGCAAAATATTGCAACTGATTCTGAAATACAAAAGGGTCTAGGAGGCATAGGTTTAGTCTCAGTTCTGTCTTGCCTGGTCAAACCTTTTCTCTGCTCCTTCCTGGGCTAATGACTATGTTGAACACTAGAAGCTTTGTTTCCGTAACACATGTTTATATTAACAACATAGGAGACCTACAATGGAAGAAGCTGGACAGGACCCATTGGATGATGTGTAAGTAACAAGAACGAGGAACTAGTAATGGGAAGCATCTACTGCAATCCAGTAAGGAAGGAAACCTCGACTGTGCAGGACAGTATCCTCAAGCCTGGAAGCCTTCCTAGGGAGCAAAGGCTCTGGTTTCAGTTCTTTGGACTTCGTCAGACTAGAAGTGGGGCTTGTAGAGACAGCCAATGTCTCCAAAAGCAAATCAGTCTTATCTGGGGAAAAGACCCTCGTCCCTGCCCCTTACCCAGTCCATGTTCCTATATGACTAGTACAGAAGGTTTTCAATATAACAAACTCCTTAGCAGACTAAAAAAGGAAGACTGAAAACATGCCTCTTCCTTGGATTCTTTATAGGTGTGGCGTGGAGTCCACATACTCAGTATAAATTTTTTGAAAACAAGTAAGTTAGAATATAATTATAAAAATGTTTCTTTTGCTTCTTAAAAGATTTGTGTTGTAATGGGTTCCATTTACAATATTTAAAATTAAAATGTGATTTGACTCCAAGCATTTGCTTTGTGCAAAACATCATAGAAACCAATTTATTGTGGACAATGATACTGCAAGGCTGGTGGGGCGTAGTGACAACCAAAGACAGGGCAATAAGTGAGATGACAGCGCATCTGTTTTCCTGTCCTGAGTTTGGTAATGAAGATGGTTTTCCTGCAGGCAGGAGGTGATGGAAATACCGAAACTAGAAGTCACAAAGCAGACCCTGGACTTCCTGAACTCAGACCTTGAAAAGGATCTGCAGAGAATGGATGAGGCAAATCAGGTTCTTCTCAAAAAAATTCAAGAGAAAGAAGAAACTATTCAAAGGTCAGGCTTTGTAGGTGGATGGGAAAGTTCTCCTCATCTGAATGCCCCCTTGGGATCAAGAGGTGGGTGGGAGGAAAGTTTACTTCTTTGTCCCAGAATTGAGGCAAGTTGTTTAAATTCTGAACCATAAACAGTGGTGCCCTCAAAAGGTTTTATGTAGAGATTCTTCACTACATTTCCACATTAAGTCATTATTTTATTGCCTCCTCATTGGGTGGTCACTTTGGCTCCCCGAGACCTTGGCGGTAGCTTCTCAAGCTGGGGCCCTGGCAGCTTCCTTTGGACTGAGCCACCCCTGGGTGACTATGTTTCAGTCTGGAAAGAGATATCACACTGTCGGTCAGACAAGCCAGAGAGAGGGAGGAGCTGAACCACTTCATATCTAAGAAGGAGGAAGCCCTGCGGGACCTGGAATTAGAGACGGCAAAGCTGGTAAGGAGGTGTCTAGAAAAGGACAGTGTGATGCATGTTGCTGCAGTCCACCACTCTCTCTTTCCCAGGGGACCATCATCGCTGGTACCTGCTGTGTCTATGGAAATCACAGCTGTCTAGCAAAGTGTTTTGGGCATGATGTGCTCGGCGTGGGGGCGAGACCTGGGCTCAGTTCCCAGATCCTCTGTGTGGGGCCCTCGTCCCTGGGTGGGATTTCAGTGGCCCAGTGAGGAAGATGGTTTGAGAGCAGGGTGCAGTTTTTATCCTTTACCTCTTTCTTTCCCCAGGAAAAAAATAAGGAAATTCTAAGCAGGAGCGTGGTGGAGGTGCAGAAGGAGGTAGGGTGGGCTCTGATTTTTTGGGGGAGGGAGGGTGGTCCCAGGATAATAAGCCCACTCTTGAAAGGAGGCTCATTTCTTAGGAATCCCAATAGGATCCATCATCTTTCCTAACTCCCCAGTCAGAAAAGCAGGAGGAAGAGGAACCGGCAAAATGGGTGTGCTCCCTCCCAATCTGCCTTCCAAAGCTCTTAGAAAAAACTGGCTAATTGATACCATCCTTTGTCCTCTGGGAGTTCCAGCTCTGGGATGGGAAGGTTAAAGGAATGTGAGAGGAGAGGATGCCCTTCCCTCCCACAGCTGCTCTGCGTCAGTTTCTCTTCCCTCTCTCCCCCCTGCCTTGCCTTCTTTGTGCCATACTTTTCATGGGCTCTGGGAACAAAAAGGTCTGGCATGGAGGAAGAGACAGTGTTCTATTAAGCTTCCATCTGCGATCTGAATCAATTGACCACTGTTCTGCTACTTTGAAACCTTCAAGTCTATCCCACGTTTTCATGTCCGGATGCCTCACTCAGTTTACAATTTGGGGGATGGTATTTCAGATTTCAAGGAAATGTAAGAATGTTGGCCTGGATAAAGAAGCCCTAAAGCAGATGCTGGCAGAATTGAAGGTGAGTAGAAAAGCAAATATGCCGGTTTTCTGGGAGATGTGGTGTCATTCTAACTTTGGGGAGGAATAGCTTCCAAGAACCCACCAGGCTGTCTGCGTGCTCACAGAGGTGAGCCCGTGTCCTTTGTTCCCTCTGCTTTACTCCCTGACCTGGGCAGGATCATAAATTATTTTGCATCATTTGCAACTTCAGTTTTAGTCACACTGGTAGCAGAGATGACTACAATGCCCCAAAGTGAAGGGAATTGCTCCAGAGACCTCTTCATCCATCAGTCAATAGGACATACATTCTGAATGCCCATTGGGACCTGCCCTCTAAAAATTTATTATCTAAATGACACACAGATAGTCGAGGAAGAAGAGAATACTAACTTCCACAATTGCAGAAGGATAGGTCAACAATTGTATTTGATTTTCTAACCCATTGTTTATAACTAAAGGGAGGTGTTTTTTTTTTAATTGAATTGAATGTTTTACTAGGTGGCAAACCCAATGAGAGCATGAAGTTTTGTCTGTGTGGTTCACACCTATTTCCCCAGTGCCTAGAATAATGTCTGGCACATGGTAGTAGCTCGCTAAATATTTGTTGAATGAAAAGATGAACTGGATGCCCAGTAGAGGGCAGAAATCCTATGGGGATGCACTCTGCAGCTTTATGTGGTGAATATGACCATTTGGCTGAGCCCAGCATGCCAGAGCACTCCTGTTCTGTTTTTCTCTGAAAATGAGGCAGAAGGTTTCTCTTTTGCTCCATGATTCAGGCTGCATGTGAGTGCACCCAGTGGAGTATAAGATGGAGGAACAGGTTGGCACTTTATTCAGTAGGACTGGAGGAAGAAGGGTGATTAGGTCCAAAGACTGGGCAGTCAGAAAACCAAGGCTTAAATGTTGACTCTGCCACTGTCTGATTTTAAATAAGTCATGCACTTAACCTTTCCTTACTTTTGTCTCCTCCTCACCTGTAAATCAGAGAAGGCAATGGCAACCCACTCCAGTACTCTTTCCTGGAAAATCCCATGGACAGAGGAGTCTGGTGACCTGCAGTCCATGGGGTCGCAAAGAGTCAGGCACGACTGAGCGACTTCACTTTCAATTTTCACTTTAATGCATTGGAGAAGGAAATGGCAACCCACTCCAGAATTCTTGCCTGGAGAATCCCAGGGACAGAGGAGCCTAGTGGGCCACCGTCTATGGGGTCGCACAGAGTCGGACACAACTGAAGCGACTTAGCAGCAGCAGCAGCACCTATAAATGGGCCAGTAATATTGCCCACTCCAGGTTGTTATGGTCTGTCCTCACTATATGATAGCCATTATCATCATTTCCTGGGCTTCTCTGGTGGTTCAGCAGCAAAGAGTCCGCCTGCAATGCAGTACATGGCTTGCAATGCAGGAGATATGGGTTCAATCACTCGATCAGGAAGATCCCCTGGAGAAGGACACAACTTAGAGACTAAACCACCACCACCACCATTGTCATGCTCATTGCCTGTCTGGGGGAAGATGAATATTACCCATTTGCTTTCACAAAAGAATGCTCTCAACCTTCTGCTGTCACACGCTGTCTTTACCAGGTGAAACTACAGAAGTCAACAGAATCCTGTGCCAGTCAAGAGAAGGAACTGGTCAAGGTAGAGGTGGAGTCTCCTCCACTGAGGGTCTGTTCAGGGTACAAATGGGAGAGAACCCCAAAGGTTTTAGAAACAGAACAATTGGAGGCACGGGAGGGGGAGGAGCAAGAATATCTGGCAAATGAATTTCTGACTCACCTGCAGGTAAAGGAAAAGAAAGCTTATGTTAAAAGTACTAGTCTTGTCATTCCTTAAATACCCCTCTACCTCAAATACTCAAACACTGTTGTTGAAGCCCATATCTAAGTGCCCTGAAATGTCTCCTGATGTCTCATGTAAAAGGCATATGAGAACCTGGGAAAACAACTTTCTTTGCTCAAAATTAGACCCTGCCCATGAATGATGAGATCACTGGCTTTTATGATGTGGTTGCTTTCCCTGGTAAGAAGTTGCTAGGTAACCAGCCAAATAGCCAATGCACCAGTTGGGAGCAGCCCAGGCTTCATTGTGATTTAATCCATGAAATTTGTTAATTCTCATTTCTTTCTAGATAGAGAGTGACTATCAATCTGTGTATCAGCTCTGTGAGGATCAGGCCCACTACATAAAGGTACACTGCCCCTGGGGACAAGTCATAGTAGGGCAGAATTGTTCCAATGCCTCGGATCCCTTGGTTTCTCATTCAGGCTAAAATCTGCCACTAGGGGAAATACCGTTTATACAACAGCAGCAACAACAACAACAAGAACCAGGTGTATGTTAAGGATTTATTTATACTGGCCCATATAATATTTTTAAGCAATACAGTATTTTTCTCAATTAGTTTGTCCAGTAACCCTTTGAGGATCATGTTGTTATGATCAAGAGGACACAGGTTCAAAGAAGTTTGGTAATGTGCTCTGAAAACACAGTAAGTGTGAGAGCTGGGATCTTCCTACAAGCAGGATCCAAAGAGAGAACTCTTTCCCTTTTTTTCCATATGCATCCATCCAGTCACTAATATCCTAATTTTTATTAGAACATCTTCATACTGTGTGTGTACATTCTTGCATGCACCATTTGGAAAATTAGGAGTTAGTCTTAAGAGAATCTTTCATCAGTGACAGTGAAATGTCATTGATACAGAAATTCAGAATACAGAAATTCTTGATTATGACCAATATTTTTTTTTATTTCCATGGGAAGAAATACCAGGAAATTCTGAGACAGATGGAAAAGGAAAAGGAGATGATGCTTCTTGAAAAAGAAGTGTAAGTTTGGGGAAATGACCTCATTGGTGGGATGAAGCTATAGTCCCCAGTGGTCCTTGAAGGGCAGAGTACTTCTCAGACCAGTTTGTGTCACTATAAATAGCTCCCAACAAGTTATCCTTGTCAACTTCTGCTCCATGTTCTGTACTGAAAATTCATCAGCATTCAGGCTTCTCTCTTGCCTTTCTCAGCAGTTGGTGTTTAAAAGGTCTCTTTTCATGCATCCTCAGTTGAGTGTTGTTCTTGAAAAAACTGATTGTGTGGACCCCTTTCCCAGGACATGGTGAACCCCTACTGGGGGCCCCAGCGATAGCCATTTACATACGTTGTGTATTTGTAGACTTGCATGGTTCAGGACTTGACACACTTTCCATTGTTTGCTTATACTCTTTAACTGTGTTACGTGTTATATTGTATTATGCAATATACAGAGAGTGCATAAATCTCAAGTGGTGTGTTAACATGACTCAGATCAAGATATAGAACATTCTGAGTACGCCAAAAGGCTCCCTGTGCGCTCTTCTCAGTCATTGTTTCTTGCAAAGGCAACCATGATTCTAGCTTCTATCATTTCTTGGTTTTGTCTGATCTTGAACTTCATGTGAACTCAGTATGTTCTCTCTTGTCTCTGGCTGTCACTGACATTTATCCACATTGCTGCATGGCTCTGTGGTTCATCCTTTTCCTAGCTGTGTATAGTATTCTACTGTAAGAATATGGCACAATTTATCTATTTTACCACTGATGAACATTTTGGTCATTTCCAGATTGGGGTTATTCAACTAAAGTTGTTATAAACATTTTTGTGCATGTATTTTTGTTGACATATATGCTCATTTCTATCAGTTATGTACCAAGGAGTAGAATTCCCAAGTCATTGAGTATACATATCTGTGGCTTTACTAAACAAAGCCAAATGATTTTCCAAAATGGATCACCAGAATCTCCTCCAATGAGAATCTATACTAGCTCCAGTTATTCTGTTCCTCGTTTCACTTCATATTTACAGTCTTTTTAATTTTAACCACTCTGGCAGGAGTATAGTGATATTTAATTTTTATTTTAATAATGCATTTCACTATTGATTATTAATATATATACCTTAAAATGCTTACTTGAAATTTGGTTATCTGCTTTCATAATAAGTCTTTTGCTTTTATTTGGGAGATTATCCATCTTTTTCCTATTGCTTTATAGGATTTCCTTATATTTTTTTATGCGATCCATCATCAGATACGGATGGACACACACACACATGTTACAGTCATTTCTATGGCTTTTCTGTTTTGCTCTCTTAATAGAATCTTTTGATAAAAGATTTCTTAATTTTAAGGAAATCCAATCCATGAAAGTTTTTTCTTTTCTTTTTTTGCTCAGTACTTTTTCTGGATAATAAAACTATTCTTTAATGCTTTCCCAAAGAATTTTCTGTTTGTTTTGCCTTTTACATTCAAATGAATGTAAACATTCATGTGAAATATTTTTGTGCGTGTGGTGTGAGGTAGAGATCAAGATGCATTTTTTCCATGTGTGGATAGCCAGTTGGCCCAGCACCATTTATTTAAAAGAACATGCATTTTCAGTAGTGCCTTGTTTTATAAGTAAGGTGACATATTAATGTATGTGTGAGTCTGTTCTGGATATTTTATTCTGTACCATTAGTTTGTGCCTCTATCCTGTGCCAATACTACACAAGGATAGAGGCATCGACTACAAGCATAGACTACTGGAATTCTGAAAGAGATGGGAATGCCAGACAACCTGACCTGCCCCTTGAGAAACCTGTACACAGGTCAAGAAGCAACAGTTAGAACTGGACATGGAACAATATATTAGTTCCAAATTGGAAAAGGAGTGTGTCAAAGTTGTATATTGTCACCCTGCCTATTTAGCTTATATGCAGAGTATATCATGCAAAATGCCAGGCTGGATGAAGCACAAGCTGGAATCAAGATTGCTGGGAGAAATATCAATAACCTCAGATATGCAGATGACACCACTCTTATGGCAGAAAGCAAAGAATAACTAAAAAGCCTCTTGATGAAAATGAAAGAGGAGAGTGAAAAATCTCAACATTCAAAACTCAACATTCAAAAAACAAAGATCATGACATCCAGTTCCATCACTTCATGGCAAGTAGATGAGGAAACAATGGAAACAGTGACAGACTTTCTTTTCCTGGGCTCCAAAATCACTGCAGATGGTGACTACAACCATGAAATTCAAAGATGCTTGCTCCTTGGAAGAAAAGTTATGACCAACCTAGACAGCATATTAAAAAGCAGAGACATTACTTTGCTGACAAAGGTCTGTATAATAAAAGCTATGGTTTTTCAGTAGTCATATACGGATGTGAGAATTGGATCATAAAAAATTGGACCAAAAATTGATGCTTTTGAACTGTGGTGTTGGAGAAGACACTTGAGAGTCCCTTGGACTGCAAGGAGATCCAACCAGTCAATCCTAAAGGAGATCAGTCCTGAATATTCAATGGAAGGACTGATGCTGAAGCTGAGACTCCAATACTCTGGCCACCTGATGCGAAGAACTGATTCATTGGAAAAGACCCTGATGCTGGGAAAGATTGAAGGCAGAAGGAGAAGGCAACGACAGAGGATGAGATGGTTGGATAGCATCACTGACTCGATGGATGAGTTTGAGCAAGCTCCGGGAGTTGGTGATGGACAGGGAAGCCTGGTGTGCTGCAGTCCATGGGATCGCAAAGAGTCGGACATGATTGAGCAACTGAATCGACTGACAGGGATTACAATTATAATTTAGTTTTATAATTAGTTTTGATTTAGTATATCTTAAGTTCTGCAACTTTATGCTGTTCTTCAAGACTGTTCAAGGCTATCTTAGCTATTTTTGTCTCTTCAAATTTCCATATAAAATTTAAAATTGGCTTCTAAATTTCTACCAAAAAAATATTGCTGAGATTTTGATTGTAATTATATGGAATCTATAGATAAATTTGGAGATTAACAATATCTAAACAACATTGAGATTTCCAAGTCATGAACATTTTTATCCCTACATGTATTTAGATCTTATTTATTTTTTCATAAACATGTTTTGCAGTTTTCTATAGTGTGTTGTGCATCTTTCATCAGATTTATTCCTAGGTTTGATATTTGATATTTTTGATGCTATTGTAAATAAGAAAATTGTCAATTTGATTTCCTAATTCATTACTAACTTTGGCCACCTCATGCGAAGAGTTGACTCATTGGAAAAGACTCTGATGCTGGGAGGGATTGGGGGCAGGAAGAGAAGGGGACGACAGAGGATGAGATGGGTGGAAGGCATCACCGACTCAATGGACATGAGTCTGAGTGAACTCCGGGAGATGGTGATGGAGATGGAGGCCTGGCGTGCTGCGATCCATGGGGTCGCAAAGAGTCGGACACGACTGAGTGACTGAACTGAACTGAACTGAACAGTATATAGAAATACAATTCATTTATAGATTGAACAATGTGGGGGTTAGGGGCACAAGTCCTCTGCACAGTTGAAAATTCATGTACCGCTATCTCTCAAAAACAAAGGAATTAATAAACGACTCACCCAAGGACAGATTGCTAGGAGAAATATCAACAACCTCAGATATGTAGATGATACCACTCTAATGGCAGAAAGTGAAGAGGAACTCAAGAGCCTCCTAATGAGAGTGAAAGAAGAGAGTGACAAAGCTGGCTTAAAACTCAGCATTCAAAAAACAAAGATCATGGCATCACCTTATAGTGGCGGGCAAATAGGTGGGAAAAAAGTATAAACAGATTCTATTTTCTTGGGTTCCAAAATCACTGCAGATGGTGACTTTAGCCATGAAATTAAAAGATACTTGCTCCTTAGAAGAAAAGCTATGACAAACCTAGATAGCCAATTAAAAAACAGAGATATCACTTAGCCAATGAAAGTTTGTATAGTCAAAGCTATGGTTTTTCCAGTAGTCATGTATCTATGTGAGAGTCGGACCATAAAGAAGTCTGAGCACTGAAGGATTGATGCTTTCGATCTGTGTGGTGCTGGAGAGGACACTTGAGAGTTCATTGGACTACAAGAAGATCAAACCAGACAATCCTAAAGAAAATCAACCCTTAATATTCACTGAAAGAACCGATGCTGAAGCTGAAGCTCTATTACTTTGGCCGCCTAATGTGAAGAATCAACCCACTGGAAGAGACTGATGCTGGGAAAGCTTGTGGGCAGGACGAGAAGAAGGAGGCAGAGGATGAACTGGTTGGATGGCATCATTGATTCATTGGACATGAATTTGAGCAAACTTTAGGAGATATTGAAGGAAAGGGAAGACTGGCACACAGCAGTTCATGAGGTTGCAAAGAGTCGGACATGACTGAGAGATTGAACAGCAGCGACGAAGGGCGGGAAGCTGGAACAGTTCAGATAGACTCAGGACTGAAACCCTTCCTTGGACTTTCCCTCTCAGGGTCTTAAACTCCAGTCTCCGTCTCCGTTCAGTTGTTAAGTCATGCCCGACTCTTTGTGACCCCATGGACTACAGCATGCCGGCCTCCTCTGTCCTCCACTATCTCCCAGAGTTTGCTCCAATTCACGTCCACTGAGCCAGTGATGCTCTCTTATCATGTCATCCTCTATCACCCCTTCTTCTTTTGCCTTTAATCTTTCCCAGCATCAGGGTCTAAGTGTAACAGGTCTCAAACTCCAAATTCTACTTCCCAGACCAGCATGACTACTATAATCTTTGCTCAGCTCTTGAGGCATCTTCTGCTCTCTGGGCTTTCTTGGAATCCTGAGCTACTTATATAGAGCTTAAGAGCCAGCCATCACCTTAAGGGAAGTTCATGCAGATATTTGAACTCATTTCTTTATGGTTTCTTCTTTCCTTGGATTTTCCCCCTTTAGGGAATTAAACTGCAATCTCTGTCTCCTCAGCCAATTGATGCTGCCACTTGCTGCTTGGACTCTATTCACTGTACCAGGAATTGGCAAGTGCCCTTGGGGAAAGGCCTTGGATGAATGAGGGATTATCTCAGTATGCTTTACTTTGCTCAGGATATGTATCCCCTCATCTTCTGACTGCATTCTTTAATTCATTCAAGTGGCTGTTTTATGTACTTTGTCCAGTTTTTATAGTTAATTGTAGAGATGGACTAGCCTCAAGCAAACTATTCCATCAAGGCCAGATCATGAAATCTGGGCTGCTTCTCCCCTTTCTTCAATATTTGATGATTACAAAAAGCTTCCCATGAAAAGTCTAAAAGTTTTTCTTGGAACTGACCCTCTGGCAGGACACAGTTCCAAACTCTGAGCAACAAAATAAAACAAATGAATGAACAATCAGAAGGCCCTGGAGAGTGACTAAAACCAAGCAAATTCTGGAGGGCGGGGGCTGCCAGCTGGAAGAAGGGAAAGGCAAGAGGCAGTTTTCTCATCTGATCATTTTTAGTCTGAGGGTATCACCAGATGGTCAATACCCAAATCAGATTGATTATATTCTTTGCAGCCAAAGATGGGGAAGCTCTATACAGTCAGCAAAAACAAGACCAGGAGCTGACTATGGCTCAGATCATCAACTCCTTATTGCCAAATTCAGACTTAGATTGAAGAAAGTAGGGAAAACCATTAGACCACACAGGTATGACCTAAATCAAATCCCTTAAAATTATACAGAGGAAGTGACAAATAGATTCACGAAATTAGATCTGATAGATAGAGTACCTGAAGAACTATGGATGGAGGTCCGTGACATTGCACAGGAGGCAGGGATCAAGACCATCCCCAAGGAAAAGAAATGAAAAATGGCAAAATGGTTGTCTGAGGAGGCCTTACAATTAGCTGAGAAAAGAAGAGAAGTTAAAGGCAAAGGAGAAAAGGAAAGATATACCCATCTGAATGCAGAATTCCAAAGAATAGAAAGGAGAGATAAGAAAGCCTTCCTCAGTGATCAGTGCAAAGAAACAGAGGAAAACAATAGAATAGTAAAGACTAGAGATCTCTTCAAGAAAATTAGAGACACCAAGGGAACAATTCATACAAAGATGAGCTCAATATAGGACAGAAATGGTATGGATCTAACAGAAGCAGAAGACATTAAGAAGAGGTGGCAAGAATACACAGAACTATACAAAAAAGATCTTCATGACCCAGATAATCATGATGGTATGATCACTCACCTAGAGCCAGACATCCTGGAATGTGAAGTCCTGGGCCTTAGGAAGCATCATTATGAACAAAGCTAGTGGAGGTGATGGAATTCCAGTTGAGCTATTTCAAATCCTAAAAGATGATGCTGTGAAAGTGCTGCACTCAATATGCTGGCAAATTCGGAAAACTCAGCAATGGCCACAGGACTGGAAGGTCAGTTTTCATTCCAATCTCAACGAAAGGCAATGCCAAAGAATGCTCAAACTACTGCACAATTACACTCATCTCACAGACCAGTAAAGTAATGCTCAAAATTCCCCAAGCAAGGCTTCAACAGTATGTGAACCATGAACTTTCAGATGTTCAAGATGAATTTAGAAAAGGCAGAGGAACCAGAGATCATATTGCCAACATCCACTGGATCATCAAAAAGCAAGAGAATTCCAGAAAAACATCTACTTTTGCTTGATTAACTATGCTGAAGCCTTTGACTTTGCGGATCACAACAAATTGTGGAAAATTTTTAAAGAAATGGGAATACCAGACCACTTGACCTGCCTTCTGAGAAATCTGTATACAGGTCAAGAAGCAATAGTTAGAACTGGACATGGAACAACAGACTGGTTCCAAATCGGGAAAGGAGTACGTCAAGGCTGTATACTGTCACCTTATTTATTTAACTTATATGCAGAGTACATCATGCAAAATGCTGGGCTGGATGAAGCCCAAGCTGGAATCAAGGTTGCTGGGAGAAATATCAATAACTAACCTCAGATATGCAGATGACACCGCCTTTATGGCAGAAAGTGAAGAGGAACTAAAAAGCCTCTTGATGGAAAGTGAAAGAGGAGAGTGAAAAAGTTGGCTTAAAACAATATTCAGAAAACTAAGATCATGGCATCTGGTCCCATCACTTCATGGCAAATAGATGGGGAAACAATGGAAACAGTGAGAGACTATTTTGGGGGGCTCTAAAATCACTGCAGAATGTGACTGCAGCCATGAAATTAAAAGATGGTTGCTCCTTGGGAGAAAAGTTATGACCAACCTAGACAGCATATTAAAAAGCAGAGACATTACTTTACCAACAAAGGGCCATCTAGTCAAAGCTACAGTTTTTCCAATAGTCATGTATGGATGTGAGAGTTGGACTATAAAGAAAGGTGAGTGCTGCAGTATTGATGTTTTTGAACTGTGTGTTGGAGAAGACGCTTAAGAGTTCCTTGGACTGCAAGGAGATCCAGTCAGTCAATCCTAAAGGAAATCAGTCCCGAATATTAATTGGAAGGACTGATGCTGAAGCTGAGACTCCAATACTTTGACCACCTGATGTGAAGCACTGACTCATTTGAAGAGACCTTGATGCTGGGAAAGATTGAAGGCAGGAGGAGAAGGGTAGGACAGAGGATGAGATGGTTGGATGGCATCATCGACGTGATGGACATGAGTTTGAGTAGGCTCCGGGAGTTGGTAATGGAGAGGGAAGCCTGGTGTGCTGCAGTCCATGGAGTCACAAAGAGTCATACACGACTGAGCGGCTGAACTGAGCTGAACTGAGTCTGAGGCTAAGCTAAACTTGATGTGAAGGTCTTTTTAAAAGTCTTGAGGGAACCGTACAGTCTCTCTGAGATAGAAAATAAAGGACAGAGCTCAGTGGAGTCAAACTGCTGGATTAAAAACCAGAGGGCTAGAGATGGAGAGTCTCAAGTTGTATCTACACTCTGACCAAATCACAAACTGACCTCCAAAACCATGCACTCCCAAGGCATTCTGTGGCCAGCTGAAGATATCAGACCTGAACTGAAGTTTGAACTGCCAGCAGGAGATAGAATTCACATATTTGCAGTGTGAATCCAGTATCAGGGTTGTGTCATGGTTACCCGTCATTGGTTGTCCTTTCTCTTGAGACTGGACCACATTTTGCTGTTTCTTTGCATATTGACCAATTACACATTTTGAATATTGTTCCTTGTGAATGTTACCAAGAACCTAGGAAATGAATTGCATACATTGCCTGACTTAGAAAAGCATCTTTCATCGGTCCCACAGATTATGTTACTAAATTCTTGGATCTGATCTTTGTCACCCAGATGCAAAGCCCAGAACAACTCCGTCCAAATAGTGAAACCGGGGTCAACTCTGGTGGAGACAATCCAAAGCAATATGGTAAGTTTTCCTTGCCCCAGATTGGAGTTTCCCTCTATCTTTTCCTACCCTGGCTTCCCCCTCGCTGCCCCCTGACCCCTTCCCTTCTTTTCAATAACCTTAGAGGTAGGAAATTAACAAGGCTCAGTACCTTGCTTCACACCACAGCGGCTAGGAAGTGGCAGAGCCAGTGACTCCTGGGTCAAGCTCTTAGCCACCCTAGTACACTGCCTTTCTACGAGCACATGGACAGGCACACCTGTGGCTTTTATTGCTTCCCACAGGAGAAGACCATCATTAAGAAACAGAAGAGAATCTTTTGGTACAGGTAAGTTAGAATCTTGTGTTTTCCTAGTCTAGGTCATGTTCACTCTGTAGCAGTAAGTGACTTGATAAGAGCATGTAGAATAAGGATAAACACACCCACCAACCAGAAAATACCAGGCAGCCCCAGATTTCTGCCATCTCTCCCTTTCTTCTTTTCTGAAAACCAGAGTTATGTAGGATTTGATGGCTGGAGAAAATGGCTGTTTTGGAGACGTTTAAGGCGAAGCTTGCATTTTAATTTCAAGTTCCACTCTTAAGACTCATAGTAGGGCTCCTTTCTATTTTTCAGATCCTGAACCTGATAATCTGCTCTCCTCTTTACTGGAAAGAGAGTTCAAGGTGCATTAATTTTCTTAGTTCTTTTACTGAAGGCTGTAAAATTTTAGAGAAAAAAAATCACTTGAACTCCATGCCTTTTCTTTTTCAATCTTTGAAACAAGGAGACTAAGATGCTCCGTGTAGCACTTTAATGAAAAACTTCAATTTGTGACATTTTAGTATAGTTAAGGCAATGGCACCCCACTCCAGTACTCTTGCCTGGAAAAATCCCATGGACGGAGGAGCCTGGTAGGCTGCGGTCCATAGAGTCACTAAGAGTCGGACATGACTCAGTGACTTCACTTTCCCTTTTCACTTTCATGCATTAGAGAAGGAAATGGCACCCCACTCCAGAATTCTTGCCTGGAGCATCCCAGGGACGGGGGAGCCTGGTGGGCTGCCGTCTATGGGGTCGCACAGAGTCGGACACGACTGAAGCGACTTAGCAGCAGCAGCAGCAGTATAGTTAAAGATGGAAAGCCTTGGGCCAGTTTTCAGGGCGGAATTTTCTTGGGTGCACACAAGAAAACACGTGCACACAACCTATTATTGTTTCAGTTTCTTTTTCTTTCTTATTTTCTTTTGTTCTTCCTTCCTTTCTTTTTTGGCCACACCATGTGACCTATAGGATCTTAGTTCCCCAACCAGGGATTGAAACTGCACACTCAGCGGTGAAAGCCCACATGGAGTTCTAACCACTGGACTACCAGGGAATTCCCGAGTTGGTTTCTTTTGGCGCTTGATGTTTAGCAAAAAAAAAAAAAAAACTCAATCATTTTCTGTGGATGTTAATGTCAGAGATGGCGCAGACATATTTCACATTCTAAAAGTTTTTGCTATAGTAGAGTGGGGAGGACCGCTGATGATGAGACTTTCAAGAGTGCAGTTCTGGATCTCTTGTGACAACCCCCACAAAGGCCTGCATATATAGTACCTGGAAGGTCTTATCCTTCTGCATCTCCAGCTCTTCTGTGTGGACATCTATTCTTTTTTTTTTACTTTACAGTATTGTATTGGTTTTGCCATACTTCTGTTGGAGGGCTTAGAAGTCAGGAGGGCTGTATCCCAGTCCTCACGACCACATCAGCCTTTTTCTATTATCACCTACCCCCTGCCCTCACCCTCTGTATCTGCATGCCCCACTTCCCCATCAGGCTGGCCCAAAGAAAGCGATTCACGGTCATTTATGAAGATGAGGTTCACCTCCTGCTGCTGCTTCCCGGGCTGTCTCTTTCCCCCATGCTAACGATGAATGTCTCTCTGCAGGCATTTCAGGTATTTTATCTCCATGGTCATGATCTTCTTTAGGCTGCTGGGTTACGTGCTTTTCTACCTGCAGTACATAAACCCAGACCTCCTTGTGGACGCCCTGCCTGTGGTCATGAGCAGAGAAACCTTGAAGAGACTGCGGGAAGCCTTATTTCCCTTCCTCACTCTAGAGGTGGAAGAAGTTCTACCACATTAGTCTGGAGTGGCCTGGGGGCTTCACACTGCACCCAAGTGGAGAGGAGGGCATGGCTGTGGCCCCCAGGTGGGGAATGGGCCAGGAAAGAAGTAGGAGCTCTGACTCAGGGCTGCTGCTTTGACATCTGACCTCTTCATTTCATTCTTTTCCCACGCTTTTTCTCCAGTGTCTCTTTTTCAAATAAAACATATGTTTGGTCAGAGTTCACTGTGTTGGTCTGAGAATTTGGTCCACGGGTCCTTTAGCGAAGATAACCATACATTATCTTCCCTAAAGTTCTCTTATTTTATATTATTTTATGTCTTTTAGGAGTAGGATAGCCTGAAAAGCTAACCTTTTACATGTACACAGATGGTTACTCATTCTCAATTGAGAAGAAAATTACCCTAAAATTCAAGTGCTGTAATAAAATCAAATCATAATTCAAATGCCTTCCTTCCCATAATGCCTCCTCTGATCCTCCAGCTGCACCTGCCACCTTCTCCGGGCTTCCCTTACTGGCCTGCCCACTTCTGCCTTGCAGTATCATTACTGTCTTGAGGGTGGGGCTTCTGATACCTAGATTCTGTATCAGCACACATGGCCCCAAGCATAATGTCTTTGCAAAGACTCCTTGGAGAGCAGCGTCTACTGGATACTGAAGCTGAGTAGTGGAGGCAACTTCCTTTTGCGGCTCCTTCCTCCTATGCATTTCTGAAGCCCTTGCTTTCTGGTGACTTTTCTCCTTCCAAGACCATTCTCTTGAAAAGGTTCTAACTGAATTTCACTTGCACAGTAATGTCAAGGTGGAAGAGACACATTGTGTGTTCGCTTTGGCTGCAAACATGACCCTATCCCACATTTTCTTTTGGGGGTCTAAGGAGGAGAGAGTGAATGAATGGTCTCAAGACGCCTAAAAAAAAAAAAAAGAAAGAAAGAAAAAGAAAAACTGATCAACACCACCCTCTTGTGGTCGAATACAAGCTCTATTGCATTTCAGCAGGATTCCCTCCAAAAGGCAGGTGTGTGATTAACAAGTTGAAGCAGAAACATGGGTCTTGGACAATTCTCTGAGCTCTAAGAAGTCCAATTAGTATTCATTCATTCATTCATTCATTCATTCAACAAATATTCATTGAACCTTTTTCTTGGTCCAGGCTCTGGGATTAAAGCAATGAATGAAACAGCAAAAAAATCTCTTCTCTCATTGTGGTGGGTGTGTCACTAAATCATGACCAACTCTTTGCAAACCCATTGACTGTAGCCCACCAGGCTCTTCTGTCCATGGGATTTCCCAGGCAAGAATACTGGAGTGGATTGCCATGTCCTCCTCCAGGGGATCTTCCTGACTGAGGGATCAAACCTCCATCTCCTACGTTACAAGCAGATTCTTTACCACTGAGCCACCTGGGAATCTGTAGTGAGTAGAGTCAGATAATAAATTATTAAAATATTAAAATATCAGATGATATTAGGATATGGAGGAGGAGGAAAGAAATGATGATGAGCAGCGGTTACAACGTTCCCTTGAGAAAGTAGTATTATAACCAAGACCTGAAGGAAATGAAGGCATGTGGGTACCGAGGTGGGTGGCTGAGCCAACTAGGAGACAGCAAGTACCTGGCCTAGAACATGGAGTGTGCCTCTTGCTGCTTTTGAGTTTCGTTGGCTGATTTCCTGCTCACACCTCTCTAATAATCCCTTCATTAAACTCTCTTCATTGGAATCCTCTGAGCTAAGTAGGAGTAGGATAGCTTACTGGTTAGTACCAAGATCCTGGCTGATCCTCTGTTCACTGACCAGACACATGCCCCAGGCTGGAGAACTTCAGGACTGGGCCGATTCTAACTACAGGTGTATGTGAGGAAAACACCTGCAACTGGCCAAGAGGTGTATCCACAGAACATTACTTCCTGCGTCATTCCCATCTCTGGTCACACAGTCCCTCACAAGTGCATGAAATGCCTAGGTGCCCCTCCAATACCCAGCCCCTCCCATATCACATCCTAGACAGATGTGGGCCCATCCCAATAAAGACTGGCTAGGAAATACCGGGTTAGGAAAACTGTGGCTAGGTGCCTCCTTATTTGTAGTCAGCAATCCACTGGGGTGGGGGCGGGGGGACTTCCCTGGTGGCTCAGAGAGTAAAGTGTCTGCCTGCAATGTGAGAGACCCGGGTTCGATCCTTGAGCCAGGAAGATCCCCTGGAGAAGGAAATGGCAACCCACTCCAGTATTCTTGCCTGGAGAATCCCATGGACAGAGGAGCCTGGTAGGCTACAGTCCATGGGGTCGCAAAGAGTCGGACACGACTGAGCGACTTCACTTACTTACTCACTTTCTTAATCCACTGGGGACTGAAACCTTAAAGTTGTATTGGAAATTCACATTGCAGAAGCACAGTGACCTTTTCTGCCACCAGGAGAGCCTGGCTCCAGGTAGGAAGCTGGGTCCTGATGGGCCTGGAAAACATTCAAAGGTCTGGGAAGAACAAGAGTGGTTACTGCTGCTTTAAATTAACAGTGCTGAGCTGGACATTGGACTTTCAGCAAATGGGAGCTTATCATATCCAACCGTCACATACCCATCAGTTTCTGAAAGATTGTAACAAAATGATATAACACACCTAACACAGCAAAGGGCACATGGTGGGCAATCAACCACAAGAGTTTCTTTCTTTTACATGAGAGTTTGCCTTCAAAGGCAATGGCACCCCACTCCAGTACTCTTGCCTGGAAAATCCCATGGATGGAAGAACGTGGTGGGCTGCAGTCCATGGGGTTGCGAAGAGTCGGACATGACTGAGCGACCTCACTTTCACTTTTCACTTTCACGCATTGGAGAAGGAAATGGCAACCCACTCCAGTGTTCTTGCCTGGAGAATCCCAGGGATGGGAGAGCCTGGTGGGCTGCCGTCTATGGGGTCGCACAGAGTCGGACACGACTGAAGTGACTTAGCAGCAGTTAACCTCATATAGCAACACAGCAAAGTGACTGCCTCTTATATATTTTAGTCACTAAAATGAACAGCCTTCTGTTCTCCAAATGAACATTTGCAAGTCCTCTGAGCTGTCACATGACATGGTTTCTAGATCTTGTATTATCTGATTTACTCTTCCCTGGCACCCACCAAGATGAACAGAATATACTACAGATGAGGTCTGTTTGGCACAGAGTGTGTGTGTGAGAGAGAGAGAGAATCACTCAGGCATGGCCAGCTCTTTGTGACCTCATGGACTGTAGCTTGCCAGGCTCCTCTGTCCATGGAACTCTCCAGGCAAGAATACTGTAGCCCTATTTTCCCTTTAGTTTAAACAACTATGACTTTATTAAAACTGCCTAAAATTTCATTAGTCATTTTGCCTGTTGTATCTCTCAAAAATATGAGCTTGGAGTCAACCGAGATTCCTAACCTTTTCAGACATGAATTATTTTATCCTACATCTTCTCTTTTTTATTTGTACTGATTTTCAAAAAAAGTCATACTAACAAAATAATGCTAAAAACCATGTAGACTTACTGCTTGCTTTATCAAACTTCATTTGGTGGTTTGGATGCTTTGTTTCAGTCTGTTGCAATAAAAACTCAGATTATATGAAGGAGGTACTGGTCCCTTTAATGACCTAAGCTGCCTGGTAGAGGAGACATTGCTGAACTTTGGATGGAGAGAGGTCTTCGGTTTTGTAATAATTATTGACCCCAGGCAGCTAGTTAACCCTGGCTTTAAAGTAGCTAATTATACTCTCCTTCAGGAAATTGTTACAGCAGTTGCCAAGTTTTTTCTCCAGTATTCTGAAATGGAAAGTCTTTGGGGCTGAAGGCTTGACTTCAGTTAAATGGATTAAGCACTTTCCTTGTGTCTTTTAACCTATCATGAAACTTGAACCTGTTAACTATTTTGGACTATCTTTCTTATCCATGCTAAAGATCAATTTCTTATCCACACTAAAGGTCAATTTCTTTGATAAAGATGGCTGAAGTGGAACAGACTCTTATCTTTTAACATATCGAATACCCTAAGAAGTGGCCCACCCTTCATCTTTCCTATTCCAAGCATAGCACTAAAAGTACATTTAAAAAATGCACTTTGTAATATCTTTTTGTAATCACCAGTGTTGTGTAGGAAAAAGCACCAAATAAGGAAGTAAGCCTTGGACATTAGTCCCAGTCTTTCTGTTATGTAGCTGATTTTCTACAAGCCAAATAGTCACATACCCTCTCTGGGCCTATGATCTCCATGCCCTAGTTTGGTGAAATGCCTGATATTATCCAGATGGTAAATGGCAGAGCCAGAGCTCACAGGCCACCTCTGGGCTCCTCTGGGACACATGCAGTGCAAGTAAGAAAGACATAATCTAGACCCCTGAAGTCGTCTTCTAATACAAAATGAATCTGCCGAATATTAGAGCTATATAAGTCAGTTACTTTTCCATTACTTATATTCTTGAGATCCAGTATAATTCCTTTCACTGCCTTAAATTTTCCTTTGGAGCTGAATTATTCCTCTAGTTTAATGATTCCCATTAAAATAAAAGATAACTTGTATAAATGTTTTATCAAGGCATTGAGGGCCATTTGTATCTTAGTACAAATACAAAGTGGAAGAACTGGATTTTACAGGGGGAAAGGAGGAGCTGAAAGAAATATTAAGGCCATTGTCCCCTGAAGGTGGGTGAGGGTATTGAATCAAGGTAGTGACAGGGAAGCTGAAGTAAGCATTCGAATAATCACTCTATCTAGAGCAGCTTTGCCTGAGATAGCCCTTGCGGAGTCCACTTGAAAGCTTTAGTTCTCACATATAACCATGCCACTCTCATCTTACATCTTTTAGTACAAAATAATTGGACCTGGAGGGAACCAGACCCTGTCCAGGGGTGCCACTGTCCCCTGCAGATCGCTCTCTTGCAAAGCTCAGTTGAATTGTTCCTGGTGGATCATTCTCCCACACACCATATATACTTACCAGTTAGAACTTCGTCAGATCTTTTTAAATCTTTGCCTTTATGCTTTACGTCATTCACCCCCTGCGTGTGGCTGCCAGCTTGAAAGAACAACATTAGTGGCTCCCTCTGGGAGTTCAGTGGGCTCTGTGGTCCCTGAGTTCAAGAGCTGCCAGCCCTGAGGGACCACGAATGAGCAGGTGCTGCTCCCTGCACTTGCTCGGGCAGAAAGAAGGTTTTCCTGCTCAGCTGGCAAAGCTGCCCTAGTGTGTGACTGTCCACCTTTTGCCAACAGTCTGCAGGAGACTGATTCCAGTTTGGAGCTCAGCATTATTTTTCTTCTGGGAGGTTTGTTGGAAGATTAGTGAAGCTTGGATCTAGCCTGAGGCTTTTCTCAGCCCCACAGAGCTATTTTACAGAAGAGTGAAGGGAACAAGGGCAGTGACTTTCAGCAGGCATTAAAAGAGTCACAATTCAGGGGGCAGTAAGACAGGATGGAGGTGAAGGCTAGGGCAGCTTGGCAGAGGGGAATGTCAAGAAGGTCAAATGAAAAGGGAAATAGATTTCCTGCCTATGGATCCTTCCTTTTGCTAGAATTCTCCTGCTCCAAATGTAGGTGGTTAGGAGATTCTCTACCTTCCAGGACTCTTGGGCCTAGAACTACATTTTCAGTCAAGTTTAACCAAAACCACACGAGAGTGTAAACGCTGTACAATTCACAGTCAGTGCTGCAGTCTGAAAATCAGAGGTAAATTTGAGACAAGGTGTTGAAAGATCCATCTGCCTCTTGAGGCACAGTCTGAGCATCTCCGGTCTAGGAAACTAGACCAGAGTCAACAAAAGCAGGGAGCCAAGTGTACCAGTGACTTCCTATGTCATGAGAAACATATTCTCTCCTGAGGTATTTTCCAACTGGGAAGATCACCAATGACCAATTTATATGAAAAAGAGTCAGTTCAACAATTTATCATGTCTCTCCTACCTACCTAGCACATAGCAGACTTGTGTATTTGATTCCCTAACTTCTACCTTGAAAGAGTTTATAATTTACTAGCAAGGGGAAGAAAGTACTAAGTAACTGTAAGGTAAAGCAAAGTGAGGCGAGTACCATTAAGGGCCTATTTGCAGGGTAGGAATAGAGGCTCAGACACAGAGAACAGACCTTGGGACATGGAGAGGGGTGGGGTGAAAAGAAGGTGGGACAAATTGAGAGAGTAGCCTTAAAACATATATATTAGTTAGTTAGTTAATTCAGTCACTCAGTCATGTCTGACTACTTGCGACCCTATGAATCGCAGCACGCCAGGCCTCCCTGTCCAACACCAACTCCCGGACTTCACTGAGACTCATGTCCATCAGGTCACTGATGCCGTCTAGCCATCTCATCCTCTGTTGTCCCCTTCTCCTCCTGCCCCCAATCCCTCCCAGCATCAGAGTATTTTCCAATGACTCAACTCTTCGCATGAGGTGACCAAAGGGCTGGCATTTCGGCTTTAGCATCATTCCTTCCAAAGAAATCCCAGGACTGATGTCCTTCAGAATGGACTGGTTGGATCTCCTTGCAGTCCAAGGGACTCTCAAGAGTCTTCTCCAATGCCACAGTTCAAAAGCATCAATACTTCAGCGCTCAGCTTTCTTCACAGTCCAACTCTCGCATCCATACATGAGCACTGGAAAAACCATAGCCTTGAGTAGATGGACCTTTGTTGGCAAAGTAATGTCTCTGCTTTTCAATATGCTGTCTAGGTTAGTCATAACTTTTCTTCCAAGGAGCAAACATCTGAATTTCATGGCTGCAATCACCATCTGCAGCGATTTTGGAGCCCAAAAATATAAAGTCTGACACTGTTTCCTCATCTATTTCCCATGAAGTGATGGGACCAGATGCCATGATCTTCGTTTTCTGAATGTTGAGCTTTAAGCCAAGTTTTTCACTCTCCTCTTTCACTCTCATCAAGAGGCTTTTTAGTTACTCTTCACTTTCTGCCATAAGGGTGGTGTCATCTGCATATCTGAGGTGATTGATATTTCTCCCAGCAATCTTGATTCCAGCTTGTGTGTGGATCACAATAAACTGTGGAAAATTCTGAAAGAGATGGGAATACCAGACTACCTGACCTACCTCTTGAGAAACCTATAAGCAGGCTAGGAAGCGATAGTTAGAACTGGACATGGAACAACAGACTGGTTCCAAATAGGAAAAGGAGTACGTCAAGGGTATATATTGTCACCCTGCTTATTTAACTTATATGAAGAGTACGTCATGAGAAAACATATATATTACCATATGTAAAATAGATAGTGGGAAGTTGCTGTATAACAGGGAGCTCAACCCAGTGCTCTCTGACAACTTAGAGGCGTGGGATGGGAAGGGGTTTGGGGGAGAGGTTCAAGAGGGAGGGGATCTATGTATACTTATGGCTGATTCATATTGTATGGCAGAAGCCAACACAATATTGTAAAGCAATTATCTTCCAATTCAAAATAAATTTTTTAAAAAGAGGATACAGAGTGTCAAGGAGGCTCAAAGTAAATAGTATCTAGAGCAGGAAGGAGTGGATGAGGAGGTGTCATTTGAAATAGGCTTTGACAGAGAGACAGATTTCAACTCTCAGAGACAAAGGAAGGGCTTTCCAACTAAAGGAAGATGAGAAATGGTGATTCAGATACTCCCTGGACTTGTAAATAAACTAATCTAAAAGGCCCAGGGAAAGAGTTGAGCTCCACTAATCCTTTCAACCTGGAAAGAAAATTCTCCTAGGAGAGAACATCTTTACAGCAGTTTACTTGATTGCTAATTGTTCAAGAGATGTGATTAATTATTCACTTATATTTGGTACTCAAGAAAGAGTTCCAAAGCGGATTCAGGCAATGTCTGTCTTCAATGGATTAAATATTGACATGATTGGAGGGCAAATTTCCCAAATAACCCTGAGCATCCCCTGTTGGTTCACAAACTAGCCCCCATACACCAGGGGCAAGGAGAGACAGAAGAAGCAAACCACTCCTGGTTGGTGGGCAGCAGTTTAATAAGCAAGAAACTGAGGAGGTTTGTCTTAGGCGGAAAAAGATGAGGAGACCTCCACACAAACCAACAAATCTCAGAGTTTCTGTAGAGGCCTTAAATGGGCCTTAGTCATGTGTACCATCCAGATGGTTTCAACAAAATATTACTCTCTCAAGGCAGCATCCTTGAGGCATCTTCTAGTGTGGGGGTGGGGTGGGGTGGGGTGGGTGGAGTGGGTGGAGGAACAGGTGAAACACACATTCCAAGGATGGGGGAGGGGTAAGGAGTCCTGATTGCCCAAGTCCAGGTAGTCAGTCAATTAGTAGGCATGTCCATTTGATGACCTCCGACACCCTCCCTGGTCGAAATTTATAAATTCTTAAAACTTTAAAACCAGTGATTTTCAGAGATACTCAGAACAAAACAAAACACTATTTAGTAAAGAAAAGGAAAAGGACATTTTGTGAGTCTGCAGAAGAGAAATTCAGTTACTTCTTTACACCAGAGACTCCCACTAGAGAATAATACATTAGAATCACCTGGGAATATATACATATATTTAATAAGAAAAAAATTCCTCAGCAGCAACACCAGATATGGGCTGTTCTGGAGGCCAGAAGTCTAAAATCAAGATGTTTGCAGGGCTGGGCTCCCTGCAGATGTTAGAAGCCCTGAAGAGGGTCCTTACTGCCTCTTTCAGGTTTTGTGGCTCCAGGTGTCCTTGGCTTTTGGCCGCATCCCTCCCGTCTCTGCCTCCATCTTCATGCAGCCTTTCCTCTGTGTCTCTGGATATTTAAAAATATTAGTGCCTGGGGCCCAACCTTAGCTATCTTGATTTTGTTTAAAGTTACTGATAGTTTTGAAAAGCCCTCACTTTCATTCCAAATAATTCCAATAAATAGCCAAGGCTGAGAACCACTGTTCTAAAAGCATTTAGAGTAACCGCCAGATTCTTTATGCAAAGAGAAAGACGTGGGCATCTATTTCTAAATTGGGAAAGTAAGTAAGAAGAAGCAGGGACATTTCTATGTGGGAAAACAGAGTTCACCTCAATATGAAGCCAGCTATCTGATCATTCTCCTTTCCTATTTACAACTGCTTGGTGTATTCCACCTGGGTCTACATTTGCTGCCTTCTACCTTGAGTTGATAAGAATGCTTTCTTTTTGTTGTTGTTCAGTCACTCAGTCGTGTCCCATGATTTGTGACCCCATGGACTGCAGCATGCCAGGCTTCCCTGTCCCTCACCATCTCCTGAATCTTGCTCAAACTCATGTCCATTGAGTCGGTGATGCCATCCAACCATCTCATCCTCTATCATCCCCTTCTCCTGCCTTCAATCTTTCCCAGCATCAGGGTCTTTTCTTTTTCTTTTTTTAAATATAAATTTATTTATTTTAATTGGAGGTTAATTACTTTATAATATTGTATTGGTTTTGCCATACATCAACATGTATCCACCACAGGTATACACGTGTTCCCCATCCTGAACCTCCCTCCCTCCTTCCTTCCCGTATCATCCCTCTGGGTCATTTCTAATGAGTCGGCTCTTCGTATCAGGTGGCCAAAGTATTGGAGCTTCAGCTTTAGCTTCAGTCCTTCCAATGAATATTTAGGACTGATTTCCTTTAGGATTGACTGGTTTGATCTCCTTGCAGTCCAAGAGACTCTCAAGAGTCTTCTCCAATACCACAGTTCAGTAGCATCAATTCTTTGGCACTCAACCTTCTTTAATAGTTTCTTCAGACTGTTCATTTTTTTTCTATTCCATAGAGTACAGAGATCAGGGTAAAGCAGAAACTTATGCCTTTCCAAATGTGGGAGGCAGAATAAATATCCACATATCTATATGGATATCACTTCAGTGTATAAGCAATACAGAAAATTACTAGAGATATTTAACTTTTTTTAAATCATTCTAAGCCTTTGAAATCTGGTTTTTAATTAATTGATTTAATGGATTCTTTTGGATTAGATAACTATAACACTAAAATTAATTTTACCTGTTTGTTTTTACCTTTAATTTTTTTAAGATTAATTTATTTATCTGACTGTCTTTGTTGCTAGGTCTTCATTGCTGTCCATGGGCTTTCTCTGCTTGCAGAGGCAGGGGCTATTCATTGCAGTCCATGGGTTTCTCACTGTGGTGGCTTCTCTTGTTCTGGAGCATGGGGTCCAGGGCATGCAGGCTTCAGCAGTTTCGGCTCACAGGCTGCAGAGTACAAGCTCAGTAGTTGTGGTACATGGGACCAAGACCTGAACTCAAGTCCCCTGCCTTGGCAGGCAGATTCTTAACCACTAGACCACCAGAGGAGCCCTGTCTTTTACCTTTTACTGTGGCCTCTGAAAAATTAAAAATTTCACACATACCTCACCTTCTATTGTTGTTGGATATCACTGACTTAAAACATGTGAGTGATTTGCCTATGGGGTAAAACAGCACAATTTTGTAGTTAGGGAGCTATTTTGTCCTGTTTTCCTGAGGAAAAAGTATAATATTCACAAAATCAGGATGAAGTGAGTATGGAAGTAGAAGGGGTCAGGTCAAGATACACTTTTAGGTTTTCATTTTGGACTGTCGCTTTATTTTTATTGCAGTAAGATGTACACAACATAAGATTTACTGTTTTAACCATTTGTAAGTGTAAAATTCGGTGGCGCTGAGTCTATTCACAGTATTCTGCTACTATCAGCATGATCCGTCTTTAGCACTTTTTCGTCTTCCTGAACTGAAACTCTGTACCCATTAAGCAATAACTCTCCATTCTCTCTTCCTCTCAGCCTCTGGAAATCATCATTCTACTTTTTGTCTTTATGAATTTGATTTTATACCCCCATCTAATTGGAATTATTCAATTATGCGCTTTGTGCCTGGCTTATTTCACTTAGTATAATGTCCTTAAGGCTCATTCACTCCTTTCTAAGGATGAATAATATTCCGCTTACGTATACGCCGCACTTTGTTTATCCATTCGTCTGTTCATGGATCCAATATGTCACTTTGCACTTGCTGTGCTCCTTATAATTGTTCAACTTTAATGAAGGGCTTTAGCTTTGATTCATCTCATATTCTTTCATAGTGTCTATTGGACACCTTATGGCATAGGGACTCTTAATAGATTTTTTGATGAATTGGGCTTTTCAGAGCTATTAACAAATTGGGCAATTTTTGGAGGAACCAGGAGTTCATATTCCCTGCCACATTGTCAGTAGATTTTGAAAAGTTAGAAGAAACTTTGTTAACAAATGATTTGGCAACAGTCCATACAGACAGGACAGTTCTCTTGAGATGCTGAATTCTCGTGCTAAAATTTAAGACTAGCAACCCAGTGTTACTCCACTATAATGTTTATGCAGTGCCTCCTGTCTCCAGCCATGGATAAATAGACATTCTACAAGGTTAATAGGCTCTGCTGAATCTGTGCACAGCAAACCAGGAACCAGGAACCAAAATCTTCTCCTCCTGCAGCGTCTCTCCAGTGTCCTTAACTGGCAAAGTTTACAGTTGGACAGTTGGCAAAGGAACAGTACTTGAGGGGCTAAGATCCATTTTCACAGAGAAGGCAAAAAGGGCAAATTTGGAGCTCAGAGTCAATAGTCTATAATGGACAAAAAAAAAAAAAACTTAGGTGAATGGTGGGAAAAGACCTATACAAGCCATAGCGTGATAAAATGAGAAATCCTATTTCCACAGACAGGGAGGGAAGGGAGTTTGTTGAGCATGAAGGATAAAAGCTCTAGTGATAAGTAAAAGAATATTTATTTTTTGAAGATCCTCAAAATGCCCTTGGTAACCTGACATGAATAAACAGGAAAACCCTGACTGCTGTAAGCAAAAGTGTTTAGAGGTCCACCTCTCCTGCTCAGTGGGTGAGACCATGTATGTTCTTTCAGCAAATATGAACACCTACTAGGTGCAAGTACTACGCTAGTAATGAAGGAGACAGGAGTAAACGAGGTAGACATGGTACCTGACCTCTTGGCTCTGAAAACAAGACAATGAATAAGAAACAGTTAAAGCAACAGACTATTAACAAGACAATAAATAACAAGAAAATTAAAACCTGTGGAAGGTGACATATGCAGGAAAAACTCCGATGTTATACAATGTGCTGCTGCTGCTGCTAAGTCACTTCAGTCATGTCTGACTCTGTGTGACCCCATAGACGGCGGCCCACCAGGCTCCCCAGTCCCTGGGATTCTCTAGGCAAGAACACTGGAGTGGGTTGCCATTTCCTTCTCCAATGCATGAAAGTGAAAAGTGAAAGGGAAGTCGCTCAGTCGTGTCCGACCCTTCGCGACTCCATGGACCGCAGCCCACCAGGCTCCTCCGTCCATGGGATTTTCCAGGCAAGAGTACTGGAGTGGGGTGCCATCGCCTTCTCCAGTTATACAATGTAGCTGGGGAGAAAGGGCAGATGAATTTGTTGGGTACACTGGAAAGGTCCTCTGCTGACGTGACAGAGCAAGAGCTAGGCAACTAAAGGCCAAGGGGAAAGTACTCCAAGAAGAAAGAAGACCAAGGACAAAGCCTTGAGGCAGGAAACAGCTGGCTTTACTCAGAGCGAGGCTGGGAGGAAGGAAGAGATGTGCGGAAATAGGAGGCAGTGCGGGAAGGGAGGGAGGCGTTTCTTGTCAACATTGGAAATACATTAAGGCCAGCTCACATCCCTGAGGCAGACAGAGGCGTGATAGAAAGAAGAGCCCCAGGGTTCCTCAGAGAGAAAGAAATTACCTCATTACTTCAGCATGGATGGCATGATATTATTATGTGCCTGTATCAGATTGGGTTAAGCTGCAGCCCAGCTTCAGCTGGTGTTGCAGTCATGAATGCAGCTGGCCTTGAGGGTCAGCTAGCATCTAACCAGAAAGTCAATGTTCCTTTACTCACTACTCTGTAGTGGCCTGTATAGTAAAAGAATCTAAAAGGAAGTGGATATATGTATATATATAACTAATTCAATTTGCTGTACACCTAAAACTAACATAACACTGTAAATCAACTATACTCCAATAAAATTTTTTAAAATGGGAGCCCATGTTCTGAAGGCAACAACTCCATGCCCTTCTATTATCCATCACCAATCAACACCAGAAACGTGGGTAATGAAATACATTTCAAAAATGAGCTTATCTATAAAATGAAAGGCTAGTTAAATGGTTTGAATATTAGAAATTTGGCTTTTACTGTTAATGAAGGGTATTTTGTTTTGTGACTGGCCACATTTTTTTAAGATTTCCAAATGATTTCTACAGGGCAAAGGCCAATATGTCTTAATTATATTTTATAAAGGAGATTAAAAGCGCACCTATTATGTACAATGCATTTGTAAAAGTGGGACATGCAAAGCAAGATGAAACATGATCTGGAAATATTAAAAATTATAAAATGAAAAAGTATTTTCTCAATTCTATCCCTTCATTATCCCCTCTTTTTTTATGAAAGTAAATCTGGCCAAGACATTTTTGATCCACCTCATTGGAAGGACTAATGCTGAGGCTGAAACTCCAGTACTTTGGCCACCTCATGCGAAGAGTTGACTCATTGGGAAAGACCCTGATGCTGGGAGGGATTGGGGGCAGGAGGAGAAAGGGACGACAGAGGATGAGATGGCTGGATGGCATCACCAACTTGATGCACATGAGTTTGGATGAACTCCGGGAGTTGGTGATGGACAGGGAGGCCTGGCGTGCTGCGATTCATGGGGTCGCAAAGAGTCAGGCACGACTGAGCGAGTGAACTGAACTGAACTGAACTGAACTGATCCATGCATGAACAGAGAGTATAAGCATCCAGGGAGGCATGTAGTCTATACCTTGTGTATGGACTCAAGGCTTGATTCCAAATTGGTTGTTTACAGCCCCTGAGGACTGCTAATCCTTGGTCATCTCTAACTTTTTAGTAACTACCTTTTTGGTTGTTGTTTTGTTAAAAAGAACCTAAGAGAGATTGTTTGACTAATTTTGCTTGTATCTATTTGCAACCCATTCTCAAGTGACAAAAAAACGGGCAGTGGGCATTTAAAGGAGAGAAATTGGAGGAAAGCACTTTACTCTAACTACAGATGAGAATCTGGATTCAAAACCTATGACTTTGAACTATATTTATATACTTTGACTAAAACCTATGACTTTTGAACCTATGATTTGAACTATGACTACTAGCCTGTGGGCATACACATTTCCTGCAATTAGCAATAAGGTCTCCAGTACAAGGCAGATCTGTCCCAGAGTAGGAAGGCTATGGCATGAGAACAGTACAGATCTAAGTAAGAGGCTCCAACCTTTGGGAGGGATAGGCAGAAGGGTGAACACATGACGATGCATCCTTTCCCATCATGCCCGCTAAAATGTTTGGGCGAAAGTGTGCCAGTTTTGAAAGTGGATATATAGCAATTTTTGTGATTCTAATCTGATGTTATTAAAGTTCAGTAAGTGTCCTTATTTTAGAAATAAGAAAATAATCCACTTAAAAGATAAATCATAATTCTTAGAAATCTCCTTGAATATCTGTAGAGAGATTTAAAGTGCCCTGCAGATATAGTACACCCATATCTTTATTTCCTTAAAACAAAATTTCACAGCAGTAACTCAAGCTTTCCTTTTTGCATTTGTGCAGAAACAGATCCGAATGAGACTATAGGAATATTATCCTAACACCCCTCCCTTGTTTGTTTTTCAGAAGGAGAAATTTAGGCCCAGTAGGAGAAAAAGGGCATGTACGCTTTTGGGTCAAAGCTGGGTTCTGACATGGGTGCCCAAATGCTCAGCACTGGTCTCTGGGCATCTCTCCCCGCTGCTTCCAGGTAAAGGAGCCTCTAGGCAACAGAACAGCATTAAGAGAAGATTTGCTCCATATTTTGAGTGGCCCCATGCAACACTAGGAAAGTAGAAATAAGAGCAGACTTACTATTAAGTATTATGAGTAACTGAATTCTGGTTTGATCTCTCCTAATAACTGCTGCTTGCCCTTGGATAATTCCTGCAGCATCCCTGGATCTTAGTTTCAGCTGTAAAATTTTGGTGTGAAATGCAGGAATCTTCAAGGTCCTTACTGCTCTTACATTTGATGTCTGTCCTTGGCAGGCATCACAGGGGAAGGTGTTGCCAACTGATTAAATACAGAGCTCGGCCAAAGGATGTCATAGGGCCATGGAATATCTAATTTTTGCACTTTAAGCTAAACATTTCAGTTTCTAAAGAAATTAAACAGCAGTGGTGGCTATGCCACATACTCCCCCAGCATACATGAGCACACAATAAAAATAGTATCCAAAAAATGATGCAAATAAGTTAACCTGAAACTGAAAAAAAAAATTTTTTTTTGCTCTTCCTTTCTCTATGTAACAAATGATCCAGCAAAACCTATTTGAAGGTCATTTATTCTAAATTACCTATCAGTTTTCCCCAGCCTCTTCAAATGTCAACTCCTACTATAGTTAATGCTTGGCATCTTACAATCATTTAAGAATACCATTTCAGTCTCATGGTTTGAGCCCATCATAGAAGTTTAAGTGATGCTTTTGCCTGCGTAAATGGAGAAAATCTGAAGTCATTTATTTCATCTGTAATTTTAGGTTCTGTGCCCTGTTTTGCTCTTTTGTCTCCAAGACAAAAATTCAGGTTATTAAAAATTTGAAAAAATATTACTAAGCCCTTCTCACATAGTGTGCTGTGCTGGGTTGTTCTACGTGCCCTCCATCTGCCCTTCTGGTCAGCTCTCATCCTTTTTCACTTGCTCTCTTTGGTTCTAGAGGTTGGCTTGTTCAGCCTGCATCAGTGAGGGCTTCCTACTTTCAATTGGATCTAGTACCCAAGACAGATAAGAGGGAGAGAGGAAAGTGAGACAAGGGTATTAATTCTCATGGCTACTCCCTGAGAGGTTACCTGCCTCTGGCTATGTCCCTTAACCAGGGCAGAACACCCGAACCCTGCATCTCCCTGGTTCTGGTAACCTTTGCCCTGTTGCTTAGATGAGTAGAGAAGAGAGAGATCCACCAGACTGGGCAGTCAGAAGATCTTAGTTAAATTTTGCCAAAGTACTTACGAGGTGCAATGGATGGAAGCCTGGAAGAGGAGCAAAGACAGGGAAGAGTAATCTTTGCTGGAATAGAAAAGAAAAGGAGGAAGAGATTGAGAGGAGAAGTCTAGAGAAAAGGTTTTTGTGTAAAGGCTAGGGATTTGAGAATGTTTATAGCCTGCGGTTGTTCAAGCATAAGTGGACTGGTGGGCCAGAGAGAGTTGCCCAATGGCAACAGAAGACTATATTATGGCACTGGCTTTTGAGAAAAGAAAAAGCTTTATTGCAAAGTCTACCACCAAGGAGAAAAGAAGGATATCTCTCAGATCTGTCTCTTGCATTCAAGATCAGGACAACAATTTAAAGGGTTAGGGAAATGTCAAAGTGAGAAGCTGATTGGCTAGTAGTCTTGAATCAGTCCATTTAAGATACCACACTGCTGGAAGCTAGATTTTCCTTAATGAAGGGCCTTTTGATTTATAAAGGTCTGTGGTCTTAATATTTCTTTTCTTTGAGTTCCATAGATGGAAATTCTTGGTTCTGAGGTCATCCTATGCATGCACAGTGTTGTCTCTGTAAAATAATTCAAAGTTTGATTAATCAACAACCTATTTAAGGAGGCAAAACCAGTTTAAGCTTGTCAATGTTTTATATGCTGTTTCAATAGGCAGAGACTAGATCAAAGGCATGAGTTGGGGGGAAACATTTGACTTGACAAGCTTGGGTTTTTAAGAATGGAAGCTGTGGGGATCATGTTCACAAACACACCTTCAACGGTCTGTGTGTACGGGAGTTGATAAAATCATTTCCCAAGAATATCTATGCTTTCTGTGAAATAGGACACTGAAGTCCAGGAATTAGAGGAAGAGATTGCTGGAAAGAGTGAAGTTTAGGACCTGAGGAGGATCAGAGGTGGAGACGCTCCTTAGACAAGCAAAGAGCAGTCAGAGATGTCTCAGCGAGGGTACATGAGGTGACTCTCCCTGTCTGCAGATGAAAGCACTGCTCTTAACAGCACAGGCATGGAGAAGTTTCCTGGGATTGTCCAGCTTCGTGGGTGGTACCTGGTGTTTGCAGGGGAAGCATATGAAGCTGAGGGTGCTGACAAGAGAATGGCAGAGGATTCTAGACCTAGTGAAGGAAAATGAGATCAGTAGAGTGTTGACAGTGGTGAAATAAAATTCATGCTTTAAGACCAGACAAGAAATATCAGAGGGTTTTTTTTTTTTTTTTCCTCTCTTTTTTCTGCTCTTTGGAACTCTTCCCTTCTGGCATGCACTGGGCGTCTGCAATATGCATTAACCAGACCTCTCCAATAGCAGACAGGCCTGCTCTTCTGGCTCCAGCAATGTAATGGTTTAGAAGATACCATTCCTTTTTCAGTCCTGTTTGAGGTCGTGATGACAAACCACTAGCCCTGTATGGGCAAATGTCTTTGATGAACCATAAGTACAATGCTGATAAATAATTTCCTTTAAAGATAGAAAATGGTACGGAACTGACTGGGTCAGACCACCTGGGGAGATGCTGGGCTGAACCTAGTGAAAGTTCTTAGCTTAAATACTTTGGCATCCTGGGACAAACTGGTCACAAAATGTCTCCCACACCCTGGTTAAAGTCAAGACCGAAACGGAAGGGATTGTGAAATAAAGAACGTTGCCCACCATCCAGTTTCTCCAGGGCTTGATGTCATTGACCTACAATAAATACTCTCTGAAAGAATTCAAGGTGAAGATCAGGATGACGCAGACATTTTGTGCTCTGGGAAAACTGGCAGAGCAGGCCCCCAGACAGTTAGCTATTTTCAGGGGAAAATTTTACGAGCCCAGTTTATTGCATCTTCCCCTAAGTAGAAAAGCACTAAAACCATTAACCAAGATATATGTTTCTTGAAAATAGAAGTACCATTCTGCCAAGATGTGTGCTTGATTGCACATACCCCTCTGCCAAAATCATGTCTGTGCTGCCCCCTCACCTTACTTCTTTAGAACAGTCCTCACAGCTTTCCAAGACTGTCTCCCAGGTTATAATCATCAGGTTGGTACAAATAAAATTTTCCATTTTTTCTTAGAACGACCATTGATTAACTTTTTGTTAAGAATAACTTCAGAAAAGTCAGGGGGGAAAGCCTCATAGGGGCTTCACGACCGTTACATGTGATAACATACAAAACTTTGGTGGACACTGTGCAGGCTGGGTCTGTAATTTTACCCTACTTAAAAGCTACCCAGTTAGCCTGCTGCAGGGTGCTGGCAGAAGTGACAAGACTTTTAAGTCAAAAACAGAGAGCTTTATTCCTCACTGTAGCCAGAACTTCCCGTTCATTTGGATTGGTTCTCTGTGTTCTCCAAGTCCCGCGGGGGCAACACGAGGCCTGTGAGAGACACTTGCACACACAATGGGTTAAGTTGCAGGACTACCACTGAGTTAAGTCTGGGGATTTACCAGTTTCTTATAAGCAGAAGCAAACTTGCTCTTGGTCCAGGGGGAGTAACTACCCCAGAACTCAAGGTTATGTGCTACAAACACAACTCTGAGGAATGGCTTGGCTAATGAGTGGTCAGAGCCTTGCATTCTCTGCACACTCAGCAGACATGCAGGGATGCTCAGAATACATGGCAGATTGCTTCTTCCATGAAGTATAGTGTCTAGCTGGCGGCTCAGATGGTAAAGAATCTGCGTGCAATGCAGGAGACCTGGGTTCGAACCCTGGGTCAGGAAGATCCCCTGGAAAGGGAATGGCTACCCACTCCAGTAGTCTTACCCTGAGAATGCCAAGGACAGGGTAGACTGGTGGGCTACAGTTCATGAGGTTGCAAAGAGCTGGACACAGTTGAGCAGCTAACACTGTCACTGGATGATAGCAGGTTTTTAACAATATTAGCCATAATGGATGACCATGCTGTTATTCATGATTAAGTTGAATCCTATTTAAAATTCCAGGAAGATAAATGGAGGAGCCAAAAAACTATAGTCTTGGGTATATGTATTTCACTCACAGGGACTTGATATTAAACTCCAGCAGAATGAAAACTCTGGTGTGTTTGACTTATTTGTAGAAGAAATGCAAAGAAAATAAGAACTATAAGTTTGTGAATAAATTTGTTATAGAAAATTCTTCTTAATACTATGTGAGTATGAAATGTGAAAGAACAGCATGATGAAATGGCTAAAGTAAATCATAATGTAACCACATTTCTGAAAACACAGTGGATAAGTGTGAGGTGCAGAGAAAGAACTCTGCACAAAATATGGCTAAGTTAATCTTCATATACCATTTACTTAAAAATTCAAAAGGAGACAACTAGATTTATAAAACATGAAAATAATTTTCCAGAATTGTTCCAAAGTCAAGGGAATGGACTCAATGATCTCCCTAGACAACTAAGATTTTTTTTTAAATGATCTATGACTTAATTTGAACATTATATAAAAAAGCACACACTTCTAAACCCAACCATCAGCTCATTTTCCTTGGATTCTTTCTCCAGCTAAAGGATCCTAGAATAGGGATCCTCTCCACTCTGTTCTTTTGAATTAGTCTAGCCTGCACTTGTCCCCTTACTCTCTGATGTCAAATTTTAATGAGATTGACAAGGCGTTCCCAGTCAGAGAGAAGGAGTGTCCTTATAACTGAATGTTCAATGAAACCATTATCCTTTGTGTGCTCTGATATTAATCTTAATTGAGGGGCTATTTTCTCAGGCTCTCTGGATGAGAACATGGGTTCTGGAGGATCCTGGAACTGCTTTTGTTAACACCATAAGATTGCCCTTTCTCAAGCCTCTCTCATCCCAAGCAAATATTCACTCTCT
Organism: Capra hircus; assembly: GCF_001704415.2. Lineage (NCBI taxonomy): Eukaryota > Metazoa > Chordata > Mammalia > Artiodactyla > Bovidae > Capra > Capra hircus. The sequence continues at coordinate 73,644,080 of NC_030817.1, read as the reverse complement.
ACGTCCTTGTACAATCCATAGTCCCTAATCTAAAGTTACTCAGGTTTTTATTTCCAACTACAACTGTAAAATCTTTTTACAAAATAAAACTAAGCACAAAGATGACACAGAATCGAGCCTCGCTCCCCCCCAAACAAGTCAAATTGTGGCACAACTGTCCTCTAAAGTGCATCATTCTGGTTCACAGGTCTTTGCCCAAGTGTCTCTATTTCAAATTAGCCAGTTGGAGCCACCTTCTGAATCTGGTTTGTGAAGGATTTGGGATAGCTGACTTAAACTTCAAATGGATTTGCTAGCTCAGCCAGAGCACTGATTTTTGGTGTGGTTTAATATCGTAAGCCTTAGGGCTACATGTGCAGTTTTACCAGGTTCATCTTTAGGCAGATTCCAGGTTCCCAGGAGTTCAAAGATCAAATGCAGCATCTCCCCTTATACATTATTATGAGGCTGAAGGGTAAAGAAGAGCGAGTGATCCCAACTATATCAACATAAAAGCTTCCACCTGGTGCAATGGTATGGCTTTCTAATCTTTCACATACATACTATAAAAGAGGTTTATTTTTAGGAAGTTTCTGCCTACTACTAACTTTATGTAAATGTCATTTTTCTCCGTGGGGCTTTTTAAAATTTGTAAACCTCCCCAGTCATTTCCTCCAAGGATCCAGATTGCAAGAACACTTTTAACATTAAGTTAAAATAAACCCATTAGCTTATTTAGGAAAATTACTGAAAATGAAACAAGAGGAGGTTCCTCCCAGCCCTCCAGGTTTTTTTGAATGTATACTTCATGTAGTGAAGATAAAGTAGCTTCAGTCTATGTCTTCTCCTGGGCTTCCCTGGTGGCTCAGACGTAAAGCATCTGCCTACAATATGGGAGGCCTGGATTCGATCCGTAGGTTGGGAAGATCCCCTGGAGAAGGAAATGGCAACCCTCTGCAGTACTCTTGCCTGGAAAATCCCATGGAGAGAAGAGCCTGGTAGGCTACAGTCCACAGGGTCACAAAGAGTCTTATCTTAGAGCTTAACAGATCAGGATGAACTAATTCTAGATTGCAGCCCTAAATCAATGATACACAGATCTCTAAAATAAAACTTGATGAGAAAGGAAATTCTAAGAGTGAAGACTATCTTCCAATCAACTAATCTCATCTCTCTCTTTCATATTCTAGAATTGTGTAAGACATGGATATTTCAAGTCATGGTGAGCTCTGCAAGAAGCCAGTGAATCTCTGCTCCAGCATGGAGCCAGATGAGGGTAATAAATCTGATGATTAGCAGAGACACCTGATCACCTTAGTCCTACCCCCCACCCCACCATTCCAGGTGTGAACTTGCTTTTTTAAAAATCCTTTGAGACATGAACTCCAGAGTTGATTGGTTCAAGCAAATGTGATATATATATAAATTCAAAAGTATCAATTCTTCAGTGCTCAGCTCTCTTTATGGTCCAACTGTCACATCTGCACGCGACTACTGGAAAAACTATAGCTTTCACTATACAGACCTTTGTTGTCAACGTGATGTTTCCGCTTTGCATTATGCTAGCTACCCAGACTTTTCATAGCTTTCTAAGGAGCAAGTGTCTTTTAATTTCATGGCGGCAGTCCCCATTCACAGTGATTTTGGAGCCCAAGAAAATAAAATCTGTCACTAAACAGACCTGCTAAATTATCAATGACTGGTGTGTAAATCATTGAAACCAAAATATTTTTCAAGATATCCCACATGGGAGACATTACTTAGGATCTTTCATTTTTCAGAGGATGCATATAGGAGCATTCCCCTTGCACAAAAATCAGTTAAATCATTTTGCTCAATGGGAATATTTAAAGTATTCTGCATGAATCCTGGTGCCTGCCTTCTTCTATTTTAAATGGCTGCTGCTGTGGGATTATGTTCTCTCTTCTTGACATGCCAAATATAACTCTGTAAGTGATGGAGAATGCTGTCCTGCGCAGACAACCTCATGACTCTTTTGGCAACTTAAATGTAGGCATTTTAAAGCCTGAAAGCTGCATTATTTTCATCCTAACTCAGGGTGTAGCTTAGTGGCCAGAATTGTGAAGCATGTGCCTTCGATCAGGTGGATTTTTGGCTATCACTTCAAACATGAAATAGATTTATGAATTTAGTATCCTTAGAGTAAAACAAAATTATATATGTTATATATATACAATAAAATATTAGCCATAGAATAATATAATATTGTCATTTGTAGCAACATTGATGGACTTAGAGAATATCATGCTAAGCGAAGTAAGGCAGACAGAGACAAATATTACATAATATCACTTATATGTGGAATCAAAAAAATTATACAAATAAATTAATCTACAAAATAGAAACAGACTCACAGTTTGTTGAAAACAAACAGTTTGAAACAAACTTATGGGTACCAAAGGGGGAAGGTGGGGAGGATAAAGAAGGAGGGGAGGATAAATTCAGAGTATGGTATCAACAGATTACTATACATAAATATATAGGCTGATAGCTCAGCTGCTAAAAATCCACCTGCAATGTGGGAGACCTGAGTTCAATCCCTGGGTTGGGAAGACCCCCTGGAGAAGAGAAAGGCTACCCACTCCAGTATTCTGGCCTGGAGAATTCCATGGACTATATATAGTCCATGGGGTCACAAAGAGCAGGACACGACTAAGCAACTTTCATTTCACAAGGATTTATTGTATAACAAGGATCTATATTCAACATCTTACAGTAACCTATAATGGAAAATAATCTGAAATATATATAATTGAGTCACTTGCTGTATACCTGAAACTAACACAACACTGTAAATCAGCTATGAAAGTGAAAGTGTTAGTTGCTCAGTCATGTGATCCCAAGGACTGTAGCCTGCCAGGTTCCACAGTCCATGGAATTCTCCAGGGAAGAATATTGGAGTGGTTTGCCTTTCCCTTCTCCAGGTGATCTTCTCAACCCAGGGACTGAACCTGGGTCTCCTGCATTGCAGACAGATTCTTTACTGTCTGAGCCACCAAATCAACTATACTTCAATTAAAAAAAAATGAGTTTATAACACACAAAGAATTGTATTTTTGTTAATGACCACATTTAGCAAAACAGCTGGCATACCAGTATCACAGTAACAAACACATTTTTCTTTTGCTGTCAGTTCAGTCACTCAGTCATGTCCCACTTTTTATGACTCCATGGACTGCAGCATGTAAGGCCTCCCTGTCCATTACCAACTCCCAGAGGCTACTCAGACTCAGGTCCATTGAGTCAGTGATGCCATCCAACCATCTCATCCTGTCGTTCCCTTCTCCCACCTTCAATCTTTCCCAGCATCAGGGTGTTTTCTAATGAGTCAGTTCTTCACATGAGGTGGCCAAAGTATTGGAGTTTCAGCTTCATCATCAGTCTTTCCAATGAATATTCAGGACTGATTTCCTTTAGGATGGACTGGTTGGATCTCCTTGCTATCCAAGGGACTCTCAAGACTCTTCTCCAACACAACAGTTCAAAAGCATCAATTCTTCAGCACTCAGCTTTCTTCATAGTCCAAATCTCACATCCATACATGACTACTGGAAAAACCATAGCTTTAACTAGACAGACCTTTGTTGGCAAAGTAACGTCTCTGCTTTTTAATAGGCTGTCTAGATTGGAGAAGGCAATGGGCACCCCACTCCAGTACTCTTGCCTGGAAAATCCCATGGATGGAGGAGCCTGGTAGGCTGCAGTCCATGGGGTCACTACTAGTCAGACACGACTGAGCGACTTCCCTTTCACTTTTCACTTTCATGCATTGGAGAAGGAAATGGCAACCCACTCCAGTGTTCTTGCCTAGAGAATCCCAGGGACGGGGGAGCCTGGTGGGCTGCCGTCTCTGGGGTCTCACAGAGTCGGACATGACTGAAGCGACTTAGCAGCAGCAGCAGCAGCAGCAGGTTGGTCATAACTTTTCTTCCAAGGAGCAAGTGTCTTTTAATTTCATGGCTGCAGTCACCATCTGCAGTGATTTTGGAGTAAAAAAAAATAAAGTCTCTTAACTGTTTTCACTGTTTCCCCATATATTTGCTATGAAGTGATGGGACCAGATGCCATGATCTTAGTTTTCTGAATGTTGAGTTTTAAGCCAACTTTTTCACTCTTCTCTTTAACTTTCATCAAAGAGGCTCTTTAGTTCTTCTTCACTTTCTGTCATAAGGGTGGTGTCATCTGTATATCTGAGGTGATTGATATTTCTCCCAGCAATCTTGATTCCAGCTTGTGCTTCGTCCAGCCCAGCGTTTCTCGTGATGTACTCAGCATAGAAGTTAAATAAGCAGGGTGATAATATACAGCCTTGAAGTATTCCTTTCCCAATTTGGAACCAGTCTGTTGTTCCATGACCAGTTCTAACTGTTGCTTCCTGACCTGCATAGTTTTTGTTGTAGTAGAAGGCTGAACTACCTGCTGGTTTAGAGGTGGCAGGCCTTTGTAGGAAGTGTGGATAGAAGAAAGCATCAGATCCTCATTAGGTGGTCCTTGCTCTTATTCGTCTTTTCCCTTTTCCACAGGGAATCTAAGTTCCAGCTCAATCATTAGCATTCTCTTCTTCCTGACTGGGAGCAGCCTCACATCTCACGTGACTCCAGTGTCCAGGCATTAGATGCTTCTGTGTTAAATGAGAAAAATTAATCTGAACGGCTTATCTGGAAGAAGGTCCATTGTGAAACCCAGGCAAAAATCCAAAATAAGTAGGAATGATATCTGTCAGTGAATGAATTATGTTATCTGAGATGAAGCAAATCCAGAAGAGAGGGATCTGGAAGGCTGTGAATGTGCATTCTGGTTCCTAAAAAGCTACATCACTGTGGGTAGAACCAAAGCTGGGTGGTGTTACACAAGAATTGTCATGTAACACAGGTGTAACACAGGGATGGGGGTGAGGTGGATGATGCTGGGGAGTGACTTGGGGGCTCCGAATCCATTTTTTGCCTAGATTCAAATCTGGGAGTTAGGCTTTCAGCCTAAAGTAGAGAATAAAAACAACCCTGTCATGGCCACAAAAAGAATGCAAAATGCCAAATGTGGAAAAACCCAGCAACAACTTGCTTAGGTAACAAGGTGGGCAGAGCACTGAGACAGATGGGGATGGAGAGAGGAAACACACACCATCAGATAAGCTGTTACTTTGGCAATTAGGGGCAAATAGTTTGCTAACCATATTGGAAGGAAGCAAAGTCTTCTTATAATACAAAATAGACACACAGAATTAAAGTTAAATGTGTGTAATTCTAATATTCACACATTGTGCTGAGCAGAGTACTAAGTGCTTTGTCACATTTTAATTAAAAAAAAAAAAAAACAACAACAACAGAAAAGTCATATTATGAGGAAAGCACAGATAAGAAAACTGAGGTTTACCAAGGTCTTGGATCTCCAAAATTACCCTGTTAGGAAGTGGCGAAACCAAGACTTAAACCCTGGTTTCTCATTCCAAACATATCCTCTAACCACACAATTAAACTGAATCCTCTGAAGTGTGTTAGCTTTGATCACTGCTGTCCACCTGAAACTATCACAACATTGGTAGTCAACTATGAAAGTGAAAGTGTTGGTCTCTCAGTTCCGTCCGACTCTTTGGGACCTCTATGGGCTGTAGCCCACCAGGCTCCTCTGTCCATGGAATTCTCCAGGAGAGAATACTGGAGTGTGTTGCCATGCCCTCCTCCAGGGGAACTTCCCTACCCAGGGATCCAAACCGGCCCCCTGCATTGCAGGCAGATTCTTTCCCATCTGAGCCACCAGGGAGGCCCAAATCAACCATACTCCAATATAAAATAAAAAGTTAAAGAATAAATAAAATATGTCAGTTTTGGAAACAAGAGCCTTGGGAACAGGATATGACTAGGATCAGCTACAACATTTACGGGACTCTGCGCAAAGTGAAAATGCAAGGTCCCTTTTCCAAAAATAGCAAGAGAGGCAGCAGAGCACTATACAGAGTGTGAGCCTTTCTCGCTGGGGCCCTGTATGACTATGCAGGTCACACGCCCATGAAGCTGTACTTGGATTTGCCATTAGAAAATGGAACTGAGACCCAAGAACACAAACTAGACAAGAGGAGAGGAATCCAGTGCATCCATAAGAGAGAACACTAGCCTCCCTTTTCCCAGCCTCTTTCATCAGCTGAAAGTGGAAACATATATAGGAAGTACATTTCATTGTATTTGTAATTTGTGACATATAGATTATACAGTAAGATAAATGTAGAATTCAATTTCTCTCCTTGTTTCATAAAGTTCTCAAGTTATACAACTATTCCAGTGTTGTTCTCTGGACTAAGTGCTTCCTGACCATGGCTGGCAAGATTTTGGTGACCCAGGTGTGTGACACTAGGTAAGCTGTCCTGCCCCACCCCCACTCCTCGCTAGTCCTCTCCCACAGGTGTGGCTTTTGTCAGCCATGTGGTGTGATTTCAGTCCCAGAAGATGCCACATATACTACATACAATTTATGGGTAAGCTCCTGCAGCCCTCACACACCCTCAGTTTGTGCAGAAGGGACTGAAGGACAGAAGGGAGGCAGTCTCACACCTAATGCACTGTCATGAACGCAGTGCTCCCTGGGCAGAACCACGAAGCTGTCAAACTTGGGTACAAATCGCTTCTCCCTGCAGCTCCTCTCACCTGCCAGCCATCCGTTTCTCCTTAGTGTGCAGCCTCCTCAGGGGGCCCTTTATTCCCACTATTCCTTTACCTCCTTCAGATTGGCTCATTTCCCCATCAAGCCCAGACCTGCCTCTTCCCTTCTCTCAACAGGTTGCAGCTCACTTCCCTTTTGCTCTCGGGGCTGTCCTATGCGATTGGCCAGGAGGAAATTAATCTCCTGCCCTCATTTGTGCTAAGACTAATGGTTAACACTAATTTGATGGATTGCTTTCACCTTTCAATTCCTTAGCTCAAGGATGAGTGATGAGGGTCCATTAGGTAGCCAGGCTGAAGCTTTGCAAGCAATATCTTCAACAGAGGGGCTATTCCTGCTGCCTTTGACTGACATTGACAATAGCGTACTTATTGCATGGACAGGAAAGTCTTTCTCTGTGAGAGGCAAATGAAAAATACAACAGGCAATATTTGTTCACTGTTAAAGGAAAACTTCAATGATACATGGTTTGCTTACCAAATGTTGAAGATTAAAAGAAAGATAATTAATGTTGTTGAAGATAATCATGATGATGTGATCACTAATCTAGAGCCAGACATCTTGGAATGTGAAGTCAAGTGGGCCTTAGAAAGCATCACTACGAACAAAGCTAGTGGAGGTGATGGAATTCCAGCTGAGCTGTTTCAAATCCTGAAAGATGATGCTGTGAAAGTGCTGCATTCAATATGCCAGCAAATTTGGAAAACTCAGCAGTGGCCACAGGACTGGGAAAGGTCAGTTTTCATTTCAATTCCAAACGAAGGCAATGCAAAAGAATGCTCAAACTACCGCACAATTGCACTCATCCCACATGCTAGTAAAGGAATGCTCAAAATTCTCCAAGCCAGGCTTCACCAATACGTGAACCGTGAACTCCCTGATGTTCAAGCTGGTTTTAGAAAAGGCAGAGGAACCAGAGATCAAATTGCCAACATCCGCTGGATCATCGAAAAAGCAAGAGAGTTCCAGAAAAACATCTATTTCTGCTTTATTGACTATGCCAAAGCCTTTGACTGTGTGGATCACAATAAACTGTGGAAAATTCTGAAAGAGATGGGAACACCAGACCACCTAACCTGCCTCTTGAGAAATCTGTATGCAGGTCAGGAAGCAACAGTTAGAACTGGACATGGAACAACAGACTGGTTCCAAATAGGAAAAGTAGTACGTCAAGGCTGTATATTGTTACCCTGCTTATTTAACTTATATGCAGAATACATCATGAGAAACGCTGGACTGGAAGAAACACAAGCTGGAATCAAGATTGCTGGGAGAAATATCAAGAACCTCAGATATGCAGATGACACCACCCTTATGGCAGAAAGTGAAGAGGAGCTAAAAAGCCTCTTGATGAAAGTGAAAGAGGAGAGTGAAAAAGTTGGCTTAAAGCTCAACATTTAGAAAACTAAGATCATGGCATCTGGTCCCACCACTTCATGGGAAATAGGTGGGGAAACAGTGGAAACAGTGTCAGACTTTATTTTTTGGGGCTCCAAAATCACTACAGATGGTGACTGCAGCCATGAAATTAAAAGATGATTACTCCTTGGAAGAAAAGTTATGACCAACCTAGATAGTATATTCAAAAGCAGAGACATTACTTTGCCGACTAAGGTCCGTCTAGTCAAGGCTATGGTTTTTCCTGTGGTCATATATGGATGTGAGAGCTGGACTGTGAAGAAAGCTGAGCGCCGAAGAATTGATGCTTTGGAACTGTGGTGTTGGAGAAGACTCTTGAGAGTCCCTTGGACTACAAGGAGATCCAACCAGTCCATTCTGAAGGAGATCAGCCCTGGGATTTCTTTGGAAGGAATGATGCTGAGGCTGAAGCTCCAGTACTTTGGCCACCTCATGCGAAGAGCTGACTCATTGGAAAAGACTGATGCTGGGAGGGATTGGGGGCAGGAGGAGAAGGCGACGACCGAGGATGAGATGGCTGAATGGCATCACAGACTCGATGTACGTGAGTCTGAGTGAACTCCGGGAGATGATGATGGACAGGGAGGCCTGGTGTGCTGCAATTTATGGGGTCGCAAAGAGTCGGACATGACTGAGCGACTGAACTGAACTGAACTGAAGATGAAGTGAAACTGATACATATACAGTGCCGGTGGATCCAGGGTGATTCGAAGGTGGGGACAGAGTCGGCGTCCTGGAAAAAACTTATTTAATTACAGATATAGAGGGAGATTAGAAACAGATCGTGTAGTAGGAGAATTAGTGGAGGAAAGAGGCTGAATAACTGGTTTACATGGAATACCAATCACCACCTACATAGGCCACAGGCATCTTTCCATCCTCCCAAAGGAGAGGAGGCACTGAGGCCTCCCAGGTCCGATCTCAGACGCCCAGGCAGAATTAGCAGGCTTGGTGAGTATGCACATTTCAGATGGTAATTCAGCCAGGAAAGTGGAGAGCAAGAAAGAAATGACACGGGGGAATCAGTCTTTCCAGAAACTGATCCGATTTCTTTATTTTTCAGGTTTGTTTATATACCTTTTTGTTATACATAGGGATGAATACAGAGTCACGCGGGGGTCAGCAGACCTGACCCTTGTCACGATCAGGTGCTTCATATAAGTTATACAAAGGTCTTATGAATTTCATCATCTTTTAGCCATGAGGTCTGCTGACATTTTATGGCCCTTTCTGATACTGGTCAGTTAACCAGAAAACTTATTTTTCCAGGGGTGATTTTTTCTTAAATCAGGCGCCACCCTCCAAATAAAGTTGCATTCCTATAGGGTGAGGGTGTAGTGATTTACAATCAAGAAAGGAATTTACTTAACCTAAGATTTAACATGATTAATCTTAAAGGTTAATACTTATTTCTCCTATATGCTAGTTATATTCATTATAAGGGCAGGAATATGGAGATTTAGCAGCAAATATTGGCTCAACAAGAGTAAACCCTTCACCAATGTTCCCCTTAAGATCTATTTTGTTTTAAGATAGTGATAAAGTTACATTTTTGCATAGCAAGGACACAGTGATTTATAACAAAGTACAGTGGTCTATAATAAAAGAGAAAAGTCATTAACTCAAAAAGTCTAGTATTGCTAACATCAAAAGCTACTATATTTCCTTTCCTATATTCCAAATACATTGATTAATATATACCCAGGTGCCTAGGGATATGGAGGGCTGATGGCAATCATTGACTCATCAATGAAAAAAGCCCTACGCTAATACTCCAAACTCTCTGTGCTGTTTATGATTGAGGGGTTGTCACACAAGCTAGTCTGTCAGCAGAGAGGTTCGACCCGAGACATCCTTGTCACACCCAGGGTAGGGAATTAGCAGCAACTATTGGCAGGACAAATGAAAAAACCCTTCACCAATATAATTCCTAATCAACCCACTAATACTATACTGATGATCTTCTAACTTCTCAAAAGAGTCTGTACCTAGAAAGTTTTAAAACATCCCGTGCCTCTCACAGTTGGGAGGCTGCAAACAATCACATGCGGCCAGAAGAGCCTGATCAGGCAGGCCAGAGAACCTTCAGAGTTCGTAAGTTGAAACACTCTTATCATGCCCAGGAATCTTTATTAACTGGAGCTGCAAGTTAACTCCTTCTCTGAGAGAAATGGTTATGGGGGAGAGCTCCCCGTAAAGTACTCTGATTTTGGGGGTAGATGCTCAGGAACAAGGGGTTTCCTGAGGCTTGATCACGCCTTTGCGTATGCCAAGCTTCCTTCCTCATGACCTTTGCCATGGGTGGAGTCCCTCACGCTGGCTTCCAACTCAGTGCAAGAGAATAAACTGGTACACATGTTCTGGAAAGAAGTTTGGCAGTTTGACGGTGATGATTAAACTATACAAATACATATATGTACACACATTATATAAACAAATGTTGTGTATATGTATGCGTGTGAGCATGCTCAGGCACTTCAGTTGGATCCAACTCTTTGTAATCCTTTGGACTGTAGCCTGTTAAGTTCCTCTGTCCATGGGATTCTCCAGGCAAGAATACAGGAGTGGGTTGCCATACCCTCCTTCAGGGGAACTTCTGGACTCAGGGATCAAATCTGTGTCTCTTGAGTCTCCTGCATTGCAGGCAGATTCTTTACCTACTGGGCCACCTAGGAAGTCCCTGTGTATATATATGTATGTATGTGTATATATATATAATGTCTACACACATACATGTGTATATATATGTATACACATATGTATATATACATACATAAAATACTTGAAGGACTTAGATGCCAGCCAACAGTGCCCTGTGGAGTCTGACCCTGTCTGCCTCTCCAGGCTCATGTCCCCTCTTTCCTTCCAGCTCTGAATCTATCCACACTGGCTTCTCTCAGCTCTGCAACACACCTCATGTTCCCTGCTGCATGTTCCTCTTTCCGCCTGGGTGGTTCTTCATCCACATTTTCACCAATCATTTCTTGCTCATCCTACAGACCTCAGTTTAAGAGTCACCTCCCCAGGAAGCCTTCTCAGACCACCACTCCTCTCCCTGGAACCCCTAAGACTGGACAGACTCCCTTATATTCTATTTTTAGGGACTAGATTCCTTTCTTTGTGCTGCTTAGCCTAGTAAGTCTTGATCCTCTCCTTTTCGTGGTTATATTGTTCACCTGTCTCCCCTGGTCAGCTGAAAGCTCAAAGAGAGCAGGTTTGTGTTCACCTTTCCATTCTTGGTGCTTAGAAAAGGACCTGGTATTTAGGAGGGGCTCAAGAAATACTTGTGGATTAAATAAACAAATGAGATTAAAATCCACTTTAATTTTCTCCTTTGTGCTTTCTTGAATTTTTCTAATTTCAACAATCATGGGATACTTTTATAATAAAAAGACAATCATTTTAAAAAAGCTTTTCTTTTCCTTTGAGGCTACAGCTGTTCTCTGCAGAGCCTGCTGCCTTTGGCACTGATTCCTCTGACTACTACTGTTCTAGGCTAGCCTGAGCCGTGGAACAGGATTATGCTGCATTGTCTGAAATTCTTCCCCAGCTGGAGAAGGTCCTCCCTGCCCATCGCCTCTGAGTTATTGGCCACAGAGCAGAGGCTTCAGGCTCCTGCTGTTACATCTTTCCTGCCCTCAGAGGTGCAGCCTGGTCGCTCCCGTGACTCAGCAGATGGCCTTGGACAAAACTGTGTGCGAAGTGAGTCTTGCCAGCTAGCGATGAGACAGTGGGGTTTGACTGAGTGCAAGCTCTACTCTAGTGTCTGAGGATATATCCCTCAGCATGAAACCATCACACATCACTCCATCCACTCCCCTTGATTTAAAAAAACAAAAACAAAAACAAAAACAACTAGAGTTATTATGACTTTTCCTGTTGAGTCAAACCTTATCTTTTCCAGGGAATTAATATGAGAGAGTTAATGGTTTCAGTTTGAGACTCAAGTTCCTACGTTCTTCCTACAAGCTGACAGCATAAATGCAATAATGGTTGTAGCTTAGTGAGAGTAATTTCTCCATATGGCATTTCAGGTGGCATTTGAGATATTTTTAATACTTCTGGCAGGCAAGTTAAGACAAAAAAAATCTTTCCAGCCTGTTAATATTTTACCAGCCTCCACACATGCTCACCTATACATGGCAACATTCCAAGGATTATTTGTCATTTCCAGTCCTTTTCGGAACGAGTTGGAGAATAAATAAATATGGAGAATGCCTCAGAAGGGATGGAGCCCCCTCAGTCTAAACAGCCATGATTCCAGTGGTCTGAATGGGGGTATAAATATAACATCACTGTTATTTAAGTTCTGGCTTTTCCATGGCTGATTGATGTTTTCTCAGACTGTGAATCCATATTAAGAGACAAAGTTGCAGCACAAAGCCTTGTTTTTCTGTGTCTGAGATCCCTGGATGTGCTACAGAGACTGGCATCTTAGCACCATGGAGTATTTTCAGGAAATTTGGGGGTGATGAGCAGTTATCAATTGACAGAATAGCATCTGTATTAGGATGAATGTGGCAGCAGGCAAGATGCATTTATCCGGTGTTGAGATGAAAAGCTGATTACACAGCCGAGGGCAAATGAGGTGGAAACATCTTGGAGATTAGGTTTGCTCCCTGTGTCCTACATTTCAGAGGGATGTGATCATTGGTTTAATGTTTCCCATCGACAGCTTTTCTCGGGGTTGAAATAAACAGAAAATCTATCCTAGAGAATGTGACATGTAGAAATTCAGCTCAGTCAAGAGCAACATTAAAATCAATGGTCCTATGGTTGGCATTCTCAGATAATTGTGTCACCCCCTGTCTGGGACGGGGGAGGACACTGAGATTCAGACTGATTAGGGTGGTTGGGCCACACTGTGGACTGAAAGTGTAAACCCTTTGTAGAATGATGTGATGCTGCTGTATCCTGTCAGAGCGCAGTCCTTCTGTTGAAGGGCAAATCCATTCCCCTGGGAATGCTCACTGGGGGGCTCTCCCCATCCGTGTTCCTGTCACACTTTCCAGAATGCACTTGCAGTGTCCAGTCCCCACGTTCACTCCAGCTGGTCTCCCCTTGGCATCCACACAGGAGAGCCACAGAAGCCTGTTTGCCGACATCAGCTCTTCAGTACAAGACACTCCTTGCTTCTGCCTGGTCACATAATGGGAAGGTGAGATGCAGGACTCTTGAGCCACAGATGATGTCACCTGCCACATCTTCTCTCTTTGTTCCCTGTCTGGAGTGGCATCCCTCTGAAGGGAGCCACCAAAATGTCTGTGTCCTTTCCTCTGCACCTGGCTTCTCTGCTTCTTTTTCAAATACTTCTGATTTTTCTTTGACACTGAAGTCACTTACCTCAGGGAAAGAGAGAGATGCAATTAAACATAGTGGATCACTTATTTTATGCAAGGCATTATGGTGATAAAGGATTTCCCTGGTGGCTCAGACAGTAAAGAGCCTGCCTGCAATGCAGGAGACTTGGGTTTGATCCCTGGGTCAGCAAGATCTCCTGGAGAAGGAATGGGCTACCCACTCTAGTATTCCTGCCTGGAAAATTCCATGGACAGAGAAGTCTGGCAGGCTACAGTTCATGGGGTCACAAAGAGTTGGAAATGACTGAGCGACTAACACATGGGGATAAAGAGGTAAACCACTGCCAATCCTCTCCCTCAAGTTTCTTTGAGCCCAAAGAAGGGAACAAATATTAATATGTCTGCAGCCCTCTATGAGGGACAAGGGGATAAGAGAAGTGCAAACAACGTGTTACGAAAGCATAGAGCTGGACATGTACTCCGACAGGGAGGGAAGGAAGGCTTCAGGGAGGAAGTGGCTTGTAAGCTGAAGCATAATGGAGGAAGGAATTGCTTATTTCATTCTCTGAATGGAAGCACCTAGTGGTTGAGCTGACATCAGTGGGCTTCATTGACATAGCAGGTCACAATAAGACTGAGAAGCATCAGGTATATGGAGGATCCATCTGAAGATCCACCCATCTTTCTTGTAAGAAAGGGATGGTTTAATCTTTTGAGAGAAGTTAATGATCAGTGAGCACTAGTAACGTTTCTTGCTGTTACACGTTATGGTGGAAGCATGATTGAACAGGTACATTGCAAATGTTCCCCTCCCCAGTCCAAGGTCAAGAGTAGTCATCTTTGGGCATTAAGCTGCTTGAGTTATTAAATACACTTTATACAAATAGTACTTGAATGCGTAGGAATCACCTGGGATATTTTATGACACTGTAGCTTCCAATTCAGTAGGTCTGGGGTGGCATTTCCAATAAACTTCGAGGTGAGGCTGACCTGATGACACGTTGATTGGAGTGAATGTCATTATCTCATTTCACTAGAAGTGAACTAGGAGGTAATAAAGAGAGTTTTGGAACAGATAGGGAGTTAGATGAAAACCTTCCATTCAGGGCTTTAAAAAAAGACATGTAAACATTACACGAAGCCCAAATAGGCAGGAACCATCTTTCGTATTTTCTTGCTTCCCTTTAGAAAGTGGAGTACTTTGATTAAACTGACCAAATTCAGTATTTTAAAATACATACCTCATATTTCAGAAACAGTGCATTTCTTTGGGGCTTATTAGAAATAGCTTCTTCCCTTAGGGAGGCAGAATGGTGTATTGTAAAATATGGGCCTCTGGGTATGAAGGATTTGGAATAAAGATTTTCTGAACTGTGTAACCTCAAGTGAGTTATCGTTCTCTCTGATCTCACTTTCTTATCTTTGGAATGAGGATAATACTCACCTTGCTAGGTGGCTGTGAAGACTGGCAATGGTGTTTACAAAGTGATCTCTTCAAGCCTGATCCAGACTGTGTCCTCAACTCAGCTGTGCTTCATCGAGATCATGAAATTGGTTTTACTGAAATGGACATTTTCAGAGTCTAGTACAGCCACTAACATTTATTCAGTTCAGTAGCTCAGTCACGTCCAACTCTTTGCGACCCCATGAACTGTGGCACGCCAGGCCTCTCTGTCCATCACCAACACCCACAGTCCACCCAAGCCCATGTCCACTGAGTCGGTGATGCCATCCAACCATCTCAGCCTCTGTCGTCCCCTTCTCCTCTGGCCCTCATTCCTTCCCAGCATCAGGGTCTTTTCAAATGAGTCAGCTCTTCACATCAGGTGGCCAAAGTACTGGAGTTTCAGCTTCAACATCAGTCCTTCCAATGAACACCCAGGACTGATCTCCTTTAGGATGGCCTGGTTGGATCTCCTAGTAACTGCTTATTAAACGAGGAGCACATACAACCCTAAATGTCTATATCGCTAACCTGTTAATTAGTGTGCACCTTTCTATTTTCTACAACCTTTAACTTATTTATATTTTGTCTTTATAAATAAACTTTTTGAAAAAATATTTTTCTTTCTCTTTAGGTCACTTCCTACACACCCCTCCCTCCCAAGTTTAGAGCAGTTTACATATTTCTGAGTTTGACTAAAAGTTAGAATAGGATTTATTAATCTCTCCAGGAAGCTTTTGAAACAACGCTGGAAAAAGACTTTGGGTTATAGCCTCTTTTTTTCTTTCCAAGACTAAGCTCCTATGGCCATGTTATTATCATGTTGGTTTACTTTAAATGATTCCTACTTCAGTTAAAATCTAGTTAGGTTCAAGCCCTGGAAAAATTTACTCCCTCCCCATCAGTATCAAATCCATTTGTGTTCTATGAGCAAAGCTAACTTGCAATTGCTCCTAACACATTTCAGAGGTGATGCTTCACTCTTGGAAGTGCTTCTGAACGCAGTTTCAAAAAGTGTGAGAATTGGGTCCCTCTAAGATAGTGTTTCAGATCTCCCCTGGTGGCTCAGATGGTAAAAGCGTCTGCCTACAATGGCTACCATGTGAGAGATCCAGGTTCAATCCCTGGGTCAGGAAGATCTCCTGGAGAAGGAAATGGCACCCCATTCCAGTACTCTTGCCTGGAAAATCTCATGGATGGTGGAACCTTGTAGGCTATATATAGTCCATGGGGTTGCAAAGAGTCAGACATGACTGAGTGACTTCACTTTGAGGTAGTTTTTCAGGTTCTTAAAAAAGTTTTAAAGTAATGAGTGGTGTTAACGTTTTCTGCTCTTCTAAATGATAATCATGGGCTTTAAAAAGAAGTATTGACTCAATTCCTAAATCATTATAAGATCCTGGGACAGTTACTTGACCTTGGCCTTGGTGTTCTTACCTAAAAGGTGGAATTTACATAAGACAGAAGTACGGATTGAAAGAGATAACTAAAAAATATGCCTATCAGTGTTTGACTAATAATATAAGTAAGAATGCATCAGAGCATCCGTAGACTATTATCTATAAAAAAATTTGAGGAATAAAAATCACTTCAAAATATCTTTCCAATTTTTTTCACATTTTTTAAATGATTTGAACAGAATATTATCTGCACAGAATTTGTTCGGGATAGAATGCTCTTTTTAAGTCCCGGAAGGATGATACATTTTGCATTTATTAGGAAGCAGATTAAAGGCAATGCCCCTTCTTGCCCACCCACTTGGAACAGATAGGCCATCCAAATCACAGACAGAATCACTATATCATTCAGGTTTCAAATCCTCTTATGAAACGTTTTAGAGTAATTCATTCCAGTAATAATTACACTTATTTAGGGGAAAAATAATTTATCTTGGCATCAAGTACACTGATTCTCCAGCACAGAACGCCAGCAAACAGGTACCCTCCATCGTGAGGCCTCTTGACATCCGGACTCAGCCTTCCTTTCCCGAATTGCCAAGTCCCCTTGTTCAGATTTTTGCCCAAACCTGGTTAGCTCTTATTTTCAAGTGGTCAAAGTAATTTACTTGCCATGGATTCTGACTAAAAAGCAATTTGGATGCGGAACTGGGAGTGTGAGGGAAACTAACATAAGAGCTGTGTTTACCTGTAGATTCTATTTCTTGAGTGTTCTGCTTTGACTTCTTTTAGCACTTACGATCTGGGGTTGCTAGGGTTGCAAGGGCAGCGGCCACTGACCTGATCACTGGAGCAGCACAGCCTTGTGGGGTCTCCGAGGCGTGGGAATCTCAGAAACAGTGGTTGCCATGGACCCGCGCCCTTCCCCCCATTGCTTCGAATCAGTCTAGGGCGTGCACCTGAGAGGCAACCCAGAGCAGGCAAGCTGGGGGCACGGGGCCAGGGATTGGCTGTTGCCCTTGCGGTCTACCTTAGATCTAGCCTTGAGACCATCACCTCCTACCCAGCAGCCTGGATATGCGTTGCCCAATAATCTTGCCGCTCTTCTCCTGATTGGGCGCCGTGGCCTTCCACCCCACCTTGCTATCCGCCCCCCCAGGAGCCGCTACGCGTTTCCATTGGTCTTCAGCCCTGCCGATCAGTCCGTAGCTTACCTCCCCCAAACAGCCCGTCGGGCTAGCGCGTGCTAGGGAGGCGGGGCCTCACGTTTGGGGGTGGGTCTAGGGCGGGGCCTCGACGGAGGCCGGCGCAGCGGCAGCTTCAGGCTCTAGCTCTCGGACTCAAGCGCAGCATCCTCGCTGTGGCTACGGCTGCTGCACCTGGTCAGGTAAAGAGAGCCTTGTTCGTCCTGCTGGCGGTCTGCCCCGCCTCTTCTCCTTCCCGACCAAAGGTTGCCTGCTCCGCCTCCTGAGACTATAGGGCTCTAGGAAAGAGGCGTCAAATCTGTTTTGCCCGGTTCCCTGATCTTTCTCCCCTACTGTGTCGGTTCTTCCAGCTCCGCAACTAAGAGGTTCCGAAGTGCGTTGTTGGGCCCTCCACCCGGGTCTTCCTAACGCTCCTCATTACAGAACTGTCTGTTAACTCCAAGCCCTCTCGACCCGCCAGCGCCGTCTCATTCTCACCTTGGCACAGGAAGGGTGGAAGGGCGGGTGGGGGAGGGAGCGATGCCGCGCTGTGTTTTGAAGCTGGGTGTGTTTAGTTCTGAGGGGGAGTACTGAAGTGGGGCTGGTTTAGGAACGGAAGTTGCTTCCTGGTTTTGACTGGGAGTGACTAGAAGGCTATCTGCTGCTGCTTTGTGCTTATATTTATAGGTGGCATTCCCCATCATTATTTTCTTCTCTCATCATCATCATCAACAACAGCACCACGACCACCGCCATCAACATTTCTCTTCCTCCATCAGAGCTCTTCAAGTTCTGCAAAAGCAGACTCTGTTCAGGCATGTAAGTGTTGACCCCCAAATAATAAGCAATGACCTTGCCCCACCTGAGGCCAGAGCCAAGTTCTCCTTTAACTCAAGGGCAAGTAGCTGGGAACAGGGTTGAATGGGAGGAGTTTCTTTATCCCCCCTTTGGGTTGTTGAGATTGCCACAGAAAACCTTTTGTTTTAATCATCCACACTACTGCCTACTGGCTCCTGGAGAATTTGACATTGGCATTGGCATTCGTACATTCTTGATGGACTGAATGCAGAGTTGTGGACCAGTGATACAGGCCTGTGCAGTATGGGGGCTTCAGTCATGGAGAGGTGAATGCGCAGATCCCTTAGGAGGACCAGGTCAAGTAGTTTAGCATCTGACTTTCTTCTGCAGTGGCTCTATATGGGGTATGTGCCATCACGTGCTGTGCTGTGTCTTCTTGGGGATCGAAGCTCCTGGGGAGAGATTTATGTTATGGGCACACCTTTGGTTTTCAACAGTTATTGCTCAGCTGTTCTTAGGGCTAACCCCAAGATCACTTGGCTCTCATGCTTCTTAACCATTAGGAGGAAAGACAGCAAAGCTAAGGGTTGCATATCAGATTAACTCATTATGGAAGACAGTGCCTTAAAAGTATTATGAAAGTCCTAGATCTTCTTGGTCAGCCATATATAATCATTAGTCTTGTTTTTCTCAACTGTGTTTATAGTACAGTAGGACCCATGAATTAAACACCTTTAGATATCTGCAGGAACAAGGGAGCAGAGGGTCATCACTGGAGGAACACAATGGATAAAAGTGGAAGGCAGTACATCATAATGGTTAAACTTAGAGACCTGTCACATGGGTTCATGTCCTGATTCAACCACTTGCTAGTTGAGTGGGTTTTGGCAAGTCACGAACCTTTTGAATTTTAGCTTCTTGTCTATAAAATGAGGCTAATATTACCTGCCTCATAGGGGATGTTGTTAAAATGCTCAGTAGCTCCTGACCCATTGTGAGTGAAGAATGAATGTAACTTTTATTAATAATACTTACCAACAAGGATAATAAAGGCCAGTGTTTTATCCCTAAAAAGTACATTTTTACCCCATTGTCTTTCTCTCTCCTTTTTTGGTCTCAGAGATGATCCCAGTGGGGGATGGCACTCTTGAGGCTCCTCGTAAGACTCTTAGAGAAGTGGCATGTGTTTGGACAGATATTTCTCTCCCCACCTGAGCAGATGCTTGGCAAGCTCTATTAAGACACATTAGAGATGTAGCTTTAGAGAAGGTTTTTGGACCTCTGGGCCTATCCTAGGTTGCTCATTTTCCCCAGGGTGTTCAGTGCACTGACTTGGTAAATTGCGCTTTTCACAGAATCACTAGTGAGTGCATTGGCTTCTGCCCAGAAGAAGCAAAACTACTTCAAAAACGCCCCTGGGAAAAAAGAAATTCTAACTTGCCAGCATGGAAGAATTTGTATTTTACAGTATTTTGATTCTCTAATGTGTTTTTCTTTGTTCAGGTAGAAAACATGAATATCTTTGTGGTTTAGTTTTCTTATGTAGAAGGAGAAGTTAACAGTCTTAACTGCTCTTGGGGATACTTTGAAATTTAGAGTATATTATCAATATTCATTAGGGTATTTTCTGTTGTATAGGATGGAAACCCAGCTAGAAAGAATTGTAAGCAAAAAATGAACACTGTGGCTAATATAACTGAGCCAGGACCAGACTCTAATGTTGTGGTGAGGAAGTTGGTCTACCCCCAGCTTCTGAGATTCAAATGCTTTTCTGGTTGCTAGCTTGCTTTCTGTTTCTTTATACCTTTGAATTCTTTTATTTCTGCCCTTATTTCTGTCTTGGCTTTATTCCTTCCTATCACAGGCCTTGTCTTCTCAGTGCCTTCATAGTGTCTATATTCACACCCATCTCGCTCTGTAACCTGAGGATAATCCCCTTCTCCTTATTTCCATAGTGAATCCACAGGGAAGAACTGTGATTCATCAGTCCTTGGTAACAGACTTAACTGTTTAGAATGAAGGTCTTGGCTAAGAGGATGGGGTCCTCTGGGTCCTATGATTGTCTGAGGGTGTATCTGCTTCTTTACTCTCTAGACATAAAATTGGTAGAGCTGTCCCCAAAATAGGAGGGTTGGACAGAATGGGAACAAACTAGAGCTTGATGTGATGAAGGTAAATATCCTTGATAGAGGATTCAGAAATACTCCTCTCCTGCCTCCCATGTGCTGATTCAAAATCGTTTTATGTTAAAGCTTTGGACTCATGCCTGTCATCCCAGGCAGTGGTATTTTAGATGATCTTGCCCTTAATGGTTTTCTTATTAAAACTGATGTGTATAATTGTGAAAATTTATCAGAGATATTTAATACTATACAGTGATTCTACTGTTGGTAGATTATGTTTGGGGATTACTCATAGCCTCTTGCTGGGACTTTGTTTAACAGGAGCATTATTTTTAGAGGCACTGTGTTAAAAATCACCTTTATTCTCAACAGGTCCCAACCTGTGGGTTGCTGAAGTTATAGCCATTAATCTGATTTGCTTGATCTTGTAAAGATGCTAAACCATGGGAATTGTATCCTTACGGAGCAAATATGAGCTTGCACCAACAGGCTGCCCATGGGAGGGAATTGAAACATCCCTGTGTTTAGTGTCTGTGTAGAAGTGCTAACGAAGCAGTCATCTGTATGCCCTGTAATATAACTACTAGAGTGGAAAGATGGAAAGGAGGCTAGGAACTTCCTTACCTTGTCAACATATGAAAGCAAGCCTCTGGGAAATGGACTATTCCCTCCCACTTAGGTTTCTCAAGTTCTCTAGCTAGATGTATAATGAGTCCCTGAATAACCTTTATTTCTATATTTCTTTAGATTTTGAACACCTAATACCATACTTTTGCATGAGGCTGGGTAGGCCCGAGAGGTGGTCTTTAGGCCACTTCAACTCACTGCTTTCCTGAAATGTCCTCTGTAATTCACCTCTGCAGAAAGCAGGCTATTGGCTAGGGTTTTGTTCTTGATTTTTTGTTTTTGTTTTTTAAAACCAATTCATCTGTATCCTTACCTTAATCGAAACTGACCTGTATTGTGTTCCATCTTATTAGGGCTATATCTGTTTCTCCTTTCTAAATTGTTAGATCATTGTTGAGGACCAGCATCTTTCAAATTAAATGAATTTTACCTTGGTCTCCTGAGTCACAGATTATTGGGGAAAATGTTTTGGAGGGAGATAGAATTTTTTTTTTTTAACAAGAGGAAAAACAAACAGAAGTTTATTAGGATATGTGTGGAGCTTACATGTGGGAAGACTTGGACATGAGTTACCCCAAGGGGCAGTTAGAACCTGGGCTTAAGATCATTTTAGGTTAAAGAAAAAGGAATTTGGGGTTTCTGGGTGGGTGAGGCAAGTTTTGAGAAAGTACCCTGGAAAAGTTATGGTAAACAAGGGTTGTTTAGTAAGGTTATGCAGATTTCAGTCTGTTATTTCTCCATTGATAAGAGTTGAGTTCTCTGGAGAAGGAAATGGCAACCCACTCCAGTATTCTTGCCTGGGAAGTTCCATGGACAGTGGAGTCTGGCAGGTTACAGTCCATAGCGTTGCAGAGAGTCAGGTACGACTAAATAACAGCTCCAGACAGTAATGGGCTTAGGGATGATTTAACTGGAGCTTTGTTTTAAAAATAAACTTTTTATTTTGAAACAATTTGAGATTTACAGAAAAATTGTAAAGGTAGTACGGAGAGTTCCCATAGGCCCCACAGTCAGTTTCCCATATTAGAAACATCTTAGATTACTTACATTACTATGGTACATTTGTTACAACTAATCAGTGAATAGTGAAAAAAAAAATTTTAAAGAATTCTCTCTAGTGTGTGAGAGAAGGAAACACCTTTTTCAAATAGAAATTTTTTTATAAATGTAAATTTTCTTATAAAAGGAAAACATGTGCATTGGTTTCAGAGCTTTCCTGCATCTGCTGGCACTCAGTGGTATTTTTTTTTTTTTATTCAGTGGTTTTTAACTTAGAATAATCCATATGCCAAAGAGGCACATTTTGCAGTAACATATTCTGGTACCCCTCATTCTGCCCTTTAACACTTACTTTTTTTTTTTTCTTTTTTTTGAAGAGGTTTTATATGTCAAAATCGAGCTGGTAGCTGTAGGAGATTCTGCTTAGGGTTTGTGAGATTAGAGATGCACAAAGGGAGAGAGAAAACAAGAATAACAACACAGATTGGAACAATCTATGAGAAAGAAGAAAAGGACAGATTTAAAGCATTGGCCTGGTTCACTGAGTCATTCTCTCAGTCCTGGAACAGGTCAGTTCAGTTAAACAGTTTGTCTCATTTCAGGAGGTGGTAGAGTAGGTGACCCCCTAAGTTAGGCCTCTAGACAGTGTGATAAATGCTCCACTTAGTAAGGAGCATTTCACTGGAAATGAGGAGAAAACAAAGATTAATGGTTAGAACAAACTCTAAACCCATTTTACGTCCAGAGGGCAATTGGGTCAAAAAGATTTCTAGATACTGGACTTGAAGCATCCTTGAATGGTAGAGCGAGGACAGGCAGTGGCAATTTGATGAATTTCCTGGTTTGCAGTTTCTGCGTCTCTGGTGATGGCATGGGGTATTCCAGGGAATTTTCTGAGCACCCTATCCAGCAACCAGAATGCAGATTGGTAGGCAGGACTTTTTAGTTATTTGTGTGGGTCATCAGAATGTAGGCATTAAAGGATGAGCAGCAAATGCAGTCAGAAGGCTTACCGAGGGACAGGTGGGAGATAAGGCTGTAAGTGCGGGGCAGGAGACACATTATGTTGCTTGCTGTTGTTGTGGTTTTGTTGCCAAGTTGTGTCCAACTCTGCCATCCCATGGATTGTAGCACACCAGGCCTCGTTGACCACTATCTCCTGGATTTTGCTCAAACTCATGTTCATTGAGTCAGTGATGCCATCCAACCATCTCATCCTCTGTCACCCTCTTCTCCTCCTGCCCCCACCTTTCCCAGCATCAGAGTCTTTTCCAATGACTTAGCTCTTCGCATCAGGTGGCCAAAGGATTGGAGTTTCGGCTTCAGCATCAGTCCTTCCAACGAATATTCAGAGTTGATTTCCTTTAGGATTGACTGGTTTGATCTCCTTGCAGTCCAGGAAACTCTCAAGAGTCTTCTCAGGCATCGCAACTCTGTCAAGGTATTAGTACTGCCATCCCAGTAGGAGCTCTCTAGCACATTTTTGTGAGAGAACACAAGATGTCCTGCAGGCTAGTATTTAAAAATCCAACCAACAGAGAAGGGCATGGCTGCTCTTCTTTAGCTATGGTTGCCTTGTTTTTGTTGATTTTTTTCCCCTTTCTTTTTTTTTTTTTTGTTTTTGATTGTTCTGTTTTTGTCCATATGAGTGTCTGTTCACACTCATCCAGCTACGATGGTTTCTTCAGTGATTTCCTCTGTGAAACATGGTAGGAAAAACATGGATGTTTTAGAGAGAGGAGACTGTCTACGTCTCAGGAGAAGCTCACCCCCATGGTCCACTCACCGTGGTTGTTTTGGTAAACCATACAGTTTCCCAAACCTGGACATTTGCACAAATGAAGTTCCAGTGAGAGTCTCTGAAAGAGCAGCATCACCTGTGGCCAAGAGAAAACCCTTCAGAGCAGCACACAGAAGATCACGGAGCTGCCTCCTGCTCCCCGAGAGCTCTTTCCAGTGTTCCGGATTCTCTGGAGTCTTCCGTTCTGGTTTTCTGCTCTTCAGGGCTGTAAAGATTGCTGAGCTAGAGTGGGGACCATATTGTGGAATGGCAAGTGCTCTCAGTGTTGCATGGTCTTGTTCTGCTAGGGCAAATGTAGTTATGTTGAATGTGTTCAGTCCCTGGGAGACACAAGTAAAATCTTTGTCAACCTTTTTCAGAGGGTACATTGCAGCACTGATCTGCTGACTGATTGAAAGCTCATCCCTATGATCTTAGATCTGTGAGTACTCATAAAGCCAATATCTCACCGTTATACCATGGAGTTCATATAGCTTGCTGATGCTCTGTTCTGGGAAAAATATCATCAAAGTCTTTTCCAAGAGCAGGCAGTGAGTATGAGTGTGTGTTCCTCTGTGCCCATCCTGTGCTTAATAGAGGGCATTTAAACTCCTTTCCTTGGTTACCGCTGGGCAGTAGGTAAGTGTGCTATACTTCTATGTATAGATGAGCAAATCAGGGTTAGGAGAGGTTACCATGCTTTTGAAGGATATGGCTATTAATGGAACAGAGTAGTATCTACCCTACCTGCTGGACTTGCATTGTACCTTCTGTCTGTGTCTTCTAAGCCACAGAGAAGATTCCTAGCTTTAATTTTTTTAAACTTTCAAAGTAGAACAAACCATAAATATAGTGCCGTTTCTGGGTATGGATTCAGTAAAAAGCAGTTGCTGTTTTTAGGCATTAAAATTATTTTTCTTTCTCTTTTTAGATAAAGCAGCCACTTTAGAAAATTTTCTAAGCCTAGTTCATATTCAAAAAGCTTTGCAAATAATTTTGTTAAAAGCCCACAAGTCTGCAGAAAACAGAATTCATCTGCAGAACTGGCATCCATCCTGTCCCCATTTGCCAACGTCCTTGCCTCCTTTTATCTCTGTTTCTGCTGTAGCATCTTCTACCTTCCCCTGCAGGGGATCAGCTGGGCTTCTGAAACCACTCTTTGCTACCTACCACTCCTCAAATAAATGCGACAAGAGCACATCTCATGTAATAGGGGATATCATCCTTGTGTTGAGGTCACTTTCTGATCTGTCTTAAGCTGGTTCTGATTTCTTTAAAGCTCTGAAAGCAAAGGTTAACTTTACTTTTCATGATGACGTGAAGACCCAAAACTCCATGATACCTTAATGTCATAAAGTTGACAGACTGAAAAAAACAAAAAACAACGTGTCGTGTCTCCTTTACAAATCTTGTACCCAGGTTATTCTCTAGGCAAGTGACAAGATATTTTTCTAGTTATACTGTGGAGAAAACTGAGATAGGGAGATACAAAGGGACTTGGTCAAGGTCACTCATGGTCAGCCGCACAGCCAAGAATAGATCCAGGTCACCAGACTCCCTGGGCTTTCTTCATTACATCACTCAATCTCTCTTCGGGAAGAGACAGCCCTGCCAACCACACAAATGAAAGGACAGTCAACTCTCAGCCTGTTTGGGGGGCTTGGTCTTTTTTACAATGTTGTATTGAATTAAATCATACAGCAATAGCTGCTAAATTGCAGCACTGTTAGCAGGATTTACTATCTTAACTAAGGCAGAATTAGTTAAGAAAAGCAGAATTCTATGTCTATAGTCAATAATACTGTACTGTGCACTTAATTTAAGAAGGTAGATTTCTCATTGTGTTCTTATCAAAATAAATACAAAATTATAAAAAGATAAACAAAACTCTGATATCACAGTCAAAAACCGGGCAAATGACAAAACGAAAAGGGGAGATAGCTGAAGGCTCCCAAGCGGTTGCTAGGAGCTTGTGCTCAATTCGCATCTGAGAAGGAAGAAATTCACAGAAGAGGAGAGAAGGAGTGTGTTGTCTAAGATGACACATATAGAAGTATGGCATGGACCCAGGAGAAGAGCATCAGGAAAACCAAGGTCATGAACAAGAAGATTTGAAAAAAAGTTGCTAAGACAGTTTTTATAAGAGAAGGTTTTTAACAGTGCAATCAGTGCATGATGTATAGATTCTGCTGCTTGAATAAGATGAGGTCAGAGTTCACAGGGAGGAAGCAGAGCTACTCAATTCTCATTTTGCCCCTGTCTTTTCCTTTCAAGTGAGCAGATAAGAGTCTCCATCTACAGGGACAAGTATATAAAAATATCTCATTTCTTTATTATTTTTTTTTCAAACCATGTTCATGTCTGTTTCAAGCCTCTTCCTTCTGGGAGGAAGGCTGTCTTATGAAAGACTTATTCTCAGTCCTCCTTAGGGTAATAGACACGTAATCCCAGAGCTATGGCAAGGCTCCAGGAAGCTGACACAGTGGAGCAGCATGGGGAGAAGGGACCCTCTGGTCACTGAGGCATCTGATCACACAGTTTATACTGCAGCGCCCCTTGTTGTTGCTCCTGTGGCTCTCTCAAGGGCTGCTGCTCAGGTCATCTTTAGTCCACAGAATTATTTTGGTGACATTTCCTATGATTCTTTCTGCCTAGGTGTACCACACACAGGTCAGGGGCCTGTGGCCTCCTTAGGGACACTGACAGGAAGCAGGGCCTGGCCCCTCTTCCTCCAGAATCCATGAACCTACCTCTCTCTTTTCCCAACAGCCTTGGGAACTAATATTCCATGTTTCTTCAAGTTTCTCCGTGTCCATTAATCTTATTCCTTCTTACCTCCTTCAAGCAGTTCCTAGTGTTCTAAGTGTTTGGGATTTTGGGAAACAAAACTCCAGAAATATTCTCAGGCTATTCTCTTTTTTTTGCAATGCTACATGCCTCTCCTAATGCATTGAATCCCACTTCTGACACCTGCCTTTTTGAGGGTCAAACAAAAGGGAAAAATACAAGGAGAAAAGAAACATTGATTAGTATCTCTGAACATTCCTTTAGCAGGACAGTAATTTGGTATACCTGTCTTGTTCTCATTCATTTTCCTTTCTTTGAAAATAATCCCCATGTATATATAAGCATGGGCTTCATATACATAAGACCCTGTTCTCGGACAGGGCTACTTAAATCAGAGATAGCATTCTGATCCAAGGTGGGCCAGTTGCAGGCTCTTCCCCAAGAATTTAGAGTTTAGAGTTGAAGGGTGGCAGTGACTAAGAGTGAGAGAGTCAAGTCACAGAGAGTGCTCCAAGGACAGCCCCTGAGCACTGTCCCAGTGGCCTTTGGAAGTTTCTGCTTCCTATTCTTCTTGCTCTTGGCTTTCCTGCTGTTTTTATGGTTTCATGAAATCGTCCATGAATTTCATGAAATTGGATATGCTGCTTTTTTTGTTAAGGTAGCCAAAATTAGTTTCAGTTGCTTGCATCCAAGAGTAATTTAAGAATTGTCCTTAAAATTACAAAGGCAGAAAAACCTGGTGACAAGGAAACTGAAACTCAGAATAGGCAAAGAGACAGTGAGATAGAATTTAGATATTTAGGGTGTGTCCATCTATTGACTTAAAGGGACCATTGCAAAAATTATGTTTGTAATCCTGGAACAAGTTTTGGCCTTTTTTGAGGAATCGTTTTTAACTGTGCTCTCGGCTTCGTAGTGGAAACTTTGACGCACTAAAGGACAGTCAGATGGTATACTGGGTTTTCAAGGATGAAAGTGTTTGCATTTGAGGACTGTTGCAGCCATGAAATTAAAAGACGCTTAATCCTTGGAAGGAAAGTTATGACCAACCTAGATAGCATATTCAAAAGCAGAGACATTACTTTGCCAACAAAGGTCCATCTAGTCAAGGCTATGGTTTTTCCAGTGGTCATGTATGGATGTGAAAGTTGGACTGTGAAGAAAGCTGAGTGCCGAAGAATTGATGCTTTTGACTTGTGGTGTTGGAGAAGACTCTTGAGAGTCTCTTGGACTGCAAGGAGATCCAACCAGTCCATTCTGAAGGAGATCAGCCCTGGGATTTCTTTGGAGGGAATGATGCTAAAGCTGAAACTCCAGTACTTTGGCCACCTCATGCAAAGAGTTGACTCATTGGAAAAGACTCTGATGCTGGGAGGGATTGGGGGCAGGAGGAGAAGGGGACAACAGAGGATGAGATGGCTGGATGGCATCACTGGCTCGATGGACGTGAGTCTGAGTGAACTCTGGGAGTTGGTGATGGACAGGGAGGCCTGGCGTGCTGCGATTCACGGGGTCGCAAAGAGTCGGACATGACTGAGTGACTGAACTGAACTGAACTAAAGAGACTAGGGTGTTTTAGTCAGGATGAGATGTCTTAGGAAACAGGACTGTCTTTCAGGTGTTTAAAGGACAAATGGATGGAAGAGAAGCTGAATTTACTGATTTCAGCTCCAGAAGTAAGAACAAGCCCCCATGAAGAGATATTAATGGAGATGGATTTTAACTTGAAATAAGGCACTTTTTTTTTTTAAACATTTAGAGCTGTCTGACATTCTATGATTTCTTTGGAGTGTAGAGAACAGTATGCCATAGAAGAGTTCAAGTTGAGCTTTGATGTCCATTCACAAAGGTTCAATGAAAGAGAGAATCCAGAATTGGGATGAAACAGATAACTTCTAAATTCCCTTTAAATTCCAGATCTCATCATTTTCCATATAAATATTACTAACTCCTCAACCAGAAAAATGCCAACACACATTTTGACAGAATGTAATAGGATTTAAAGCATTTTGCAAATGCAGTTTTTATGAAAAATTTCTTCCTTCATTAAAAATAAAAACCCCTGTTGGCTACAAACTGTCACTGTAGAAAGACATTTTCAAAAAATAAGGCAACAAAAATGTATTTTGTCTAAATGGAATTGACAGTGATTAACGGTTTAACTGCCAGGTGTTCACTGAATTGAAAAAACTCTCTGTGATGTTAACGTAATCATACAAAACCCAGGGAATACTGAATTCCATTGTCTCTAAATTCCTAAACTGTAAGAAACTGAGTAGATTCTTGGAATTATTTTAAGGAATAAATCAGAATCTGAACTCTTCTCCCAAACCTTTATAAGTGTAAAGAATGTCACCAGAACACATTCTATTAAACCTAAATAGATAGCTCAGATACTTTATCCACCACTCCCCAAAATACTCACATAAACTAGTCCCTTTCACAACTCTGTGACCCTTTGTGTATTTTAGATTATTGTTCTTAACTAGAGGGTAAGAACTAGGTTATTCTAGTTTATCATTTACATAGCAAGCAGATGTTGACACTCAGTAATCATGTCTTAAACAAGAAGGGACAAGGAAAGCCACTTAGTTTGAAATCCTGGTCTTACAGACTCCACCAGACAGAATCTGACATCATGAAGCTTTGCATAATCTCTTTCATAATCTCGTACTCTCCATGTAAAAACCTTTGAAAATGTAAACACACACATAACCATTCATTAGCTCTCTACTCTGTTTATTTAAGTGGATTACATTTATAAAGAGCATTCAAAAGAATTCAGCCTCTTCTGCTTTGCAAATTGGATTCTCAAGTCATCTTAAAGATACCATTTCCAACATAAGTAAAAAACATGCTTTCTACCTATTTAAAAGTCTAACTTGAAAGAAATATGAATGCAGACTCTTGTAAAACCCTTTTAAAACTCATTTTTGGAAATGTAAAAATACAGAAAAGGTACAAAGAAGAAAATAACAATGATTCATATTGCCACCAGGAAAAATGAAACTAAACCTTGGTATTTTCTCTCCCTTTATTTTAAGGAACACACTTTTAAAAATATCCTGTATGTTGATTATCAAGATTTCAAATAAGGCAGAAAGTTTTGAAGATAACAGTTTTTAAAAAATCATCTCTTAACAATTTCCATCATTAAACTTAGTGAACTTCATTTCAGACATCTATCTATCTATCTATTAGCATGAATGGATATTTAGGTAGAAATACTTTTATAAAGCTGAATAGAGATGTGTATAATAAACATGCTTAATTTAAAAAATTTTTTTCAAGCAATTAAAAGAAACAGGATTGAAACTAGAGTCAAACTTCAAATAAGTTTACCCCTTTTCAAGATACATTATTTCTTTTAAAAAAATCTCTCTATGGCTGAAGTATCATGAAAACTATTAAGAAGCTGGAGTCTTTGTTATTAATTATATTATTGTTTTTATGAGCTTTCTTCCTCAGACAGTATCAATTGACTTCCTTTTTTGAAAGTTAACACTTCTGAAAATTCCTCTCCTCCTCACCTCTGGAATGTTTTTAGATGTTATTATTATTTCTGCATTGTTCAGGTTATATGTTCAATTTTGCTATGGGGATGTATTTTGAGGATTGTTTAGTAGTGGCTCTGTGCTTAAATGATTGAAGGCATAAACCTCCGGGAGTGATATCTTTGTGCTTCACTTTCAGTTATTTTATCAGCTGTCTGATAAACAACACTCGCTGACTTGACACCATCATTCATCATCTCCCATATGTAGGGTCTCCAAAGCTGTGTAAACCATTATCACTCATCACTGAAAAGTTGTTGAGTACCATTTGATGCTAAGCATTGCTGAATGCTGAAAGTTCAGGGTTGGAGAGCTCATAGTCCCTACTTTCAAGAAGTGAGAGCAACCAAAGCGTTTTTAAAGTCCTAGTGTGTTGGATCCTTGAGAACACTGCTGTCATTTTCTTAACGTCAGAGCCCATCATGTGGCCTGATATTCCTCGTGCAAAGTTGCTTCAGTCATGTCTGACTCTTTGCAACCCAATGGACTATAGCCTGCCAGGCTCCTCTGTCCATAGGGTTCTCTAGACAAGAATACTGGAGAGGATTGCCATTTCCTTCTCCAGGAAATCTTCCCGACCCAGGAATCAAACCCTGGTCTCTTACGTCTCCTGCATTGGCAGTCGGGTTCTTTACACTGGTGCCACCAGGGAATCACCTGGTATTCCTTAGGCCTGCAGTTAATATTTGTTCAATTCAGTGAGCCTTTATGTGCCAGAAACTGTGGTTAAGTGTGTTATAAATTATATCTAATTTTGTCTTGACAACAAACATATTAGTGAAGTCACTCAGTCGTGTCCGACTCTTTGCGAACCCATGGACTGGAGCCTACCAGGCTCCTCCCTCCATGGGATTCTCCAGGCAAGAGTACTAGAGTGGGTTGCCATTTCCTTCTCCAGGGGATCTTCCCAATCCAGGGATCGAACCTGGGTCTCCTGCATTCCAGGAAGACGCTTTAACCTCCGAGCCACCAGGGCAGCCTAATACAAACATATTAGGTAGGCATTTATTGTCTCCATTTTGTAGATGAGGAAGCTGAGTCACAGAAATAATACCCCAAAGTTATACAACAGAATTTAATTGTAGAACTCTTTCTTTTTTCATGACACCTGGTCATTTATGTTGGAAGTCATAGAGGAAAGAGGCACATGAACTACTGGTTAGAATTGATCACACTCACCGCTCAGTGGTGTGAGTGGTTTAATAGTGTAGATACAGTCTGGCAGTTAAGAGGCTGCTTGGTGGTGAATTTCCACTCTGTCATCCGGTTGCTATATGACATAGAGCAAGCTCATCCTCTTTTTAAAAAAACGTTTTATGTATTTATTCATGGCTGTGCTGGGTCTCTGTTGCTGCACACAGGCTTTCCCTAGCTGCGGGGAGCAGGGGCTCCTCTCTAATTGTGGTGCTTGGGCCTCTCATCTCATGCGGTGACTTATGCTTGTTGCAGAGCACGGGTTCTAGGTACATGGGCTTCAGTAGTTGCAGCGTGTGGGCTTAGATGCCCCGAAGCACATGGAATCTTCCCAGACCAGAGATCCAACCTGTGTCCCCTCCACTGCCATCTGGATTCTTACCCACTGGACCACCAGAGAAGTCTGCTTCTCCCATTCTTTAGGCCTCTGTTTTCTATCTGTGAAATAGGATTAAGGGTGGCAAGAGTAAATCAAATGATTCTGGTAAATGTTTAGTATAAGACTTGCCACCAGTGCTCAAGAAAGAGTAGCATTTCATATTATGTCTACAACGTGCTCTGAAAGTTCAAAGGAAGGAATCGTTTTTTCCCCATGGATTTTCAGGGGAGGAGACACTCATGCTTGGGATGTACTGGCAGCATAGGCATTCATGCAGGCAGAGGTCGATGGAGTCTTAGCAGAAAACATGAAACAGGACTGGAGATCCTGCCGAGTATTTGCATTCCCCTATTCAACCCCAGAAACTTCCTTCCTTCACTTGTACGTCTCGGGAGCATCCAAACAGGAGTATCTGTGTTCAGAAAGGCTGACTTGCAAATAGGGCATCGTATCTTACTGGACCATCTTCCCAGGGAGAATTAGTCAGTGTCTGTACCGCTCTGAGGAAATGTGAGTTGACGGGGCACTTTTAGGCCTATTGGTCCAGGAGGCCAGGGGCCATCCCAGGCCAGCTTAAGAGTGCTTGATGGTCCTCAGAAGGATATCCGCCTGTCTGATATTCTAGAAGAGTGTTTCTCACCCTTGTTTTCATTGTCTTTCTCCATTAGACTTGTCTCTAATAGCTGTCCCGACCATGAAATGTTAATAGAACAGACTGCATACCAGGTTATGTGCTGTGTGTTCATCCCTACTTCATACATAAAAAGAGTAAGATTTTTGACCCTCTGCCCAAGAACCAACTTGTATGAAACAGACCTCAGAGGGCCTTCTCAGGAAAGCTGCTGGTCTGGAGCTGACCCTGAACATGAAAGCTCTAACCGCTGTGCCTACAAATAGCCACTTTTTAAATTATGCTTTCAGTTGCACTTCTGCAATGAGCCCTTCTAGAAAAATAACGTGGGCTACGGCACCAGCTTCCCAACTGGTTTCTGTCTATCTGTGTTTCCTTGCCTGCCCTTTCACAGTCAGTTTTCTATATAGCAGCCCAAGTGACCTTTCAAAAATATAATGAGATCATGTCTGTCCTCTGCTTAAAACTCTCAAATACATTCCCACTGGACTAAGGATAAAATTTGGACTTTATATCATGGCCCCCAAAGTCGGCCTGGTCTCCCTCCGAGCACTCCGGTCTCTTCCACGCCAGCCTGCATGCTAGGGAGGATCCTCTGTGGACAGACAGAAGCTGTCGGGTACAAAGGCACAGGTGTTGGCAGTGACAAGCTCTCGCTGTGTGTCAGTGACCGCTGAGAGGGTGTAGGTGAGGATACGGGTAAGCACGGACCGTAGTGGATACAACCCTGGAAGGGCAGAGAGAAGGGGATTTGTGTGCTCAGGGAAGTCAAGAAAGACTTCCCAGGACAAGTGACAGTAATGAACCACAACAGGAAAACTGACTACGCATTAACTGGGTGAAAGAGGGTGGTGGTCGTGGTCTGAGCAGAGGGAACAGCATGCACAGAGCCCCCACAGCGGGAGGGAGTGGGCAGCATGTGAGCCACTGGAAGGGAACCGTGGCTGCAGCAGGATGTGAGATGCTGCTGCAGAAATAGGCAGGGCCCCCATCTCATAGGCATCTGCAGGCATACTAAGGACTGCAATTTGTCTTAAGAGCGAGATTGCCACTGGGGGGTGTTGACTGTGCAACTAGTTGAGGAGACAAGGTCAGATTTCATTTTGAAAAGATTGCTTGGTTACAATGTGAGCATAGACCAGTCAGGAGGCACTGCAGTGGGAGGATGGCAAACTGGTGCAGGATTGCCTGGGAACCTTGCTGGGTTTTTCACGGAAAGGCCTGCATCCGGGAAATTCTCCAGTTAAAGGCAAGCCCGCTTGGTTGGTCACCCCGTGCTGGGTAGTCATCCAGGTGAGAGGTTACGATGGTCTCATGAATGATGCGGGAGCATCTCTTCTGTGGACCCACATTAGAAGCAAAAGGGTCAGCACAATGAATCCCTATTTCTGAAAGCCCCTTCGAAGTGGCCTCCTTAAATATACAGGCAGCACAGCAGTACACACACTTGTCTAACGTGCAAATTGCTTTAGGTGAGCCTTGATTATTTTTCCTATACAGGCTGGGTGGCATCACATTTTTGACATCTCAAAGCCTGGAGCCTGCCCAAGCAAAGGTCGATAGAGGTAAGAAGGGGGACTCAGTCATTGCCACACCTTGAACCTCTGCTCATGATCATGCCACACCCTGTCCCCAGACTTCTGTGCTGACTCTTCACCCCCAGCTTCCTGATTCCAGCTGTGCTTTCCAGCCTGTACAGATAGGCCCCCGATCCCACTAAAAGCTTTCTGACCACTCTGTACTGCTGAGCATTTTGAGTGTTCTGAAGTGCACCCTAAATAGAGTTAATAGCTCCATGCTGAGACTTCAAAGCTGCTTCCGCCATCCCCTTAGCTTAATCTTCCTACTTTTTGTAGTCCCCAGAGGCAGAAGGTGTTTGTTACTAAATCATCTGAGAGAACTGAGGGAAGAATGCTGCTACTCCTGCTCTCACTATCAGCGGCTAACTGGGCCCACTATGTGCCAGGCACTGTTCTTAAATGCTTCACATACGTAGTTATTAATATTTGTATTAATAAAGAGATTACTCATTGGATAGACGCTTGTTGAGTACTCATGGCTTTCTAGTCAATTGCTCAAGGACAGGGCATAACCAGCAACACAGCTCCTCTTTTCATGGTAGTTATCTTCAACAGTGTGCAAGGAGAGACTGAGAACCTGATGAATATGTGATGTGGCAGTTGGTAAGTTCCATGAGACAGAAGCGTTCGGGTGAGGACTGGAGAGTGACATTGGCCGTGGGCACTTTTTCATGTCAAATAACCTAGGAAGCCTTTTCATGAGGTGTCATTTGAGCAGATCCCTGCAGACAGCCAGAGACTGAGTCACAAAGATTCCAGAAAATTCTGTGCAAACGGAGCAACAATATATATACTGTATGCATATGCTGCTAAGTTGCTTTAGTTGTGTCCGACTCTGTGCGATCCCATAGACGGCAGCCCACCGCTCCCCCGTCCCTGGGATTCTCCAGGCAAGAACACTGGAGTGGGTTGCCATTTCCTTCTCCAACGCATGAAAGTGAAAAGTGAAAGTGAAGTCGCTCGGTCATGTCCGACTCTTCGCGACCCCATGGACTGTAGCCCACCAGGCTCCTCCGTCCATGGGATTTTCCAGGCAAGAGTACTGGAGTGGGGTGCCCTTGCCTTCTCTGATATGTATGTGTGTAAACTGTATAGCATCTATATATGGTTTGTGGTGAAATTCTGAAATCACACCTTTCATTTTTCTCTCAGGCACTAGTCAGGGTTTCATAAATACATTTTCCCCTTTGTTTAAAATCTTGGGGCATTTTTGAAAGTTTTATTTTCTTCATTTTTTATATTTCCTACTATCACTTTGATCTTTAATGGAAATTTTGGTACTAACTAATCTTTTACTCTCTAATTTGACTTTTTGTATTTTTCATATTTTTCTCTCCTTGATATACATTTTCATGATGGAAACCCAGTTTTGTTCCTTTTAATGATTTTTTGGTCCATTTTAAATGTTGTATTTGATGGAAAGTAAAACTCAAGCCATCATTGATCATTAATTATGGCTAGAAAAATAATATGCTTGAATTTCTGGGCAGAGACATAGTTTGGACCTGTGTTTTCAGAAAATGATGCTTTAGTCTACTGTTGACTGAATGTCTGCCATCTTTCAGTCATGTGCTATAGGGAATACAGAGATGGTGATGATGACAGTCCCTTCCCTTAGGGAGCTTTTGATCAAACAGGAAAAATAAGTCACAGAAGGTCAATTGGCCATCATCACAATTGGCAGTGTGTGTTTGGGAGTCTTTTCCTGGATAACATGGGTCTGGAACACAAAATAATAGCTATTACTTTTATAGTCCCTGCTAAGTATCAAACACCCAGTTCTCACTGCGGATAGGTCTATCAGGTGTCATTATTACCTGTATTTTAGGGATGAGAAATTGAAGTACCTAGAGATGACATAGCTAAGGTTGCCATGCTGGGTGGAAGAGCTGGAATTTGAACCAAGTTCATATTTGTCCTAAAGTTATGCTAAAGAAGGGATGCTTTGACCCTCAGACAGATGAGGCAAGGAGCCCAAGGACATCTGAAGTCTGGGTTCATGGGTACCGTTGGGATTAAGCTAAACATTCTGACAGAGGAGGCTAAACAGATTTGAGCCCCAGTGCAGGACATGGAGGCATCATAGGTTGGTAAGAGCACAAGAAGGGCCTCAAGTTGAAGATTTTTTCCTTTGTGCATGGGCCAGGAGGGAGCAATCAAAGCACCTCTTCAGATGGTAGTTGTGAAGTGTCAATCAAGGGTTTGGACCAAAGGAGAAAAGGCTGAAGTAGTGCTGAAGTGGAGAGATCACTGTGTCCTGGGTGTCACTCAAGCGAACAGTGAATTTTCTTTTCTAACAGAGGTGGAAATAATGAGCCTTGGTTAATTCATCTATTTTTCACCTATGTTAATTTTCAGTTTTATTTGTTTGCTACACTTCGCTTGCTTTCCTTCTGGGTCTTGCATTACTGATGAAAGTTTGGTTCTTTTGTGAATTTCTCATACTATTTCCTTTACCTGCTTCCACCCCTTATTGTCCTGTGGTATCTTTGGTTCCAGAAGTCTAGGTTCTGATCCCATGTCTGCCCTGAATTTACTCTGCCTAGAAAAGTAATTTGGAGAGTGGACTCCATTTCTCTGCAGAAGGGACTATAGAACTGCATTGAAAATAGGGAGAATAAAAAGCTATTTTATAGATGGAGACATTGAGGTACAGAGAGGCTAAGTGACTTTTAGAAGATCATTGTTTTAGCAACTGACAGAGCTGGAGTTGAGCCCAAGCCTTCTGACCCTGAATTCATTGTTTTTCCTTCGGTCTGCGCTGCTCGGGTGGAAACTTTCTCATGTGAAGATTGATGAGTCCTGGATCAGTCATACTATGGGGTGAGTGCTCATATCCTAAATGAGTGGGTCTCATTCAGAAGAATGAGACTTGGTTTCCCTGGTTAGTCCTTTAAGGGATTTTCAGAGCCCCTCTGGGAAAAAACCATCTCTGGTCAAATCCCATCTCAGCCCCTTGCCAGCTATGTGACTCTTAGCAAATTCCTTACCCTCTCTGTGACTCAGTTTCAGGTGGCTCAGTGGTAAGAGTCCCTCTGCAAATGCAGGGGACTAGGTTTTGATCCTTGGGTTGGGAAGATCCCCTGGAGGAGAAAATGGCAACTCACTCTAGTATTCTTGCCTGGAGAATCCCATGGACAGACTACAGATGCACGTGACATGATGTTTATTATAGAACAGGGATAAATAATAGTACCTCCCTCATAGACTTTTTTGCATGTGTGAAAACAAATGTGTTAAAACAGGTAAAAGCTCTAAGAAGAGTGCCCAACATGGGGTGAGTGATCCCTAAACAAGCAATCACGTATTTAATTAACTATTTAAAGAACTAAAGCTGTTTACCTTAGGTATCTAAAGTTTTTGTTGGGGAACCAAAGCTTAGAAACATTCTGGGTACTTAGAAGTTGTGTCTTAGCTGCAGATAATAGCTTTAGAATTGTGTCAGTGCTGGGGAGACCTCTGACCAAATCACTCCCTCTTCTATATAAGTGAAGCTGAATTCCCTAAATTGGCCCCATGGCCTGTCATTCCCTTTGACAGGGCAATGCTGCAAATGAAAATACTCCTGTGATGGCTAACTCATGTCATCAAAAGCTGAATGATTTCTATCTGGTCATATGTTGAAAGTGACTTTTCTCAGGGGCAGGAGAGAGAATGTGTTACCAGCAAGGGGAAGGGAAGTAGAGGAGGTTGGTTAGAGGTGCCAAAAACAAATTCTCCATCTAGAAAAGTGAAGAAGAAAATGTTTGACATAGTTGCCATTCAAGGAAAACCTTTTAAATGGGAAATATGGCATTTACTCTGGGGGCCCTCCAGCCAGGTATTTCTCTCAAACCTCTCTCAGCAATGTCCATTTATCTCTCACATCTGATCAGATAAATTGCTTGTTTAAAAAGAATATGCATGTGAGATTTGTTCAAAAAGTATGAGACATTATGGGATTTTATTGCATTGTAGCCTCTGTTCCACTCTGACAGTCATAAATAAACATTTCAGTTGGGACAGGACTTAATTGAGGAGGATGCTATATGGGTGAGAATTTCTTGATTCTTTATGTATAAAATATATATAATCTTGTGTATTTATTTTTGGCTGCAATGGGTCTTCATTACTTTGCCTGGGCTTTCTCCAGTTGCAGCCAGCGGGGCTTCTCTTGTTGTGGAGCACAGGCTCTAGACACGAAGGCTTAAGTAGTTGTGGCACACGGCTTGGTAGTAGTGATGTATGGGCTTCGTTGCCCTGCAGCATGTGAAATCTCCCTGGACCAGGGACTGAACTGTCTCCTACACTGGCAGGTGGATTCCTATCCACTGTGCCACCAGGGAAGTCCTGATTCTTTTTAAATCTGTGCGAAAGTACTGCTAAGTGTGTGTGTCTGGGTTGGGGGGCGGGGGTGGGTGGAGAATGTAGGTATTTTCAGAGCTTCTCTGCTTTGATTTGTACTAAATTTTGACCTCACTGGGGCCATAGTTTTGATATCCAGTTCCCAG
This sequence comes from Capra hircus, assembly GCF_001704415.2. Lineage (NCBI taxonomy): Eukaryota > Metazoa > Chordata > Mammalia > Artiodactyla > Bovidae > Capra > Capra hircus. The sequence goes on along the minus strand of NC_030817.1, from coordinate 73,605,740 downwards.
GGCAGCAGATATACAGCAAGCTCTGTGTGAAGTATCTAAGCTTAGCCTTTAGGACTCCTTTCTTTATTTAAAAAGAAAAGAAAGAGGAAAAGATGTGGCAAAATAAGGGTGACCCGCCTTCTTGAATTGCTTATGAAAAGAAATAATGAAAGGAAGAAATACAAAGCATGTAGAAGATTAAGGAACTTTCTTCTGCAATGTCAATTTCCTCCCTATAAGTAACCACCTAGGCAACCTCCATGACTGAGACTCTAGTCCTTAAAAAATAGTTTTTTCCTCCAAATGGAATCTAGTTTTATTTTATATTTTATCGATTTATTTATTTGAGGTTGTGCTGGGTCGTTACTGCACGGGCTTTTTCTAGTTGCAGTGAGTGGGGGCTTCTCATTGCTGTGGCTCCCTGTGTTGCAGAGCACAGGCTCCAGGGCACATGGGCTTCATCAGCTGCAGTTCCCGTACTCTGGGCACACACTCAGGAGTTGTGGCACATGGACTTAGTTGCTCTGTGGCATGTGGGATCTTCCCAGACCAGGGATCAAACCCATGTCTCCTGCACTGGCAGCTGAGCTCATTACCACTGAGCCACCAGGGAAGCCCCGGGAATCTAGTTTTATTAATTAAACTTGATATGTGGTAGGAAAAATTCTCTCCATCTGAAAGACCTGCTCAGTTTCATGGGCTCCCTATCTAGCTCCATGGGACAGTTCCCAGAGTTTGAAACAGAAATCACGGTGGAATCAAACCATTACACTTTGCTTTTGGAAAAACTACAGTGTGGAATGTGGAAATATCTCTGAATGCCCATATTCCATAAGTCCAAATATGGGTCAGTCATACACAGGGATGTTGTCATTGATAGAAAAGGCAGAGGAACCAGAGATTAAATTGCCAACATCTGCTAGATCATGGAAAAAGCAAGAGAGTCCCAGAAAAACATCTATTTCTGCTTTATTGACTGTGCCAAAGCCTTTGACTGTGTGGATCACAATAAACTGTGGAAAATTCTGAAAGAGATGAGAATACCAAACCACCTGACCTGCCTCTTGAGAAACCTATATGCAGGTCAGGAAGCAACAGTTAGAACTGGACATGGAACAACAGACTGGTTCCAAATCGGGAAAGGAGTACGTCAAGGCTGTATATTGTCACCCTGCTTATTTAACTTCTATGCAGAGTACATCATGAGAAACGCTGGGCTGGAGGAAGCACAAGCTGGAATCAAGATTGCCAGGAGAAATATCAATAACCTCAGATATGCAGATGACACCACCCTTATGGCAGAAAGTAAAGAGGAACTAAAAAGCTTCTTGATGAAAGTGAAAGAGGACAGTGAAAAAGTTGCCTTAAAGCTCAACACTCAGAAAATGAAGATCATGGCATCTGGTCCCATCACTTCTTGGGAAATAGATGGGGAAACAGTGGAAACAGTGTCAGACTTAGATTTTTGGGCTCCAAAATCACTGCAGATGGTGACTGCAGCCATGAAATTAAAAGATGCTTACTCTTTGGAAGAAAAGTTATAACCAACCTAAGTAGCATGTTAAAAAGCAGAGATATTACTTTGCCAACAAAGGTCTGTCTAGTCAAGGCTATGGTTTTTCCAGTAGTCATGTATGGATGTGAGAGTTGGACTGTGAAGAAAGCTGAGCACCAAAGAATTGATGCTTTTGAACTGAGGTGTTGGAGAAGACTCTTGAGAGTCCCTTGGACTGCAGGGAGATCCAACCAGTCCATTCTGAAGGAGATCAACCCTGGGATTTCTTTGGAAGGACTGATGCTAAAGCTGAAACTTTTTACTTTGGCCACCTCATGCGAAGAGTTGACTCATTGGAAAAGAGTCTGATGCTGGGAGGGATTGGGGGCAGGAGGAGAAGGGGATAACAGAGGATGAGATGGCTGGATGGCATCACTGACTCGATGGACATGAATCTGACTGAACTCCGGAGTTGGTGATGGACAGGGAGGCCTGGCGTGCTTCAATTCATGGGGTCGCAAAGAGTCGGACACGACTGAGTGACTGAACTGAACTGAACTGTCATTGATAATGTTCATATCATAGGGGAGCTGGGAACATGAGAAACTATTACACATGATATTTGCTCATTTGATCTTGACTAGATTGATTCCTCAAATACTGATAGATAAAAATTATCAAAAATTCTGGGTTTTATGGAATTCAGTGGTCTAATTAACTGAACCAAGGAAATTTTAATGATTATTGGGATCAATTATTTTTGTTGGGAATGAAAATTTTATGATATGAAACATTATGGAGCATAGATTAAGAGATCAAAGATTGTTTATCTTTCCAAGCGAGTATGTACCATAACATATTCAAAAAATTATACAAGCTTGGGATGGAAGTGTTCTGAATTCCAGCTCATCCAAGCACCTAGTCATCAGGGAGGTAAAACCAAGAGGAGCTGGTAATGGATTGAACTCTGAGAGGGGGAAGATATTAAGGAAGACGAATAGGTCTGTGGAGCTGGATAGATAATGGTTAATAATTTCCTCAGAATCTGCATCAAATAGTCATCAACATTCACTTAAAAATGTCCAGTTATAGCAAACCTTTCAAAGTCATCCCCTTCCATTTGGATGACTGATTTTCTCTTCTTTGGAGTGGGAGTCATGTTTATCATTGCATTTCCTCTATTTCTTATTCTTTTTTGTGCCCCTTATTCTTCAAACTGTGTGGAGGCCATCGCTTGTTTATGGGTTGAAGTCAAGCTGCGTTAATAATAGCACCTTAATATAATCAATCTTAATTTTTGCTGTTTACATAGGACTTCTCCACCTCTTTTAACTTCCCGTTATTTCCTGGAGCCTCATATGTGCTCGGCCATCAGACTAGTCATACTGTCCTCCAGCCTTGTCCTCACCGCACCTTGTCTTTATTCTGGCCTCTTCTGCAGGAACCCTCTGTTAAAATGACATCCTGTTGAGCACAGTAGTTTTCTGTGATGGTCTTTTTAAGTTCCCAGGCCACCGAAGGAGATGATGCATGAGGAAGAAAAGCTCCTTCTCCACCCCGGCCATGCTCTCTCACCTGGGCCCTGAAGCAGCACTGATTGGTTTCACAGTCGTACGAAGTCTTTTATGAACACAGGGAATTTCCCTGCCTTTTTTCCTCTGTGTGTGTCAGATATTGTCCTTTTCTGTCCATTGTTCTCTTCTTTATCTCCACCTATCCCTAACCCACAATTTCCCCTCCCTCTCCAGATTCCTGCAACTAAATAGGTCCCCTTGTTGCCTCTTGTCCTTCCAATCCTCAAAACTTCTTCTGTGTATCTACACATATGATAAACTCATGAAGGGTTCCTTGTCTGTCAGTTTCATAAAAAGGTGGACTAGATATTCTAGGCCAGTGCAGGTAGATCTCTCTGCTGCATGACAGCTTTAGACTGGTGTTCCTCAGCTGCTCCATCATTTTCCTGTGGGATATACGATGTTGTTCTTTTATTGAAAAATCTCTGGGAAAGTCATTCTTGTACTATCTGTATTATGTCAGTGATGTGACTCCCCACCCCACCCTATTCTGTTCTTCCTCAAAGTCACAATCATTCATTCTCCATCCTTTGTATTTCCCTCCAGCTTTATTAAAATGATTTGCTTTCTCTTTTCCTTTTGCACATGTTTGATATCCTTTCTAATAAGCTAGAGGATTGAGAGCCAGTCTTCAAGCCTCTACTACTCGAATTTTCTGTACTGAAAGGTCTGTGGACTTGTGTTGAAGCCCAACTCTAGTACGTCCTTCTGTGAACTTCCTTTTGTATAAAATGAAAAACAACAACCTTATGAGGCAGAAGATAAATGAGATAACAAAGGCAGAATTTCTAATTCAGTATCCAACCACATAACCAGTATCAGTCTCCTTCCCTTTGCCACCCCATCGCTTGGTGACGAGTTGCAGTGTGCTATGCACTGGCTGTGGTCCATCGCTGCATGCTGATCCGCAAAACACTCCTGCAATACATCGAGTGCCTTCCTCATCTTGCCATCCTCCTTCCAGGCTACTCAGTACACCAGTGGCCTCTGCATCAAGTTTGTCATGGAACCTCAAGTTAGTATGTGTCTTGATCCTTTGGTCTTTGTACCTTAGTTGTTATTGTTGAGTCACTAAGTCATGTCTGACTCTTCTGTGACCCCATGTACTATAGCCTTCCAGACTTCTCTGTCCATGGGATTTCCCAGGCAGGAATACAGGACCGGGTTGCCATTGCCTTTGCCAGGGGACCTTCCCGACCTGGTGATTGAACTCACGTCTCTTGCTTGTCAGGTGGGTTCTTTACCTGGGAAGCTTAGGTGTATAATTCAGGTCACCCATTTGAATCATTGTGTTTTGCACACTATGCAGATCCATGCAGTGTGATGACAGCTAGTGATATTAACACACAATTGTATACATGACCACACGTCTAACTTTATTTGTGAATGTGTTCATCATACAGATTCTACAGAAACACCTTAGAATTGAACAACTAGCTGTCTTTAAGGCTGTAAGAGTGACGTTTTGAGTTTGGAAAGGCAGTTGCCACTGGAAAAAAGGAATGGGGAAATGTATCCTGTCTCCCAGACCCGTTGGTAGAATTAAATTTGCATGCCCAGAAGTTACTTATTATAACATGTTGGTGTTTACTGAAATATTTAAGGTCGCAAAACAGGCTTTTTAGAAGAAGAACTTGAATGCTGTAAATCTGTTTCGCTCACATAGGCCCCCAGGGCAGCCAAACAAATGCTTCTCCTGATGATGTCAGGCCGTTTAAGAAGGATTTTCTTGGTAAATCCTTATCTCTTAATCCACACAGAATTCTCCCAACTGAAAACTGACTTATCATGCAAGTACATGTCTACTTTAGAGTACGTTATTGCCTAATCTGATGATAAAGCATTTAAAAGCCTTATCTGATGCACAGATTCAGTCTGTAATTTGTATGACAGAAATGTGTGTCAGTTGCAACTTTTTATAAAAGGCTTTCAGATCATGGTGCTGGAGAAGACTCTTGAGAGTCCCTTGGACAGCAAGGAGATCAAACCAGTCAATCCTAAAGGAAATCAACCTTAAATATTCATTAGAAAGACTGATGCTGAAGCTGAAGCACCAGTACTTAGGCCACCTGATAGGTAAAGCTGACTCATTGGGAAAGACCCTGATGCTGGGAAAGATTGAAGCCATGAGGAGAATGGGGCAACAGGGGGTGAGATGGTAGGGTGCCATCACCAACTCAATGGACATGAATTTGAACAAACTCTGGAAGGCAGTGAAGGACAGGGAAGCCTGGTATGCTGCAGTCCATGGGGTTGCTAAGAGTCAGACATGCCTGAGTGACTGAACAACAGCAAAAAATTATAGAACCCTTTCATGTCCTTCTAATTCTGCATCCTTATTACCATCACAGGCCTGTTTGCTGTGCTTATTATATATTTGCTCTTGAAACTTATCACAGATAACGTTAACTCTTTCTGACATCAAAACTGTGCTCAGAGTTCTTGAATTCCCAGGAGTTCCCTTGTGTGCTGGGAAGGGGAAGAGAACTATCACAGTTTCAGTTAGGAATCAGAACAATGGCCATTTGTTTCAAAATTCAATTACTGGTCTTTTTTGTGGCATGTATTTATGTAGTCATTCTACCAGAGTTTTAGCCGTCTCAAATTCAGGAATGGTCTTATTAAGTTGTTTTATGTTTTTCCTAGATAGTGAGGGACAGGGAGGCTTGGCGTGCTGCAGTCCATGGGGTCACAAAGAGTTGGACACAAGTTAGCGACTGAACAACAACAAATATTTTTCAAAGGATTATTTGGGGATGTTATTTGAATTCTAGGAACACAGGATATTTCTAGAAACAGCATGAGACTGCTATAACAGGTTATCTTGGGTAACCATCTGTACCTCAAAACTTTGGCTTTTCCATCAATTTCATGAGTCTATACTTATCTTCACCTTTATTCTGTCTAAACCTGCCATTTGGATAGGTGCAATCTTTGGCTTCTGATACATAATATCTTTTAATGTTTCTGCCTTTCAATTGAGGTCAATTAACAGATTTTTGAGATGGAACTTGTGAAATCATCTGGAAATGCTTCTAAAATTGTGTGTAACTGGTGTGAGAGAACTGTTAGACACCCATGTGACATATCCAGCTATAGGAACTGTGGACATGAGCATTTTGCATGAAGTAGTGATATTGTGAGTGGCAGTCAAGTGGGGAATTCTCAGAGCAGCACAGTTTATTAAAGGAAGGCTTGTTTAGAGCCTGATACTGCTTTCTTTGCCAAACCTTTGAGTCCAGCTATACCTGCTGTGACATGGAAGGTGTTTGTCTTAGGACCTGTTGAAATTAGGGATGAGACTTTAATTCTTTTAAATTCAGGTATCGGAAGGTAAAAACTAGTTAGATATTGTTTAGACATTCCCATTACAACTTCCAGGCTTCTGCCAAAGGTGGAATGGATTTCAATGTTTGAGTAGACATAATTCTAAGTGTCCATACCCACAACTAAGCTCCTGCTCACAGGGGGGCTGTTTCAAAGTCTGGGGGTGCTCTGATTTTTTTTGTTACACCTACAATCAAAGCTTATTTTTAAAAATTTGTTTGTTAATTTATTTTTTTGGCCACACTACATGGCATGTAAGATCTTAGCTCCCCGACCAGAGACTGAACCCTCGCCCTCTGCGTGGGAAGTGCAAAGTCTCAACCACTGGTGGTGGTGGTGGTGGTTCAGTCACTCAGTTGTCTTGGCAAAGTAATATCTCTGTTTTTTAATATGCTATCTAGATTGGTTATAGCTTCTCTTCCAAGGAGCAAGCGTCTTTTAATTTCATGGCTGCAGTCACCATCTGCAGTGATTTTGGAGCCCAAGAAAATAAAGTCTGTCACTGTTTCCATTGTTTCCCCATCTATTTGCCTTGATGTGATGGGACTGGATGCTATGATCTTCTTTTTTTTCAATGTTGGGTTTTAAGCCAGCTTTTTCACTCTTCTCTTTCACTTTCTTCAAGAGGCTCTTTAGCTCCTCATTGCTTTCTGCCATAAGGGTGGTGTCATCTGCATATATGAGGTTATTGACATTTCTCCTAGAAATCTTGATTCCAGCTTGTGCTTCATCCAGCCCGACATTTCACATGATGTACTCTGTGTATAAGTTAAATAAGCAGGATAACAATATACAGCCTTGATGTACTCCTTTCCCAATTTGGAACCAGTTTGTTGTAACCACTGGACTGCCCAGGAAGTCTCTGAAGTCAAAACTTATTAATATTCAGTCATAATTCTGTTAACTTCACTTAAGCAGATTTAATGGTGATGTCCAATTTTAACCGTCCTCACTGCTCTGGGGCATTGTGAGACAAATCTTTCTCTAGGTCCTGGTGAAAACATTAAACTGAACCCTTGCATACTTTTAGAACAGAGAAGAATTCCTGGCAGGAATTTTGTAAACATTACATGTGCTTTTTCCTCTCTGCCAGATGGATAATTAACATGCTGGCTAAGGGTCATGTAGATCATGGCCTTACTTGCGTAATTGCCGTAATGTTTTAGCCATCAACTGTCTTTGTGACCCCATGGTCTGTCCATGGAATTCTCCAGGCCAGAATACTGGAGTGGGCAGCCATTTCCTTCTTCAGGAGATCTTCCCAACCCAGGGATTGAACCCAGATCTCCTGCATTGCAGGTGGATTCTTTACCAGCTGAGCTCTCACGGAAGCCTTAACCATCAAAGAAGAGAAATAATCCTTATGTAGAGGTATTAGAGGTCTCCTGCAAGTGAGATTTATTTTCTCTCCCCAGTGTGTGCATGCTCAGTTGCTAAATTGTTTCTGACTTTCTGCAACCCCAGGTACTGCAGCCCTCCAGGCTCCCCTGTGCAGGAGATTTTCCAGGCAAGAATACTGGAGTGGGTTGCCATTTACTCCTCCAGGAGATCTTCCTGACCCAGGGGTCAAACCCATGTCTCCTGCATCTCTCGTATTGGCAGGTGGATTCTTTACCATTGTGCCATCTGGGAAACCTCTCTCCCTGAAGTTTTTGAAAATGCATTGTTTTGTAACTTCTATGTGCAAATTTTTAAGATGTTTAGGCTTGGATTCTATTTCTAGTTCTTGTGACTTTGTGTAAATTACTTAGGCTTATATGGTTCTCATGGGTAAAGAGGGAGTGTTGTTAGTACTCATATCATGTTGTTAATACTCATCTCAGTTAACTGCATTGGAGCAGTTAACTGAGGGCTAGCAATGGTTACGACTTCATGAGATGTTGCCTCATCTCATCTTCCTCTTCCTTCTCTGCTTTCTTTTCTTCCTCCTTCTCAACCGGGTATGAATCCACCTATTTTTAATATTTGTAGATTCTTATTGTCTTTAAAATGTTACCTTCCTGGCTCCTAGTCAACCAAGGAAAATGAGCTTGCCAGACAGCAGTGGAGATTCCAGCTATCCTTGCTGAAACAGACATTGACAATGGGTTGGAGTGGAGTGGTGGGTTACCCTATCCCTTTCTTGGGAGATCCTTCTGTTTAAACATTGCTATAGAGAGAGTTACTGGTATTGTGCAAAATTCATTTCAAAATAACTAACTCACATGGCAGATTTTGTGAACTGACACTAGATTTAAGATGAATAAGGGCCTATCTTGATTACCATGGTAAGCATTAGGGTTTGTGAATCTTTAATACCAATATGTCTTCTTCAAAAGCAACAACACAAAAAGGAAGCAGATACACCTTATGAAGCCGTTTCCTATAAATTATTGACCTCTGTAGGATTCTGAATATTTAATCAGACATAGAACTCTTCTAAAGAGTTCATACTTACATGAGAAGCCCTTACCAAAGACTGGCTTTGAGCCCACTTGCTTCATCCTGTGTAGTAAGTACTACATTGCATTTAAAAGTCTATCCAGCAATAAATTTTTTATGGCACTTTTTAAAAATGGTTTTCAACTATAGTGGAATAGTAGAAAGGCCACCAAACTGGGAATCCAATAACCCGGATATGAGTCCCACTTCTGTTCCTCACTAGCTATGTAATCAGGGGCAAGTCACTTTAAACTTTCTGGTACTCTTTAGCCTCTCTGTACATAAGCAACAATGACAACATCTGTCATACTGGCCTTGAAGAGTGGTTGTATGTTTCCAATGGAAATTGGAGCCACACAAATTCTTTTACAAAAGTTTATACAAATCTCATATTATGGTGATATATGCCAATGCAGGAGACAAAATAGATGCGGGTTCGATCCATGGGTCAGGAAGATCCCCTGGAGTAGGGCATGGTGACCCGCTGCAGTATTCTTGCCTGGAAAATCTCATGAATAGAAGAGCCTGGTGGGTTTCAGTCAATAGGGTCACAAAGAGTCAGACACAACCGAAGCGACTTATCATGCACACATTCATGGAAGTATTTGGGAATGTTTTATAAAATTAGACTTCCCTGGTGGCTCAGAGGTTAAAGTATCTGCCTCCAATGCGGGAGACCTGGGTTTGATCCCTGGGTCGGGAAGATCCCCTGGAGAAGGAAATGGCAACCCACTCCAGTATTCTTGCCTGGAGAATCCCATGGACAGAGGAGCCTGGTAGGCTACAGTCCATGGGGTCACAAAGAGTCGGACATGACTGAGAGACTTCACCTCACCTATAAAATTAGAATGCATAATGTGAGACAGTTTCCCCACCCCCACCCCGGAACAGAGGGACTATAGGGGAAACAAGAGAGATGGCAAAGTTGCTTTATCTCTGAGAGTCCCCATCCTTCTCCCTTCTTCCATGAGGTCTGTGGTCTCTGGTGGATCTTTAAACAAGAGAGTGCCCTTAAAGCCCCCTCCCAGGGTCTTTTCTCCTCTATAAAATGTAAAAGTCTATTTTAAATCCTTTATTCTGTATAATTGGAACATCATTATTCGAGAGCAGTGTCCTTAATTAGGAAATGCAAATTTGACTTAACACATGCAATGACTGTTCCTGATTTAAACTTCTCATAAAAGCAAACTCCACATAATGGGTTCACATATTTTAAAAGACACTTCTGATTTTTGAAAAGAAAGCTATGCCTGTCTTAACCAAGAATGTGCCAAGCCCATCTTTATGGGATGCTGTGCAATCATACACTGACCTTTGAAACTTAAGTATTCAATGTATAAGTATCTCATATGTACAGATTCTTTTTTAAAATCACAAGGAAGGGGTTTCTTCCCTCAGTATGCCCATATACTTCCAATAAATGACTATATAAACCAAGGAGAGGCAAAAGCCCAGAGATGTGTTGAGGATCTCGATATCTGATATTTTCTTGGAGATCGTGTGGTAGGCTGGAATTTATCTTTGTGTCGTAAAGTTTTAAAGAGGTAAGACAGGTGAAGAAGAGATTCTCTGAAGTCTTTGGGAGAATCTTCAGTGCTCACACCTTTTAGCACATATGGGTATCGGAGTGGCTTGGTTCATGGATTAAAAAAACAAACAGGGTTTTCTGGGTGGCTCAATGGTAAAGAATCTGCCTGCTAATGCAGGAGACACAGATTTGATCCCTGATCCAGGAAGATCCCAATGCCCCAGAGCAACTAAACCTGTGCACCTTAACTATTGAACCTGTGCCCTAGAGCCCATGCTCAGCAAAAGAGCAGCCACTGCAGTGAGAAGCCTGGGCACTGCAGCTAGAGAGTATCCCTCACTTGCAGCTAAAGAAAAGCTCATGCACAACGAAGGCCTGGTACAACTAAAATAAGTAAAATCATGTTTAAAAATAATTCACAGTATGTGAACTGTGAAATTCTAGATGATCAAGCTGGATTTAGAAAAGGCAGAGGAACCAGAGATCAAATTGCCAACATTCTCTGGGTCATCAAAAAAGCAAGAGAGTTCCAGAAAAACATCTACTTCTGCGTTATTGACTATGCTAAAGCCTTTAACTGTGTGGATCACAACAAATTGTGGAAAATTCTTAAGATGGGAATACCAGACCACCTGATCTGCCTACTGAGAAATCTGTATGCAGGTCAGGAAGCAAAAGTTAGGACTGGATACGGAACAACAGACTGGTTCCAAATTGGGAAACGGGTACGTCAAGGCTGTATATTATCACTGCTTATTTAACTTATATGCAGGGTACATCATGAGAAACGCTGGGCTGGATGAGGCACAAGCTGGAATCAAGATTGCCAGGAGAAATATCAATAACCTCAGATAAGCAGATGATACCACCCTTATGGCAGAAAGCAAAGAAGTGCTAAAGAGCCTCTTGAAGAAACTGAAAGAGGAGAGTGAAAAAGTTGGCTTAAAACTCAACATTCAGAAAACGAAGATCATGGCACGTGGTCTCATCAGTTCAGTTCAGTTCAGTTCAGTCACTCAGTCATGTCCGACTCTTTGCGACCCCATGAATCGCAGCACACCAGGCCTCCCTGTCCATCACCAATTCCCGGAGTTCACTCAGACTCATGTACATTGAGTCAGTGATGCCATCCAGCCATCTCATCCTCTGTCATCCCCTTCTCCTCCTGCCCCCAATCTCTACCAGCATCAAAGTCTTTTCCAATGAGTCAACTCTTGGCATGAGGTGGCCAAAGTACTGGAGCTTCAGCTTTAGCATCATTCCTTCCATAGAAATCCCAGGGTTGATCTCCTTCAGAATGGTCTGGTTGGATCTCTTTGCAGTCCAAGGGACTCTCAAGAGTCTTCTCCAACACCACAGTTCCAAAGCATCAATTCTTCGGTGCTCAGCCTTCTTCACAGTTCAACTCTAACATCCATACATGACTACTGGAAAAACCATAGCCTTGACTAGACGGACCTTAGTCGGCAAAGTAATGTCTCTGCTTTTGAATATGTTATCTAGGTTGGTCATAACTTTTCTTCCAAGGAGTAAGCATCTTTTAATTTCATGGCTGCAGTCACCATCTGCAGTGATTTTGGAGCCCCCCAAAATAAAGTCTGACATTGTTTCCACTGTTTCCCCATCTATTTCCCATGCAGTGATGGGACCAGATGCCATGATCTTCGTTTTCTGAATGTTGAGTTTTAAGCCAACTTTTTCACTCTCCTCTTTCACTTTCATCAAGAGGCTTTTTAGTTCCTCTTCACTTTCTGCCATAAGGGTGGTGTCATCTGCGTATCTGAGGTTCTTGATATTTCTCCCAGCAATCTTGATTCCAGCTTGTGTTTCTTCCAGCCCAGCATTTCTCATGATGTACTCTGCATAGAAGTTAAGTAAGCAGGGTGACAATATACAGCCTTGATGCATTCCTTTCCCTATTTGGAACCAGTCTGTTGTTCCATGCCCAGTCCTAACTTTTGCTTCCTGACCTGCATACAGATTTCTCAGTAGGCAGATCAGGTGGTCTGGTATTCCCATCTCTTTCAGAATTTTCCACAGTTTTTTGTGATCCACACAGTCAAAGGCTTTGGCATAGTCAATAAAGCAGAAGTAGATGTTTTTCTGGAACTCTCTTGCTTTTTCGATGATCCAGCGGATGTTGGCAATTTGATCTCTGGTTTCTCTGCCTTTTCTACAACCAGCTTGAACATCAGGAAGTTCACAGTTCACGTATTGCTGAAGCCTGGCTTGGAGAATTTTGAGCATTCCTTTATTAGCGTGTGAGATGAGTGCAATTGTGTGGTAGTTTGAGCATTCTTTTGCATTGCCTTTCTTTGGAATTGGAATGAAAACTGACCTTTTCCAGTCCACTGCTGAGTTTTCCAAGTTTGCTGGCATATTGAGTGCAGCACTTTGACAGCATCATCTTTCAGGATTTGAAATAGCTCCACTGGAATTCCATCACCTCCACTAGCTTTGTTTGTAGTGATGCTTTCCAAGACCCACTTGACTTCACATTCCAGAATGTCTGGCTCTAGATGAGTGATCACACCATCATGATTATCCGGGTCATGAAGATCTTTTTTGTACAGTTCTTCTGTGTATTCTTGCCACCTCTTCTTAATATCTTCTGCTTCTGTTAGGTCCATACCATTTCTTAATCGAGCCCATCTTTGCATGAAATATTCCCTTGGTACCTCTAATTTTCTTGAAGAGATCTCTAGTCTTTCCTACTCTGTTGTTTTCCTCTATTTCTTTGCATTGATCGCTGAAGAAGGCTTTCTTATCTCTTCTTTCTATTCTTTGGAACTCTGCATTCAGATGCCTATATCTTTCCTTTTCTCCTTTGCTTTTCGCTTCTCTTCTTTTCACAGCTATTGGGAAACAATGGAAACCGTGACAGACTTTATTTTCTTGAGCTCCAAAATCACTGTAGATGGTGACTGCAGCCATGAAATTAAAAGACACTTGCTTCTTGGAAGAAAAGTTATGACCAACCTAGACAGCATATTAAAAAGCAGAGACATTACTTTGCCAACCAAGTTCCATCTAGTCAAAGCTATGGTTTTTCCAGTAGTCATGTATGAATGTGAGAGTTAGACTATAAAGAAACCTGAGTGCTGAAGAATTGATGCTTTTGATCTGTGGTGTTGGAGACTCTTGAGAGTCCCTTGGACTGCAAGGAGGTCCAACCAGTCCATCCTAGAGGAAATCAGTCTTGAATATTCATTGGAAGGACTGATGCTGAAGCTGAAACTCCAATATTTTGGCCAGCTGCTGTGAAGAACTGATTCATTGGAAAAGACCCTGATGCTGGGAAAGATTAAAGATGGGAGAAGAAGGGAGCCACAGAGGATGAGATGGTTGGATGGCATCAGTGACTCAGTGGACATGAGTTTAAATAAACTCTGGGAGTTGGTGATAGACAGGGAAGCCTGGAGTGCTGCAGTCCATGGGGTCACAGAGTCAGACATGACTGCGTAGTGAACGGAACTGATTTTGTAAAAATTGCAAAAAGGAGCCATTTTTCTTAGTCTTTGATTACCAGCTTTGACTTTGGCTAGAAATTTATTGACCAAAATAATTCTACTGAACATAAGTTCGCCTCTATATAATTATTTCAGAGATTCTCCAGTATGTTTTAATAAGGCCCAGCTTGGAATGCTTTTGACTCTTAGTCAAATCAGAGTTTTAAAGGTAGAGGTTTTGCTTCTATAGAATAGTCTAGCATAGTGCTGTCCTTCTTGTGACATTGTAGGAATACAAAGAAAATCATAAAATTGTAGTTTTTATGAAGAAAAAATTCAATGAGGTGATACATGTGTGCATGCATACGTGCTCAGTCTTGTCCAACTCTTTAAGATCCTTTGGACTGTAACCTCCCAGGCTTCTCTGTCCATAGGATTTTCCAGGCAAGAATACTGGAGTGGGTTGCCATCTCCTTCTCCAGAGATCTTCCCAAGCTAGGGGTCGAACCTACATCTCCTGTATCTCCTGCATTGCAGCCAGATTCTTTACCAGTTGAGCCATCGAGGGAAGGTGATATGTAAACTCTGTCAGTTTCACTACTTTCTGCTTGTCGTTTTCTTTTCCTTTTAACTTAGACCTACTCTTTGGCCATGAAACGATTCTCTTTCTTGTCGAGGCTGATCCTCCTCATTTATCCTCAAGCCCATGTCTTCATCCTTTGGGGCCTTCCTTCATCTATTGTTCCATACTTTATCCCATCTTTCACTTGTATCATCAATAGCTCCCTCTTCGCTACTACTTTTTCCTCAGCCTAAAAACATGCTCAAGTTTCCTTTGTCTTAAAAAACAAAACCAAAAGTAACCACAAAGCCATAATACTTGTACAGGTTATTATTTATTGCCTTCCCTTAACTATCTGCCTATCTCTTGCTCTTTGCAGCATATTTTGGTGTTCTATTCTTTGCTGAAATTACTATCTAAAGCTGTTCTTCTAATCACCCCTTCTAGTTGGTTTCTTTTTCAATTTCTTTGCAGAATTTTCTATTCTCCTGAGTTCCTCATTCTTGATGCTGTTTCTGATCTCTTTCTACTCTGTTCTGTTCTGACATTACTGCTAGATTCATCTTTCTTAAGTTTAACCCTGGACATATTACTTTCCTGATCAAAACTCACCAGTGGTTTCCCATTTTTTTATGAAGTTAGCATTAATTTCCTACCAATCTGGATTCAAATTTTTTTTAATGATGTGGCATCACTTCATACATCTTGATACACATCTAAAAAAGAAAGTCATTTTTCCCTTTGTGCATGTTAGCAAATTTCCCAGTCTTATATAATGCTTCTCCTCTTGTATTTCCCCTTTCTTAATCTCTACTTGTTGAGATCTTACCTTTTATGAGAGGCAGTTTCAAATGCTTCTCCTGAAGGATTTTCTGATCCTACAAATCTAATGTACTTTCTCCTTTCTTTGACCTCCGATTTTTTTGTTTGATGTCTATTGAATGGATCTCTTTCTGCTTTGTATTGTAGTCATTTAGTTGTGACTCCTGTACTCCTACTCTCGCTGTGTTTAGATTCTTTGAAGAAAAATTCCTTCAGGGAGAGAAGAGCTAGAAAGCTGTTGGAGACCTACCTTGTGTTTGTATCTTCTATCTGAAGAACAGTGACACTGTCCTAACCTAGGGTGGGTAGGAGGTAGACAGGCAGGCACTAAATTGTCCAAAATCACATGTGAGAGACAGAATTCAAAACTGCCTAGGCCTGAATGAGCAATGGGAGGGACCAGTAATGGTATCCAGAAGAAGTAACTGTAGCTGAAGGAGGACTCCCCAAGAGCCGCTGTGGTCTTCATGAGTAGAGAACCCACCTGTTAGAAAACCATAGTCTAGGAGGGAGGGAGCCAGGGAGTAGATATCCTGACCCTTTTCCCATTCTGCCTTCTAACCTGGTACTACAGTGGCTAAACCTAGTGGCTAGAGTGCAGGGGAGCTTGTTGATGTTGTTGCTGCTGCTGCTGCTGCTAAGTCGCTTCAGTCATGTCCGACTCTGTGCGACCCTGTAGACGGCAGCCCACCAGACTCCCCCGTCCCTGGGATTCTCTAGGCAAGAACACTGGAGTGGGTTGCCATTTCCTTCTCCAATGCAAGAAAGTGAAAAGTGAAAGTGAAGTCACTCAGTCGTGTCCAACTCTTGGACTATAGCCCACCAGGCTCTTCTGTCCATGGAATTTTCCAGACAAGACTGAGTCTGGAAAAAAGTCAGTCTCCTGGTGCTTAAATTGGTATGTAAAAGGACAGAGTGTGAATCTGTATGGAGATGGACAATTTCCAGTTAAAAAATGGAAGTTATAGATAATCTGTCTTAGTAATATTGGACTCAGATGGAGTCACAGGGCATGGCTGGACCAATGACTGAGCGAAAAAAGATTTTCCATTGGCCTTTTAGGCCCAGAATCAATTAGGAAATCTACAGTAAACAGAGTGACTGCAGCTAATTCTTGGATCTAATTTTAGGCATTGGTGAAATAATGTCATGAGCATTGACTAGCATCTGCTAAAGGCAATAATTTCCTATTATGATGAGGCACAACAGATCTTTCCATTTGGGGTAGAGAAAAATCGTGTACTTGCTTACTGGAAAAAGAGTCAGGGAAGAAATCAGCCCAGCAGTGTTGTTTTGGAGAGACTGCCTGGAGTTTGCGAGAGGAAACGAAAGGCCTGAAGACTTACCAGGGAACAAAGTGCTTTCACAGTGGGCACAGCCAGAGAAGGTCACTTGGTAGACCAGATTAAGATGTATAATTTAGTGTGTGGCACCTGCAGAGCTGCTGTGTTTTAGTCAAAGCAGAGTGAGGCATTGCTGCTTGAAATAGGCCTATGAACTCAGCATGGAATTGTATATAATCCCACTTCATAGTCCTTTCTTTATTATTTTTTAAAATTTTATTTATTTTACTTTTGGCTACGTTGGGTCTTTGTTTTGCTTTGCAAAGGCTTTTTCTCGTTGCTGTAAGTGAGGGCTACTCTTTGTTGTGGTGCACAGGCTTCTCATTGCAGGGACTTCTCTTGGGGTGGAGCTCAGGCTCTAGAGGGTGCAGTCTTCAGCAGTTGTAATACACGGGCTGAGTTGCTCTGTGGCCAGGTCTAGCTGCTCTGTGGCATGTGGGATCTTCTGAGATTGAACCCATGTCCTCTCCATTGGCAGGCGGATTCTTATCTACTGTACCACCAGGGAAGTCCCTTTCCTTGTATTTTGCTTTTTTTCTTTTTTCCACTCCTAAGATTTACGGTTCCTTTTCTCTGGCTTCTCAGATGGAAAATATATGAAATGATTCAACATTGTACTGTACTCTGACTTGTTAATGGATTGTCCCAGAGAAGCTTTTGCTCTGCTCAGAAGCCTTATTTTGATGTGGAGCATCCTGGAGTGCTGAGGTTGAAGTTCATTTGTTCAGGGCAGACTTCTGCAAAAAGGAAGCATTTTGTAGTTTTTTTGGTCCTCTTATAGGTATCACCAAGTAGTATTTTCAGTTAGTGGATTGGAAGCTTAGAAATTAAATCTTCCGTGTCACAGAGGATCTAAAATTTGAAGGAAGAAAGAACATGAGGTATGTTTATCCAGATCCAGACACTGGCAGGGATGCTAGACTAATGGCTGAATTCTGACAGTCTGTTCTTGCCTGAGAGAGGGAGATTTAGGGAGAACCACAGATAGTTTTTCCATGCTCCAGAGCAGTTCTATAATTATTCACTGATGATAGCAGAGGATGTACACAATGAGTTTGTTTGATAAAAATAATTTCAAACTGTGGAAGAGAATGGGGAAGTAAGTTTGAAAATGTTTGTATTTCTTTGCAACAATCTATCTTAAATTTGGATGTTCCAATGATTCTAAAATTCATCCTTGGACCAGAAAACATGAGATTATCTTTTCTTTTCCATAATTTCCTCTAAGATGTGCTGTGGTTGCCAAATTCGAGCAAGTTGGATTGTCTTTGTGCCACTAGTATATCAAAACTTGTGTTCTTGTGCATTCAGTGGAAGCACTTGTTCTTTTCAACTGATTCTCCCTTGTTATTAATCTATTGTCCTCAGTCCCTACCTTCCACTGCAGATAATGTTTTTTGCTTGGAATTTTTTGTTAAATGATAAGGCCCAGAGAGAAGAAATACGAATACCTTCTCTATGATCATTGGAAACTCAGGAATTCTGAACACATGGTATGAACATTTACGTATGGATTTGGACCCCCAGAATCTGGTAGAATAGTATTTCATCTTGGAAGCAGCAACACCTCTGTGACACTAAAAAAAAAAATTTTTTTCTGGACTCTAAGAATGGAAATCTTCTCTTTGACAATTCATGGGGACTTATTTCTGTCGAGTATCCTGCCATGCACCACAGCCAGTGTTGAGATCTATAATCTCAAAGTCACACCTTTCATTTTCTATGCCCTATGTTTTGATCCCTGATTGAAATGGTCTCCATCATGATATGATACCTTGTGATTTTTTTTACTAATTTTATGGTATTTCTTGCAAAAGAAATGTAGTAAAGATAATTGTAGCAGGTCTTTGAGAAGGGATAATAGATAAAAGTTGAAGCTAAGAATTTATGGATGCAACTGGATATGTGACTTCTGTTACTCTCAGAGAAGGGAGAAAGAAACTTTTGCCATTGATAGGATTGGTTGGCCAAAAATTCAGTCCATATTATAGATTTTTCCATAACATCTTAACAATATTATGGAAGCCCTATGGTTTAATATTGGAGAAGGAAATGGCAATCCACTCCAGTATTCTTGCCTGGAGAATCCCATGGACAGAGAAGCCTAGTATAGCTTTAGCTTCTGAGATGTGGGTTTTGGTCTCAGTTTGGCTACACTGATCAAAAGATTTAAATCTAGAGTTTATAAACTTATAATAAAAGCATAATAATTTAGACTATTGAACTTCAGTTTATTTAGATACAAAGTCTGGGGAGTTATCTTACTTCTTATTTCTTTCTCAGCCTCTTTTGAGGTTTCTTTTTCCTCCATTTATTTTTTTAATATCTGTCTTCCCAGTACTGTACTCCGTAACCTTTTCTCAGTCTGCATACTCTCCTTGAGTAACTTCATCCAAACCCGTGACCCATCCAGACTCCATACTGCTTGCATCCTGGTTCTTTGCATTGCTGAGTAGTTTCGAGTTGCATCCTGAATATTTGGAATATTATACACTCTTGGTAATGTTTTCCCCTTTTCAGGCAGCCAGCCTGGTTTAGTTCAAGCTAGAAATTCCGATCAGTCTTCTGTTGGTTGTGGTTTTAATGTCAACGTTCAGAGCTTTTGCAGTGTTCTTTGGGGCTTTCCCATGCACGTGCTACAGTTGCACCTATAGGAGGGTAGCATGCAGGATCTTAGTTCCCTGGTTCAGTTCAGTTCAGTCCAGTCGCTCAGTCGTGTCCGACTCTTTGCAACCCCATGAATCACAGCACGCCAGGCCTCCCTGTCCATCACCAACTCCTGGAGTTCACTCAAACTCATGTCCCATCGAGTCGGTGATGCCATCCAGCCATCTCATGGTCATCCCCTTCTCCTTCTGCCCCCAATCCCTCCCAGCATCAGGGTCTTTTCCAATGAGTCAGCTGTTTGCATGAGGTGGCCAAAGTATTGGAGTTTCACCTTCAGCATCAGTCCTTCCAATGAACACCCAGGACTGATCTCCTTCAGAATGGACTGGTTGGATCTCCTTGCAGTGCAAGGGACTCTCAAGAGTCTTCTCCAACACCACAGTTCAAAAGCATCAATTCTTCAGCAGTCAGCTTTCTTCACAGTCCAACTCTCACATCCATACATGACCACTGGAAAAACCATAGCCTTGACTAGACAGACCTTTGTTGGCAAAGTAATATCTCTGCTTTTGAATATGCTATCTAGGTTGGTCATAACCTTCCTTTCAAGGAGTAAGTATCTTTTAATTTCATGGCTGCAATCACCATCTGCAGTGATTTTGGAGCCCCCCAAAATAAAGTCAGACACTGTTTCCCCATCTATTTCCCATGAAGTTCCCTAACCGGGGATCAAATTGAGACCCCAGCATTGAAAGAATGGAGTCTTAACCACTGAACCACCAGGGAAGTCCTGGAGGTCTGTCTCCTAGTCCGAAGGTCTGTCAGTTTTTTGTTTATTTTTTTTCCCAAAGTCTTTTGCATACTGCTTAGGATCAAGTCCACACATACACAGTTGGGGGTGAATTCCGGAGTTCATAAATCACTGATTGGGTTATTTTCTAAGCTCCCCATATTTGGAGGACTCTCTGGGGCTTTTCAGTCTTCTGACTATAAACCTGAGACTTATCCACCTCTACTTCAAACTTCCTGGAACTGTACTGACATCTGGGGCCAAGGAGGGGCAGAACAAAGAGACAAAAAGGTAGAAAGGAGCAGAGATTTGTCCCCACTGTCTTGGGACTACACTTTCTCTGATCAAAGAGGGACATTCTTTTTTAGAGTTTTAGGTGCCAACGGACTCCTGCTGCTGCTGCTGTCACTGTCAGGAGATATCTTTTCTACTTCTGATTCTGTACTAGAAGATTTCCTCCAGAACTTTTTCTGTTTGTGCTGTTACTCACTTTCATGTTGCAGGGTGATCTGAGTCTAGGCCAAGGGGCTGGCTACTGGAGGAAAAAATGGACAAATTTAACTGCAATAAAGCAGTTGGATGACACTTCAAAGTCCACTCTGCTTCACCAACTGGCTTGCTACTGTTGACTTTCCAGAGTACTCAGATAACTACTCCATGCATTCTGTATAGATTTTAAAGGTGTGTTCAGTGGTTGAATCAGGATGGAGTGTGATTATCTTGCATAGAACTTATATATGATATGAAAGTGAAAGTGTTAGTTGGCTCAGTTGTGTCTGACTCTTTGCGACCCCGTGGACTGTAGCCCACCAGGCTCCTCTGTCCATGGGATTCTCCAGGCAAGAATACTGGAGTGGGTTGCCATTTCCTTCTCCAGGGGATCTTCCAGACCCAGGGATCCAATCTGGGTCTCCCGCATTGCAGGCAGATTCTTTACCATCTGAGCCACTAGGGAAGCCCAGTAACCCTAGTCTTACTTAGCCCTTCTTGGTCTAGTCTCCACTTTGCTTCTGGAGTGATTTTTCTATAATTCAAATCTAAACAAGCAGCATGCCTTGCTTAGGATTCTTTAATGATTCGCCATGGCTCCTGGGATGTTCTAGCTCCTTAGCCTGTGTTCAGTACAGTCTTTTAACACACTTCTAGTCCCCAGTGCCCAGATTGGAGAAAATGCAGTTTCCCAAGAATATGGGACAAACTCCTGTTTCTGTTTTTTTTTTTTTTTCCTCTCTCTGTTCTGCGACTCCCTGGCCTTAGACATGGGCACCAAAAAGAGCATTCTGTATTGAAATTTCTATGTGGAAGTGTCTTTTTTAAAAAATAGTAGCTTCATGCCTTGAATTGTGGTTTTATTGCTATAAAATCCCATCTCATAATTTCCTAAAACTTGGCTTTAGTTTCGCAACCATGACTAATATACATAATACTAACCATGACATTTTCTCCATGTGTATAATCAAGACTTATAAAGACAAGGAGAAAAAAGTAGTTAACCCTATAGAAGAGCACAGTATGTCTATAATTTTCGCAAAAGATATAGCCTTCATATGAGTCTATTCCTCCTTATTTTCTGTATTAGAATTTTCAAGAGTTCTACTTGACAGGTACAGATGCAGTGAGTTTCTGGTGCTCTGACCCTGAATTATATTGCTTAAGGGACAGCCTTGGAGAACAGCATTTTGTCTGATCAGACATGCCAAAATACGAGTTGTGAAAGTAGCGAGATGTGAGACATATTTGAAGAAATAATGTGAGTAATACCAAGCTAGCAAAATAAAGGAACTCTTCTATTCAAATTTCTTGAAAAATTAGTTCAGCATTAGGAGGCAGTGAATAAGGAGCCACTTTACCTACAAAGCCATGAAATGACACGGATCTAGGTTTTATTCTTCCTTCTTTTGAGCCATATGGCCGTAGACCAGGGTCCTTAATTAAGGACCCTCTTGGGTCCTTAATCTCTCTGAATTTCAATTTCTTCATCTCTAAAAGGGAAATATGTTTGTTAAATGAGATAGCAAAATAAAAGTGAGCACATGTTTATATTCAATACATAAAATTCCCTCTCTTAGGGCATAGACTTTTAAAATAGGCTATCATGGTTTCATCTGAAATCATAGCATGAACTTTGTGCTGCTACTCTGAACAGATTATATATATATATATAAAAAAAAACTTTGACTCTTCCCCTTCTCCCACATCACACACTTCTTCTAATCCAGGGAAACTGAGAAGATAAGAACTAGAGGAGAGTGATGCTTGAAGGCAGGACAAGACCTTTCCCATCTTTGTGCAACTTAGGATAATAGCACTTCAGCAGCTTCACTTCAGTTTTTTGACAGTTCCTAAGTTGAACTCTCAATGCTTAGCATCATGAAGAGTGGGTATTGGCAGCTATGCAGTTGCTTTTATAACTGGTTGTTTATGACTGTTTTACCACTTCCGAACAAAAAAACCACCTCCAAAATGTGTTCTTAGATATATTCAGAGAGTTTGTACTATTAAGAATCTATACATATGGGCACCTTTAAGAAAGGCCAGGAATGAGCATTTTAGACAAGTTTTAGAGATATTATAGTTGAATTGAAACAATCCCATAGAAAGCTGTGAGAGAGGCAAGGCCTCAGCTGGCCTCCCATTTCTTCTCTGCTTCCTCTCTTCTTGCCCTTTAACCCCTGTGAGTACCCCGAGTCCTTCTGGAACTTCTGGGTTGACCAGATGGTTGCTTTTTTTTTCTTTCTTTTCTTTTTACTTTCATTTTATCCCTCTTATTTTCATATGTCTTCAGTAAGGAGTCTCTGTTAAAAAGCTCTTCTTCCTTTCTCTCTTCCTACTCTCAAAATGTAGTTTTATGTAGAGACCTGAGATATCACTGAGGATATCAATGGTTAATAAATGGTTATTATGTTACCCTCCCCAGGGGATTTCTTTTTAAGCTTGGAAGTCCTGAAGACTGGGCAGTGCCTTCATTTGAGAAATGAAGTGTCATAATATAGAATTCTAAGCTCATGATTGTGTGGAGGGATGTTAGCCAGAGAGACGCCCCTGGGAAACTTCACATCACAGGAGGGAGCAGCTGCCTTCCCCATCGATGTGACATTTCAGCCACTTTGACGGTGAAGTCATTGATTGAAAGTCCATACAGGGCCCGCAATGGCTTACAGATTTTTCCTTTTTCTCTGCCATTCCATTTGACTTTAGATAGGCAAGAAGTAGGAAAACAAACAAACAACAACAACAACAACAAAACAAAGAGAATCTGATTAAGATGCCTGAGTTACTTCTTTTAAATTTAAAATTAAGCATTTTCACTTTTAGCTCTTTTAGCAGAATTTATGAATTGTGTCCAGAAGAGACGTCAGATTTGTGCCTAATATCTTTCCTCTGTATTTCTTTAAGTTACATAGAGTGTGTGTTAGTTGCTTGTCATGTCTGACTATTTGTGACCCCATGGATGATAGCCCACCAAGTACTTTGTCCATGGAGTTCTCCAAGCAAGAATACTGGAGTGGGTTGCCATTTCCTACTCTAGGGGATCTTCCTGACTCAGGGATGGAACCCGGGTCTCTTGCATTGCAGGCAGATTCTTTACTGTCTGATCCATAATCTCAAATCTTAGAAGGTGCTTCTTGGAGAGTAAAAAGGTTTGACTCATTTTTGCAAAGTACTCTTCCAAATCCGAGTTACTAAAATGGTTATGTTTTCTAAGGATCTCAAAGTCCCCTCTCCTCAGGATTTCTGGGAAGTATGTTAGCTCTGCTTTATAGAAGAACCTAAACGAAACCTTGAGAAGTTGAGAGACCTGCTTAGGGTATACATTAAGTTCCCGCATAGGGCAAAGGGACAAAGGGACTTTTGTCTTGGGGCTAATACTAGAGCACTCTCCTATTCTCAGCTGTAGAAAAGCTTTGCTAGTCAAGGGTGGGCTGGCAGCGGGGAAGAGGTTACAGTCAGCCTTCTGGCTGATGTCTTGAGTTGACTGAGCAGCCAGAGAGGAAGAGTAAGACCGGTAACGCTTTGATTTCTGTCGGTATGTGATTCCTGCAGTCTGTTAAGACTAGCTGCTTTCCTCCCATTTCCCTCACAGGCAGTCTCGTTGCTGGAGATGACTGTCAGCTGCTTTCCCCACACTGCCACCATCACATGCCCCACCACTGGAGCCTCAGAAGCCTGACCACAGACCAGCATCTCCGAGGCATGAATAATTAGGTAGGCATAATGGAAGGCACTCACTGCACCCTCCAATTGCGTAAACCCATTACCGAAGTCTGCTACATCAGCTTCTATCTTCCAAGGGGCGAAGTCAGAGGATTTTCGTACAAGGACACTGTAACTCTAGACAGAGCCAGTAAAGGGTTTCACAACTGCTACCAAGTCAGGGAGGGGTCCGACCTCCACAGCCTCAGTCGGCAGCCAAACGAACATCCAGGCGACATCTTTTTCAAGCCGACTCCCACGAAAGACATTCTGACTGAACTGTACAAACTCACTGCCGAGAGGGAGAGACTGCTGGCCGGTCTGCTGAGCTCAGGCCACATCCTGGGGATTACGATGGGGAACCAGGAGGGGAAGCTGCCTGAACTCTCTGTGAGCCTGGCCTCTGAGGATGACTGTTTCCAGAGTGCTGGCGACTGGCTTGGGGAGCCCTCAGTGGGCTGTCTCAACAAGAGGAGCTCCCACGGGAACAAAAAGGCCCGGAGGTTTGGTGGAAGGAGAGAGAGCTTTGAGGGGCTCTCTCAAAGCTCCCTGCAGAAGAGGACAAAAAGAAAGGGGCATGGAGGACAGGAATTGGCTCCTCTGCGGGGGAAGGACCAGGCCTATTTCAGCAGTTCTCTTCCTCTCTCTCGAACAAGGTCTCATCTTTGGCTTCTGGAGGAGAGAGGCAACTTGCTCCTCAATGGGGAGCTTACTTCATCCCTGCAGAGGAGAGAGAGATGCACCCTAGAGGCCCCCAGGACACTGGATGCTGACTCTGCCTTGGGAAGCATCAAGAAGCCTTCTGAAGATGCAGGGCTAGGAAGAGGCGGGCTGCCCCCTGACTGCAGCTCCACGGAGCCAGGGGATGATAGAGCTACGGAGCTGAAGAGAACCCCTCGCAGGCTGGTGCATCAGCAAACAGGCTTGACTGAAAGTCACAAGGAGCCTGAGAAAGAACCAGCGGCAGAGAGACGCCGGAGAGCGAAGGCTGCTGAGTGGACTCATAGGAAGAAGCCTGTCTCCAGAGTGGTGGCCAGAGTCCAGGATCTGCCCACTCAGGTACAGCGAGTAGTCAAAACGCATCCTGAGGGTGAGGGAAAGATCGCCCCTGGCCTAGCAGCCCCAGCTGAGTTCACACCAGGTGCAGACTTGCTCACCCTCCCGGGAGCTGAGGCTGGGGCCTGGGGAGCCAGGGGCCTGGACCAGGAACAGCAAAGGGACAGGTCATGGCAGCCATCAGCTGGGGAATGCCCCCCAGCCAGCACTGAGGGGGCTGTGAACAAGGTCCTCCTGAAGGTGATAGAGAGCGAGAAGTTAGATGCTGCTGCTGAGGGCAAACGGCTGGGCTTTCCCTTTGGCACAGTTGGCGCCCACACCCTCCCAGAAACCAGGAGCAGGAGGGGAGCTGGGCTTGGAAGAGGCAGCCGCAAAACCTCGTTTCTGGATCTGCCCCGTGGTGGCGTGGACCCTGGAAGTGATGAGAAAAGGCTGCCCCCACTAGCGCTGGCTGCTCCTGGCACGGTAATTAATAATTCAGCCTTTCCACCCAGCACGCGCAAACGGATGTCGCCTGTTCCCTCACCTCTCTCTCCAAGGCTCCCCAGCCCTCAGCAGCATCATAGGATCCTCCGGCTCTCCTCACCGCCTGGAGAGAGAGAAGCCACTCTTGATGACTCTCTTTCTGGAAGGAGCCGTGCTTTCTCTGGGTCCCTCTCTGCTGACACCTTGGAGCCACCATCCTCTGCCAAGGTCACGGAGACCAAAGGGGCCAGCTCGACCTCCCTCAGAGTGGGCCAACCTCGGCTGGTGCCCGGGGAACCTTTGGAAAAGACCTTGGGGCCCGGGAGGACCACAGCTCAGCCCCAGCACCAGTCACCTCCAGGTTAGTCCCAGTTTAAAATGCTTTACATGTGTTCACGGGCGACCCACAGGCAATCTGCTCATGCTATTCAGAGACTGGCTAATTAACAATGAATCAATATTCCTTGGCCAAGTCAATTCACCTTGTAACAGTACAGCTGGGACTGTTATTAAGGAGTGTGGAGGTGGTGTTGACTTATGGGGTTAGGGGTGTAGTTGCTTCTAGAAGCAATATTTTGTAAATGCCTTTAATTTTTTTCATTTGTTTGTTTTGGCATGCTCTAAAGCTGCCTCCATGGTTGCTGAACACAGGACTCTCAAAGGAAACAGGACTGGGCAGAGAGAAGTAGCGACTTGTCACTGCCTTTGATGCTGATTGGCCCCTTGACCTAAATTCTGCTCTTCACACTGCTGGGGTAGCCTGGATTGGTTGGGATTCCCTAAGAGTGGAAGCATACTGTGTCTTTGCTCCTCTATTGTCAGAGGTTTCAGGTTTTGGTTTTGCTTCTTTATAGTGATCACTTTTGTAAGTGGTCTTATTTTATGACAAAAAAAATTTTTTTTAAATACTAGAAGAGGGATGAATTCCTTCTAACTTGAAGAAACTTGGTTCAGATTTTGTGGTTTTTTTTAACTCTTTTTTTATTTCTCAAATCAGCACAAAGTAATGTTTATCATGAAGTTATGTTTTATATATGGGTTTTTGCTGTTACTGGTATAACATCGTGTCTTATGCAGAAAGTGCTAAAGAGCTAATTTGGCTTGTATGTTTCATGTGATTTAAAATTTTACATGAAAATAGTTCTGGCGGTTCTATAAGTGAGTTCAGTAAGACCCAAAGAGTTTATTAAAGTGCCACTCCTGTATTCACACAATGTTCCAGTTCAGTGCAGCCAGGTACCCAGGGTATTGCATGCCCTTGTGTAGGTAATAGGTTCTTTTTCAGTAGTCATTTCACAGCATATGGTCAATGCCTTGTCTAGGCTTGTGATATAACATAGAGTCCCTTAAAGGTGAGAGGAAACATCGTGTGAAATTTTTGAGATAAAAGTATCTATCTAGGAAAGAGGAATTTTAAAAGCTTCTGTTCATTTTGGACTCTTGCCATTTTAGAAATTTCTCTAAATCACTGATCCAGGGTGTGATTCTTTAAAGTGTAGTAAATGTTCTTCATTTTGTGTTTGTAGTATACTGCTCTCAGTTTGATGAAACTTGCTACTTCCTAATAGAACCAAACTGCTTCATCAGCGAAGTCATAGAATTGTAGATTTTATGTCATGTGTCATAGAACCCTAGTGATGAAAATCCTTTCTCTGTGTGGATGCTGGAGCTTTCAAAATATGGAAAGGAAGCTCTCTGCAATTATTAGACAGAGACTAATAATAATTATTATTCTAGAGACTGGGCATGCAAGAGCCACCACAACCCCAAAGGCTCTTTTCAAAAGTCACACTAAATCCTATGACTGGGTGTGCCACTTCTCCAGAAACTACAATAAGTACACTGAATTTCAGTAAATGTCCCCCCATCCCAACTTAGAATTATCTTTTTATTTTGTTGTCCTTTTTCTATTAAAAAAAAGATATTATAAAAGTTCTATTGCATCTGGGTCAAGGTAGGCACACAGAGGACATTCAGTTTCTCTGATGACTGACCTTGAACTCACTGAAGGGCCAGTTCAACAGATGGTCACCCTTTCATGAGACCTCTCCATACAGTTGCTCAGAACCATTCCCTTTCCTTGGCCCAGCTTTCTGCTGGGATCTTCACAGCACTTTAGGATCCAGTCATTAAAATCACGTGGATTCCTTGGCAGGAAGACTGCCTGTGCTCCTAACATTTTATTTAAAAAAAAGGCGTTGGAAGGCAGAAAAATGGGAGCAGGAAAAACCTTGTTTTTCTGGCATGGGTAACTTCTCTTTTGCTGGGACCTTCCTCTGGGACATCCAAACATTGTTTCTTATCATCATCCTTTGAAAAGTGTGAAGGGAGGGAGTTCTCCAGATACTGTTTTTCATCTGTATCTTGTGTTCCTGTCTCCTGTCTCCCATCAGTCCCCCTTCTCTGTAGCCATGATCCTCATTTTTTTATGGATCCTTCAGTGACTTTCAGCAGCCGGTGGGTCCACACAGGGAGAATTTTCCTGCTTCTAGCTGCCTTTGTGTTTCATTTCACTTCTCCTACCTCCATATCCCAACGGAGGCCTCAGACAGCCCCATGTGAGGGTGGATCATTCATTTACCATCACCCAACAGTAGCCCTTTATCTGAGTCCAGTTCCCACCTTTCTCCCACGTTAGCTATTAACCAAGTTGAGTTTATGGTCTGTAGACATTTATTTCCTGTGGAAATAGCATCTGGGCATTTAATTGAAGTGATGCGATTAAGGTTATTGAAAGCGCTTATTAACTACTCAAGTAAGAGATTAAGTCTGGCAAAATAATGAGATCTGTTTCCAGTTGGAGGGCTCTGTAGTGTTATGGGCAAGTAGTAATTCCCAGGAAAGACTGAAACCTGGTTCTCCTTCTCGCAAGACCAGGCAGTGAAAGCCAGCATTACCATCCACACGGGAAATGGCGTGACCGCTCTTGGTCCACCTCCTTTTGGCATTATAATTTTCCTTACTTTTCATTCCCAGGTCTGTGCACAGGAATTTCTTGTCTGATGGTGATATGATCAAACAGAGAATATGTTAACAATGGATGGTGGCCAGATTTGTCTTCTCTGGCCCTCCTCTTCCCACACCCTCACCCTCACTTCACTGCCACTCTGGTTTTATGGAAACTGCTGTATGTTATGTTCCCAAGCCTTTGTGGAATGTAATATTTTCTCAAGCCTGAGGGACTCTAGTTGTGTTAACCTGGATAGTGATATCCTTGGGACTGGGATTCCCTTCTGTTTTTCTGGCCTTCTTTTACCTTTGATCTGAAATAGACCCTTTTAATGCCGGAAGAATCACATGGAACTTGGGTCACCATGCTCAGGAAGACCCCCAGTGCTGCAGTGCTCTGCTCAGCAACCTCATGATCTTTCTCCTTTGAAGTTACTGAGGTGGTGATGGAGCCACGTGCCTCAGGCATAGTTCCTTTTGGTATTGTGAATCATTTGATCAGTGCTTGTGCCCATCAAAAGATGTAATTAATGTCAACTGATTAAGGATTGAGAGGCATATTTATAGTAGATTTTGTTGTTTTTAATGCTAGTGTCAAAGCTTTGATTTCTCTTTGGACAACATTATGGGAAGTAGATATCAATTCCCCCTGTATTGATATTGAGGTTTGATAAATCCCCCAAAAATTTTTAAGAAGCTCCACAATACTAATGGCTATATCCAGCCATTGAAGCTGACTACTAAAAGTATGTAACACATAGAAAATTATCTGTAATTTATGTTGACAGAAAGTAAGATCAGGGCTTCCCTGGTGGCTCAGTGGTAAAGAATCTGCCTGCCAATGAAGGAGACACAGGTTCAATCCCTGATCTGGGAAGATTCCATGTGTAATTGAAACTATATGTAACTTTGACCTACCAACCCTATTTTAGGACTTTAGGTCACAGAAATAGATGCACTAGTAAGAATATATGTATAAGGGTGTTTATTGCAACATTATGTGTAGTAGCCAAAGCAGCTGGAAAAAAAAAATGGAGTGTCAATCAATGGAGAAATAGCTACATAAATTTAAATATATTTAATCTCTAAAGAATGGAACTAGATATTTAGTAAGTTGAAAAATAAGGTAGAGTATGCTCTTTTTTTCTAAAGACTGAAAATCACACTCCTTTCTATATATGAGTATATATGTTTGCTGTGGGTTTGTATATCATGGAAACAGTGTAAAGAAAGATAGTCCAAGGTGTTCACATTCTATATCTAAGGGCAAGGCAAGGAGAAGGTGAGTGAGGGGAAGGGGAAAGAACCAGAAGTACTGGGGAAGAGCTTTGACTTTGCTTTACGTATTTTTACACTGGTTGTAACAAACGTGTTACTTTTATGATTTTTAGAGTTGTTGTTCAGTAGCTAAGTGGTGTCTGACTCTTTGTGACCCCACGAACTGCAGCATGCCAGGCTTCCCTGTCGTTCACTATCTCCCTAGGTTTGCTCAAACTCATGTTCTTTGAGTCAGTGATGCCATCCACCATCTCATCCTCTATTGCCTTCTCTTCCTTCTGCTCTCAGTCTTTTCAAGCATCAGGTTCTTTTCCAGTGAGTCAGCTCTTCACGTTAGGTGGCCAGGTTATTGGAGCTTCAGCTTCTGCATCAGTCTTTCCATTCAGGGTTGATTTCCTTTATGACTGACTGATTTGATCTCCTTGCTGTCCAAGGGGCTCTCATGAGTTTTCTCCAGCACCACAGTTCGACAGGATCAGTTCTTTGGTGCTCAGTGTTCTTTATGGTCCAACTCTCTGGAAAAAACATAGCTTTGGCTATATGGATCTTTGCTGGCAAAGTGATGTCTCTGTGTGTGTGTTTTTATTTTATTTTATTTTTTTATCGAAAGATAGTTGTTTTACAGAATTTTCTTGTTTTCTATCAAACCTCAACATGAATCAGCCATAGGTATACATATATCCCCTCCCTTTTGAACCTCCCTCCGATCTCCCTCCCCATCCCCCTCCCCATCCCACCCCTCTAGGTTGATACAGAGCCCCTGTTTGAGTTTCCTGAGCCATACAGCAAATTCCCGTTGGCTATCTATTTTACATATGGTAATGTAAGTTTCCATGTTACTCTTTCCATACATCTCACCCTCTCCTCCCCTCTCCTGATGTCCGTAAGTCTATTCTCTATGTCTGTTTCTCCATTTCTGCTCTGTAAATAAATTCTTGAGTACCATTTTTCTATATTCCGTGTATGTGCATTAGAATACAATATTTATCTTTCTCTTTCTGACTCACTTCACTCTGTATAATAGGTTCTAGGTTCATCTACCTCATCAGAACTGACTCAAATATGTTCCCTTTTATGGCTGAGTAATATTCCATTGTGTATATGTACCACAAATTCTTTATCCATTCACCCATCCATGGATACTTAGGTTGCTTCCATGTTCTAGCTATTGCTGCAGTGAACAATAGGATACTTGGTTTCTTCAGGATATATGCCTAGGAGTGGGATTGCTGGGTCATATGGTGGTTTTATTCCTAGTTTTTTAAGGAATCTCCATACCATCTTCCATAGTGGGTGTATCAATTTACATTCCCATCAACAGTGCAAGAGCGTTCCCTTTTCTCCACACCCTCTCCAGCATTTACTGTTTGTAGACTTTTTGATGATGGCCATTCTGAACAGTGTGAGGTGATACCTCATTGTGGTTATGATTTGCATTTCTCTAATAATGAGTGATGTTGAGTATCTTTTCATGTGTTTGTTAGCCATTTGTACGTCTTATTTGGAGAAATGTCTGTTTTTCCCACTTTTTGATTGGGTTGTTTGTTTCTCTAGCATTGAGTTGTACGAGCTGCTTGTATATTTTGAAAATTAATCCTTTGTCAGTTGTTTCATTTGCTATTTTTCTCGCCCGTTCTTAGGGTTGTCTTTTCACCTTGCTTAGAGTTTCCTTTACTGTGCAAAAGCTTTTAAGTTTAATCAGGTCCCACTTGTTTACTTTTGTTTTTATTTCCATTACTCTAGGATGTGGGTCATGGAGGATCTTGCTTTGATTTATGTCATCAAGGATTCTGCCTATGTTTTCCTCTAAGAGTTTTATAGTTTCTGGTCTTACATTTAGGTCTTTAATCCATTTTGAGTTTATCTTTGTGCATGGTGTTAGGAAGTGTTCTAATTTCATTCTTTTACATGTAGCTGTCCAGTTTTCCCAGCACCATTTATTGAAGACTGTATCTTTGCCCCATTGTATATTCTTGCCTCCTTTGTAAAAATTAGGTACCCATAGGTGCATGGGTTTATTTCTGGGCTTTCTATCTTATTCCATTGGCCTATATTTCTGATTTTGTACAAGTACCATAGTGTCTTGATGACTGTAACTTTGTAGTATAATCTGAAGTCAGGAAGGTTGATTCCTCCAGCTCCATTCTTCTTTCTCAAGACTGTTTTGGCTATTCGGGGTCTTTTGTGTTTCCATATGAATTGTGTAATTTTTTGTTCTAGTTCTATGAAAAAATGCCATTGGTAATTTGATAGGGATTGCACTGAATCTGTAGATTACATTTGGTAGTATAGTCATTTTTACAATATTGATTCTTCCTACCCAGGAACATGGAATATCTCTCCATCTGTTTATGTCATCTTTGATTTCTTTCATCAGTGTCTTATAATTTTCTGTGTACAGTTCTTTTGTCTCCGCAGGTAAGTTTATTCCTAGATATTTAATTCTTTTTGTTGCAATGGTGAATCGGATTTATTCCTTAATTTCTCTTTCTGATTTTCATTGTTAGTGTATAGAAATGCAAGTGATTTCTCTGTATTGATTTTGTATCCCTCAACTTTGCTAAATTCGCTGATTAGCTCTCGCAATTTTCTGATACTATCTTTAGGGTTGTCTATGTACAGTATCCTGTACAATATCTGCAAACAGTGAGAGCTTTACTTCTTCTTTTCCAGTGGATTCCTTTTATTTCTTTTTCTTCTCTGATTGCTGTAGCTAGGACTTCCAGAACTATGATGAATAATAGTGGTGAAAGTGGACACCCTTGTCTTGTTCCTGATCTTAGGGAGAGTGCTATTAGTTTTTCACCATTGAGAATAATGTTGGCTGTGGTCTTCTCATATATGGCCTTTACTATGTCAAGGTAGGTTCCTTCTTTGCCCATTTTTTTGAAGACTTTTAATCATAAATAGGTGCTGAATTTTGTCAAAGGCTTTTTCTGCATCTATTGAGATTATCATATGGCTCTTATCTTTCAATTTAATATGATGTATCACATTGATTGATTTGCATATATTGAAGAATCTTTGCATCCCTGGAATAAACCCAACTTGGTCATGGTGTATGAGCTTTTTGATGTGTTGCTGAATTTTGTTTGCTAAAATTGTGTTGAAGATTTTTGCATCTATGTTCATCAGTGATACTGGCCTGTAGTTTTCTTTTTTTGTGTTGTTTTTGTCTGGTTTTGGCAGCAGGGTGATGGTGGCCTCATAGAATGTTTGGTAGTGTGCCTTCCTCTGCAATTTTTTGAAAGAGTTTTAAAAGGATAGGCATTAACTCTTCTCTAAATATTTGATAGAATTCTCCTGTGAAGCCATCTGGTCCCAGGCTTTTGTTTTTTGGGAGATTTTTGATCACAGCTTCAATTTCAGTGGTTGTAATTGGGTTGTTCATAATTTCTATTTCTTCCTGGTTCTGTCTTAGATGATTGAACTTTTCTAAGAATCTGTCTATTTCTTCCAGGTTATTCATTTTATTGCCATATAACTGTTCATAATAGTCTCTTATAATCCTTTGTATTTCTGCACTGTCTGTTGTAACCTCTCCTTTTTCATTTCTAATTTTGTTGATTTGATTCT
The DNA here is from genome assembly GCF_001704415.2 of Capra hircus. Lineage (NCBI taxonomy): Eukaryota > Metazoa > Chordata > Mammalia > Artiodactyla > Bovidae > Capra > Capra hircus. Next base: position 73,572,325 of record NC_030817.1, on the reverse strand, counting down.
TCTCTCTTTTTTTCTTGAGTCTAGCTAAAGGCTTGTCAATTTTGTTTGTCTTCTCAGAGTACCAGCTTTTAGTTTTATTCATCTTTACTATTGTTTCTTTCATTTCTTTTTCATTTATTTCTGCTCAGATATTTATGATTTCTTTCCTTCTACTGATTTTGGGGGGGTTTTGTTCTTCCTTTTCCAGTTCTTTTAGGTGTAAAGTTAGGTTGTCTATTCGATATTTCTCTTGTTTCTTGAGGTAGGATTGCATTGCTATAAGAAGTTGTCATGTTTTCATTGTCTTGTCATTTGCATCTAGAAATTTTTTATTTCCCTTTTGATTTCTTCAGTAACCTGTTGTTTATTTAGAAACATGTTGCTTAATCTCCATGAGTTTGTTTTTCTTACAGTTTTTTTCTTGTAGTTGATATCTAGTCTCATTGAGTTGTGGTTGGAGAAGATGCTTGATATGATTTCTATTTTCTTAAATTTACCGAGGTTTGATTTGTAACCCAAAATGTGGCCTATCCTGGGGAACGTTCCATGTTCACTTGAGAAGAAGGTATATTCTTCTGCATTTGGATGGAATGTCCTGAAGATGTCAATGAAATCCATTTCATCTAATGTATCATTTAAGGCTTGTGTTTCCTTATTAATTTTCTGTTTTGATGATCTGTCCATTGGTGTAAGTGAGTGTTAAATTCTCCTGCTATTATTGTGTTGATGTCTCTGTTTTTATTATGCTGTCTAGGTTTGTTTAATATGCTGTCTAGCTTTTCTTCCAAGGAGCAAGCATCTTTTAATTTCATGGCTGCAGTCACCATCCGCAGTGATTTTGGAGCCCAAGAAAATAAAATCTGTCACTGTTATGATTTTCAAATTGTTACTGAACTAATTTTTAAAGAAAAATATACACCTGTACACCTATAGGGGTTGTGTGTGTGTATATATGTTTTGGGGTGGGTGGTGAATCTATACCACAATTTTCTGTGTCTTCCCCATGTTCTTTAAAGAAGCAAGAAGCTCCGTGTTGAGGTTAGAGCACTGTTACAAAGGAATATGCACGTTGCTAGTGAGCTATGACAGCCATGCTCCAGAAGGATTAGTCAGGAAAGCAGGATTAGATGAAAGGGAGCAATATCCAGAAACCAAGAGAAGAAGGAAGTTCAGAAAGGCTACTGAATCTCCTACACTGTTGGTGGGAATGTAAGCTGGCGCAGCCACTGTGAAAATACTATAGAGGTTCCTCAATTCAGTTCAGTTCAGTTGTTCAGTTGTGTCTGACTCTTGGAGACCCCATGTTCTGCAGCACGCCAGGCTTCCCTGTCCATCACTGACTCCCGGAGCTTGCTTAAACTCATGTCCCACCAAGTTGGTGAGGCCATCCAACCATCTCATCCTCTGTCATCCCCTGCTCCTCCTGCCTTCAGTCTTTCTCAGCATCAGGGTCTTTCCAATGGGTCAGTTCTTAGAATCAGGTGGCCAAAATACTGGAGCTTCAGCATCAGCATCAGTCCTTCCAATAAATGTTCAGGACTGATATCCTTTAGGATGGACTGGTTGGATCTCCTTGCAGTCCAAGGGACTCTCAAGTCCAAGTCTTCTCCAACACCACAGTTCAAAAGCATCAATTCTTTGGTGATTAGCTTTCTTTATGGACCAACTCTCACATCCGTAATGACTACTGGAAAAACCATAGCTTTGACTAGACAGACCTTTGTCAGCAAAGTAATGTCTCTGCTTTTTAATATGCTGTCTAGGTTTTTCATAGCTTTTCTTCCAAGGAGCAAGCGTCTTTTAGTTTCATGACTGCAGTCTCCATCTGCAGTGATTTTGGAGCCCCCCAAAATAAAGTCTGTCACTGCTTCCATTGCTTCCCCATCTATTTGCCATGAAGTGATGGGGCTGGATGCCATGATCTTTGTTTTTTTGAATGTTGAGTTTCAAGCCAGAGGTTCCTCACAAACCTGAAACTAGATTTGTTGTATGATCCAGCAATCTCACACCTGGGCATATATCTGCACAAAACTATAATTCAAAAAGATAAATGCATCCCTGTGTTCATAGCAGCAGTATTTACAGTAGCCAGGACATGGAAACAAGCTAAATGTCCATTGACAAAGGAATGGATAAAGAAGATGTGGTATGTATATGCAATGGAATACCTTTCAGTCGTAAAAGTGAATTAAATAATGCTATTTGCAGCAACATAGATTTGCTAGATTTTATCATATTAAGTGAAGTAAATCAGAAGAAACAAATACCATATGCTATAACTTATATGTAGAATCTAAAACATGACACAAATGAAGTTATTTAAGAAACAGAAACATACACACAGATACAGAGAACAGACTTGTGGTTGCCAAGGGGGAGGTAGGGTAGGAGAGGAATGGATTGGGAGTTTGGGATTAGTAGGTGCAAACAAGTGTATATAGACTGGCTAAACAGTGAAGACCTATTGTATAGCACAGGAAACTATATTCCTAGCCTGTAATAAACCATAATGGAAAAGAATGTATATATATACATTATACATATATATATAATCTTTCCCAATTATCATATATATATGAAAAAATGTATATGTATGTGTAACTGATCACTTCGCTGTACATCAGTAATTAACACAACATTGTAAATCATTACACTTCAATAAAATAAATTTTTTAAAAAAGAAAGTCTTCTGGGTTAGACAGGGTCCTGACAGGGAACAAATACCCCGGCCTGAAGGAGCAAGGGGAGTGGGGCTCAATGGAACCCAAACAGGGGAGCTTAAAGGGGAGGGCCACATGGCAAGAATGGTATCCTGTTGCAGAGGTACTTAGCAGAGAGGAAGCTGTGGAATAAATACCATGGCCTCACTTTCTGTTTGTCTTCTTCCTGAACTTCCTCCAAGTGAACCACCCAGAGGGCAGAGTGTAAGGAAGTGGGTGGGTGTCTCCAAGCTCAGCCTTCCAGGGCCCAGGGGAGAATGGAGAAGGGTCCGAGTAGATCTGGAGGGGCAAATGAGAGACAAGGTGATGCAGATAGGCTGCACCATGAAGACTAGGAGATGCAGAAAAACACAGGGGAATTTTAAAAGGGCAACACGATGAAAAAGAACGTGTGTGTATGTGCAGTGTGTGTTTTGATATAGAACCATGGTTATCTTTATAATAAGTGATTATTACAGCATTTCATGTCTTTGTCATATGACCTTTCTGCCTCTAAAGTACAAACTAGAGGAAGTGAAAGAAATAATTGAAAGATTTTGTGATACAGTTTTCAGTCTGTGGATTGAGAAAAAATCATCTAGGTTTTAAAAACAAAACTCTTATATTTAACGTCAATTGATAGCCCATTGTGCTTGACTGCTTTCTATGAAAAGCACAAAAGGAATTTTAAAATATCTTCCCCAATTATCTCAAGTTAAGATTAGCTAATAGCATATGAAATACAAAATGGATTTTCTACTAATGAATAATTTGTATTTTGAGGTCAGTTTCCTTGTAAAATAAATGCTGAGTGTTTCCTCTCATTTAAATTTTGTTTTTTGAAAGGGAATAAGTTTCAAAAGCCAGGACCATGACCATGATCTGATGTTTTAAAACCCCAAGCTAGTTCTATATATGTGAATTTTTCCCCAAATTAAAGTCCAATTGTGCTTTGAGGATAGCACCTTCTGTGAAGTTGTTTTTCACTTGTCTCTTTTCTATTCTTGGAGTCAGAGCACAATATTTAAAGCACGGGTGGCAATCTGTGGCCCTACCTAGGCCTTATCCATCCATCTAAAGTCATTCCTAAGATGTGGAAATGGCAGCATTAATAATGTGATAAAAAGTTACAGCTGCTGAAAAGTCTTAATAAATAAATAGACACTAAATTTTGAAGAAAATTTTCTTTTTCTGCCCTTTCTTTCTTTGTCCCTCCCTTTCTCTCTTTCTCTTTCTTCCCTCCTTCTTTCCCTTCCTCCCTTCCTTCCTTTCTATAACTCAACCATTCTATCTCATAGCATCATTGGTTGTGGGATATAAAAGACTCAAAATTTTTAAGTTGTAATTGGATTAGAAGCATTTTTATCAAATTGATAGAGCAGAATTCTGAATACTGAGATTCTGTGTTTTATTTCATTCTTCATGGGCTCTTCTGGAAGAAGGTATGTTTTGAAAACTGTGAAGGCTACTCTGGGCCACTGTCTCCCTCTTGATGGCTTTTATCAAGTAGATGACTGTTACTGCTCATCTTCTTTCATCAAATTCCTCATTATGTACAAGAAAGCAGCTTCTGTTAGATAGTTCTTAAATGTGCTTAAATCCATATTTAGTACATTTTTGTGGCCTTGGGGCTGTGATATTGGGCCATACCATCCTCCTGGAGTTCCTCTGTGTGGCCTGGCAGCTCAGCCTCCTGCCACAGCAAGTTCTGGAGTTCCTCCTTCTCTCATTCCTGGATTGTTCCGCTGCACTGAACCCGGTGCTTTTTATCTGGCCCAGAGCCTTCCAAGACAGAACTAGAGTTGGGATTCAGATATGTATAGGATGGAGAGGGACTTGTGGGAACCTTGAAGGCTATTGAACCATAGGGAGGAGCAGTGGACAGTGGAAGAAGTATCACGAGAAAACAAGTCTGGACCAAAAGTCTGTGTATAGACATTTCCTCATTCTCCTGGGCTTCCCTGGTGGCTCAGAGGTTAAAACGTCTGCCTGCAATGCAGGAGACCCGGGTTCAATCCCTGGGTCGGGAATATCCCCTAGAGAAGGAAATGGCAGCCCACTCCAGCATTCTTGCCTGGAGAATCTCATGGACAGAGGAGCCTGGTGCGACACAGTCCACAGGGTCGCAGATTCGGACACGACTGAGCAACTTCACTTTCACTTTCACTATACTCTAGGAAGAAGGAGCTTTAGCATGAAGGGAATAAAGAACTTTGAAAGCAGGAGCCCAGCAGTTTCACAGTATGGAAGAGCTATTCAAGAGAAGCAGAAAGTTTTTTGTTTTAAATATTTATTTTATTGAAGTATAGTTGATTTACAATGTTATGTTCATTTCTGCTTTGGAAAATGCAGAGTGATTCAGTTATTCATATGCATATTCTTTTTCATATTCATTTCTATTATGGTTTATCATAGGATATTGAATATAGTTCCCTGTACTATACAGTAGGACCTTGTGGTTAATCCATTCTGTGTATAATAGTTTGCATCTGCTAATCCCTAACTCCCAGTTCTGCCCTCCCCCCACTTCCCCACCAGCAACCACAACTTTGTTCTCTATGAGTCTAAAGAGAAGAAGAAACTTTCTTGTTGGCCAGAAGCAGGGTAAAGCCCCAGCCTCGTGTCAACTCTTTATAACCCCATGAATTGCACCACACCAGGTTTCCCTGACCTTCACCATCTATCTCCTGGATTTTGCTCAAACTCATGTCCATTGAGTCAGTGATGCTATCCAACCATCTCATCCTCTGTCATCCCCTTCTCCTCCTGCCTTCAGTCTTTCCCAGCATCAGGGTCTTTTCCAATGAGCTGGCTCTTTGCATCAGGTCCCCATAGTATTGGAGCTTCAGGTTTAGCATCAGTCTTTCTAATGAGTATTCAGGGTTGATTTCCTTGAGGATTGACTGATTTGATCTCCTTGCAATCCAAGGGCCTCTCAAGAGTCTTATCTAACACCACAGCTCAAAATGATCAGTTCTTCAGCGCTCAACCTTCTTGGTCCAACTCTCACACCCATACATGACTACTGGAAAAACCATAGCTTTGATTATATGGACCTTTGTCAGCAAAGTGATGTCTCTGCTTTTTAATACACTGTCTAGGTTTGTCCTAACTTTTCTTCCGAGGAGCAAGCATCTTTTAACTTCATGGCCTCCATGGTCCCGAGTTATTAGCTAGCCAAAGGCACCAGAGTGACAGAGTAACAGAGCAGAAGGGTGGCAAGAGCAGTAGGCCCCCACATGCAGAGATCTTGAGGGGCCTCTGGCGGGCGTAACTGGGGAGGAAGGTCCTAAGGAGAGATGGGGCTCCATGCCAAGCGAGTGAGGAAGAGCTTCTGCACGGAGGTCCAGATGTTTGTGCAGCATATGACACAGTCTTACCCTGAGGCAGTAAGTTGGATCATCCAGGATTCACACATTTTTCCTAAGATACTCTGATGTGGGGTTTTTGTCTGTTTGAAACCTAAGTTAAAGTTTTGAGGTGGAATTTTGCATTTGGAGGAAGAAACCCCTAATAATCCTATGGCTGATGAAAGTTGTTGATTTCCAGTTTAGCCCAGAGGAATTGTGGAGAGAGTAGATACCACATGAGGCTTGAGTATACGCATGGTCTCCCCGGGATTCAGACAAGTCTGGGCATGTCCAAATCATCAGATGGTTAGAGCTGTCCTGAGTCTTTTGCTCGAGTGCCTAAAGGATGGTCACCGGGCAGAGCCCCTCCAGAGGAAAGCAGGATTCAAGGCACAGGAGAGGGTACCGAGCCCGGAAGAGGAACGGCGCTGGAAGTAGCATAATGTGTCCTCCTGACGCCCTGCTGACTTACACCTGGCTTGGAGGGAGAGAGGACAGCAATAAGAAAGTAGTGTGGAAATTTAAAGAGTAATTTTGCTAAAACATCCCTAAGACAGTGATGAAGGCAGGGTCTTCATAAGAGACTGTGGGTGAAGGGGCCCTGCTCCTGGTGCTGCTGAGGCAGGATGTGACTGGGAGCACAGTGTGGGGAACTGGATTTGAGCTGGTTCCAAGGAAGAGAGGGGAGGTGGGGAGGTGGGCAGGAGTGCGTAAACAATGCGCCTGGTACCTTAGCAGCGCCCCAGCAGCAGTTCTAGCAGCATCCAGAGGCACCTTCAGCCTCTAGACAAGTGAGGATGGTGGTGTCAGTGAGGGATGAGGGGGATTAGGTCCATGCATGCTTGTGCTTCCTGGAATGATTTGGAGACATTGGTGTCTAGGGGGAGGGGAGCCCCTAAATTTGTCGAGCCAGAGAAATACTGACTTTGCGTGCATGCGTGTTGAGTCGCTTCAGTTGTGTCTGACTGTCTGTGACCCTCTGCACTACAGCCGGCCGGGCTCCTCTGCCCATGAGACTCTCCAGCAAGACTACTGGAGTGGGTGGCCATGCCCTTCTCCAGAATATTGACTTTACACTCTGTTATCACTCCCTTGGCTGCATTTGAAGGATGGAGGAATATCAAATTCACGGGGTTCTTTTGAGAATCGAATGAAATAATGTTGATGAAAATACTTCCTAACATATTAGAAAATGTTAGCTTTATTACAATTACAGACCATTACTGGTTCATTGGGCAGAAGGGATTTCAATAAGCTACTCCCTTTGGTGTTTTCCAGTGATGAAATGATGCTACAATAATAGGTCACAATGGGTTATTCTATGTGACTTTCCCGATTTGCTCTCAAAGAGTCTACATTTGCCTCTATTTCTTAAGTCACATGCTATTTTTAAAGTGACATTGTTCCCTTATTTTTTTTCTTCCAGTTTTATTGACATATAATTGACACTGTATCAGTTTAAGATACACAGTGTAATGACTTGATTTACATACATTATAAAATGATTATCACATGAATTTAGGGAACATCTATGCAATGTTAAAGAAATAGAAAAAAGAATTTTTTCTTGTGATGAGACTGCTTACGATTTACTCTGTTAACAATTTTCATATATGACATACAGCAGCGTTAATTATTTTTATCAAGTTGTACATTATATCCTAGTACTTATTTATCTTACAACAGGAAGTTTTGACTTTGGCTACCTTTATCCAGTTCTCCCATTTCCCACCCCTCACGGTGGTAACCACAAATCCGGTCTCTCTTACTCGATTTTCTTGGTTTTTGAAGTGTAATTAACCTACAACACTATGTCGTTTCCTGTTCCTCAGCATAGCGAGTCAGTGTGTCTCTGCATTTCAAGCTGATCACGACCCTAAGTCTAGTTATTATCTGTCACCATACAAAAATAATACATATTTACTGACTATATTCCCCATACTGTACGTTTCATACCCTGGGCTTATTTTGTACGACCTAGTCTCTCTCACCTATTTATTTCCTCCCCCATCTCCTTGCCGTCTGGGAACCACTTGTTTGTTCTCTGTATCTATAGCTCTCTTTTGTTAGTTGGATTCCTTTCTGGTTTTTGTGTATCTATTACAGATTTTTGGTTTGTGGTTATTATGAAGCTTACATATAGTTATCTGTTGATCTGTCAAGATCTATCTGATGATTTAAGCCAGTGATCTCTTCATTTCAAACACATTTTAACAACCCTGCATTTTACTCCCCACAAACTACGTTTACCGTTTCCTGAATCATATTTTACATCTAATTGCTTTGTGTATCCCTTAACTCTCTATTGTAGTTATAAATTATTTTATTACTTTTGTCTTTTGACCTTCCTCTTTGTACATGGGTGATTTATTCCCTTTACTGTGTATGGTCCTTTACCAATGAGCTTTTTCCTCTCATAATTTTCATGTTTCTAGTGTGACCTTTTTCACTTAGAGTAATTCCTTTAACATTTCTTGTAAAACTGGTTTGGTGATGCTGCACTCTCAGCTTTTGCTTGTCTGTAAAATTTTCTATTTGTTCATCAAATCTGAACAGAAACCTTGGCAGGTAGTTTATTCTTGGTTGAAGGTTTCTCACTTTCATCACTTTTAAATACATTGTGCCACTTCCTTCTGGCTTGCAGTTTCTGCTAAAGAGTCAGTTGATAGCCTCTGGGAGTTTCTATGTATAATTGTTGCTTTTTCCTTGCTGCTTTTAATATTCTCTCTTTATCATTTTTTTTTGTTTGTTTATTTGTTTCTCTCTTTATCTTTGATTTTAATTAGAATGTGTCTTGGTGTGGTCCTTTTAGGTTAATCCTTCCTGTGCCTCTCTGTGCTTCCTTTGGTTAAATGTCTGTTTTCTTTCAGGTTAGGAAACTTTTCAGTTATTATGTCTTCAAATATGTTCTCTGCCCTTTTCTCTCTCTTTTCTTTCTGGAAAATCTGTAATGTGATGGTCAGTACACTTGATGTTATCCCAAAGGTCCCTTAAACTGTCTTCTTTTCTGTATTTCTTTTTATTCTTATTTCTGTTTAGCTTCAGTGATTTCCACTATTGTGTCTTCCAGCTTACTGATACATTCCTTTACATCATCTAATTTTCTGTTGATTACTTCTAGGGTATTTTTCATTTCATTGATTGTATTTCTTATCTCTGTTTGGGTCTTTGTATTTTCTAACTCTTTGTTGAAACCTTCTAATTTCTCACTCTGTTCATTTAGTCTTCTCCCAAGAATCCTTTGTACATATTTACCATCATTGTCTTGAACTCTTTATCAGGTCGATTGCTTGTCTCCCATTTCATTTAGTTCTTTATGTGTTCAGTTCAGTTGAGTTGCTCAGTTGTGTCCGACTCTTTGTGACCCCATGAATCGCAGCACTCCAGGCCTCCCTGTCCATCACCATCTCCTGGAGTTCACTCAGACTCACGTCCATCAAGTCAGTGATGCCATCCAGCCGTCTCATCCTCTGTCGTCCCCTTCTCCTCCTGCCCCCAATCCCTCCCAGCATCAGTCTTTTCCAATGAGTCAGCTCTTTGCATGAGGTGGCCAAAGTACTGGAGCTTCAGCTTTAGCATCATTCCTTCCAAAGAAATCCCAGGGTTGATCTCCTTCAGAATGGACTGGTTGGATCTCCTTGCAGTCCAAGGGACTCTCAAGAGTCTTCTCCAACACCACAGTTCAAAAGCATCAATTCTTCGGTGCTCAGCCTTCTTCACAGTCCAACTCTCACATCCGTGCATGACCACAGGAAAAACCATAGCCTTGACTAGACGGACCTTAGTCGGCAAAGTAATGTCTCTGCTTTAGAATATACTATCTAAGTTGGTCATAACTTTTCTTCCAAGGAGTAAGCATCTTTTAATTTAATGGCTGCAATCACCATCTGCAGTGATTTTGGAGCCCCCCAAAATAAAGTCTGACACTGTTTCCACTGTTTCCCCATCTATTTCCCACTAAGTGATGGGACTGGATGCCATGATCTTCGTTTTCTGAATGTTGAGCTTTAAGCCAACCTTTTCACTCTCCTCTTTCACTTTCATCAAGAGGCTTTTTAGCTCCTCTTCACTTTCTGCCATAAGGGTGGTGTCATCTGCATATCTGAGGTTATTGATGTGTATTTGTATGTATTTGTTAGGTTGACTATGTTTCTTGACCGCAGAGGAGTGGCTTTATGTAAGAGCCTGCCAGCAGCACACTCCCCTCTGGTCACCAGCACTGCATGACCCAGGGATACTCCCTGTGTGGGCTATGTGGGTCCTTCTGACGTGGCGGACAACTGTGGGTGGTCTAGTCGGCTTTCTGGCCCCCTGGTGTGGTTTGTTGCCAGGCCCTATCTTATATGGAAGGTGTTTTTACTGGGCTTCCCTGGTGGCTCAGCTGGTAAAGAATCTGCCTGCAATGTAGGAGACCTGGGTTCAGTCCCTGGGTTAGGAAGATCCCCTGGAGAAGGGAACAACTACCCACTCCAGTATTCTGGCCTGGAGAATTCCGTGGACTGGATAGTCCGTGGGATTGCAAAGAGTCGGACATGATTGAGCGCCTTTCCCTTACTTCACTTCACTTCTGCTGGGGGGCAGGGCTGGGTCATGAGGCAACTGGCTGCTGAGCCCTAAGGGATCCCAGGGTTAGTGCTGGCTTATTGGTAGGCAGAATCAGGTTCTGGGGTGCATAGCCGTGTGTATGGTGGAGGGAGGGTTATGCAGGGTTAGTACTTGCTCACTGATGGGTGGAACTGGTTGGTTTCTTTGGTCTCTGCAACATGACCCTGAGGGTCCCAAACTTTGTGTTGCCTGCTGGTGGGTGGAGCTGAAGTCCAGAGGATTGTGGACCCCACACTGGTGTGTGGTCCTCTGGTGGACATAGGTCTTGGGTCCTCTGGTAGACAGGGCTGGGTACAGGGGTTTCTGTAGGCTCAGAGAGTCTTAAGATAACAAGCCTGCTGGTAGATGAGGCTGTGCCTCTCCCTGGCTAGTTGCTTGGCCTGAGGTGTTTCAGTGTTGGTTCCTATAGGCTGGTGGGCAGGGTCAGGTCTCAGAGCTAACAAGCTGGAGGGAGGGTTCCATAATGGTGCTTGCCAGCGCCAGTGTCCTCGTAGAACAAGCTCCCCCGAATGGCTGCTGCCAGTCCTCTTGTCTCCAAGGTGAGCTTCAGTTGCCTTCTGCCTCTCTAGGAAACTCAAAGATCACCAGGTAGGTCTGACACAAGCTCCTTTCAAATTCCTGCTTCTTCCCTGGGTCTTAGAGCATGTGGATTTGGTGTGTGCCCTTTAAGAGTGAGGGGCTTCCCTGGTGGCTCAGAGGTTAAAGCGTCTGCCTGGAATGCAGGAGACCAGGGTTCGATCCCTGGGTCGGGAAGATCACCTGGAGAAGGAAATGGCAACCCACTCCAGTACTCTTGCCTGGAGAATCCCATGGAGGGAGGAGCCTGGTAGGCTACAGTCCATAGGGTCACAAAGAGTTGGACACGACTGAGTGACTTCACTTTCACTTTTAAGAGTGGAGTCTCTATTTCATAAAGGCCTCGGGCTCTCCTCAAAGCAAGCCTCACTGGCCTTCAAACCAAATATTCTAGGGGTTCATCTATCTGGTGCAGGACCCCAGGCTGCGGGTCTCAATGTGAGGCTCAGACCCCTCACTCCTTGGAGAGAACTTATGCAGTTGTAATTATCCTCTCACTTGTGTGTTGACTATCTGGGGATATGAGTCTTGACTATACCAGATCTTCACTCTGCCCACCCATCTCATCGTGGTTCCTTTTTTTAATCTTTAGTTATAGAAGATCTCTTCTGCTAGTCTTCCGGTCTTTCTCACCCACAGTGTTCTGTAACTAAACAGTTGTAATTGTGATATGCTCATGGAAGGAGGTGAGCTCAGGGTCCTCCAGCTCTGCCATCGTGGCCGCTCCTCCAGCCTCTTATTGTTTTATGAAGGTCAATCATGAATTTTCACCTAATTTGCAAAAGAACTTGAAGGTGGTAATCAGGTATGATACCTGTGCTTCACGTCCCAGAATATAGCTTAAAAATAGTCCACTCAATAGCTTTTGAATTAGGAAAGTTTTATTTTTAAATTAATTAACAAAGAAGTTGAAATTGCATTTCCAATATTAATTGCACTCCAATATGAAATCAAAAATTAAAGAATGAAATCCAAAAGAAAACAAAGGTCCCCTTTCTTTCTACCAATTATTTCTGAATCACCTGAAGTCATAGCTTTCCACTACTGAGCCTTTTTAGTTTCTGCAACTAATCTTGTGCCTCCTGATTTTCATGTCATATTTTTGTGAAGACAGTAGGTTTTGGACCTCTGTTATTTGCATCTTATTATGTTACTACATATATATTTCATAATATCTCTCATTGTTCTGTGTATCAATCTTGCATTCCCATCAGGATTTTTCCTATCGTATACTTTGGTTGGAAGATTTGCAGTTCCTTAAATAGCATGCCACAAGGTAGTCAGCATGTATTAAGTAAATTTTTATGGTTGTTGACTTTAATTAAAAGCAATTTTCAATTTACAAGTGACAAGCAAGTGACTGTGAGTGACAAATTTCCCTAAGACTATGACAAATTTCCCTAAAACTAGTCAGAATAGTTGGAAATTCCTTCAGCTGGTGTGTCATATAACATAGCAGAGTGGAGTGGGTTTGTCTATGCCGTTCTCTTGGTGTCTCATCTTCATTTGGAATCTGTTTCTGCTGATGATAGAACATGTCAGAATTAAAACAGATGTTTCCTTATTTTTATTTTTAAAAAAGGCTTCTCAAATTTAGGAAAGGATTCACATTCATCATTTCCCTGGAATCAGGTTTAGTAAATGACATATGGCATGTATTCAGTGAATGTTTTTATTGAATGAATGATTACATGAATGAATGAAAGATGGGAAAATTTGGTTGGAAAACTGGTAAGAGGGGTAAATTTTTCCCATTTATCTCAAGTTAAACAGAATGAAACTGGTTTCATACCCTATTTTGTGATTACTATCATATTATTTTGGTAGATGATTTTTTTTTATTTTTAAAGTAACCTTAAAACTGCTAATCTCTGCACAGGCTTAGGAATCTGAATGTACTCAGAGGACAGGAATGAAATTAAATGAAACCTGGATCCTCAAAAGCAAATGTTTTTGTGAACAAATAGACTGTTATTTTTATTGGAATAACTTTACATGATCAGTTTTACCAGAACAGACCTTTTTTTGTTGTTTTAATTTTAAATGAGTCTTAACTTTATTGTCAGAACTAGTTGCTTAGAGGTGGTCGAGTGATCAAACCTGAAATGGAAGCCAGAGGTTGCTTACTGTTTCGTGTATTTTGCTGGTCACAGATTAACCATATTTCATTGTACATGATCAAAGGCCAGCACATTTGCACCAAGATACACTTTATTGCCTAATACATTGGTGAGCTAGAAGGCTGGGCAGGTACATGTCACTATTCTAGACTGTGATCCAGGGCTCCTAAAAGACCTGCTTGCTGGGTGTCTGATGCCCACCATTGAAGTTTGCCTTAAAGCTTGAAACAGTGAAAACATTGTTGCTAGAATAGTTGTGTATAATACACATGTAAGTGGAGCCCATGTGATTGATTTCCAAAGCTAGGCACAAAACTGAAGAGCTTAATTTGCCCATAAAGCTCCTGGTATCACCTAGCAAAACAGGTTTCTTAAAGGACAAGTTATAGAATGGGGTTCCAAAAATGGAAGCAGAAGTCAAGGCCAGGGAAGAAATGAACAGACCTAGAAAATGACATGAGAACTTGAGACCCTGAACCAGTGGGCAATATGATAGCACCAGGGATCTTAATTAGACGAGTAAATTCCTTTGCCTTTGCTATATAACTTAACTGAGTTGTGGATGTGATATGCCATTATCTTCACAGGTTCTTTCCTCATACAAGGAGAGGGGATTATTCTGGACAGGTCATGCAGGAGACAGAAATTCTGGAGACTATTTTAAAATTCTGCCTACCACAGTATCCTTCCATTGTCTAGAAGCATCTGTTCCTGTCTCTTCTCGTCTCCTGCCTCACTGTCAGAACCCTGTCCCTACAGCTTTCCCTCCTGGAACCTGATCCATATCCATAATAGATTCTTCTTACTTCTGGGTCATAATAATCCCAGTATATTGGTTAAGAGTGTGTGTGCTAAAGTAGAACATTTTAGTTCTACAATCTAAAGGGCTTGGCACAGTGTCTAGCATATAATTTTCCAAAAATGTTTAGATATAGTTCTTAATATATCCTATATCAATGGTTTTATTCATTTATTATTTCTATACATTAGATACCCTAATAGATTCCTGTGTATCCTTCAAAATTCATCCTAACCTTGATTATACAAAATGTCAATGTTTGCACAATGCTGGGAAGTTGAATGAAGTGTATAGGGGACTCTCTATTTTTCAACTTTTCTATAAGTCTAAACTTATTGCAAAATAGAAATTTTTTTAAAAAGTCCTAAATGTTACCTCCCTTATAAATCTTTCTGATTCCCCTCGTTGTAGAATAAACACTTTCATTTTACTTCTGTGGAACTTTACATATGATGTTTGTCACATTCTATCACATTATTTGTTTACATATCTTTCCAGAATGTAAACTCCATGGACGCAAAGACTTAGCTTTATTCATCTTTTTTTCTCTAATGTATGGTATCACATCTGGTATTGCTTGAAGCACAAATTACATAAATACCGGCTCAATAAGTAATTGTCAAATAAATTTTTATTAATTGTGTACGAGAAATTCACCAGTAGCAAAATGAGCTGTGGTGATAGGAACTTATGGGAAGGTCAGCGTGGTGTAGAACAGTAGCAGCATTATTAGCCACAACTGGAAACTTGTTAAAATGCTGTTCCCTGGTTCCCAGACCTACTGAATCAGAAATTCTGAGAATTAGACCCAAGCTGTCTGTGCTTAACCGCTTTAGTGGAAACCAAAATTAAAAACATAAATTATTCACTACTGTATTGCTACCATATGAATTCAAAATATTTTAGGTTTGGTCTTTTTAGAGGGAAATGATATAGATGAGTTATCCTTGAGAAATAACTGAATTCCCATTTAGCCATTTCTGTAATGATTTTGAATAATTATTACAGAACTTATCAGATATAGGAGCCTATATACTTATAAACATGAAAAAATTCTTAATATTCTTTATTAGCTTCCTCACAAACCATTCTTGTGCATTGCTTTAATACAGAAAGGTAGAATGCTATTCTTGAATACTTCCCTGTCTGACATTTGTTGCTGTGATCACAACTTTTTTTCCTGTTAATCATAATATTCACCATTATGGCCTCAATACAGATGTCTTCAAATAACTACTGATGCTTGCCAAGGACCAGCTGCTGTCCTGCGGTCCAAAATGCCATTTCTCCAAATTGTATTTAAGTGTCCTTTAGATTTTCAGTATAGAGCTTTTGTAACCAGTTTCATGTTATCAGCAAATATTTGTGGAGTTAGAGGGTTTCATCTACTGAATAATTAAGATATTACAATCTCACATCTGCCACTGATTCTAAAGAGAAGCACTACTATTTTGTTGCCATCTTTCTAATTCCTTTAAGAGAAAATGTCTGAGAAAATCATATGATAATGTATGACTAATCTCACAAAGAGCCTGAATCAGGAAAGCATTTGCCTCTTTGCGGCTAAGTCATAGCCTCTGTGTTATTGGATGAAAATCACTTCCTTATGTCCTTTGGGCAATATTTTCCTTTCAGAGACTGCCCGTTCAGGACTCACCTGCCTTTTGATGCCTTTTTTCCTTCTCCTGCTAAACAGACCATAATTCCCACAGCTATTTGGTTGAGCTGGGCTGGGGAAGAAGACCCTGCCTTGGAATCAGGAAACCCCTGTTGAAACCTTGCCTCTGTCGATTACTAGCAGTGTGACTGTAAGATACAACCTCGTCAAGTCTCATACTTAACAATGGATTAATAGCATCATCCTTTCAGAGTTGCTGTAAGAATTAAGTGAGAAAGCATACATGGGAGTGCTTTATAATATAAGGAATTCTTTCTGTAATTACAAATAGCTGCCTTGAAAAGAGCAATCACTTTTCATTTATCCTTAGTGAGCCTAGTAGTCTCTATGCCAAAGAGGCCCAAAGTTAAAAGGACATTCTCTGCCGACTACATCCTGGGAAACTGCATTTATTTTCTTATTCTCAGGGGCACTATTTACTGTCATTTCTTCCATTTAAGGAACCCATAAAAGGCCATAACTTTCTCAGTTCAGTTCAGTCACTCAGTCATGTCCAACTCTTTGTGACCCCATGGACTGCAGCACACCAGGCTTCCTTGTCCATCACCAACTCCTGGAACTTGCTCAAACTCATGCTCTAACTTTCTCAGCTTTGTATTTCAAGGCAAATAGGCTTCTCAGTAGTGATAATGCAATCAATTGAAAACAGGTAAGAATAAAAAACAATCAAACAGGTAAGAATCAAGGCAGAAAGAGAGGACACTGAAAGAGAAACTCCCCAGGTCAGTAGGTGGCCCGATAAGCTACTGGAGATCAGTGGAGAAATAACTCCAGAAAGAATGAAGAGACGGAGCCAAAGCAAAAACAGCACCCAGTTGTGGATGTGACTGGTGATAGAAGTAAAGTCTGATGCTGTAAACAGCAATATTGCATGCTGCTGCTGCTGCCAAGTTGCTTCAGTTGTGTCCAACTCTGTGTGACCCCATACACGGCAGCCCACCAGGCTCCCCTGTCCCTGGGATTCTCCAGGCAAGAACACTGGAGTGGGTTGCCATTTCCTTCTCCAATGCATGAAAGTGAAATGTGAAAGTGAAGTCGTTCAGTCATGTCCGACTCTTAGCAACTCCATGGACTGCAGCCCACCAGGCTCCTCTGTCCATGGGATTTTCCAGGCAAGAGTACTGGAGTGGGGTGCCATTGCCTTCTCCAGTTAGGTCCATGAATCAAGGCAAATTGGAAGTAGTCAAACAGGAGATGGCAAGAGTGAATATCGACATTTTAGGAATCAGCAAACTAAAATGGACTGGAATGGGTGAATTTAACTCATAATGCCTATATCTATTACTGTGGGCAAGAATCCCTTAGAAGAAATGGAGTAGCCATTATAGTCAACAAAAGAGTCCAAAATGCAGTACTTGGATTCAATCTCAAAAATAACAGAATGATCTTTGTTAGTTTCCAAGGCAAACCATTCAGTATCACCGTAATCCAAGTCTATGCCCTGAGCGGTAGAAGAAGCTGAAGTTGAACTGTTCTGTGAAGACCTACAAGATTTTCTAGAACTAACACCCCAAAGAAGATGTCCTTTTCATTATAGGGGACTGGAATGCAAAAGTGGGAAGTCAGGAAATACCTGGAGTAACAGGCAAATTTGGCCTTGGAGTATAGAGTGAAGCAGGCCTAAGGCTAATAGAGTTTTGCCAAGAGAATGCATGGTCATAACAAACACCCTCTTCCAACAACACAAGAGAAGACTCTACACATGGACATCACCAGATGGTCAATACTGAAATCAGGTTGATTATATTCTTTGTGGCCAAAGATGGAGAAGCTCTATACAGTCAGCAAAAACAAGACCGGGAGCTGACTATGGCTCAGAGCATGAAGTCCTTATTGCCAAATTCAGACTTAAATTGAAAAAAGTAGGGAAAACCACTAGACCATTCAGGTATGGCCTAAATCAAATCCCTTATGATTATACAGCATAAGTGAGAAATAGATTCAAGGAATTCAATCTGATAGAGTGCCTGAAGAACTATGGGTGGAGGTTTGTGACGCTGTACAACAGGCATGGATCAAGACCATCCCCTAGAAAAAGAAATGCAAAAAGGCAAAATAGTTGTCTGAGGAGGCCTTACAAATAACTGTGAAAAGAAGAGAAGTGAAAGGCAAAGGAGAAAAGGAAAGATATACCCAAAGAATATCAAGGAGAGATAAGACAGCCTTCCTCGTGCATGAAACAGGGTGCTTGGGGCTGGTGCACTGGGATGACCCTGAGGGATGGGATGGGGAGAGAGTTGGGAGGGGGGTTCAGGATGGGGAACACATGTATACCCATGGTGATTCATGCCAATGTATGGCAAAACCAATACAATATTATAAAGTAATTAGCCTCCAATTAAAGTAAAGTAAAAGAAAAAAAGAAAAGAAAGCCTTCCTCAGTGATCAATGCAAAGATATAGAGGAAAACAATAGAACAGGAAAGACTAGAGATCTCTTCAAGAAAATTAGAGATACCAAGGGAATATTTCATGCGAAGATGGACACAATAAAGGACAAAAATGGTATGGAACCTAACAGAAACAGAAGATATTAAGAAGAGGTAGCAAGAATACACAGAAGAACTGTACAAAAAAGGTCTTCATGACCCAGATAATCACAATGGTGTGATCACTCACCTAGAGCCAGACATCCTGGAATGCGAAGTTGTGGGCCTTAGGAAGCATCACTACGAATAAAGCTAGTGAAGGTGATGGAATTCCGGTTGAGCTATTTCAAATCCTGCAAGATGATGCTGTGAAAGTGCTGCACTCAAAATGCTGGCAAATTCGGAAAACTCAGCAGTGGCCACAGGACTGGAAAAGGTCAGTTTTCATTCCAATCTCAAAGAAGGGCATGCCAAAGAATGTTTGAACTACCGCACAATTGCACTCATTTCACATGCTAGTAAAATAATACTCAAAATTCTCTGGGCCAGGCTTCAACAGTACATGAACTGTGAACTTCCAGATGTTCAAGGGGGTTTTAGAAAAGGCAGAGGAACCAGAGGTCAAATTGACAACATTCGTTGCATCATCAAAAAAGCAAGAGAGTTCCAGAAAAGCATCTATTTCTGCTTTATTGACTATGCCAAAGCCTTTGACTTAGTGGATCACCACAAACTGTGGAAAATTCTGAAAGAGATGGCAATACCAGCCCACCTGACCTGCCTCTTGAGAAATCTGTATGCAGGTCAGGAAGCAGCAGTTAGAACAGGACATGGAACAACAGACTGGTTCCAAATAGGAAAAGGAGTACATCAAGGCTGTATATTGTCACCCTGCTTATTTAAGTTATATGCAGAGTACATCATGAGAAACTCTGGGCTGGAGGAAGCACAAGCTGGAATCAAGATTGCCAGAAGAAACATCAATAACCTCAGATATGCAGATGACACTACTCTATGGCAGAAAGTGAAGAAAAACTAAAGAGCCTCTTGATGACAGTGAAAGAGGAGAGTGAAAATGTTCCCTTAAAACCCAACATTCAGAAAACTAAGATGGCATCTGGTCCTATCACTTCATGGCAAATAGATGGGGAAACAATGGAAACAGTGATAGACTATTTTTTTTTGGCTCCAAAATCACTGCAAATAGTGATTGCAGCCATGAAATTAAAAGACTCCTTGGAATAAAAGTTATGACCAACCTAGACAGCATATTAAAAAGCAGAAACATTACTTTGCCAAAAAAGATCCATCTAGTCAAAGCTAGGTTTTTTCCAGTAGTCATGCATGGATGTGAAAGTTGGACTATAAAGAAAGCTGAGCGTCAAGGAATTGATGCTTTTGAACTGTGGTATTGGAGAAGACTGTTGAGAGTCCCTTGGACTACAAGGAGATTCAATGAATCCATCCTAAAGGAAATCAGTCCTGAATATTCTTTGGAAGGACTGATGCTGAAGCTGAAACTCCAATACTTTGGCTACCTGCTGCAAAGAACTGACTCATTTGAAAAGACCGTGATGCTGGGAAAGGTTGAAAGTGGAAAGAGAAGGGGCCACAGAGGATGAGATAGTTGGATGACATCACCAACTCAATGGACATGAATTTGAGTAAACTCCAGGAGTTGGTGATGGACAGAGAGGCCTGGCATGCTGCAGTCCATGGGGTTACAAAGAGTCGGACATGACTGAGTGACTGAAGTGAACTGAACTGAAGAATCAAACAGCTCCATGATGACCTTGGTGTTAGTGGTAACAAGGAATAGATTCCAAAATACGTGGACTCAAAACTAGATGAATTTGATTGGATTTGTAATTTAGGGAGGAAACAGAAGGATCACTAGAAGGTTCCTGCCCCAAGTGACTGGGAAGATAGCTGCTCTATTGAAACTCAGTGGGTCTGCAACCAGATGAAAAGTCATAGAGTATTGATGAATGCACCTATGTCAAAATGTAGAGAAATACCACTGTCATGTCATGGTCTCATCACTGCTCCCTGTCCTGTTCAGATCTTTCCTCTTCAACATCTTGTTGGCATTCATAATCAACTTTGGAGACAAATGCAAGTGGAGAGAGGTTACATGACAGAATCAGGGTATGTTAAATTTTTCCGAAGCTAAATGGAACAGGATTCAGGAGGCTACTGGAAACATCCTCCATTTAAAGTAAAATATTCTTTACAAGTAAAGGACACAGGAGAATTCGGTTTCAACTTTAGTTGACAACATATTGATTTTGAGCCTGTTGG
This sequence comes from Capra hircus, assembly GCF_001704415.2. NCBI lineage: Eukaryota > Metazoa > Chordata > Mammalia > Artiodactyla > Bovidae > Capra > Capra hircus. The sequence continues at coordinate 73,551,850 of NC_030817.1, read as the reverse complement.
GGAAGGTGGCTATTTAAAGTAAAAAGCCAGGCTACATTAGTGATAGATATTCATATATATTTATATCAAGGGAGAAAATGGGCTACTGTACGCTTTGCACGCGTGTGTGCTAAGTCGCTTTAGTTGTTTCCGACTCTTTGTGACTCTGTGGACTATAGCCCACTAGCCTCCTCTGTCCATGAAGATTCTCCAGGCGAGAATACTGGAGTGGGTTGCCATGCCCTCCAGGGGATATTCCCGACCCAGAGATCCCACCCAGGCCTCCTGCATCGTAGGTGGATTCTTTGTCACTGAGCCACCAGGAAAGCGTATGGTGTGATCAGATGTACATATTTGAAGGGGGCTTGTTTGAAGGAGGCTGTCGACATATTGGATGACACGCAGGGGACCAGGAGACAGACCTATCTGGAAATGTTTTCGTAGGAAAAAGAATCCAAAAGAAGAGTGAGGCAGTAAAATGGGAGAGGAGGTCCATGACAAAGGCCATCTAGTGAATGCTGTGTGTCTGCCACACAGATCCCCCTGTCAAGATCAAAGCCCTAGTTCGCTCAGCTACCCAAATGCTGGAATCATAATGGGGTGGATGACATCTGAGTCCCTCCTCAGACCCTGCCCTCTGCCTAAGGGAGCTGCCTCACCAAAGACTCCACCCACTCCGCAGGGGCAGCCCCATCCCATGACGATGACAGGTCTATGTGTGAGGGTACCAAACCCCAAGCCTCGTCTCGTGCGGGAAATGACTCTGAAGAGCCATCCAGCTTCAGGGCTCGCTGTGTGACCAGCTGCGGCCTCTGCTGTGGCTGCAATTCTTTCTGCCCAGCCCTGCATCCTTCACTCTCTAATAGCACACTCACTAAAGTTTCGGAGAGGAAGTCTCCTCTCAGTAAATCCTGCCTGCAACAGCTGACATTACAAAGACTGGGAGAGGATAAATTATTCAATAAACGTTGCTGGGCCAATTGGTAAGCCATATGGAAAGAAAAAAATAAATCTTGCGCCGTGCATAAAATCTATTTCAGGTGGCTTTAGAACTGAGATGTAAAAAGCAAAACTTGAGAGCTCTTAGTAGAAAATATGCAAAGATAGGGAAGGGATGCCTAAAAACACAAATCATAAAGATTATCAATTTGTATTAAAATAATTGAAATTTTAAAATTTAAATGAAAATCATTTGACTATGACAAATGATATTATTTTAAAAAGTAGTATGGAAAGCTGTCAGAAGATATTTGCAGCACTTATGACTAACAAAGAATATATAAAGAATTCGTATAAGTTAGTAAATAAATGACAAACTAGAGAAGAAAATAGTCAATTCACTTCAGATAAAATTTGAATGATGAGTGAGTTTATGAATGAGTAGAAGTATGCTCAGTCTCATATGCAGTTAGGAAAATGACAATGAAAATAAGATCCTATTTCAGATATGTCAGATTGAAAAAATATTATTTTAAATTTATTACACTTTTCCTTCTCCCCTTATTTTCCTTCCTCCCTTTGTTTCTTTACTTCTGGGCCTTTGCATGTGCTGTTTCCATGAAAACCTACCTACTCATCCATCAAGACCTAGCGCAAATGTCATCTTTTTCACAAAGCTCTTCTAACCTTCCTAGTTAGAGTTAAGCATTTCCTATTATATATTTCAGATAGTGCATTGTGTTTCTTTCATTTCAAAACACTTGGCATTGTCATGATCATTTGTTTGCATGTGAGTCTTGTGAGCCCCTGGATGGCAAAACTCGTAGGATGTTTGTCTGTGTACCTCTCACATTTATGGTAGTGCCTGACACTTGACTGGTAAATATATATATATATTTTTTGTTGTTGTTCAGTTGGTAAGTCATGTCTGACTCTTTGCAACCCCATGGACCACAGCACACCAGACTTCCCTGTCTTTCACTATCTCCCAGAGTTTGCTCAAATTCATGTCCATTGAGTTGGTGATGCTAGCTAACCATTTCATCCTCTGCTGCCTGCCCTCTTCTCCTTTTGCCCTCAATCTTCCCCAGCATCAGGGTCTTTTCCAGTGAGTCGACTCTTCGCATTAGGTGGCCAAAGGATTGGAGCTTGAGCTTCAGTCCTTCCAATAAATATTCAGGGTTGATTTCTTTTAGGATTTAACGGTTTGATCTCCTTGCAGTCCAAAGGACTCTCAAGAGTCTTCTCCAGCACCACAGTTTGAAAATCATCAGTTCTTTGGCACTCAGCCTTCTTTATGGTCCAACCCTCATGTCTGTACATGACTACTGGAAAAACCATAGCTTTGACTATGTGGACCTTAGATAAATGAATGAACCAGTTCCCTGCCCCACTGGCTTTCTCTGAAGATCAAAACCCTCCAAAATGAGGGCTGAGAAGTCAAATGCTCTGCAGTAGTTACTTTGCTTTCTTTTTGATGTATCCACTAAAGTGAATTTGAGATAAACTCTACTTTTGAAAAGACTTTTTGATTTCTCATTACCTGCAGTGAAGCATATGGTTAAATGTGGTCTCCACCCTCAATTTAATTGAAGAAGATAGCAGATAAGCTGGTTCTTTCTACCATACATAGAAAGTTGCACAGGGACAAACTAAATGTTATTATTGTTTGTTATGTATTGCTTTTGTTCTGGGCATATTGCTGCTTTACTGGTACTATCAGGACTTATTTTTCAGTTCGGTCACTCAGTCGTGTCTGACTCTTTGTGACCCCATGAACTGCAGCACGCCAGGCCTCCCTGTGCATCACCAACTCCCAGAGTCCACCCAAACCCATGTCCATTGAGTCGATGATGCTATCCAACCATCTCATCCTCTGTCGACCCCTTCTCCTCCTGCCCTCAATCTTTCCCAGTATCCGGATCTTTTCAAATGAGTCAACTCTTCACATCAGGTGGCCAAAGTATTGAAACTTCAGCTTCAACATCAGTCCTTCCAATGAACACCCAGGACTGATTTCCTTTAGGATGGACTGGTTGGATCTCCTTGCAGTCCAAGGGACTCTCAAGAGTATTCTCCAACACCACAATTCAAAAGCATCAGTTCTTCAGCACTCAGCTTTCTTCACAGTCCAACTCTCACATCCATACATGACCATTGGAAAAACCATAGCCTTGACTAGATGGACCTTTGTTGGCAAAGTAATGTCTCTGCTTTTGAATATGCTGTCTAGGTCGGTCATAACTTTCCTTCCAAGGAGTAACCGTCTTTTAATTTCATGACTGCAATCACCATCTGCAGTGATTTTGGAGCCCAAAAAATAAAGTCTGTCACTGTTTCCACTGTTTCCCCATCTATCTGCCATGATGTGATGGGACTGGATGCCATGATCTTAGTTTTCTGAGTGTTGAGCTTTAAGCCAACTTTTTCACTCTCCTCTTTCACTTTCATCAAGAGGCTTTTTAGTTCTTCTTCACTTTCTGCCATATGGGTAGTGTCATTTGCATATCTGAGGTTATTGACATTTCTCCTGGCAATCTTGATTCCAGCTTGTGCTTCCTCCAGCCCAGAGTTTCTCATGATGTACTCTGCATATAAGTTAAATAAGCAGGGTGACAATATACAGCCTTGATGTACTCCTTTTCCTATTTGGAACCAGTCTGTTGTTCCATGTCCAGTTCTAATTGTTGCTTCCTGACCTGCATATAGGTTTCTCAAGAGGCAGGTCAGGTGGGCTGGTATTCCCATCTCTTTCAGAATTTTCCACAGTTTCTTGTGATCCACAGAGTCAAAGGCTTTGGCATAGTCAATAAAGCAGAAATAGATGTTTTTCTGGAACTCTCTTGCTTTTTCGATGATCCACCAGACTTATTTTTAATCCTGAAGAAATGAAAGAAATTTACTTTGCCTAGAGAGATAAAATATGTTGACATATTTTAAAAAATAAAATGTCTCCCTCAGGAAATCTAAGTCTTTGGAAGTATACACCCTCAAAAGATTTGAAAATTTTCTTATTTCTTTTATAAAAGCCAGCAGCAGTTCTACAAACTCTACAAGGGAATGTAAGATTTAGTTGGTATTCGTCACCTCTAAACAGTGATTGTAAACTACTAACGGTGGGAAGGATCCTAGGCTCAGTGCGTTCATGGTACAGGAAAACAAAGTGAAGTTCCATCTGAAGGGTTGAAGCTGTTTAGTTATAGAATAGTCCAGATCTTCTAACTTCAATTCTGGTTCTTTCCTTTTCTCCAAATGTTGTCCCCACCACCAATTTGAAGGTAACAAGAAACTTATTTGGATTTTCAGGGAATTTGAGTTACAATAGCTACTTAAGTATTTGCTTTGGAGCCCTTGAAATTTCCCCAATAAGCAGTTGCCTGGTGACCTTTATTCCATTAATAACTAACTTTCATTAGCACCGAAACTCAAGGGGATAAAGCCACTCAGTCCCAGAGTACCACAATTATTTAGGCTCATGGAGTTAAGAAGTAAAAGCTGAAAAATAAATATATATATTTATTTTAGAAAAAATATATAAATATTATAAAAATTATTTAGGCTATGGAGTTCAGAGGTAAAAGTTGAAAAAGAAATTAAAAATTTACTTGCTAATTAAGTAACTTATAATAAAGAACTTGTTGCATATAATAATCTTATATGATAATTGAAATATAATTAGTAATGTCCCAGGAGTTCCATTTGCTCATTGATAAAAATGAATAACTTAGGATAAATCTCTGAAGACAATTTGAGGATCTTTTACCTCTAAATATTGTGATTCTCTGAGAATTCACCTAGACGTTGCTTGTCTTACAAAGTTAACTGGTGCTTTACGTGTTCTTTTGTTGTTGTGCTCAGTTGCTAAGTCATCTCCAACTCTTTGCAGCCCCATGGCCTGTAGCCCACCGGGCTCCTCTGTCCTTGGAATTTTCCAGGCAAGAGTACCGGAGTGGGTTGCCATTTTCCCCTCCAGGGGATCTTCCTGACCCAGGGATCGAACCCCAGTCTCCTGCTTCTCTTGCTTTGACAGGGAGACTCTTTACCCCTGAGTCACCTAGGAAGCCCTACGTGTTGCTTAATAAAGCTTTTCTTCATTTTATTGTTTGGAAAAGTGATTTATGACTACAATGCTATCTTATCTTTCTGAAAGATTCCTAGGAATCTCATTAATCAATCACATATACATGTTTTCTGTTTTTCACATACTTGGTAAGACTATGATTTATAGAAACTAGATAAATTATAGTTGTTCAAACCATGTGGTACTTGAGTTGCTGGATGTACAGTTTGAAGGAGGCATCGTGGAAGAACGTGGGTAGCCACATTTATACTTGAGTCTGAACCCTGCTGCTGTGTTCTAATGAAGTTATACTACCTCTCTTAGTCTCAGATGCAATTCACAGGGTTCTTAGGAAGAAGATTCCAGGCACAATCAGGCATACTGTAAGCTATCATGGCATTGAGGTGTACCAAAAGAAACTGACAGCTAGGAAATTTTTTCTTTTTGGTGCTGACCTCTACCTTTCCTGTTGATCTCATTGAAGCTTTACTTGCTGTTACTGTCCTGTGGTGTATGTTTTCAAAAACTTACTTTTTGATTGTATATTCAAAACAATTGGTCATAGTTTGATGTGCTGGTGGATAGGAGTGTATGGTTCCCAGTTCCACAGCAAATCCCTCTGCCTTTTTTCCCTACCACACTTCTTTATAGAAACAGCATAGCCAAAGAATTGTTGGATCTCTATAAAAGTGTTCAGAAAAGAACAATGGGTAGGTTCTTTAGAAGCTGGAATCAGTATACTGTGAATTTCTTTAGTACAGATTCTGTCTTTTTCATATTTGCATTCCAGTACCCAACCAGCATGAGTAAATCCAGCAGTGAGTGAGTATTTTATAGAGCATATGGGAGCAAGTAAACTTCCTTCCAAATTCTAGTAAAGATTTGGTACTTAACTGGCACTTTAATCAGTTTCATAAACAGAAACTGATCATTTTCTGCCCCTATTTATAATGTTTCTGGTATAAAGGAGCAACTAAAGCCAGTGAAGGCTTGTGTGGGACCACAGCACTGCCGTGCTGGTGGTGGTGCTTACGTGCACTGATCATAATACGTGAGCAATGGGGAAAGTAGATTTCAAAGCAGATTTGACCATAACTGAGACTCTTCTCTTAGACACAGTGGTGACGGGTTTTCAAATGATTTTTTATAAAGAGGATTTAGACCTTTCCATCGACACCCACTGTATCATTTATAATGTATTACATATATTTATGCAACTGAATTGTATAGAGTTCTTCATTGTCAGTTAATTATTTTATTATCACCGCAAACTCATAACTTAAAGAGGAGCTCCTGCCCTGGGCAATGTTATAACAGATTAAGAGACCTTACGTAATTATTGTAAGTAATATTTTGATGCCTAAAACAAGTGAAACCAGAATAAACAATTGGTTTTATAGAATGCTGTTTTAACAAGGATTATTTCCAACCAAATACGTTATGCATTACATCAGTACCAATTTTTTGTTACCGCATATAAAAATATTTTTTAAATGCTGATAACGAAATATTTTTTTCTCTAGAAGCACTGTTTACTGGTTCAACAAATAATGACCTTGCATTGCTGAAGCATTTTCATTCCTGCCCATGAAAATTCTTATCTAAAATGACGTTTTTGATCAATGCCCCACTGCTGCTCAGAGTTGATTATTACAACTCAAGGTTATTTTTTTTTAATGACTGCACAAAATATCTCCAGCATACACAGTTTATTTTATCTCTGTTTACATTGACCAGTGTGTCCTCTCACCTCTCCTATTTCTCCATTTCAACAGAAGAGATTAGAAGAATCTATTTGTCAACAACTAATTGACAGCCAGAACCCAGTTCTTCTTTATCCCATCCCTAAACATAGAATTCTAGATAATTCAGCAATAATGTTCATAAAATAGAATGAATGAGACATGGGGAATTAATGTTAATTACAGCATCCCTAATTGTGCTAGGCTGATTACATAGAATTTCATTTAACCCTTAGGAGTGTGTGCTTGTCCCCCCATCTTACCTCTTTATGTGAAAAGCAATGAGCTTCACTGAAAGTACAGCTCTAGTACTATATAATATGGACTTCTGTGTATTTATCCTTTGAGTTTTTAAAAAACTGCTTAATTAGGTAAGTGTTCCTTCATGACTGAGAAGGTCATTTTGTCAGTAGAAAACATTCTGATAAATGTCTAATCTGCCTTCAAGAGCCATCTATGTTTTTTAGATGTTATGAATCCAAATTTATTCTCAAGAAGAATTCTACTTGCTGGCCTATTCTCAACACTTTTATTTGTTAGGTCCCTTTTCATCCCCAAACAGCCCGTTTTGTTTTTCCCTTGGCTCCGGGTACCATCAGAAGAGCCCCCTGCCTGTTGATTTGAGAGATGGGCTCCTCCTGTTTGGTGTGCCAGAGGACACTGCTGGTGGCATCTGAGTGGCTTAGAGGTGGATTTCAAGACAAGTAATACCTACAGATAGCCGCCTTGGTTGTTTAGCAACTAAATGATTTTCCTTGTCAGGTGGCAGGCATTTCATGGAATGCTTATGTATGGTTTTATTATACTTGGATTAAATGGACCAAAGTGGTCAAGAACTGGGTCCCAGGTGTGTGGCTTACTGAGGAGTCTGAGAACTTATTTCTTTTCTTCAGGAAAAAACAGGATCCATAAAGGAGTTTGCTTTAGTATAAAGAGCATGAATTATTATAAAGTGGTTTAAAAATAGATAAGGTGGGCTTTAAAATGTACGTTCCAAGTGTATAAAAATGTGTGTGCATTCGTGCTAAGTCACTTCAATTGTGTCCAACTCTTTGCGACCCTATGGACTGCAGCCAACCAGGCTCCTCTGTCCATGGGTTTCTCCAGGCAAGAATTCTGGAGTGGGTTGCCATGCCGTCCTCCAGGGGATCTTCCCAACCCAGGGATCGAACCAGCCTCTCTTGCATCTCCTGCATTGGCAGGTAGGTTCTTTACCACTAGCGCCACCTGGGAAGGCCCGTTAAAAATGTATGTGTATATTCAGATCTGAGTTTAAAGTGTAAACCTTGACTTTGCCATGCATAGCCCTGTCTATGGGGTTATGCCATATTCTTTCCAGGGAACTGCATCTATAAGTAATCAGACATTCAGGGCTACTTTCAGTTCACAGGAAATATGGAAACCAGAGGGATAAATTAAGCAACACCATGAGCAAGCAAACAGAAAAGTCCATAGGTGGGGCTATACTGGGTTCTTTATTTTTTTTAATTGAGATATAATTGACATAGAACACTGTGTAAGTTTAAGGTGTACAGCATGTTGATTTGATATATTTATATACTGCAGTATGATTACCACCACGGTATTAGCTAACACCTCTGTCGTATCCTATAATTATTGTTTCTGTTTTGTGATGAGAACCATTAAGATCTGGTTTCTAAGCAACTTTGATTCGTTTATAAAGCAGTAAACAAAGGAGACAGGTTTAGTGGGGGAGCGAAGATTGATTGGTCTGGCAAATATATATAAGAAAGTTAAGAGACATAGCAACCAAATGTAATGTATGAACTTGGAAATACGATTGAAATAAGCCATCTGTAAAAAGGCATTTTGGAGACAAGCAGGAAAATTGAATATAGATAGATATTTGATAATACTGTGGTATACTGTTAAACCTGTTAGGTTTGACAGTGGCATTGTGAGTATATAAGACAGTGGTTCTCATTGTGTGGCCTTGGACTGGTGTCTGTCAGCAGCATCACGCAGGAATACGTTAGAAATGGAAATCCTCAGCACTGCTCCCAACTGAGTAAATAAGGAACTCTGGGGAGTGGGGCCCTGGAAAGCTCTGAGAATCACTGGTATAAGACAAATATGCATTTTTCTAAAGGAGATACATACTGGGGTGTGCAGGACTGAAATGAAATTATGGAATAGTTTTATAATATTTGACTTAAAATAGGTTAAAGGTTTGATGAAGCAAGTGTGGCGACATCTTCATAATGGTTTTGTCAGGGGTCGTGTGTTTATGTGGCTGCATTATTTGGTTCTCTACTTTTGTGTATATTTGGGAATATTCATTAGGAAAACTTTTGGAGACCTTACAACAGACACACACACGGAGGAATGTGAGAAAACAAACAAAAACTTGGTTTTAAATTTTATAAAAGCTTCCAGTTTACCCAGAGCAAACTGGCTTTTAGTCTTGACTTGGCCACTGATCACTTTGCTGGGTGGTCTCGATAATTCACTTTCCCAGGAATCTCATCAATCTTGCCTATTCAGTGAACAGGCTCAGTATATGATCTGCTGTGAAGGCCCTCCCAAGCCTGCTGTTCTTAATTCTCTGAGCATTCAGGTGAGCAGTCGGACTCCTCAGTGTTTCTCAGGGCTGCACTGGGCTCCGGGGTGAGCTGTCTCTTCCTGCCCACCCTCCTCCCACGCACCCCCTTTCCTCTGGTTTCCATCCGCTTGCCATGGCAGAGGACAGCGACGTTCTTTGGGATGACAGAAACCCACCCTCTGACAGAGTAGATGAGGTGTGGAATTTCATGAAGAAGATCTCTGGGGACTTGCAGTGGCAGGTGCCCTTCAGTCTAGGTCAGAGATGGCACAGGCCCAGAGCAGAGCTGGGACCTGCGCTCCTAGCGTTGGGCCTGAGCCCCTTCTCTCGCCTCCCCAACTGCTGTGGCCATCACCTCCTCGTGCAGGGGCCACTTAGCCATAGTGAGGTAAACTCTGAGTGGATTTGGGAGCCCTAATTCATAGCTCTTATACTTCGATAGCTCTGGGGATTAGAATATCAAAGCCATGTTCCCAGTTTGACAGACAGAAGTGGTGTCCTCACTGCGAGGTGGAGTCAGGTTACCCAGTAAACCATGAAAATGCAGAATTGCCAGGCAGATTCAAGGTCCTGTGTCCACTTGGGAGCTTGAGACAAGAGGAAGGCAGGAGGGAGGCTCTGGGTGGGAGGGTGGGGCACACGGGCTGATCTTGGGGAGGGGGTGGTAAGGGAGGGAGTGAGGGGAACATAGGAGCCTGATGTGTGCACAGGAGTGAGGGGAACATAGGAGCCTGATGTGTGCACAGGAGTGAGGGGAACATAGGAGCCTGATGTGTGCACAGGAGTGAGGGGAACATAGGAGCCTGATGTGTGCACAGGAGTGAGGGGAACATAGGAGCCTGATGTGTGCACAGGAGTGAGGGGAACATAGGAGCCTGATGTGTGCACAGGCTGCATGTTGCATTGGCAAGAGGGAGGAGGACTGAAACAAGAGTAGCTCACGGGGAGAGGGAGCAACAGCTGCAGGGTCCACCGCCAGCCGAAGGTGATACATCCTCTACCTCCTCCCTTTAGATTGATTACCTGATAGAAACCCAAGTCCACAGTGCGAGTGATCAATAGATCATGTTCCCACCAGCTGAGCCATTCCTGGAGGTCTTTTCCCAGTATTGGCATTTGCTTATTTTCTCTTCTCATTTTCCTCCATCCCTTTCATTTTCCTCTCGTGGTCTTGGCCCTTCCTGGGCCATAGCAAATGGAACATGGACACTGGCTGAAAACAACGGTAACTGCAACAATAGTTTTGTTGAAAACTTAAGCACCAGCAGCTTCCCTGGTGGCACAGAGGGTAAAGAATCTGCCTGCAATTCAGGAGACCCAGGTTCAATCCCTGGATGAGAAAGATCCCCTGGAGAAGAGAAGGGCAAGAATGGAATCCTTGCCTGGAGAAATCCATGGACAGAGGAGCCTGGCTGGCTACAGTCCATGGGGTCACAAAGATTCGGACATGACTGAGTGACTAATACTACTCAGCACCAACCACTGAACTGGATGCTTGATAAATATTACTTTTAATTCAAGCCACAATATCTACAATAGCTGTTATCCCCATTTTACAGATGAGGGGCAGAAAGTCAGAGAAGGGAAGCCAATTAGAGTCACTCAGCCAGAAAGTGGCAGAACTCAGAGTTAAACCCAGATCTGACTGGCTGCCACTGTTGTCCCTCATCAGCCTCTCTCCTTTCTGGCCCTTCTGTCACTGGTGGCAGGGAAGGGAGTGGGAAACTGCAACCAGCACACTAGGGCAAGCTCCTGAGTGGGCCATGTGGTGGTGGTGGGGGGGTCCTTTAAGAGGCTGCGGTACTGGGGCTCTGCTACTTTCCTGAAGACCTTGATCACGTGGAGAAGTCACCCCCAGTGTAAAGAAATGTGCGAGCATCTCACATGGTACGTGGGAAGGAAATGCTTTGTCTACCCTTAGTGAAGTGAAGTGAAGTGAAGTTGCTCATTCGTGTCCAACTCTTTGCAACCCCATGGACTGTAGCCTACCAGGCTCCTCCATCCATGGGAATTTCCAGGCAAGAGTACTAGAGTGGGTTGCTATTTAGGGACATTAATTTCTGGAGTGGACTATGACCCAAAATCAGAATTTCCTCTGATTCTGATTCTCTGATTCCTCTGATTCTTTCCTTTCCTGGGAAGAAATATTGGATGCTAGGACATGTTTGTCAGTAAACATTGTCCTTGGGCTCATGAACCGAGGACTTTCCTAATTGGTGCCATACTCAGTCTTTGGGACCAATATTAGTTCAGAATCATGTTGGTTTCTTTTTTCTTCTTTGAAATGTGGAGCTATCCCTTCTCATTCAAAATGAGCAGAGAGAAAGAAGATAGAATTCTGGAATGCTTCTGAAACTCCTACCCTGCCTGTCTCTGCCTCTCACCCGGAAGAAGGAAGCAACTTCGGTGCAGGGTGGTGGTGATGGTGAAGGGGCTCACTGCAGCAGAAAAGGCAAGGGTGGAATCGGCTAAAGAGAGCTGAGAACAAGAACCACCAACTGCAGTCACCTCTGTGGGTACACGTGATTGCTTACACAGAATGTCCATGTGCATTATTGTCAGAACCTCATAAAAGCCCCCATGAAATGGGTGGATACATTTTTGTCTTTTCTTGGTTTAAATCATTTTTTTTTTTCCTACTTTGTCCCAGAAAAGATTTAAGGGAGTTGCATTCAGTGTAGCAGATAAACTACATTTAGCATAGATGTTAAGAATCAGAGCGAAAGCACTTTTTGGATAGAATTGTATGCTCCTTCCCAAATTTTGAATCCGAAACAGTGTGGAACCCTTAACATGACCCTTGCTCTGTTTTCGGAAGGAGATAACTATAAAATTGTTCATCAAAGAAATCAATTGCTTAGACATGTTCATCCTAAAATTTCACCGTATACAATTAGGAAGCAGCAGTTTACGATCTATTCCAGAGACTGAGAAGTGGGTACTTTTTATTCCTATTTGAAATGATTCCCAAACCCTTCCATCTTGGTTTATGCTCATGCTTCTGTCCTCGTCTATGTGGATGCACATTATGTGTGCATAAAATGTGTATTTTTTGTACATTGCCAAGAGATTTCAACCTCTTCAAGACTATGTGCTTGCGGTGTGATTCCTGACAGTCCTGTTCCCGAAGCAGGGAGTTTCTTCTCCCTTTGAATGAGGACGGAACTGGGACTCAGAGAGGGTAACTTGCTACGTAAATGGTACAGAGAAGACTTGGTGTTGAATCACCTGTCCTCCCGCTTCACCACATTGCTATGTCCCCTGTTGGCCATGGGCCCATCTTCTCTCAACTGTGACGGTGAACACGGCTCTGTCGCTGTGGTAGTTTGTATTTATATCTGGGAGACACTCAAAAATCATTTGTTCATTCAACAATATTGATTAAATACTATCATGGATTCATCACTGTTCTAGGTAACGTGGATATAGCAGTGGACAAAAACAGACCAAAATTAAAAGCTAATTCCAGTTCTTTTAGAGCTCATATCCATCCTACAGAGGTGAGGACCCAAATATAAGTCATCAGTAAATTCTGTCCTATGTTTCAGGGCCTGTGTGTGATGGGCAAAAACGAGGTACCTCAGGCAGTTATAGAGCCCAGGTCAGTTCCCTGTTTTTACGGTCCATAGCAGAGGAACTTAGTATCGGGATATAAAGCACCATGAAAATTCGGTCCAGTTTTAAGTAATATAGACTATTGCATCACTCTGGGAAGATAAACTAACTGATTGCAATACTGTTCCATGGAGAGAGTCACTTCTTACTGCAGCTAAGCTTTTCAGCTTCTCAGCTCCACTCACCTCTGCCAAGAGGCCTCCTTGTTCTTCAGGGAATTGCTTTCTCATATTTCAGGACAGTGCAGGCTTGTATCAGGTGTGAAAAGAATCTTTCCTGCTTGATGCCAAGGAGAAGAGGCACCAGGGAAGGCCGACAGACAGAGCGCATTCTCCTCCCTAACTGGGTTATTCTTTGCTCTGCTTATCTTCCAATGAGGTCTTCCTGCTGCCGTTCGGTTTGTACCAACATTTAAAATCAATATTCTGATTTTTCAAGGACACATCCCTACAAAAAAGGACTTAAGGAAACGGGGGCAGTTCTGAAAATTCTCAGAACTTGACACTGGCCTTTAGAAATGAAAGGTATATTGAGAAACTTCTAGGACAGGGTCCTCAAATAGTAAGTAGTTTCTTTAACATCTAAAGCACTTATTGGTCTTGGTGTGTATGGGGCAAATAGCACATTGTTTGGATTTTAATACCTAAAAAAATTCCTTGGGAAAAGTTGGGGGTGGTGGTGGCAGAATTAGCAGTTTGGAATTAACAGTTTGGAATTGACATATGTATACTACTATATATAAAATAGATAATCAGCAAGGACCTACTGTATAGCACAGGGAACTCTATTTGATACTCTGTAATAACTTATATGGGAAAAGATTCTGAAAAATAATAGATACGTTTATCAGTTCAGTTCAGTTCAGTTGCTCAGTCATGTCCGACTCTGCGTTTATCGGTATAACTTAATCACTTTGCTATACACCTGAAACTAACACAACATTGTAAATCAACTATACTCCAATGTAAAATAAAAACTAAATTTAAAAAATTCTTTAAGGGATCAAAAAGAAGAGGGGGGAGCATCAGAAGGTAATCTGAAGGTAAAAAGTTGGCAAACAAGATATTTCAAATGCATAGGCTACCTTTATTTTAGTGTAAAACCTTGTGACTCAAATGTGTTTCCTTTCTAAGGTGTTCTTAGGACAAGCAGGATAACTGAATGTCAGAAGGGT